>NC_072008.2:103902500-105152500 GCF_028885655.2 Pongo abelii
CATGTTTCTAAACAACCAACAGTCAATGATGAAATTGAAAGGGAAATTAAAAATTTCCTTGAGAGAAATGAGAATGGAAACATATCAAACCTATGTGATCTAAGATCTAAAGTTTATAGCAACAAATGTCTACACCAAAAAATATATATAATAACCTAACAATATTGTGCAAGAAACAAGAAAAACAAGAGCAAACTAACCTAAAATTAGTAGAAGGAAGGAAATAATAAAGCTCAAAGTAGAAATAAACAAAATGGAGACTAAAAACCAATTCAAAAAATCAACAAAATAGAGTTGGCTTATTAAAAAGATAAATAAAATGGATAAACCTTTAGCTAGACTAAGAAAAAAGTGAGAAGGCTGAAATAAATAAAACAAGAGATGAAAAAGGAGACATTACAACTGATACCACAAAAGACAAAGATCACAAGAGACTATTATGAATAGCTATATACCAACAAATTTAATAACATAGAAGAAGTGGATAAATTCCTGAACATACAGTATACAGAGATTAAATTATGAAAATATAGAAAATCTGAACAGACCAATAACAAGTGAAGAAATTGAATCAGTAATAAAAAGTCTTCCATCAAAGAAAAGCCCAGGACCTGATTGATGGCTTCCAGGCTGAATTCTACCAAACATTTAAAGAAGAATGAACACCAATTCTTTCTTAAATACTCCAGAAAATTGAGAAGGAGGGAATACTTTCAAACCCATTTTATGAGGTCAGTATTAGCCTAATTCCAAAAACAAATAAGAACACAACAAAAATAACAAAATTACAGGTCAATATCTCTGATGAACATAGATGCAAACATTCTCAGTGAGATACTAGCAAACCAAATCCAACAGTGCATTAAAAAGATCACTCACTATAATCAAGTGGGATTCATGCCAGATATTCAGGGATGATTTAACATATGCAAATAAAAAAATTCGATCCACCATATTAACAAAATGACAAAAAGCATATGATCATTTCAAAAGATGAAGAAAAAGCATTTGACAGAATTCAACAACCATTCATGATTAAAAATAAATCTCTAAAAATTAGGTATAGAAAGTATCTACCTCAAACACAACAAAGGCCATATATAACAAACCTATAGCTAACATCATACTCAATGGTGAAAAGCTGAAATCTTTTTCTGTAAGATCAGAAACAAGTCAAGGATACCCACTTTCGCCATTTCTATTCAACTCAGTACTGAAGTCCTAGCCAGAGCAATTAGGCAAAAGTAAGAAATAAAAGGCATCCAAATTGGAAAGGAGAATATCAAATTGTTCCTGTTTGTAGACAATGTGATCTTATATATAGAAAACTGTAAATATATCAGCAAAAAAAAAAAAAAACCTTTTAGAACAAATGAATTAAGTAAAGTTGCAGGATACGAAATCAACATACAAAAATCCGCAGCATTTATATATGCTATAGTGAACTATCAGAAAAAGAAATTTAAAAACCAGTTCCATTTATAATAGCTACTAAAAATAAGATACTTAGGAATAAACTTAACCAAGGAGGTAAAAGATCTCAACACTGAAAACTATAAAACTTTGATGAAAAAAATTGAAGAGAATACAAATAAATGGAAAGATATCCCATTTTTATGAATTTTAAAAAACTTATATCGTTAAAATGGCCATATTACCAAAGAGAGCTACAGTTTTAGTGCAATCCCTATGAAAATTCCAGTGTCACTTCTTGTAGATATAGAAAAAGCAATCCTAAAGTTGATATTGAACCATGAAATACCCAAATAAAGCTGGGGGTATCACACTATCTGACTTCAAAATACACTACAAATTATCCCATGTACTCCATAAATATTTGCAATTATTATGTATACATAAATATAAAAATATATTATACAATACAAAACTATACTGACCAAAAGAGCATGTTGTGGGCATAAAAATAGACACAAAGACTAAGGGAACAGAATAGAGCGCCCAGAAATAAATTCACACATATACAGCCAACTGATTTTTGTGGAAAAAGTCTATTTAATAAGTGGCTCTGGGAAAATTAAATATCCACACACCGAAGAATGAGACTAGACTCCTACCTCTCAGTATATACAAAAATCAACTCAAAATAGATTAAAGACTTAAATGTAAAACCTGAAACTATGAAACTACTGGAAGAAAAATAGGATAAATACTTCATGATATTGGGCTGGGCAAGGATTTTTTAAATAAGACCTCAAAAGCACAGGCAAAAAAAGCAAAAACAAACAAATGCTGTTATATTGAACTAAAAAGCTTTTGCACAGTGAAAGAAACTATTAACAAGGTGAAAAGACAACCTACAGAATGGGAGAAAATATTTCCAAACTATACATCTGACAAAAGATTACTATTCAGAATATATAAGGAACTTATACAATTCAACAGCAAGAAAACAACCTAATTTAAAAATGGACAAAAGACCTTAATAGACATTTCTCAAAAGAAGACATACAAATAGTCAACAGATATGTGAAAAAATGCTCAATATCACCAATCATCAGGGAAATGCCAATCAAAACCGCAATGAGATACCACTTTAGTTAGAATGACTATTATCAAAAAGACAAAAGAAAACAAGTGTTGGTGAGGATGTGCAGAAAAAGAAACTTAGACACTGTTGGTGAAATTGTTTACTATCACAGCCATTATGGAAAACAGTATGGTGGTTCCTTAACAAACTAAAAATAGAACTACTATATGATCCCACAATTCCACCGCTGGGTATATATTCAATAGAAATGAAATCTGTATGTCAGAGAGATCATGGCACTCCCATGGTTACTGCAGCACTATTTTCAATAGCCAAGATATGGAGTCAACCTCAGTGTCCATCAATGGATGAACAGATAAAGAAAATGTGGCAAACAGACCGGGCGTTGTGGCTCACACCTGTAATTCCAGCATTTTGGGAGGCCAAGGTGGGAGAATCACTTGAGCCTAACCTTGAATTCCTATTCAAGGTTACAGTGAGCTATGATCATCCCACTGCACTCCAGCCTGGGAGACAGGTCTCAAGAGAGAAAAAGGAAAGGGAAAGGGAAAAGGAAAAAAGTAAGAGAGAGAAAGAAAGAAAAGAGAAAGGGAGAAAAAGAAAGAGAGCAAAAGAAAAAAAGAAAATGTGGTATATATACACAATGTAATATTATTTTGCGATAAAAAAATGAAATCCTGCCATTTGTGGCAAGATGGGCAGATCCAGGGGTTGTCGTGTTAAGTAAAATAAGCCAGGCATAGAAAGACAAATACTGCATGATCTCACTCACATATGGAATCTTTAATAATGTTGATATCATAGAAGCAGAGAGTACAACAGTGGTTACCAGAGATTGGGGAGGGAAAGAGGAAGAGGTGTAAAGGGGGAGGTTGGTCAATGGGTACAAAGTTACAATTAGATAGGAGGAATAAATTCTGCTGTTCTATCACACAGTAGAGTGACTGGCTAACAGTAAAATATTACATATCACAAAGTAACTACAAAAGAAGCTTTTGAATGTTCTCACCACAAAGAAATGATAAATGCATGAGGTAATACACTACCATAATTCGATTACTATACACATAGATATGTGTTGAAGCATTAAATTGTACCCCATAAATATGTACAGTTACAATGTGTCCATTAAATACATTAAATAAAAATTAAACAATACTCTTTTCACCTTTGAAACTGTATGTACACTCTTTACAAGGTATAATGTTTCAGAATTAGACTGAAAAATAGGAAGATATAATGAGCTATCATTCTAGACCCCCTTTGTTCTTTTTCTGTAATAAAATAATTATCATTTCTGGGAAAAATAAGTTGTCATACCTAAAAAGCCTGGGAACATGATAATCTAGTTGAAAAGCATAAACATTGGAATCAGATACACCTGGGTTTAATCTGCCATTCACAGGCTATGTAACTCTAGACGAGTTGCTTAGCCTCTGAGACTCATTTCCTGATTTGTAAATTGGAGATGTTACAGGATTTTGTTGGAATGAAGTGAAATATTCCGAGCCTAGTGCCTATTACATAGTAGCCTTGAAATAGTTGTTCACCTGCCCTCTCAGCACTCCCAAAAAACATTCTTCTATTATAGAGTATGAGTGAGGGAGCTGAATATAAAAGTAGAGAGTTGATATAAACTCTTGGACACTCTGGTTCAGTGTGTTATGTTCCCTTAAACTCTTAATTATGTCTTTCCCTTTAGAGCTTTAACTTTGTTGTGTATATATAAAAAAAACTCTGTTGCATTGCATTCATATTTTGTGACTTATTTTGACTGCTATTAACCTGTCAAGTATTTGTTCTTCTTTAAATTTATATTTTAAAGGGTATGTTACATTCTTTCTCATGATTTTATCAGAGCTTGAAAGCAAAATCTTATTTTGAAGAAGACATTGTCAATGTTATATTGAAGCCAATAAAAAAAATTGGATATGCAGGAAAAATATTGCTTCACAGGTAAATTTTAATGTTTAAAATATGACATTTTCAGTCTCTATCTGCATTGTTTATCTCAGAATATTCAGAATATGATGAGTGGCTGAAAGTGAATCTGAATTCTCTCCTACTCCTGGGCAGTAATAAGCCTATAACTTTAGAAATGTAATGAGGAACCCAAACTAAAAATGAAACAAAGATTTTTCACTTTAGTTTTGTGCGGATTTTCAGAAAGAAGCAAAAGAAATTTGCAGATTTGGCTCTTGAGCAAGTTACATTTAACATGTTGGTATGAGAACAAATGTGACAATTAAAAACAACCAAATGGTTACCTAGTTTAGAGAGCAGAGAGGGAAAAAATAGAAAGTAACACCTTCTGTGGAAGTAAAAGAACAAATGGCAATGCTAGATATGGAATTGCATCAATATAGTTCTTTTTCCAATATAAAATGCCTTGGAAACTTACAGCAAATAATACAAACTTGACAGAATATGTTCTCAGATTTACTTTCTATATCTTATAAAAAGACTAACAGGCAGTTCAAGCATCGTGTGCACCTTGGCTTTTCTTTTTTATCTCTTAGCCAGTTGGCTTGCTATTGTCCCTTTCCTACTTTCACCACTTCCTCCACTGTGCAGTACTTACCCTTGCTCTTAACAAATACAGATTGTACTCATGAGAAAACATATTGCTCTGAACATACCATAAAACAACAAATTTTAGCCCAGCTTTTCTTTTCCAGTGTTCTACAAATTGTGGCCTAAGAAATAACTGCAGCAGAATTACCTGGTGTATTCATTAACTCTTAGGCTCCACCCTAGACCTAGTAAATCAGAATCTCTGAGGATAGGGCCTGGCAATCCACAAATTAAACATACGTTCCTAGTGATTACACTCAAGTTGGAGAACCACATCACCCAATGATCATTTATTTAAACTTAACATGATTCAAATTACTGAGACTTCCCTCTTCTAAAGACACTCTTTTAACCACAAGAGGGACAGATGAGAAGAGTAGAAAGCTCGGGGCTACATGCTGGAAGACAAGAGACCAACTCCTGCTTCTAACACTTCATGAGCATATGATCTGGCTTTCAGCCTCCTCATCTGTAAGACAGGAGAAAACCACTTGCCCAAGCCATCTCAGAGGGCTGAAGAGAAAAAAAAATGTAATGGAAAGTGTTTTGAAAACTGTAAATTTCTACACAAGTCTGAAGTCTTGTCATATTATTTTGATGATACCTAAGACGATTTTCTGAAAACTGCCTCAAAGAGAATAAAGAGAGCGTTTAGAAAAAGAAGGAAGGATGTGTTTTTTAGATAAGTGATTAAGACTATGTAAAGAATTATTAGCATAAAGTTTTCCCACATGACTTCTATCTACTTCCATTAAATCTAGTAACTAATTCATTCATGCCATTTGTGCCATGTACCACACTAGCTGCTAAAGATGCAGTGAAGAAAATGATATTATCACCCTGGATCACAACTATACATGGGGAGATAGACACATAATTCATTATAGAACAATGTGACTACTAATACGCAAAATGCTAGGAAGCAAATAGGCAGGAAGATCAGGAGGGATTTGTGAATGTTTTCATTGAGGAGGATATATTTGTGTTGTGCCATAAAGGATGTGTAGAGGTTCACTAGTCCTTTAAAAGAGGAAGGATCTTCAGGAAGAAGGGACAGTATCAGAAAAGGCCTCTATGTCTAAAAGTGCAGAGTGGATTTGGGGAGCATGAGGAATAATCTGAACAGGTGAAGCACAAGGAATTTTGCAGTCACACGTGGCTTCATGACTTGCTCTTCTGCTAATTAACTGTGTGATTCCCTAGTTTATTCATTTGTTAAATGGAGACAAGAAGAACTTGTAGAATTGTTTTGAGGAATAAGTATCGTGTAGGCCATTCTTGCACTGCTATAAAGGAATACCTGAGACTGGATAATTTATAAAGAAAAGAGGTTTAGTTGGCTCACAGTTCTGCAGGCTGTAGAGCAAGCATGGTGCCAGCCTTTGCTCGGCTTCTGCAGAGGCCTCAGGAAGCTTTTACTCACGGCAGAAGGTGAAGTGGCACATCCCATCAGAGCAGAAACAAGAGGTTGGGGTGGGGGGTGAGGTGCCAGACACCTTTAAACAACCAGATCTTGCAAGAACTTACTATCATGAAGACAGCACCAAGGGGTTGATGTTAAACCATTCATGAGAAATCCACACCCATGATCCAATCACCTCCCACCAGGCCCCACCTCCAACAATGGTGATTACAATTCAACGTGAGATTTGAGTGGAATCACAGATCCAAACCATATCAAGTATAAAACAATAGTAGTAGGCATTCAATAATCACTACTAGTAGTAGAAATTCAACATACTAATAATGATTGAGAGTCTATCTAAATAGTGTTAAAAAAAAAAGAAATAGGCGAAAAGTCACTGGTTCTCAAGCCCTGAACACATGGACTGGAAACAAACAATATGTGTTCAGGACTACAGGTGTGTTATGGATTTCACAGCTGAAATAAATACAATTATTGAAGATCAGAGCATTTGAAATAACAGCATTAGAAACACTGAGCACTAGCATATGCCCAAAGACTTGGTATTACCACGTTTTCAGCCTACCACCAGCAGGAAATCTGACTCAACATTTACACATATAACAGTAAGAGTCTATATGCCTTTATTGTTTATTTGCTCAATCCATTTATTGAACTCCCATTATGTTCCAGGCACTGGAAGTACAATAGTGAATAAAACAGTAACTGTATCTGCCATCATGGTGTTATTAAAGCCATACACATAATAAACAGTCATTTCAAAAACATTTTAGTTTGATTAGTAGGGTATGATAATGTTTTGGAACACTAACTTTGGCATGAAACAGAGATGTGCTTGAATTCTGTCACCACCACTTTTCAGCTATGTGACCTAGGGAAAGTGTACAGTCTGTTCTAGGACTAAATTTCTGCATGTGAAAACTGAATACTTAGCTCATGTGGTTTTTTTGTGAGGATTAAATGAAGCACTTCATGGGAAATACTTAGCATAATATTAGCATGTACACAGTAAGCATTCCATAAATATTAGCTATTCATTTTGGATACAATTCTTTCTAAAAAGACTCCACCTAGACATCTCTTTTGGGCAGTGGAACAGGCTAGAAAATTTGAATGATTATTTTGTGGAAAAACAACTGAAAATGTTGGCTAAAATATATGCAATTAAGTATTTCTATTTGCAAAGCTTTACTGGCAAGACAGAAAGAAAAATCCTTAAAGGCCAAAAATGAAGGTAAAGCAAAAATCTAGAAAAGTAAGTACAAAAGCTAGCTTTCACTCTGGACTCATCTATAATCCCTGGTGACCTTGAGCATCAATGTTTATGACCATTTGTCTCACAGACCTTGGATATGAAGCCTAATACCTATCAAAGGAGGGAAAATCCGTAGGAGACTGTGGCAGAAAACTTAGATGTTACTGTAAGGGTTTAAGATCTTCATTATAAGGATAAGCTAAAAAATTCCACCCCACTGAAAAGGGCAGAAAGGAAATGCCTATCTTAGTCTCAGCACAGGGTTGAGTAGAAAAAAAAAAAAAAAAAAAGTCCTTCCTTAGAATTTTTAAATAAAACATGGATCTCGGGCAAGTTTGGAGTCCTAAGCAGCTATTGTAATCTGCCATTTTGAGAGCCCACACCCCAACACATTGCACCCTGCCCTAGGACTCAAGAGCATGAGCGTCTCCACATCCCTGGAGCCCCACTGGCATTGCCTACCCCGAGCAACCACGATGGCTGGCTGCTATTGCTGGGGACAAAGCAGGGACCACTGGCTGCAACCCCACATCCTCCAGCAACAAAACCACCATGCGTTTTCATGCACCCAGACAGATTTCCTGCCCTGCAGCTGCAGTTGCTGCACCATGGGGGCTGCAGCATGAGTAAAATGCAAGCTCCCATTACAAGGGCTGAGAAGAAAATGAAGCATGCATTCCCCACCTTCCTGCACAATGGGTGGGCCCACTCACCCTGCTGCTACCACAATAACTGGTACCTACCTGCACATGCCACCTACAAGCTTTGAGACTGGTCCACTCAGCACATTGTAACCACTACAATACCTACATGAACTTCTCGGGACCCAGAGGGTTTTCCTGCCACTGGTACTGTCATAGCCCCTGCCATACCTGCTGCCCAGGGGCCTAAGAACCTGTGCACCCATCAGGCCTACTGCTGTCACTATTAGCATCTGAGCAATCCACTTAGAGGACCAAGAATCAGCCAACGTGGTCCTACTAACACTGGCACCAGAGTACAACATCCAGGGTCCAGGGACAAGCACACTCAGCCCACCAATGTCACCCCTGGGACTAGAAGACTCACCCACCTGGTGTCCCCATAACTAGCAAAACTTTACCATAGCCTTCACTAATAACCACATCCTAAATCATCAAGGAAATCACAGAAACCACTGATGCTGTTTGTAGTCAAATAAATCATATAAATATTACACTACTGCATGCACCGAGAATCAAAGCCAAAGTGCTGTACACAACCAACACCATAGATACATCTTTAGGAAAAAGGACATCAACACAGACACAAGAGACATTTAAAAAAACAGGAAATATGAGACCACCAAAAGAACATAATAATTTCCCCTCAACAGTTTTCAATGGCAAAGAAATTTACAAAACTCTGAAAAATAATTCAAAATACAGAGTTTAGAGAAGTTCCATGAGATACAAAAAATGCTGGAAAACAATACAAAGAAGTAAGCAAAACAATTCAGGACGTGAATGAGAAATTTACCAAACAGATAAATATCTTAGAAAGGAAACAAATAGAAATTCTGGAATTAAGAATTCATTGAACAAAATGTAAAATATATGTGAAAATTTCAACAATAGACTAGATCAAGCAGAAGAATCTCATAACTTGAATACAGGTCTTTTCAAACAATTCAGTAAGACAAAAATGAAGAAGAGAGAATAAAAAATAATAAGCAGCTGGGTGTGGTAGCTCATGCCTGTAATTCCAGCACTTTGGGAAGCCAAGGCAGGTGGATTGATTTAAGCCCAGGAGTTCGAGACCAGGCTGGGCAACATGGTGAAACCCCTAACAAATAAAAAAACTAGCTGGGGATGGTGTTGCATGCCTGTAGTCTCAGCTACTCAGGAGGCTGAGGTGGGAGGACAGCTTGAGCCTGAGAAACAAAAATTCCAGTGAGCCAAGATCATGCCACTTCACTCCAGCCTGGGTAATAGAGTCAGAACCTGTCTCAATTAGAAAAAAAAAAAAAAAGAATGAGCAAAGCCTACATGACATATGGGACAATAAAAAGATAAAATATTCAAATTTTCAGAGTCCTGGAAGGCAAAGAGTAAATGGCAGGGTTACATTTAACAAAATAATAGATGAAAACTTCCCAAGTCTAGCATGAAATTTGGACATCAAGATGTAGGAAGCTCAGAGATCCCAAGTAGATATAATGCAAAAAAATGTCTTCTCACAACATATTATACTCAAGCTCAAAAGTCAAAGATGAAAATACAATTTTATAAACAACAAGAGAAAAGCATCTAGTTATTTATAAAGGAACTCACATCAGATTAACAGTGGATTTCTCAGGATAAAACTTACAGGCCAAAAGAGAATGGAATAATATATTCAAAGTGCTGAAATAAAACAACTGTCACCAAAGGGTACTCCACACAGCACAGTTATTCTTCACAAATGAAGGAGAAATAAAGTCTTCCCCAATCAAGCCAAAGCTAAGGGAATTTATCACTAGACTAACCCTGCCAGAAATGCTTAAGGGAATCCTACACCCAGAAGTGAAAGAATGATATCTACTACCATGAAAACAAACGAACAAAAAAACACAAAACCCACTGGTAGAGCAAACACCAACAAGGAAAAGACTCAAATGTTAGCACTACAGAAAACTACCAAATCACAACGATTAAAGACATAGAAAATAAAAGAATAGAGTATGTATAAAACAAGGAGAAATAATAAAATAACAGAAATAAACCTCCACATATCAATAATAATCTTAAGTAAATGAATTAAACATCCCACTTAAAAGATATACACTGGCTAAATGAATAAACATCACCCAATTATATTCTGCCTACAAGAAACACCTGTGAAGACAGATGTAGACTGAAAGTAAAGGAGTGGGAAAAGGTATTTCATGCAAACAGAAACCAAAAGTGAGCAGGAGTAACTACACCTATATCAGATAAACCAGACTTTAAGTCAAAAAAAGTAAAAAGAGATGAAGAAAGTCATCATATAACAATGAAGGAATCAATTCAGCAAAAGAACATAACAATTCTAAACATAAATGCATCCAACATCAGAGCACCCACACTTATAAAGCAAATATTATTAGATTTAAATGGAGAGATGTATTCCAGTGGAATAATAGTTGTGGACTTCAACACCCCACTCTCAGCATTAGACAGATAATCTAGAAAGAAAATTAACAAAGGAACATTGGCTTTAAACTGCACATTAGACCAAATGGACCTAACAGACATTTACAGAATATGGCATCCAACACTCACAAAATACACAGTTTTTCTCATTATTCAAGACAGACTATATGTTAGGCCACAAAACAGTCTCAACAATTTTTTAAATATCAAAATCAAACCAAGTATCTTCTCAGATCACAATGGAATAAAACCAGATATCAATACCAAGAGGAACTTCGGAAACTGTACAAATACATGGAAATTAAACAAAATGCTCCTGAATGACTATTGTGTCCAAAAAAAGTAAATAGAAAATAAAAATATTTCTTGAAACATGAAAATCAAAACACAGTATCCCAAAACCTATGGAATACAGCAATAGCAGTGCTAAGAGGGACGTTTATAGCAATGAACATCTACATTAAAAAAGTAGATTTAAAATAAACAATCTATAAATGCACCTCAAGGAACTAGAAAAGCAAGAATGAGCCAAACCCAAATTTAGTAGAAGGAAAGAAATAATGAAGATCAGAGCAGGACTAAATGAAATAGACTAAAAAAATACAAAGGATCAATGAGGCTGGGCGTGGTGGCTCTCGCCTGTAATCCCAGCACTTTGGGAGGCCAAGGTGGGTGGATCACCAGGTCAGGAGATCAAGACCATCCTGGCCAACATGATAAAACTCCATCTCTACTAAAATACAAAAAATTAGCCGGGTGTGGTGGTGCACACCTGTAGGCCCAGCTACTCGGGAGGCTGAGGCAGGGGAATTGCTTGAACCCAGGAGGCAGGGGTTGCAGTGAGCCAAAATCATACCACTGCACTCCAGCCTGGTGACAGAGCAAGACTCTCTCTCAAAAAATAAAAATAAAAATAAAAATTATCAATGAAACCAGAAGTTGTTTTTTGCAAAGAAGAACAAAATAAACCACTTGCTAGACAAACCCAGAAAAAAAAAAATAGAAGAGACCCAAATTAGAAATGAAGGAGACATTACAACAGATATCACAAAACAAGTGGTACAAAATAAATACAACAGATTATCAGAGACTATTATGAACAACTATACGCTAAAGAACTGGAAAACCTAGACAAAATGACTAAACTCCTGGACATCTGCCACATTCCCAGATTGAATCAGGAAGAAATAGAAAGCCTGAACAGAAAAATAACAAGTAATGTGATCAAAAAAGTAATAAAAAGTTTCCCAGGCTGGGCACGGTGGCTCATGCCTATACTCCCAGCACTTTGGGAGGCCGAGGCAGGCAGATCACCTGAGGTCGGGAGTTCGAGACCAGCCTGACCAACATGGAGAAACCCCATCTCTGCTAAAAATACAAAATTAGCCAGGCATGGTAGCACATGCCTGCAATCCCAGCTATTCAGGAGGCTGAGGCAGGAGACTCTCTTGAACCTGGGAGGCAGAGGTTGCGGTGAGCCGAGATCACGCCATTGCACTCCAGCCTAGGCAACAAGAGCGACACTCCATCCCCACCACCCCTCAAAAAAGAGCAGTAATAAAAGTTTCCCAACAAAAGTTTGTCCAGAGTCAGATGGCTTCATTGTCAAATTCTAACAAACTTTCAAAGAAGAACTAACACCAATTTTCCTCAAACTATTCCAACAAATTGAAGAGAAGGAAACTTTCTCTAACTAATTCTAAAATGCCAGCCTTACCTTGACAGCCAAAGCAGATAAGGACACAATGAAAAAAGAAAACTACAGGCCAATATTACTGATGAAAATAAATGTAAAAGCCCTCAAAAAATTAATAGCAAACTATATCCAACAGCACATCAAAAAAAATAATATAGCATGATCAAATGAGATTTATCCCAGGGACGCAAGGTTGGTTCAACATATGCAAATTAACACACATGATATATCACATGAATGAAATAAATGACAAAAATGATATGATCATCTCAAAAGAAAAAAGCATTTGACAAAATTCGACATCTCTTCATGATAAAAACCCTTAACAAACTAGCTGTAAAAGGAATATACCTCAATATAATGAAGGCCATATCTGACAAACTGACAGCCAACATCATACTGAATGGGGAAAACTGAAATCATTTGCTCCAAGAACTAGAACAAGAGATGGATGGCCACTTCACCATTCCTATTCAACTTAGTGGTGGAAGTCCTAGTCAAAGTAAACAGGCAAGAAATAAAAGGCATCCAGATTGGAATAGAGGAAGTCAAATTGTTCCTCTTTGCTGATGATATAATCTTATATCTAGAAAACCCTAAAGACTGCACTGAGAAACTCTTATGTTGTGGGAAGTCAGGGACCCTGAACGGAGGGACTGGCTGCAGTCATGGCAGAGGAACATAAATTGTGAAGATTTCATGGACATTTATCAGTTCCCAAAATTAATACTTTCATAATTTCTTACGCCTGTCTTTACTGCAATCTCTGAACATAAATTGTGAAGATTTCATGGACACTTATCACTTCCCCAATCAATACCCTTGTGATTTCCTATGCCTGTCTTTACTTTAATCTCTTAATCCTGTCATCTTCGTTAGCTGAGGAGGACCCTGTGATGATTGCATTAACTGCACAAATTGTAGAGCATGTGTGTTTGAACAATATGAAATTTGGGAACCTTGAAAAAAGAACAGGATAACAGCAATGTTCAGGGAATAAGAGAGATAACCTTAAACTCTGACCGCCAGTGAGCTAGGCAGAACAGAGCTATATTTCTCTTCTTTCAAAAGCAAATGGGAGAAATATCGCTGAATTCTTTTTCTCAGCAAGGAACATCCCTGAGAAAGAGAATGTGCCCCTGAGGGTAGGCCTCTGAAATGGCTGCTTCAGGGGCAGCTGTCTTTTATGGTCACAGCTGTAGAGATGAAATCAGCCCCAGTCTCCCGTAGTGCTCCCAGGCTTATTAGGACGAGGAAATTCCTGCCTAATAAATTTTGGTCAGACCGGTTGTCTGCTCTCAAACCCTGTTTCCCGATAAGACGTTATCAATGACAATGCGTGCCTGAAACTACTTAGCGATTTTAATTTCGCCCCAGTCCTGTGGTCCTGTGGTCCTGTGATCTCGCCCTGCCTCCATTCACCTTGTAATATCTTATTACCTTGTGAAGCATGTGATCTCTGTAACCCACACCCTATTCTTATACTCCCTACTCTTTTGCAAATCGCTAATAAAAACTTGCTGGTTTTACGGCTCGGGGGTCATCATGGAACCTGGTGACATGTGATGTCTCCCCCAGACACCCAGCTTTAAAATTTCTCTCTTTTGTACTCTGTCCCTTTATTTCTCAGACTGGCCGACACTTAAGGAAAATAGAAAAGAACCTATGTCACTATTGGGGGCAGGTTCTCCCGATACTCTTAGGTCTAATAAAGCAATTCATTAAAGTTTCAGGATATACAATCAACATATAAAAATCAGTAGCATTTTTATACACCAATAATAAACTTGCTGAGAAAGAAATCAAGAAAGCAATCTCATTTACAATAGCTACAAAAAAATTTATGGGAATAAATTGAGCCAAGGAGATGGAAGATCTCTACAAGGAAGGCTACAAAATACTGAGGAAAGAAATAGAAGAGTACACAGACAAATGGAATGATATTCCATGCTCATGGACTGGGAAATATATTATTATTAAAATGGTCATACCACCCAAAGCAATCTACAGATTCAATGCAATCTCTATCAAAATATCAATGTCATTTTTCACAAAATTAAAAAAAAAATCCTTAAATTTGTAAGGAACAGAGAAAGAGCTCGAATAGCCAAAGCAATCCTGAACAAAAACTGCAAAGCTGGAAACATCATATCAGTTGACTTCAAAATGTATTACAAGGCTATAGTAAACAAAACAGCATGGTATGGGTATATAAAAATAGATACGTAGACCAATGGAACAGAATAGAGAACCCAGGAATAAATCTATGTATTTAGAGTCAATGGATATTTAACAAAGGTGGCAAAAACACACCATAGAAAAATATCACCCTCTTCAATAAATTGTACTGGGACAATTGGATGTCCACATGCAGAATAATGAAACTGCACACCTATCTCTCATCGTATAAAAAAATCAACACACAATAGATTAAAGACTTAAAGGTAAGACCCCAAATTATAAAACTACTAGAACAAAACAGGGAAAACACTTCAGGACATTGATCTAGGCAAAGATTTGATGGCTAAGACCTCAAAAGCACAGACAATAACAATAGACAAATGAGACTATATTAAACTAAAAAGCTTCTGCACAACAAAGGAGACAACAAACAGAGTAAAGAGACAACCTATTGAATGGGAGAAAACATTTGCAAACTGTACATTCAACAAGGGACTAATATCCAGAATAGACAGGGAACTCAACAGTATAAAAAAAAATCCCAATAAAAACTAGGCAAAGTACTTGAACAGACATTTCTCTAAAGAAGACATACGGATGACCAAGAGGTATACGAAAAAATACTCTACTTCACTTATCATCAGACATATGCAAACCAAAACCACAATGAAGTATCATTTTAACCCAGTTAGAATGGCTATTACAAAAAGATAAAAAAAAATAACAGATGCTGGTAAGTATGCAGAGAAAAGGAAACTCTAGTATACTGTTGGTGGAAATGCAAATTAGCGCAGCAACCATGGAAAACAGTAAGGAGAGTTCTAATAAACCTAAAAATAGAGATACCATTTGAGCCAGCAATCTCACAACTAAAAATACATCCTAAAGAAATGAGTGTATCAGAGGGATACCTGTACCCCCATGTTTATTGCGGCACTATTCACAATAGCCAAGATATGGAATCAAGCTTAGTGTTCATCAGTGGACCAAAGGATAAAGAAAATGTGGTATATATATACAATAATATTATTTGACCATAAAAAAGAATAAAGTCATGTCATTTGCAGCAACATAGATGGAACTGAAACTCATTATCTTAAGTGAAATAAGCCAGACACAGAAAGACAAATACCATGTGTCCTCACTCACATGCAGGAGATAAAATCATTAATCTCATCGAGGTAGAAAATACAACAAAAAATACCAGAGTCTGATAATGATGTATGTGGTAGTGTGTGGGGGATAAAGAGAGGTTGGTTAATGAGCACAAACATAAAATTAGGTAGGAGGTATAACCTAATGTTTGATAGCAGAGTATGGTGACTATAGCAACAACGTGTTGTATACTTCAAAGTAGCTAGAAGAAAGGACTTGCAATGTTTCCCACACAAAGAATTGATAAGTTCTTAAGGTGATGGATACCTAAAATACTCTGACTTGATCATTACACCTTCTATGAATGTAAGAAATACTCACACGTAGCCTATAAATTTGTAAAACATTATGTATCAGTTAAGAAACAGATGTTTTCAGAAAAACCAAAATGAGACACTTTACCAGCCACAGACACCCACTAAAGGAGATTTTAAAGTATATAGTTCAGGCTCAAAAAGGAATCATCCCAGAAGGAGATGCTGAGATGTCAAAAGAAATGTTGAGTCAAGAAACTGGTAAATTTGTGCATATATCTAAACAAATATTGACTGCATAAAAATTAATAATAATGCCCAATATGTGGGAATAACCAAGTAAAAGTTGATCTAAAATCTGAAAATATTGCATATCATTTTGCAGAGGATAGGAGTTAAGTGTTCAAAGTCCTTGCATAATTTGAAGGAGTGTGAAGATGTTGATTAACTTTAGACTATGTTGAGTATGCATGTTAACACTTTGGGGAAATATGAAATGAGACCCAAAAAGCCCTGATCAATCCAAAGTAAGGCAATAAAGAAAAAATACACCAATATAAAAAGCAAAATAAATGAAAAACAATACCTAAGGTGGTAGAAATAAATCCTTATTATACCTGTGATCACCATAAATTTAAATGAATTAAAATACGATTGTCAGATGTGAAACAAAATAAAATGTACCTATATGATACTTAAAAAGACATATGAGAAATAAAGTGGCATAGGAAGGCCAAAATTAATAAATGAGAAAAGATATATTATGCAAATACTAATCAAATGAAAGCTAGTATATCTAAGCTGGCAAAAATATAATCAATAAGTATGTAAGTATTTGAACAGTATAATTAAAAATTTTGATCTAATGGACTCAGCAATTGTAAAATATATGTTATTTTCAACTACACACAAAAACTTACAGAAATTGACCATGTACTAAACCATAAAGCAGATCCTAAATTTCACAGAATAGGTATTATGTAGATCATATTATTTCTTCAGAATTCAATTAAGTTAGAAATTAGAAGGAATTAAAAGCCTAAATAAGTGGATATGGGTAGAAAGGCCTAATATATATGCCAATTCTTCCTAAATTGAATTTTAGATTTAATACAACAAAAATCAGAATTCAAAAGGGGTGTGTGTGTGTGTGTGTGTATGTGTGTGTGTGCACGTGCAGGTGTAATTTAAGCATTTGATTCTAAGATTCATGTAGAAGAACAAAAGCTAGCCATAACCAAAACACTAATGACAAAGAACAAGGGATTGAAGAGGTCTTGCATTAACGGATATAAAGGTCATAATAAGGCAAGAAACCATAAGATAGTATAGCATTTGTTTAGAGATAGACTAAGAGTCCCACGAAATAGTAAAACTTTCATAAATGGACCATCTTATATATCTAAATGATTTCTTATAGACCTAGTATTGGAAGTCAATGGGTAAAGTATGAAATATCCAACAAATTATTCTTGGACAATTGATTATCTATACAGAAAAACATAAACTATATTATATACAAAATCAGTTTTATATTGATTAAAGGCAAATATGAAAAGAAAAACTAGAAAACTTTTATAAGACAACTTAAAAGGATATATTTATGACCTTGGTAAATGAAAGGATTTGTTGTTGTTGTTTTTTTTTTTTTTTGAGACAGGGTCTCCGTCTATCGCCCAGGCTGGAGTGCAGTGGTGCGATCTCGGCTCACTGCAAGCTCCGCCTCCCGGGTTCACGCCATTCTCCTGCCTCAGCCTCCGGAGTAGCTGGGACTACAGGCGCTCACCACCACGCCCAGCTAATTTTTTGTGTTTTTAGTAGAGATGGAGTTTCACTGTGTTAGCCAGGACCGTCTCGATCTCCTGACCTCGTGATCCATCCACCCACCTTGGCCTCCCAAAGTGCTGGGATTACAGGCCTGAGCCACTGTGCCAATGCAACTGACAATATAGAATTTATAAATATGACTATATAAAAATTAAGACACAATAACTAAAGTGAAATTAGGAGTTGTAATTTACAGAAGATACAATAAGAATTGGATACTTTAATTTTAAAAATGAGCAAATAAATTTAAAAAGTATTTAACTGAAAAAGAGCACAGAAGACCAAAACATGCATGAAAAATGCAACAGCAACCCAGCAGTAACTGGGAAATACAAACTAAATGTGATATCACTTCAAATCTATCAGATTCATAAAAAAAGAAAATATCTGACATTATTGAATACTGGCAAGGATGTGGAACAGTCAGAGCTTTCATACACTTTCATATTTAGGAGCAAAAAGCGGTACACAATTGTACTGAAACTGTTTTAAAAAATGGAGAAGAGACTTGTCCCTAACTCATTTTATGAATCCTGCATCACCATGTAAAACTTGGCAAAGACAATGGAAAAAAAAACCAAAAAACAAAAAAACAGGCAAAGGCCAATATCCCTGATGAACATTAGATACAAAAATCCTCAACAAAATACCAGCAAACCAAATTCAGCAGCACATCAAAAAGTTAATTTGCCATGATCAGGTAGGCTTCATTCCTGGGATGGAAGGTTAGTTCAACATACACAAATCAATAAATGTGACTTCTCACATAAAAAGAATTAAAAACAAAAACCTTATGATAATCTCAATTGATATGGGAACAGCTTTTGATAAAAGCTAACATCCCTTCATGATAAAAACCCTCAACAGATTAGGCATTGATGGAACATAACTCAAATAATAAGAGCCATCTATGACAAACCTACAACCAACATCATACTGAATGGACAAAAGCTGGAAGCATTCCCCTTGAGAACTGGAACAAGACAAGGGTGCCCACTCTCACCACTCCTATTCAACATAGAACTGGAAGTGCTTGCCAGATGAATCAGGCAAGATAAAGAAATACAAGGCTTCTAAACAATAAAAGTCATCAAACTCTCTCTCCTCAATGACAATATAATTCTATACCTAGAAAATCCTAGACTCCACCAAAAGGGTTTTGGAACTAATAAACAACTTCAGTAGTTTCAGGATACAAAATAAATGTACAAAATTCAGTAGCATTTCTATACACCAATAATGTTCAAGCTGAGAGCCAATCAAGAATGCAATCCCATTTACAACAGCCACAAACACACAAAATAAAATACATAGAAATATATCTAACCAAAAAGGTTAAAGATCTCTTCTAGGAGAACTATAAAACACTGCTTAAAGACATCATAGATGACACAAACAAATGGAAAAACATTGCATCCTCATGGGTTGGAAGAATCAATCTCATTAAAATGGCCATACTCTACAAAGCAATCTACAGATTCAATGCTATTTGTATCAACCTACCAGCATCTTTTTTCACAGAATTAGTAAAAACTATTCTAAAATTCATATAAAACCAAAAAAGGGCCTGAATAGCAAAAGCAATTCTAAGCAAAAAGCACAAAACTGGAGGCATCACATTACCCAACTTCAAGCTATACTGTAAGACTACAGTAACCAAAATAGCATGGTACTGGTACAAAAACAGACACATAGACCAATGGACCGGACTGAGAGAACCCAGAAATAAAGGTACACACCTACAGCCTCCTTTGGTTGACCTTTGACAAAGTCAACCAAAATAAGGAATGTGGAAAAGACTCCTTATTCCATAAGTAGTGCTGTGATAACTGGCTAGCCATATGCAGAAAAATGAAGCTAGATGCCTACCTTTCACCATATAAAAATTTACTCAAGATGGATTAAACATTTAAATGTAATACCTTAAACTCTAAAAATTCTAGAACATCTAGGAAACACCATCCTGGACATTGTCCTTGAGATAGAATTTATGACTACATTTTCAAAAACAACCACAACAAAACCAAAAATTGACAAGTGAGACCTAATTAAAGAGCTTCTGCACAGCAGAAGAAACTATCAACAGAGTAAACAGACAACCTGTAGAATGGGAGAAAACATTCACAAACTCTGCATCTGAGAAGGGTCTAATATCCAGAATCTATAAGGAACTTAAAGAGTTCAACAAGCAAAAAACAAATAACCCCATTAAAAAGTGGACAAAAACATGAACAGTCACTTCTCAAAATAATACATCCAAGAGGCCAACATATGAAAATATGCTCCACATTATTAATCATCAGAGAAATGCAAATCAAAGCCACAGTGAGATACCATCTCACACCTGTCAGAATGGCTACGATTAAAAGGTCAATAAACACAGATACTGGTGAGGCTGTGGAGAAAAGGGAACACTTATACATTGTTGGTGGGAATGTAAATTAGTTCAGCTGCTCTGAAAAGCAGTTTAGAGGTTTCTCAAAGAACTTAAAACAGAGCTACCATTTGACCCAGAAATCCCATTACTATTATTATCCAAAAGAATAAATCATTCTACCAAAAAGACACATGTATGTTGATTGCAGCACTATTCACAATAGCAAAGACATGGAATCAACCTAGGTGCCCATCAACCATGAATTGGATAAAGAAAATGTGGTACATACTAACCACAGAATACTATGGAGCCATAAAAATGAATGAAATCATGTCCTTTGCAGTAACATGAACACAACTGGAGGCCATTATCCTAAGCAAATTAACGTTGGAACGGAAAAGCAAATATCACATGTTTTCACTTACAAGTGGGAGCTAAACAATAGGTACTCATGAACATAAAGATAGCAACAATAGACATTGGGAACTACTGGATAGGGGGAGGAAGGAGGGGGCAAGAGTTGAAAAATTATTAGGTGCTATGCTCAGTACCCAGATGATGGAATCCATCATACCCCAAACCTCAGCATCATTCAATAAACCCATGTAACAAACATGGACATGTATCACCTAAATTTAAAATAAAAGTTGAAATTATTTTTAAAAAGTGGTACAAAAACTTTGAGAAACAATTTGGCATTGACACACACACACACACACACACACACACACACACACACACACACACCCCCCCCCTATGACTCGGCAATTCTACTTCTGTGTTCTATGAATACTCCCTAGAGAAATCTCTTATACCCATTCACAAGAAGAAAGGTAAAGCAATGTTTGCAGTAGTAACAGAAGGAAGGAAGAAAAAAAAACAGGAAGCAATTATATGCACTAAAACAGGAGAAAAGAACAACACATTGTAGCATGCCATAGAATGGAATAGTAAAGAGCTGTAAAAAGAATGATCCATAGCTACAGGCAACAACATGGAAGGACCATGTTACTATAAGGTCAAATAAAAACAACACAACCAAACAAAAACAAATCTCAGAGGATTACCTAAAGAATAATTTCATTAATATTAAATTTACAAATATACAACATTAAACATTAATTATGAATACAAACATATGTGATAAAAATGCATTGAAATGATAAAAGTCAGTATAATAGTTGCTTCAGGGAGAAGGATGGAATTGCGGGAAATGAGGTTGGGGTGGGACATAGCATGGAGCTTTAATATTTGATCTATGTTAATTTTGTAAGCTAGGTAGTGACTAAACAGGGATTGGATTGTTATATGTATGTGTTTTTGTGTGTGCATGTGCCTGCATATATGTTTTTGCATCTGTATGTATACATATTTTTTATTAATAAATGTTATTCTTAAGAACACTTTTGCCGGGCATGGTGGCTCATGCCTGTAATCCCAGCACTTTGGGAGGCCGAGGTGGGTGGATCACCTGAGGTGGGGAGTTCGAGACCAGCCTGACAAACATGGAGAAACCCCGTCTCTACTAAAAATACAAAAAATTGGCCAGGTGGGGTGGCGCATGCCTGTAATCCCAGCAACTCTGGAGGCTGAGGTAGGAGAATCGCTTGAACTCGGGAGGGGGAGGTTGCGGTGAGCCGAGATAGCACCATTGCACTGCAGCCTGGGCAACAAGAGTGAAATTCCATCTCAAAAAACAAACAAACAAAAAAACCACTTTCAGGTTCACAGCAATATTGAGTCAAAAGTACAGAGGGTTCCCATGTACTCTTTTTCCTCACACAAGCACAACCTCCCCCATTATGGAAATCTCCCACCACAGTGGTACATTTGTTACAACTGATGAACCTACATTGACACATTATTTTCACCCAAAGTCCACAGATTACATTAAGGTTCGCTCTTGGTGCTGTATATTCTATGGGTTTGAACAAATGTATAATAACATGCATCCTCCACTACATACATACATACATTACATACAGAGTAGATCTCTACTCTGTATCTCCTCTGTGCTCCACTTTTTCATTCTTCCCCTCCTCCTAACTCCTGACAACCACTGATCTTTTTACTGTCTATAGTTCTTGCCTTTTCTAGAATGTCACATAAATTGAACTTATACAGTATGTAGCCTTTTCAGATTGACTCCTTTCAATTTAGGAATATGTATTTAAGTTTCCTCCATGTATTTTTATGGCTTGCTAGCTTGCTTCATTTTAGCACTGAATAATATTCCATTGTCTGAATGTACCACAGTTTATCCATTCACCTACTGAAGAACATTGTGGTTGCTTCCCAGTTTTGGCAATTATGAATAAAACCACTATAAACATCCTTGTGCAGGTTTTCGTGTGGTCATAAGATTTCAATTCATTTGGGTAAATACCAAGGAGTGTGATTGCTGAATCTTATGGTAAGAGCATGTTTCGTTTTGTAACAAACTGCTAAATTATGTTACAAAGTGACTGTACCACTTTGCAATGAATGAGAGTTCCTGTTGCTCTACAATCTCACCAGCATTGGTGTTGTCAGTGTGCTAATAGGTATGTAGTGGTTGTTTTAATTTTCAATTCCCTAATGACATATGTTGTTGAACGTCTTTTTGTATGCTAATTGCCAGCTTTATATCTTCTTTGATGAGATGTCTGTTAAGGACTTTTGCCCATTGTTTTCACTGCTTTGTTCATTTTCTTATTGAGTTTTAAAGGTCCTTTGTATGTTTTGGATAACAGTCCTTTATCAGATGTATCTTCTGCAAATATTTTCTCCCAGTTTGTGTCTGGTCTTCTTTTGATATCGTCTTTCACAGAGAAGAAGTTTTTTGTGTTTGATTTCTGGTTAAAAAAAAATTAAAAAACACATCCCTTTTAGGACTGCAGTTTAGAATTTTAATTTACCATCATGAACACTATTTTTAAACTTGTGGAGGGTGTAGAAAGGTGATAACATGAATGTATGAATTTTTCAACAGTTTATGTGCTCATCCTTTATCACAATACACAGACTATCCTTTTAAATTGTATTAAAAACTCCACGGTTTCCTGCTATGTTATCTTGGTGTCTTGGCATATAACAATGTTTCTTACAAGGGGTAAGGGGTGCCACAGAAGTTATCTTTATGGTTGAACATAATCTGGCAGTTCAATATATTAGCAGGCTACATTACCAGGTCTACAGTGAATTGCATAAACATTCAGCCTAGTAAAGTAATGCTGCTTTGTAAAAGCTCAAGTATCTTACCCTTGATTTTATTAGAATTCACAATCTTTTCCTTAGTGTATCCCTGTAAAGTACAGAATAGAATTTCTGAACAGCTTACACTGAATTTTAAAGGAAAGGAAAGTCGCTGACAAAGTCAAGGAATTCTTTTTTTTGTTCTCTTTCCCTTTCAGTAGTGTAATAAACCATTCAGGTAGGTTCTCTGCATTCCAGACATGCAGGCTTCCATGGATGAAGTCCTTCCTCCACAAGTCAACTGCCTTGCTGTCAGCTCCAATGTCAGTCCCTTCAAACTCTCTGTTTCCATAATAAACCCTGACCTGGCATGACCACCTCCTTCATGGTTCAGGAGTCATTGAAAAGCCAGCAAAGATCAGTGCTGGGTCTCTCCTGAATGAAGCCACTGACTGTGCCCAATTTATATAATTATATCTAGACAACTGTTCTCTTGGGACTCAGCAGAGGCAAAGAGAGATGGATTTCTACCACAGTGTTAGAAAATAAAGGACAGTTTCTTATTTTGTAAGCCACCCAGGTGTAGGATTGGACAACATATCACCACTTAGCATTTGGACAGCAAACTGTTCAGAAATCTATAACCTGTCTCATGTCACATAGCTGGAGAGAGAACTTTTTTTTTTTTCCCACATCTTTCAGACTTGCTAGCTTTAAGGTCATCTGTGTAAAGTCTGTGCAGTTGAAAGCAGGCAACTTTGCCTTCAATGTAAAGTTGCCATTAGCTGAATCAGCACCGGTTCAGGAAGTTTTGGAATTCAGCAATTGTAACTTCCTCAATATCATTCATGGATGTTGTCATGTCCAAACCAAACTGGAAAACTTAAACCTCTGAGATTTTGAGTACTAGATTGTCTTTTTGGCACAAATACAGGCATTTTTAAAGGGAAATACGGGTTCTCAGAGTTAGTTCAAAATATACATTTTGAAGTTGAAATAAGGTTTGGATTTTGATTAACTGTTTTGTTTGGGAAGATAGAGATTGGCTTGAAGCTCTGGCTTCTTCTGACCCCACTGAATGGCTTTGAAATCATGAAGCAAATACAGTTGTGGTGCCACAGATCTAGTTTTGTAAATCAGAACAATATCCTGTTTGGCTTCTCATTGGGCCAGCCCCCACATGCCACCTGCCTCTCTGGTAGGCCTTAAGGCCCCACCACTGTGTAGAGCTCTAAACAGTTCCAACACCCAGGACCACCTGCAACACTGCAAGGCACATTGGCTCCATTTTGTGGTTTTAGTTGATGATGATCCATACTTCGATTGCATAATATTGCAATGATCAGAGAACATTTTCTGGACAGCTTTTTGGCAATGTACCTTCTTTACTAATAAAGCAAAGGAGAGCAGCATTATTGTCTTTGTTATAGTTTTCAGTGAAGTTTCCATTTATTTTTTATTTTGTTGTTTATGCAGCCAGATAGGCAGGCACTGTGTGTGTGTGTGTGTGTGTGTGTGTGTGTGTGTGTGTGTATTTATTGCTCATAAGTTCGTTGTAATAAATGGGAAAATACATGTCAAGTATATATGTATACAAAAATACATGTGAAAATACACAATGTAGTAACTACATTGGGTTGCATTACAAAAATATTGTTAAATGATGTGGCAGATTCAATTAATTTTCAAAAAACATTCATTCCTTTTCCTTATCTTCATGAAAGAAGAATATTTCCTTATCCTATTAATGCCATATTTGGCCAGTAACTTGCTTTGGCTAATGGAATGTAACTGAAAGTGACAGTGTGCTGGTACCTTAAGAAGTATTCTATGTTCCTATTTAGCCTCCTGGGACCTTCTAATTTCTGTAGAAAGAAAAACATACTCGTGATAGCTGCTATTGAGCCTAATAAGTGTAACACAGTGTAAACTTGACCCAAAGCCTAACGCAGAGCCATTCCAGCCAAACTGCCCACTCAGTAGCAAGAAATAAATGCCTATGTTGTAAATTATGAAGCCTGGGGGTGGTTTTCAATGCAGCATTATGTCATCAGTCAATAGCTGATAAAATGAGTGTTATCTATAATTTTTAAAACATCTTTATTGAGATGTCATTCATATACCATATGATTCATCCGTTTAAAGTATATAATTCAGTGGTTTTAGTATATTCACAGCAATCACCACAATTCATGGTTTGAACATTTTCATCAACCCCAAAAAAAGCCTTACAGACATGAGCATCACTCCTCACCCTCACTCCCAGCTCTCGGCAGCCTCTATTCTATTTTCCATCTCTATAAATTATCCCATTATGTGCTTTTCATATAAATGGAGTCATAAAACATGTGGTCTTTTGTGATTGGCTTATTTCACTTAGCATAATGCTTTCAAGGTTTACTTATGTTGTAGTGTATTAATATTTCATTCCTTTTTATGGCTGGATAATATTCCATTATATGGAGATAGCACACTTATTTATATCTTAACTTTTAACCAGTTTGTTGATTGATATTTACACAGAAAATTAAAATACTAAAGATTGTACCATATATTATGCTAATAAACTTGTTTTAGGAATGTCAGCCTGAGACAGACCTAGGTATTTTTTTAAATATTAGAGAGAGAGAGAAATTAGCTTATTTTCTAAGACTTTATGCTCAGAAATTAGGTACATATATTGAACATCTCAACTTTCTCTGAAATAACTTCTATCAACCAGTAATTTAGTTAACCCTTTTGTAATGTAGTTATATTGTTATTCTCTAGCCTGTCTCAGGTTCATTTTATTGTTGTGGGGATATAGGCAGTTGAATTATACTTTATTTTAACATTATCACAAATACTGTGAGTGCTCCTCAGTACTCCCATGACAAAGGCTTACCATGATATTAACGCTGTGGTTTGTTGGTGGGGCGGAGGAGAGGGGAGTTAAACTAGAAATAATAGAAATAATTCTGGTTCCATCTCTTATGAGATGTTTAAGGGTAGGTAATTCATGTATTTACAACTTCCAAAATAATAACTGGCATTTATTAAGCGCTTATCACGTGTCAGCAATGTTCCCAGCACTTGACGTGTATTTTCCCATTTATTACTCACAACAAACTTCTGAGCAAAGAACCATTAATATTCCCATTTCAAAGATGACAAATTGAGATAAAGTGAGATTAAGTGATTTAAGGTTAAGACCATGACTTATATTTAGAGACCTCTGACTCCCAACCCAGCACTAGTTGCAATTGGCCACAAATGTCTCTCAGTCACCATTCGCCTATCTATGGAATTGAGATAATATCCATATGATCTTCACAGCTGGGTGTGACAGTATATGTAAATTATACAGAAAGATTAGGATAGCAAGGAATAGACAGACACAGGTTGCCTTCGGTGGCAGGCTTTTTCTAGCTATACACAGGGGAAGAGAAATGAGATAGAACAAATGAACTTTCTGATCACTCTGTGTGATTGCACCATGAAATAACTCTGTATCTCAGAAACTGTCTTGCCTGGAACATACCATAGATCTCACAGAAAGTTGGCAAAATAGGTTATCGTCATTTAGGATATATTTTGGGCACCAGTCTCTTCTGAATGCTTCTGTTTTTTTCTCCAACTTATCTGCAGTCATCCCATAGGGAACATTCCTCTTGGGCAGAGTTCCCTGCAAAGCCACCTCAGGGGAAAATGGTCTTTTCTATCAAGTCAGTGTATGAATGGAAGCCCTGGGCATGAGCTTTAGCATTTTTTTGCAGAAAGAACAATTTGGGGCCACTTTTTTTCAGAAGGGAGCTGTGGATCTTGTGTGTACTTAGGACTTGTGGATTCCTCTCTGAAGAAAAGTGCTTCTGGTTAAAATGAAAAGCACTAAATTAAATAGAAAATTATAGCATGCTTCCCTTAACCCCTCCCATTACATTGTAACCTTGAGGAAAATCAAGAGTTTCTCTAACATGTATGTGTTAGAGAAAAATAATAAAAATACACAATTTTTGAAGTAGATTAAATGATGTGAATATTTCCTAGACTTTGTTTTTTAAAAAATATTATTAACCAATACTATGCCTTGCTAGAGGAGCAATATGGCATAGCAAGAGTGCAGATAGACCTAGGTTTGAATCCTTCTTTCCTTCCTCTACACACACCACTTCCTCCTTATTTCTACTTTGATACAAAGTTGGGGATTTCGGAGAGACAGGTGAAAAAAGAGTACCTATCTAAGAAACTTAAGCAGATGAATAATGATATCAGGTAAGGATGAGTGTAAATGGCAAACTAGAAGGAGGACTAAACAAAGAGAAAAGAAACAAAGTTTGTGACACAAGAGAAACACAAAGATTGGGATTCAAGGAAAGTGATGGCAGGTTTAGGAAATAATTGTGAGTGAGGGATTGCAGAATTATTGCCATAGCTTTCTAAAGTAGTCCACCTGACTTTGTCACCAGTTCCAATCCCTCTTCCTCACTACAACCAATTGATTCTTTTAAATTATAAATCTTATGTTACTGCCCTTGCTTAAAACTTGGTAGTGGCTCCCCATTAAGTTCCAAATAAAATACAAATGCTTTTTGTCTGTTTTCTGTCTATCTCCTCAGCCTTATCTCTAGCTGTTTCCTCTGCACAATAGATTCTCCAGATCTACAGAACTCCCACCATACAGCTAAATGCACTTTGCTGTTTCACTCTTCCAAAACTTTGCATATGGTATCCAATGCCCCAAATGCCTCTTTGACCCTTCACTTGGGGATTACGACATCCTCAGAGGGCTTACTTTTTAGCTGTTCTTCAGAAATCTCATTCTTCTTTTCCAAACATTTGTGGAACACGTACTGGGCGGGCTCTATGCAAGAAGCTATTATGCAGAAAATGAGTAAGATATATTCTTTGTTCTTAACTAACTCACAATTGAAAGCCTCTGTTTTTATCATGTTATTCATGTCCCCTCTTTTTTGAAGACTGATTTTAAGTACAGAACAGTTTACCTTGATTTTTGGCTCCCAAAAACGTGAACTTTAAATTTAAAAACTAGACAAATGTACAATTGTATTCATATATTCATCTTACATTAATTTTAATTATTGTAATTTTATCTCATATTAATCTATTAATTGTACTGATTATATCACAAGCCAAAATTATAGAAAGCAATTCCACTTGATAAAATGAAGTTAAATGTTTTTAAAGTATACATAAAGAACAAAGGCATTGTGCAGATATAACTGCTTTGTGACAATTAGTAGTTAACTCATAAATACTACATACCTAATATGTGCACAGGTGCTATGTTTGTAGACACTGTGGGCAAATTCAAAAGAAGGCAAAAGCATTCTCTGGCATGTAAAGCTTACAACGTGATTACATTTACCAGGTAGGGACACTTAAATTCACATTTGATAAGGTGGTGGAAAAAGCCTTTCTGCTCTCTTCCTTCCAAATGGAATTTCCTTTCTGTGCCATTAAATGAGGGCTTTGGCCCACAAGATCTTCATGTTTTCAAAGGGGATTGAAAACTTCTTTAGAATAGAAATGTGTCTTTTTCATCTCTGCTTTTTTCATTGCCTGAGAGAATACATAGCACATAATAGGCACTTAATTGGTTAAATGAATAAATTTATTGATGGATGATGAATAAATAGGGTGCTCTCTTCACCTGGTACCCATATTTCTTTTTTTGAGAAGCATCTTTTTTAAAGAAAGAACCCAAAAGTATGTATGACAATTTCTACTCTGAGCTTTTGTTGCCAGATTGTCAATTTTGGAATCAAAATAATAGCCATGTTGGTCAAGTTGGAGAGTTTAGGGACTCCCTAAGATATAAATCCAAAACAGTCATTACTGGAGTAGGGGGAAAATCAAACAAACAAAAAAAGAAAGCCATATTGTCAGTATGAAGACTTATAGCTCTGGTTTACCCAATAGATAAGCTAGGTGCATGACTAAGGCACCAGCATATCAAGGGCAACAAAAAGAGACATATAGCTGTAGCAAACTTATTTGGCATTTTGCAATCATTTCAGTACACATGTATATATTATTTCAAACAACAAAACTGTATCTTGAAGTACAAAACACAAATTTTTTAAGGTCTTCATCTGGCCCTGCTGACAATGCAAGTTTCTACAATGGAACAAGTAGATTTCACTTCTATTAATAGCTAGGACTCTAATTAGCCAGACCTCTCAGAAAATGACCCATGCAGTCATTGTATTCGATGGTGAAACAGATAGCCATGTTGTAAAAAGGGAACTGTGGCAGGCATTCCCCTTTTTTTAAGTATTGAGAGGGTGAAGTGATACCCACAAAACAGGTTTGGACTTTACATTTCCGTATATGTATTTACAGCAAAACAACAACAACGTATATAGTTCTGTGGTTGCATATGTATGTGTCTAGGAGTTTTTAAATTACCAGTTGGTATGGTTTGGATGTTTCTCCCCCGCAAATCTCATGTTGAAATGTGATTCCCAATGTTGGAGGTGGGGCCTGGTGGGAGGTGATTTGATCATGGGGATGGGTCCTTCATGAATGGCTTAATGCCATCCCTTTGGTGATGAGCACGTTCTTGCTCAGTTATTTCATGTGAGATCTGGTTGTTTAAAAGAGTATGGCACCTCACCTCTCTCTCTCTGGCTCTCTCGCCACGTGACATGGTGCTTCCCCTTGCCTTCTGCCATTATTGTACACCTCCTGGGGCCTCGCCAGAAGCTGATGCCAGCACCATGTTTCCTGTACAGCCTGCACAACCATGAGCCATTTAAACCTCTTTTCTTTATAAATTACCCAACCTGCAATATTTATTTATAGCAACATAAGCGGACTAATACACCAGTTATGCCAAAGAATTACAACAAAGGATGGAGGAGATATCCTACACATTAGTTTTTTGAAGTTCCTTTGCATCTTTCAATACAAAACACTACTGCAATTTTAATAAGCAGAGTCTGTTTATATCTTGTCTTTTGTCATTTGATAGTTTTTCTACATTTCCAAACAATTTTCCTCTTGCAAATAAAAGAGCTTAATTATTTCTATAATGGAAGGATTAGAATTCCCACGAGCAATTTTTTTCTGATTAAAAATTGTTGTAGGTATAATAAAATTCAAGTAGTTCATGACCAATGCAGCTCCTTGTGAAAGCACTGGAATGAAATCTGAAAGACAAGAAATACCAAAATGGTAAGGGTTTTTTTTTTTTGGTTTTGTTTTTTTTGTTTTTTTAGCTATTATTAGCTGCTATCATCCAGGTCAGGACCAGGGAGAATAAATTAGTGGGGTAAAGCCATAACACAGTAGCTGATGCTCATGTAGCTGTTTTTTGTTTATGCAATTTTCACTGCACCAGTTCAAGGCAAGTCTAGGTAAGTTATGTAATTGCTGCCCAGAGAATTTCATTTTGTTGTAGTTACAGCATTTTAGATATGCTTTGCATGCATGCCATTTTTTCTTGCCATTTGAAAACAGCTAAGCTAATCTTTTTAGGTTTTGAATATTGCTAAGTTGCACTATCTGTGGCTTTTTTTAAATTCTGTAGTTATTATTTTTCCAGAATGTCCATCTCTTATTCCTACTCTCTAATGAAGGTCTAATACTCTGTAACAGGCTTATTTTATTTAGCAAAAATAGAACATAGGCTTCTAAGATCTTATTTTCTGGAGGCTGGTCTCACTTGATGCCAAGATACAACATGACCAACATCATGTATCTTCACGAACCCAGCCCGTCATCTTTCAGGCATACCCTTGACTACCATACCCAGAAGAGTAGTGACTATGCTGAGAAGTTGATTTGCAGTGATTTTATTTCATTCATTAGGGGTTTATGACACCAAACATTTACAGAATTCCTGCCCTCAAGGAGGTCCAACAAAAACATTCTCTCTTGGCACATTCTTCTCTCATCTATTTAAAGGCTGACTTTTGGGAGTGCTAGAGCTCTGGCTGCTTGCAGAAGGGAAAGCTAAATCTTAACATTTGAAAAAGTTGGCTCATCGGTTTCTTCAGGTCTTGAGGAGGAATAACCATAAGCTTGGTGATTTACATTTTTTGCAAGTTTTGTCTTCCTGTGTCAATTTATAAGAGCTGGTAAGCTTCTGTGATTTTGACTGTGGTCAAAAGGCAAACCAGAACATTCAGTTTTTGTTTTGTTTTTTCTGAGACGGAGTCTTGCTCTGTCACCCAGGCTGGAGTGCAGTGGCGCGATCTCAGCTCATTGCAAGCTCCGCCTTCCAGGTTCATTCCATTCTGCCTCAGCCTCCCAAGTAGCTGGGACTACAGGCACCCGCCACCATGCCCGGCTAATTTTTTGTATGTTTTTTTAGTAGAGATGTGGTTTTACAGTGTTAGCCAGGACGGTCTCGATCTCCTGACCTCGTGATCCGCCCGCCTCAGCCTCCCAAAGTGCTGGGATTACAAGCGTGAGCCACCTCGCCCGGCCAAACACTTGGTTTTTATATGCTTTGATCTGGCCAATTTCATCTGGCCTCTTGTATGTTGATGGTGCTTTTCTCTGGGTGGTCAGATACTATTGAGGAATGTAAATATACATATGCAGCTTAAATAAAACTTGGCCTCCTTGTGGATGGTGTTTAGGACAATCTTAACATGGCACCACATCTGTGGGGGCCAAGGCTCTTAGTCCCCTAAAGGTTTGTTAAAAATCACTGACATAAGGCAGATTGATTAATAGGAGAAAAGGCATACAAATTTAATTAACATGTATACACTGGAGCCTTCAGAATGAAGACCTAACTTCCCAATGAGGTATAGAAACTTATATACCATCTTGAAGTTACAGAAAGAATGGGGCCTCGGATTCTGGTAAAACAGGTTATGGGAGAAGGTAGAAGAGGAATTCTATTGAGGAACAACAAATAATTGCTAGGGAGAATGATTGGATTAAGGAGCAGAGATTAACTTGTGAATAGGTTTCTTTGGAATTTAAATGATCCTTGGAGACAGTCATTATCTTGAAATGGGGTCTGTTCAGGTGTCTCTTCCCCCCCCGCCCCCCCCCCCCGGTAATGAGTAATGAGATAACAGGGAGAGGAAGAACAACAATTGTTCTCTTTGGTGGGTCAGTTCTATCTTTATGTAGATAGGGGAAAAGTCTCTTCCAGTACTTGTTGTTCTCCAAGGGTTTTTAATTAAAAATACCCACTATACCAGGGGGCCTTATATTGGAGTGAAATATTATTTCTTTCACATCCAAAAGAAGAGTAACTCTGAGTCAAAGGGCATGTAAGCATATGTATATTTTTTTTAACTGGGCCATGCAACATCATCCTAAATGATTTTCTCAATCTCCACTCCAGTTACTAAAACAATCTCTCCTCAGTTTCTAGCTCTGTTCTCTGACTCCAAACTCCACCTGTGCTCATTTGTTCTTTCATCTCCTTCATTCGTTCCCACTCTCTTTCTTGCCTCCTCTTCTGGCCTTGCGTAACTAATCTCTTCCCTGAGAAGCTCTTTGCCATTTCTTTTTTATACCCTTTTTTATTTTTTAAACTTTAAATAAGAAAGTATTCCAAATATACAAAAGAGCAAACGTATAACAAATACCCATGTACACACCACTGAGATTAAACATCTTTTATGCTCTGGAATATTTTACATAAAATGGAGACTATCTGCTCCTTGAACGTTGCCAGGAAAAGAAGCTTGTACAACATTTTAAGCCTGGTGTGTGTTTGTTACTGGTGGAAGAGATCCGAGTTACCCCAAGTTACCGGTGGCCTAGCCTTAAGGGTCTGTAGCAACTTTGGTCCTTGCCTCCTCAGAAGAAAGAATTCGACTGAGAGGCATAAAGCAAAAACAAAGGGACTGAGGCAAGTTCTAGAACAGGAATGGAAGTTTATTTTAAAAGGCTTTAGAACAGGAAAGAAAGGAAAATGACCTTGGAAAAGACGCAAGTGGGCACGTGAAGGTTAAAGAGAGAAGGTCAAGTGCCCCATTTAACCGTGATCCTAGGACTTTTACAAGCTTGCCGCTTTCCCATGATTCTTCCCTTAGGGTGGGCTTTCTGCATGTCCAATGCCTTCCTTACCCTTTGGAATTGAGCACGTGCAGTGTGTTTAGGGAGTTATCAGCATGCCCATCTGAGGCTTTCTTCCCTTAGGGTGGAATGTGCCCCCAGAAGATCACACTTCACTATATTTGTCTCTTGACATGCATGCCCAGGAAGTTGCTTCTCCCTGGGGCCTACATTCAATTAACATTTTGATGTTAACAGGCAGGGACCATCAGGAAATGGCCTCTCCCCGGCACTGCTAAATTATCATTTTTAGACAGGCAATGTGATAATTGCTGAACCTGGCATTTCTAGTGGGTGGGGGTAGAGTCCTCCCCTACCCCACTCATACCTAACTACCTGTAATATGTTTATGTTTGTATTTAGATTTTAAAATAAGGACTAAATTTGTTTTTTACATTTACAGATCCATTCAAGTTTTCTGAGTCATTTTGGTAAGATATATATCTATATAGATATATATAGATCCATATATCTATCTATCTATCTATCTATATATATATATTTTTTTTAACTAGGAAAAGGTTCATTCTTTTCAGGAAAAAGTTTCCATATTCATTGTGAGATTAGAGAGTTCCCTGGACCTCCTCATGGGACTTGCAACAGGTGTGTGGCTTGCTTACTCGGCTGCAGCGCTCAAACCTCTTGCGTGAGGGGGAGTATACAGGCGAGCGGGTGCTGGGGCCGGGGCAAGCACTTTTGGGCTCCGGCCTCATGGTAGCTTCTAGGGGTGTGTTACAATTAATGCTTTTGAAGCAGTTGCCATCTGCAGATGGCTAAGTGTTAACTGCTCAGTGGAGAGTCAGGGTGACAGCCTATTCATTCCTCTTGGTACCTGGGTCCTTGTCCCCTGTTCATGACAAATCAGGTCACATGGACTTGAAGGATGGTGAATGTGGAGGTTTTATTGAGTGATGAAAGTGGCTCTCAGTGGGATGGGGAGCTGGAAAGGGAGAAGAGTGGGAAGATAATCTTCCCCTAGAGTTCGGCTGTCTTGGCCAAACTCTTCTCCAACCGTCCAGCTGCCTCTTCAACGTTCAGATGCTTCTTCCTTCTCTTTCTCTGCCATGCTGCTCTGTTCCTCTGCCAGTGGAGTTAGGAGTTTTTATGGATACAGGATGGAGGCATGGTGGGCCAGGGTGTTTTTGGAAAAAGCAACATTTGGGCAGGAAAACAGGGATGTGAAGTTCTCATTTAGGGCTGCAGGCCCAGGGTTGTGGGTGGGGCCTTTGCTGGGGAACCACTCTCTTCTAGCCAGCATTTCCCTGCCTCCTGTCGTATCCATTGGAATACATTTTTCAAGCTTTTGTCTATGATTTTTTTCTTTGCTCCGGAAAGGTTCTCCTCAAAGAGCGCAGAAAGTAGAACACAGAATTTGGGGATTCTCTGTGCTGAGGGGCTCAACAAGGTGTCCTGTGCTAAGTGTTATAACTTGGGAATTTGTTTTTAATAAAACTCCTAAAGGAGCAGAAACATTAAGTTTGCAATAATCACATATAAATTTGGCTCACTGGGGGATTTTCAATAGTGGGTTTTTTAGGCTTTAATTATTTAAACTAGCAAGACCCTGTATTTAGGTTTTATTTCTTATAATGAAATAATTACACCAGAATATCCAAGTGGCGGATTTCTCCCCAGCATGCATGAATTAAGGTAGAAAATACATTGATTTTTCTTCCAATGATAACAGAAGGAAAGGTCACAGCTTCCAAAACGTCTCATTCCAGAGAGAATCATGCTTGGAATAGTGCATTCTCTATTTAATGAGAATAAAACATGTGGGCGTTGAACAAGTGTACCATTTTTTGCTTTGATTGCCGATGGAAAGTATATCAAGTCATACAGTATTTTAAGACACATTAAAATATGTTATTAAATCTTAAGACATCCACTGTAATCCTATGTTCTAATATATGTAAACCAACATCTATTGTTAAAAAATTACTTTGAGTTTCTATTTCAATACCCAATCTCCATGGGCCCTACCAACTTGAGCTCTCTGGGACCTGTGGAAATCTAGTTTGAGCTCTTGCGTATTTAATAAATAATCTATGTAATGTTGTAAGGTGTCACAACTGGTGTCCAGATTCTGTGAGGAGGCTTTCAAGGCTTACTAGGAATAGAAGAAATCAAATAGAGTGGCAGAATAATTGCTACTATATTAGCAGTTTTTTTTTTTAAACATTTGGGGCCAGACACTATGTCAGGTACCTTACTATTTCACTTAATCTTCATAACAATCTTTTAAGGACAGAATTCTTATTCTCTTTGTTATGGCTCTGAGGAAGTTGAAGTTCAGAGAAGTGATGTGATTTTTTCAAAGATATAGAGCTCATAAATGGCAGTGCTAAGCCCTGGGTCTATCATTCTCTAACCCTAAAATCCATATTCCTGATCCATATACAGTATTTACCCACCCGACTGGAAAAGAACTAGAAGCATGGGACCAAAGTAGATGGGATTAAATACTATTTGCAACTCCAAAATAGTATTTGTGGCCTAAAGATTGTAAACCAAAAAGTATCTGACACGAGTCTCAATCACCTTAGGAAGTCTATTTTGCCATGTTTAAGGATGCACCTGTGACACATCCTCGGAGGTCCTGACAACATGTGTCTGAGGTGGTCAGGGTACAGCTTGTTTTTATACATTTACACATTGTATACATTTTATACATTTATACATTTATACATCAATCGATACATGTACGATTTACATTGGTTTTATCTGAAAGGGCGGGACAACTTGAAGGGGGTAGGGAGTTGGGGGAGGAGATGGGAGGGTTCCATGTCATAAATAGATTTAAACATATCCTGATTGGCAATTGGTTGACAGAGTTATTATCAGCAAAAAGGAATGTCTGGGTTAAGATAAAACGTTGTGGAGGCCTAGGTTTTATCATGCAGATGAGGCCTCCAAGTAGCAGGCTTTAGAGAGAATAGACTTAAGGTCTATTTCTTACCAGACTTAAATATTTCTTACCAGACTTAAGGTCTGTGTTGATGTTAATGCTGGAGGGGTACAATGAGGCATATCTGACCCCCACTTCCCGTTATGGCTTGAACCAATCCTTCAGGTGAAATTTTAGAGTGTCCAGGTCTAGCAGGAAGTCCATTCAGATGGTTGCAGGTGGCCTTCAAATTTTATTTTTGGTTTACAAGACTTTTTTAACATGGGGGCCACGGCCCTCGGCCCCCTAAAGTTTCGCTAAAAAATCAATGCCCTGAGATAGATTAATAGGAGAAAAGGCATACAAATTAATTTAACATGTACATTCTTCTTCAGAATGAAGATCCACCCCCGCCCCCGTTAATGAGGTACGGAAACCTACATACCATCTTGAGGTTATAGACAGAATGAGGGCTCAGAGCATGGCCAAAAACAGGTTTGTTGGTAAAGCAGGTTTTAATGGTAAGACAGGTTATGGGAGAAAAGGCCTGGCTAGCAAAGGTAGTCTTATGTAGATGAAACCTCACAGGTAGCAGCCCTAAGAGAAAATAGATGGTAAATGTTTCTTTTCAGACCTTTAAAGGTATCAGACTTGAAGTTAATCCCTCCAAGATTAGGGAAAGGCCTAGAAAGGGAAGGCCTAGGTGCATTAATGGAGATTCTCTACAGATGCAAATTTCCCCCACAAAAAAGCTTTGCAGGGCCACCTCAGTCTGGTCTTGCAGGCTGGGCTTGCAGCAGCCATTTCAAAATATGTCAAACAAATACACTTCAGGGTAAAATATTTTTATTTCCTTCACTAATACATTTATGGAACAGCTCATCTAAACTACAGAATGTACTTGATGCCTTTTGCTGCTCTAAAATGTTTACTCAACAGGGGGATCGTTCTTTGAAACAAACGTTCATCTGCTTCATAGGGTGGCGATACCTTGCTGAGGCCTCTGCTGCCTGTGTTTTTAACGCAGTTACAGCTTCTTGTATTATCTCCATACTCAATGATGAACTTAAATAATGCCCATACTGAAGCCCACAGAGACCTGTAAGTTGTGAGGGCAGAGGGTAAGGAGCAATCTCTCCCTGAGAGATTGCTGAGGAGAGAGGGTAGAGTAACTGATTCAAGGTGTTTAATATGCTATTACATGTTCTGTTCTCTGGAGGGAGTAATTTTGCGTTCTGCAGAATATATTACAATCACAACTATGGGGAAGTAACATGATGTAGAAAACAGCAAGTCCTTTGGAGTCAGATAATGATGATGATATTGATGATAATGGTAATGAGGATAATAACAATAAAAATAGCAGCAGCAGCTATCATTTACTGAGTGCCTGCTCCATATCAGCTGTTCTTCTGAGTACTTTACATGTATTACCTCAATTAATTATTTACTAACCCTGTAAGGTATTCTATTATATAGATGTGGAAACTGAGATATGGTCAGAGGTGTTTGAAACAGGGCGACTCCATCTTGAATAGGGGCTGGGTAAAATATGACTGAGATCTACTGGGCTGCATTCCAGGAGGTTAGGGACTCTATATCACAGGATGAGATAGGAAGCTGGGACAAGGTTCAGGTCACAAAGACCTTGCTGATAAAACAGGATGCGGTAAAGAAGCTGGCCAAAACTCACCAAAATCAAGATGGCAACGAAAGTGACCTCTGGTCATTGTCACTGCTCATCATATGCTACTTATGATGCATTAGCATGCTAAAAGACACCCCCATCAGCACCATGACAGTTTACAAATGCCACAGCAACATGGGGAAGTTACCTTATATGGCCTAAAAAGAGGAGGAACCCTCAGTTCAGGGAATTGCCTAACCCTTTCCCAGAAAACTCATGAATACCCCTTGTTTAGCATATAATCAAGATGTAACTATAAGTATACTTATTTGAGCAGCCCATGCCACTGCTCTGCCTATGGAGTGGTCATTTTTTTATTCCTTTACTTTATTAACAAACTTGCTTTCACTTTACTCTTTGAACTCACCCCAAGTTCTTTCTTGCACGAAGTCCAAGAACCCTCTTTTGAGGTCTGGATTGGGACCCCTTTCTGGTAACAGAGTGGTTAAGCAATTTTCCAAGGTCACATGGGAAGTAGCTGACCTAGGTCCCTATCCCAAGCAGTCTGATTCCAGAACATGTGATCTCAGCTAATTGTGAGTTCACTTTTGAGATCCATCATGTAGAAACTGTGTGACTTGGAGCACATTATTTTCTTCCCTGAGCCTCATTCTCCTCATATGTGAAAATGAGGGCTGTGGTGTAGATTATGTGAAACAATATACAGAAAAGCACCTAAGAGCACAGTGCCTGGTCCATGGTGAAGGTTCAGTAATATTTATTGTTCTTCCTGCTTCCTGGTTGGTACTCTGGACCAGGTTTTCTCAAATTGTGATCAAGAGAACACCTTTATCAGAATCACCTACAGTGCTTATAAAAAATGCAATGCTAGCATTTCTTATGCTCAAAGATATTCAGTTCATAGCTGGAAGGTTTGGTATAAACAAGCAAAGTAAAATTTTAATGCCACTTTCCAGCAAATAGCAATAAAAAGAAATTACTAAGTACCTTTAAATTCTGAACAGATGTAGCTTTCTGGCCATCTGAATCAATAGCATCACAAACATGTCAACAAAATATATAAATCTGACTAAATGTTACATCATCATTCAATCTCATTCTAGATATGATAATGAGGTTAGCAATAATAGTAGTAATACAGGGACCAACTCTATTCATTGTGTTCCCAGAGTACCACCATGTATGTTAGTGAATGTACATACATAAGCACATGCATGAGAATGCACACACATGCACACACATGCATGCACATGCCTACAGACATCCAAAGTAAAGAGAAAACAAAGTGCAAACATTTCCTCAGGGTTCACATAGACCCGACTGAAATGCACATGTCAAAAGAGAATTACCTTGTGTGGAGTTAATGAACTTTACACGGGGGGTGCAGGGTGTGTGGCCAGAAATAAGAGGCAAATTCTTCTCCTCTAGTTAATCTTTGGAAAACACCTTCCCTCCTGCAAATTTATAAAAGGTCCATGTCTAAAGTTTTTAAAGAAAAAAAAAATCACTTGGGGCATGTTCTATTCAGTATTTGATACTTAAAGGTGGGCAGTGCACTGATTCAATCATTCATTCAAATATTGATTGATTATCTACCATGTAACAAAACAAAATCTGAAAATCACTTATATAGTGATTTGAACAAGGAATGGTCAAGTTATAAGGGAGGTTTGAGGGTTCAATAGCCCAGTGCTACTCAAACTTTAACATGCATTTGTATCACCTGGAGAATCTTGTTACAATGCAGACCCTGATTAGGTAAGTCTGGGGTAGGTGCTTGAGATTCTGCATTTGAAATGAAAGATGACTGTGCTATACTACTGGCCTGAGGACCTCACCTTAAGTAGCAAAGCTATAGTCTATATCGTACATTCCCAAACTTACTTATAGAACACACGTTGATCCTTCTCATTCATCTCAGGCTCCTTTCATCAAAGTGGGTGACGGGAATCAGAATTGTCTGAAGGTGCTAATTAAATATGCAATTATCCCTAGGTGATGCTGATGCACGCTAAAGTTTTAAAACCACTGCTTTAAGAAAAACAGTGACTAAAAATCATTCATATGTGTGAAGCAAGCCTCAACTCCTCAATTTTACTGTAGGTCAGTTATCCAACCGGCAACACGTTAGAATCACCCTGGGAGATGTAAAAATACCAATGTTCTGGTTCTACCCCTGATCAATTAAATTGGGATTTCTGGTGGTGGGCCCCAAGCATACATATTTTTTAAAAGCTCTCTAGGTGATTCTAATGTATAGACGGGGTTGAGAACCACTGCTACAAGGCAAATTGTTTTCTTATTTAAACTTAGGAATGTGGTTGATCTAAGCAGAAATTGTGGAGTTAAGAGTTTGTCTTTGTCATTTCTTCTTTCTGGGCCTTTTTCATAAGCACTCTTCTTGCCCAAGATATGCATTGCCCTTGTGTTTCCCTGGCTGTCCGAGATTTGCTATCACTGTGACTCAATGATCTCATGTGTTCCTCGTCCTGGCTTCCTTCCTTCATCAGAAGCAAAGCATGTGCCTCATCTCCTATGAGCTATATATATATATATATATATATATATATTTTTTTTTTTTTTTTTCTTCTGCTGGTGAGTAGAAACAGGTTAATCAGAAAAACCAATCCCAGGTCATGTGTAAATTAATGTGCTTTCTCTCTTTGGTAACACACTCCCTTAACCCAGTTTAAATAGACTTTAAGGCCCTTCTGAAGTTGGGAATGTCAAGCATGACTGTTTGGATAATATATTTGTGCCTCAAATAAGCTGCCACCTACTCCAATAACCGTTAGTCCTAGAGTTGGTTAAGGAAGGACTTCTGTTTTGTGGTTGATTTCATTATGAAAGGCACTATTTTCCATCATAAATACTGTCCAAGATATTATATGATATTCTGTGGGTTTTATTTTTACAGAGGGAAATGCTAAATGTGGCGAGGAAATCATTTTGACAGCAGTTGCTTTTGTTATGAAGAAGGGATTTAACAATTTTTAAAATATGTGCTCTTCTAAGCATGCGGAGGTGAGGAAGTCTTTGATCAGATCCTTGTAATCAAGGAGGCACAGAAGAAAACAAAGGATGCACAAATATGAGAAATTGACTACTTCCAGAAGTAAACTGTTACATCAACATCAATTAATATTTATTGAGCACCTACTGGGTACATAACACTCTGATAGCAACTTGAAAAATGACATGGAGTACATACCTATAAAACATAATTACCAGGGCCTATTTTTGGCTATTTGTTTAAATTCATTATGTCAAGGACAAGCAAGCAGGGCTGCTTATAATTTGGTCTCATTAATAAAACTGATTCCTAGGGAGACTCACTCAGAAGGATAGAAAATAAACCATATTGAAATATTATTTTCTACTGTTCTGATAATTATAGCACATAACACACAGGTGGGGCCAAACACTGTAATTGCAAGTGTGATTCTCAAATTTTAGTAATCAACCCATTCCCAGAGGAAGTATGGGATCCAGCACACTGTTACAGATTTTCTTCACCTATCATTTGTGGAATTCATAAATGCTATTGATTTTGTCCTTATGAACTGAGGTTAATTATGCTGGTATGTGTGTATATCACTGAGATGTGAGGTAAGAGAAATGAGACTGATTCCACAGCTTGCACATAGTAATCATTTACACTAACTTATGCTCATGGATGACAACTCATACATTTATACCTCTTCTGCTTTGAAAATGGAGACAGGGTCTGAATCATGTGACATAATCACTTGAACATTTTAGCTAACATATTTCTATTTGACTTTAATGAAATAAGCTAAAGAATCTGTGCTATAGGCACGTGAAAAATGCCAGAATAACTTACCTGGAAGATTCAAGCTGAGGAAATACTAAGACAATCTGAAAGTTTCATAAACATTAACTTGTCATAAGATATGGAAATTGGCCATGTTGCTTAAAATTCAGAGAAAACTGATATTTGTTATAGATTATCACACAAATCAAGTCACCTGACCATATTTTAGTACTCTGGTTGGGCATGGTTTTATTATTACTTGGAGTAGAAATCAATTTTGCAAATACTTTATTTCATGTATTTATAATGTACACATTTTTCACTTCCAGAAAATATCCAAGGTGCTTACCTTGTCAGGTAAGAAAAATAGATTAAGAAAAACTTAATGCATGTTCCTAGCACTCTAGGATGTCTATAGCCTGCTCCATACCAAGCCTTGAAAATGATACATTCGAACAGCCTAGAGAGGCAAAGTCCCAATACTATGGGTCATATTTCCAATTTTTATTAAAATTGTGATTTGCCTTGGGCCTCTGAGGGTATACTTATCTGCCTAGCTTGATTGTATTCTCTCTGAAGGTGGTCCAAGGTGAGAAACTTTCCACAGATGAAGAAATAACTTGGGTGGATTTGTTAGGAAGTTGGTGAATAATATCTATTGTTATTCTCAAAGTTTACTGTATTTCTTAAAGCAAATAGTGAGGTCACAGTACAGATTGGAAATAGTGTGACTAATCCTAGTAACTACTAAGCAACTTGAATAAACAGAGACAGGAAAAAGGAAGAAAGAAAGACAAGCTTATGGGGTACATATCCTGAGCCTGAGAATCTACCTATTGAGTTCACCAGCTCTCACTGTTTTCCAAGAGATGATCTGATCAGAAAGGATTACATTTACTCAAGTTTCAGGAAAATGCTTACTCATTTCTTGTCCACACATCTCAGATATTATCTTAAAAGAAATAATTGGTGAAACAGACTCTAGAACAATGTAAGGGGACATTTGTCCATAGTGATTAGGCTTTTCTACACTTTGAGCAAGCAGAAGCACTGACTACTTTTGTGCCGGGTGGTCTTTTTAAAAGTATGTGTATAGCCAACATCTCTGATAGAGGAATTGAAATAGAGGGTAGGTTTTTTTCTGTAAGTATATTAAAAATAATATCCTCCTCCAGGAAAAGGATCAGGCATACTTACCGCCCATGATAAACTATTTGGCTTCCTTAAGCTCAGAGTTTCTTTCCTATAATGCATCCCACTGCCTATGTAGATGTCATATGATCCTTTCCATATTTCCCTTGGGAACTGTGGCTCAGGGAACTTACACAAATGCTGATACTGTGGGTACTGTTACTGCCATAAATAATAAATTGTCCCTTGCCTCTGATCCAGGAGTCTCCTGTCTTCTACGAGGTTAACTTTCTAGCTTGCAAGTAGGGTAAAATCTCAGACTTGTCATGGTTATTAAGAAACAATAGAATGTTAGACCTAAAAGTGACATTACCGATATGTAGTCCAACATATCAACCCATAAAAGGCTCTGATAAATTATACAGTGAGGACAGTCATTTAACATTGATTAACTTGGTTTTCCAAAACATGTTTGTGCATAGATACTTTTTTCTTTTTACATAACACCTATTAGCATTTTTTGGATTTATTGGAGGAAATGCTGCCTTAGGCTGAAGTCCAAACTGCTTAACATGTCCTATGAAGCTGGTCTATCTCTCCTTATCTCTGTTTTATAAATGAGGAAACTGAGACCCAGAATTTATCTCTCCAAGGTCAAAGAGGTGATTAACAATACTCATGACTAAAGATAATTAAAGCAGATCCAAAGGCAAACAGCTTAACTCTGAATTTGTTTATAAGCTCATTTTAGACTTAACGTGCTCCTTCCAGATCTCCTCGGATTTCTCCTACAATATCTGTGTGCCTGTCCCCATGCCTATTTTTGTTTCCAAACACCTTGGTCTTCAGGAACAGGAGTATGAAATTCCAGCATCCTTGCCTCAGGTTGGGAGGATTCTGAGATGTAACAGTCTAGCATTCCTCTGTGGAGTCCAGCAGAAGCCTACGTTCCCCAGGACTTTTGCCCAAGATTACACTCCTACTTGGCTTTCTATCCCTGTCCTGCTTTACTCACTCTCTTACCAGTTTCTCCTGGGAGCACTTCCTTAATAAATCACTTGTACAGAAATCCTCATCTCCAAGTTGGCTCCTGGAGAACCTGACCCAAGATGGTAATCTAATTATTTAAGTTAATTAGACAACTCTCTAAGCTTTGAGAGAGCAGTGTTTGTGTGTGTGTGTGTGTATGCATGTGTGTGTATCCCTTCCCCTCCTCACCTGGAAAATCTGATGAGCGGAATTGGGGCTTCAAAAATAACAACCAATTCTTATCTCTGCCCCATGGTGACTCTATACTCAGTATATTTTAGAAAAATAAAAACTAAAAAAAACCCACTAGGCTCAATGATTGCCACTACCAGTGGAATAAGAGTTAGAGGAGGTATGATTGACTGACTAAAGGAGGTGAGACAGCACAAGCTCAATTCATAGATATAACTGTCACTTAAAAATTATGAACTGCTTGCTCTTTTCAAGGCACTCTAGGTTATGTAGAAATAAATGACAGAGTCCTTTCCTTCAGGCAAAATAGTATTTTTTTAAAAAAAGACAAAAGAAAACTTATACAATGTGAAGAAGATTGTTCCCAGAGCCGAAGAAGAAGACACATTGAGGCAACATAAAATACTTTTGAAAAACAGAATTTTTGTATTCATTCATTCAAAAAATTACTAACTAAATGCCCACTGTGCATTGGGTATCAGGTACAATGCTAGGCATGGAGTCAGTGATGTGTTGGTGAATATTTAACAACCAGCTCAAAACAAGCCTGCTTTGTTGTGTTTGCGTTTCTGTCATGAAAATATTCCCACCATGGCTGATTTTGAGCTACCATGGGGACATCAATGGACTCACAACATTTCTGAAAATTTAACAGTAGGCTCTTGTGAGCCAGTACAAGCCAGTTCCAGCGCAAGCTAGCTCTATCACACCACACTGCCTGAGGATATAACAGTGAACACAGCTTACTGATAAACAGAGACAGAAGCAAATAGAGTGTGTCTTGGAAAACAGAAAAAGGTAGGTGCCCCTAACTGGAACCCCTGAGTTTTAAAGGTATGGGAGCAGGCAAGGATTTTCAAAGAAAGGACAGTTATTTGGAGACCAGAGGCATGAGAAGAAATTCATCCAGTGAAGAAAGGTCTGGAAGTGAGAGAGGATGGCTTCTTTTAGGGAACTGAAAAGAGTAGGAGCAGGAAGGAAAGTAGGAAGAGGTGAGATTAGAGAGACAGGGAGGGATGAACTGTGACCAGCCTTGAAGGACACATGGAACAGTTTGGCCTTTAGCCTAAGGTACCATTTCCTCCAGAAAGTAAGTTCACAAAATGACAATAGGCGTTATGTAAAAAGAAAAAGAAAAACCTATGCTCAAACATGCTTTGGAAATACTAGGTTAATCAATATTAAATAGTTTTCCTCTGTAGGATTTCTCAGATCCTTTCATCTGTTGACATGTTTGTGACTCTCCCGGAATGAGGTATAACATACACGATTTCCTGAAGTTATTTGAGGTTGGAATACTTCCCATTTATTTTGAGGATTATATCTCAGGAGTAGTGTGCTGGAAAACTAGTGTCCATAGAACACAGTCTGGAAAGTGTTCTAAGAACAACGGGGAGGCATTGGAAGTCATTAGGCAACAGTAACATAATCAGATAATGCTGTAGTTATAATTTCTTTCAGTTATTAGTGATTTCTTTTCAATCATGTTTTTTTCTATTGCCCCCCACACCTCCCCAACTGGCTTCTATCCCCAAATTGTGGGGAAAAAAAGGCATAGGAAAACTTCTAAATACATCTTAATAGTAAAAACTAAAATAGTTTCACAGGGATACTACATTACTACTAAATTTGTTAGATTTCATTGTTTTGGTTTCTGCCTTTAATGTCTCTTTTAAAAATTTCCATTATTTCTGAAAAGCAGAGAGGGTAAGACCTGGGTTTTTCTCAACATTCAAGCCTAATTTTTTTCAAAAGGGAACAATGACAAATTACAATCTGTCCATCTGTAGAAGATTGTAGACTCTCAAATTTGAAGTGGAAATTGTAGCTCAGATGATCAGGTATTATATATATACTTTACAGTAATTTCATTCTACATAAGGAATGAAAGGGACAGGGGTTGAGGTAGATGAGAAAAGGAAAAAAGGAGGGAGGAGGGAAAAAAGACCATTTAGCAACCTATCAGAGCTTGATGAAGCCTGATATAATTAACAAACTTGTGATATCTCTAGCAATTGTAATTCCAATTATTTGCTAGCTAAAGGCAAGTTTCACTGCTCTAAGTTAGGAAATCATGTAAATAGCCTAATTAATATAATTTGCCTTATGCTCTACTAAGAAAACAAAAACAAATATGTCATTTTTTAGAATAAATAGCATGATTTAGACTAAATATTATAAATATTCAGTCAGTTTGCAGAACAAATATTGCATATTACGGATCCTTTTCAGCAATTCTATGAAGTTCAGCATGATTTAATGAAATTATGATGGTTGTTTGAGTTTTACAACTACATTACAATAAAAAGAAAGCACTTCCTTTGCATGGATAAGAGAAAGATCCTTGACGAAATAGCATGGTAGAGCTTATAATGTTGTGGGCCTGAGGAGACAAAGAAGATTTTATTCTTTTTCTTGCCAGTTCTCTAATCTCAAGGGAACCCCAAAGTTAAAATAAATCTTTTAAAAATTCCATATGCCAGTGGTGAAAAGACACAATAAAAAATTCTTTGCCATTTCATCATGTAGAACTGAGAGATAAAGCTGTTTGTAAAACCCTAAAAGACTTACAAATCATTTCAACAGGTTGTCATATGTTAATGTCAACAATAATTTAATCACCACATATAAAATGCATAATACAATGGTTGGCCTGCATTGCTTTTTGTCTGGGGACTCCACCTCACCCCTTTATATTTAATCATTTGCCTTCTGTCCTATTCTCAAGTATTTACCCCTCAAGAACAAGCTAAGGCCATTACCATTAAGAAGGAGAAGGAAAGAGGATGGCTGAGTTACTAAACAAGTATTTATTGAGGTTCTATATTCCCAGCACTATACTAGGCACTGCAAAGTAAGAAAAAAAAAAAAGCCAGACATGACTCTTACCCTGAAGAATTTTACTACATATTTGGATCATCAAAATTCTCATTTATGAATTAATTACAGAGCAACTAAATGCTATGTATATATGACATTAACCTGAAGGGCAAAAGCCAATAGCCAAGAAATGGGAGATCTACTAATTCGCTGGAGTGGTAACAAAAGACTTGACAATGGACAAGCTAAAGGTTAAGCAAAGTCTTGGGGTATGTTTAGGATATGGAGTGGTAACAATGAGAGAGCACTGTAACCAAGGAGGGATTTGGCATAAGGAGAAGCACAGAAATGTGTCCATGTGTGTGACAGAAAGGGTAAAACTGATACCAGAAGTGATCATGTCTATCAGAGTGGAGTTGAGTAAGATTATTAAAGGTTTAGTAAGCCCAGAAAAGGCGCTAGGTTATAATGATGTAGAAAACAGAGAAGTTCCTAGGCCAGAATATGATAGGATTGAACGAACAAGATAAACAAGAGAGAAAACAAAAGAAACAGTTTCAAAATTTGGACAGATCTGAGCACAGAAAAGAGTGGAGTCATAGTCAAGAAGGGTATTTTAGTAAGTGATAAGTGAAGAGATGAGCAACTGAACGAAGGCAAGGTAAGTAAAAATGAACAAGGAGGGGCCAATCAAAAAGACATAGCAAATAAACAGAAATATCAAACCATCTTTTATGTTTTTTTTATGACAATTTAAATACAGGAGCCAAAGGAGAAGGAAGAGTTAAAGAGGACCTCAAGGCTTTTAGCCATGACTAGAAGTAATGGTACAACTGACATAAAATTATGTGATGAGTTCTGATTTATACATGGAATTGAACCATAAGTAGGACAATATTTTATAAGTATTTTGGAGAGTCATTAGCACAGAATTGATTGAAGCAGGACATTTAGACCACCACTATTTTGATATAGATGTCAAAATAGCATTTACTTGAATACAAAAGCCATGAAAGTTAATGTGGTGAAGACTGCCAGACTCCATTCACCTTTCCTTCCATGGAAATAGACCTGTAGCCTGACATATATATGGCTGGTGTGGTAAACAGAATAATGGCCCCCCAATGATGCCCCCATCCTAATCTCCAGAACTTGTGAATATGTAGGCTCCGTGGCAAGAGGAGATTAAGGCTGCAAATGGAATTAAGGTTGTTAATCAGTTGACTTTAAAACAGGAAAATTATCTTGGATTGTCTGGGTAAACCCAGTGTAATCAGAATGTCCTGTAAAATGGAAGAGGGCAACAGAAGAGGTCAGTCAGAGACATCTGAAAATGCTATGCTGCCAGCTTTGAAGATAGAGGAAGAGGCCATAAGTCAAGAAATGCAGGCAGTTTCTAGAGCTGAAAGAGTCAAGGAAATGGATTCTTCCCTGGTGCCTGCAGAAGGAATACAGCTCTACCAACACTTTGATTTTAGCCCACTGAGACCCATCTCAGACTTCTGGCCTCCAGAAATGTAAGATAATGCCTTTGTATTGTTTCAAGTCACCAAGTTTGTGGTAATTTGTTACAGCAGCAATAGGAAACTAATACAACTTGCCAGATATACTATACAGACATACTATATTTCTTGTCCATTCTTGCAGTCAGGTATGACCATTTGACTAACTTTTCACCAATAAAATGACAGAGATAGCAATGTGCATGGTATTCAGGCCAGAGCCTTTAAGATAATAAGCCTGCTTCCTCCTTCACAGTCTCTTTTACCATCCAGTAAAATAAAACAAAGACATGACTGCAACTATGTTTTGAACATGCAGATAAAGACAATACCCAAGGACACAGTGAAGAAAATGGAAAGAAACTGGACTTCTAAGTTATGCTATGCAAGACAACTTTTCACTGATCTCAAACGTGGACTGTTACATGAGAGAGAACTAAACTTGCATCTTGTTTGAGCCACTGTATTTTGGAGTCTTTATGTTATGGCAACTAGTATGACCCTAAACAATACAGAAGATGATTTTCCTGAAAGAAGGAATGTGTATGTGGTAGAGTTGCCAGGATTGAGAGGAGAGTGCAATGTTACAACATTTATGAGTAGCAAACTTTCAAGAAGAAGATGATCATGATTAATAACTGTAAATGCAGGCCGGGCATGGTGGCTCATGCCTGCAATCCCAGCACTTTGGGAGGCTGAGGCAGGTGGATCACGAGGTCAGGAGTTCAAGACCAGCCTGGCCAACATGGTGAAACTCTGTCTCTACTAAAAATACAACAATTAGCCAGGAGTGGTGGCATGCACCTGTAGTCCCAGCTACTTGGAGTCTGAGGCAGGAGAATCACCTGACCCCGGAAGGTGGAGGTTGCAGTGAGCCAAGATCATACCACTGCCCTCCAGCCTGGGCAACAGAGCTAGACTCTGTCTCTAATAATAATAATAATAATTGTAAATACACCAGAAAGATGAAGGAGAACACTTAATGGGGGGTGGGGAACCCTTGGTATGGATTAGTGAGAGTCACCCTGGTTCCCTCTCATTTGTCCTTGTCCATCTATTCCTATGAGTTTACATACCATCTATACACATATAACTCCCAAATGTATGTCTTCAGACCAGGTCACCTTTTTAACTTATTTGGTATTTCCATTTGGATATTTCATATAGGCATCTCAAACTTAACAGATCAAAAAGTAGACACTTGAGTAACCCTATATCCTTCAGAAAACAAAACACAAAACAAAACAAACAAAAAAAAAAACACTGCTCGTCTGATTGCCTCATCTCAGTAAAAGCACCTAGTTCCCTCAGTTGTCCAAGCTTGAAAACTGAGAATTTCATCTTCTCCTTCACCTTCCACATCTGATCCATTAATCCAATATCAAATCCTGTCAATTCCACATTGAAATATGCCTCAAATTTTACCCTGGTCAAATACACCATCACTTATTGCCTGAAATTATGTAGTATCTTAACAATTGTACCCATCCATCTTTAACCACATTATAAAATGGCAAATCATATTTCATCACTCTTTTTTAACCTGAAACAGATTCCTATCACACTTGAGGATTAAATATAAAATTATTAATGTGGCCGTAAACAACCCTGCATATTACTTCTCAAGTTTACTTTTCCAGCCTTTTTTTTCCCTCGTAACTCTTCCCCTTGCTTTTTTTGCTGTGGCTGTATAGAATGTCTCTCAAAGTTTTTAATGTACCAATTATTTTCTTCCTCAGGGGTTTAACATATGTTTTTTTCACTGTCTAGAACTTCCCTTCTACTCTATTCTCTATCTAACTCTTCTTATCCTTCAGGCCTTGGTCTGAACATGGGGTTTTCAAACAGACATTCCTTATTCCCCAATAAAAATGAAGTGATCACTATTATTCTCTTAATAGAGTCATTATTTTCCTTTATAGTACTTGTCAAATATTCTTATTTTTGTGATCCTTTGGTTTCTATATGTCTCTATGTCTATAGAGACATATAGATCCTTTGGTCTCTATAAGTTTCTATGTCTATGTAAACAGAAATTATATTTGTTCTCTCTACTACTCTATAAACAGCTCCTAATTTGTAATATGCCTGACATGTAATATGTGCTCTGTAAATATTTGAGGATGTTGGTGACTTTGGGGGAAATACTCTCCATTTGAGTGGTGGAAGCAAGAACTCAGACTTCATAGCTTTAAGAAGAAAGTTGACAAATAGGAAGAGCTGTTAGAATTGGGGGGTAGATGAGGAAGGAAATAAAAAAAGAGATGAGATTGGTTCAGGAAAAGCATTTATGATTGCCTTGAATTAGCCCTATTTCTGCTCTTGACCATTAGACAATTGGCATATATGAAACTCCTACATTTCATAAATACTGGCATTGATTACCATTAGAAACTGTTTGTGCCTTGACATTAATTGCTCTGTTAATAGAAATGTTCCTTGATTTCTAGGACCTAACAACCATAGGAAGAAAAAAAAATGGTGGGAAAGACATTTAAATAAAAATGAACATACGAGTAGAAGTAGGAATAATATCTCTAGAAATGATAATACACAGTAAAGACTTATGTTTACTGCTAATATTAAGTTTTGCTGGGTCACAAAAACAAAACAAAACCAGAAATCCCTAAATGGCCAATTGTAAGGGGACTTCATGACAGTGTGAAAGAGCAGAAAGTGGCATGAACTACAAAATAAATGACTATGAGATAATATGCATATAAAAATATAGTCCTAACTATACATCACGGAGTGCAATTATCAACAGGAGAGATTTTATAGACATTTTTCACAGAAGAGAACTTTATCTTCCATGCATAATTTCTCCTGTCCACTACTCCTACTCTTCCAACTATCAGCAAAAAGCATGTGTCATCCAGACCAGTTATTATATTTCCATGATATAAATCAAAGAGTAGGCAAAGAATGACAAAGAGACAGGATAAAAAAAATCTGCAGAAGAAGGAAAGAACTAAGTGAAAGAGGTTAACTGAATCTGTGAAGAGGTGGGAGAGCAGATAGAACTTAGAGGCTTTGCAGGCTGGAGAGGGAGGATTGGGGTGGGAGAAATATATGGTTTCTAAAGAGTGTGGTGTATGATAAATTGAGGGGACAGAAATAGGACATGTGATGCATTGCTTGAGTCTATCAATTTTTTTATTTCAAAGTGTGACTTTTGGCTATGACACCACTCAGGACTAAAACACGTTATATCTTTATTAGGGTTCCATAAATTTGGCTATCATCACTAAGCAGACATGTTCCAGAAAAAAGCACTATGAATATCAATGACTCTTCCCTGAAAACTCTGACCAAATCTGCTGCATTTGTTGAATGAAATGATGACATGACTGTATCTCAATCACTGTATGTAGTTGTGCTCATCCCAAATGAAGAGAGAAAATCTGGAAAGAAAACTGAGAAAGACCATTGGGATTGGCTATGGACTGAATGTTTCTGTTCCCCCAAAATTCATATGTTAAAGCTCTAATCTCCAATGTGATAGTATTTGAAAGTGAGACCTTTGGGAGATGATTAGGTCATGAAGGTGAAGCCCTCATGAATGGAATTAGTGCCATTACAGGAAGAGAAAAGAGAAAGATGATCTCTCTCTGCCTTGTGAGAATACAACAAGAAGGTGGCAAGAAGGTAGCCATCCACAAAACTGGAAGGGGCCCTTATCAAGAGCTGAATCAGCTGGCACCTTGATCTTGGACTTCCAAATTCTACAACTCAAATAAATAAAAGTTTATTGTTTAGACCTCCTCATCTATGGTATTTTATGATAGCAGCCAAACTAACTAAGACAGGATTCAAGTATAGGGTGACTGCTTGGGAATGACTGACTTTTAAGTTTTCTCTCAAACTCTAAGAGTCTATGAGTTATTAATAAGAAGATAGATTACATAGATTAAGTAAATAATATATACATGTATACATAAATACAAATATGTAAATAGTTTTTCCAATTTGGAAAGATACAGATGAGTGATGGAGAATATGCTCTGTGTCTATCAGTGTATATTAATCGTTGGACATAGACTTGATAACAATGTATAGAATGTGAGAACTGATCAATGCCTTAAAAATGCCTTAAAGTTACATTTCAGCGGTTTCAAGGCAAATCATTACTATCAAAAAGCACAACATGGAGGCAGTTATAGTATTATCTTGAGAGAATGGAGACAATGGCTGTCTGGAAAAATGTGGAAGGTGGGTTCAATCTTGGAAAGGTTGAACAGTTTGGGGATTCAGAGTTTGGACAAGTCAGGATATATAGAGATTCCAGGCCTTTAGAGGCCAACAAGCATGACTATTGCACCTCTTCTCCTCATCACTGTTTTTTCCACTAGCTACAAGTAAACAGTGAAAAAATCTTGAGTTAGAAAGTGAAGAAAGTGGCCGGGCGCAGTGGCTCACGCCTGTAATCCCAGCACTTTGGGAGGCTGAGGCAGGTGGATCACTTGAGGTCAGTGTTCCAGACCAGCCTGGCCAACAAGGTGAAACCTTGTCTCTACTAAAAATACAAAAATCAGCTGGGCGTGTTGGTGGGTGCCTGTAATCCCAGCTACTCGGGAGGCTGACACAGGAGAATCACTTGAACCCAGGAGGAGGCAATTGCAGTGAGCCGAGATCATGCCACTGCACTTCAGCCTGGCGACAGAGTGAGACCCCATCTCGGAAAACAAACAAACAAACAAAAGAAAGTGAAGAAACTAAAAACATAGATAAGGTTCAAATAGTCTGGATCAATCATTTAATATGCACTTATCAAGTATCTCTTGGGGCACAGCTATGATTCAGGGTATTCTGGGGGAATAGATTTAAAAGACACAGAGACATATTTCTTTCTTTAAGGAATCTGGAGGCTAAGTAAATATATTAAATTTGTACTAACAAAAGATAATGTACTGTGTAGCACAGCAAGTATAAAAGTTCTCTCAGGAAAATCAGTGTAATGTAGAGCAAATAGTAGTCATTTGCATTCCATGGACAATATGGAGTCACTGACGGTTTTGAGCACTGAAATAAAGTGCACGATGTGGCATTTTAGGAATGCAGAATGTTTATGAGGTCAGAAAAACAAGAAGGCGGCAATTATTGCAGTAGTTTAAAATTCAGTGATTTTACAAAACATACTACATTAGTAGACAGTAAATGCATAAAAATCCATTTCCCAGTTAGTGATATATTGCTTTTAAAGGTTCAATAGTATTTAGGTAAACTTTTAGTTGAAACGGCTATAATCATTAAAGTAAAATCACATATATCTCTAATATATGACGATTCACACTGTCATATGAAATCCATATGCATATGCAGAAGAAAATTCAAAGAATATGGCTTTGCTCATATTTTATTAAAAATTTGTATTTTAAACTATGTTTTACATTTATGTTTTTATAACTAGAATATAAGGATTAAAAATAAAGAGAGGGATACTGATATTGTACTTTTTTCAATGAAAACTTCAATAAGGGAAATTCTGTAAGCATTTCAATATAATATTCACCCTTGTAACCAAAGTGAATTATATGGAGGAGCTTAATAAGGATTTGTTGATTGAATTGGATTATAAGGAATAATGCATATTCTACCACAATTATAGTTTCTAGCTGATAAGAACAAAAGGAGATATAGTATATGGTTGAGAGGACCTTGAGGCATGTTGAATATTTGAAAGAATCATTTGACTAAGTTATAACATACTTTGCATACATATTAACAAAATATTATTTTCAAATAAAATATCAAAGTGAAGTGGCTAAAAAGGGAAGATTTTAAAAAGATTTAAAGAATTACATTGTCAGCCAGGTGCAGTGGCTCACGCCTGTAATCCCAGCACTTTGGGAGGCCTAGGTGGGCGTATCACTTAAGCCCAGGAGTTTGAGACCAGCCTGGGCTACGTGGTGAAACCCCATCTCTACAAAAAAAAAAAAAAAAAAAAAAAAAAAAAAATTAGCCAGGCATGGTGGCATGTGTCTGTAGTCCCAGCTACCCCAGAGGCTGAGGTAGAAGGATTGCTGGAGCCCAGAGGTCAAGGTTGCAGTGAGCATGATTACCCCACTGCACTCCAGCCTGAGCAACAAAGTGAGAACCTATCTCAAAAAAGAAAAACAGCTGGGCGCGGTGGCTCACACCTGTAATCCCAGCACTTTGGGAAGCTGAGGTGGTTAGATCACAAGGTCAGGAGATCGAGACAATCCTGGCTAACACGGTGAAACCCTGTCTCTACTAAAAATACAAAAAATTAGCCAGGCATGGTGGCAGGCACCTGTAGTCCCAGCTACTCGGGAGGCTGAGGCAGGAGAATGGTGAATCCAGGAGGCAGAGGTTGCAGTGAGGCAAGATCGCACCACTGCACTCCAGCCTGGGCAACAGTGCTAGACTCTGTCTCAAAAAAAAAAATAAATAAAAAATAATTTTCTCACAACTGTACAACTATTAATGTTGTACATATTAATAAATAAGATAGTAATTAAAATTAGTGAAATAAATTAGAGTAAAACCTTCATGAAAAGCTGATTTTTTTTTTTTTTTTAAACAGTAAGCATTTATTTCTCACAATTCTAAAGACTAGAAGTCCAAGAAGAAGGCACCAGAAGATCTGGTGTCTAGAGAGAGCCTGATTCCTGGCTTGTAAACAACTGCCTTCTCTTGTAGCAGAGAGAGAGAAGCAGCAAGCTCTCTCATGTCTCTTCTTATCTTCGTAATCCCACTGATCTGTCATGAGAGCTCAAATATCAATACCTAATTACCTCATATAGGCTCTATCTCCAAATACCATTATATTGGCAATCGGGGTTTCATTTTTTAACTTTTATTTTAGGTTTAGGGGTTCATGTGAAGGTTTGTTACGTAGGTAATCACGTGTCACAGGGGTTTGTTGTACATATTATTTCATCACCCAAGTATTAAGCCCAGTACCCAATAGTTATCTTTTCTGCTCCTCTCCATTCTCCCATGCTCCCCCATCAAGTAGATCCCAGTGTCTATTGTTTTCTTCTTTGTGTCCATAAGTTCTTATTTAGCACCCACTTATAAGTGTGAACAAGTGGTATTTCGTTTTCTGTGCCTCAATTAGTTTGCTAAGGGTAATAGCTCCATCCATATTCCTATAAAAGACATGATCTCAGGATTTTTTAGGGCTGCATAATATTCCAAGGTGTATACGTATATATGTATCACATTTTTTTCTTTTTTTTTTTTTTTTTTAGTATCTAAATGAGTATTATTTCTTTTTTTCCTCCTTCAACTTTTAAGTTCTGGGGTACATTTATAGGGTGTGCAGATTTGTTACATATATAAATGTGTGCCATGATGGTTTGCTGCCTAGGTATTAAGCTCAGCATGCATTAACCATTTTTCCTGATGTTCTCCCTCCCTCCAGCCCCCACCAACAGGCCCGAGTGTGTGTTGTTCTCCCAGTATCCATGTGTTCTCATCGTTCAGCTCCCACTTATAAGTGCAAGCACGCGGTGTGTGGTTTTCTGTTCCTGTGGTAGTTGGCTGAGGATAATGGCTTCCGGCTCCATTTATGTCCCTGCAAAGGACATGATCTCATTCCTTTTTATGGGTGAACAGTATCCCATCATGTAATGTACCAAATTTTCTTTATCCAGTCTATCATTAATGGGCATTTAGGTTGATTCCATGTCTTTGCTATTGTGAACAGTGCTGCAATGAGCATATGCATTTGTGTATCTTTATAAAAAAAATTTATATTCCTGTGGGTATATACCCAGTAACAAGACTGTTGGGTCAAATGGTATTTCTGGTTCTAGATCTTTGAGGAATTGCCACACTGTCTTCCACAATGGTTGGACTAATTTACATTTCCACCAACAGTGTAAAAGCATTCCTATTTCTCCACAGCATCGTCAGCATCTGTTGTTTCTGTACTTTTTAGTACTCACCATTCTGACTGGTGTGAGATGGTACCTCATTGTGGTTTTGATTAGCATTTCTCTAATAATCACTGATGTTGAGCATTTTTTCATATGTGCGTTGGTCACATGAATGTCTTCTTTTGAGAAGTACCTATTCATATCATTTGCCCATTTTGCAACAGGGTTGGTTGTTTTTTTCTCACAAATTTGTTTAAGATCCTTGTAGACTCTGGATATTAGAACTTTGAGAGATGAATAGAGTGCAAAATTTTTCTCCCACTCTGCAGGTTGTCTGTTTGCTCTGATGATAGTTTCTTTTGCTGTGCAGAAGCTCTTTAGTTTAATTCGATCTCATTTGTCAATCTTTGCTTTTGTTGCAATTGCTTTTGGCATTTTTATCATGAAATCTTTGCCCATGCCTATGTCCTGTATGGTATTTTCTAGATTTTCATAGTTTGAGTTTTTACATTTAAGTCTTAAATCCACCTTGAGTTAATTTTTGTATAAGGTATAAGGAAGGGGTCTAGTTTCAATTTTCTGTGTATGGCTAGCCAGTTCTCCCAGCACCATTTATTAAATAGGGAATCCTTTCCCCATTGCTTATTTTTGCCAGGTTTGTCAAAGATCAGATGGTTGTAGGCATGTGGTCTTATTTCTGAGTTCTCTATTCTGTTGCATTGGTCTATGTGTCTGTTTTTGTACCAGTACCATGCTGTTTTGGTTACTGTAGCCTTGTAGTATAGTTTTGAGTTGGTAGCAGGATGCCTCCAGCTTTGTTCTTTTTGCTTAAGATCATCTTGACTATACAGACTCATTTGGTTTCATATGAATTTTTAAATTTTTTCTTCTAATTCTGTGAAGAATGTCAATGGTAGCTTGATGGGGATAGCATTGAATCTATAAATTACTTTGGGCAGTATGGCCATTTTCATGATATTCATTCTTCCTATCCATGAGCATGGAATGTTTTTCCATTTGTTTGTGTCCTCTCTGATTTCCTTGAGCAGTGGTTTATAGTTCTCCTTGAAGAGGCTCTTCACTTCCCTTGTTGTTAGCTATATTCCTAAGTATCTTATTCTCTTTACAGCAATTGTGAATGACAGTTCATTCATGATTTTGCTCTCTGCTTGTCTACTGTTGGTGTATAGGAATACTTGTTATCTTTTCACATTGGTTTTGTATTCCGAGACTTTGCTGAAGTTGCTTATAAGCTTAAGAAACTTTTGGGCTAAGACAATAGGGTTTTCTAGATATAGGATCATCTCATCTGCAAACAAAGATAATTTGACTTCCTCTCTCCCTATTTGAATATCCTTTATTTCTTTCTCTTGCCTGATTGTCCTGGCCAGAATTTCCAATACTATGTTTAATAGGAGCGGTGAGAGAGGGCATACTTGTCTTGTCCTAGTTTTCAAGGGGATTGCTTCCAGTTTTTTCCCATTCTATAGTAAATAATAACTTAATTGTACATTTATAATTAAGAGTGTAATTGGATTGTTGGTAACTCACAGAATAAATGTTTGAGGGGATGGGTACCCCATTCTCATGATGTTATTTCACTTTACATGCTTGTGTCAAAACATCTAACATACCCCACAAATATATACATCTACTCTGTACCCCCAAAAATAAAAAAAATACAATTAGAAATGACAAAGATGATATTATAAATTACCCCATAGAAATTTAATAGATCTTCAGAGAATAATTTGAACAATTCCATTCACATAAATTAGAAAATCTAGAGGACATGAGCAAATTCCTGAAATCACACAATGTCTCAATATTGAATCAAGAAGAGATCAAAACCTTGAATAGACCAATATCCTGCTCTGAGATTGAATCAGTAATTTGAAAATCTACTAACTAAAAAACAGCCCTGGACCACATGGATTCACAGCTGAATTGTATCAGACATGCAAAGAAGAACTGGTACCAATCCTATTGAACTATTCCAAAAATCAAGGAGAAGGGGCTTCTCCGTAACTCCTTCTATGAAGCCATCAGCAGCCTGATACAAAAATCTGACAGAGACACAACAATAAAAGAAAACTTCAGGCTGCTATCCCTATTGAACATAGACACAAAAATCCTCAGCAAAATACTGGCAAACTATATCCAGCAGCACATCAAAAAGTAAATACATCATGATCAAGTAGACTTTATTTGTGAGATCTAAGGCTCTTTCTAACATACGCAAATCAATAAGTGTGATTCACTGCATAAAGTATCAAAAGCAAAAACCATATGATCATTGCAATAGATGCAGAAAAAGCTTTCAATAAAATCCAACTTCTCTTCACAATAAAAATTCCCTGTAGACATCAAAATAACATATCTCAAAATAATAAGCGCTATCTATGGCAAACCCACAGCCAACATCACACCGGATAGGTAAAAACTGGAACCATTTACTTGAGAACTGTATCAAGACAAGGTTTTTCTCTCTTACCACTCCTATTCAACATAGTACTGGAAGTTTTAGCCAGAGCAATCAGGCAAGATAAATAAATAAAAAGCATCCAGATAGGAAAAAAAGAAGTCAAACTATCTCTCTTTCCTGATGGTATGATTCTATACCTAGGAAACTCTAAAGACGACTCTTCCAAAAGGATCCAAGAACTGATAAACAACTTTACTAAAGTTTCAGGATACAAAATCAATGTACAAAAATCAGTAGCATATCTATACACCAATAACATCAAGGCTGAGAGTCAAATCAAATCAATAACACAATCTTATTTACAATAGCCAGAAAGAAAATGAAATATCTAGAAATACAGCACTAGAGGTACAGGAAAATCTCTACAAGGAGAACTACAAATCACTGCGGAAAGAAATCACAGACCACACAGATAAAAAGAAAAACATTCCATCCTGATTGATTGGAAAAATCAATGTCATTAAAATGGCCATACTGCCAAAAGCTATTTACAGAATTGACGGTATTCCAATTAAACTGCCAATGTCATTCTTCAAATAATTAGAAAAGACTACTGTAAAATTCATACAAAACCAAAAAAGAGCCTGACTAGCCAAAGCAATCCTAAGCAAAAAGAACAAAGCTGGAGGCATCATACTACCCAACTTCAAACTACAGTGTAAGACTAGAGTAATCAAAACAGCATGGTACTAGTACAAAAACAAACACATAGACCAACAGAGCAGGATAGAAAATCTAAAAATAAAGCTTCACATCTACAGCCATTTGATCTTTGACAAGGCAGACAAAAGCAATGGCGAAAGGACTCCCTGTTCCATATATGGTGCTGTAATAACTGGCTAGCCACATGCAGAAGAAAGAAATTGGACCACTCCTTTTCACCATATACAAAAATTAACTGTAGATGAATTAGGAATTTAAATGTAAGGCCTCATACTCTAAAAATCCTAGAAGAAAACCTAAGAAATACCCTGTCTACATCAACCTGGGCAAAAAAATTTTGGCTAAGTACCATTGCAACAAAATAAAAAATGTGGGAATTAATTAAGTTAAATAACTTTTGCACAGCAAAAGTAACTTTCAACAGAGTGACCAGACAATCCATAGAATGGGAGAAAATATTCACAAACTATGTATCTTACAAAGGTCTAATATCCAGAATCTATAAGGAACTTAAATTAACAAACAAAAAACAAACAACTCCATTAAAATGTCAGCAAAGGACATGAACAGACACTTCTCAAAAGAAGACATACAAGCAGCTGACAATCATTTGAAAAAATGCTCAACATCACTAATTATCAGAGAAATGGAAATCAAAACCACAATGAGATACCATCTCACAACAGTCAGAATGGCTATTAAAAAAGTAAAAAACAACCAATGCTGGCAATGAAGCAGAGAAAAGAGAACACTTATACATTGTTGGTGGGAATGTAAATTAGTTCAGCCACTGCAGAAATCTGTTTGGAGGTTTCTCAATAAAAGAGAAGTATCATTTGACCCAGCAATCACATTGCTAGGTATATTTCTGAAAGAAAATAAATTATTCTACCAAAAGGACATATGCAATCATATGTTGACTGCAGCACTATTCACAATAGCAGACATGAAATCAATCTAGGTGCTCATCAATGTTGGATTGGATAAAGAAAATATGGTACATACACACCATGGAATACTATGCAGTCATTTAAAAAAAACAATTCATGTTCTTTGTAGCAACATGGTTGCAAGTAGAGGCCACTGTCCTAAGTGAATTAACACAGGAACAGCAAAGAAAATACCACATGTTCTCACTTACAAGTGGGAGCTAAACATTGAGCACATATGGAAATAAAGATGACAAGAGTAGACACTGGGGACTACCTGATGTGGGAAGGAGGGAGGGGAACATGGGGTGAAAAACTACCTATAGGGTACTATGCTTAGCACCTGGGTGATGGATCCATACCCCAAACCTTAGCATCATGTAATATACTCATGTAAAAAATCTGCTCATGCACTTCCTGTATCTAAGTTGAAACAACAAAAGCAATAATTACAGAAGATAGCCGTCTCAAGGGAGAAAGTTACAACTAGGCATATATCCCTTCATGTATCTACAAATTCTCAGGTAAATCCTGACTTCAAAATTTTTATCACAAAGGACAATAACAGAAACAGAGACAAGAAAGGGATTTACTCTCATATGACATGTAGAATTTATGGCATTAGCAGTGAGAAAAACAGAAATAAAGACTTAAAATATGAGGTACAGTTGGCACACTTTGTTCTTCACTGCCTTTGTCATGTACATGTACATAGTATAAAACCTCATTAACACAAACTCCATTAATTTGGGATCTGTAATAATCTCAACCTACCCAATCTGAATGTACATCTGTACTATGGAGACAAACACAGGCGTGCACACGCACAGAGCCTGATCAGCACATAAACAAGACTAAGTGAGAATATTAAAAGAATTCCCACTTTTGCTGAAGCTTTTGTGTACAACAAACATGCTAATCACAAATGATTATCTATTCACTAAAGCTAATTATGAAATTTTGTTAAGACTTGAGGCCAAGTTCTTTTTACTTCTCTCCTGAGATAAACTGCTTTTATTTTAGCATTTTGTTTAACTTAGCTAGGGCTTACCCTCCAAAGAACTGATGAATTAGTCTATCAGGACTAATTTGAATGAATTTGACTATCTGGACATGTGTGCATACACTATTCCATATGGCCAAATGATAAACTCATTTGTCAGGGTTTAGCCAGAATTTTTTTCCCTCTTTCCAATAGTGTTTCAAAGGCTAAACATCTTTTTGTGGTATTGCTTTCACAATGGAGGACTTTATAAACATGAGGTTTTAAATGCACTTTATTTATTATAGGCTATGAATGCACTCTGTACCACAGGACTCCCTAACGAGAAGTCGGCTACCCCACAGTTTGGGTCTGGTGGGCCAGGGCAGCACAGTCTGCTGGCCTGTAATAGAAAATCAAACAGGTCATTTCACAGCCATCAAGCACATGCAGAGCTGCCTTACTGGTTTATATCCCTCTGTCTTTTAGGATATAAAATCATTTCTTACTTTATAAAAACATTACTCTTTCTTATATAATCATTTAATTTACATATACAGGTTACACTTAGTAAAAATATATGAACCAAAATTGCAACAAAATTCCAAAACCATAAACTACCTTTTCAGAATGCACTTTCTTTCCACCTCTCTCTTGAAAGGCTTCATTGCTTTTAGGACAGGAGATATTACTTCTGAACTCAAGATTTAAAGCATTTTCTTCAGCCCATAATAAAAGTAATAACGCTTTTTATTGTAAAAAAGACTGTAAATATATTTAGCAATAATTTCAACAACTCAGAAGTGGTTCAATTTCTACAGTGGGAAATATGAGTCTCATGACATTTAGGTGCTACCAAGAATTTCCACTATTGATCTCTCTACTCGTGGTAATGTTGAGCTACAATTATTATAGAGAAAGATTCACTAAAGAGAATAATGCAGCAAATTCTTTCTTAAGTGTATAAGCACAAAAATGAGAGGGAGAGGTGGGGAAATAATTTCTCCTTTTCCAAAGTTTTGGCAAAATGTCTATTTGTATAGAGAAGGAAGAAGATAGAGTTTTGACCTGCCAACTGGATTGCAATTGAAACCAGAGCTCTAGATGAGAAATAAAATAAAAAAGCAGAGGTGTTAGACTCTTTAGGACAATGCAGTATTCACATAGTTGAGTGGTAGTCAGAAATTCCCAAGGCCTGCAACAGCCTGGTATAAGGAAAGTGGGAAGTTCTCAGAGTTGAAGGAAAGGGGCTATAAAGTTATCTGGTAGTACTGGTGTTTCTTTGGCTCAAAGACTTTGCTCCATATTTTTCTTTCTTAAAATCAAAAGTTACCAGGAGAAACTCAAAATCTTCCAAATCGAATCATTTTTCCTGTGATTTTCATTATAAATGTTCTCTGAATATAGGAAAGATGCAAGATGCATTTGGAAAGAATATCCTTTGAAAACAAACTCTAGGCATAAATTGAGTCATTGCTTAATCATGAAGGACTTTAAAAAATCCTGATTTTATAGTTAATACTTAAGTTTTTGCTTTGTTTTAAGGCACTTTCAATAAACCTGAGAAAATTACTAAAGAAATTTTGGGGTTAACATTAAAAAAAATTTACTAGTTTGAAGGGACCAATTTGGATTTCCAAAATGGTTTGAAAATATGAGGTTTATCTGAATAAATTACCTTCAGCTAACTGAAGGTACTTTAGGTAACTGAAGGTCAGAGAGGTTAAATTTTCCAATATTAAAGAGCTATAAGACAACTTTAGTTGATTATAGAATTTATCAGAGCTTGCATTTTATATAGTTTTGAAATAACACGGCAGGCAGTATTATGCCTGAACATTTATATTCCTTGGTTGCTTGAATCTGCTTGCTTCTTCACAGACTGCTTCAGATCCACCTCTTCTTCTCTGTTGTCAAAGCTATTATATGTCACTTCAAGCACAGATCATGATTACAATTCTAGCAGGTTTTCTAGTCTCTTTCTCGCTCTCCTTCAGAATTAAAGTGTATATCTATTATGGAAACTAATGTAATCTTTTTCAAACTTTATTTTCACCAACCTAACCCCATACTCAGGTTACTTACTGTCATGTAAAGAGGGTAACCATATATCTCAGATTGCCCAGGATGGTCCTGATTTATACATGTCATCCTGGAACAATTATTAAGTATCCTCTTTCATTCTTAAAAATTTCCAGATTTGGGTAATAAATGAAATGGCTTTCCTACATATAACTTATTACTTCTGGATACGTTACCTTATATCTCTCAGCCACAATTACTCGGCATCTTACAAGCTAATCGACTTGCTGTTTCTCCTATGCAAAACTACGTCATTTAACTCTACCCTGCCTTCCTACACTTTGCGCTTTAATTGTAATCACTCCTTTACATAGAATGTATTCATTCAACAAATGTTTGCTGAGCACCAGTTGTGTGTCTGTCACTGTTTTAAGTGCTGGAGTTAGAGCAGAAGCAGGACAGACAAGGTTTCTGCTCTCACAGAGCTTCTACAGTAGAGCATCCATTGAGCAACTGGATACATGGTGAGGACTAATGTATTTGCTCACATATTTACTCTCTTTGTTCATTGTCTTCTCTCTGATATTCCACCTTTTTGAAAAATAAATGAGGATGAGTGAAGATATGGTCAGTCCCATCTCCATGTTTCCCCTCATAGTACACAGACAGGATCTGGAAACTACAGTGATATGAAAATGCTGTGTAGAAGCCAAAGGGCTCCCTGAAGGCTCACTGAAAAAATCAACTCACAAAAGGCAGATTCATTGAAGAAAAGACACACAACTGTATTGAAGCCCCAGAGATACATAGGAAATTGTCCATTTTTATGATTTGGTTCAACAAAGTATGGACAGCCATGCGGAAATATGATTGGACAAAAATGGTATGCTCTATTGCTAATAGTCTGAGTGGGGAAATCCAGCAAGGCCTGTCTGTGTAGATTCTTGGCCTCTCTGAGCGTGCAATTCTTCCTCTGGGTATGGGGTAGGAACCTTTATGGAATGGGGGTCTTATTACCTACAGTCAAATAAGGTACATCAGATAATTTACTTATGGCCCATCTTTACACAGAAAGATGGAGGGAAAGTTAGTGTAATATTTGTAGGTTTTATGGCTGGCTTTGGGGAAAAGGGGTTCTGGTTCTATGATCCATCTTGGGGAAGAGAGATTCTAGTTTCTATGACTAGCCTTAGGGGAGAACGGGACTGAGAGACATGAAGGCAGGAGAAGGACAGAGAAAAACTTTTGCTTCTGAGGCTGCTTCTGAAGCCTTCATTTTAGGGTATTGCTTTTTGAGCTGCTTAGTGTGCCAATGGGAACAGCTGCTTAGTGTGCCAATGAGAAGATCTCAGTGTGAAGTTCCAGGCTGCTAGGAGAAGCTGTATCTTAAGGATTATACTAAAAAAATATAATTCTCTTTCTGGAGTTCAAAAGAAGCAACAATATATAGAGGGTTGCCACAAACATCATGCTTTGGAACAGCATGGATCTAATTAAACATCATGTTCAACCCCTATTCCCACCCCTCAACACACACACGCAGACATACACACATACACACACTTATTCTTTAAGAACAAAAATCTAGATGAAAGTATTTGACTGAGGAAAGAAGCAGTATTAGGAAATCTAGATAATAAAACAAAAACTTCTGCAACCTATGACCTTGTAACTTGGGATCAGCACTAGCACAGCAAAAGTGTGTGAGTTGAGATGAAAATGCCATAAACAGCATCAAAAATTACACATTTCTTGTTTGCTTCATTCTCCCTATTTACATGCATATTGGGGTGGATAAAAGAGAGACGTAAATGGGATATATTCATTTATACCCATGCAATTTTGTAAGTTAGTTATGTTCCATGTTATGTTTTGTTACTTGTTTGTTTCAACTTCAAACTCTTCAAGGGCAGGGACTACGCCTTCTAGCTTATTACTGCATTCACTCATTCTGCTAATACTGAGTGCATACTATCTGATGGGCACTTTGCTGGATGCTAGAGACAGCAGTGGGTGAAAAAGACAAAAATTCCTGCCATCATTATTAACCAGAGCATTTCCCACAATGTGTCTGCCCATGAACAAAGGTCTTGACTAAACACCCCACACAAGGAATCAAGATGAAAGAAATGGTTTTGATTGCCCATTTGTTATATTTATTTCTGAGATTAAGCTGCTATTAAATTTGAAAGACTAGTTGCCTTCTCATTTGTCCACCCTTGTAATATTCTTAGCTTCTCGGCAAAGTTTTATATGAGCTGGTAAGGGGATCCATATATAGAGTGTTATTAGGCTCATTCTAATTCAGTTTCCCTTTCTAAAATAGAAAGTTGTAGGAAGGAAGTAGGTGGGTCTGGGAAGATAGGTAACATTTATTAAGTATTCATTTTGTTCAGATACTATGCTAAGTGCTTTATTATGTCAGCTAATAATAATACTCTTTATTTACCTCAAGGAGGTTGTCGGGCTTTAAAACATAAGAACAACTTCCCAGTTTCAAGGTAACAAAAGACACTCCATGAAACAAATTCATGTGTGTGTATCATCACATTTTGATAACACTAATGTGTTTTTGTAACCTTACTTATATTACTTTGTATTTATCAGGTTAATATAATTTGGAAATAAGAAATCCATTTGAAAGTGGGAACTTCTGAGACAATGAATTATTCAAAATGATACTACAAATGTGGTAGATTAACACCAAACTATTTCATTAACTTTTATCATCCTGAACAATACAGATATTCAGAATGGTAACTACAGATTATTTTCAAATTGTGAGAATAAATTGGAAATGTAGTGCTGAATTGGAAATAGTTTATGATAATAATTGTATCATATGGCCATCTAATTAATTTTTTAGAGAAATATGAAAAATAGGAGGCATATCAGAAAATGAAGGCTTAGATTATAAAGTAATCTCACCTGCATTTACTTTACATAGGCAAGTCATGTCACCTTCCTGAGCAGTCTCACTCCCTGTCATCCCTATTTTTGTGTTCAACATCTCTTTCACCCTTCAGCGCCCGGAGGTCTCTTCTTCTCAATCATTGTCACACTTAGCTCTACCCTCCTAGGCCTTAGGCCTTGGTGGCAAACTGAAAGGCCTCCAGGGGCTTGGCAGATACCATAATGAAGTTACACACCTGGTATGAGAGACATGGGATGTAGTAGGGACTACAGAAAAAGCGAGAACAAATATCCTTTTAAAAGTAGCAGCTCTCCTTCTGCACAGCAAGAGAAATAATCAGCAGAGTTAACAGAAAACCCACAGAGTGGGAAAAAACGTTCACAATCTATACATCCAACAAAGTAATAATATCCAGAATCTACGCAAAACTCAAATCAGGAAGAACAAAACAAACAATCCCATCAAAACATGGGCTAAGAATATGAATAGACAATTCTCAAAAGAAGATATGCAAATGGCCAACAACTATATGGAAATGTTCAACATCACTAATTATCAGGGAAATGCAAATCAAAACCACAATGTGATACCATTTCACTCCTGCAAGAATGGCCATAATAAAAAAACATCATAAAATAATAGATGTTGGCAAGGATGTAGTGAAAAGGGAACACTTTTGCATTGCTAGGGGGAATGTAAACTAGTACAACCACAAAGGAAAATAGTGTGGAGATTCCTTAAAGAATTAAAAGTAGATCTACTATTTGATCCAGCAATCCCACTACTAGGTATCTACTCAGGGGAAAGAAGTCATTATACAAAAAAGATACTTGCACAAGCATGTTTACAGCAGCACAGTTTGCAATTGCAAATATATGGAACCAGCCCAAATGCCCATCAATCAACAAGTGGATAAAGGAAATGTGGTGTGCGTGTGTATATATATATTTATATATATATATACACACACATACACACACACACACACACACACCCCATAGACTACTACTCAGCCATAAAAAGGAACAAAATAATGGCATTCGCAGCAACCTGCATAGAATTGGAGACTATTATTCCAAGTGAAGTAACTCAGGAATGGAAAACCAAACATCATATGTTCTCAATCATAAGTGGGAGCTAAGCTATGAGGACACAAAGGCATAGGAATGATACAGTGGACTCTGGGGACTCGAGGGAAAGGGTGGGAGCAGAGCAAGGGGTAAAAGACTACACATTGTGTACAGGATACACTAATCGGGAGCTGGGTGCACCAAAATCTCAGAAATCACTACAAAAGAACTTATTCATGTAACCAAACACTACCTGTTCCCCAAAAAGCTATTGAAATTACAAAATAAAATTTACAAATCTTTAAAAAGTAGCATCTCTCATGAAGGAATGCTGACCTAGTGCTTTTAGGTCTGATTTTTCAACAGAAACTAGAAATCTAAGTTTGCAAGCAAATTCTTCCAATGTTTAATGTTAGCTACTTTCCTACCACTACTCTAGATGACTTCTTTCATCTACTTTACTCTCCATCCATCTCTACCCACCAGAAAATACAGTCACCTGTCCACATGTTCTACATTTCCATTCTTCATATCCTGCTTGGTGATCCTATTTGCTAATCCTTGTTAAGGTGTTTACCATTGACAGTGCTTTAATGTACCTTCAAAACTACATCTGCATTTAAACTATGGCTAATGCTTTCTTTAGGAAGGAATTGATATCTAAGGGTAGCTGGCTATTAGGATAGATAGTTGTTTTAAAGAAGGAGGTACCACGAGTCCTCTCAAATCATAAGACATATAAGTTGATTGGCTATGGTTATATGATAAGCTTTGCTCTTCTGCAGGCTAATGTTACAGGTGTGAATTGAGCTGGATTCAATTTCTAATACATTTACTCAGAATGTACTATGTGCCAGTCAGGACTTTTTACTTTATAAAAGTGCTAAATCTTTTACTTATAGATTTTAAATAAGTTACAACATTTATAACTTTTTTTTTTTCTGAGAAAAATGCCTTATTTTGTGGAGGGTGGAATTTTGGTAAAAAGAATGGTAGGTTTGTCTCAGCTCTGGCTACCATAACAAAATGCCATAGACTGGGTGGCATAAACAACAGAAATATATTTTCTCACAGTTCTGGAGGCTAGCAAGATGCTAGCATAGTCAATTTCTGGTGATGACTCTCTTCCTGGCTTATAGACAGCTGCCTTCTCACTGATTCCTTACATGGCAAAAATAGGGGGCAGAGGAGGAGGAGGGTACAGAGGAAGGGGATACAGAGAGTGTGCATGTGCATGTGTGTATGAGAGAGAGAGAGAGAGACAGAATGAGAGCGAGAGAGCGCGTAAGCACCCAAGCATGAGGTGTCTTATAAGGGCACTAATCCCATCAAGATGGTCTCACCTTCATGACCTCACCTAGAATCTAATTATCTCTCTAAAGCCCCATTTCTAAATATCATCACATTCAGGTTTAGTCTTCAACAAATAGTAGTACATGGTATAAAAGATAGAAATCTTCATTTAAAATCTTAATTTCCCAATATGTAGTAAGCTATTCATGAACAGAAAAACATAATATCTGTTAATGAGCTATACTCTAATTGGTAAAAATTTTGCCATTAGAATTTTTTTCAATTGGGTTTGTTCCTAAAAAGGAATAGTAAATATGCTGGCTTTGCCTCTGTTTCTTTCATGTTCTCTTTTTTTTTTTTCATTAGTCTTTCTGAATCTAAGTTCACGGATGAATTTAACCAGGACACACAATAAAATCCATGGCTGAATTAAGAATCCTTTAGCCATCATAGATGCTTCCCAGCTTACCATTTTAGATATTATTGATATTTTATTTTCTATTATGTTTTTTGAATCCATAGTTAGAGAAGGATCGAGAATGAAGGCAAATTAAAATTTTGATACCCCAACCTGCAACAAGAAAATTTGTCAATAGAACAGTAACTAATATTTTATGCTAATTCCCCCTCTGTCTTGGTTTGCATTCAGTATGTTCTCAAATGGTCAATTAAAAAATGTTTGGCAATTACTATGAGCCTAATTCAATGCTAGGTACCACAAAGTAAATAAAAATAGGTAAGGCACAGTGTCTGTTCTCAAGCAGTTTGAAGTCCATCTGGTGAAAGGAATTTATATGCACAGAGAACCATTACATTCTAAGATAAGTGGTGCAGAATATCAAAGCAAGAGCAGTTCTGAAAAGCATATAGTCATTTTTCATATAGAATAGTTGCCAAAACGACTAAAAATAAAGATGACTGACAATATCAAATGTTGGCAAGAATGTAGAACAAGTGAACTCTCATTCATTGCTGGTGGGAGCATAAAACAGTACAAATACTTGGTGAAAGGTCTGATAGTTTCTTATAAAATTAAACATAATGGATGGACCTTGAAAAGCTTATGCTAGGTGAAATAAGCCAGACATAAAGGCCAAATATTGTATTAATATGATTCTACTTACACGAGGTACCCAGATTAGGCAAATCTATAGAGACAAAAAATAGAATAGAGGTTACAAGGAGTTGGGAGATGGGGCAATGGGGTATTTAAATAGGTGCAGTGCTTCTGTTTGGAATGATTAAAAAAGGTTCTGGAAACAGGGATGATGGTTGCACAATATTGTGATTATACCTAATGCTACTGAATTGTACACTTAAAAATGGTTAAAATGGTGAATTTTGTGTTCTGTATGTTTTACCATAAAACAAATCACAGTCACAAAGAATAGAATAAAATCAGAGTGTATCATAAAAAATAACCCCCCAAACCAAAACAAAACCCTAAAATAAAACACTCCTGTTACTTAGTAATTCCAATTCTAGGCATTTATCTAAGAGAAAAAAAATACGTCTAGACAGCTTGGCTACATAACCACTGCCATAATACAGACATCAAGTAATGAAAGTGTGGTGTGGCTAGGGTGGAATCAGTGGGAATGCTATTCACCTTTAAGCTATGAATTCACGGTTACCACAACCATTACTGTATATATCTTAACAAATTTGTTTCAAGAATTTTAGGGAGGACTATATGTTTTTCTTATAGAATAGTTTTACATGTACATGCATCATTTACTATAAACCTCTTTTGGTTGATACCAGGTGAGGTATTTGGGTTTATATGTTCTTGACTAACATGAATGGGGAACAGGATTTAGAAGCTCATCACTCTAATCATACTCACCAGAACCCCATCTCCAAGAGGTATGAAGCAATGTAGAGTAGGAATTGTATAATACTAAAGGATCAAAAAGAGCCTACTAATAGTGAAGAGCTGTTAGGACTTAAAGTTGGACATATGGGGACGTTTTAGTCAACTAGCTATTGGAATACTGTATGTTGTAGGCCACCAAACATAAAGGAACAAGTAGATTGTGAAATGACTTGAGCACATAAAAAAGACTTGTAAAGAGGCCAGAGTGGAAGTAGTAATAAGAGATTTTAACTACCTAGGGATAGACTGGCAGCATTAAGTGGAAGAGACAAGACTGAAAGATTTTTATGGCTTCAGAACATGATTACTTTTTGACTCAATCTGTATGTCATCCACTATGATGAGCATGATGCTAAGTAACATATGGCTGAATACCTACAAACATTGAAATATGTTGTGTTTTAGTGACAGCGCTTCTAGTGGTGAATAGGAAAGGATGATAACGCTTGTTTTTAAGAATATTGAGCAGAAGGATTTAGAAAGTGATGATTAGAAAGGTCAGATGCAGCTTTGGACACATCTAGTATTAAGTGGGCAGCTTTGGACAAATCTAAGAAAAACAAAGATAATTTTTACAGTTAGAAAATTTGAGAAGGGCACATATAGATGCATATGAAATTAATGAGAAAGAATATTGTAGCCACTGTGACTAAAAAAGGAAACTAGGATTAAAATAAATATGCAATGTTTTAAAGGAAGAAAAATTAGAGGGACAGGCAAATGATTATAGATACCAAACTACTTTGCTGATTCTTTGGTTTCTTATATTTATTGAAAAGAACTGAGGTGTGCATTAGTGTGAGCAGGGGAAACACTGCATTAATGAGAATGAAAAGAATTATGAAATCTGAAGTGAATGGAGAGAGAAAGGACAAAACTCTTCTGAAGCTCACTGACTATGAGCTAGGATACAGGGTCAGAGACTGAAGGAACCGTGTTTCCTAGCCTCCAAGTGGTTGGGCCTAATGAAGAGATCAATTCATCAAGTTTCAGACAAAACAAAGCAAGCCTAAGACAGGAACCCCGAGCATGCCCAAGACTAAGAAGGCAGGGACTGTTCAACTACGCCTTAGAGATTTATACTTTCTGGAAAACAGTACATTTCTCGGCAGCTCACAAATTCCACATGTATGTTGGGAAGGCTCTAAGTGTATCTGATTTGTTCAGAAACAGGTGTAATCCATCTAAAACAACTAGGCCATCTATTGTAAGCTGAGAGAAAGAGAAGTGAGAAAGAAATCCTCAAAGCAAATGAATGCCAGTGTTGGCAAGAAAATCTTGCTGGTCTCATCTGTAGTTACAGCTGAGTAAGTACCAGCAATTTCTGGATACATGGGATTTCACCTGTCAAAGAAACTAAATTAGAAATCTCAGTGTCCAACTTTGCCTGACTAGTAGCTTGTAAGCTTCAGGCACTCTTTGGAGAATATTGAATTCAGAAGCTGATGGAGGAATTAAAAATCATACAAAATAAACAAGTTCAAAGGTTTTATATACCTTCAAACTGCACCTATTGGATTCTGTTCACTGAAGTGTATTTTTCTCATTTTGAAAAATAATTATTCTTTTTAAAAATTAAACATGGTATAAAGGGAAGGCAACAGAACATACAAATAAAATATTCAGATTGGAACACACAAAATATTCAGATTCAAGGTGTGTGTAGTACCAAAATAAGAAAAACAAATCCAACAAGCCCATCCAAAAACACAGTATGATAACCAATATAATGTATTTATTTTGCTTATCATAGAAGGATTAAGTTGGAATAAAACTAAATATGAACAGTGTACTACTCTCAGTACGGATACCTGCTAAATTTCACATTTTTTATCATCTGTATATTTATATTGATAAATATATTTACATTTAATAAATATAGCATCTGATAATTTATGTAGAATAATTATTCAGATAATCAGGTAATGGAAAGAGTTACTTTGCATTCATAAATGCTTTGTACTTACATACTGCAATGCTTTTTAATGGAGGAGATCCAAGCCATCTGGGGTATATTACTTGGAAGACTGTTTCTCTATATATTACAGTTAAAATCAGTCATGGTACTACTCTTAATAGAAACAAGAATCTGTTTTCTTGACTTCCAGTACACTGCTCTGTTGAATAATATTTTAAGGTTTTATATAGAGAACCAGTAGGGAGTTTATGTTATCCTTATAACCTTAAGAAAAAAAAAATTGCTTAAAATTAGCCTTAGCTATAAGGTTAACCTGGAATTGAAAACAGAAAAGGCTGGCATTCAGAACTGAAACACATAATTAAGAAAGTTAAATCTGTTCCTACACACAGGCCATCATTTCATAAAGAATCTTTTTATTATTTAACTTTTAACAAGCAACTGTGAAAGTATTACAAGTAAATAATTTGGAGGAAATTCTTAAAGGGGTGGTAATAGGAAGTAGCAGGTTTTCTGAGATGTAAGAAAACTGATAAGTTAAATACGACTTCTAGCTTCAGAGAATGGCTAGGTCCCAGTGCTTTGTTTAAAGTAAATAACCAGTACCTGCCTTGCACTGATGACTTTCAAAATCCTGAAAAATTATTCTACAGTCTGGAAGCAGAGAATAGGTTTGGCCAACCCAATTCCTAGGGATGTAGATTTGTGAGCAGTTCCACATGTTTCCTGCAGCAGGTATAATCTGTTCATTAGTAATGGCTCTCTAACTTTCACAGTTCTATAGGAGCCAAAACCAAAAATAATTACATGCCTAAATATAGGCATGCTATGCATAGGATACTAAAGAAAAATCCTGACTCGTGCCAATCAGTTTATGACTTGAGGCACAAGTTTGATTATCCTTATCTTAATATACACAATAACAAGTGTTAGTGTTGGCCGTAAAATTATAGTAGTGATTGAAACTGCTGAGTTTTGAAAAGAATTATTTACTTCAGTGTTCAGGAAAGAAGGTAACATCTCACTTTTCGATCTGTATTTCCCAAGGGAAGAAGAGACAAGGAATGTAATGTTACAGTGATAGGTAAGTTTATACTCTTGAACAGATAATTAGAACATCTATCTCTAAAACAGATTTGGGACCAAAAAAATGCCAAGCTCAGAAAAATCCAGATGTTAAAACAAAAGAGATGACTTGGAGAATTATAACACTTTGCTAGGACAAGTTGGGTGGGTTCCAGAAATATACGTTTCCTATAGGAGTGGACATTCCCATCCTTCCTCCTCTTCCTTGTGGAGCAAGGAATGCCTCATCTGACTGATGAAATTTGGAGAATTCTCTGGCTTCTTGGTTCTGCTGCTTCATGAAACAGCCAGTTCAATTCACGAAGCTGGTGTTAGAAATCCCAATTGTGCAGTCAGATTTACCAACATCACAGGAAATACTTTGATCCCTTCCTGACTCCTGTGAAGATTTCTCAGATGGTTCAACATCTGTAAGATGGGTGGGATTGTGACTTTGGAGACCTGAAAAATGTTCTAAGTAAATAGGTGCCGGGGTCCTGAAAATATTCCAAGCTTCATTTCTCACAGAAATCTTCCCCATCATCACAGTTACACTAGTCTTCAGAGGTAACCTAGTGAAGTGCTCACAGTTGGGTTTTGGAGACTCACTGCTTAGGTTTGGATGCCATCTTCACCTTTGTCACCTTGGGCAAGTCACTTAACTTCTCTAGGCCTTGATTTCCTCATCTGTGAAATAGGGAGTATAAGTAATATTACCAAGTAATTGTCCAATAAAGATAAGCAGTTTTATTCCATTTTATTTTAATACTCCTGGATATTAAATACTCCTTCATATGTTTGGGGAATACAGCAATTCCAGCATTTCTAAAATGATTGCCTCATTCCTTCTAACAGATATCAAAAAGTACTACTGTTAGAGATGTGAAATTATATCATTCACATCTGACAGGCCTGGGACAAGGTATATCATCTATCCCATCCTCTTAAAAGTATATCAGTTTTCTATTGCTGCTGTTACAAATTACCAGAAACTTAGTGGCTTCCAACAACACACAGTTATTATCTTACTGTAAGTTCTGTAGGTCAGACATTTGAAATGGGTTTCACTGGGCTAAAATCATGGAGTTGACAGCGTTGTGTTTTTCTCTGGATCTAGGGGAAAATCTATTGCCTTTCCTTTTCCAGCTTTTAGACACTGAATGCATTCCTTGGCTCATGACTTGTTCCTGCATCATCATCTTTTTCATGAGTCACACCTTCCTCTGACTTTTGTCTCTCTCTTCCACTTTTAAGAACCCTTGTGATCATATTAGAACCATCAGGATAATCCTCCCATCTCAAGATCCTTAACTTAATCACATCTGCAAAGCTTCCTTTTCCACGCAACCTAATGTAATCACAGGCTCAGCAAATTTGGTTGTAGTCATCTTCGGGGGACTGTTATTCTGCCACACTTAACAGGTGAAGAAACTGAGGCCCAGGGAAGTTAAGTGACATTCTAATCTTCACACTCAGTGCATAGTTGGGACTAAAGCCCATGTTTCTTTATACAATTTTTTAATGATAGATATTTGTATATTTGTACATATCTATGAGGTACATGTGATATTTTGTTACATGCATAGAATGTGTAATAATCAGGTAGTGTATATAGGGTATCCATCACTGAAGTGTTTAAGTGTTAGGAAGATTTCAAGTTCTCTCTTCTAGCTATTTTGAAATACATATACATTGTTGTTCATTATAGTCACCATACTCTGCTATTGAATATTAGAACTTATTCCTTTGATCTAACTGTATGTTTGCACCCATTAACCTACTTCTCTTCATTACCCTTCTCCCACCCCACACACACTTCCCCACCTCTGGTATCTATTATTCTACTTTCTACCTCCACAAGATGAACAATTTTAGCTCCCACATATGAGTGAGAACAGGCAATATTTGTATTTCTGTGTCTAGCTTATTTCACTTCACTAATGACCTCCAGTTCTATCACGTTGCTGCAAATGACAGTATTTCATTCATTCTTAATGGTCAAATAATATTCCATTGTGTATATTGTGTATATATACCATTTTCATGATCTTTTGATGTGCTGATGGACACAGGTTGATTCTGTATCTTTGCTATTGTGAATAGTGCTGCAATAAATATGGGGGTGCAGGTATCCCTCTGATACGCTGTTTTCTATTGGATACATTCTTAGTAGTATGATTGCTGGATCAAATGGTAGATCTGTTTTTAGTTTATTTTTTAGAAAGCTTCATACTGTTTTCCATAGTGGCTGCACTAATTTACATTTCCACCAAAAGTATATAGGAGTTCCCTTTTCTGTGCATCCTCACCAGCATTTATTTTTTCTTTTTGATAGTAGCCATTCCAAATAGAGTAAGATGGCATCTCATTGTGGTTTTGATTTGCATTTCCCTGATGATGAATGATTTGAGCATTTCTTCATATATCTGTTGGCCATTTGTATGTCTTTTTTTTTTGAGAAATGTTGACTGATGCCTTTTCCCACATTTTAATGAAAGGATGATTATTTTACTGTTGAGGTGTTTTAGTTCCCTGTATATTCTGGATATTGGTCACTTGTCAGAAGAATAGATTGCAAATATTTTCTTCCATGCAACAGGTTGTCTCTTCACTCTGTTGTTTGCTTTGCTGTGCAGAAGGTTTTAGTTTCATATAGTTCAATTTATTTTTATTTTTGTTGTCTGTGCTTTTGAGGTCTTTGCCCAGACCAATGTCCTGAAGTGTTTTCTCTATGTTTTCTTCTAGTAGATTAATAGTTTCAGGTAATAGGTTTAAGTCTTTCATCCATTGTGAGTTGATTTTTGTATACAGTGGGAGACAGGAATCCAGTTTCATTCTTCTGCATATAGATATCCAATTTTTCCAGCACCATTTATTGAAGAACATGTCCTTTCCCCAATATATATTCTTGCCATCTCTGTCAAAAATCAGTTGGCTATAAATATATCGATTTATTTCTGGGTTCTCTATTCTGTCTATATTGGTCTGTGTTTTTATACCACTTTCATGCTGTTTTTGTTTCTATAGCCTTGTAATATATTTTGAAGTCGGGTAGTGTGATGCCTCTAACTTTGTTCCTTTTGCTCAGGATTGCTGTGCTCTTTTTAGGTTTCATATAATATTTAGAATTGATTTTTCTAATTCTGTGAAGAAAGACATTGGTATTTTGGTGGGACTGCACTAAATCTGTTGATTACTTTGGGCAGTATCTTCATTTTAACCATGCCGATTTTTCCAATCCATTAACATGAAATGTCCTTTCATTTTTTTGTGTCCTCTTCAATTTCTTTCATCAGTGTTTTGTATTTTTCCTTATAGAAGTCTTTCACATTCTTTGTTAAATTTATTCCAAGGTATTTTAATTTTTGTAGCTGTTGTAAATGGGATTGTCATTTTGATTTCTCAGTTCATTATTGGTGTATAGAAACAATACTGATTTTTTAATGTTGATTTTTGAATCCTGCAACTTTACTGAATTTATCAGATCTAGAACCCTTTTGGTGAAGTCTTTAGGTTTTCCTAGCTATAAGATATCATCTTTAAAGAAGTACAATTTAAATTCCTCTTTTCCAATTAGGAAGCCTTTTATTTCTATCTCTTGCCTAATTGCTCTGTCTAGGACTTCCAGGACTATGTTGAATAGGAGCGGTAAAAGTGAGAATCCTTGTCTAGTTCCAATTCTTAGAAGAAAGGCTTTAGCTTTTCCCATTCAGTATAATGTTAGCTGTGTTACCATACACAGCCTTTATTATGTCAAGATACACTCCTTCTATGCCTAGTTTGTTGAGTGATTTTTTATCATGAAGAGATGTTGAGTTTTATCAAATTATCTTTCTGCATCTATTGAGATGATTGCATGGTTTTGTTATTTATTCTGTTGACATGATATATCATGTCTAGTGATTTCCATATGTTGAACCATCCTTGCATCACTGGGATAAATGTCACTCGATCATGGTGTATCATTTTTTTGGATGTGCTGTTGTTCTGTTCAGGTTTTCTATTTCTTCCTGATTCAATCTTGGTAGGTTGTATGTATCCAGGAATTTATCCATTTTCTTTAGGTTTTTCCAGTTTGTTAGCATATAGGTGTTTATGATAGCCACTATGATCTTGTGTATTTCTGTGCTATCAATTGTTCCATTTCCTTTTTTGTTTCTGATTTTGGTTTTTTTTTGCATCTTCTCTATTTCTTGGTGGGTTTAGCTAGTGGCTTGAGATTTTTCTTTCCAGAAAAACATTTTTTTCATTCTTTGTATTTTGTTGTCTCTATTTTTAGTTCTGCTCTGATATTTACTATTTCTTTCCTTCTACTAATTTTGAATTTGGTTTATTCTTGCTTTTCTAGTTTCTTGGAGTGCATCATTATATTGTTCACCTGAAATCTTTCTACTTTTTTGCACAATTATTGCTATGAACTTCCCTCTTAGTACTGCTGTTGCTGTATTCCATAGGTTTTGGGAAGCTTTGTTTCAATTTTGTTTCAAGAAATTGTTTTATTTTCTCAATTTCTTCCTTGACACGATGGTCATTCAGGAGCATATTGTTTCGTTTCTATGCATTTGTAGAGTTTCCAAAGTTCCTCTTGATCCTGATTTCTAGTCTTATTCCATTGTGATCTGAGGAGATACTTGATATAATTTTGCTTTTAAAAAATTTGTTGAGACATGTTTTGTGGCCTAACACATAGTCTATCCTGAAGAATATTCCATGTGCTGACATGAATGTGTATTTTGTAGCTGTTGGAATGTTCTATAAATGTCTGTTATGCATATTTGATCTAATGTGCAATTTAAATCTACTATTTTTTTGTTAATTTTCTGTCTAGATGATCTAACGCTGAGCGTGGGGTGAAGTCCCCAACTATTATTGTATCACAGTCTATTTCTCCCTTTAAATCTAATAATATTTGCTTTATATATTTAGGTGCTCTGGTGTTGCATGCATGTATGTTTAGAATTATATCCTCCTGCTAAATTGTTTCATTAACTATTACATAAGGACCGTATCTCTTTTTACTGTTTTAAAGTCTGTTTTATCTAATATAAGTGTAACTACTCCTGGTTACTATTGGTTTCCACTTGCAGGCAATATCTTTTCCCACACCCTTACTTTCAGTCTATATGTGCCTTTATAGGTAAGGTGAGGTTCTTGTAGGCAGGATATATTTGATGTTTTTTTTTAATCTATCCAGCCAGTCTGTATCTTTTAAGTGGAAAGATTAATCTATTTACTTTCAAGGTTACTATTGATATATGAGGTCTTATTTCTGTCATTTTATGAATTGATTTCTTGGGGTTTAATACCCTTTGTTCCTTTTTCCTCTTATAATTGGGGTTTGGTGCTTTTCTTTTAAAATGGCAACATTTAAATTTTTTCCTTCTCTTATTTGTATGTTTGTTCTACCAGTGGGTTTTATATTTTTTATATTTTCATGAAGTTAAATATTGTTCTTTCACTTCCAAATGTAGGACTGATCTAGTGCTGATGAATTCCCTCAGCTTTTGATTTTCTGTGAAGGACTTTATATCACCTTTATTTAAGAAGGCTAACTTTGCTGGGTAAAGCATCTTTGGCTGACAGTCCTTTCCTTTCAGCAATTTGGATATGTCATTCCATTCTCTCCTGGCTTATAAGGTTTCTGCAGAGAAATATGCTATTATCTGATTGAGGTTCTCCGTTAAGTGACTAAATGCTTTCCTTCTGCTGTTTTTAGAAGTCTCTTTGTCTTTGACTTTTGACAGTTTTACTCTAATGTGATCTGAAGATGACCTTTTTGAATTGCATGTATTTGGGGATCTCTGAGTTTCCTGTATCAGAGTGTCTAAATATCTTGCTAGACTTGGGAAGTTTCAGCTATTATTTCATGAAATAGGTTTTTTATCTTTGGTTTTATCTTAGCCTTCTGGAATGCCAAAAATTTAAATACTTGCTCACTTTATGGCATCCTATATGTCATGTAGGCTTTATTCTTTTCTATTTTCTTTTGTGTCTTACCAAATTATTTCAAAAAACCTCTTTTCAAGTTCTAAAGTTCTTTCTTTTGCTTGATCTAGTCAATTGTTGAAGCTCTTGAACGTATTTTTCATTTCATTCAATGAATTCATCTGTTCCAGGATTTCTGTTTGGTTCTTTTTTATGATATGTATCTCTTTGGTAACTTTTTCATTTATATCCTGCATTTTTTTCTGATATATTTGTATTATTTATCTGTGATTTATTTGTATTTATCTGTGTATCTGAGTTCCTTTAATATCTTTATTTTGAATTTTTTTTTGGCTACATCTATGTTGTTGGGTAGGCATTGATTTTGGCTGTGTGCAATAGTGTAGGCTCCACATACTTTGTTTGGCTAAATATCATCAGTGGCATCTGCTATTTCCTTCATGTCTTAATGTGCGGTTGTTAGTGGAGGCTGTCGTGAAGTTTTGCTGGGGGCAGGAACATTAGGTGGGCCAGTCCTCAAGCCCCAGTGGTCACAGCAGTGTGCTGAGTATGGCTGTTTTGGGGCCCTAGGGTAGTATGCAGGCACTGTTGTTAGCAGATCCATGCAAGTTGATTCTTGCACCAGCAGTGGGACTGCTCAGGTGCCAGCAATCATTCAGGTATGTGGGCAGGTCCTTGGGCCCCTAGGCAGCAGGCATGACATGAGTGATGGCAGTCATGGTATCATGACTATCATGGTATCATGGTAGTGGCAGGACAACCTTCTGGCTCCTAAACAATCTGCATTGGTGTTGGCAGTGGCTGTGATGAGCTTGCAGGGCCAGGCCCTAGGCTTGCAGGTGGTGCATGCAGTTGGGTGCCAGCTGTGGTGGTAGTTTCAGGTTGGGTGGGCCTGTCTTCAAGGCCCCAAGAGGAGTGCTGAGGTGCCAATAGTGATAGACTGGACAAAACAGTCCCCAGGCTCCTGGACAGCATGCTCAGACAGTGGGTAGAAGGTGGGGACTCAAAGTCAGGTATGATGGACCTGTCCTCAAGCCAGCCAGCTTTTGGGTGCTGACTAAGGTGGGAAGGGATGGGGTGATCCCCAAGCCCCTGGTGGAGTGATTGGGTATGAGTGGTAGTGGCTATACTATAGCCTTGTTCCTGGGGAAGGCAGAATTGCTTTCAGTGTCGGTAGCCATAGACAGGCAGCTGGGGATGCATGCTTTGGCCCCTGTTGTGACTGCGAGCAGTGAAGCCTAACTTTGGAGCACTTGTAAATGCACAGCAGCCCCTGTGCTGGCAAAGGGGGAGCAGGGTCACTGCCAGTGGAGCATGCTTTGGTACTCAGTGGCAGCAGCCTGCAGGTAGGGGGACTTTGTCCTCAGGGCACATGAAAATGTGTGGTGGCCTTGCTGCCAGGGACTGTGCGGTCATTGTGAATGTGTTGTGCTTTGGCCCTGGCAGCAGCAGCCAACAGTGTCAGTGGCTGCAGGCAGGGGATATCAATGGGGCTCTAGGGATGTGGAGATACAGAGCTGTTGAGCCCCATGGCCAAATGCAGTCTGGTTGGGGCTTGGCTTTCAAAATGGTGCTGTGCTGTAGTTGCTTAAGACTCAGGGGGTGTGTGGGACCCAGTGTGAGCTTCTTCTCTGGAGCAATGCCTTCATGCAGTCTCCAGACAGCTTTCTATGTTACTCTCAGAGCCTGCAAGGGTTGAATGGCTCTCCAATGGTTAGAATTCCAGGAATCCACAGTGTGAATGTGGATCTTCTGGGGTCTCTCGCTTACTCTTTCTCTGCATTGGGAAGCTACTTTGGGCTCCCAGCCAATCTCAGCTGAGCAGACTGTCTCACTTCCCTCAGCTTTTTTGCCTTAGGTATTTCCTGTCACTTCTCTGTTGAGTTCTGGAGTTCTCTTAGATGATCTATTTGGACTGCAATTGTCTACTCACCGTTTTGGTTTTTCTTTGTGAAGTAGGTGAGTACCAGATGTTTCTAGCCAGCTATCTTGAGGCACCCCCTTCCCATGTTTCTTACTTTCTAGATCTCTGATCTTTCTAGTATGCTTGACTAAAAAAAAATAATCTCACATTTGACTGTTTAGTAAATCAAGGACGGCAGTCAACATGAGGTTTATGCTATCACATACTGTTTTGACTCTTTCTTAGGGTTAATGAAAACAACTCAGGATGTTTGAAAGGGTGTACATTTTAGTTACAGAAAGGATTAGGTAGATCTATTCTACTAATTCAAGTACAAAAGGTCATAGGCTAGAGAAGAAGTGGTTATAACATAAAATCTAAGCTTGTCTAGTGTTATTACAATATGCAAATCCAATAATTGAAGAAATAGGGTTATCAAACTTAGAAGGTTAAGAGAGCAGACTCAAATGAGCTATAATGTCAACAAATTCATATTTCCTGTGTTTAGAAAAGTGTCACTTGTCCTTTGAAATGCTTGTTTTCTGAGAGACTGAGAATACTATTTCTGTTTTCATGCAACTGGAAGAAAATTCTGTGAATAATTCAAATAAAATACAGAGCATGGTCTGCATTCTTGTGGAGTTTGCAGTATAACCATTAATGCAAAAACAAAAGAAAATGGATAATTAGGGAAAAATTAAATGAAATTCATATGTGCTAACAGCTATAAGCACAATTGGTTCAGAGAAAAAGGGGGATCACTGGGCTAGAGTGGCCAGAGAAGCCTTTATGGTAGAGGTTGAATTAAATTTGGCCTTGAAATCAGGAATACAAGCTTCAAAAATATTCACATCCTTGGTCTCAGTAAATCCAATAAGAATCCAACCAAAGAAATTAAAAATGCAGCCAAATACATCTTAGCACACTTTGTAACAGTGAAAAATCCTGAATGCCTCTCAAATAGAGAAATGATCAAATAAATTATAGTAGAGGAATACATGGGAATAGTATACAGCTATTGAAATGATGTTTTTGAAGAACTACTCATGATTGAAAAATACTTATGTTATATTGTTGTAAATAAAAAGGATAATACACAACTTTATACTGTATTTATAAAGATCATTTCAGAGGAGCCAAGATGGCCGAATAGGAACAGCTCCGGTCTACAGCTCCCAGCGTCAGCGGCGCAGAAGACAGGTGATTTCTGCATTTCCATCTGAGGTACCGGGTTCATCTCACTAGGGAGTGCCAGACAGGGGGCGCAGGTCAGTGGGTGCGCGCACTGTGCACGAGCCAAAGAAGGGTGAGGCATTGTCTCACTCGGGAAGCGCAAAGGGTCAGGGAGTTCCCTTTCCTGGTCAAAGAAAGGGGTGACAGACGGCACCTGGAAAATCGGGTCACTCCCACCCGAATACTGCACTTTTCCAACAGGCTTAAAAAACGGCGCACCAGGAGATTATATCCCGCACCTGGCTCAGAGGGTCCTATGCCCACGGAGTCTCGCTGATTGCTAGCACAGCAGTCTGAGATCAAATTGCAAGGTGGCAGAGAGGCTGGGGGAGGGGCGCCCACCATTGCCCAGACTTGCTTAGGTAAACAAAGCAGCCAGGAAGCTTGAACTGGGTGAAGGAGGCCTGCCTGCCTCTGTAGGCTCCACCTCTGGGGGCAGGGCACAGACAAACAAAAAGACAGCAGTAACCTCTGCAGACTTAAATGTCCCTGACAGCTTTGAAGAGAGCAGTGGTTCTCCCAGCACACAGCTGGAGATCTGAGAATGGGCAGACTGCCTCCTCAAGTGGATCCCTGACCCATGACCCCTGAGCAGCCTAACTGGAAGGCACCCCCCAGCAGGGGCAGACTGACACCTCACACGGCCAGCCGGGTACTCCAACAGACCTGCAGCTGAGGGTCCTGTCTGTTAGAAGGAAAACTAACAAACAGAAAGGACATCCACACCAAAAACCCATCTGTACATCACCATCATCAAAGACCAAAAGTAGATAAAACCACAAAGATGGGGAAAAAGAGCAGAAAAACTGGAAACTCTAAAAAGCAGAGCACCTCTCCTCCTCCAAAGGAACGCAGTTCCTCACCAGCAACGGAACAAAGCTGGACGGAGAATGACTTTGACGAGCTGAGAGAAGAAGGCTTCAGACGATCAAATTACTCCGAGCTACGGGAGGATATTCAAACCAAAGGCAAAGAAGTTGAAAACTTTGAAAAAAATTAGAAGAATGTATAACTAGAATAACCAATACAGAGAAGTGCTTAAAGAAGCTGATGGAGCTGAAAACCAAGGCTCAAGAACTACGTGAAGAATGCAGAAGCCTCAGAAGCCAATGCGATCAAATGGAAGAAAGGGTATCAGTGACGGAAGATGAAATGAATGAAATGAAGCAACGGAAGTTTAGAGAAAAAGAATAAAAAGAAACGAGCAAAGCCTCCAAGAAATATGGGACTATGTGAAAAGACCAAATCTACGTCTGATTGGTGTACCCGAAAGTGATGGGGAGAATGGAACCAAATTGGAAAACACTCTGCAGGATATTATCCAGCAGAACTTCCCCAATCTAGCAAGGCAGGCCAACATTCACATTCAGGAAATACAGAGAACGCCACAAAGATACTCCTCGAGAAGAGCAACTCCAAGACACATAATTGTCAGATTCACCAAAGTTGAAATGAAGGAAAAAATGTTAAGGGCAACCAGAGAGAAAGGTCGGGTTACCCTCAAAGGGAAGCCCATCAGACTAATAGTGGATCTCTCGGCAGAAACTCTACAAGCCAGAAGAGAGTGGGGGCCAATATTCAATATCCTTAAAGAAAAGAATTTTCAACCCAGAATTTCATATCCAGCCAAACTAAATTTCATAAGTGAAGGAGAAATAAAACACTTTACAGACAAGAAAATGCTGATTTTGTCACCACCAGGCCTGCCCTAAAAGAGCTCCTGAAGGAAGCGCTAAACATGGAAAGGCACAACCGGTACCAGCCGCTGCAAAATCATGCCAAAATGTAAAGACTATCGAGACTAGGAAGAGACTGCATCAACTAACGAGCAAAATAACCAGCTAACATCATAATGACAGGATCAAATTCACACATAACAATATTAACTTTAAATGTAAATGGACTAAATGCTCCAATTAAAAGACACAGACTGGCAAATTGGATAAAGACTCAAGACCCATCAGTGTGCTGTATGCAGGAAACCCATCTCACGTGCAGAGACACACATAGGCTCAAAATAAAAGGATAGAGGAAGATCTACCAAGCAAATGGAAAGCAAAAAAAGGCAGGGGTTGCAATCCTAGTCTCTGATAAAATAGACTTTAAACCAACAAAGATCAAAAGAGACAAAGAAGGCCATTACATAATGGTAAAGGGATCAATTCAACAAGAAGAGCTAACTATCTTAAATATATATGCACTCAATACAGGAGCACCCAGATTCATAAAGCAAGTCCTGAGTGACCTACACAGAGACTTAGACTCCCACACAATAATAATGGGAGACTTTAACACCCCACTGTCAACATTAGACAGATCAACGAGACAGAAAGTCAACAAGGATACCCAGGAATTGAACTCAGCTCTGCACCAAGTGGACCTAATAGACATCTACAGAACTCTCTACCCCAAATCAACAGAACATACATTTTTTTCAGCACCACACTACACCTATTCCAAAATTGACCACATACTTTGAAGTAAAGCTCTCCTCAGCAAATGTAAAAGAACAGAAATTATAACAAACTATCTCTCAGATCACAGTGCAATCAAGCTAGAACTCAGGATTAAGAATCTCACTCAAAACCGCTCAACTACATGGAAACTGAACAACCTGTTCCTGAATGACTACTGGGTACATAACGAAATGAAGGCAGAAATAAAGATGTTCTTTGAAACCAACGAGAACAAAGACACAACATACCAGAATCTCTGGGATGCATTCAAAGCAGTGTGTAGAGGGAAATTTAAAGCACTAAATGCCCACAAGAGAAAGCAGGAAAGATCCAAAATTGACACCCTAACATCACAATTAAAAGAACTAGAAAAGCAAGAGCAAACACATTCAAAAGCTAGCAGAAGGCAAGAAATAACTAAAATCAGAGCAGAACTGAAGGAAAAAGAGACACAAAAAACCCTTCAAAAAATTAATGAATCCAGGAGCTAGTTTTTTGAAAGGATCAACAAAATTGATAGACCGCTAGCAAGACTAATAAAGAAAAAAAGAGAGAAGAATCAAATAGATGCAATAAAAAATGATAAAGGGGATATCACCACCGATCCCACAGAAATACAAACTACCATCAGAGAATATTACAAACACCTCTATGCAAATAAACTAGAAAATCTAGAAGAAATGGATAAATTCCTGGACGCATACATTCTCCCAAGACTAAACCAGGAAGAAGTTGAATCTCTGAATAGACCAATAACAGGAGCTGAAATTGTGGCAATAATCAATAGCTTACCAACCAAAAAAGTCCAGAACCAGATGGATTCACAGCCGAATTCTACCAGAGGCATAAGGAGGAACTGGTACCATTCCTTCTGAAACTATTCCAATCAATAGAAAAAGAGGAAATCCTCCCTAACTCATTTGATGAGGCCAGCATCATCCTGATACCAAAGCCGGGCAGAGACACAACCAAAAAAGAGAATTTTAGACCAATATCCTTGATGAACATTGATGCAAAAATCCTCAATAAAATACTGGCAAACAGAATCCAGCAGCACATCAAAAAGCTTATCCACCATGATCAAGTGGGCTTCATCCCTGGGATGCAAGGCTGGTTCAATATATGCAAATCAATAAATGTAATCCAGCATATAAACAGAACCAATGACAAAAACCACATGATTATCTCAATAGATGCAGAAAAGGCCTTTGACAAAATTCAACAACCCTTCATGCTAAAAACTCTCAATAAATTAGGTATTGATGGGACGTATCTCAAAATAATAAGAGCTATCTATGACAAACCCACAGCCAATATCATACTGAATGGGCAAAAACTGGAAGCATTCCCTTTGAAAACTGGCACAAGACAGGGATGCCCTCTCTCACCACTCCTATTCAACATAGTGTTGGAAGTTCTGGCCAGGGCAATCAGGCAGGAGAAGGAAATAATGGGTATTCAATTAGGAAAAGAGGAAGTCAAATTGTCCCTGTTTGCAGATGACATGACTGTATATCTGGAAAACCCCATTGTCTCAGCCCAAAATCTCCTTAAGCTGATGAGCAACTTCAGCAAAGTCTCAGGATACAAAATCAATGTACAAAAATCACAAGCATTCTTATACACCAACAACAGACAAACAGAGAGCCAAATCATGAGTGAACTCCCATTCACAATTGCTTCAAAGAGAATAAAATACCTAGGAATCCAACTTACAAGGGATGTGAAGGACCTCTTCAAGGAGAACTACAAACCACTGCTCAATGAAATAAAAGAGGACACAAACAAATGGAAGAACATTCCATGCTCATGGGTAGGAAGAATCAATATCATGAAAATGGCCATACTGCCCAAGGTAATTTATAGATTCAATGCCATCCCCATCAAGCTACCAATGACTTTCTTCACAGAATTGGAAAAAACCACTTTAAAGTTCATATGGAACCAAAAAAGAGCCCGCATCACCAAGTCAATCCTAAGCCAAAAGAACAAAGCTGGAGGCATCACACTACCTGACTTCAAACTATACTACAAGGCTACAGTAACAAAAACAGCATGGTACTGGTACCAAAACAGAGATATAGATCAATGGAACAGAACAGAGCCGTCAGAAATAACACCGCATATCTACAACTATCTGATCTTTGACAAACCTGAGAAAAACAAGCAATGGGGAAAGGATTCCCTATTTAATAAATGGTGCTGGGAAAACTGGCTAGCCATATGTAGAAAGCTGAAACTGGATCCCTTCCTTACACCTTATATAAAAATCAATTCAAGATGGATTAAAGACTTAAATGTTAGACCTAAAACCATAAAAACCCTAGAAGAAAACCTAGGCATTACCATTCAGGACATAGGCATGGGCAAGGACTTCATGTCTAAAACACCAAAAGCAATGGCAACAAAAGCCAAAATTGACAAATGGGATCTAATTAAACTCAAGAGCTTCTGCACAGCAAAAGAAACTACCATCAGAGTGAACAGGCAACCTACAAAATGGGCGAAAATTTTCGCAACCTACTCATCTCACAAAGGGCTAATATCCAGAATCTACAATGAACTCAAACAAATTTACAAGAAAAAAAACAAACAACCCCATCAAAAAGTGGGCGAAGGACATGAACAGACACTTCTCAAAAGAAGACATTTATGCAGCCAAAAAACACATGAAAAAATGCTCACCATCACTGGCCATCAGAGAAATGCAAATCAAAACCACAATGAGATACCATCTCACACCAGTTAGAATGGCAATCATTAAAAAATCAGGAAACAACAGGTGGTGGAGAGGATGTGGAGAAATAGGAACACTTTTACACTGTTGGTGGGACTGTAAACTAGTTCAACCCTTGTGGAAGTCAGTGTGGCGATTCCTCAGGGATCTAGAACTAGAAATACCATTTGACCCAGCCATCCCATTACTGGGTATATACCCAAAGGACTGTAAATCATGCTGCTATAAAGACACATGCACATGTATGTTTATTGCAGCATTATTCACAATAGCAAAGACTTGGAACCAATCCAAATGTCCAACAATGATAGACTGGATGAAGAAAATGTGGCACATATACACCATGGAATACTATGCAGCCATAAAAAATGATGAGTTCATGTCCTTTGTAGGGACATGGATGAAATTGGAAATCATCATTCTCAGTAAACTATCGCAAGAACCAAAAACCAAACACCGCATATTCTCACTCATAGGTGGGAAGTGAACAATGAGAACACATGGACACAGGAAGGGGAACATCACACTCTGGGGACTGTTGTGGGGTGGGGGTGGGGGGAGGGATAGCATTGGGAGATATACCTAAAGTATAATAATAATAAATAAATAAATAAATAGAAAAAAAGATAAATGCACCTGCTAGATTTAAAAAAAACAAAAACAAGAACAAAAAAAACAAAAGATCATTTCAGCAAAGACTCTTTAAAAGTCAATAAAATGTATTAGATTTCTAGTGGAAAAAGAGTAATACAGACACTTCCCTCAGAGACCAGAAAAGTTACAGCAGAGGTTGTCTTATTTCCAATAAAGCACATACAGTAGCTGCTGGCTATCCAAGTTCCTCCATCCTCTCCTGAGGACTCCTTATATCAAAGAGAGCCTGTAGGAAGATACCTTAAGAGTCTTATCACCACCCACTACATGAAATGGCAAGCTCAGCTAATCTAGGATAGATAATGTTGAGTTAAGGCAGGAAAAATATCAAATAGGTGAAAATGCAACTGACTCTAAAATAAGTGCAAGGTGAGATTCTGGACAACAACTCTTGCTTGGATGGCCAGGGGAAACAAAGTAGGAAAAAAGAGAAGCTGTAAAAGGGATACAGACAGGTGGAGGGGGAGGCAACTGAGAACCTGATATGGATGAGACAGCATCAATGTATTATTTGAATCATTTTCTGAGATCATTCTGAAGGTACTCTTGGTCCTGGTCAGATAGGCATAAAAGCAGCCTCAGGCCCAACAATTGAAATCCTAGGTACCTACCCAACAGAAACAAAAAGATGTGTCTGCATAAAAGCTTGCACACTACTGTTCGTAGTGGCTTTATTCATAAAAGCCAAAAAGTCAAAAAAAATCACAGATATTCAACTTCTGAATGCATTTTTAAAATGCAGTATATCCATAAAATGGAATATTACTCAGCAATAAAAAGAAGCAATGATACATGCTATGGCATGCATGAATCTGTAAAACATTATGGTAAGTGAAAGAAGCCACATGCAACAGGTTTTATTGGATAAATCCACTTATACGATATGTCCATAATAGGCTAATGTATAGAGACAGAAAATGATTACTTAGAGGTGGGGATGGGATGGTGGTTTTAGTGGGTGGTATCAGGAATGTGAATAACTGCTTATGAGTATGGGGTTTCTATTCGAGGTGATGGAATGTTCTAAAATTAGATCATAGTAATGGCTGTACAACTCTGTACATTTTCTAAAAATTATTGAATTGTACACTTAAAATGAGTAAATTATTCAGTAGGTAAATTACACTTTTATAAAGCTATGAAAAAATAAAAATAGCTTATTAAGACCTCTCCCTGAGTCTGCATAAGTCCATGTCTATATGACCACTTGGCCTTCCACAAAGAAAATTGGAACCCTGATAATAGGTTTTTATGTCTAGTGGAATCCTCTTAGCTCCAGAGAGCCTCAGAATACAAGGGTCCCATTGGAGTGCAATTTTCCCAGGATATGATATATTTTATGATGGTGTGGAAGGAGATTGGCTCCGGCCTACTGGCATCACTGTATAGTTGGGCTAGAATACTTGTACAAGGTGACCTAGGTCCAACTCAAAGGGCACGAGGAAGGAGAGAATGATCATTTAAGGCCCACTAGCCACAAAAGGCTTGTGGGTTACTTGGGGAGATCATCCGAAGCCAGCTACTGTTAGTGTGGCTCTTTCTGAAGCTAGCTCTGGCCAGGTGTCCTCCATGCATAGGCCTCTGTGTGGGTGGTGGTGGGCAGGAGGCAGTGATGTGCTAAAGCTGACTCCTACTTCCTTGCAATAACCTATTCAGCACAAATCTCTTCCCAACTCCATGTTCAGTAATACCATAGTAGTAGCTTAAAATCAACCATGGTGAGTTTATATCATGAAAATTGGCAGATGCTACAAATCAAATCAAGCATTTACGAATTTTTGTTTTAATAGAGTCACTCGTTAAACATTGAACCACCAATGAGGACCAGGCATGCATCTTACGTATGTGTTCATCTGTTGGCAATGTGTCATTGGCTCCTGTATTTGAGGTTAGTGGTCTCTCCAGCTTTGTGACTGTTGGGTTGTCCATTGAAAGTCTTGAAGATGTGGGTGTAGGAAGGCTACTGGCCCATGGTATCTTTAAGATTCTGGATCTAAGATTAAAGAACATGGCATTGACTAGCAGTCTGCACCCTAAGGAAAGCAAGACCCACTAGGCATAGTGCAGGACTTTGAGCATCAGCAACAGCTTTGTGTAAAACCCCTGGAATATCTCATCCTCCATTTACCTGCTGTTCCCAAACCAAAGCAAATGGAGAAAAACTGGTTCAGTGTTCCCAATTTCCTGAATGCCTTTGATGGCCTTTATGTAGAAGCTCAGCTGCAGTTTCATAAAGAAGCATGTGGGAATGCCACTGATGTGTGGCTATAGAAGAACAAGGAGTATTCTTCTTTGTTAGGATAGAACACAAAGACTAAGTTTGCATTGTAGAAATATTGCTTAAAGTTAAAAAAGAGCACAATGAGTTGGCAGGTGTTAGCTTTCTGAAATCAAGGCCAAAGTCAAGGGTGGAATCTTCATTTGACAGGTGGATAGAACCATTGGCAAATTCGATGTTGAGAGCTTTGGAATATTAGGTGAAAATGCCTCCAAACTTCTTTGACAATTAATAGTGTCAAAATACAAAATTTCAACAAATTTAGTTAAATGAGCTAATTTGTTTTTATTTGCAATTCATGAATTGGCTAGCATCTCATCTAAAAGTAGAGAGGCACAATGCTGGGCATGAAATAACAGTCAGTTTTCATAAGGTATCTTGAGCAGGAGCAAGGTAACAGCATAATACAAAAAGGGGATTGGCTAACATGAGATTACTCCAGGTTACTTTTCTTGTAAGGGTTAAAGCAGAGAGGACTTCCTTTTCATGCTGGCTAAAACAGATCTGTTCGGGATTTGGCCATTATCTCTCCAGATTTCTTGGAATGTAAACAGATAAACAACTTAGTTTCAGTTTGGTGACCTGGAATTTTAGCATGAGTGACTTCATTTTGGTTTGGTCTATTGGAGACTAGTGTAAGAGCTCAGTCCAAATCTATGGTCTCCTATAAATTTTATTTAACAATCGTTTTGGCGTATCTCTTCCTCCAGATGCGGTAGAATTATCAGTCATTTTCAATGTCTTTAAATTTTTTTCTGTATTTTACTAAATTCCCGAATGTGTGAAATTATTGATTTTATAATCAAATTAAAGTTATCTAAAAATAGGATTTTAAAAATTGGAAGTCAGAAAAGAGAACATGATAAATCAAGGGAATAGCATGAAGTAAACAAGTTCAGGACAGGCTTGAAAGTCAAGCACAGAAGTTCGAATTTAATAGCAATAGGGAGTTATCATATACTCTTCATTAGTATAGGGAAAAGTTTGTGCTTTAGTGAAAACGATGCATTGTTTAGAGCACACCCTTTTAGATTATCGGGTTCTAACCTTTGATTGCCCTTGAGCCATTGTACAACTCTAAATTTTAAGGAACTGATGGCAATAATGCAAATGATTCTTGTCTATGGATGTGGAAGTGAATTCTATCCAGAAGAGGGAGGCCACCTCTGCCAAAAAAAAAAAAAAAAGTTTACCCCCATTTGCAAGTTCGTTTCAATATTCTAGATCTATACATGTGTCTTTGTACCCACTGTAAAAGTTGCCAGATTCTCTCATTAATAATGACTTGAAATCACTAACACATGGTCACTTTATATCTGTGAAAGAGTCATAATTTTTATTTTTGAAAATTATCTTTTAACAGTAGGCAAGTGTACTGGATGAGAGTAATGTTTTTAATGCAGATATAACACACAGGCAAACTTCCCCAAGTGTGCTGCCTGATAACTTAAAAGGAAGATAACTGAACACAAACAGAAGTCAGAAAAAAAGATTAAAATTATATAAGTAGTTCTATGGTAAAAGCAATCTGAATTTGGCTAAGTACAATAGCAACCTGTTTTCATCAGCAGTCTGGTTGCTGTGACCTTTCTGCTTTTGCACTGACAGTGTTTTTCTCATTTTCTTTTTTTCATTGCTAAACTGAATAAGATACAAACAAATCTTCTGTTAGACAAGAATCCCATCTTCCTTTTTTGCTTGGGGCCTTTTGTGTTCTATTATGATAATTTACAAAAGTTAATAAATGAACTCCTCAATTATCTGTGCTGACTTAAGGGAGTATCAGCACACAAAAGCATTGCTAATCAGCCCAGAACTTTCTCTTCTACCACAACAATATTTAAGAGGGGATGTAGGAGGCAGGCACCAGTGAGTTCGTAAATGTCTGCCCATGGACAATCAAGTCTACCTGGAACACTTTGAAAAGAATCAGATACCTAAGGCACCACTCTACAGATTCTGATTCTGGGGTTATTAATACGCTTCTGAATGATTCTCATCCCAACCCAAGCCAAGTTTGGGAATAGTGCAGGTGAAAGAGTGAATTCAAATTGATCTTTCTTTGATAACTGCCCTCTAAATGGACCTCTTTACAATGCTTTCTGTTGTTTCAGCCTGCAACAAGATAATGCTAGAAAGGCAAACACATACTATTCTAACTTGTCCATAAAGAAGGAAGAGAGAGCAGGGATTTCCAATGAGGCTATTACTGGTAAAACTAGTCAGGGGTTGGGTGGGGAGGGGGTTAGAGAAAGGCTTAAGAAAAAATCCTTGTGTTCCCAGTCTTTTACATTCCCAATTAACTTGCTTCTTCAGAAATTGGCTGGGACAAAGAAGGTGTTAAAGGCTTTAGCAGAGAAAGCAATAAAATGTGGGCTTTGTGATGGAACAGAAGGGAGGCATTAAAAAGTAGTAGGGAAAGCCCATGCAAAGAGTGAGGTGGGTGGAAAAGGGGACTATAAGATCAGCCAAGTGATGAGTGGGAGGTGACTCCTAGAGAACACGCAAAACAAGATCTTTAGTCATGGCTCAACAGGAGATGAGAAATGTTTGAAACAAAGCAGTCTTTTATATATCTCACAAAATGGTTCCTTGGGAGGCTATTCAGAACACACTACTTTGAATTACCTGATCTTTCAATGTATTTTGATTGTGAGGGTTTAATTATTTTTAAATGACTAAATTATAATCTACTCTATAATATGGTTATTTTCCTTTGGTTTTTGATCTGTTTTACTGGAAGCCCAGTGGACTTATTCAATCTAGGCTCAAAGAACTTGACTCTTTACAAATGTTTACCCGTCAAAACCATAACAATACATGATCCTTTTTCCCAGTCAGATATGCTACTATGTAAATTTATATATTATAGAGTGAAAAATACACATCCTGCCAGAATCACTGACCTCAACAAGAAACGATGACTATAACACACAAGTGCAAGGTGAACTACTAGCTAGAGGCTTGATAAACAACAAGTCCAAGAATAACCATACTGAAAATGTAATCCTTGTCAGAAACACTGAAATTTCTGGTAGATACTCAAACCAAGAAAGTGACATTTAGTCCTGCCCGTCAGGGGTCATCAGTGGACTGAATTTAAAAAAGAAAAAAATATTATTTTTGTCATTTCATATTTAGATATTTACTGTAAATAGAGCAGTCCGTTAATTTTTTTTTTCCAAAATAGACAACTAGAAATAGAGAGAGTTTTACTTTTTTGAATACTTGTGAATTCCTTCAGTCTCAAGGCCTGATCCATTTCTAGGTCTTCAGTTTTCTCAAGTTCTTTGAAGATTTAGGTTGACTGAACTGGAGAATAAAAAGCACAGGACAAAAATGGGTTTTTCAGGCAGTTCCTGCTATGCCAGAGACATCCCAGATCCCAGGCACTCTAAGTGAGTCTATTAAATATTATGGAACATGGTAGAGTATAATTTGAAACAACACAATACAAACAGATGGACTAAAATGTTAGCAAGTCCAGTTCTATTCCCAGGTGCATGAATAACTCTGTGATGTTGTTGATGATAATATTAACAAACCGATGGCTAAAATTTATTAAGCCTTTGTGTAGGTAGTACTGTTCCAAGTGATTTTATCATATCTTATTTCATCTACACAACAATACAATAAAGTGGTAACCATTACTGTTCCTATTTTATAGGGAGAGAAACTGAGGCACAGAACTGTTACATTAGAGGCTTTTGTTTCATTTACTAATTTATTATAGAAGGAAAGGATACCAGTTCTTTGTACCAAAGTTCTTCTGAGCTATAAATGCTGAGCACTTTCTGAGGTTCTATAATATCTTTTAATATAACATATGAATTCAATAACACATTTCCTGCCTTCTACTAAATTTATCCTAGGAAAATATCACCAGCTGAAATTTATTACTTGACTTGGAATTTATCAATTCTATTTGCACCCTCTACAGAAAGTACACAGTTGCTTATGCAGTCTTCGAGGTGTGCTTCTAAAGTAATAAAACTGATTTTCATTTGTGGTCAATGAAAACCCCTCTTTTCATTTAAAGTCATACCTATAAGGCAGAAGCATGAAGTTATTATTTATATGATAAAGGTTAACATTGAGAGAGATAAGACTTTACTTCTCAGCACAGTGGCTCTCTATGGCGCCTATAGCAACAAATAAACTAATATTACAGAAAGTTACCTCTGGTGGGGCCTACAACCAGAGCTTCAAGGCCCTCTCTCTGAGAAGAGTCCTTTTGTAATTAAACTGTTGTTTCCCAATATTGCCTGTTATTAAAATCACTACACTGTTGTTGAATAGAACATTCCAAGATGATGGAAACACATTATAATCTGTGCTATGTAGTATAGTACCCACTAGCCACATGTGGCTATTGAGCACTTGAAATGTGACTAATGCCACAGAGAAATATAATTTAATTTTAATTAACTTAAATTTAAATAGCCACAAGTAGTTAGTGACTACTACCATATTAGACAGTGCAGAATATTTGCCAAAAATTCACATCCCTGGGCCCTATATAGATCTAATGACCTGTAGAATCAGAATAACTAGTGCAGTGTCATTTCAATCTGTATTATTAAGTTAGTCAATGCTGACTGAACATTCAGTTTATTTAGACTTCTTCAAATTGCTATTATTCTTCAAGCCCATAATTCTAGGCCACTTCTGTTTCCAAACATAACACTGTATATAAGATATATTCAGTTATTTATACTCAGCATATTCTTATATTATAGAAAAATGAGCTATATTGTTACCAACAGCCACGAGTATACTATGCTTCCTACACAGGCCTAGAATTGGTACTTAATTTTAAGAAAGTGCCACATATAAAACTTTGCATTTTCAAAAAAGATAAATTAGGGAGTAATTATTCATTTCACAAAAGAATTCACCAAAGGGTTACTTTAAATATATAGCTCTCCTAAAATGAATTCTAAATCAGATTCAATTAAAAAAATTCAATTTGCACACAAATGTTCAAGAACCCATCTGTTTTCTCAACCATCTACACCTGTGGATCATTTGCAAAACCTCTGGAGACTGCAAGAGGTTCTGCCATAAAAGCTATCATGCTGAAGTTGAAAGCACCCTATTCTATACTTTCAGGAGCTAACCTTCACTGTGTAAGCACATAATCTATGCCTTCTGGTGAGTTTTCTTTCCTTGGATGCTAAGTGCTAGCAACAATATTTAGCTCAATTCAGTATCATTGCTGAATGGATCAAACAAAAGATTCTATTTGGAAGTTCTTTGAAAATGAAAACAAAATAACATCCAGACTTCCGGTTTCTGGTCTGGCATGTAAAGAACTTAGAAGTCGCCATTCCAGTAGCCATGCCATTCTAACAACAAGTAAAAAGAATGAACAAACTAATAAATCAACAACTCTTCTTAGATCCTTCAGAGAAGTGAGGTCACAGAGCAAACCTGGTGCCCCCAAAATTGGAAAGACAGACAAACAGATATAGACAATAATTTAACAGAGGAAAATCCATGAGCAGAAATCTCCTCAGGAGCCAATGCTTGGGTAGGAAAACCTGAACTGTAATTGATGAATTGCTTGAGACTCAGTGTGAACAAGTCTGAGAATTAAAAACTCCAGAAGGACCCAGTCATAGGGAACTCCGACACAATGGAATTTACCTAAAAATCGATTACAAAAAAAAAAAAGCAAGAAAATCCAAAAATATTTGGCGATTAGACAACATACTTATAAAAAAGACATTGTTCAAAGGAGAAATCTCAAGATATATTTAAAAGTAGTCTGAACTAAATGAAAACCAAAAATAAAACTTACCAACATTTGTGAGGTATGGCAAAAGCACTACTTAGAGGGAAATTGATAGCATTGCATGCCTTTATTAGAAAAGGAGAATAATTAAAATTAATAACCTAGGCTTCCACTTTAGAAAACTAGAAAAATTTAAATTAAAAACTTCTGCTCTATGAAAGACAGTATCAAAAGAATGAGAAGACAAGCCACAGACTGTGAGAAAATATTTGTAAAAAAAACTGATAAAGGATTGTTATCCAAAATATGCAAAGAATCCTAAAAACTCAACAATAATGAAATTGTTAAACAACCTGATTAAAAAATAGGCAAAAGGTTTGAACAGACATCTCATTAAAGAAAATATACAAATGGTAAGTAAGCATATGTAAAGATGTTCATATCATATTGTCATTAGGGAAATACAAATTGAAACAATGAGACACCACTACACACTTATTAGAATGGCCAAAATCCAGAACACTGACAACACCAAATACTGATGAGGATGTGAAGCAGCAGGAATTCTTATTCATTGCTGGTAGGAATACACAATGGTGCAGTCACTTTGGAAGACAGTTTGGCAGTTTCTTACAAAACTAAACGTCCCCTTACCATACAATCCAGCAATCATGCTTCTTGCAATTTACCCACACGAAATGATAACTTATGTCCACAAAAAAACTTATACATGGAATGTTTATAGCAGCTTTCTTCGTAATTTCTAGAATTTGGAAGCAACCAAAATGCCCTTCAGCCGGTAAATTGATAAATAAACTGTGGTACATCTAGACAATAGAATATTACTCAGTGCTAAAAAGACGTGAATGATTAAGCCATAAAAACACACAGATCAAACTTAAATGCATATTGCTAAGTGAAAGGAGACATTCTGAAAAGACTACATAGCTTATGGTTTCAATTATATGACATTCTGGAAAAGGCAAAACTATAGAAACAGTAAAAAGATTAGTGATTCCAAGGGTTAGGGAAAAGGAAGAAATGAATGAGTGGCGCACAGAGGATTTTTTATATACTATAATGGTGGACATTGTCATTATGTCCAAACCCATAGAACATATAACACCAAGAGTGAAACCTAATGTAAACTATGGACTTTGGGTGATACAGATAAGTCAGTGTAGGTTCACCAGTTGTAACAAATGTACTACTCTAATGAGAACTGCTGATAGGGAGGTTGAACATGCGTGGGGACAGGGGTCTATGGGAATTCTTCGTACTTTCCAGTAAATTTTGTTTTGAACCTAAAACTGCGCTAAAAAAATAAAGTTTATTTTTAAAAAAGTAATACACAACTGTGAAGGTAATATTAGATTGAAAAATGATCCCATTTTGCCCAGAACAATCCCATTTATACCTGTTTCTCTGGCATAATTTTTAATAGTGTCCCTTTTCTCTCTCAGTGTCCTGGCTGGGACAATGAGTTGCATACTTCTCCCCCTCCAATATCACGCAGTCTTTTCATGGCACAATCTCATTTGTGCTGTAACAGTGTTTCTGAAACATCTTGCTTAAAAATTTAAAAGTTCAGATCCCTTCCTTGGATATTCTGATTTAGTAGGTCTGGGATAAGGCTTGGAAATCTGTGCTTCTAACAGCATCCCAGTGGATTTGCATAACAGGGCATTAAACCAAAGATGTGATTTAGACAATCTTGAATTTCATGCAAAACTAGCATACTTCTTTTTTTGTATTAAGATTGGCTCAGGTCATAGAGGGTTTCTTGCTGCAGTCTATCAACAATTATGAGTATTTTGACAAATTCACATTTTATCTTAATAATTTGGTTTGGGAAGGTTCCCATAAAATTGAATATGTTTTAGGACCTAAGCATGTGTCATTACTTTAACAAAGATAACACAGTGAAGGCTCAGAATAACAGTCCATACATCTAGTTTTCTTTTCCCATTACTGCAAAAAGACAAGCTGCATTTTCTGAGGTATGTTAACTCTGCTTCCAAGAATATTGAAGAGATGTACACACAAGAAACTGCACAAAGGAATAAAGAGTTCTAAGTGGGGGTGAAAAATCTGTTACTAATTTGCAGATTTACAGGCTGCCATCACAACTGCAAATCAAAATTATTGTTTTCTTTTTTAAAACAAATGATTTTGCTTGTTATATTTTTGAATATATTCTTATTCATTGCTGGTAGGAATGCAAAATGGTATAAATGGGAATAAAAGACTATAGGTGTTATATGTGAGCAAACCAATTCCTTCAATTCTCTCAAGCTTCTGACAGGACCTAGGTACCTTACCCTATTTTGTGACCCCAAACACAAATGCAAAGCAAAGCTAAACCGTTGGAATACAAACCCTTTCATGGATTTGTGTGCAAAAGCCTTTGTCTGGAGGTGTCTGTTAAAAAGCATACACTATATAAAGACATCTCTTTTTCATGTCTACTTCTCTGGGTGGCCAAGCTGAAACAAAGATCACATTTCAAACATGCCATGCTAGCTATGACATGCTGAGAACTGCGCACAATTTCATCATTTCCATCCTTTTAACTTAATTCAAAAATGCAAAGAATATAGATCAAAAGCTTTGCATTCTGTTTTAAATTGTTTCTTACCTAAATTGTTATTTTGACATGTTTAGTACTGTTTCCTGACCAGTAGAAAAAAAAAAAACTATTTGCCAAAAATTCTACATAATTGTTCTCTGTTATGCAATTTGAATTCAAAGAATAGATAAACCTGGTTAGTAACAGATGCTGCTGCAGTGGTTGGCATTTGGCCAATGCAAAGCAACCTTGAACATGTTCACATGACCAAGTGAGAACTCTAAAAATTCTGTGCACCTTTTCTATCTAATTACTCTATTATGTTTCAAGTAATCACAATGATGTGTATTTTCTTTTGAGCAGGAGAGAAAATTGAATATGCCTTGTTAGAGTAAATAAAGAAAGGAAACTAACAACCACCATACTAGGAAAAAAACTGTTAAAGTATGAACAATCTTTATAAATGTTCAATAATTTTCATATCTTGCTTATAAACAAGTTTATTGTATTCTCTATAAATTACCAAAATATAATTTTATTCTCCAGTTGAATTTGAAAGTGTATATTCCTGAAAGGAAAGATAGTTTTTAAATAGCGAAAACTAGAATTATTTGATGGAGTACTACTGCTACCGTGAGTGTGTGTTTGCCTGCATATGCATATGAGGGAAGTAAAGGGGAATAATATTAGCCTCTAAGTCATTTCTTAAAAATTATACCTTATTATCAAAAAAATTCAAAATCTTAAATCAAGTTGCTAATTAGAACTGTGAAATTTGGAGCTTAAGTATTATATAATTTGTTTTTGGTATTAAAAAAGCACATGGTAAGATTTAATTTGGTAAATTAGATAGCTTTTAATATAAGTAAAGGTTTTCAACGACCCAAATGCAAATATGTGGCCAGTAATGGAAGCATTTATTCTAGGCCTTTGTCTTATAATTTTAAAAACCTAAATGTTATATATTTTAAGAATGAATTGGCAATGGAAAATATCAGAAATAAAATTATCTACGGTTGACCAGTCTAAAAATGACTTAGCATTGATGCTAAAAACTAGACACTGCACACCAGTAGTTAAATATGGCCTGAAATATGTTTTGTTTGTTCTATGAAGTATTAAAATTATCTTAAAATTAATGACAAATTAATCAAGAAATCTTACATAAAAATCCTGATTTTCAGCAATTGCTCTGGGAGGCTCCATATCGCTATAAAAGCTGTATTTTTTAATCTCTTTTAGATATTAGAGTCTCGATAAAATACTGGCAAACCGAATGCAGCAGCACATCAAAATGCTTATCCACCATGATCAAGTGGGCTTCATCCCTGGGATGCAAGGCTGGTTCAACATACGCAAATCAATAAATGTAATCCAGCATATAAACAGAACCAATGACAAAAACCACATGATTATCTCAATAGATGCAGAAAAGGCCTTTGACAAAATTCAACAACCCTTCATGCTAAAAACTCTCAATAAATTAGGTATTGATGGGACGTATCTCAAAATGGTAAGAGCTACCTATGACAAACCCACAGCCAATATCATACTGAATGGGCAAAAACTGGAAGCATTCCCTTTGAAAACGGGCACAAGACAGGGATGCCCTCTCTCACCACTCCTATTCAACATAGTGTTAGAAGTTCTGGCCAGGGCAATCAGGCAGGAGAAGGAAATAAAGGGCATTCAATTAGGAAAAGAGGAAGTCAAATTGTCCCTGTTTGCAGATGACATGATTGTATAGCTAGAAAACCCCATCGTCTCAGCCCAAAATCTCCTTAAGCTGATAAGCAACTTCAGCAAAGTCTCAGGATACAAAATCAATGTGCAAAAATCACCATCATTCTTATACACCAATAACAGACAAACAGAGAGCCAAATCATGAGTGAACTCCCATTCACAATTGCTTCAAAGAGAATAAAATATCTAGGAATCCAACTTACAAGGGATGTAAAGGACCTCTTCAAGGAGAACTACAAACCACTGCTCAAGGAAATAAAAGAGGATACAAACAAATGGAAGAACATTCCATGCTCATGGGTAGGAAGAATCAATATCATGAAAATGGCCATACTGCCCAAGGTAATTTATAGATTCCATGCCATCCCCATCAAGCTACCAATGACTTTCTTCACAGAATTGGAAAAAACTACTTTAAAGTTCATATGGAACCAAAAAAGAGCCCACATCACCAAGTCAATCCTAAGCCAAAAGAACAAAGCTGGAGGCATCGTGCTACCTGACTTCAAACTATACTACAAGGCTACAGTAACCAAAACAGCATGGTACTGGTACCAAAACAGATATATAGACCAATGGAACAGAATAAAGCCCTCAGAAATAATGCCACATATCTACAACTATCTGATCTTTGACAAACCTGACAAAAACAAGCAATGGGGAAATGATTCCCTATTTAATAAATGGTGCTGGGAAAACTGGCTAGCCATATGGAGAAAGCCGAAACTGGATCCCTTCCTTACACCTTATACAAAAATTAATTCAAGATGGATTCATGACTTACATGTTAGACCTAAAATCATATTAACCCTAGAAGAAAACCTAGGCAATACCATTCAGGACATAGGCATGGGCAAGAACTTCATGTCTAAAACACCAAAAGCAATGGCAACAAAAGCCAAAATTGACAAATGGGATCTAATTAAACTAAAGAGCTTCTGCCAACTTTTTAATGGGGTTTTTTTTTTCTTGTAAATTTGTTTAAGGAACTCTGGATATTAGACCTTTGTCAGACAAATAGACTGCAAAAATTTTCTCCCATTCTGTATGTTGTTTGTTCACTCTGACGATAATTTCTTTTGCTGTGCAGAGGTTCTTTAGTTTAATGAGATCCCATTTGTCAATTTTTGCTTTTGTTGTGACTGCTTTTGGTGTTTTCGTTATGAAATCTTTGTCCATGTCTATGTCCTGAATATGGTATTAACTAGATTTTCTTCTAGGGATTTTATAGTTTTGGGTTTTACATTTAACTTTTTCATTCATGTTGAGGTAATTTTTGTATAAGGTAAAAGAAAGGGGTCCAATTTTGATTTTCTGCATATGGCTACCCAGTTCTCCCAGCACCATTTATTATATAGGGAATCCTTTCCCCATTGCTTTTGTTAGGTTTGTCAAAGATCTCATGGTTGTAGGTGTACGGCCTTATTCCTGAGTTTTCAATTCTGTTCCATTTGTCTGTGTGTCTGTTCCTGTACCAGTACATGCTGTTTTGGTTACTGTAGCCTTGTAGTATAATTTAAAGTCAGGTAGCATGGTGCCTCCAGCTTTGTTCTTTTTGCTTAGGATTGTCTTGGCTATTCAGGCTCTTTAGATTTTCCAAGTACCCAGTTTTTTAATGAAACACTAACGTACGGGTTTCTGTGAAGGTATTTTGTAGATGTGATAAATATCTACAACCAGTTGACTTTAAGTAAAAGAGATGACCTCAATAATATGAGTTGGTCTAATCCAATCCATTGTAGGTCTTAAGAGCAAGAACTGAGGTTCCCTGGAGAAAAAGATATTTTGCCTGAAGACCAGCCCATCAACTCTTGCCTAAGTCTCCAGCCTGCCCACCTGCCTTATGGATTTCAGACTTGCCAGTCCCACAATGGTGTTAGCCAGTTCCTTAAAAAAATGTAAAATGTTTCTCTTTTTCTGTGTGTGTGTGTGTGCATGCACGTGTGTGTCTGTATTCTCCTACTGGTTCTATTTCTCTGGAGAATGCTGACTGATATAGTTTTATAATAATAATTTTAAGCAAAAATTATTTTAGATAGCTATGTTAAATATTGCATTATAAAGTTTATTTTAAATACATTATATTGTGTATCTTAGTTATTCATAAAATATAGGCCTTTATTTTTACCACTTGAAATGCTATTTAATTTTAAACATGAGAAAAAGTATGATTTTCCAATAAATAAAATGGAACACATAATATTTGAATTTGAGGAATAAATGTATATTAAAATGTAAATTGAAATGTAACTATGTGTTATAGAATCAAAACATAAAAATGTTTTCATAAAATCACATTCAGTTTATAGAAATCAAAGTTTGCTTTTTATAATTATTCCCCAAACATTATAATATTCAATGGTTTCCATTTGTAAGCACTATTCTCTAAAAGATATATTGTTACTCTATATGATATTTATTCAAAATAAATAAGAGAAAGTGGATATATTTGTCCCTAAATTTTATACATTGTTTTTTGAAGTACTTGTGATACCCTCAGCAGCTACATAAAATTCTTAAAAAGTTTTATGAAGATATAATTTGCATACCATAAAATTTAACTGCTGTAATTGTTAAATTCAATTATTTTTAATAAACGTATATAATTGTGCAACCTCATCACAATTCCATTTTGGAGCACTTTTATCATCCCAGAAAGTTTTCTCATGTCCATTTGCAGTCACTCCTCACTCCCATCCCCAGCCCCAAATAGCCACTAGTCTTGTTTTTGTCTCTATAGAATGTAAACTTTAATTTTAGCAACTTCTCTATGGAGCTGAGATCATATTGAGGCAAATATACAGAATTATATTTATACCTTTTATTGACTCATTCATTTATTCAACAAATACATACTGAGCACCTATTAGATGGCTTATACACTGATATACTTTATATATATCATGATACAAACAGTTGAAAGAAGAAAGCATGAGTTGAAACTAAAAATTCCATGAGGCAGGGGAACAAAGTAGATAAGCTCCTTGTCTTATGGAATTTTTATCATGAGTAAAAATTAAATGATACATAGCTGAGAGTATAAGCAATATAAATTAGTAAAGTAGTCAAAATCACCACAGCATTGTCTAAACTCAGTGACTGAATCATACTCATGCTCATCAGATATCTACAAACTCTTACATTTATGAACACAATATGCCATCAGATGTTCTTAAATTATACCATTTTATGAAGAATAATTAAATAATTTCTTTAAAAAAAAACTTTTTTGTAGAGATAGGGTCCCACTTTGTTGCCCAGCTGGTCTTGAACTCCTGTCCTCAAGCAATCTTCCCACCTCAGCCTCCCAAAGCACTGGGATTTTGGGAGTGAGCCACCATACCCAGCAAATATTTTTTAATTTTTGATTTAAAAAACAGAAAAGGCAACATATACTCAATTACTTAATGACTGCTGTACATAAATCTCTGTAGCACTTCTAACTTTAAGGTTTTGACCCTTAACAGTGTATTCGTTAGTCCTGTTACTCATGTTAAACATCTTTCGTTCATTGATTAATTCAACAGACTTTCTTTTTGCTTTTGCTAAATACCAGGCACTATTCTGGATGCTGGGAAATTATCAGCGAACATAAACACAGAGTTTCTGCTACTCTGGAGTTTACACTCTAGTGGGAGAGACAGACAATAACAAACTAGAATAAAAAAATACATGAAGAGAAAAATAAAGCAGGTTAAGTGAATAGATAGTGATGGGAGATGAGAAGGTGGCTTATTTAAGTAGGATGGTCAGGAAAATTATTCGTGAGAAGGTAACACTGGAGCAAAATCTGAATGAAATGGGGTGTCTGAAGGAAGAACAATCTAGGCAAAAGATTTTCTACAAAGTCCCTGAAGCAAGAACTTGCGTGACCAGTTTGAGGGACAGCAGGAGGCCAATGAGTCTGACACTGAGTGAGACAGGAAGAGAATATTAGATATGAGATAAGAAAGGAAGCCAGGGACTAGCTCTTGAGTCCCTTGTATACCACGCCAAGAAATTGGGTTTTATTCTGAATGACATGAGAAACCACTGAAGTGTTTGGAGGAGGAGAGTGACATGATCTAATTTACATGTTAAAAGGTTCACTCTGTTGTGTAGAGAATTGTATAGAACTGCTCTAGAGGAGGGAGCAAGGGTGGAAGCTAGTAAACTACTTAAAAATATATTGCTTGGATGATGACTTCAGGTTGGGGTAGTAGTAGTGGCAGTGGTAAGAAATGGCTGGATTCTGGATAATCTGTATTTTGAATATAAAGCCAACAGGATTTGCTGATATATAAGACTGGAGTTGTAATTGAAAATCAGATTAATACCCAACATTTTGTCCTAAGCGACAAAAAGGATGGAGTTGCCATTAACTGAGATGAAGAAATCTGTGGGGCAAGTTGGTTACGGGGTGTTAAGAGTCAATAGTTCATTTGAGGATATTTAGTTTGAGGTGTCTGCTACATATCTAAGTGAAGATGTTGAGCAGGCTATTAGATTGAGTCTGGAGTTCATGGTAAAGGGCAAGGCTGGAGTTTTAAGACTTGTCTATGTAGAGATGGTATTTTAAAGCCATCAGCCTGAATGAGTTCACTCAAGACACGAATGTAAGTAGAAGAAAAGAGGAGGTCTTGGGATTTAGACTTGGATAACTACAATGTGTAGAGGTCTGGGAGATGAGAAAGATCCAACCAAGGTGATTAAGCGAGAACAGCCAGAAAAGTTGATAAAGAATAAAGAATGGTATTCCTGAAGCCAAGTGAGGATAATACATCTCAACATATGATTTCTATTACAGGAGAGACAATGAATGAAAATAACTGCCAAAAATAGTTACCAGTATTTTTCAAAATGGACATTTCTCAGGATTTATCACCTGATGAGAACAAATTAGATCAAGATAACATTAGTACATACATTTTATTAGCTCTCTACTTTTATTTTCTGATGTTAGCCCCTTATGTAGCCCCCTACAGATGTGAATGGCACAGGCTGTACTGTATTCAAAAACCTTGTTTCCCTTTGGAAATTATTTGTGTATTAGTAAGTTATATGTTTACTGTTCTTTTTTTTTTTTTTTTTTTTTGGAGATGGAGTCTCACTATGTTCCCCGGGTTGAAGTGCAGTGGCTATTGAAACCACCATTGCAAAATTATAACTGAGACAGCAAAAGAGATCTGACCTAACCAACTCCATCTTGCTTCTAACATCCAAGCTGTCCTTGTTCATTCCTGGGCATAGGCTTAACTAACTTTGGGAGGAACTTAGTTTATAGTTTCTAGTTTGAAACAAAAATAACAATCCATTCCCAAAACAAACACCCTTCCTGCCTGTGGATTAGACTTCCTTTGCAAGACTAACAAATTAGCCACAAGATTAGAAATTATGGTTTGCAGCTGGAGGCTGCAAGAGTCTAAATCTCCCTAAATTGCTCCTGATAACATCATTATTGTAAAACCTAAGATTAGTGCTTAAGGTATTTTGCAGACCCTGCACTCGATGGGTCAGCTGGCACCACCCAGATAGATAAACTGGCTCATCTGGTCTTGTGGCCCCCACCAAGGAACTGACTTAGCACAAGAGGACATCTTCAACTTTCTACGATCGCATCACCGACTCAACCAATCAGAACTACTGACTCACTGGCTCCCTAACCACCAAATTGTCGTTAAAAACTCTGATCCCTGAATGTTCAGGGAGACTTACTTCAATAATAATAAAACTCCAGTCTCCTGCACAGTGGGCTGTGTGTGAATTACTGTTTCTCTATTGTATTTCCCTTGTCTTGATAAATTGGCTCTGTCCAGGCAGCCAGCAAGGTGAACCCATTGAGTGGTTACACTATTCACAAGCACGATCATAACACACTAAAAACCTTGAACTCATGGGGCTAAGCGATACTCCTTCCTCAGCCTCCTGAGTAGCTGAGACTCTAGGTGCATGCCACAACACATGGCTTCTATTTCTTTATTAAAGGTCAATTCTCTTATGAAGTTTCTTTTTATTTTTTTTCTTTTTGAGACGGAGTTTCACTCTTATTGCCCAGGCTGGAGTGCAATGGCGTGATCTCGGCTCACTGCAACCTCCGCCTCCCGGGTTCAAGCGATTCTCCTGCCTCAACCTCCTGAGTAGCTGGGATTACAGGCATGCACCACCACGCCCGTCTAATTCTGTATTTTTAGAGACAGGTTTTCTCCATGTTGGTCAGGCTGGTCTCAAACTCTTGACCTCAGGTGATCCGCCCTCCTTGGCCTCCCAAAGTGCTGGGATTACAGGCATGAGCCACTGTGCCCAGCCTTTCATTCTTTTTTATAAATAGACTTCTGTTTGGTCCATCTTTAGGCTTGCTTGACATGCCCAAATATTTTTGAACTGCAGCAGTGGATGCAGCAGGACTTATTTTTCAGATGATTCCTCAGCAAATAGACTTCAGTTGAGCCTTTCTTATCAGTTTGTCAGAACATGTCCAAACATATTTGAACTGCTAGCTGTTTCTGGCTATGCACCAACCACAATCTGGATTACATTTTATGTAAGGGTATGTACAAAATACAACAGAAAAAGTGCTGTAAGAAAGCAGAGAGGACAGAGGAACTAATTTTTCCTGGGAGTAATTGGGAGAGCTGGAAAGTCAAGCAATAGGAAAGTTTTTATGTAAAAGCTCTGACCTTGAAGTAGACCTTCAAAGATATGTGTGATTTTGGCAAATGAGGAAAACAGGCAAAGCATTGTAGGTATAAGATAAATGAACAAAATCATGGAAGTATAAAAATAAATATGCTCAAGAATAAGCAGATAGACTTATTCCTAGAGTACAGAGTTCACCAATGTGATGAAAATAGAAAAATGGACCTAGTCAGATTGTGAAGTTTTTTGCATTGTGCTAAGGAAGTTCAAGTTTTATTCAAACACTGAAGTTTATTTTTTAAAATGAAGGTTTTTCAGCTGGATAGTTGCATTATTTATTAAATCTCTATTTTAAGAAAAATAACTGGTTACTGTAGATAATAGAAAGATGAGAACTATTAAAATAGTTAAGAGAAAATGAAGAACAAAAGGGAGTATAGCATTGGGATGGTGAAGGGCTAAATGTGATCAAGACTTCTTAGACATAAAATTGACAAGATATACTAATTGTATATAGTTAGTGAAATAAAATTGATCCTGGGGTTCCAATGTTGAGAACTGTGTAGATGGTGGGGCTACAGGAAATAAAAAAGTAGATACAGATATGTAGAAAGAGACAGTGAGTTAAATTTTGAACTAGTTGTATTTAAAGTATGTATACTATCTTCAACTACTGGTCTTTAAAAGATAACTGGAAATATGGGCCTGGAACTCAGAAATGAGGCAAAACCTACATATGTAGATGTGAGAATTATCAACATAAATATTAGTTGAAGTCATGAGCATAACTGGGTTACCTGGGGAGAAAGAAGATAATGAATATTTGTTAATTCATTAAACATATTTCTAACAGAGAGGTACTATGCTCTAAGGATTGTGATAGGAACTGAGATTATAATAAAGAGACAATTTCTTTTTTATTAATGTGAAGCTTTATTACAATCATGTGAGGATATAATTGTCAAACAACAAAGTACCTAATAAGTGAATTACGTATTTGGTAATTGCTGTGAAGGAAGTGTACATGGTGCTAAAAAAAAAAAAATCTTATAGCAGAAGGACCCAAAATAATTTTCAGGGATCAAGAAAAGATTCCTGAAGAAATACGTTTTGCGATTTGGAGGATGAATAGAAGTTAAGCAAGCAAAAGCAAATAGGCATTAGAGGGAGAATTCTAGGCAGAAAAAAAGTTTCTGCAAAGTCCCAGAAAGCAGAAGCAATGTAGAACTTAGCAGAACTGAAAGCAGACCAGTGTGCTTACAGCACAGAGAGGAATATGTTTATTTTCTGAAATATGATGAATTCAATAAAGGGAAAACCTCAAAATAGCTAGTAATTCTGAATAAAATATGGCAAACATCCTTTTATAAGCATATCAGGACTTGCAGTAAATTCTTGGGAGCCTGTCAATCTATGATTTATTAGAAATTATAAACATGATTCTCATATAAATCGAAGTTAGGATGTATTAAAGATTTATTTAATTCATTAATAAGAGAATGAGCAAAATGGTAGAGCTTGGTCAAAGAATGAGAGGAATAGGGGTTTTATAGTCCTATCACCTAATTTTTAAGTTTTTGATATATTTTTTTGACAGGCCCCAAACAAATATGAACCTCAAAGCAGGAGTAATAAACATAAATTCTATGATAACAAGTACTTTGTTTTATTTTCTGCTCTATATCTAGTGCCTCTAACAGTGGTTGGCACAGTAGACATTTAATAAGCATTTGTTGAATAAATGAATAAATTTATATTTTAGTTTATCTGAGCATATTTGCTGTTTTTCATAAATGGAACTTAAAGTTTAATGGCCACATAGGAACAGGGGGCTAGGGCTTGGGCCTGTGAGAAGTAGGAATTTAAAACGGAGACTCTTTTAAAAAGCCAAAATACTTTATGGTCTATACCCAAAGAATAAAGACAGACTAGAAAAAATAAAGCTACCAGCAAGGATGGTCTATTTATATTGTCCTGGGCTCTAGATTACAAAAATGTTTTTCCCCTGAAAATTCATTACTACAGATTCTCCCTCACATGAATTTTATACTACTTTCATATTCTAGGAACACCAAAGTCAATAAATTGACATAATAAATGATCTTATTCTGGTGACATTTCTAAAGAACCAGTCAGAAGCAAACACAAATACCAAATGTCTCCAGAAGGATATACCCTTATCCCAAGATTGCCACAATAAAAACCCCACCAAACACAAACTCATAATCAAAAATTACAAAGCATACCAATACACAAACTGCCATGAGCAAAAGTTGACAGAAATAATAGTAATAAACAGCAGACCTAAAGAAATAATTCATAACCCTACTTTAAAAAGCAGAGATCAATAATAGAAAAGGTTCAGGATAGACGGAGAACACTCAATGTATGTTTAATAATAATTCTAGCAGGAAAGAGTAATGGGTATGGGAAGAGGAATATTCAAAGCAATAATGTTAAAGACTTTTACACAAGTGATGGAAGACATAAATCCTCATATTCAAGAAATACAATGAAAGCAAAGGAAATAAGGGTTTGAGATGAAACCAGAGATTCAAAAGGAGTAAACTCTACTGAAAATAAATAAATAAAAGAAACAAGAGAATGAGACAAAGCCCAGATCATAGAAAGCTTTTCTAGCTATTTTTAAAAGTTTGGGTTATATCAGCAAGTGAGAAACCACTCATTTAAAAGAAGTCTTAAGTGGAGAAGGTGATCCAATTTTACTTGAAAAATAACCATTTGACAATTATATAAAAACGGATTGTAAAAGGGCAAGAGTAGGTACAGGGAAACCAGTTAGGAAGTGACTATGGGGAGAAATTATGGTGGACTGAACTTGGATGGTAATGGTGAAAACAGAGATAAATGGACATTTAGGGAACATAATTAGCAGGATTTGATGGTGGAGTGCATGTGAAAGTGAAGAAGATAAACGAATCAAGAATGACTTCCAATTTTCTGGCTTTTAAAGCTAGACAAGCAGTGATAACATTTTTTGAGTTGGAGAATATTGTATGGAGATTATGTTTATGGAAGTAGGATGGAGATTATGAGTTTAATTTTCAACAAGAGGAGTTTGAGGTGCCTTTGAGACATAAAGGAGCGAAACCATGGGATTGCTATAAGAAAAGAGTGGATTGAAAAATAGAAGGCAGTAAAGATGACAAAGAAGGAAAAATCAAAGAGGATGGAGGAAAATGAGTAGAACTTGATGACATGAAACACAAGGGAAGAAAGATACAAGAGAGTTTCAAATACTATATGAAAGCAAAGAAGCACACACACTGCAAAGATTGCAGTGGAATTAGCAAGTAGCAAGTCATTGATTATCTTAATGAAGACCACTTGCTCCCATTTATAATAAAACCTCATCAGCATGAATAAAAAGAGGAGGGTTACTTTCAAGTGAAATACCACTGTGGTGATATCATTTTAATAAATGTCATGGGTCTTAATTTATGCTGGGAACAATACAAACATTGCCATGTTTTAAACATTAATACTAATAGCAAAAACCTTGAATACCACCAGTGGTTACTAGAGTAGTTGACAAAAACAAAACAAAAAATCTCAATAAACAACAAAAAACCATTCTGCTGGAAATTGGACTGTTAGATAATTAGACTGCATACATAGGGATTAAAAATGATCACAAGACAACTAAACAGGGAAGTAGAGAAAAATACCTTAAGAAGCTACTTATAATAAGATCCAAGTTAAAGAAAAGTGACTTCACTTTGAAATGATGAGAAAGCTATAGCAAATGTACAAAACAAGGTAGAGACTAGCTTACATTCTATTAGTTCATTAACAAATACTTACTAGATGCCTACTGAGTAAGGCATGAAGGAAATAGAGTAGAATGTACTTGGGTGGATATGGTAGGGAAGTGGAAATAGGTTGGAGATCACAGATGTTACATGTCATATTTGGTCATTAAAAAAAAGCTGACAGATAATGGTTTGTGTTTTAGAATCTGTCAAATGAGATATTAAGTGTGTTAAAATGATCTTGCCCAAGCAACATCATCAAAAGATCTTAACATCAAAATGACTGTGTTAAAATGATTACCTCAAAATGGCTGCATCAAATTGTTTCATGTTATGTACCTTAATGGGAGATAAATTCAACTAAGTAAATGTCACTTGATTAAGGGGAATATTAAATGTCAGGTAGAAGAGTTTGGACTTACTAACTTAGGCAAGAAGAAACTATTGCAGATTCTGAGTACAGAAATGGCATGATATACATTGTACTTAAGGAATAATCATTCAGGTAAACTCAGATGGATGCATCAGGCTGTGATGTCTGGATGACACTAGCTATTAGGAATATCCTCTAATTCCTCTTGCTTAGATTCCAGGCTCTCCAAAGTGATCCTGTATTTCTAATTTGGCTTCCCTTACAAATTTGCCTACAGAGAGAGAGAGGGTACTGCTCAGTGGACACAAGCACCTGGACAGTTGACAGCAATGTATCTTATTATAAATTAATAAATTGAATCTCTGGTTTATATATGTAAAAAGAAATATTAGCCTGGCAGCAATAGTTGGATTGCAAACTTATCTTTAAATAATCTTTAAATCACAAGGAAAGGAACAAAGATATTTTCATCATGAATATTAAAATAACCTGAACTGAAAAATCTTATAAAAGAATTTTAAAAATTAGACTTTGAAATGTGAGCTCTGTAAGCACATGCCAGCAACAAATACAAATACATATTATGCTAAATGAAATAAGCCAGACACAGAAAGAAAAATACTGCATGGTCTCACTTATATGTGGAATCTAAAAAAGTCAAATACACAGAAACAGAGTAGAATGGTGGTTTTCAGAGCAGGGAGGGGAAAGAAACAGGGAGACATAGGCAAAAGGATACAAAGTTGCATTTATATAGGATGAATTAGAGATCTAACATATAGCAGAAGGACTTTGGCTAATAATATTGTATTATAGACTGAAAATTTCCCAAGAACAGTGTAGGTTTTAGGTCTTCTTACCACATACACAAAAAAGGTGGATATGTTAATTGACTGTAGGAATCATTTCACTATGGAGATGTATTTCAAATCATGATGTTGTACACCTTAAATATACACAATTTAAAAAAAAAAAAGCCCAGGTGCGGTGGCTCATGCCTGTAATCTCAGCACTTTGAGAGGCTGAGGTGGGAGAATCACTTCAGGCCAGCAGATAGAGACTAGCCTGAGAAACATAGCAAGACCCCATCTCTACAAAAAAATAAAATAAAAAATTAGCCAGGCATGATGGTTTGCACCCATAGTCTCAGCCACTTGAGAGGCTGTGGCTTAATGAGCTGGGATCCTGCCACTACACTCCATCCAGCCTGGGCAAAAGAATGAGATGTTGTCTCTAAACCCCCAAAACAAAAAATAACCCCCAAAATACTACACCCATATTGTCACATATTGGTCCACAACTTGCCACCTCAATACCTTATGCTCACGTTCTACTGAAATGCTTCTACTCCTCACCCCTTCTCTCTCCCTGTCAATTTCTATTTTCTCATTACCCTTCTTGAAAAACCAGCTTGTATACCACCTGCAACAATAAGCTTTTCCCAAATCCCCCAAGTCAGAATTACTTTCTTTGGTCTCATAATTAGAACACGTACCACTTTTGTCCTGTGTTACAGTTTGTGGTTGTACACATATCTGTCTCAGGAAAATGTTAGCTCCTCAAGAGTAGGAATCATCATTTGCCCAGAGTGGATGTTTGGTAAATGTGTACTGAATAGAATTATCTCAGTATAGCAACATAACTTCATCATCCATACTAGTGCAGTCCAATAGATCTTTCTGTGATGATGGAAATATTCTATATCTGCACTTTCCAATATACAGTAGTCATTAGCTACACGTAGCTACTGACATTTGAAATTGGGCTAGTGTGACTGAGGGGCTGAATTTTTTGAAATTATTTAACTTTAAAATAATCACATGTGGCTAATGGCTACAGTTTGGGATAGTACTATGACTATGTGACAAATTTAGCAGGTGTGCAGCTCAGTCAATTCTGTAAAGTATCAATTAATTCTTTACTGTCAAGTAGAGTCTAAACAATCAGTTGATTGGCAGGTTTTTCTTGCTTTACCTCACTGGTTTTATGCTGTGCAGACAGATCTTTCATTAACACCATATGAGCGGTCTGTTTATACTAAGTAAAATTTGTAGAACAACAAAAGCAGCAGCCCTTGACCCTGGTTCCAAACAGATTGGTATTTTAAGGAGGAAACAATAATCTAAGGGCATTAGAACACTTAAGGCTTTTTTAAAAATATTAACTCCACGTGCTAGGAAGTAAATTAAAATTTAAAATGCAGCACTGGTTGTAATTCTCTGATTTGGGCAAAACAGGTTTAGAATTCACTCAGTATGGCAGTGGTCATTTCTCCAGTGCTTGTTACAGAGACAGCTAGAGTATTTTGCCTGTTGTCCGTCTCTCAGAAGTGTACTCCTTAGCCCTAGGGAGCCCAAGTGAAAAAGCAGGTGTTGCTCAGCACATACCAATCCTCACAATCAGAGAAACAATTCAAAAGCCACAACAGAGGGAGTGGAGCCCAGTGGTTCCTTTGAATGTGGAGACAGCTCAACTGCCAGCAAGCACTTGTGTGGTGACTTGCTGAGAATCCCTGTTGCCAGGAACATCCCATACTCAGATAAAGTCCCTAATTCTGCTGCCTCAGTGCTCTAACCCTTAATTTTACAACTTATTTATAACAGAAGAGATTTCCTTTGGGCAAGAGGAGTCCTCTTTGGGCCAAGTTGATTATCATTATTTTGTTAAAAGATATAGCAACTTTGCAGGCACCAACCTCAAAGGTATTTCACTATGTGATTATCCTTGATAAGTTCCTTTTTCTGACTGGTATAATAGCATTTTTGGCCTACTGAGTTTTTCATAGATGCTGTTAGTACATAGAATACCTCCTCTCTGCCTAATTTCTCTACCTTATTTTTATACATAAACTACTAGTGAGGGGTGGGGAACAGGCCTCAGAAAAGGACATTGAATTGATGCAAAGGGGTCAATGGAAGAGTGAGGTGGGTGAGGAGGTTGGTAGGTCTGACCTCCATAAACTGTCCAGCCTTGTGGAATAGTTTTGTGGTAGGCTATTAGACAGGCCAGAGTTTATAATTTTGATTCTGTTCCAGTTAGCAACATGAACTTAGGCAAGTAATGTGTCTAGTACTATAAAATAATAGTCCTTACCCAGCAGAGTATTGGTAAGAAAAACATGTCTACAAAGTACATAGCATTATTTGAACTATCTTCAACACTAACTCCACAAAACCAAGGACTGTTTTTTTCACCGTTGTAACCCTAGCAACTAGCACAGCGCTGGGCACGTAGTAGATTGAGTGAATAACTGGATGGTTAGAGGAGAGAGGGCTAGAAACAGACCTGTTTAAAAGAGACAATGTAACATTCTGACACAAAAGGAGTAATTTATGGTGAAAACTGGCAGAGAGGAGGAGAAAGTGCTCACAGCCTCTGCAGTTGGCTTTGGCTTATGGCAAGTGTTGGGAGGCTCTGGAATCAGCTGCTGTGGTATGTACATAGGCTTGCCTGTGATGCATAGTTGCTGCAGTGGAGCTATATCAAGTGGATTAATGGGAACAGTGTTTTAATAGTGGATGTGAGAGAACAGGAGGGATTAGAGCTGATAGGTTCATTTATAGGCAAACATGGAACCTCCTAAAATAACTGGGGAAGTTTTTGAGAAGAGCTATATTTCAGCAACCTGGTTGGAGCTCCATAACTCAGTTCTTAAAAGTAAACTTGACCTTATTTTAGACCCTTTTCTATTTCTAGAAAGAAGATCTAGAACAGGTACTGACACTATTCTCAAGGTGGTCTATCATAGCAAAGTCACAACATTTACTGAATTGTTTTCAAATTAAACATAAAGGCACTGGGACTTCCTCAAAGTGAATATTATTATTTCCAACCACCTGTATTTTGAAACTCCCCATGATGAGTGCTTTAATGATTTCTACTTGTTGCTCCTTCTTTATTTTTCCTTCATCTTTTCTCCTAAATTCTTATATTTTTCTTCATTTCTCCTTGTCTTTCTATGCCACAAGACTTCCAATGTAGTATCTAGTAAAGCCCTTAGGAATTTGTAGTTTCTCTACCCATCCTGTACATTTGGAACTAAAGATATTGCCAATCTCTATTTTTAGATACTACTGTATGGTAAGTAAGTTCAGAAAAAAATTTATACTTAATTTCATTGAGAAGAGCGCAATTAGCAGCTACTTAAATGTGTTAAATGAAGCTATGTGGCCTGAGAGAAATAACAAATATTCATCTAGATTTTCATTGATGCAAAGCTTGCTTTCATAGCTAATACATTAGTCTTCATGACTTTTAAAGAGGTAAGAACAAACAAAGAGGAACAAAAATAGAGAAGGTTAAAATCAGAGTGAAATGATACAGGGAAGGCTGGGACTAAAAGAGAAGAAAACCAACATGTCACAGTTTGAAACTGAAGAGCATATTCACTCCAGGGCTTTAAATATCATGTTTATGCTGTTGATTTTCCAATATATGTCTTTCCCCCCAAGCCTCAAAATCACATATATAGCTCGAGTTGAATGCCTCCCTGTCACCTCAAATTCAGTGTGTTCAGAATGAATGTAACATCACCTCCTGCCTCCCCAATCTCTCTCTCTCCTGTGAGGAGCCCCATCAACATCACAAAGGCCAAGGCAGAAATCTCTTCTCCTCCCTTAGGCCTGATTTTTCATAAAGCAAATCTGATCTTGTCACTCCGTTTTAGAAAACCTTCAGTGGTTTGCCATTGCCTTGGGATAGAATCCAGGGCTTTCTGTGATTTGTCCCCTGCCTATCTCTCTAGCCACTGGCAAATAGAAAAACAAATCTGAACATAGTAAAGAGAGACTTTATTCAGAAGGATTATTGCAAAGGGAGAGAGATAGTATTGGAAGAGGGTGAATCTGTGACCAAAAATCTACAAATTTCAAGAATTAGGTAAAAAACAGTTTTCTTTAATACAAAGTAAAAAGGACTATACAGAAGCAGGTATGAGGAAGTGGAATGAAAGTGCAGGGTGGCATGATGGATAGTAAATAAGCGAATGTTATTCTGAAGCCAGCCTATTGTCAGGAATGGCTATCTGCTGGCGTTGTAGAAAAAAAAATGGGTTCTTGCCACACTACCAGGAAGAGTTAGGCATGTGACACTTTGAAGGGTGAAGGAGAATGAATTTATTGGGCAAAAAGAAAAAAAAAAAAAAAGGTAAACAGGAAACCTCAGCAAAGCAAGCGAGAGTCCTGCTAGGTTTCCTGCCTCACAGATTGAATCCCAGGTTACCACACGGGAACAGGAGAGGCCAGGCTCTTCCCCCCTGCAAAGGGAGCAAACTTCCCAAGGCCCCGTCCCATCCTCCCAGTGCACAGGTGGGCATTATTCAGAAACAGTCAGAAAAAGAGCAGGCTTCATCTGGGACCGGCAGTATGGTTTTTCAGCCTTCAGGCTGTTTTAGGCTTGAAGGCAGGGTTTTGGGTGGGGGTTGGGGGCTTGGGGCTGCCTCCTGTCTCTATCATTTCCCCCTCTAAAGAAGTACATCTAACTGTCAGCCGGTCACGGTGGTTCACGCCTGTAATCCCAGCATTTTGTGAGGCCAAGGCAGGAGGATAACCTGAGGTCAGGAGTTTGAGACCAGCCTGATCAACATGGAGAAACCCCGTCTCTACTAAAAATACAAAATTAGCCAGGCATGGTGGCACATGCCTGTAATCCCAGCTACTCAAGAGGCTGAGGCAGGAGAATCACTTGAACCTGGGAGGCGGAGGTTGTGTTGAGCCAAGATCATGCCATTGCACTCCAGCCTGGGCAACAAGAGCAAAACTCCATCCCAAAAAAAGAAAAAAAAAAAGTAGTAGTAGTACATCTAACTATTAGGATAAGGATAAGGATGAAGACTGATCTTAAGTGCTTCCTGCAGACAGGGGTTGCTGTTTCGGGAAAACGGTAGTCAGATCTCCCTCAGAGGCCTATCTAAGGGTTCCCAGAAAAGAGGCCATAATCCAAGACTCCAGTTGCATGACTGGAGTTTGATGGCCTGAAGAAGAGACAAACAAGGTTATTGGAAAACAAGTATCAAAGTGAAACAAGCAGGGGTAAGGACAGCTAAAAAATCCTGAGCCCTTTTACTGGTTTGCACAGGGAGAGGGAGGCCAAAAGCCCAACCTTTTACCCTTTGGCTGGCATGTCAGGCTTCTTGGTTCCTTTCCCCTGAGCCCAATCCTAAGCCAACAAGTTTAAGATTTGAAAAATTAACTTTTCCCAGTTTGGAGGATGCATCTGAGGGGAGTGTCCTGTAGTACGGAAACACAATTACCTATCAGTGAAGAGAGGACAGAGGAGGAAAAAGGAAAAAAGGAGGTTTTTTTCCAAAGGAGGCCTGGGGGTTCAGGATGCACTCCAAAGGGGTACAGACTGAAGATTAATGGCTACTCATCTAGAAAGAGGGAAGCAAGGCATCCCAGGTTCCCTTCCCTTCCTAGCAAATACCTGTAGTACATGAGGGAGAGAAAGCAAAGCATTGCTCTTTCTTCCTTCTGTCTTCGTATCCCTGAGTCCTGGCAACCATGACAGGGTGCCACCCATGGGTGTTAAAGTGGCTTTCACTCATGTTAACAGGGGCGTCTAGGGGGTAGAAGTATCCACTCTTTCCCATGTATACCCTATCTCCCCTGTTGTCAGTAGTCTTTGAATTCCCTAGACCTCATTTATGCCATGGACATTAGCGTGACCTTTATCCATGAAACGGGAAGCTTGGTTTAATCGGCAGAAATCAGTCATGCTCACCCGTGCTGTGCCTTTTAACTTCTGTTATCATCTGCCTTTGAATCTCTCAGATCCAGTTTTCTTTCCTAGGGCTTTGACCTGAAGTTTAGAATTGAGTTTGGGACAAAAATGTGTCTTGCAGTGGGAGGTGCATGGACTCCTTATCATAAGCCAGATACTAAGGTGAAGCTGTGGAATTGAGTCCTCCTCTAACAAGGGAGAGAAAGGGATGTCTTATGACATGCCCAGATAGCTGGTAGCTATGGTTATGCTTGCTAGGATTTGGGTGCATGATGCTTGGCTTTAGTTAGCTCCCTTGGTCTTACTTTCCCAAAAATGAACTCTCTGGGTGATAGGCATCCTATTTATTCTCATTACCTGGCAAGATTTGCAGGATAATTGCTCAGAACTAGGATGTTGATCCAGATTTTTACATTACCCATCCCTTTTGTTCTTCCTGAGCTGCAGCCGGAGATTGCTGGTTGGTTCACAAGAACAAGCAGGGTAAGTCTAAAATGTAGGCAAAAGCTTAAAAACAATTAAGGAGTTTAGAATTTAATGAGAAATGTATAAGTTTTGAAGCATAATTTCTCTCCAGTCTTCATTTTTGGTTAAAATAAACAGTCATGATAGGACTGAGTTGTTTGCAAAATAGACCTTATAGTTGGCCTGATTACTTGCATAAAGTGCAGCAAGAAAAACTATTTCTACACAGGCCTTTTAGATTGGCTTTGATAGAACTCTGTTCCACAAGGAATCTCAGATAAGATCGTTTAAAGCCGAGCCCAGCCATTGGTTTGTATCCTCAAATACCTGTAAGTTGGGTGATCCTTTCCTCTTAAGGTCCCAAGATAAACTTGGAGCTCCTGGGTCTGTTAGAAAGTGAAATTCTTTACTGACCACAGGTCCAAAACCCTGTATAGGGACAGCGTTGGGAAGGGTACAAGGACAGTCTCCCCATGGGGTTTTATCAGCTCTGCAAGTTGAGCTTGACTCCTTAAAGAAAAGCATACCCTTCCATTCAAAGCCTTGGTAAAACAACCAGTTTCTCCAATTGCATCCTATTGCAAAAGAAAATGGATTCTTATTGCACAGATGCAAATAACTATATTGCCATAAGTTAACACTACTCACAGTTTCCAAATTCTAGAGGAAACCAGCAGAGAGAAACAAACATGCTGCAAATTTTGTTCACAGGAGTATACCTTACTCAATTATTAAAGGCTGTAAATAGTTCAAAATAAGTTTCATTGATTCTAAAAACCAAACAAGTATCAGCAACATTCCAAGCAAAAGTCAAAAACATTGCTTCAGTTTTCTGAGTTCAGTCCATTTAGTTAACTCTGGTTTTGTTTCATATTCATGAACATTTTAGGTCTTTAGGAGTCCTGTATGTTTTTCCCTTACTCCAATGTCACAATCTCCAAAGTTATCAGAAACTTGTATTTGAGAGTACCTGTCAGAGTCCCATAGCTTATTATAAACCATCTTTTGAGAAGGATTAAAACAAGACAACAATTGTCTGTGAATAACAAAATATCCAGGGTAGTTACAGTTAGAAACACAATTAGTTATGACTGATAGCATACACTCAGACATTAGAATTTTAGAAATGCCATACAATTTTGGAACATATATTATTCACAGAAATATAGCCTTAAGAAGATTGAACACTATGTTAGCAATCCCATGTACCTAAACGTATCAAATAATCCTGTTTACCTCTCTTTTGGATACTCCATGGACCCTCTGAAGCCTTCAAAAGCCAGGTGTCAGAAAAGAAAATTTTGAAGCTGAAGTTTGATTTTGAAAAGTCTGTTAAATTTGTTAGAGGTTTGAAACACTTGATGTTATAAAATAGAATTCCAGATTACCATAAATTATTTATTTTGCCAAAATGACTCAGAAATTTTAAAAAAGCAAAAACCTTTTATAATCCTTTACAAATTTTGCTAAAGAGCAGATTCATGCCTTAAGAGTACCTTGTTGTGCTTTTATTTCAATGTTTAATTTACAGAAAAAACATATAACTTTTTGAATGTAGTCAATATGTTCACACAAGGAACTTTTGCAAGATTTTTACAATCTTTCCACCACTTGTTTGAACTGTTAGCTTTATTTTATCTAATTCAAAACATTCTTTAACCCTAGGCAAGAATGTACATTTCATGCCTACTTATAATCTTTTATTAAAAACACATTTTATTGTTGCTACACATCTCACATGTAAATTTATTCCCAGTAGTTTCAATTACATGCTATAATGGTAACTACTAGCAATTTTTAACTTTAGTGTAAAACCTGGTGAGTTTTTTTTTGATTATGTGCTAGGTGCAACCAAGGTTTGATGCCTTCCAGCATAATTAAGGGCATGGTTAGTTCTAAATGTCCCCAGGCCTTTCCAGTTGTGAAGCAGGCAAGTCAAATAGTTCTCAAAACCCAAAAAGTGGTTTACAACCTTAAAACATTTAGCAAACCTAGCACCTGACCTGCCCAATTTAATCCACCTATTTATATTTTGACAACATCTGCTTTTCACCAATAATCTTTAAGGCTATTTCTCAAAGATTAACGTCATGTGAACTGAAAGGTACCACAGCTTTTATCTTCCCTTTAAAAAAATATTTGATCCATACACTTATCTTCCTTTATGCCAATTAATGAGCTCTTTTATAGACATCACACTCAGAACACATATATAACGACACAGACAGGCAGAAGAAAACCCAGTCTCTGTAAGATCTCTCTTTTGCCAATCTCCTAATTGGATTATTGGCCTCCAGGTGGAGCCCTTTAAGACACAGAGCTAGGAAAACACACAGCTCCTAAGGCCTAATAAACGGGCACAGGTGGGGCAAAAACAGATTTTGAGAGGGATCAATCCACTTTTAATTCCTGCAGTTCCATGAGGAAAACTGAGGTCTCTCCCCTCATGTTTGCATTAAAAGTGGAAAGTCAAAATGGAGAAAAATAATTTAGTCAACTGAAAAACAAACTTTTTCCAGCAAAACAATGTCCAAGAAAACAAAAACGTAAAGTCCTCTTAAATATACCTATAATTTGGATATCCATTTTTAATTAAGCTGAGCATGCCTTAAAAAAATCCTTTTAACTTACTATCTGACTCTAGCAGTGCCAAGTGGCCAATATTTATGGCTTTCAAACTTTATTAAAGGCTCACAGAAGGGAAAATCCAAAGTGGTTCGTGGAGGCGAAGAGAATTAACAGATAGCAAAGGTCGCACAGATATCAAACCAGAAAGCACTCATTCCCTAAGCTGGGATTGAACCCAGGGCCGCCATTGTAAAATGGCAGAGGCTAGAACAAAATATTGCCAGGTGGTTGTAGGTCTTGGTTTCAAGGACTTAAAACAAGATGGAGCCTGCAGCAAAGTTTGTTAGAGACCATATAGAAAGTCAGGCAAAGCACACCAGATTGACTATAGCTTAAGGCCAACCTCACAAATCCTTTCTTACAATTAAAACTCTACAGAAACTATAAACAGTAATCCCCATCATTCCCGGCCCAGCAAAACATCTTCCAAAAGGAAAAAGAAAAGCCTCTCTTAAAAGTCAACTACTGACAGGCTAGAGAAAAGAAAAGATACCTGGGGAAGATCCTCTTATTCTTATGCAAATATTTCCTCTTGGCGAGAGGAGGGGAAGGCTCTGCGGATGTGTGGCAGGGAGCACAGGCCAGCCTGCTGCTGGGCACCCTAGGGCCATACATTCCAGCTCTGGCCCGGAGGGGAGCTGGGGAGCCGCCATTCCCCAATCCATCCCGCGCGTGCCTGCAGCCGTTGGGGTGGGGTGGTGTGCAGTTTCCTCTACCCTCGGAAGAGGTCCCAGGAGAAAATGACATAGAAACCAAAAGAAAAAAAAAATTGGTTTGCATATTACTCACCCTTCTTCAAGCCCCACGTCCGGACGCCAAAAACGTAGAAAACTGGGTTCTTGTCGTACAACCAGTAAAAGTTAGGCACACAGACACTTTGACGAGTGAGGGGGAATGGAATTTATTGGGTGAAAAGGAAAAAAATAAAAAAGGGAAACAGGAACCCACAGAAAAGCGAGACTCCTGCTAGCAGGTTTCCTGCCTCACAGATTGAATCCCAGGTTACCACACAGGAACTGGAGAGGCCAGGCTCCTCCTCCCTGCAAAGGGCGCAAACTTCAAGAGGCTCCAGCTTGTCCTCGCCAGTGCGCAGGTGGGCATTATTCAGAAAGAATCAGTCGGGAAAAGGGTGGGCTTCATCTGGGACCCGCAGTCTGGTTTTTTAGCCTTCAAGCTGTTTTAGGCTTGACGGCGGAGTTTCTCCGGGGACCCTTGGCTGCCTTCTGTCTCTATCACTCACACAGGCTGAGGTTAGGCCAAAGTTCAGGGACCTGGGGAAGGGATAGAATCTTAACCAAACTTTGGTTAACAGGCATTTTGCTCCCATTGATCAGTAGGAACAAACTAGCTAACCAATTATGGGGCAAAAAACAGGAATTTTTTGAAGTGTCTGTGTCTGGCCTTGTCATAGATAAACAAGGGGGCATTAGTGAGTCTTAACTAAGTTATAAGGAGAAGAGTGGTTCTTTGTAGTAAGCACTTTCTTGGAACATAGAGGGTAGAGGAATACTTTAACCTTCTCTGTTTTCCAGGAGAACAAGAAAAATTTACCATTGTCACTACATTACTTGGTTCTCTCAGTTTTTTGTTGCAAGAAGACTGAACTTGAAATTCCTCACACAGGTGTTAATCTGTATTGCCACAAGCTAATGCTTTCTACCCAACTACTATTTATCCTGCTTGTTCCAACCCATCCTTCAGCAAGCAACTTATATCACTGAACTGGGTGGTGTTTCCAAATCCCGAACAAAGACAGGTGATTTGCCATGTATTTCCATTGACAATGTTGCTTTTTACCTGAGCCCTGTGCCCCTGGAAAATAGTAACAATTAAGAAATCCTCCCTCACATTTATGTTCCTGGAATTTGCTTATTGCAAGGAACCACCCTTCCCATCAGAAATTAGAAATGACTCATAGATGCTCCCATTGTTTTCTTAGGGCAAGACAAAAGCCATCTGTGTTAATCAGGGTTCTCCAGAGAAACAGAACCAATGGTAGATAGATAGATAGATAGATAGATAGATAGATAGATAGATACATGAGGACATTTATTATGTGAGTTTCTGACATGATTATGGAGACTGAGAAGTCCTAAAATATGCTATCCACAGGCTAGTGAACCAGGGAAGCCTGTGGCATAATACAGTCTGATTCCAAAAGGCCTGGGAAACTAAGAGGGCTGCTAGTGTAGTCCCAGAGTCCAAAGACCTGAGAACCTGGAATCCTAATGTCAGAAGGCAGGAAAAGATGAATGTTGCACCTTCAAGAGAGAGAGAGAATTTGCCTTCCCTCTGCCTGTTGTTCTATCTGGGCTCTCAATGGATTGGCTGATGCCTGCCCACATTGTTGAGGATAGATCTTCCTTACTCAGCCTATTTTTAAAAAATATTTTTTGCTTGTGCCTCAGTACATAGATTATTGATTCAAATGCCAGTCTCTTCCTAATACACTCTCATGAACATATCCAGAAATAATGCTTTACCAGCTACCTGGACATCCCTTAACCCAGTCAAGTTGACATCTAAAATTAACTATCATAGCCTCCAGATTCCCATTCTTTGTTTCATGAATAGTGGAACTGTTTGTCCGCATTGGTCAATAGGAACAAAATGCCCATCAATCTGACTTAAGAAAACTTTAGTTGAGCTTCTCTCCTTTCCCCAGGGCCCTCAACTTTGAGCTCATCTTATACTGGAGTAGTACTGGTTACAGTAGGTAGCTAGTCAGGCACAAGCAGGGCAGGAGAGGGCTCCCCCACACATGCCACCGGGAAAGTCAGGTGACTCTCAGATGATGGTCAGGCAGTTAACTGTTTCTCTAAAATAATAATTTGTCACAGCCAGGACCAGGGACAGGCAGCCTCCCTATATTGATAGGAAACACTTAAAACTGGGGATCAGCAGCTTCCTGATAAGATCTCAGGAGTTGGGTGAATGGACTCAAGCATGCACATTATGAGGCAAAATGGCAGAGTATGGAGTTCCAAGGACATTCCACAGGTAAAGGGAAGAATGCCTCAAGTCAGCATGCCTACAAGTCCAGTAAACACATTGCACATGCAGGCAGCCCACCCCAGGGGAAGAATAAAGGGAAAAGGGATGCAAGACACTGGAAGCAGGCCAGCACATAAAACCCTAAGTCAAAAGGTCAAACCACGCACTTGTCCTTCAAGTTGCCTGCTTGGGCCTCTTCCTTTTGTTGTGCTCTAAAGCTTTTTAATAAACTTCCACTCCTGCTCTAAAACTTGCCTCAGTCTTTCCTTCAGCCTTATGCCCCTCAGTCAAATTCTTCTAAGAAGGCAAGATTTGAGGTTGCTGCAGACCCAGATGGACCTGCCACCAGTAACAGTACTATTAAGTAAATTCTATCTTTACCACCTTTAATTAGTATCAAGCTTCATTTTTCTTTAACTATCAGAGACTGTTTTACCCTGAGGTCAGTCTATCTTAGGAAGGGCCACTAAGAGGGGGTTGTGTGCTGGCTCTGGTTGAGGGTGGACCAAAGTTGAGGGCATGTCAAAGGGAGAATAAGGGAGTAGAATAAGGGAGTAGTAAGGGGAAATGACTAGGGCAGGGGATGGGATAGGGATGGAGTTGAAGGGGCTTGAACAAAGTTAGAGACGTGAAAAAAAGCAGGTAAGGGTGTTGGTCAATGTCAATGCAGTTAGGCCATCTGTGTTTGCTAATTGACATGTACCTAAGTTAGGCCTATCTTCCCACAGACACTAGGAGACAAGGGCTCTCTCCTTCCTGATGATTATATTTCAAAGGAATGGCTCTCAAATCATTGAGAAAGACGCTCCTGGGTTGTAGAAGATACATATACGTCTCAAAGGGACAGAAAAAGGGTTTGCAATTGTAAGTTATTTTTAAAGTAAATCCTTCTAAGAAAAGGGAGGTCAGGGGCCTGTAGTTAGTTTTGGGTTGGAACATTCAGGAAATTTTTTTGGCAGCATTAAGCTTTCTCATGAGGGAAATTAAGGGTGCTAGGGTCATAATCCTAAAGACATGGCCTTGAGCTGTTAGACACTATGCTAGTGTTTGTTCAAGTCTCTTGGTATGGAGGGGGAGAGATAGATAAAATCATTTGCACTGAGAGTATACAGCTTTCATAGAACAAGGTTGAGGCCCAGTTAAGAATGGTCAGAGTAGCCTGAGTAAATTTTGGTCAAGAAGATAGTCTTTGTTATGATGTGCTGTCAGATCATACCACATCCACACACTCATCCCACTCCCCAGTACTGTTTTTTTTCTAGACTTGTTCACTTCTCCCTACAAAAGTAAAGCCCTTTTCTGCCTGGCTTTTGAGACGTTTGCAGAGGTCAGCATATTCCCCATTGTAATAGCCATCCACGTCTTCTGTCATAGTTCCTGTCCACCATCTTGCAAAAATCCTTTGGAATAAACTCTCTTCTTACCTAAGCCTGGGTTTTTTTATTTGACATCATAGCGCTCTATAATTATCATATTGTATTGTAACTACTTGTTTCATGTCTGTCTTACTGTAAACTCTGTAAGAACAAGGACCGTGTCTGTTACCCAGTGTTTAGTGCAGCATGTAGTATCAAATAGGTGCTCAATAAATATTTATTGACTGAAGCATTTATGGAAGGATTCTGTATTGAGAATGTATTTATAATTATAATACTATATACAGAGTTATGTCATTGTCCTCTGTATATTGACCGCATTATCAAATATGAAAGTTTTTAAGGGGAAGAGGGAAAATAATGGTGCTAGGAATTTCCTTTGCTAAAGTTTATCTCCTTCAGTCACTGAAGAAGAACAGAGACTGACAATATATTACCTTTCTTTTCTTTCTTGTAGAAATATGAACCTTCCCATTATAAATTGTAGAGGAGGAAAAACTTTTCTGCTATCAAGTTCAGGCACTGGGGCCTGTAAATTAAGCTGACAAAAGCCATAGGAGCAAAAGAAAAGGCATACAGTTGTGAAGCCAGAATGTCTGAGATAGGTCTCAGGTTAATTTAGAAAGTTTGTTTTGCCAAGGTTGAGGAAACATGCCTGTGACACAGCCTCAGGTGGTCCTGATGACATGTGCCCAAGGTGGTCAGAGCACAGTTTGGTTTTCTACATTTTAGAGGGATATGAGACATCAATCAATGTATGTAAGATGAACATTGGTTAGGTCTGGAAAGGCAGGACAACTGGAATCGGGGAGGGGGCTTCCAGGTCACAGGTAGATAAGAGACAAATAGTTGCATTCCTTTGAGTTTCTGATTAGCCTTTCCAAAGGAGGCAATCAGATATGCATTTATCTCAGTGAGCAGAGGGGCGACTTTGAATAGAATGGGAGGCAGGTTTGCCCTGAGCAGTTCCCAGCTTGACTTTTTTCCTTTAGCTTAGTGATTTGGGGGCTCCAAAATTTATTTTCCTTTCACAGTTTTTATTAAAGCTAATATTTTTATGTGGGTGAAGGCCTCACAGAAAACAAGTAAAAACTCAAAGAAGCAATTAGACTTGGGGGCTTATACCATTTTAACAAAAGGAAATACATTGTAGACAACTGACAAGACAAAGAAAAGTGAGTTTGGTTTTCTAGGAGTGATAAATTGTGGGAAAGTGACTAGGAAATACATAGAGTAACTAATGGAAGATAAAGCTTATCTTGGTAAGATTGGTTTATGCAGACTTAGTATTAACTCTTATGTGATGATAAGTGTTGCTCTCACCTTCCTGGTTCAGGGAGGGCACCTTTTTAATGGAAAGTTCATTCCTTGCTTTTAGGCAGATAGAGGAGGACAGAAAGCTCTTCCTGCATCTACTGTTTCTCAGTTTCCTTCAGCTCAAAATAATCTCTATGCCAAAGTGGCTTATTTTAAAGTGGCATATTCTGATCTTCTTCAAGATCCTTGGCCATTTATAACAGAAAGAATTTGAGGATTTTTGTTTTGAGATCTAGTTTGTTGTTATGTCTTTTAATCAACCTGAAGATATTTCTCATTTGTTCCTGTATTTTAAAAGTAAGCCAAAAAGGTAAAATTTATGTTTTATTTTCTATTTTTTCCCACTGGAATAGACTGCACACTTAACTGTACACTTTGGTAAACTGTTCAAATTAATCCCAATGATTATATTTAAGGTAAAGAGCTATTTGCTGAGTATTTAGCAACCCACTAAGATCATTGATCTCATTGATATCATGGCTCAGTTTCCAGAGTGAGATTGATAATTAACAATGTAGATTAGTTGCTACAGGCAAGATCTTTGTGTGTTGATATACTGTCTTTCAGCTCTCTTTTTAAGAGTGCTAATCACATTTGCATACTTTTTTCTTCGTGAAGACTTTTATTGCTGTCTATAAACTTTGAAAATATCTTCAGCATAGCAGCAACTTTGCTCAATTGTTCATAGTCTTAGTTCCTTTACACTTTGTTAAATGAAAGCAGTATTGCTGAACAGAAACGACATATCTCAATTTGAAGAAAAGGAAAGACTCCTATTTTGAAAGTAACCAAAACTGAAATAATGTAAAAGATTTATAATCAAATGGAATGAAGCTGCTTTGTGATTTAAGCTTTACAAAGGGTAGCAACTAGAATTATTCAATATGAAGGTCAAGCTCAAGAAGCAGTGTTCACTTTGTAAAACAAATTTCTGGTTGACATGGCAAATATAAATACAGCACCATACAAGAGCAGGAGGAGGGGAGTGTCACAAGAAGCCCTACACTGTGTTTATAATCACAGCTGGCAACGTTTACCTAACTTCCAATCCAGTTAGTCAACCACTGTATCCCTATGTGAGCAAGATGATGTAGATTATTGAAAATATTCTATATGCCAAAATAAAGGCAACAGGCTCAAGAGAAATAGTTTTGGCTAGGTTTATTAGATTTGGCAGAAAACAAAGAAAATGACAGCAAGATTGGAGTGGTAGTTTGAGACTTAATTTTCCTACAAAAATATGCCAATTAATGTATTCTATTAGTACATTACAATGATTCCAGTATAATTTTTCATGACATAACCAAGAATGGCTCAAGTATCTATAGTGGCTTAGGACAGATTGCAAAATGCATAGACCCTCTGGTGACTGAGATGGCTTCAGGTTCTGCCAGACCACCAGGCAGAAATACAGCTACAGAATACATTATTGTATGCCCAGAGAAGGAATCAGTAACAGAGAAAGAGAGAGAATAATGGGATATCCCTGAAGATGGTCAAAGCACATTGATTCAAGTGATATTGAATGATCAAAGCTAGGAGGTGTGCAGCATTCCAGGAAGTCTACCATAACATAAGAGGGTTCATGGGCTGTAGGCAAATCCCAGGGATGGACATTACTGGTAAGACAAAGAAGTCCCCGGTCCTATAGAGATCTAAGTAACGGGCTATAGAAGAGGAAAAACCTTTTTCCCCCTACCCATTTTAGGTTCATTGGCTGGGACCTGTGAATTAGACTGACAAAAGATAAAATAGCAAGAGAAAAGCAAACAATTTGATTAACATGTGCCCCATATATACACATCGAGCAACAGATACTAAATGATGTGAAACTCAAAGGGATAGTTAAAATGTGGGCTTATATAATATCTTAACAAAATAAAAATAAATATTTAGAGAAGTGGCGAAACAAAGGAAAAGGACTTTGAATTTCTAGGAAAGTAAATTTGGGGAAGGTAAATACATGGGGGAAACTAATGGAAGATAAGGGCTAGTTAGTAACATTTGTTATGAAGATTCATCTTGGGGTGTCCCTAGGCTGCTGAGGGTCTAGAGTTGTCTGTGATGATTAATTTCAATTTTTCTTGGTTGAGTGGTGAGGGGAGACACCTTTACAAATTTATGTCCTGCTTTTAGGCAAATAGGGGCAGGGCAGAGAGCTTTTGTATCTTGGTATCTGCTTCTTCCCAATTGCTTTTGCCTCAAGAAAATCCTTATGTTAAGGTGCCACATTTTGGGGTGGTATATACTGCTACTCTTCAAGGTGTATTAACAAGACTCAAGGAAATAGCAGAAGCCTATTTTCAGAATAGAGGCATCTGGTTTACACTGGACTAGCAGAATGGTCACTCACAGCTGAGCGATGGGCTAGAAAGACTTCATTACCTCCTGATTAAGGACAGGATTAAGGACAGGATTGGTCCTCCACTGTAGACTGAGGTTAATCAGTGCAGTTGTGGTGTGATTAAGGACAAAAAAAGTGAGACAAGGTCAGTGACATGCAGAGCCAGGGAACAAACTTCAAGAATTCAGAGTAAAGTCAAGCAAAGGGTGCCTTTAATTTGTTGGAATTCATTATCTGGTATTTCATGAAAAAGATGTGAATGCTTTGAGCATACGTAGAGGGCAGCCTTTACACCTGCACACTCAATTGCATTGCCTCTTACCAGCTCATGGACAATTAACGTGTCATTTTTCTCCTTTTCTTTAATCTGTTTTTTTCCATCATTACTAGATCATTTCCATCAGTATGCACACATGTGGCAATATCCCACTTTGACACAACTCTCCTTCGATGTTACATCTTTTTGAGATATTTTTAACTTCCTTTGCTCCCCATTTAGCAAAACTGCCTTAAACCCCTCAATACTCACTGTCTTTACTTCATCACCTTCTGTTATCTCTTGAACTCACACTAGTCAGGTTTTTATCATGGTCACTCCGTTGAAGTAACTCTTGACAAGGTTACCAATGATTTCCATGTTCCTAAATCCCACACTCAATTCTCAGTCCTCATATTATTTTCCTATAAGCTGTATTTGACATAATTTGATCATTTACTCCTTGGCTTCTGTCTCCTTCCCTTTTGGCTGCTTTTTCTTGGCATACTTTGCTTGATCATCCTTATCCTCCAGATATCTTGAGTGTTGGAACCCCTGGTGGCTTAGTTCTAGAATTTTTTCCTTATATTTTCTTATTGCAAGGCATGTGACTTTCTGCTTGAGGACTTTTTCTGGCCACAGGAGTGTGCTCCACCTGTAACTCGGGTGGGCTGCCACTGAAATTTAGTACTGTTAGATCAGCCCTTAATCAGTAATTGACAGAAATTAGTGGATAAATATCCTGACTTCTTTACTGCTTGGGAGAGATGACATTAGGACATGTTCTATAGTTTCTTGGAATTCTCCTTCAGCTGGATTGAGCTTTAGTCGGACAAAGAAGTAACTTTTTTGTTTATTAATGCATGCTGTATTGGCTTTCTTCCCTTTTCTGTCTCACTTTTCTATTTTCCAATTGGTGCTTCCTGGGGTCACCTCTTGTTTAAACTTGGGCATTTAAACTTGGATATTAAACAGGTTCTGAGACAGAGATGTGTGTGCAAGAGGTTTATTGAGGAGTGATCTCAGGAATGACATTAGTAAGGTTGTGAGAGAAGCAGGATTGGTCACAGGGAGAAGCCGAACTACAATGCAAAAAACCATTGGTATTAGCTGACTCTATGGGGAGCTTTATAACTAGGATGTCCTTCAGAGTTAAGGCAAAAGGGTCAGGGGCTTGTATCTTGCATAGACCAGTCATTGTATGGAACTTGTCCCTGGGAAGGGGCTATAACCTAGACAAGATAGCTCTTATTGGCTAAGGGCAATGTTCAGAGAAGGACTCAGCTGTGAGCCATCAGCAGCAATACTCTTGACAACTGGGAAAATGAGCAAGAAGGGATGCTAATGGATCGCCAAAATTCACTACATTTGATCCCTGTGATGCTTGAATTTAATTGTTTGATATGGTAAGTTTGCTGATCTGGGAAAAGCTCCTTTCAGGATTCTGGTTGCTCTCTGTGGAATTATAAAAAATGTATTCGGCTTTTTAGCAATGGGTTTGCCACCAGAACACAGGTGTCATGAAAAGCACACCTAAAAGCCAAAATGGGAAAGGAAAAGGCTCATATCAGCATCATCGTCATTGGACATCAAGATTCGGGCAAGCCCACCACTAATGGCCATCTGGTAGACAAAAGAACCATTGAAAACTTTGAGAAGGACGCTGCTGAGATGGGAAAGGGCTTTTTCAAGTATGCCTGGGTCTTACATAAACTGAAAGCTGAGTGTGAATGTGGTGTCACCATTGATATCTCCCCATGGAAATTTGAAATGAGCAAGTACTACATGACTTACTGATGCCCCAAGACGCAGAAACTTTATCAAAAACATGATTACAGGTACATCTTAGGCTGACTATGCTGTCCTGATGCTTGCTGCTGGTGTTGGTGAATGTGAAGCTAGTATCTCCAAGAATAGGCAAACCTGTAAGCATGCCCTTCTGGCTTATACACTGGGTGTGAAACAATTAATTATATGTGTTAACAAAATGGATTCCACTGAGCCACCCTACAGTCAGAAGAAATATGAAGAAATTATTAAGGAATTCTGCACTTACATTAAGAAAATTGGCTGCATTCTTGGAAGAAGTGGCATAGGTACAAAAAAGAAAAAAGAAAACAAAATTGGCTAGAACCCCAACACAGAAGCATGTGTGCCAAGTTCTGGTTGGAATGGTGACAATATGCTGGAACCAAGTGCTTAGCATGCCTTGGATCTAGGAATGAAAAGTCACCTGTAAAGATGGCAATGCTAATAAAATCATGCTGCTTGAAGCTCTGGGCTGCATCCTATCACCAACTTGTCCAACTGACAAACCCTTTCATCTGCCTTTCCAGAATGTCTACAAAATTGGTTGTATTGTTACTGTCCCTGGTGGCCAAATGGAGGCTAGTATTCTCAAACCTGGCATGGTGGTCACCTTTGCTCCAGTCAGTGTTACAACTGAAGTGAAGTCTGTTGAAATGCACCATGAAGCTTTGAGTGAAGCTCTTTCTGGTGACAATTTGGGCTTCAATGTCTAGAATTTGTCTGTTAAGATGTTCATCATGGCAACATTGCTGGTGACAGCAAACATAATCAACCAATTGGCTTCACTGCTCAGGTGATTATCCTGAACCATCCGGGTTAAGTCAGTGCTGGCTATGACCCTGTACTAGATCGTCACACAGCTCACATTGCTTGCAAGTTTGCCAAGCTGAAGGAAATGATTGATTGCTGTTCTGATAAGAACCTGGAAGATGGCCCTATATTCTAGAAGTCTGGTGATGCTGCCATCATGGATATGATTCCTGGCAAGCCCATGTGTGTTGAGAGCTTCTCTGACTATCCTCCTCTGGATTGTTTTGCTCTTTGTGATATGAGACAGACAGTTGCTGTGGATGTCATCGAAGCAGTGGACCAGATTGCTGTTGGAGCTGACAAGGTCACCAAATATTCCCAGAAAGCTCAGAAGCCTAAATGCATATTATCTCTAATACCTGCCACCCCAGTCTTAATCAGTGGTAGAAGAATGGTTCCAGAACTGTTTGTTTCAGTTGATAATTTAATAGTAAAAGTCTGGTTAATGATAAGAATGCATCATAAAACCTTCAAAATAAAAGGAGAATGTTTTGTGGACCATTTTGGGGTTTCCTTATTTTTATTTTTATTTTTTTGCATGTGGCAGTTTTAAGTTATTAGTTTTTAAAATCAGTACTTTTTATTTTATTTTTTCTGACTTTTATTTTTTAAGTTCAGAAAGTATATGTGTGGATTTGTTACAGGGGTGAAGTGTGTGTCATGGGGATTTGATGTACAGATTATTTTGTCCCCCAGGTAATGAGCATAGTACCAGATAGGCAGTTTTTGATCCTCATCCTCCTCCCACCCTCCACCTTAAGTAGGCCCAAGTTCTTTTGTCTATTGTCCCCTTCTTTGTGTCCATGTGTACTCAATGTTTAGCTTCCACTTGTAAGTCAGAACATGCAGTATTTGGTTTTCTGTTCTTTTGTTAGTTCATTCGGAATAATGGCCTCCAGCTCTATTGATGTCAATGCAAAGGACATGATTTTGTTCTTCTTTATGGCAATGTAGAGTTCTGTGGTGTACATGTACCACATTTTCTTTATCCAGTCCACCACTGATGGTTATATAGGTTGCTTTCATGTCTTTGCTATTGTGAATAGTGCTGGGATGAACATATGCATGCATGTGTCTTTATGGTAGAACAATTTAATATTCCTTTGGGTTTATACCCAGCAATAGAATTGCTGGATCAAATGGTATTTCTGTATTAAATTCTTTGAGAAATTTCCAACTGCTTTCCACAGTGGCTAAACTAATTTACATTCCCACCAGTGGAGTATAAATGTTCCCTTTTCTCTGCAACCTTGCCAGCACCTGTTATTTTTAGAGTTTTTGATAATAGCCATTCTGACTGGTGTGAAATGGTATCACATTGTGGTTTTGATTTGCATTGCTCTAATGATTAGCGATGTTGAACGTGTTTTCATATGCTTGTTGGCTGCATCTATTTTGTCTTTTGAGAAGTATCTGTTCATGTCCTTCGCCCATTTTTTAATGGGGTTGTTTTTTGCTTGTTAATTTAAGTTCCTTATAGATTCTGAATATTAGACCTTTGTCAGATGCATAGTTTGCAAATATTTTATCCCATTCTGTAGGTTGTATGTTTATCCTGTTGATAATTTCTTTTGTTGTTCAGAAGCTCTTTAGTTTAATTAGGTCCCACTTGTCAATTTTTTTTTATATTGCTTTTGTTGTCTGAATCATGAAACCTTTGCCAGGGCCTATGTCCAAATGATACTTCCTAGATTTTCTTCTAGGTTTTTCCTGGTTTTAGGTATTACATTTAAGTGTTTAATCCCTCTCGAGTTGATTTTTATATATGTTGAAAGGAAGGAATCCAGGTTCAATCTTCTGCATGTGGCTAGCCAGTTATCCCAGTACCATTTATTGAATGGTCCTTTCCCCATTGCTTGTTTTTGTCAGCTTTGTTGAAGATCAGATGATTGTAGGTGTGTGGCTTTATTTCAGGGTTCTCTAACCTGTTCCATTGGTCTATGTGTCTATTTTTGTGCCAATACCATGCCATGTTGTTTGCTGTATCCTTGTAGTATAGTTTGAAGTCTGGTCAGGTGATGACTCCAGCTTTGTTCCTTTTGCTTAGGATTGCTTTGGCTAGTCAGGCTCTTTTTTCATTCCTTATAAATTTTAGAGTGTGTGTATGATTTTTTTTTCTAATTCTGTGAAAAATGTCACTGGTAGTTTGATAGGAATAGCATTGAATCTGTGAATTGCTTTGGGCACTATGACCATTTTAACAATATTGATTGTTCCTATCCATGAGCTGAAATGTTTTTCCATTTGTTTATGTCATATCTGATTTATTTCAGCATTGTTTTATAATTCTTGCTGTAGAAATATTTCACCTTCCTGGTTAGCTGTATTCATAGGTATTTTATTCTTTTTGTGGCTATTGTGAATGGGATTACTTTCTTGATTTTTCTCTCAGCTTGGTGCATTGATTTTGTATCCTGAAACTTTGCTGAAGTTGTTTATCAGATCGAGGTGCCTTTGGGCAGAGACTATGGGGTTTCCAGGTATAGAATCACATGATATGGGAAGAGAGATAATATGACTTCCTTTCTTTCTTTCTATTTGGTTGCCTTTTATTTCTTTCTCTTGCCTGATGGCTCTGTCTAGGACTTTCAGCACTATCTTGAACAGGCGTGGTGAGAGTGGGCATCCTTGTCTTGTTCTGGTTCCCAAGGGAAATGCTTTCAGCTTTTGCCCCTTCAGTATGATATTGGCTGTGGGTTTTTTATAGATGGCTCTTATTCTGAGGTATATCACTTTGATGTCTAGTTTGTTGAGGGTTTCTAACATGAAGGGATGTTGAATTTATTAGTATTGAAAGCCTTTATGGCATCTATTGAGATGATTATGTGCTTTTGTTTTTAGTTCTATTTATGTAAAATCAGTACTTTCAATGGAAACAACTTGACCAAAAATATGTCACAGAATTTTGAGACCCGTAAAACAAACTTTAACGAGAAAAAAATATATATATTATAGATATTTGTCTAATATATAAATATATTTTATATATTTATATAATATATTTAGCTAATATAAATATATAATATATTTATATACAAATAAATTTGTATATAAATATTTATATGTAAATATGAATATATATTTATGTTATCTAAATATATATTTATATTATAAAATATGTTTTTGAAATAAATATATTTCTAAAATATATTTATTTCAAATATATTTAGTTTATATAAATTTATTTTATATATATGTATTTATTTTATATAAATATAGATATATTTTATATAATAAACATTAATTTTCTATAAATATATAAAAGTTTTAGAAAAATAAATATACATATTAATTTTATATTATATACATAAAGATTAACAAAATAGACTGCTAGCCAGACTAATAATAAAGAAAAGAGAGAAGAATCAAATAGACACAATAAAAATTAAAAAGGGGATATCACCACTGATCCCACAGAAATACAAACTACCATCAGATAATACTATAGATACCTCTATGCAAATAAATTCAAAAATCTGGAAGAAATGGATAAATTCCTGGACACATAGACCCTCCCAAGACTAAACCAGGAAGAAGTCAAATCCCTGAACAGACCAATAACAAGCTCTGAAATTGAGGCAGTAATTAATAGCCTGCAAACCAAAAAAAGCCCAGGACCAGACAGATTCACAGCCGAATTGTACCAGAGGTACAAAGAAGAGCTGGTACCATTCCTTCTGAAATTATTCCAAACAATAGAAAAAGAGAGACTCCTCCCTAACTCATTTTATGAGGCCAGCCTTATCCTGATACTAAAACCTGGCAGAGACACAACAAAAATAGAAAATTTCAGGCCAGTATCCCTGGTAAACATCAATGCGAAAATCCTCAATAAAAGACTGGCAAACTGAATCCAGCAGCACATTAAAAAGCTTATCCACCACGATCAAGTCGACTTCATCCTTGGGACGCAAGGCTGGTTTAATATACGCAAATCAATAAATGTAATTGATCACATAAACAGAACCAATGACAAAAACCAAATGATTATTTCAATAGATGCAGAAAAGGCCTTAGATATACTTCAATGCCTCTTCATGCTAAAAACACTCAATAAACTAGGTATTGATGGAACATATCTCAAAATACTAAGAGCTATTTATAACAAACCTACAGCCAATATCATACTGAATGGGCAAAAGCTGGAAGCATTCCCTTTGAAAACTGGCACAAGACAAGGATGCCCTTTCTCTCCATGCCCTCTCTCTCCACTCCTATTCAACATATTATTGGACGTTCTGTCCAGCACAATCAGGCAAGAGAAAAAACTAAAGGTATTCAAATAGGAAGAGAGGAAGTCAAATTGTCTCTATTTGCAGATGACATGATTGTATATTTAGAAAACCCCATCATCTCAGCCCCAAAACTCCTTAAGCTGATAAGCAACTTCAGCAAAGTCTCAGGATACAAAACCAATGTGCAAAAATCACAAGCATTCCTATACACCAATAATAGACAGCCAAATCATGAGTGAACTCCCATTCACAATTGCTACAAAGATAATAAAACACCTAGCAATACAACTTATAAGGGATGTGAAGGGCCTCTTCAAAAAGAACTAGAAACCACTGCTCAAGGAAATCAGAGGATACAAACAAATGGAAAAACGTTCCATGCACATGGATAGAAAGAATCAATATCGTGAAAATGGCCATACTGCCCAAAGTAATTCATAAATTCAATGCTATTCCCATCAAGCTACTATTGACTTTCTTCACAGAATTAGAAGAAACTACTTTAAAATTCATATGGAAACAAAAAAGAGCCCGTATAGCCAAGACAATCCTAAGCAAAAAGAACAAAGCTGGAGGCATCACACTACCTGACTTCAAACTATACTACAAGGCTACAATAACCAAAACAGCATGGTACTGGTACCAAAACAGATATATAGACCAATGGTACAGAACAGAGGCCTCAGAAATAACACCACACATCTATGACCATCTGATCTTTGACAAACCTGACAAAAACAAGCAATGGGGAAAGGATTCCCTATTTAATAAATTGTGTTGGGAAAACTGGCTAGCCACAAGCAGAAAACTGAAACTGGACCCCTTCCTTACACCTTATACAAAAATTAACTGAAGATAGATTAAAGAATTAAATGTAAGACCTAAAACCATATTAACCCTAGAAGAAAACCTAGGCAATACCATTCAGGACACAGGCATGGGCAAAGACTTCATGACTAAAACACCAAAAGCAATGGCAACAAAAGCCAAAATAGACAAATGGGATCGAATTAAACTAAAGAGCTTCTGCACAGCAAAAGAAACTACAATCAGAGTGAACAGGCAACCTACAGAATGGGAGAAAATGTTTGCAATCTATCCATCTGACAAAGGTCTAATATCCAGAATCTACAAGGAACTTAAACAAATTTACAAGAAAAAAACAACCTCATCAAAAAGTGGGCAAAGGATATGAACAGACACTTCTCAAAAGAAGATATTTATGTGGCCAGCAAACACATGAAAAAAAGCTCATCATCACTGGTCATTAGAGAAATACAAATCAAAATCACAATGAGATACCATCTCATGCCAGTTAGAATGGCGATCATTAAAAAGTCAGGAAACAACAGATGCTGGAGAAGATGTGGAGAGATATTAATGCTTTTACACTGTTGGTGGGAGTGTAAATTAGTTCAACCTTTGTGGAAGACAGTGTAGCAATTCCTCAGGGATCTAGAACCAGAAATACCATTTGACCCAACAATCCCATTACTGGGCATATACCCAAAGGATTATAAATCATTCTACTATAAAGACATGTGCACACATATGTTTATTGCAGCACTATTCACAATAGCAAAGATTTGGAACCAACCCAAATGCCCATCAATAATATACTGGATAAAGAAAATGTGACACATATACACCATGGAATAGTATGCAGTCATAAAATAGAATGAGTTCATGTCCTTTGCAGGGACATGGATGAAGCTGGAAACCATCATTCTCAGCAAAATAACACAGGAACAGAAAACCAAACGCCTCATGTTCTCACTCATAAGTGGGAGTTGAACAATGCGAACACATGGGCACAGGAAGGGTAATATCACACACCGGGGCCTGTCAAGGGGTAGGGGGCAAGGGGAGGGAGAGCATTAGGAGAAATACCTAAGGTAGATGACGGGTTGATGGGTGCAACAAACCACCATGGCACACGTATACCTGTGTAACAAAACTGCATGTTCTGCACATGTAACTCAGAACTTAAAGTATAAATATAAATATATATATATATTTATAAACTGATTCAAAGAAAAGAACAAGATAAAGGAATCCGGTATGGATTAGCATAGAGAAGAGATGCGTAAGGGACTTCTACATTACGGCTTTCAAATTTTTGATAATGAAGTTGTTAACCAGTTGTACAAAAAACAGAAGGGAGTTAAAATTAAAATTAGAAAAATTTCACTTTGGCCAAAGGGTGTATTTTTTTTTTTTTTTTTTTTTACATAACATTCTTCTGTTCATTCACCAATCATTTTTGTAGCCTCCATTTTAGTCTGGGCTATTCCAAGGTGCTGAAGTTTTTCAATAATGAGCAGTCAGGGTCTCAGATTCTACCGGGCTTGAAGCTGGATGGAGCTGGATGTCAAGGTTATAAAATGCCAAGAAAAGGCCATTGAAACTCATTAAAGAGTCTCTTCGCATTGTTAAAATAAATAAATAAATAAATAAATTTTATATAAATAAATATACATATTAATTTATATAAATATATTATATATTTATTTATGAAAATATATTTTAAATATATTATATAGATATGAATTTATGTAAATAAATATATATCATACAATATATATTTTTGTATAATACATCATTTAATATATTTGATCTTTGTACTCAGTTCTTGGCATTGGCATTTCCTGAGTGATAGTAGTGCCTTTTGTTATTCGTAATGAGTCCCTTTTAACATCATCTGAGTTTATGCTAATGAAGTGACTAAGCATGGGGTCCCAAATAGCTTTAGGTAGGGGGTTAGTCACTAGAAAGACAAAAACTCATGATTAGAGGGTTAGAATTTTCAGTCCCATCTCCTAACATCTGGGGAGGGAATGGAGGCTGAGTTTGTGTTCTATAAAAACTCTCGGACAATAGGATTCAGAGAGCTTTGGAGTTGTTGAACACATTGAAATGCTAGGAGAATAGTGCATTCATAATGGGAATGGAAGCTCCATATCCCCTCCCCCATAACTTGCCCCATGTATTTCTTCCAGTTAGCTATTTCCATTTTGTAGCCTTCATAATAAACGAGTACACCTAACTAAACTATTATCTTGAGTTCTGTGGGTTGTTCTACTCAATTATCAAACCTGAGGAGGTTATTTGGAGTTGTGGAAACTCCTGAATTTATAGCTCGTTGGTCAGAAGTATGGGTGGTTCTTAGGACTTGTAACTAGTATCTGAAGTTGGGGAAGTCTTGTGGGACTAAGCCCTTAACCTGTTGTTTATGTGCTAACTCTGGGAGTTAGTTTCAGAATTAACCTGAATTATTGGACACCCAGTTGGTGTCAGAGAATTGGTTATTGGTGTCAGAATAAAACATGTACATATTTGGTTTCAGAAGTGGTGTCGGAGAAAACACCACCAAGGTCTTTTCCTTTTTTCTTGGAATACATAAAAAAAGAAGGTTAGTGGTATCAGTTCTTGTTGCTATAGCTGTCTTGAGGCCAAAACAGATACTCTTAATCCCTCTTTTTTCATATTTGCTAGATTCCCTTTACCATCAGTTAGTACCCCTATTGATCCAGGGGGCTTACCTGGTGAGATGACCCATACTCTCTTCAATGGACTGAATTGTGTTCCTCCAAAATTCATAAGTTGAAGTCCTAACCCCCGTCACTTGTGTGACTGCATTTGAACATAGGGCCTTCAGGAGGTAATTAAAATGAAATGAGGTCATAAGCATAGGGCCTGATATGGTTTGGCTATGTGTCCCCACCCAAATCTCATGTCTAATTGTAATCGCCACATGTCAGGGGAGGGGCCTGGTGGGAGGTGATTGAATCATGGGGCAGACTTCCTCCTTGCTGTTCTTGTGATAGAGTTCTCACGAGATCTGTTTGATTGAAAGTGTGTAGCACATCCCCCTTCACACTCTCTCTCCTGCTTGGACATGTGAAGACGTGCTCACTTCCTTTTTGCCTTCCGCCACGATTGTAAGTTTCAGAGGCTCCTGGTCATACTTCCTGCTAAGCCTGTGAAACTGTGAGTCAAACCTCTTTTCTTCATAAATTACCCAGTCTCGGGTAGTTCCTTATAGCAATGTGAGAACAGGCGAATACAGGGCCCTAATCTGACAAGATTGCTGGCCCTATAAGAGGAAGAGAGGAGATTTCCTTCACTTTTCATGCACTTACACCAACGAAAAGATATGTGAGAACAAAGAGGCTGTCTGCAAGCCAGAAAGGAAGCCCTTACCAGAAACTAAACTTTTCTAGACCTTGATCTGGGAGTTCTAGACTCGAGAATTATGAGGAAATAAATTTTTGTTGTTTAATCCATCTGGACTGTGATATTTTGTTAATACAGCTCAAGAAGACTAAAACACTCTCATCCCCAAGGGTTCTGAGTCCCATGTTACTATCTTAGTTCATTTGTGCTAGTATAACAAAATATAAGAGACTGGGTAATTTATAATAAACAGAAATTTTTTTTTTACAGTTTTGGAGGCTAGGAAGTCCAAAGATCAAGGTGGTGGCATACAGTGTCTGCTGAGGGCCTTCTTGCTGATCCTCCCATGGTGGGAGGTGGAAGGGCAAAAAGGGGGGCATATGCTGTGTCCTCACATATTAGAATAGCAGAAGAACCAAAATGGGCCTAAGCTAGTCCCCTCCAACCCTTTTATTATCCATTTATGAGGGCAAAGCTCTCAGCTCTCATGACTCAATCACTTCTCCAAAGGCCCCATCTCAATACCATGACAATGGGGATTAAATTTCAATGTGAATTTTGGAGGAGACACATTTAAGCCATAGCAGTCACTATGCCTTTCTCAGGTCATGGCTTCTGCCCTTGTCCATTTACTACAATATTGGGCAGGACAGTACAAATAGACAATGGATAAATAGAATCCCAAATGTATTCTTCCCTGTTCCCATTATGTAATAGCTATCCTATCTGCTCCAGGTTATCAAAGTCAAATACCCCTGCCAATATGGTGACTAATTTTTTTGCTTATTGGTCTCTTGGTTCTCGGAGCCTAAAGTTGCCAGAGGGCAGCTGTAACTTAAAGTTAATAAGGATTTTTACTATATCCCTGGTTTAAGCATATTCTCCCTAGGAACCAGGATTTCTAGACCCCTGAAAATTTCTATATCCTAATCCCTAGTCACTGTGACTATGTTACATTACATGGCAAATAGAACTTTACAGATGTAATTAAGGTTACTAATCAGCTGACTTTAAGAGAGAGAAATTATTCTGGATAGCCAGGTGGGCCCAAACTAATCACATGGATTCTTAAAGCAGGAAAGTGTTCTTGGGAGGCTGAGGCAGGAGAATGGCGTGAACCCGGGAGGTGGCGCTTGCAGTGAGCCGAGATCGCGCCACTGCATTCCAGCCTGGGCAACAGAGCAAGACTCTGTCTCAAAAAAAAAAAAAAAAAAAAAAAAGAAGAGATGCATTAGAAGAAAAAGTCAGAGATTTAAAGCATGAGAAGGACCTGATACGCTGTTGCTGGTTTTAAGATGGAGGAGGCAACTTGATGAGGAATGCAGGTGACCTTAATGAGTGGAAACAGGTTTCCAACTGAGAGCCAGCAATGAGATGAGGACCCCAGGCCTACATCCATAAAGAACTAAATTCATCCAACAACCTCAAAATCTTGGTAGTAGATTCTACTCCAGAACCTTGAGATAAGACGCCACATCAGTCAATACCTTGATGTCAGCTTTATGAGACCCTTCACAGAAAGAGCCAACCATAACTTCTTAGCTACAGAACTATGGGTTAACATTTGTGTCATTTTTAGCTGCTAAGTTTGTGGAAATTTGTTACAGCAGCAATAGGAAATGAATGCATCCACAGAGCCTGAAGTTGCAGAGATAAGAAGCACACATTGCCAAGTGGGTGACTGAGGGTGATTATAAGCAGAGCCATTCCTACTTTTACCTCTTGGCTCTCAGAGACATGTATGATACATACTGGGGACACGGCATTATATAAAGGTCATTTAATTAGGTTACATACCATATCCTTGTGGTTTGTACCCCATCCTTTTAAGATATGGTCTCAAGCTGGCTTCTCAATTGATTCTTTATTATTACATCAATTTATAGGCGAGCAGCATCTAAATTATGCAGTATGTCATAGGATCAGAGAATCTCATGGATATAAGCCCACTACTAAAATCCCTTTTCTGTAAAGCTGGTCCCTTGATCTCCAACAAAATTGTGTGGTATCCTATTGAGGCAGCAAGCACTCTGTAAGTTCCCAGGTAGTCATGCTGGCCAAGGGAAGAAAGGAAAGCTCATAGCTAGGATATAGGCCAATTCCAATAATAAAGAGAATTACCTCCACAATCCATGATGGAAGGCATCTGATGTAATTCCCTTGCCACCAAGTGGCTGATTGGTCTCCTTGAGGGAAAGTGCCATGATAGTGACTCAGATATAATCTCTGTTTATAGCTGGGATTCTACGTTTGGCAGCAGCAGTAGCTAGATCAGTCTTGGTTAGTGAGACTCAGTGATGTTTAGCCCATGCTTAGCCTCCATACTTGTGACCAGGGCTTTTTCATGCATGTGCCCATTGTACCAGACTGGAGTAGCCAAATTGGCCTAATTATGTTTTCTCTTGTTATTTAGTGCCTCTTTCATGCTCTCTGGTAAGTGTTAAAATGCAAAACAATATCTTCACATTGCATGCCATTTCCCATAAGTCAATCCACTATGTTTCTTACACTGACCTCTTTATCCTTGATTTTTCAATCTTTTTTCTTCTAGGTTCCTGACCAAACAGCCAAGCCATTTTCCGCTGCCTGTAAGTTCACATACATTCTAACTTCTGTAGAATTTTTTTCTCACAAATTGGATAATCTGTTGCATCACAAGGAATTCTGGCCAGTGGAAGGATTTTCCTTCATGACTATCTTTTAAAGCCACCCCTGAGTAGGGCTCTCGAGCAGCCAGAGTTCATTTTCAGCTTCCACCCATATATTAAGCTGATCCAGTCATGAACTAAGCTTTGCGTTTTTCTTTTCCCATTAGCCGATCATAAGGGACTCTCTCCATCTGACTATAGGTGTGAACTTAGAAGAGAAACTAGTGTAACATAGCAGATAATTTTGGGGTAAAGACCACTTGCTCTTGCAATTTACAATTGACTTTTGACCCTGCTAGTGCTTGATCTTGGATGTACTGCCTCCAACTAATGATGGACTGATCTTGGTTCTGCCTGACATTAAGACTTGTTTGATCTGAGAGAACCCAGATCCTGATGAGCAGTTTTGGATGCATTTACAACTTTCAAAACATGCCCTCAGGTGAGGAATGGGCCTGTGGTACACACAGAACAGCTGACCACAATCTCCATGAGTTTGTTCTCCACATAGCTGCTAAAAGATGATTTAACAGTGCTATGGTCTGAATATGTTTATCACCTCCATATTTGTATATTGAAATCCTAACCTCAAGATCGAGATCATCCTGGCTAACATGGTGAAACCCCATCTCTACTAAAAATACAAAAAAATTAACCGGGCGTGGTGGTAGGCACCTGTAGTCCCAGTTACTTGGGAGGCTGAGGCAGGAGAATGGCGTGAACCCGGGAGGCAGAGCTTGCAGTGAGCCGAGATCACGCCACTGCACTCCAGCCTGGGTGACAGAGCAAGACTCCGTCTCAAAAAAAAAAAATCCAAAGTTCAAGGTGATGGTATTTGAAGGTGAGACCTTTGAGAGGTGATTACGCTCTACCCTTATAAATGGGATTAGTGTTCTTATAAAAGAGACTCAAAAGAGAACAACCCTCCCTGATTCTGCCATATAAAGTTAAAATGACCATCTATGAAGGGAACCCTCACCAGACACTGAATAAGCCAGCACCTCAATCTAAGACTTGCTAGCCTCCAGAACTGTGAGAAATAAGTTTCTGTTACTTATAAGCAATCTGTTTATGGTATTTTGTTATAACAGCCTGAGCTGACTAAGACAAAAAAACATGTCAAATTATGTCACTTTTCTGGTCAAGACCCTTCAACGGCTTCTTATGTCACTCAAAATAAAACCCAAAATGATTGCAATGGCCTACAAGGCCTCATATGATCAACTACTTTCATATATCTTTGCCTTCATTTAAAGCCACTGTTGGCCAGGCGCAGTGGCTCATGCCTGTAATCCCAGCATTTTGGGAGGCTGAGGCAGGTGGATCACTTGAGGTCAGGAGTTTGAGACCAGCCTGGCCAATATGGTGAAACCCCAGTTCCACCAAAAATACAAAAATTAGCTGGGCATGGAGGCACATGCCTGTAATCCCAGCTACTCAGGAGGCTGAGGCAGAAGAATCGATTGAATCCTGGAGACAGAGGTTGCAGTGAGCCAAGATGGCGCCACTGCACTCCAGCCTGGACAACTTCGTCTCAAAAATAAATAAATAAACAAACAAACAAACAAATAAATAAAACCACTGTTGTCTCCTCTCTTACTCTGTCCTACCCACACAGGCCTCCTAGCTGTTCTTAGAACATACCAACCATGCTCACATATCAGGGTCTTTGGACTCACTGTATAATTTGCTCAGAACATTGTTTTCCCAGGCATCTGCATGGCTTACCCCTTTACCTCATTCATATCTCTGGTCTAATGTCTCTGTATCAGAGGGAAATTGCTTGGTCACCTAAGCTAAAAATGTATTTCCCATTCATGCTATGCTATATTTCCTTAATCCTTCCTTGTATTTCTTCAGCGCATTTATCACCACTACCATGTATATTATATATTTATTTGATTATTTATATTCTGTTTCCTCCTACTGTATTATAAGCTTCAAGAGCTCAAGAACTTTCCTCTTATTTGCTATTGCATTCTAGCACCTAAAAATGTGTCTGGAATAGTAGGTATTCAATAAATATTTGTTGAATGAATGAATGCATGCATTCGTCATTCTTTCAGGCTGCCTACACAGTAGACAGAATTACCGGATCAGAATATGCGAGATCAGGTCACTCTTCTGCTCAAAAGTTTCCAGTGATTTTCTATCTTAATCAGAGTAAAAGCTAAAGCCATAACTTTGGTCTACAGAACCTTACATGATCTGATCTCATATCCCTTGCTTAGCCTCTTTAACCATACTGGCCTCCTTGCTGTTCCTGGAATATCTCAGGTATGCTCCAAATTTAGAGCCTCTGGACTTGCTGCTATCTTTCCTTGAAATGCTCTTATCCAGACAGTTGGATGGATTGTTGCTGGTTTACCTTTGGGTTTTTACTCATATGTCAGTTTCTCAGGAGGTCTCTTTCTGGTCATCTTACTTAAAATTGCAATTCTAATGTAATTTTGCCTGTCCCTGTTCTGCTGCCTTCTTTCTTTTCCTAGTAATTATAAGCATCTAATAAATCTGCTTTTTGTCTCTCTTCCTTCACTGAACTGTAAGTTCCATGAGAGCAAGTATTTTTTTTCTCTTTTTGTTTTCGCTGATATGTCTCTAGCACTGAGAACAGTGCCTGGCATATGGTAGGAACTTATTACATATTAATGGCATAAAGAAATTCAATTTCTAGAGGTAACCGTGCCAGTGAGTCTTGTGATATAATCCAGGGCTCAGGGTCTGTGTCTTAGTCCATTCAGGCTGCTGTAACAAAAACATGATACACCAGGTGTATTATAAACAACAGAAATTAGTTTCTCACAATTCTGGAGGCTAGAAAGTTTAAGATTAAGGTAGCAACAGAGTCAGTGTCTGTTAGTAGCCCATTCCTCATGGACTGTACCTTCTTACTGTGTCCTCACAAGGCAGAAGGGACAAGGCAGCACTCTGGGGACCCTTTTATAAAGGCACTAATTCCATTTATGAGGGCTCCATGCTTATGATCTAATCACCTCGCCAAAGACCTCACATCTCAATACTATCACATTGCCAATCAGGTTTCAACATATAGGAAAGACACATTCAGACAATAGCAGTATGTAAATTGTTGTTTGCTTCAAGTGGAAGAAACAATGGCATTGAAAACGGTAATGAATTTATCACTGGATCAATTCTGTGGTGCAATTTTGGTATTTATTTTTTTTAAATTAATATTTTTTATGCCAGATTATCTTATACTTTTAGAGATTCTGAGTGCTTTTTAATATCCTTGATATCCTTGAATAAACTTCTTTTATGCTTAACTAGCCAAAGTTGTTTTCTGTTGCTGGCATCTAAGAATACTAAGTGATATAGACATTAGTATTACTCCAACAAGGATTGGCTGCAGCAGCATATCTTCTAGGACCTATGGGAGATCTGGAATTGGTTTCTGGTTGGGTTGCTACTGAAGGTAGTGAAAAATCTAAATAGTATTAAGAGGCAGGATCCATGGTTGAGTTCCATGTAGAGTTATTCCTTCATTGGGTTAAAGATCTCTATACTAGTGGAGCCCGTGTTTTAAGGCTAGGAACAAAAAATTTTATAACGGGGCCTGGAGCAAATGAAAGCTGCAAACAAGTTGTTCTGACACTTGGATCTTATGACCCAGTAGACTCATAAATACAAAATGTGCCCATGGCATGTTGGGATGCAGGATGGATCCTGGAATAAACCTCTTGTAGCAAGAAGAAACTCAATGTAGACCCAAAGGGTTTTGGAACACAGTTATGTTTACTTTAGCAAGTCATCGTTTTCTCTTTGAGAAACAGCTCCTAACTTGCTGATCTTGGCTCCACATCAAGTACTAATATGACCTGAGCTAGTCATCATGAGACAGGTGTAATTTGATTCACTAAGACATAAACTTGGACATACAACAGCATTTCATAATTCAGAGCAAGTGGTATACACAAGATTAGACTTGAAGAGATCCTGAAGGCCTAAGTAATTTGCATGGGTAGATGACTCACACTCCCAATATGCCTATTTCAGCTGCACTGGCATTCTTCTTGCAAATGACACCTTTGACTTCCTGGAGATTTTTTGATGACCGGCGAACAAAGGAGAAAAAAATTTAGCCTGGTTTATAGATGGCTCTGAATAATGTGCTGACACTAGTAAAAAGTGGACTACTGCAGTATTGCAGGCTCACTTAGAGGTTACCCTGAAAGACATTGATGAAGAGAAATCCTTCCAATTGGCTAAAATTCAAGCTGTATATCTCATTGTTCACTTTGCCTGAAAGGATATATGGCCTCAGGTGTGGATCATTAGTTATTCATGGGTAGTGGCTAATGGTTTGGCTGGGTGATCAGAAAGTTTGAAAGAATTAAATTGGAGGATTGGTGATAAGAAAGATTAAGTAAAAGGCTTCTGCATGGATCACTTAGAATTGGCACCAACTGGGAGAATGTTTGTATCTCATGTAAACATTCACCCAAAGTCATCCTTGGCAGAACAGGCTTTCAATAATCATATAAAAAATGTCATTTTCTTATAATAACAGTTGGAGTCCTTTCCTCAGTCTTCCAGTTCTCACTCAGTGGGTTAGTGAAAAATATGGCCATGATGGCAAGAATGGACTTTCTGCCTGGCATCAATAATAGGAAATCTCTCTCACCGAGGTTGGCCTTACTAAGTGCTCAATTTGCCTACAGTAACACCAGATTCTGAGCCTTATATACCCGAGGACCAGTCAACCACCTAGTAACAGGTGACAACAGTGAACTTTGTCATGAAGAGGGCTGCATTATTATTATTTTTTTATTTTATTTATTTATTTCTTTTTGAGATGGAGTCTCACTCTGTCACCCAGGTTGGAGTGCATTGGCACGATCTCTGCTCACTGCAACCTCCGCCTCTGGGGTTCAAGCAATTCTCCTGCCTCAGCCTTCCGAGTAGCTGGGAATACAAGTGTGCGCCCTGCTAATTTTTGTATTTTTAGTAGAGACAGGGTTTCACCATGTTGGCCAGGCTGATCTCAAACTCCTGACCTCAGGTGATCCGCCTGCCTTGGCCTCCCAAAGTGGCTGCATTATTATTATTATTATTATTATTTGTGCAGGGATAAAATATTTTGATTTTCTTTCTTGCTTCTGTTAATGTATTGAATGCCATAAACACAGTCATACTATCCCACACAATGTTACCTTTAACAAAATAATTTATCTTTTAGCAAAAGAAAAGAAAAGAAGTAAGGCAATGAGTTGTCCGATTTCCATGTGATTCACTGGTCTTATGAAAAACCGCCACCTAGAAGCAAATTGGCTTTTGGAATGATACACCCTACTAAAGACATAATGATTATGTCAGTTAGGAGACAGATATGTGAGGTTGGGATACCCTTCTATGGGATGCACTATTTAATCTAAACTAGTGATCAATGTATGGTCCAGCTTCTTCCATAATTATAGGTCCCATAGGTCTGGGAACCAATGGGAGAAAGTGGGAATGGCACCTCTTTCTCATTATTACACCTAATAAAACACTCATGATTTTCATTTCCCATTTCTTCAGTTCTAGGGTTTGTTGATTGAAAGATGTTAGTACTCAAAGGGGTAATATTTCCACCTGCAGAAACAATAATAATGGTTACACTGAACTGAAAACTGAAATATCAACCATTCACTTCAGGTGCCTTATTTACACGGGTTAAACAAACAAAACATGGAATTACATTAGTAACTTGGATAAGATTGCTGTTACACAATTTAAGTGGAGAGAAGTAGCATCCGTGAGGGTGCTCTTAGTATAGCTACACCCAATGGTCAGTGATAAAAGGAAATAATATTAAAACTCTAATCAAGTAGAAAACTCTACCCTAAAATATGATACCTTGGAAATCAAAAAAAGAGCAGAAGCAGGAAAATCTTTCTGACCTTCTCCTGCCCCCTTTCTTCTGAAACAGGCCATGGAAACTAGAATCCCTCTCACTGCTTATTCCCTGGAGCAGGCCGTAAAAGCTACGAAGGTCATCCTCTGACCTTCTGCCTCCCTTCTTTCCGGAAGGATCTCATGTGATAGGTGTCCTGCCCTATACCCAGAGGGAAGGAATGTCAGATAAAGACACCAAGAAAAATCTGAACAGACCTTGCTCAGTACCCCCCACCCATTAGTTTATTACCATGACATCATACCCTTTTGTCCTTCAATCATACTTCTGCAAGACTGTCCATAAAAATATACACATCTCTCTGTTTCTTTGGGTCTTCATTTCTGAAGGCTCTCTTGTCAGGTGAAACTTACATTAAATAAATTTGTATGCTTTTCTCTTGTTCTTCTGTCTTTTCTTATCGGGACCTCAGCCATTAATCTTATAATAAATTAGGACAATATTTGTTTTTTTCTCCCCTACAAGGCAGAACCACTGAGAGCTTAGATCCTTCAGGAATAAACATTTGGTCACTCACAGGTAAAGAACCCTAGCAAGTAAAGATGCTGGCTGAGAGAAAAGAAAAAGTGAAATGGGAAGCAGAGGAAGAAAGTCATTAATACCAATTGTGGCCTTGTGACTAGATACAGAAAAGAGGACTGTAGCCTCAATCTATGTCATTCTCCTTGCTGCTGTATGCATTTGCATATTTTAACAAATTTTATCCTACCTTCCTAAGCATTAAACAGGCATATTGTTAATCATTAAAATTATGGGGTATTTGTTATCATTAAATTTATCAGCTCGAATATTGAAAAGGAATAATTTTATGTTGTGAAAAGGGGAACAATGGCCATTACTGAGACATCATGGTTTTAGAACTACATAAAGCAAGGAAAAGAACTTTTGGTTGATAACTTTTGTAGAGATAGCACAGTTTTGTTCAACTTAATGAATGATATTTTAGAATCAATAATGTATTTTGCTTTTTAGTAAATCTGATTGAAAAAGACATTGTTTAAAAAGATATTTTTCTTTATTAAATTATAAAGTTTTTTTCTCATGTTTGAGAAAATTTGGATTGATTGATTACTGGCTAAATATGTGCCCAATAAATAAGTTTGTGATATTCTTAACTGCATTCTTAAAATGTATATATTGTATAAAATTATTTTTAGAACTAGAGACACACTGCCATAGTGTGATGTACCAGAAGATGTTTCAGAATGTATTTAAGAGAAAATTATTTTTTTATGCCAAGATTTTCATAGTGGTGCTTGTGAATTTGGCTTTTGTCCAATTGTATTTCAATAAAGAAAATATTCTCCATGGTACAACTGATCTTCCTCTATTCCATTCTATAGTGAAATCACGTCCAGAAACTGAGACACTGAAAGAAAGTGACTATAATGAGATAAGTGGAGGGTTATTTTGACCTTATTGTAGAATCTAGAAGAAAGGGAATGTTGCTAAGAAAGAAACATCAGAACAACAGAAAATTGTTGGTTAATTAATAGTTTCATTTAAAAATATTCCTTGCTTTCCATTTCGCCTCATGTGAAAATCTCCTATTAAAATTTTACTAAAATGTAAATACCTCCTGCTGTGAAAATCTGTTTTAAACTGTCCTTAATGATTTTAATATGAGAGCTTCTAATATATCTTGAAGCAATTCAAGGAAAGGATAGCTGCAAAGGATACATTTAACTTACTTTTAAATTTTCTTTTTATTTATAAAACTATTTTAATTAACATTTGACTCTTACATCTTGAAAAACAGGAGAAAATACCAAATGCTTATTCTTACCATTGCTATTCAATTTTCCACTTTTTACTAATGACCTTTTATAAAAGGTAAATTTATGAAAGGATATTATGTAGTTTTTCAATGAGAAAATATTATATTAACCTTAACTTTGAAAAGAGCACATTTTTGCAGAAGGGAAATATGTAAGCATGTGAATTATTTTTCTTTGGTTATAACTAGCAATTTGTTTCTGTGGGATTTGTGTTGCTGGTGAAGTATTCAGTGCACCTACATTCATCTATTTTTAGCACTGGCACATGGTCATAGACTGAACTATACATGGAAAACACGCTCATACACTCTTATTTTGCTAAAATATAGTGTTTAGTGCCTTGTTTTCCATCAACTCAATATATGGGATTTTTCATGTGGAAATATAATTCCCCTGCCCTCTTTCTTTGAGCTGTGCTCCAGTCTTAAAGCCAGTAAAATTCATGTTTACTATTCTCTAGTAAAAATAGCACAATGGTGAGAAAAATTATAATTGCACACCATTCACTTTAATATCATCATTACAATAAGAGTTTAATTTACCATCATCTGATATTTAGTAGCAAAATGAATGTAGTTCACTTTGACACTGCCCTGATTGCAGATATCCTAATGAATAGTTCTATGATTGATTGGGTAGATGACATCAGCACAATTATAGGCCTGTGTGAGCATTAAATAGCCAAATTGTTGGGGGGAGAAACACATGAAAGCCTGGAGTGGAATGTAGATAGAGTTGGAATATAAGCAGGGTTCGAGTAGAATAGAACCCTTCTTTATGGAAATGTGCTTGGAACAATTTCACAGGAAGCAGTTGCTGTTAGGCACTATTGCTATAGCTGGAAGAACAATTTTCTCTTTTGTAACAACAACAACAACAACAAAATTCACTGCCCCAGCATCACACCCTCTTTCTTAGCTTAGGTTGCCAAGACAGGATTTTCCCAAGGAGATCTTCAATTCAATTCTATAACATGATTCTTTCTTTCTGATATTGTAAATTAAAAATCAATGAATTGAGAATCACAAGCTTTTTAAAACAAAAATTCAAAAGCATGGGTTATATGTGCCTAACTGAATTAAATAAAACCATTTCATCAGTCAGTTATGCTCTTCTTCATTCATCCTTATTCAGGATGTTGGTTTGAAGAAAATTTTACAATGCTCCATTCTCAGTTGCTCCTTGCTCTCTTTTTCTACCCCCCACCTCAATACACATGCACACACACCCTACACAATTAGTTAAAACCAAACTAAATCATTTGGGTCAGAGCTTTCTTAAGCTTGTTGGAGCTCTCCCAGGATCGTGCTTAAATATTCCTGTTGTAGCTTGGATATATAACAGCTGGAGGTATGGAATGGTGGACACATACGGAAGACTAGGTCATCATTTTCATAATTTCAGCCCTTAATGGGTTTATAATTCAGCTGTGCTAGAGCACTGTATGTGCTGATTTACATGTCTTCAGTCGACACGGACATTTCCTGAAAATAAAACACTGGGATTAGTATTACAAGGTAGCTTCCAACGCAAAAGATTAATCTTCATTAAAAAATAGGATCCACTCTTCAAAAGGCTACATGTAACTCACGCTGTACATTATATATCTTAAAATAACTATGTGAAGGATTAATAAAAACACAATAATGCTATTCAGTTATTTCTTGGTCTCTCAGAGGTTGGTACTACATGCTATGAGTTTGAGATACTGGAGACAACATAGTTGGGGCTGAGTTGTAAAACAGCACACCACCATCCTTCCTCATTGTATTTTAGTTGATACCAATGATATATTATATACATGGTTTCCCAAACTTGGATGCTAATCAGAATTAATATAGGAGCTCAATAAAAACAAGAATTTCTGGGCTTTAACCTCAGACTTATTGAGTCAGAATCTGTATTTTCTCCAGCACCCCCAATCGCTAATGATTTTGACACAGCCAGAAAGAACCCCAATCGCTAATGATTTTGACACAGCCAGAAAGAACCCCAATCGCTAATGATTTTGACACAGCCAGGAAGAAACTATGCTTGAAACCTCTCTGTATTAGATTGAACATCTAAGCTCGGATCCTATTCTTGGCAGCAAAACTGGTTTGGTGTCCATGCCCACAACGCTATTTCCCTTCTCCAAACCTGTTTCACCATCCCAGATGTGAGGCGATATTGCTAAATACAAATAAACACATTATTACTCTGAGCCTCAAACATCAAACAGGATCTTAAAATTATACTACATTTAGGCTCTGCTTATACAAAATGAAATTAGCTTTCATTTTCTAGGGACAATATAAGAACATGATTGCAATTTTTAACATTATGAAACATACAGGTTGGTTAATTTGGGCTTGTTTAAACAAATCCCAGAAAAACTGGAGCCAAGGGACAATATTGCAGTTGAAGATGGTTAATTTAAGAGCAAATTAAGATCTTTTCATGAAGCAGGTAGTCAATCTATGAAAGTAATTAGAGTGATAAATGACCAACCCCAAAACATAAATAGGTTCAAGAAGCATTTTAATAAGTTGTGGAGGATAAGTCCATAATGGATTTTTATGGAAGATAAGAAACCTTTGAGATGACCCAGTATTAAAGCAAAAATGGGAAACAATGGAAGTGCAAATGCAAGTTTTTCCATCTGATAAAAATTCCAGAAGACCCAACCACAGATGGCTAAGATATAGTTTGCTTTCACATCAATGGATTTAAAGAATTTTGAGATTACTGAATATTATTTTCTTTCTTCCACTACAGAGTAGGTTGCTATACAAATCAAATAGTCTCACTGATTTTTAGAACTTTTAAAATGATTTCAGTGTGGAAACTGGAGCTAGTGCTTACAGATTTCAGAGGTACAAATGTAATCTGAAACAAAGCAGCTCATTTTTACTTCTTGTATAATGATGTGTCATCAAAATTAGACATAGTAATGGATCATTAAGTTATTAAAGTTGTCTCTTTTAATTTGTTCTGGTACCTGGTATTCTGGTTAATTTATGGTGATTGACAAATGTGCTGATAAAGTGCCCCGGGTCATCTGTATAAAACTCGGGAGTAGATGCTATTTAAATTAGCAGTTTTCTGAGCACACTTAAGCAATCAGTGTGGCTTCCACTTAAATTTTGGACAAGATGTAGAAGAATTTTCTATTAATTTCAAGCAGTTCAGTAATGCATGTTGAGATTACTATTAGGTTGGTGCAAAATGAATTGCAGTTTAAATGTTTACTTTCAATGGCAAAAACCTCAATTACTTTTGTACCAAGCTTAATAGTATTTATAGTAGATCCATGATATAATTTCTTTATCACCCCCACCCCAGCCCTCAGCATTTCTCTTCATTTATAATTCAAGGGAACAATGTAATTGTCTGAATGCATCTCAAATCAATAAATCACCTTTTATCTTTAAAGTTCCTGGAGTGAAATAAACTTGACTTCAGTTCTCTTGGTTCCCAACCTGCTTCAAAATTTGAGTCAATTTTTTTTTTCAGTATTCTTTAATACTGATGTCGACTTTTAATTCTAGGATTATGAAAATCATCTAAAGTGAATAGAAAGAATTTCTAATTGGGACAAAATGAATTCTCTGCTGTTCCCTACCTTATGCTTTTACCAAGCTTTTTTTCTGAGAATTAGGAAAGTATATTTCGAGTCTTGACTATTGGTTATCTTTTCTCCTTTGCTGTGTCCTGAGAGTTAGAGCAAACTGAAAACATGACAAAGTATTAAGACATTTTTCTAAACTAAAGCCTAGTTTTCCTTGATGCCCTGTTATCACTGTGAAGGTCAAGGTTATAAGTACCAGCAGAGTTAATCTGGCTCTGCAACTATGCTGTAATATTCAACACAGGAAGCTTCTGTGCCTAGTGTATCTCCGACTCTACCAGTTGCTGGGAAATGGTAGATTGAAGGACATTCAGAGTGGTTCATAACTTTGAAAAATCAATTATCAGTTAATACAGCCTTTAGGACACCCTAGTTTTCAAGCATGGCATTCTGCCACAAAAACACTCAAAAACTTTTTGCTGTTATAGTTACATTGTAGACAAAAATCCATTCTGTTTCTAGCTCCTTTCGTTAATCAATGCTGGGACAAAGCCTAAGGATTTGTTCACTTAGAAGCAGGCACATTTGATCTGGAAATGGCTTAGTGTAGTCCAGGTATGTACCAAATTTCTGATTTTGACTAAGTCTTCCACTGTATCTAGTGGACAGCTCTCTACATTTTGTTTTACCTCATGTAAGGAAGTTGACACTATATATATATATATATATATATATATATATATATATATACATATTAGAAGACAGCTAAGCAAATTGATAAAGGTGAATAGACCTGTTAAGAAAATAAATTGTCAGAGTTAGATGACCTCTCTGCCTCCTGCCATCTCAGTAAATCTAGCAAACACAATCATAAGACAAAGTGGTCCTAACCTGTGGAACCCTATCTCATATCCTGATGGAAGTTTTTGGCAAAATAAGATTAAGTAAAGTCTAGTGTGACTGAGTGATCTTTTTAGCCTGGGGTTGGAAGGTTTCCCAGATGGTAGTACTTTCACTGCTAAAACTGGGACAGTCCTGGGCATTCTGGCACTGTCAGCTACTCTAGGTCTGATGACATTATTTTGTTTCTGAGCAGGAACACATCTCAATGAGCCTACAGATGCCCAGATATGTTGAAGACCAGGCCATATGTCAAAGACAAGGCCGTACTCCATATAACATACTATCATTCTTTGAGGTCTTAATGATCCTTCCTTCTCTCTCAACCTCTGACTTGCCTGGGAGATAAATGAAAAGGAGCAAGAAAAGGCCATGATTTGGGGGCCACATGATTTAGTACATTTGGGAAATGATTATATCATGTAAAAATGGCAATGGAGTTGTAAGGAATCCTTGCCATCTTTGTATGCACCTTATTCAATATGGGTTTATCAGAGGGCTGAAGTATTTGCTTGGTTAAAAGTACTGACAACTATTGAGTTCAAAATAATTTTTCAACATTTTCAGAGATATTGATGTCAATTAAAAATCCTGGTTGCTATCTTAGAGGTGGAAAATAAAAAAAATTATTTTTGTTTGTGTTCTGAGTTTTTAGTGCTGAAGTAATAAACTAGAAGTAATGATGCATACAGATACTAGCAGAGTACTACAACATCTAACACCACAGACAAAGAGAATAATAAATGAAGACAAATTCTACTACTAATAGATATCTCTGGATCTGCAGCACCTAGAATAATGCTTGGCATGTAGTAAACCCTCCCCAAATATATGTGGAATGAACGAATGATTAGCAGCTATGACATCAAACACATGAATTAAATCTATCAGCAAATGTTTATTGAATTCCTGCTAAGCACAAAGCACAAATCTGAAAGTTCATTTGTTTTGCTTATCCATTTCTCTCTATTATTGTTTGAGTATGTTGTTTATCCATGTCAAAGTTCTGACCTATTAAGAAGTGCAGGGATGGGGTGTGGAGCCAAGAGGGCTGAATAGGAACAGCTCCAGTCTACAGCTCCCAGCATGAGCGGCGCAGAAGATGGGTGATTTCTGCATTTCCAACTGAGGTACCGGGTTCATCTCACTGGGGAGTGCCAGACAGTGGATGCAGGACAGTGGGTGCAGCACACGGTGTGTGAGCCAAAGCAGGGCGAGGCATTGCCTCACCTGGAAAGTGCAAGGGGTCAGGGAATTCCCTTTCCTAGTCAAAGAAAAGGGTGACAGACGGCACCTGGAAAATCGGGTCACTCCCACCCTAATACTGTGCTTTTCCAACAGGCTTAACAAATGGCACACCAGGAGATTATATCCCGCACCTGGCTCGGAGGGTCCTACACCCATGGAGCCTCACTCATTGCTAGCACAGCAGTCTGAGATCAAGCTGCAAGGCAGCAGCAAGGCTGGGGGAGGGGCGCCCGCCATTTCCCAGGCTTGAGTAGGTAAGCAAAGCTGCAGGGAAGCTCGAACTGGGTGGAGCCCACCACAGATGAAGGAGGCCTGCCTGCCTCTGTAGGCTCCACCTCTGGGGGCAGGGCACAGACAAACAAAAGACAGCAATAACCTCTGCAGACTTAAATGTCCCTGTCTGACAGCTTTGAAGAGAGTAGTGGTTCTCCCAGCATGCAGCTTGAGATCTGAGAACGGGCAGACTGCCTCCTCAAGTGGGTCCCTGACCCCCGAGTAGCCTAACTGGGAGGCACCCCCCAGTAGGGGCGGACTGACACCTCACACAGCCGGGTACTCCTCTGAGACAAAACTTCCAGAGGAACGATCAGGCAGCAGCATTTGTGGTTCACCAATATCCGCTGTTCTGCAGCCACCACTGCTGATACCCAGGCAAACAGGGTCTGGAGTGGACCTCCAGCAAACTCCAACAGACCTGCAGCTGAGGGTCCTGACTGTTAGAAGGAAAACTAAAAAACAGAAAGGACATCCACACCAAAACCCCATCTGTACGTCACCATCATCAAAGACCAAAGGTAGATAAAACCACAAAGATGGGGAAAAATCAGAGCAGAAAAACCGGAAACTCTAAACATCAGAGCGCCTCTCCTCCTCCAAAGGAACGCAGCTCTTCACCAGCAAAGGAACAAAGCTGGACAGAGAATGACTTTGATGAGTTGAGAGAAGAAGGCTTCAGAAGATCAAACTACTCCGAGCTAAAGGAAGAAGTTCGAACCAATGGCAAAGAAGTTAAAAACTTTGAAAAAAAATTAGACGAATGGATAACTAGAATAACCAATGCAGAGAAGTCCTTGAAGGACCTGATGGATCTGAAAACCATGGCACGAGAACTATGTGACGAATGCACAAGCCTCAGTAGCCGATGCGATCAACTGGAAGAAAGGGCATCAGCAATGGAAGACGAAATGAATGAAACGAAGCGTGAAGAGAAGTTTAGAGAAAAAATAATGAAAAGAAATGAACAAAGCCTCCAAGAAATACGGGACTATGTGAAAAGACTGAATCTACGTCTGATTGGTGTACCTGAAAGTGACGGGGAGAATGGAATCAAGTTGGAAAACACTCTGCAGGATATTATCCAGGAGAACTTCCCCAATCTAGCAAGACAGGCCAACATTCAAATTCAGGAAATACAGAGAATGCCACAAAGATACTCCTCCAGAAGAGCAACTCCAAGACACATAATTGTCAGATTCACCAAAATTGACATGAAGGGAAAAATGTTAAGGGCAGCCAGAGAGAAAGATTGGGTTACCCACAAATGGAAGCCCATCAGACTAACAGCGGATCTCTTGGCAGAAACTCCACAAGCCAGAAGAGAGTGGGGGCCAATATTCAACATTCTTAAAGAAAAGAATTTTCAACCCAGAATTTCATATCCAGCCAAACTAAGTTTCATAAGTGAAGGAGAAATAAAATCCTTTACAGACAAGCAAATGCTGAGAGATTTTGTCACCACCAGACCTGCCCTAAAAGAGCTCCTGAAGGAAGCACTAAACATGGAAAGGAACAACCGGTAGCAGCCACTGCAAAAACATGCCAAATTGTAAAGACCATCAAGGCTAGGAAGAAACTGCATCAACTAATGAGCAAAATAACCAGCTAACATCATAATGACAGGATCAAATTCACACATAACAATACTAACCTTAAATGTGAATGGGCTAAATGCTCCAATTAAAAGGCACAGACTGGCAAATTGGATAAAGAGTCAAGACCCATCAGTGTGCTGTATGCAGGAAACCCATCTCACGTGCAGAGACACACATAGGCTCAAAATAAAGGGATAGAGGAAGATCTACCAAGCAAATGGAAAACAAAAAAAGGCAGGGGTTGCAATCCTAGTCTCTGATAAAACAGACTTTAAACCAACAATGATCAAAAGAGACAAAGAAGACCATTACATAATGGTAAAGGGATCAATTCAACAAGAAGAACTAACTATCCTAAATATATATGCACCCAATACAGGAGCACCCAGATTCTTAAAGCAAGTCCTGAGTGACCTACAAAGAGACTTAGACTCCCACACAATAATAATGGGATATGTAAACACCCCACTGTCAACATTAGACAGATCAACGAGACAGAAAGTTAACAAGGATATCCAGGAATTGAACTCAGCTCTGCACCAAGGAGACCTAATAGACATCTGCAGAACTCTCCACCCCAAATCAACAGAATATACATTCTTTTCAGCACCACACCACACCTATTCCAAAATTGACCACATACTTGGAAGTAAAGCACTCCTCAGCAAATGTAAAAGAACAGAAATTATAACAAACTGTCTTTCAGACCACAGTGCAATCAAACTAGAAATCAGGATTAAGAAACTCACTCAAAACCGCTCAACTACATGGAAACTGAACAACCGGCTCCTGAATGACTACTGGGTACATAACGAAATGAACGCAGAAATAAAGATGTTCTTTGAAACCAATGAGAACAAAGACACAACATACCAGAATCTCTGGGACACATTCAAAGCAGTGTGTAGAGGGAAATTTATAGCACTAAATGCCCACAAGAGAAAGCAGGAAAGATCTAAAATTGACACACTAACATCACAATTAAAAGAACTAGAGAAGCAAGAGCAAACACTTTCAAAAGCTAGCAGAAGGCAAGAAATAACTAAGATCCGAAAAGAACTGAAGGAAATAGAGACACAAAAAACCCTGCAAAAAATCAATGAATCCAGGAGCTGTTTTTTTGAAAAGATCAACAAAATTGATAGCAAGACTAATAAAGAAGAAAAGAGAGAAGACTGAAATAGACACAATAAAAAATGATAAAGGGGATATCACCACTGATCCCACAGAAATACAAACTACCATCAGAGAATACTACAAACACCTCTACACAAATAAACTAGAAAATCTAGAAGAAATGGATAAATTCCTCAACACATACACCCTCCCAAGACTAAACCAGGAAGAAGTTGAATCCCTCAATAGACAAATAACAGGCTCTGAAATTGAGGCAATAATTAATAGCTTATCAACCAAAAAAAGTCCAGGACCAGATGGATTCACAGCCGAATTCTACCAGAGGTACAAGGAGGAACTGGTACCATTCCTTCTGAAACTATTCCAATCAATAGAAAAAGAGGGAATCCTCCCTAACTCATTTTATGATGCTAGCATCATCCTGATACCAAAGCCTGGCAGAGACACAACCAAAAAAGAGAATTTTAGACCAATATCCTTGATGAACATTGATGCAAAAATCCTCAATAAAACACTGGCAAACTGAATCAAGCAGCACATCAAAAAGCTTATCCACCATGATCAAGTGGGCTTCATCCCTGGGATGCAAGGCTGGTTCAGCATATGAAAATCAATAAACGTAATCCAGCATACAAACAGAACCAAAGACAAAAACCACATGATTATCTCAATAGATGCAGAAAAGGCCTTTGACAAAATTCAACAGCCCTTCATGCTAAAAACTCTCAATAAATTAAGTATTGATGGGATGTATCTCAAAATAATAAGAGCTATCTATGACAAACCCACAGCCAATATCATACTGAATGGACAAGAACTGGAAGCATTTCCTTCGAAAACTGGCACAAGACAGGGATGTCCTCTCTCACCACTCCTATTCAACATAGTGTTAGAAGTTCTGGCCAGGGCAATCAGGCAGGAGAAGGAAATAAAGGGTATTCAATTAGGAAAAGAGGAAGTCAAATTGTCCCTGTTTGCAGATGACATGATTGTTTAGCTAGAAAACCCCATCGTCAGCAAAGTCTCAGGATACAAAATCAATGTGCAAAAAATCACAATCATTCTTATGTGCCAATAACAGACAAACAGAGAGCCAAATCATGAGTGAACTCCCATTCATAATTCTTCCAAAAAGAATAAAATACCTAGAAATCCAACTTACAAGGGATGTGAAGGACCTCTTCAAGGAGAACTACAAACCACTGCTCAAGGAAATAAAAGAGGATACAAACAAATGGAAGAACATTCCATGCTCATGGATAGGAAGAATCAATATCGTGAAAATGGCCATACTGCCCAAGGTAATTTATAGATTCAATGCCATGCCCATCAAGCTACCAATGACTTTCTTCACAGAATTGGAAAAAATTACTTTAAAGTTCATATGGAACCAAAAAAGAGCCCACATCGCCAAGTCAATCCTAAGCCAAAAGAACAAAGCTGGAGGCATCACGCTACCTGACTTCAAACTATACTACAAGGCTACAGTAACCAAAACAGCATGGTACTGGTACCAAAACAGAGATACAGATCAATGGAACAGAACAGAGCCCTCAGAAATAATGCCACATATCTACAACTATCTGATATTTGACAAACCTGACAATAACAAGAAATGGGGAAAGCGTTCCCTATTTAATAAATGGTGCTGGGAAAACTGGCTAGCCATATGTAGAAAGCTGAAACTGGATCCCTTCCTTGCACCTTATACAAAAATTAATTCAAGATGGATTAAAGACTTCAATGTTAGACCTAAAACCATAAAAACCCTAGAAGAAAACGTAGGCAATATCATTCAGGACATAGGCATGGGCAAGGACTTCATGTCTAAAACACCAAAAGCAATGGCAACAAAAGCCAAAATTGACAAATGGGATCTAATTAAACTCAAGAGCTTCTGCACAGCAAAAGAAACTACCATCAGAGTGAACAGGCAACCTACAGAATGGGAGAAAATTTTTGCAACCTACCCATCTGACAAAGGGCTAGTATCCAGAATCTACAATGAACTCAAACAAATTTACAAGAAAAAAGCAGACAACCGCATCAAAAAGTGGGCAAAGGATATGAACAGACACTTCTCAAAAGAAGACATTTATGCAGCCAAAAAACACATGAAAAAATGCTCATCATCACTGGCCATCAGAGCAATGCAAATCAAAACCACAATGAGATACCATCTCACACCAGTTAGAATGGCGATCATTAAAAAGTCAGGAAAGAACAGGTGCTGGAGAGGATGTGGAGAAATAGGAAGAGTTTTACACTGTTGGTGGGACTGTAAACTAGTTCAACCATTGTGGAAGTCGGTGTGGCGATTCCTCAGGGATCTAGAACTAGAAATACCATTTCACCCAGCCATCCCATTACTCGGTATATACCCAAAGGATTATAAGTCATGCTGCTATAAAGACACATGCACATGTATGTTTATTGTGGCACTATTCACCATAGCAAAGACTTGGAACCAACCCAAATGTCCATCAATGATAGACTGGATTAAGAAAATGTGGCACATATACACCATGGAATACTATACAGCCATAAAAAATGATGAGTTCATGTCCTTTTTAGGGACATGGATGAAGCTGGAAACCATCGTTCTCAGCAAACTATCGCAAGGACAAAAAACCAAACACCGCATGTTCTCACTCATAGGTGGGAATTGAACAATGAGAACACATGGACACAGGAAGGGGAGCATCACACACGGGGGACGTTGTGGAGTGGGGGGAGGGGTGAGGGATAGCATTAGGAGATATACCTAATGCTAAATGACGAGTTACTGGGTGCAGCACACCAGCATGACACATGTATACATATGTAACAAACCTGCATGTTGTGCACATGTACCCTAAAACTTAAAGTATAATAATAATAAAATTAAATTAAAAAAAAAATGAACAGTAAAAGGCAGTTCTTCCCCAGCCCCAGCCCCATTCCACTCTTCAGAATTAGTAACTGCCGGCAGTCTGGTGGATATCTTTCTGGTCTTTTGAATGCAAATATTAATATGTGGCTGAATATTTTGCATAAATGGGATTGTATCATATATACGGCCTTGCACCCAACTTTTTTGCATGGAATAGTATTTGCAGCCCTTTTTCCTTGTTGAAACACGTATATCTTATCCCTTTTACTCACTAAACAATATATACCATTGTATAATATACATAATTCATTTTAAAAAAAAGAAGTGCAGGGATGATAATAATAGTTTAATTTTTAGCTCAACTGATAGAAATGTTGTTAAAAATCTCAGAAGTCTTGTTTTCTAAAATTCTGGGACTGGGCACTTTGGATCCCTAATCATTATATTAGCTAGATTGATACCACATTTTTTTTCTCCTTCCTTCCTTCCTTCCTTCCTTCCTTCCTTTCTTTTTTTTTTTTTTTCTTTAAGGTAGTGTCTTGCTCTTTTGCCCAGGCTGAAATGCAGTGGTGTGATCATAGCTCACTGCAGTCTTGACTTCCTGGGATCAAGCGATCCTCCCACCTCAGTCTCCCAAATAGCTGGGACCACAGGCGTGTGCCACCAAGCCCGGCTAATTTTTTTTTTTTTTGGAGGCAGAGATACCCTGTGTTACCCAGGTTGGTCTCTAACTCCTGGGCTCAAGCGATCCCCCTGCCTCAGCCTCCCAAAGTTCTGGAATTACAGGCATGAGCCACCATGCCTGCCAAGATGCCACTTTCTAAATACAATGTTCCAGCTAACTGTGGTCAGGTTTAATAGCTATGTGGTTCATATCACACTTTTCCATTTCATTGATGGTTGTGTCAGCAGGATAGAGTTGACAGCCTCAAAAAAGTTCCTTCTTCAGTCTATCTGGTCTACTGCAGAAAGAGATAAATTTATTCTGATAGGATTTGGTTTTCAGAAGCCTATTACTTAATTTCTTTTTCCATTCAAATGGCCTGCATATAGATTTGGGGCAATTTTTCCAAACTTGCTTTATGTAGGAAAAGAAGGTAAGCTTAGATGTCTATTATTTCTAGAATCATTTTCCTCTTGGGGAAAATAGATAAATATAAATGTATAAATATACCCTCACTGTAGCCCTACAAAAACTTTGACCTTATTTTTATAGAATTTTGGAATAAAAATCTTCAGGATCTTCAGATTTTAATACTATTTGTATAACTGAAAATTATCACACAGTCAGCACAGTCTTTTGTTTCCTCTGACAATTAATAGAATTCTACAACATGATTTTTTTGTAGAAAATGAATACAATACAGTCATGTATCCCTTAATGATGGGTGTGTTAGTCCGTTCTCACACTGCTATAAAGAGCCACCTGAGACTGGATAATTTATGAAGAAAAGAGGTTTAATTGACTCACAGTTTCTCAGGCTTAACAAGAAGCATGACGGGGAGACCTCAGGAAATTTACAATCATGGCTGAAAGCGAAGGGGAAGCAAGCACATCTTACCATGGTGGAGCAGGAGAGAGAGTGAGTGAAGGGGGAAGTGCCACATACTTTTAAACCATCAGATACCTCATGCAGCCTTGTCAAATGTGAAAAACCATTTGTCAGTCTATTTTGCTCTGTCTCATTGACCCAGTTCCAGAAAAGGCAGAAACCAAAACATTAACTTGTATGTTTATCTTCATATCTCATGGCAGATTAGAATTATCATATGTTCTATACAGGTTTGACTCTCCCTTATACAGCCAGGAAACAAAAGAAGACAGGTTACATGGAAAGACAGTATAAAGCATCTGAGAACTACGGCTTTATAATTACAGGAACCTGGGTTTGCCTCCTTTCTCTTCCATCTTCTAACTGAACAACTTTAGCACGTGAAAGCCATACATCTGTAGTTTTCTGAGGCTTGATCACACAACAAACATTACCAACTCATCTTTTGTCACAGTTTACTACTACAACAGGAACAGAGGCAAAAGAGTGGGGACATAGACAGATCTAGGGTAATTTCTAGGCTATGCATGAAAAGAGTCCTTTAGTTTGTTATATGAGCTTTGACTCATATATCACTTCCCTCTGATTGAGTTGCACTAGGGAAAAGCCAACTGAAAATACTAGGAATTAATTATTAAGTCATGTTTATATATTTATATCTTTCATACATATTCATCTATTTATTTAATATTTAGTGCTTTAATTATTAAACTGTTTTTGAACATTGTTTATGGGAGAACATTTTTGGCAGCCAAAAGATATTTTCAAGTATAAACAGCTGAGTAAGAATCAGAGCGTCATAGAAACAAGATAGAGCCTCCATTTCCTGAGTCCCTTATGGTGTTTTTGAAGTCAAAGCACTTAAAACAGGTAAAAGGATAGACTACTTTTCCCTATTTAAAAATATCAGCATACAATCCATTCCCTGAGAAGTTTAGGAGGTGATTCTATACAAGAAAGTTCTTTATTTTAGAATTGTAAGAAAAAATAGCAAAAGTGCTCCTGTTGTTTGGAAAGGTACAGAGAAGGTATCAAAAGTTTTGGTATTTTAGGTTAATTTTATATGAAGAGTAAAATGAAGAACTAGAAGAATTAAAATGATTTGAGACTCAAAACTTTTAGAAAATGTTGTTATTGAACTGCCAGCAAATTTAAGGATATTCAGCAGGTTTAGTGCTTGATTGCACGATGAAGGGGGTAAGAAGTAATTATTGTCAAATTAAAATGGATTGACTTTGGTTTCATGTCATTTCTTATCTAATGATTTAGTATAACATATAGTTGTAAAGGAAAGCAGCATTATGTCATTCACATTTTGCAAAATTGAACTGTCCCTAGGCTACTTTGGAAGGGACAACTGCCTAAAGTTTCCTTTTTTCACACAAGATAGTCCACCACCCCATCAACAAATTATTTTAAATTAATTTGTTCAGCATGAAAGGAAATAAGAAGACATGGAAACCACTCAAGGAATATGAAATTCAATCCAATCTCCCATTTTATGAGCACCTACGATGCTGCATCTATAAGCACCTATGAGCTGTTATGGTGGAAATGTATTGAGAATCCAAGGAGAAGACATAATTCCTGCCCACAAAAATCTTATAATCTCAAACTGAAAGGAGAAAGGAGAACTACAGAGTACACAATAATTAAAATACTCATATTTAACTAGATAAGCAGTGGGGGAGGGGGAGAGAAAGAGAGAGACAGAAAATGTAGCCTTTCCACTATTTAGTGTGCAATGCCCTATGATTAGCATGATAATGGAGGATAGGAAACTGAAATTCCATAGTCACAGTCCCCACTTAACTGTTACAGGGTGAACAACTCTCTGTGCTGAGTGTGATTCTTCGGTTTAAGGTTTATATTTTTTGTACAATCTGGTTCCTATATGCAAGTTAATTACTTTATCTACCGTTCAACCTAAGGGATAAACTTCCTGAGACATTTCTTTTCAAGATTAATTTGAAACTATATGAGTTTTTTATTTTCTTCTTATATCTTTAGAACCCTACTGTCAAGTGAGGTTTGATTCTGCGTTTAACTAACTAGGAATATGATCATAATGGAGTACAAGGGGGATTAAATTCTTCCCAGGGGTGGGAAAGTGAAGGTTTCAAAAAGGATGTGGCCTATGAAGAGTAAGATTTCAAGAGACAGATTTAAAAAAATGCTATTATAGGCAAAGTGAGTAGTTAACCACTGTGCAAAGGTATAAAGCATCCAATGAGTGACAAGTATGGACAATGTAAGTAGACTGGAGTAGGTAGTGAATAAGGCATTTGAGAGCAGTCATGAGAGGTAAGGCTAAAAAGCTAGGTAGAGTTAGATAGTGATAGTTCTAAGAAATACAGCCTTTGCTCTGTAGGTGGTGGCAGTCAGCGAAGGTTGTTAGTGAAGTGATATCATACTTGTGTTTTAGAAAGGTAATTCTTAGCTGCTACCTCATGCCTCTGGCCTGGCAGAAGTTTCTTCTTGTTTTCCAGAAAACCACAAGAAGAGAGTGTAGACAGCCATTGCAGTACATTGAGCTCCATAGAGATAACAGTGAGGCAAGCAAGAGAGAGCTAGATGGGCAATGGGTGACTCTGTGCCTTGCTGAGCAAAAATAACTAAATGTGGGCAAAGGAGTTCCTAAGAAGCTGAGAGGCACACTGTCATCATATGCATTCTTTGCAGACTTGTTGGGAGGAGCACAAGAAGGAGTACCCAGATATTTCAGTCAATTTTTCAGTTTTCTTTTTCTTTTTTGCCTTCTGTTTTTTGAGAGACGGATATCACTCTGTCACCGAGGCTGGAGTGCAATGGCATGCTCTCGGTCCACTGCAACTTCTCCGAGTTTCCAAAGAAGTGCTCTGAGAGGTGGAAGACCATGTCTGTGAAAGAGAAAGGAAAATTTGATGACAGAAAAGACAGACAAAGGCCCTTTATGAAAGAGAAGTAAAAACATATATTCATCCTAAAGGGGAACCAAAAAGAAGCACAAGGATCCCAAATGTACTCAAGAAGCATCCTTCAGCCTTTTTCTTGTTCTCTTCTGAATATTGCCACAAAATCAAAAGAGAACACCCCAGCCTATCTGTTGGTGATGTTGCAACAAAACTGGAAGAGGTGTGGAATGACACTTCTGCAGATGACAAGCTCCCTTATGAAAAGAAGGCCATGAAGCTGAAGAAAAAATACTAAAGGAAAAATGCTAAAGAAAAGCCTGATTCAGCAAAAAAGGGAGTCATCAAGGCTGAAAAAAAGCAAGAAAAACAAGGAAGAGGAGGATGATAAAAAAGATGAAGATGATAATGAATAAGTTGGTTCAAGCAGTTTTTTTCTTCTCTGTAAAGCATTTTACCTCCCTGAACATAATTTACTCCTTGTAAAGAAAAAATGGAAATTTCAGGCTGCCTAGGATTTGTTTTTAAACTGTACAGTGTCTTTTTTGTGTATAGTTAACACACTGCCAAATGTGTCTTTAGATAGCCCTGTCCTGGTGATATTTTCAATAGCCACTGACCTTGCCTGGTGCAGTATAGGGGCTGTAAATTGGCAAGGAAATTTAAAGCATGTTCTTGTTGATATACAGCGTAAATTAGTTATATATGATGAAATGGTTTGGCTCTATGTCCTCACCCATATCATCTCAAATTGTAATCCCCACGTGTCGAGGGAGGGACCTGGTGAGAGGTGATTGAATCATGGGGGCGGATTTCCCCTTTGGTGCTGTTCTCTTGATAATGAGGGAGTTATCATGAGATTCGGTTGTTTAAAAGAGTGTGGTACCTCCCCTCTCTCTCTCTTCCTCCTTCTGGGGCCATGTAAAACATGCCTGCTTCCCTTTCACCTTCCACCATGATTGAAAGTTTTCTGAGGCTTCCCCAGCCATGCTTCCTGTACAGCCTGCAGAACTGTGAGCCAATTAAACCTTTTTTTTTTTTTTTAATAAATTACCCAGTTTCAGGTATTTATTTTTAACAGTATGAGAATGGACTAATATACCTTCCTTATGATTTTCTTAATAACATTTTCTTTTCTAGCTTACTTTATTTTTGTAAGAAAACAGTTTATGATACGTATAAAAACTATATTTTTATAAAAAGTACAGTTTTTACTGTATTTTATAAAAAATACAGTACTATATTTTGTAAAAAACTGTATTATTACAAAAAACTATTTTTGTAAGAATGCAGTTTATGATATATATAACATACAAACTATGTATCAATAAACTGTTTATGTTATCGACAAGGCTTCTGGTAGACTAAGCTATTAGTAGTTACGTTTTTGCAGTGTCAAAAGTTATACACAAATTTTCAACTGTGTGGGAGGTCAGCATCTCTAACCCCCATGTTGTTCAAGGGTTAGCTGTATTTTGTGGGAGCAGTTAAACTACAGATACCCAGGTATTCAAGGGCCAAAAAGGATACAGGTGAGCAAGGTACCATTTATATATTTTTGCTATGCTTCTCAGGACAGGGAATAATAGTGACAGTGGCATTTGAGTACTTCTGTGAAAGAATGAGTCCTTCTTGAACAGAGGCAGTAGGAGCTACACCTGCTAAAACAGAAACCTAACATAGCTGGAAGGGGTCCTAGTGACCATCTAGTCCAAGGGTACACAAATTATGACCTGCAGGCCAAATCTGGCTATTTCTTATACAGCCCTAAGAGTAATTTTTATATTTTAAGAGGGTTGTAAAAGTGTGTGTGTCGGGGAAGGGGGGGTGGATATAGGTATAGGATATATACCTATACATGTGGTCTGCAAAGCCCAAATTAGTTTTCATCTGATCTTTTAAAGAAAAATTACCATAGTCTAACTTTAACTTTTCATATTATAGGTAAAAACTAAGGCTTATTTATTCAACATATACCTACTTACATACATATATAAAATGACCTCTGAGCATTCAACCTAATGCCACTGAACTAATATTATTTTCCAAATATTTATATTAATTTTATTTAGGGAATGAGGAAAGGCCAAATTTGAATACCCTTAAAAGTCAGGCATGTTCCATGGCACATGGTACAGTACACATGTGTTACATTTTGTCACACCTCCCACTCATTTATTTTATGGTAACAGTACCTTACAATACCCTTGGGGAATCATTGATCTATATAGTTTAGTTGGAACTGATCTCACCCAGTCCTCCGGGATAGGGTTATCTTATTGGCCTAAGGCAATGAAGACATCCCATGCCTCTGGCCACAGTGATTGGATTAGGGATGGGCATACGCCCCAGTACAAAGAACTGATAATCAGACCCAATTCTTTATGTTAGTCCTTTTAGAAAGAGGAATATTCACTCTCTTTCCTGCTGGGTTTGAACATGGAAGCAAAAGTCCTGGAAATATGGACACCCACACACCATACAATCGGAACATGAGAATGAAGTCAACATAAAGGATTGAGAAACTGTAAGACTGAGTCTGGTGACATTATTTGGAACCCCTGGATCAAGCTGTACCTGAAACATATTGATTAGGGAGACCAATACATTCCTTTTTAATTAAATTTATTTGAGCTTGGTTTCCTGCCATTTATAACCAAACTGCAACCCATGGGCAAAATCCAGCTCACTGACTGTGTTTGTATGGCCCGTGAGCTAAGAATAGTTGTATTCATTTTCAAATGATTGAAATAAACAAGAAAAACGAAAGACAAATATTATTTTATGACACATGAAAATTATGTGAAATTTAAATTTCAGTGTCCATAAGTACCGTTTTATAAAAACACAGCTACTCATTCATTTATGCATCATCTGTGTCTATTTTTGTGCTACAGTAGCAGTGTTGAGTAGTTGTGACAGAGACTTTCTGGACAACAATGCCTAAAATATTTATAACTGAAGCAGCTGACTCCCAAGAGTTTTTTTGGTTGTCTTTTTTTTTGTTTTTTTTTTTTTTGAGACGGAGTCTTGCTCTGTCGCCCAGGCTGGAGTGCAGTGGCGCGATCTCGGCTCACTACAAGCTCCGCCTCCCAGGTTCACGCCATTCTCCTGCCTCAGCCTCCCGAGTAGCTGGGACTACAGGCGCCTGCCACCACGCCTGGCTAATTTTTTTGTATTTTTAGTAGAGACAGGGTTTCACCATGTTAGCTAGGATAGTCTTGATCTCCTGACCTCGTGATCTGCCCGCCTCGGCCCCCCAAAGTGCTGGGATTACAGGCGTGAGCCCCCGTGCCCGGCCTGTTGTTGTTTTTTAAGGTTTCTGTTGATCTCCTAGGTAGATAGTAATGGGGTGCATTGAAATTTATGATTCTATCTGAGTTGAAGTGCAATCAGAGACAGAGAGGTAGGGTTCACTTCTAACCACTCAGGGAATAATTCAGTAGGTACATAATTTATTCACTATCAGGTAGGAGAAATTGTCAGTAAGAACAGAGAATCTGAGTAAGTCATTAAATGTGATCAGGTGAAATGTTTTCTATGTGAAGCCTTGGAGAATTATCTTATATCACCAGCTGTAAAGGTAGGGAGTGAAAAGGGGAGCTAATATTAATTCATTTCCTATAATACATTAGATACCATCCTAGATTTTATTTTTATGTTATGTTTGACTCATCCTCAAAACAATCATATAAGCTAGGTCATATTATTATTCTACTTTTATGATGAAAAAACTGAGATTTTGCCTTACTTTATTCAGCTAGAGAATACCAGAGCTGAGATTTGAACACAAATCTATTGGGTTCCCAAATGCATGCTTTTTGTGCTACATCATGGGTTGGAAGAATCTGAGAATGAGAAAAACAAAAGACTTCTAAAAGTATGAGGATTGTAGAAAACTGAGTTAGAATATTCTATTTGGGAGCTTCATTAAACAAGAATTGTAAACTGATGGAAGAGAGTCCTTTTCCAGTAAGAGGTAGCACTTTTGAGAGTGAAAATGAGCACTATAAATAATTATGCTGGGCCAACAGAATTGATCTGAGCTTGTCTTGGGCTAACCAGAATATATGGTGACCCTAATTAGTAATAACAAGGGCCATCTGATGATAGGCAGAGTCATGACAATGAAGTGGTGACAAATGACCAGATTATATCAAGGTCAGCTGACATCATTGGAGCAGAGACTGCATTGGGATGGAGGAGATAAGTGAATGCTAGAAGCTGCTCAGGACAATTATAGTGCCAATCCTGGAAAAGGCATAAGACACCAAGCTACCCAGCTACCTTGCTAGGGTGGTAAGGGAAGGACTTGAGGGGATTGGATTCTGGGCATTTTTATTGAGATCAGAGTTAGAAATTACTGTCACTGTAACTCAGTCCCCCATTAGAATCCCCCAAGCTGTGGAATCGGAGGTTAAACTTACCACCAGGAATATTCCTTTTCCTTTTTAAGAGCAATGATCAAAAAGACCAGTGTAGGTTTGCAGCTCCTAGCTAGCTTGCAGGTAGCTATTGTGTGGATCCCTCTGAGACATACCTGGTTGGGCTTCTCTGAAGAAATAGCTGAACAATAGCAACTCTTACGTTGCCTTTCTTCTCATTCCAGACATACTTGCTAGTTGGTCCCAGCCTTGTACCTGCCTATAGGGAATTGCATCCTCATTACTGCCTCACGTGGTTTTCCAAGGCAAACAAAAACAAGGTTTCTATTTAGCCTTTCCTATTTTATTTCTTTCCTCTTTTGATGGTGTCAATTTTCTGTCCCTCATCTTTAGCCTTTGCCCCGATTCCTGTCCTGCTGTCTGATCTCTAATATGGTTGCTTTATTAGTGGGTGCCATTTTGAAGATGTGGAAACGAGCTTTTCTATTTTTCTGAGGATGTATTTATAATCAAATAAGGTAGCAACAGGGATAAAGGTGTTCACTTTACCCATGTTTCCTTGCCTGTACCCCTACTCACACAAGTTTTTTTTAATCTGTAAACATTTTTTTTGTGCTATCAAAACTCATAATAAATTGCAGAACTTGACAGCTGCACATTTATTGGCAAACACCAGTTTGAAAGGATGTGTCCCTAGAGGATCAGTCTTGACAGTGTTTTTAACCAACACACATTGAAACACTGGTACAGACATCAGTCGACTACAGCCAAGCTCTATTCATGGATTGTGCTGATTCTGCACACACCTTCACCCTCCATGACCAACTATCATTTGTTTATTCACTCCAAGTCTCATCAGCCTGTGCACTGCTTCCCTGATAGATGCAAGACAGCATCTACATACTAACAGCATTGTGTATAATGCCCAGATTTGATATACTTTTACCATGAGGCCCCACAACCTGAAATTTAAATGTGACAATGCTATTATGTTATAGTTTGTCTTGAAAAACCACATACTTCTGGATAGACAAGACAGGCAATCTTGTACTTAGGGTATTTGGGAGTTTCTTTCAAGTACATTGTCAGGAGATACTGCAGGGAAAAAGTGAAGAACCAGAACTGATATGGGGGTACAAAGTCAGTCTTCTAGGCAAACAAAATTGCTTGTTTTTTACCACTAAACAGCATTTAAAAAAAAAAAAAAACAACACACTGAAAAAACAGCCCAAGCAGACACACAGGAGACTTCTTCATATGCAACATAAAGGATAGCCAGGAGAAAATCATGATTCTGCAACTAACGTACTACTCTAAATGGAGGGCAGTAAAATGCTGCTAAACTTTATAAAACTCATGTTGCATTGGCTTTCTTTCTCAAAGGAATCACAGAGATTACTTTTCCGGAAGCACTTTCCTTCCTTTTGCTTTACCGTGACTTAATGTGCAGAAAGGGAATTGTGTCCATTAATGATGTTCCTACTTCCAATCAAATTGTGGTTTCTAGATTACTGTTTCCTCCTAGTTTTCTCTAATTAAGTGGCATCTATGCTGCTTAGCAATTAGCTCTAAGAGCCTCAAAATGGTTTGTACGTTTGCCTGGTCTGAAGGGTGGAGAAAGGATTGTAGTCAGAGCGCCTTATGCTCTCCCTCAGTATTTTTGTCTACATGCCAAATTAAACAAAGTTGAAAGTTTGTATTATTAATTTGAAGAAAATGGCTTTGTGATACAGTATACTCAATGCCTGAAACATTGAAAGTATATTACTACCTATCATAAGCTGTGCATATTAAATTCTAGCTATTGAAACAAATGACAAGAAAGGTTGAATTTAAATGATTTAAAAGGTCCAAGAAAGAATTCCATTTGCCTGTCCCTGATTTGATAGTTCAGTAGGCAATGGCATCTTCATATACATTAAACATTTTATCAGATTTATTCATATTAGATGATTATTTCCCAAATATAATACTACTATTTTTAGTGGATCCATACATAATTTAAGTAATCTTGTAAAAAGAAAGTCAATTAATCTTTTGATAGCCAGGAAATTATGTTGTGGTAAAATTAACAATCTTAATGTAAGTGGAGAGTCTAATTTTAACTGCAACCCTTCACCACCACCCCTGTTGTCCTTTGGTTGTTACTTTCTGTGAGAATATATAAGTTGTTTGATATTCCGACAGCATATATTTAAATGTGCTAGGGACCTTGTTAAATGTTGTCCTCAGTTAACTGCAGTGATTTGGATAAACAACAACAAATACAGAAACAAAGGACAGGCTAAAAACATTTTCTCGTTTCTTAAAGCTTTGTTTGATAATGATACTTTCAAAACTTCTAAAACTGTCAGAAATAGTTATGCTTTACTATACATGTGTGAAATTGCTGCTTAAAAATATGGAATTGCTCTGGTCTTTTTGATTTTGCCTAGTATGAAGAAATAAATACATTATTTGGATGCAGGAGATGATATTTGCAAAGTCATGAAGAAATAAACTTCTAAAGAATCTATAGCGGGCATTTTTGCTTTCTGTAGTTAAACTTTTATTATGCCAAAGCCCTACATGAAAACTGAAAAGCTTTGCCAAGTTCTAGAACTTCTTTTATATTCCACCTGTCAGTTTTAGGACACATAATTAGAGGTCAGATTTTCCACAGTTAAAACATACAGCTAATCTATATATATATGGTAGCAATTTCCTGAGTACATGACAATATCTAGATAGTTTCCCAGTATTTTCAGTTTACATTGGAGTGTTTAGTATCATATACATCTAGGATGATTCTATAATACAAAAATTCTATTGCAGATGTTTGTTTAAATAATAAGTACTAAGATTTGAAAAACATATTAATAGAAGCTTAACTTAAAATATCACTGCACCAATTTACTTCTACATAAGCCATCAAATGTTATGACTACAAACTATCTGACACCTGTGTTTCTGTTTCTCAGCAGTCTTGCAGAGGATCCTGAATAATCCACCTTACATTTATCACATGAGAAGGCTAAGGCCCAAAGAGATACAACTGCTGGATTTACTGGGCATTCAAATGACAATACAATAGTAAACAACAGCAATACAACCATGACTCTTCCATTCATTCAACAATCATCAGTTGGCTTGCTTACTGTAAGTGAAGCACTATGATAATCATGAATGGTGTGAGAAAGCAGAACACAGTCTTACTTCATAAAGCTTTGATAATGATTATCTTAAAGTTTCTTAGGGTGTCATAAATAGATATGTTTTCTCATACCTGTGTAAAATTACTGTTTCTAGAAGCATAGAGTAAATTTGAATTAACTTCATTTATAAATAATAATACATAACATTTTAAGGGAGAAGATGATTAAATGTAAATGGGAGGGGCAGGCACTAAGTCAATGAGAATTTTATTTTATTTTATTTTATTTTGTTTTATTTTATTTTATTTTTTTGAGACAGAGCCTCACCCTGTCACCCGGGCTGGAGTCCAGTGGCAAGATCTTGGCTCACTGCAACCTCTGCCTGTCAGGTTCAAGCAATTCTCCTGCCTCAGCCTCCTGAGTAGCTGGGATTACAGGCGCGTGCCACCATGCCCGGCTAATTTTTTGTATTTTTAGTAGAGACGGGGCTTCACCATGCTGGCCAGGCTGGTCTCGAACTCCTGACCTCGTGATCCGCCCACCTTGGCCTCCCAAAGTGCTGGGATTACAACCTCAGCTCTGTTCCACAGGTCTGTTATGAAGCTGCATCTCAAGAAATCTTAAATGGGAAATCTTTCCATCTCCTCCATATAATAAAGGTATTCAAGATTTCCAAAGGTATTGGCTATAATAATGATTTGTTATAGCTCCAATCTTAGACATTCCCTATGATTTTTGACTTTGTTGTTTTTTGTTTCCATTACTAATTGAACTGCCAAATGCTCTATTCTCTCTTTCTCTCTCTGACACACACGTAACCTGTGTTTTTCTTTCTCTCCCCCTACAGAGCAGCGTGCTGACTTTTTGGGCATCTCATTTGACTGTCATACCTTCTCAATTCTTTTTTGTTTGTTTGTATTTTTATTTCGATAAATAAAAAATTATTTATCGAAATAAATGTATTAAAAAATTTAAATAATGTATTAAAAATTAATTTTGTAGGCACATAGTAGATATATGTATTTATAGAGTACATGAGATGTTTTGATACAGGCATGCAATGCTAAATAATTACATCATGGAGAATGGAGTAACCATCCCCTCAAGCATTTATCCTTTGCATTACAAACAATCCAATTACGCTTTTTTAGTAATTTTTAAATGTACAATTAAGTTATTATTGACTGTAGTCACCCTGTTGTGGTATAAAATAGTAGGTCTTATTCATTCTTTCTAACTAACTAATTTTTTTGTATCCATTAAACATCCCCACCTCCCCCACAGCTCCCTACTGCTCTTCCCAGCCTCTGGTAACCATCGTTCTACTCTCTTTGTCCATGAGTTTTCATTTTTACATTCCACAAATAAGTGAGAACATGCGATGTTTGTCCCTCTGTGCCTGACCTATTTGACTTAACATAATGATCTCAAGTTCCATCTATGTTGTTGCAAATGACTGGATCTCACTATTTTTATGGGTGAATAGTACTCCATTGTGTATATGTGCCACATTGTCTTTATCCATTCATCTGCTGATGGACAATTAGGTTGCTTCCAAATCTTAGCTATTGTAAATAGTGCTGCAACAAACATAGGAGTGCAGATATCTCTTTGATATACTGATTTCCTTTGTAGTTTTGTAGTTTTCCTTTCTCATTGTAGTTTTGATTTGCATTTCTATGATAATCAGTGATGTTAAGCACATTTTCCTATGCCTGTTTGCCATTTATATGTTTTCTTTTGTGAAATGTCTATTGAAATCTTTTGCCCATTTTTTAATTGGATTATTAGACTTTTTCCTAAGGAGTTGTTTGAGTTCCTTACGTATTTTGGTGATGAATCCCTCATCAGATGGGTAGCCTGCATCAGATGGGTAGTCTGCAAATATTTTCTCCCATTTTGTGCATTGTGTCTTTGTTGATTGTTTCCTTTGCTGTGCAGAAGCCTTTTAACTTGAGGTGATCCCATCTGTCTATTTTTGCTTTGGTTACCTGTGTTTGTAGGCTATTATTATTTTTGTGGAATGTTTTGTGGAATGTTTAGGTGTTTCCAAATATTTTATATGTATATTAATATATATAATTTATATATATTTATATATAAATTATATATATTTATATTTATATATTATATAAAATATGTATTATATATAAATATATATTTTATATATTTGTATAAATTTATAAATTTATGTATTTATATATAAATTCATATTTATATATGAATAATATATAATATAGAAATATATATAAATCTAGATTTATATATAAATTTATATAGATTTATATTTATATACAAATCTATATATATTTATATTTATATATAAATCTATATATATAGATTTATATATAAATTTATATATAAATCTATATATATATAAATTTATATATATAAATCTATATATATATTTACATATAAATTTATATACATATAAATCTTTATAAATGTATATATCAATCTTTATATATATAAATCTATAAATCTTTATATATATAATATATATAAATCTTTATATATATAAATATATATAAATCTTTATATATATAAATATATATAAATAAATCTATATAAATCTTTATATATATAAATCTATATGAATCTTTATATATATAAATCTATATGAATCATTATATATATAAATCTATATGAATCTTTATATATGTAAATCTATATGAATCTTTATATATGTAAATCTATATGAATCTTTATATATGTAAATCTATATGAATCTTTATATATGTAAATCTATATGAATCTTTATATATGTAAATCTATATGAATCTTTATATATGTAAATCTATATGAATCTTTATGTATGTAAATCTATATGAATCTTTATGTATGTAAATCTATATGAATCTTTATGTATGTAAATCTATATGAATCTTTATGTATGTAAATCTATATGAATCTTTATGTATATAAATCTATATGAATCTTTATGTATATAAATCTATATGAATCTTTATATATATAAATCTATATGAATCTTTATATATAAATCTATATATAATCTTTATATATATAAATCTATATAATCTTTATATATATAAATCTATATAAATCTTTATATATATAAATCTATATAAATCTTTATATATACAAATATATATAAATCTTTATATATATAAATATATGAAAATCTTTATATATATAAATATATAGAAATCTTTATATATGAATATATAAACATCTATATTTCTATATTCATATTTATATATATTTATATATTATTTATATATTTTATATATAAATATATTTATATATATTTATATATATATTTATATATGATTTATATATAGAAATTATATATATGATTTATATATAGAAATTATATATATGATTTATATATATAAATTATATATATTATTTATATATATAAATTATATATATAATTTATATATATTATTTATATATAAATTATATGTATAATTTCTATATATAATTTATATATCAGTTATATATATAATTTATATATAAGTTATATATATATAATTTATATAACTTATGTATAATTTATATATAATTATATTTACATATATAATTATATATAATTATATTTATATATATATAATTTATATATAATTAGATTTATATATATAATTATATATAATTAGATTTATATATAATTTATATATAATTAGATTTATATATAATTATATTTATATATAATTTATATATAATTGTATTTATATATAATTGATATATAATTTATATATCAATTATATAAAAATATAATTTGTATATAAATTATATGAAAATATAATTCATATATGAATTATATAAAAATATAATTCATATATGAATTATATAAAAATATAATTCATATATAAATAATATAAAAATATAATTTATACATAAATAATATAAAAATATAATTTATATATAAATAATATATAAATATAATTTATATATAAATAATATATAAATATAATTTATATATAAATAATATATAAATATAAATTACATAGAATTTATATATAAATATGAATTATATAGAATTTTGTATATAAATTATATATATAATTTATATATAAATCATATTTTTATATATAATTTATATATAAATCATATTTTTATATATAATTTATATATAAATCATATTTACATATAATTTATACATATAAATTATATAAAAAAATATAATGTATATATAAATTATATTTATATATAAATAAGATATAAATATATATATAAAAATATATATATAAAAAATGAAATTTTTGCCCATACCAAGGTCCTGGAGAGTTTCTCCAGTGTTTTGTTGTTGTTGTTTTTGGTTTTGGTAGCAGTTTCATAGTTTGAGGTCTTAGATTCAATACAGAATCCTTTACCTTAACTTCATCCCCCTCTTTTTTACTTTTTGTTGTTTCTATTTATATCTTATTGTACTGACTATGTCTTGAAAAGTTGTTTTAGTTATTATTTTTTATTGGTTCATCATTTAGTCTTTCTACGTAGGATAAGAGTCGTTTACACACCACAGTTTAGACCTCTGGAGTGAGCAATTACTCCCTGACTAGGGTTATTTTAAATATTCTCTCCATGGGAGGAAGTCAGTTGAGTTTGATCTGGTTTTCCTTTATGCTCTCACAGGACAGGACAGAGTTCAATATCTCACAATTGCTGTCTTCTCCTTCCCCCAGCACCCAGAGACACTTTCCATCCACATCATGCCACTTTTGCCAGAGAGTGGGGGATGGGGAAGGAGTGGTGTCAGTGATTCAGGATTGTTTTTACTGTCTCCTCAGTGCTTGTTTCAGCAGTATGAAGGTAAAACCAGGTACTACTATGAGGGGTCACCTGATTTTTGATTCCTGTGAAGATGTTTTTTTTTTTTCCTGTGTAGATAGTTGATTTAACTTTTATTAACATTATATTAACATCATTCTTGACCTATCATTTCCCACTCATACCCAAATGCATATGACATTTGAGATCTATATCAATTCATTGCATCTTATCTCTAATTCTACTGAAATAATTTCTTACCAATTGTTTGTTATATTTTTTTCTATAGTGTACCTAAGTTTATTCCCAGATTTTAACCATATTAGAAAATTGAATTGCTGATTCCTGTATCATAAGAGTAGGCAATAATTCACTTACCATTGTAGACTGTATTCATCTATCGTTTCTTTGATTATAGACAATAAAGCCCTGGTATGGTAAATTGTATTTTTGTTGAAAATATTTTGACTCTATCCTATAGGAACACTCTATGGAGGATTTCCTTTCTCCATTGACATCAGAATTGTTCTTGTGAATTGCTTTGTTCAATTAAGTATAAATGCCTTTCAAGCTGAAGCTTTATGAGATAGCATATGCTATTGTGTGCTCTCCTTTCCTTACTGTGAAACCAGAAATGTCCTAGGAAGAGGCTGCTCTAATAATCTGGGTCCAAGAGCAAATGTATCATGGAATATAGCTATAGCTGACCTTAAATAGAACTGTAGTTTGAGTGAAAAATAAATCTTTATGGTTTTAAGCCAGTTAGATTTTGTGGTTATTTGCTATTATAACACAACTTAACCTAAGCTGACTGACACACTTGGCAGCTGTGCTTATAATCTGTAATTTGGCAGTGATACTTAGCGTGGCATCATGAACATAAAAATGTACATGTATGTGTTAATATCTTCCCCTTCTCCTGTTGTCAAATTTCATCCAGGTATGAAATCTTAATGTATTTGTTTCTTTTATTTTCCTCCTATATCCATACACCATTTACTTATTAATTATAACCTTTTACTGTTAAAATTTTTAGAATGGGGATGTTCTAATTTTAGCTGATACTCAGATCTCTAACTCCTATCCCTTTCCAAGAAGTAGTAGCTCTTGATGTGAGTTTAAAGACTCACAGTTAGGGAAGCTTATGGCCTGGGACAAGGTCTGAGTGGGACCCTACAGGAGCAAAACTGGTTTTGCCAACTGCATGAGAGCTGGGTGAAGACTCTCGCTACTGGCTATCTCCCACGTCCCTGGCAAACCATAGGACACAGCATAGGTGCCAAAACTCCCTTTGGCCTGAGAACTACCCCTACATCCTCCACAGTGGCTGTGGCAAGCCCTGCCCAGGGAGAGTCTGAGCCCAGACGTGCCTAACCCTGCCCCCACCTGAAGGTTTATCTCTACCCACCCCGGTAGCCAAACACAAAAGACAGAAACTCTTGGGTACATTATGGTGCTACCCATCACCTGAGAAACCACAATACTTACACTGGCCAACTTAGGGCAACCTTAGATTCCCCTACTACTACTGCAGCTGGTGCTCCTTTGAAAGTACCACCTCCTCACTGGAGGCCAACCAACTCAGGCCATTACAGCAACTCATTACAGAATAAGCCTGATCCTAGGAAGGAAAATACAACAGATAATTCCACTGCCTGCAACATCTTGGCTAACCAGAGGTCCTGACTATGTCCACATGACAACTTCATTGCTAGCATAACCAGCATTTGAGAAAGCCAGCACACTAAACATATCTACAACCAGGAACCCTCACAGAGTCTACTTCACTCCCTTGCCACCTCCATCAGAACAGGTGCTGGTATCCACAGCTGGGAGACCTGAAGACAGATTGCATCACAGGATGCTCTGCAGACATTCCCCAGCACCAGCCCAGAGCCTGGTAGCACTGCTGGGTGGCTAGACCAAGAAGAGCAATAACAATCACTGTAGCCTGGCTCACAGGAAGCCCCATCCCTCGTAGAAGAAGAAGAGCACCACATCAAGGGATCACCCCGTGGGACAAAAGAATCTGAACAGCACACTTTTGAGTTTCAGAACTTTCCACAGAAATAGTCTACCCAAATGAGAAGGAACTAGAAAAGTAATTCTGGTAATATGACAAAGGAAGGTTTTATAAAACCCATAAAAATTCACATTAGCTTTCCAGCAATGGATCAAAAACAAGAAGAAATCTCTGAATTTCCAGATAAAGAATTCAGAAGACTGATTACTAAGCTACTCAAGGAGATACCTACTGGAGAAAGGTAAGAACCAATGTAAAGAAATTTAAAAAAATACACAATATGGATGAAAAATGCTGCAGAAAAATAAATATCATGGAGAAAAAACAATCACAACTTCTGGAAATGAAAGACACACTTAGAGAAATACAAAATGCACTAGAAAGTTTCATCAATAGTAGAACAAGAAGAAGAAAGAAATTCAGAGCTTGAAGACAAGGCTTTAGAATTTATGCTATCAGACAAAGAAAAAGAAAAAAGAATTAAAAAACTTGAACAAAGCCTCCTTGAAATTTGGGATTATTTTAAATGGCCAAACCTAAGAATAATTGGTGTTCCTGCAGAAGAAGAAAAATCTAAAAGTTTGAAAAATTTATTTGAGGGAATAATTGGGGAAAATTTCCCTGGTCTTGCTAGATATCTAGACATCCACATACAAGAAGGTCAGAGAACACCTGAGAAATTCATCACAAAAAGATCATCACCCAGGAACATAGTGATCAGGTTATCTAAAGTGAAGATGAAAGAAAGATACTTACGAGCTGTGAGACAAAAGCATCAGGTAACCTATAAAGGCAAACCTACCAGATTAACAGCCGATTTCTCAGCAGAAACCTCACAAGTCAGAAAGGATTGGGGTCCCATCTTTAGCCTAATGAAACAAAATAATTCTCAGCCAATACTTTTGTATCCAGCAAAATTAAACTTCATAAGTAAAAGAGACATAAAGTCTTTTTCAGACAAACAAATGCTGAGAGAATTTGCCAGTACCAAGCCAGCACTACAAGAAATTATACAAGGCGCTGTAAATCTTGAAACAAAACTTTGAAATGCACCAAAATAGAACCTCCTTGAAGCATTAATCTCACTGGGCCTATCCAACTTAACACAATGATAAAAAGAACAAGGTATTAAGGTGACAAATAGCATGATGGATAGTTACAGTACCTCCCATCTCAATATTAATGTTGAATGTAAATGACCTAAATGCTCCACTTTAAAGGTATAGAATCGCAGCAAGGATAAAAATCCACCAGCCAAGTATCTGCTGTCTTCAAGAGATTACCTAACACATAAGGACTCACATAAACTTAAGATAAAGGAGTAGAAAAGGATATTCCATGCAAATAGAAACCAAAAGTGACCAAGAATAGTTATTCTTAGACAAAACAGACTTTAAAGCAGCAACAGTAAAAAAAGACAAAGAGGGACATTATATAATGGTAAAAGGATTAATCCAATGGGAAAATATTACAATCCTACATATATATGCACCTAACACTGGAGCTGCCAGATTTATCAAACAAGACCTAAGAATGAGATAGATGGCAACACAACAATAGTAGGGGATTTTAATACTCCACTGACAGCACTAAACAGGTCATCAAGATGGAAAGTCAACAAAGAAACAATGGACTTAAGCTATACCATAGAGTAATTGGACTTAACAGATATTTACAGAATATTCTACCCAACAACTGAGAATATACATTCTTTTAATCAGCACATGGAACATTATCCAAGATAGACCATATGATAGGTCACAAAACAAGTCTCAATAAATTTAACAAAATCAAAATTATATCAAGTGATCCTCTCGTACCACAGTGGAATAAAACTGCAAATTAATTCCAAAAGGAACCCTCAAAACTATACAAATACATCAAAATTAAATAATCTCCTCTTGAATGATCTTTGGGTCAACAATGAAATCAAGGTGAAAATTTAAAAATTGTTTGAACTAAATGATAATAGTGATACAACTTACCAAAATCTCTGGGATACAGCAAAAGTGGTGCTAGGAGGAATGTTCATAGCATTAAATGCCTACATCAAAAAGTCTGAAAGAGTGCAAATAGACAATCTAAGGTCACACCTCAAGGAACTAGAGAAACAAGAACAAGCCAAACCCAAACCCAGCAGAAGAAAAGAAATAATAAATATCAGAGCAGAACTAAATGAAATTGAAACAAAAAAAAAAATACAAAAGACAAGTAAAACAAAAAGCTGGTTCTTTTAATAGATGAACAAAATTATTAGACCATTAGTAACATTCACCGAGAAAAGAAGAGAGAAGATTCAAATAAGCTCAGTCAGAAATGAAACATGAGATATTCCAAGTGACACCACAGAAATACAAAAGATCATTCAAGGCTACTATGAACACCTTTATGCACACCAACTAGTAAATCTAGAGGAGATGGACAAATTCCTGGAAATATACAACCCTCTTAGATTAAATCAGGAAGAAATAGGAACTCTGAACAGAAGAAAAATATGTAGCGAGATTGAAACAGTAATAAAAAATTTCCAACAAAAAAAGTCCAGGATCAGATGGATTCACAGCTGAATTGTATCAGACATTCAAAGAATTGGTACAAATCTTACTGAAACTATTCCAAAATATGAAGAAAGAGAGAACCCTCCCTAAATCATTCTATAAAGGCAGTATCACCCTAATACCAAATCCAGGAAAGGAGATAACAAAAAATGAAAACTACAGACCAATATCCCTCATGAACATAGATGCAAAAATCCTCAACAAAATACTAGCTAACTGAATGCAACAGCATATCTAAAAAGATAGTATGCCACGATCAAGTAGGTTTCACACTGGGAATGCAGGGATGGTTTAACACATGCAAGTCAATAAATGTAATATATCACATAAACAGAATTAAAAACAAAAATTATATGATCATCTCAATAGATGCAGACAAAGCATTTGACAAAATTCAGAATCTCTTTATGATTAAAACCCTCAGCAAAATTTCCATAGAGGGGACATTCCTCAAGGTAATAAAAGCAGTCTATGAAAAACACACAGCCAACATTATACTAAACAGAGAAAATTTGAAAGCATTGTCCCTAAGAACTGGAGCAAGACAAGGATGCCCACTTTTACCACTTTTAATCAACATAGTACTGGAAGTCCTAGCCAAAGCAATCAGACAAGAGAAAGAAATCAAGGGCATCTAAATTGGTAAGGAGGAAGTCAGACTCTCACTGTTTGCCAATGATATGATCATATACCTAGAGAAAACTAAAGATTTATCCAAAAAGCTCCTATACCTGATAAATGAATCCAGTAAAGTCTCAGGCTACAAAATCAATGTACACAAATCAGCAGCACTGCTATACACCAACAATGACCAAGCTGAGAATCAAATCAAGAACTCAATCCCTTTTACAACTGCTGCTGCTGCCAAAAAAAAAAAAAAAAAAAAAAAAATCTTAAGAATATACCTAACAAAGGAGGTGAAAGATCTCTACAAGGAAAATTGCAAAACACTGCTGAAAGAAATCACTGAAGACACAAACAAATGGAAATACATCCCATGCTCATGGATGGGTAGAATCAATATTGTGAAAATGACCATACTGCCAAAAGCAATCTACAAATTCAATGCAATTTCCATCAAAATACCACCATCATTCTTCACAGAACTAGAAAAAAAAAATCCTAAAATTCATACAGAATCAAAAAGAGCCCACATAGCCAAAGCAAGACTAGGCAAAAAGAACAAATCTGGAGGCATCACATTCCTTACTTCAAACTATACTATAAGGCCATAGTCACCAAAACAGGATGGCACTGGTATGTCAATTGGCATGTAGACAAATGGAACTGAATATAGAACCCAGAAATAAAGTCAAATACTTACAGCAAACTGATTTTTGACAAAGCAATAAAAAATATAAAGCAGGAAAAGGACACTTTATTTAACAAATGGTGATAGAATAATTGGCAACCCACATGTAGAAAAATAAAACAAGGTCATCATCTCATATCTTATACAAAAATCAACTCAAGATGGATCAAAGACTTAAACATGAGACCTGAAACCATAAAAATTCTAGAAGATAACGTTGGCAAAAACTCTTCTAGACATTAGCTTAGACGGAGTTCACGACCAAGAACCCAAAAGCAAATGCAACAAAAACAAAGATAAATAGATGGGACCTAATTAAACTAAAAAGCTTCTGCATGGCAAAAGAAATAATCAGCGGAGTAATCAGACAACCCACAGAGTGGGAGAAGATATTCACAAACAATGCATCTGACAAAGGACTAATATCCAGAATCCACAAGGAACTCAAACAAATCAGCAAGAATAAAAACAATTAATTCCATCAAAAAGTGGGTAAAGGACATGAATAGACAGTTCTCAAAAGAATATGTACAAATGGCCAACAAACATGAAACAATTCTCAGTATCACTAATTATCATGGAATTGCAAATCAAAACCACAATTAGATACCACCTTAAGAATGACCATAATTTAAAAATAAAAAAAAAAGATAACAGATGTTGGCATCGATGTTGTGAAAAGGTAACAATTTCACACTGCTGGTAGGAATGTAAGCTAGTACAATCACTATGGAAAACAATATGGAGGTTCCTCAAAGAACTAAAAGTAGAACTACCACTCCAGGGTATCTATCCAGAGAAAAAGTCATCGTATGAAAAACATGCATGTTTACAGGAGCACAATTTGCAATTGCAAAAATATGGAACCAGCCCAAGTGCCCATCAACTAATGAGTGGATAAAGGAAATGTGGTATGTATATATATATATATTATATATATTTATGAATACTACTCAGCCATAAAAAAGAACAAAATAACGGCATTTGCGTCAACCTCAGTGGAGTTGGAGATCATTATTTTAAGTGAGGTAACTCAGGAATGGAAAACGAAATATCATATGCTCTCACTTATAAGTGAGAGCTAAGCTATGAGGATGCAAAGGCATAAGAATAATATAATGGACTCTGGTGACCTGAGGGGAAGGTTGGGAGGGGGTTGAGGGATAAAAGACTACACATTGGGTACAGTGTACACTCCTTGGATGACAAGTACCCAAAAATCTCAGAAATCACCACTAAAGAACTTATCCATGTAACCAAAATCCTCCTGTTTTCCCAAAACAATTGAAATAGATTTTTTTAAAATGACAAATATGAATAAAAGGGCTCACAATTAGAAAAGCAGCAATTCACTTCAAGTAAACATGGAAAGGGCTAAGTACCATTCTAAGTTTATTGACATTGTGTTGTTTAAGGATAACAATGATGTTAAACTTAGTGTACTATTTTAGTCACTATTTCAAGATAGAGAAACTAAGGCAGAGGAAATTTAAATATTTTGTCCAAAGACACACATATGGTAAGTGTCGAAAACATGATTTGAATCCAGTCAGTCTGGCATCAATGTTCCTTACTTTTCACCATTACTCCAAACTCCCTTTATTAGGATTAGTAGGGAATGGTGCTTTTCTTAGGAGAAATGAAGAGGTTAAAAGCTCTATCTTTCCTGGGATCTGATCTCCTCTCTAAACTTGCCCCCTTATATTTCAAGGTAAAATTGACTGATTCCTGTTTGTGTGAGGCTTAGGGACAGGGAGGAAGAAAGTACGTGGTTCTCATTAGGCTGTAGAAAGGGGAAAGTTTTCTTTGGCTTTGCTATTTTGTGCTGCTTGTAGCCGAGGTGGTAACATCTAGAAGGCTAGGGTCAGGATATGCAGGCAAAACCAAGCCTCTTAAGATTCATATATGGCTCATTGTTGACACCAGGGAAAGAATTTTGGTTTCAAAACCCCAACTAAAAGAAGTACGTGCATTTGGCTGGACTGTTCTCTGTAAGTTTTACCCTCAGGAAACTGGCACAAGTAAAAGCTAGTGAGGATTTTAGGGGCATGAGGACCCCAAGGAATCTTCATCAGAGAAAGATTAATATAGTCAGTCTTTTTTTTTTCTTTTCCCATATTTGTGCTAATTTGGGCCATCTCTATCATCAGGTTATTGTAGTAGTTCCCATTTTTTGGTCAGATAACTTCGCCTGCTTCCTATTGATGATTAAACACATTCAAAGGTATTTCCCTTGGTTGCACCCCCGGCCCCTTTCTGTTTTATTTCTCATTTTTCCCTTTTGAGTGCCCTGTGTCCCACCCATGTCCTGCATTTCCGGCTTCAGTTTCTTTGCCCAAAACTGTTTCCAAATACCTAAAATGCCTCCCAATCGCACTTCCACATATTCAAATTTTTCAAGTCCAAATGCAAACTTGTCTTCTCCAAGAAGATTTTTCTGATTCCTTAGCCTGTTGTAGTTTCTCACTCTTCAGAAAGCCAAGAGAAATGATCTGTTTTTTCTTTTATGGTAGATATGAATTGTTACTTTGCAGTAAATGAGCTGTGTTTTATCTACACCATAGGACTGTACACTTCTTTTTCTTTTTTTTTTTAATTTTTTTTTGAGACAGAGTCTTGCTCTGTCGCCCAGGCTGGAGTGCAGTGGCACGATCTCGTCTCACTGTAGCCTCTGCCTTCTGGGTTCCAGCGATTCTCCTGCCTCAGCCTCCCGAATAGCTGGGATTACAGGCATGCGTCACCATGCCCAGCTAATTTTTGTACTTTTAGTAGAAACGGAGTTTCACCATGTTGGCCAGGCTGGTCTCAAACTCCTGACCTCAGGTGATCCACCCACCTCGGCCTCCCAAAGTGCTGAGATTACAGGCATGAGCCTCCGTGCCTGGACAGACTGTACACTTCTTAAGGGCAGACATCACTAGGCATTTATATTCCCACAGCTCATAGCCTTTGTTCCTTTATCCAGTCATTTATTTATTTAACAGTAACGAACAAAAGATAGGCATTGCTTACATTCATGAAGCCAATATAGGGTAAATACACACAGTAAGCCTTCAAATATTTGTTGAATGAGTGTTGATCATAGTTGATGTATTTACTGGTTGTATTAGACCGTGCAGGCTGCTATAACAAGATACCTTAGACTGTAATTTATAAACAGAAATTTATTGCTCACAGTTTTGGAGACTGAGAAGTCGAAGATGAAGATGCCAGCAAATTTGGTGTCTGGTGAAGGTCTGTTTCTCACAGATGGTGACTCTGTGTCCTCACATAGTAGAAGAGGCAGAGGGGAAAAAACAGCCTCCCTCAATATCCTTTTATAAGGGCACTAATCTTTAATAGGTTAGGGATTAGAGTCTGCCCTCATGACCTAATCACCTCCAAAAGGCCTGTAGTAGTTCTCCTTAGGCTGTAGAAACGGGAAATTGTCCTTAATACCACCACAATGGGGAGTAAGCTTCAACATATGAATTTTGGAGAAACACCAACTTTCAGACCATAGGACTGGTCTTTATTGTAATAAATAGCCTTTAAGTATAAAGAAATATTAGGTTTATATTTAAAAGTACCTCAAGGTGTATACAAAGGTCTATAGGATTCCTTTAGTATTTAACATCCACAAGAAAGCTTAAGACACCATAAATTCAATGTAAGTTGATAATAATAGACACCTTAAAACATTTTAAATGTTGTTTTAATTTTTAAGCCTATTATTTAAAAGCCCATGAATGGGGGAATAATTATGTATTCTGGGCAGAATTTACATGGTATGGAATCAGGGTCTCAAGATTAAATCAGCCATACTCAGCATAGAAAATGCTCCTAATTCATTTTACTATTACAGTAAAATGGTCTATGGACCCAGATAGTTTACTCTTGCCATTAAAACATTAATTCTAATGGCGTAAATGGCAAATCAAGTTATCTGACAGAAATTAGTGGGACTCTAGTTTGATATGTGCAAATTATAAAGTCAACAACAACACATAAGCAGCTAACTCAGGAGAATAGTATTTTTAGGAAAACTCCTGCCTTTAAACCCAAGCAATTGTGATCACTTTGAGAATTGTTCTTCTTGGTTATCTGGGATAATCCTCACCACCCTGTCAAAATTGACTATAAAAAGCATCATATTTTGTGTGAGGTTTGCTAATTTTAGGATCACTAGAAAACAGTATCTCCTGTCTCCTCGAACTCGGGGACCCGGATAAACCTAGTCAGCAATCCTAGGATTGTGCAACTCTCATGTAGCCAGGTAGGTGGCAGGGCTGTCTTCAAAGTCCTGCTGTCATTGGCCTTCAATGCATCTCACCTCTGATCCCTCCTTTGTGTGTGCCTAGCACTTTGTGTATATGTCTATAAGTGTACTTACAATATTGTATTCTAATTGTTGGATTGCCAATCTCTGTCATTAAATGAGATGTGTCTTGAGGGCAAGGACTGAGTCGTTATGTCTCAAGCAACTAGAATGAATCTTTAAATAAATATTTGATGACTGACTTAACAAATTGCATATGTTAGGTAGAGATGTCTTAAGAATAGAAATGGTGCCAGAAAATCAAGAAGAACACTTACTTAACCTTTACTTTCCCCACTGATTAGCTGCCAAATAAAATCACTTAATTAGAAATTCAGTTCTTTTTCTTTTCTAAAAAAATCCAAGTACTCCTGGTGTGGCTAACATATAAAAACCTATAGGTGATTTTTGGATAAGTTCAGTGGTTCTCAAACATCGGGGTGCATCAGAATCACCTGGAGGTATTGTTAAAACACAGATTGCTGGGCTTCACCCCCAGAGTTTCTGATTTAGTAGGTCTAGGATAGGGCCTAAGAATGTGCATTTCTAACACATTCTCAGGTGACATTGATGGTGATGGCCCGGGGAACACATTTTAAGAACCACTGGCTTACTGTAAAGGAACTATCAGATCATTACCAGAGGGTAGATTTTGATGGCTATAGACAGTGCAGGAGACTATGAAAGGAGGAAGAAAGAAGGAAAAATGGAGAATAAACATAGCTCCAAGACCAGTTACACTTTACAATTTTTTGACGGCCTGAAATAGTAGAAATCTTTGAAGTGTAATGTGTAGTTGTGGAATTGGCACAGTGCACTCACCTTGGGAATAGAAAATACGACTTTCTAAATACAATATTCTTTACACCTTAAAAGGGGTATTTCAATAAATGCGATAAATGCTTATTTAACAGTTCATAAATATAGCACCCTTTTTCCAAGTCATTTGGCCTTTAAAATGTGTGATTGCTTTTTTTGTCCAACAATAAGAGGCTATTTTGTGCTATTTTCTCCATGAATACTGCTGTTATTACTTAATATTTATTAAATAGCCACCATAGTGGCTTTATTCTTACAGAAGAGGTTTTTCTTCTTTAAATTTCTGTGCGAAATAGGATTTTCCTGCTGCCTGTCAAATTGAAACCATATTAAACAACACAGAATAACTTGAAGCAGACTGGGGTAAGAGGAATCAATGCCCACTTTTCTGAATTTAGAAAAGCCAACCACAACAAACGAAACATTTCTTTCTTTTAGCTTGATCCTAATGTATCTATTAGGAATGCAGTTGCAGATACATCCAATCAATTAAACAGGTCACACACTGATGAGCCTTAAGATTTATTGTTTAGAAGTGAAATGTAGGAACATATCATGTCAAAGGAAATAGGATCCATAGTTTAAGGGAAGATAAATCAGACTTTGAAGGTAATAATCTTCAGAAAAGTCATTTTAAAGAGACACTGTACATGTTGGATTTGATAACTTGAGGAGAATGAGAATTATAACAGTACTAAAGGGTGAAGCTGAGAATTTAAAGACCAGGGAAAATTTAATAAAAAAGAGTCATGCTTTATGACATGGATTAGGAAACTGCAAGGATAGAATTCACAGTCCTAATTTGTTATTTGGAAAAAAGAAAAAAATCTATTTCATGATAAGACATAATCACAATTCTAGCAGTCTCAAAATAATTATTTCTAGTTCAAAACTATATAATGAATCACAACACAAAATAAATATGCCTTCAGACATATTGAGGCTGGGTTTTATTTTTCTCTTTCTCCTCTGATTCCTCTCCACCAAATGTGTGAATGCATAAATAATGGAAGAAAAGACTAAGACAGGGAATTACCACATAGAACAATTTGAAGAAAGCATCAATTATGGTTCTATTATGGGTTGAATTGTGTCCCACAAAAAGGTATGTTGAACTCCTCATTCCCCATACCTCAGATTGTGACCTTATTTGAAAACAGGTTTGTTGCAGATGTAACTAGTTAAGATGAGGTCATGCTGGAATAGGCGGCCCTTAAAAGAAGTATGACTGGTGTGCTTATAAGAAAAGGAGAGGAGACACAGATGCATAAGAAAAATGCTATGTAACAACAGAGGCGGAAATTTGAGTGGTGCACCTACAAGCCAAGGAATGCCAAGGATTGCCAGAAATCACCAGAAGCTAGGAAAGAGGCATGGAACAGATCTTCCCTCAGAGGAAACCATTCCTGCTGACACCATTTCAGACTTCTAGCCTCCAGAACTGTGAGAGAATATGTTTTTGTTGCGTTAAGCCACCCAGTGTGTGGTGCTATGTTATAGCAGCCGTAGGAAACTGATGTAGTTTCTTTCTCAAAACTTCATATGTTTCAAGATTTGTTCACATAAAGGGCTAAACTTTCTTTCTACGTTAACTCATATTTCACCACTCAAGTCAGCGAAAACCTTTAATGAAACTAAAAATCATGAATAAATGAGATGAGTTTTTATTAGGATGATTCTCAGGAATATACATGTAATAACAGTCAACACACATCCTAGGGCACACTATCCAAATAGAAATGAAAAAAGAGATAAAGTGGGAATAAAAGTGCCTGAAAATATTCTATATTTAATTTTTAATAGTAGGAAAACTTTTTTGTTCTCACTAATATGTTATAAATGTTACATATAGATTATATTTTAGTGAGAGCAATGCTACTGGATGTAGTTAATTACTTTTAAATTCTTAGTTTAATAGTTTGTGATGCAATGATTTAATGGTCTGGTTCTAAATTTAGTATATGTTGATACCTGGTTTTAATGGTTATTACAGTCAAAAAACCTACTTCACAAAAATATATAGGACCAAATGAAAAGAGTGCACTGTTGGCTGCATTTATTAAATACTGATGCTCAAGTCTTTGTTCCAACCACCAATTTTGTAAATGTTTTGGTTAAATTATGTTGATACATTAGTTTTTATTTTAAATAATTTAGAAGTAAATTGCAAACATCATAGTACTTTCTCTTTTCACATTCAGCTTGTACCTACTAATAATAAAGACATTCTCTTATATAACTACTATATTAATATGGCACCTAAGAAAAATGACAGTAATTCTCTAATGTTACCTAAAATGTAGTCCATATGAAAAACATGATAATTGTCCCAAGAATGTCTTTTATAGCCTTTTTTGAACCAATGGGCAATGTAGGTTCACATATTACATTTTTTGTTTTATTAGCCTCTCAGAAAAGAATATCTGTCTTTCATCCGTTTTATTTTTCATGACATTGACTACTTTTTAGTCTAAGATTGCTTTCCTGTAGAATGTCCTGGATTCTGGGTTTGTCTTACTGTTTCCTCCTGGGTTTGTTTAACTTTTTATGAGTCACATGTATTTCTTATGAACTAAAAGTAAGACCTCTAGAAGCTTGATTAGATTAAGATTAAATGTTTCAGCAGGAATATTTTAAAGACAATATCATTTATTTCAATTTGCATTATATTGATAGGCACACCACATCTGGCTGCCCCTATGCTAGTAACAGTACACTTGATCATTTGCTTAAGGTGGTGACCTCCAGACTTCTCCACTATAAATGCACTTTCCCCTAGGCATATTTCCACAGGGCCAATATTCTTTTCACAACAACTTTTCACTAAACTGCTTTAGCATTCATTAATAATCATTGACTTGATCAATGATTACTTTAGAGGTTACAGAATAGTGGTTTTCTAAATTTCTCATTTATTTTACGTTTAATTTATTAACTGGTATTCCGGAAAGAAGCGATCTCCTTTTATCTACCTTTCTCCATGTCTGGGGCAGGAAAGTGCAAGGTGAGACTAAAACATGTTGTTTCAGAGATCGCAAGGTGGTGCTTGAAGACAAATAGAGACATGTCACTTCACAAGGGTACAGGATCCACCTTGAAGAAGCTCCCACTCAAATTGTTTCAAATGTGGCCAGTGAGACCTCATGCTTCTTGAGTGTCATTACTTACTTCTAGGACTATCAATAGCCAGAACTAGGAAAAATGCTTTTTAAAATTATGAATTCATCTTGATACTGTCATCTTTTTATTTTTATTTGTGGTAAAAATACACATAATAAAATGTAACATCCCAATCATTTTTAAACATATATTTTCATAATGTTGTGAAACAGATCTCTAGTACTTTCATCTTGCAAAACTGAAAGTCTATACCCATAAAACTACCCCTTTTTCCTCCCCCCAGCCCCTGGAAACCATCATTTTACCTTCAGTTTCCAAGATTTTGACTTTGTTAGATATCTCATATCAGTAGAATTATACAGTGTTTGCCCTTTTGTGACTGGCTTATTTCACTCAGCATAATGTCCTCAAGGTTTATCCATGTTGCAGCATCTGACAAGATTTTTTTCTTTTTTAAGGATGAATAATATTCCACTGTTTGTATATACCATGTTTTTGTTTATTCATTCATTAACGGACTTTTGGGTTGCTTCTACCTCTTGGCTATTTGTGAATAATGCTGCAATGAACTTGGGTGTGCAAATATCTCTTCAAGATCCTGCTTTCAATTCCTTTGGATATACACCCAGAAGTAGGATTGCTGGATCATATGGTAATTCTATTTTTAATTTTTAAAGAAAGATTTGCACTGTTTTGCATAGTGGATTTCAGTTCATTTTTTTAAGTTGCAGAGCTTTTTTTTGTAATTTATTCATTACTTCTGTCTCATTTTTTAAATCTTTTTAAATTTTTTACCATTTTTAAATCAAAATGTTTGTTTTCATGTTGAAATTGTACATGAAACTTTAGAAAATATGCAACAGATACAAATTTCAGGAGATCATTGTTACCCTCCAACACAGTAACATTGGAGCCAGTGGCATTATCCAATCATCAAACAGATACATTTAACACGATATTATGATTCGTGGAGTGCTTTCTACCATTTGTCCGTCTCAATATTTTATTTCAAGTAAACAACATATCATTCGTTTGTTGAATATAAAGTTGGTCTACTTGCATGTACTTGTTATAATTGGGTTCTATTATGGTGTATTTTTTTGCTTTTATTATTATTTTTAATTGACACATAACAATTTTACATATTTATGGGGTACAGTGTGATATCTCAATACATATATACAATGTATAATAATCAAATCAGAATAATTAGTATATCCATCCCCTCAAACATTTATCATTTCTTTGTGTTGGGAACATTCAAAATCCATTCTTATAATTATTTGAAAATATACCAAAAATTGTTCATTCTAGTCAGTCACCCTATAGTGCTATAGAACACTAGAACTGATCCCTCCTCTTTAGCTGTACTTTTGTATCTGTTAACTGGCCTTTAGCTATCTCCACCTTTCCCCTACACTTCTCCACTTCTGGTAACCACTATTCTTCTCTCTTCGTCTATGAGATCAATTTTTCTAACTTCCACATATGAGTGAGAACATATGGTATTTGTCTTTCTGTGTTTGGCTTATTTCACTTCACATAATGTCCTCCAAATTCATCCATGTTGCCACAAATGACAGAATTTCCTCCTTTAAAAAATTATATTTCTTTTCATTACTCTGAAAATATCAGTGCCTAACCACATGTATACATACACATACACTTATTTACATTATCTTACAATATATCTAAATTAGTTTCAAAATTACAATCAATATTAAAAATAAAAACAAACCTACTGAGTTTTCTTTGTGGCTATTTTTGTCTTTTTACTGTATCTAATTAAGGATGCACAGGCAGAGTATTGTGTTAAAAATTATTTTAAATAATTATTTTCTCTGTATGATTGTTTTTCATATATATTTATGCTCATATGTTTCCATTTGTGTTGAAAAATTTATGTTTTATACTTCTTAATTTAACTAATTTATTTTTGAGATGGAGTCTCATTCTGTCACCCAGGCAGGAGTGCAGTGGTGCAATCTTGGCTCACTGCAACCTCCGCCTCCCGGGTTCAAGTGAATCTCCTGCCTCAGCCTCCTGAGTAGCTGGGACTACAGGCGCCCACCACCACTCCTGGCTAATTTGGGTAGTTTTAGTAGACATGGGGTTTCACCATGTTGGCCAGAATGGTCTCGATCTCTTGACCTCATGATCCACCTGCCTCATTCTCCCAAAGTGCTGGGATTACAGGCATGAGCCACTGCGCCCGGCCTCATTTAATTTTATCTTTCAAATAAAATTACAGCAGTTGCATAGTTTAAAAGTTAACAAGAGGCCGGGCATTGTGGCTCATGCCTGCAATCCCAGCACTTTGGGAGGCCAAGGCGAGCAGACAACTTGAGGCCAGGAGTTCAAGACCAGCCTGGCCAACATGGTGAAACCCCCTCTCTATGAAAAATACAAAAATGAACTGGGCATCACGGTGGCATGCACCTGTAGTCCCAGCTACTCGGGAGACTGAGGGCTGAGAATCACTTGAACCTTGGAGGCAGAGGTTGCAGTGAGCCTAGATCATGCTACTGCACTCCAGCCTAGGCGACAGAGCGAGACCTCGTCTCAAAAAAATAAATTAATAGGGTTAACACTATATAAAAAGATACACTCAGAATACTCAGCGAAGACGTGCTCCCTCCACCTATCCTCCATTTTCATTAGTTTATGATGTTTCTGGTTAGCCCTTCCATCCTTCCTGTATTTCTTCTTGCAAAACTAAATCAAATCATCCTCAGTTTTTAAAAATGTTGCATGTACCTCACTGTGTCACTGTATCGTAGTTTGTAGGACCAGTGCCTTATGAGTGAATATCTAAGTTGTTTCAAATTTTGGTTATTACAAATAATGCTGCAATAACGTAGGGCACACTCCTTTGGAGTTGTATCTATGAGGTAGATTCCTAGAAATTGAATAGCTGGATCAAAAACTAAAACCACAGAATTTTTGTAGATATTGCCAAATGCCTCTCCATGGGGGTTTAAACATTTTGCACACTTACCAGCAATTTAAGAGAGTGACTATTTCTTTACACTAAGCTAACAAACTTTATCGTCAGTGTATATGAAAAATGCTACCTTAGTATGGTTTTAACTTTAATACCTTAGGTGTGAGAGTGAGTGTTTTCTCACATATAAAAACTATTTGTTTTTCTTTTTCTGTGAATTGTTTATGTCTTTTGTCATTTTTTTCTATTGTGTTTTCAATTTTTTAAAGGTGCAGATAGAAATCTTTTACTTGTTTTTATAGGTGGCACACACAATTTCTGCAATAAAATCACAGAATGTTAGAAATATTTTCAAACACTCCTTTTAAAGATGATCTTTCCATAATGTGAGTTTCTTTTGAAAATGAGATGTCCTCTTTATTATTGTTACAATATCACTTTTCCTTTGAAGGTAGATGGGTTGTTTATTCTTTTTAAAACTCCGTTCTAAGTAACACATTACTGAGAGCCTTTTGTCATCAGAGTAAAGGTCATCACACTTGAAACACTTATCTTTTAGTAAAAGAAAAATGCCTAATGCATCTTTAAGTTCTAAAACTTTTTAAAGTACTTCATCTCAAGGTAATCAAAGAACCTCTGTGTGATACAAAATAGTTTCTGTGTCACTCACCATATATGTATTGAAGATATGTCACCATGTATTGGTCTGTTTTTTTGTGTGTGTGTGCGTAAATGACATCCTGTACATTATAAGTAAAATCTTTTTCTTCTTGCACCCCCAAGGATCATGTTATATACTCCACTTTGGAGATCACTATTAAGTAGAATAGCCAGTGCCTATTCTATCTAAGGCAAAGAACCATAATAATATCCCTGACACTAGACTAGATGGTTTTGTCTCTTGTAAACCTCAAAACCTTTTCATGTTCTACTTAGTAAGTAAGATCTTGAGAGTCCCAACTTTAGATTTTACTCTGGTCTAAAATATAGTTTCCAGTTAATCTTGCCAGAGTCTCATATACTGTTTTAAGCCATCAACCTAAAGTGAATACAATTTTTTATTTTTCAATCTACATTCCTTCCCTGTTTTTCCTGGTAAAGAATCCCATTTTGGTTTTTACGAATGATCCCTCCCCCTACCTGGTGAAACTTTCAATCAAGGGATCCTCCTTTACTTGCCATCAAGTAGGCACAGGAGCCAGACTTGGCCAATCAGAGCACTTCGTCACCACAGAAAAAGTGATCAAGTCAAGACTGGCTATGTGACACAAATCAGACCAATGAAAGTTATTTGTAGGTATGGATTTTGATAGAAAGTAGGTCTCTAGTCTTCCCAGATAGTAAGTGCTAAACAGTATGTGAATCATGAACCACAAGTGAACATCTTTACCATATTGTGAAGACAGCCTATCTCAAAATGAATCTAATGGACAGCTAATCAGAGATTAAAAAGAAAGAAATTGAATCTTGATTTTGTTGCTGGAGCATCTGGGATCCAGCCACACCTGAAGGAAGACTATCCTTATAAATTCTATTTATTTTACTTATTATTATTTTTAATTGACAAATCAAAATTGTATACATTTATCAGGTACAGTGTGATGTTTTGATATATGTATACAATATGGAATAATTAAGTCAGGTGAATGTATCCATCTCACATACTTATCATTTTTTATGGTGAGACATTTGAAATGTGTTCTTAGTTATTTTGAAATACATAATATGCTATTATTGACTATAGTTGCTCTGCTGTGCAATAAATCTCAGAACTTATTCCTCCTCTCTATCTGAAACTTTGTGCCCTTTTATCAACAGGTATAAGCGAGATCATGTGGTATTTGTCTTTCTGTGTATGGCTTATTTCACTAGCATAACGTCTTCCAGATTCACCTATGTTGTAGCAAATGACAAGATTTTCTCTCCTTTTAAGGCTGAAGAGTATTCCATTGTGTATATATACTATTTTTAAAAGTCTTTTTATCTGTTAATGGACACTTAGGTTGATTCTATATGTTGGCTATTGTGAATAATGCTGCAATAAACATGAGTGTAGAGATATTCATTTAACATACTAATTTTACTCCTTTGGATATACACCCAAAAGTGGGATTACTGGATCACACGGTAGTTCTATTTTGAGTTTTTTTGAGGAACCTATATACTGTTTTCCATAACGGCTGTACTAATTTACATTCCCATCAACAATGTACAAGAGTTCACTTTTCTCCACTTCCTTGCCAAAGGTTATCTTTCATCTCTTTGTTAAAAGCCATTCTAACAGGTGTGAGGGGATATTTCACTGTGGTTTTAATTTGCATTTTGATTATGGATGCTGAGCATTTATCGCTAATCTGTTGCGATTTATGTGTATTCTTTCAGGAAATGTCTGTTCAGGTCCTCTACCCATTTTTTAAATATAATTATTTATTTTCTTGCTGTTGAGTTGTTTGAGCTCCTTATATAATTTGGATGTTAATCCCTTATCAGATGTATAATTTGCAAATATTTCGTGTGTCAAGAATACACAATGGGGAAACAATAGTTTCTTTAATAAGTAGTGTTGGGAAAACTGGATATCCACATGCAGAAGAATAAAGTTGGAACCTAGTCTTGCACTATATACCACAATCAACTCAAAATGGGTTAAAGACTTAAATATAAGACCTAAAACTATAAAACTACTAGGAGAACACATTGGGAAAAAGCTCTGCACCATTGGTTTGGGCAATGATTTTTTGGCTATGACCCTGAAAGTAGAGACAGCAAAAGCAAAAATAGACTAATGGGATGGCTTCAAACTCATAAATTTCAGTTATATAAACCAGTAATTTCCCTTTTTAGTTTCAGTAGGATTAAACTTTTGTCGTTTGCAGACAATTATCACTTGGGAGTGGCAGTCTAGCTGGAAACTGTATTTTCTAACTACTTTCATATCTAGGTAGGGCCTTTGGACCAGTTATTGCAAATGGAAGGAATACAACAGGTAGGCCTTCTCTGCTTGTTCTATTTTACCTTTTATCAGCTGAATACAGATGACTCTGGGGATCTAGAGAATGTTAGAGCTACAAAGAGAAAGGTACTGGAGTGCCTAAATAATTGTACAGAAGGCTGACACTTGCACTGGATTATTTTATGAGCAGAAATAAATGTGTGAAGTTATTGAAATTTTGGGGTTTGTTAAAGCAGCTAGTATGACCCTAACTAATATACCATGTATTGTCCTATATTAGCTTGTCTTATATTATTTATTTGATTGTCCTGTCTCACTCTTAGATTGAAATTACCCTAAGGGCAAATATTAGGCCTTATTCATCTTTATATCCCCTCTGACAGAGGTACTCAATAAGCATACATTGAATTAAATGATATCTCAGAGTGCTAAAAATGTTTAGTTCAAAATAACTCAAAAATGACTTGTGCAAGTTAATTATGATTACATTTTTAAAAATAACAGCTTTATGGAGATGTTTCACATACCATATATTTCACACATTTAAAGTATATAGTTTTTAGTGTATGCACACAGAATGTACAACCATCACCAAATCAATTTTAGAACACTTTCAATACTCCCAAAAGGAATCCCTTACCTATTAGCAGTTACTCGGCATTTTCCTGTAACCTTGCTCTCCTTTTATCCTAGGCAACTACTATTCTACTTTCTGTTTTATGGATTTCCTATTCTATACATTTCATATAAATTTAATCATACAATATATGACCTTTTGTGACTGGCTTCTTTCAATTAACACAGTGTTTTGAAGGCTCATCCATGTTCTTGCATGTATCAGTATTTCATTCCTTTTTATTACAAAATAATATTCTTTTGTATGAATATGCCACTTTTTGTTGATCCATGTATGCATTGATGAACATTTGGATTCTTTCTACTTTTTGACTATTATAAATAATACTGTTATAAACATTTGTGTACATGTTTTCATGTGGATGAATTATTTTAATTATTTAAAAAGTTTTATTTTTTTTAAATAGAGATTGAGTCTTACTATGTTGCCCAGGCTGGTCTCGAACTCCTGGCCTCAAGCGGCACTCCTACCTTGGCCTCCCAAAGTGCTGGAATTACAGGCATGAGCCACCATGCCTGGCCAGGATGTGTGTTTTTATTTCTTTTGAGTATATACCTAGGAGGGGAATTTCTGAGTCATATGGTAACTATATGTTTTAGCTTAGAGAAATTGCTAAACTATTTTCCAAAGCCTCTGTGCCAGTTTACATTCCAATCAGCATTGTAGGATGATTCTAATTTCTCCACATTCTCACCAACATTTGTTATTGTCTGTCATTTTTATTGTGGCCAGTCTACTTGATGTAATGTAGTCTCTTATTGTAATTTTGATTTACACTTCTCTGATGACTAATGATGTTGAGCATCTTTTCATGTGTTTACTGATCATTTGTGTATCTTATTTAGAGAAATGTCTATTCAGCTCCTTTCCCATTTTAAAACTGCCATAGTTGGCTTTATGTTATTGAGTTGCAAAATTTTTATATTCTGGATACAATTACCTTATCAGGTATTTGATTTGTGAATATTTTCTCCTATTTTTGAGGAATTGTCCTCTCACTTATTTGATGCAGAAAAGTTTTAAAATATTTTTTGATAAAGTTCAATCTGTCTATTTTTCTCCTTTGATGCTTGTGCTTTTGGTGTCATAAGAAATTATTGCCTTATCCAAGGTCATAAATATTCATAGATATGTTTTCTTCTAAGAATTTTATGGATTTAGCTCTCGCACTAATGTCTTTGATCCACTTTGAATTAATTCTTTATAAAGTATGAAATAGGGGTCTACCTTAATATCTTGGCATATGGATATGCAGTTGTTCTGCATCATTTGTTGAAAATACTATTCTTTTTCCATTAAATTGTGTTGACACTTTTGTTGAAAATCAATTAGTCCTAAATATAGGGGTTTATATCTGGACTTCTAATTCTATTCCATTGATTTATATGTCTGTCCTTATGCCGATACCACACAGTCTTGATTACTATAACCTTGTAGTATGCTTTGAAATCAGGACATATGATTTCTCCAAGATTGTTTTTGGTCTTCTGTGTCCTTTTCCATTCCATATAAATTTTAAAATAACTTTATCAATTTCTTCAAAGAAAGCAGCTGAAATTTTGATAGAGATTGTATTGAATCTGCAGATTAATTTGGAGACTGTTAGTTTCTTAACAGTCTTTTCTAATCCATAAGTGGGGGATGTCTTTTTATTAATTTAGTTCTTCTTTTATGTCTCTCAATGATGTTTTGTCATTTGGGATGTCAAAGTTTTGTATCTTTTTTGTGTGATTTACTCCTAATTATTTTATTTTTGATGATGTTAGAATTGTTTTCTTTATTTCATTTTTGGATTCTTTATTGCTAGTTTGTAGGAATACAATTTTTCCTGTATAATGATCTTGTATCTTGCAACCTTCCTGAACTTGTTTATTAGTTCTAATAAAGTGTTTTTAAATAATTTTTATATAGAGGATTATATTATCTGCAAATAGAGTATAGTTACATTTTTAAGAATATAATTATAAGAATATAACAGACTGCAAGAAGACCCTTAAAGGGAACTTTCTGCTGGTTTAAGAATATCATTTGTATAAGTCTAAGCTAAAAAAGCATGCTTTTAAAATGCTGCCAGTTTTAAGGCCAAGGAAGAGATTTTCAGGATATTCACCTCAATAATCTTATTATTATTGCACATAAGTGCAATGCTTTCTTTGGTGATCCATGAGAGAAAATTTCTAATTGCTGAGTTGAAGTTAACTAGATATGAAGATAGAATTATATAGTGTAAATAGACTATTACCATATATTTCTTATCTGATTAGAATAAAGATCTGGCAAGATGTTGTTGTATAAGATTTCGATTATTCATACTTTCTCAGAAAACATTTCCTACATAGGAGAAAGGAAACATTGTGGGTAGATTACAGGAACCCACACCCTGAAGCCTCTCTAGCTTTTAAATCACAAATAACTGTCTGATGAAGCATCTACATTACTCTCCAAGTAAATGATAGAAACATATTTCTATCATTTATCTCCAAATAAATGATAGAAGCATCTACGTTACTCTCCAAATAAATGATAGAAACATATTTGTCGGAGTTACTCTGTAGCACACCCGTCATATGTGTCTGTAAATGCTATAAAAACTCATCTATAGGAGCCAATTCCCCACTTAACACTAAGGATTACAGGATAACATAGCAGCAGGGAAGAACATAAATTTGGATTCAAACAGAGGCAGGAAAAACAACAATAACAATGAGTTTGAATCCTGGCTCTACTACCTAGTTAGTTTTATGAGTCTCATTTCTTTATTTATGAAATTGAGATACTAATATAATAACAGTCTTACAAGATAACATGAAATAGACTTAATCTTTAAATAGAGATTTGTGGTTGATAATAGCCCACCTTTTACATATCTCCAAGTCTAAGAAAGCAATCAATAAAGGTTAGATCCTTATACTCACCAAGGGCAAAAGAATTCTCAGGATAACCCTACAGTCCACTGACAGGTCTAAATCACAGTAATCTGTTGTATATGTTGTAGATATAAATATTTTGGGGCCATCGCATATGCAGAGTTTCCCAAGTTTATAGTGAACCTTGAATAATTTGGTGTCATATAGTTGCTTTAGTAGAAGTAATTCACAAAACATAGTTCATGCACAGGTATTAATCTTTTCAACATAACCTTCCTTTGAAGAACCACTCTTGCCTCAATGCATTATAATTCTGCTAAGTTTATGTGCTTTCATTTACATTGGTCTTCCACAGGGATGTGGGGTGAGGACAGCCCAGACCTGGCCAAAAAGTGTTTCTCATGACTCTGGCCAGAATGATTAGCTCAGTGATAGCCATGTGACCCAATACAGCCTCATCAGAACTTACCCTGAAACTTTATAAGAGCTATTAAGAAATACACTATCATTTTATCTAGGATTGGGGCCTATAAGAATAACATGGGTTTGAGGCTACTGACAACTATCTTGTCGCCACATAGAGAAAGCCCTCTGGGAAAGAAGGCAAGTAGCAATAAGCAGAGCTGTAGCCAAGAGTTTGAAAAAGAAACAGTTTTGATGCTATCATTTCAACTGGATTTCACTGTGCATAAAAACATGACCCCCCCCCGCCGCCACCGCCGGCTTCTCCTTTACCACCTCCCTCTTTTATTCAGCTAGTTTGTGTTTGGTTTCTGTTTCTTAGAATTGAAAATATTTTGACTGACACATGTATTCTTTTCAGTACTGTACAAGTTTAGGACTCCTTCCACGACCCCATGCTGAATTTAGCAGGTAATAATAGAGGAAAAGTTACAAAGCAGGGACGTGGAAGAAGAGAAAAAGAAAGGACTCAAGAGAAAACAGTTCAAAAGAATAAAATAAAAAAGGCAAAATAAGTGGATACTCATGATAGTGAGGGATAGAGACAGTGGTACAAGTCAGTTCTTCTCAAGTAGTATTTATGTCCCTTACTCATAGACTTTACCATGGAAATAGTTTAGGTTTAAATCATTATTTATAAAACTAAAGTTATTACCCATAGAACATTTAAGTGGCATTCTTAAAATCACATGTATTTTAAGCTCAGTATATTGTGATTCTAATGACACTGAAGAGTCTCAAAGAGCACTATGGTGATGTCAAACGTTGAAGCACAAAGTTGGAATAATGGGTCTATTTTTTTCCTCTTGATCAATCCATTAATAGAATTCTTATCCATCCTACCACATAAAGGCACACAAAAATCCTTTGAAAAGGTCATTATCAAAAGTTTTGAGCTATTTTCTGATGTTATAGTTGAAGGGGGAAGTATGTTAGTTTAAGAAACCGAAGGCTGTGTGTCAAAGAAAAGATGAGACTGGTCACAAAAGGAGCTTTAGAAAATAAATGTCTTTGAAAGCCAACCTAAATGTCATCCTTGGCCATAAGGTGTAAGGAAGGAGGTTTCAGGGCAGGTAGGGCACACACATAATTATAGGTGTACATTATGAAACCCACTTCTGTAGCAGCTAAGTTAGGAGTCAACAGACTACTGCCTTTGGGCACCATTGACCTACTGCCTGTTTTTATGGGGCCCATGAGCTAAAAATGGTTTTTATATTTTTAAACAATTGGAAAAATCAAGAGAGTAATAATGTTTGGTTACACAGAAAATTATACAAAATCCCAATTTCAGTGCCCATAAATAAAATTTAATTGAAACACAGCCATGGCCATTTGTTTCAGTGTTGTTATGGCTGATTTGCTCTATAAACACAGAGCTGAGTAGTTTCAACAGTAGCCATGTGGTTAAAAGCGTAAGTTTGCAAACCCCTGAGGACAGAAAGCCAAGAAGGCTAAGGAGGTGACAGTGTGGTTAAGAAGACAGGGTGTGGAATCAAATTTCCCTAATTCTGTTGGTTTATCCTGAGTAAGTTACTTAATGTATTTTAGATTCAGTTATCTTTGCTGTAAAATGAGGATGATAATGTACCTGCTCAACAAAGGTTTTGTGAGGATCAACTGAAATAATATCAACAAAGCATTTAGCATATGGTAAATGCTAAAAATGTTAACTATTAGGTGGATATGGCATTGTACACCTACTAGGAAGAATTTGGGTCCCTTCTTACCTCCCCTTTGAATTATTATTTTATTCCTTCACTCAAACATATATAGTCCATGAGCATAAGCATGCTGTTATGAGGCACAATTAAGCCACGAAAAATACAATATTTTGGTGACCAGCAAGGGATAACTTTCGTTGCTTTTCATTTGTTTTTTTTTGGTTTGTTTGTTTTGTTTTTTTTTTTTTTTGAGATGGAGTCTGGCTCTGTCGCCCAGGCTGTAGTGCAGTGGCGCAATCTCGGCTCACTGCAAGCTCCACCTCCCAGGTTCACGCCATTCTCCTGCCTCAGCCTCCAGAGTAGCTGGGACCCGCCACTATGCTGGGAAAATTTTTTGTATTTTTAGTAGAGACTGGGGTTTCACCATGTTAGTCAGGATGGTCTTGATCTCCTGACCTCGTGATCCGCCCGCCTCGGCCCCCCAAAGTGCTGGGATTACAGGCGTGAGCCACCACGCCTGACCTGCTTTTCATTTGTTGATTTGCCTATTACCTTCAGTGAATTTATCTGGCTGGTTGATCACTTTCTGTACAAGAGTAAGATGTCTGTGCACTCTGACAATGAGGAAGGACACAAAGCAAAGTGCCAAATATTCAATGCCCTTCAACCACACTCAAATGTGTACGTGACAGATAGAAAGATTATAGTATTTTTTAATGTTTGAGTCAGTATATTTATTGGTGGTGTTAAGAGTAAGCATGCTTATTGTTAACTGTTGTTATATTGTTCTTGGTTTACACTATGAGCTCAAGGACTGGAGGGCCAATTTGGTGGTTGAGAGAGTTTCAGAATTTTTATAGAATGGATGATTTGTTGTGTGGAGACCCAAAGACCTGAGCTAGTCTCTGTGTCTACATGCCCATGTTTGTCTCTTGAGATAATGCATTTTCCATTTTTATCTTCTTTACTTGGAAATCTCTTACTGCCTGTATTTTGGTGACAGAAACTGCAAGTGCATGAGCGCATTGTAAATGAGAGTATAAAAGAATGTAAATGAGTTGTCTTAAGTGTCACAACCAGCAATGACACTGGAAATAAATCTCAAGAGTTTCTATTCCCAGATATGATTCTCTTTCAGTTTTCAGACCAATGAAAATTTAATAGTTGAGAAAACATAATTTTATCCTTTCATTATAGAGAGAGGATGCCTCAAAGTTAGGCAGTCAGAAGGCAGTCAAAAAGTTAGAAGGAAATAGAATAAATGCATTTACCTTTCAAAGTTAACAGTTGTCTAGGAAATAAGGAGGAGAACTGGTATACTAAAAAATATAAATAACAACTCATTACTGAGTGGTTATTACTTATCAGCTCAAAGTTCCATTTTAATTCTCCTTTCTTTACCTAGTTTCTGATTGTTACGTATCTGGAATCAGAAGTGAATAACAAGATGATCATATTTTACTCACTGTAAAGTACTGCTCACCTGAGGTAACTGGGTAAAGTGATTGGATGATTTAGAAAAGAGATATAAAGAGATAAAGTTTTCCCACCAAATGAATCAATCTTCAGGCTAGGATTAGCATGACAAGACCATTGTAGCCATGCTAGACCATCTCACCATGAGTTCTAGCAGGCAGATATGATCACTTGTGAAAGTCAAGATTGACTATGTTAAGGACCTGCTTCTTGCTAGGAAGAGCAAAAGCAACTGTTCAGGAGGGATCCTCTTTATCCAGCCTGACGGCCACGTTAGATCTCAAAGCCTGGAGAAAACATATGTGAATTGTTTTTAAAAAAATGTTAATCTAGACATTAAATAGTTAAAGCTTATTTTTTCTGCATAGCTAATATGTGAGTATTGATATGTTAGTCATGTCATGTGGTTCTTTGAAAACCAAATAATGAACAAAAGCACATTGTCACATCAACTTACCTAAAATTTTAAAATCAACTTAAGGCTCTTTATCAGAGAATGCTGTTTGCCAAACTGATCATTATTTTTCAAAAATGCACTCTCTGTATAATTAATGAATTATATGTTGGTATGAAATATACCTATAATCCCTACAGGTTTTGGCACAAATCACAAGTTTTATAGAGTGCAAATCATCACAATTTGAAGATTTATTGGCTATGTTTACCATTTTAGTTTTGATTTCTAAGATTGGCCAAATGACTCTTCAATTTAAAATAAACATAGTTAATGAAATTGGGCTGTTGATTGAAATAAATTTTAAAAATTGGTGGACCAATGGGGATATTTTTATGTTATAATCTTTGATACTTACTCATCTTGACCTTGGTTTACTATTCATAGCATTTACATATATTTGCTGTATGAATGAGAGAATCATGGAGAAAGAGTAACCTAGAAAGTATATTCTACACTTATACATAAGTATTTAAATATGATGGGCGATCTATTACTTTTCAAAATAAAGCAAGCTCTAATAATTCTTGATAATAGATCATGATGACTCAAAACAGGAAAGTAGCTATGTTTGCATGTCAAAATGCAGCTTGAATAATTTCATTTTAAGGAATGATAAGAATGGTAAAATGAAACTACACAAAATTACCTCTGGACCATTTAAAACGAAATCAACTGAATAGCTTACTTAGAAAATATATGAGAATTTTTGAACTGAAATGTTTTTTCTTGAAATATTAACATTATTTTCTTGGTATTAAAGGAAATGCTCCTGACCATATTATAATGCTTATGTATTTGCCCGAAAATTCCAAAGGGTATTGAAAACTTTTTCATCCATTCTGGATAAACGAAGGTCTTTTTTGTGTGTACTGTCCACTATTTGCAGATGATTCTTCTGTTTGTGCATGTTACTTGCTTTAGCTTCAAGAAGTAAGAAGAGCTAACATTTTTTGATCACTTACTAAATGATAGCCACTTAATTTAATTAATTTAATTTTAAACCTTTAAACAACCTACAGAATGGGAGAAAATTTTTGCGAACTATGCATCGAACAAAGGTCTAATATCCAGCATCTATAAGGAGCTTAAACAAATGCACAAAAATCCCGTTAAAAACTAGACAAAGGACATGAACAGACACTTTTCAAAAGAAGACATACATGCAGCCAACAAGCATACGAAAAAGGCTCAACATCACTGATCATTAAAGAAATACAAATCAAAACCACAATGAGATACCGTCTCACACTAGTCAGAATGGCTATTATTAAAAAGTCAAAAAACAACAGATGCTGGCAAGGTTATGGAGAAAAAGGAACCATTATACACTGTTGGTGGGAGTGTAAGTTAGCTCACTGTTGTAGAAGACAGTGTGGTGATGTCTCAAAGACCTAAAGACAGAAATACCATTCAACCCAGCAATCCCATTACTGGATATATACACAAAGCAATATAAATCGTTCTATTATAAAGACACATGCATGTGTATGTTCATTGCAGCACTATTGACAAAAGCAAAGACATGGAATCAACCTAAATGCCATCAATGATAGACTGGATAAAGAAAATATGGTAGATACACACCATAGAATGCTATGCAGCCATAAAAGCGAATGAGATCATGTCTTTTGCAGTAACATGGATGGAGCTGGAGGCAATTATTCTTAGCAAAAAAATGCAGGAACAGAAAATCAAATACCACATGTTCTCACTTATAAGTGGGAGCTAAATGATGGAAACACATGGACTCACAGAAGGGAACAATACACAATGGGGACTACCGGAGGGTGGAGGGTGGGAAGAGGGAGAGGATCAGAAAAAATAAGTAATGGGTACTATGCTTAATGCCTGGGTGATTAAGTAATCTGTACAACAAACCCCCCAACACATGTTTACCTATATAACAAACCTGCACTTCTTCCCCTGAACTTAAAAGTAAACAAAACAAAACAAAAACCTTTAAAAGATAAGCATTATCGTTATCCCAATTTTGCTAATGAAGAAATAGGATTTGACAGGTGATGTGTCTAGGTGTCAAATAGTAAATGACACAGGCTGGATTTATACAAAGCCATGATTGTCTGTAAGGTCGATGGTCTATTTATTTTATAACACTTCCTTGTCTTTTTGTCTACTGAGCCCTTGCTGTATCAATGGTATTGTAGTAGGTACTCAGATGCTTTACAAGCCACATGATGCTTTTGTTTATAAAGAAATGATTCATTATTGTACCTTGTTTTTTCTGTGTTTTCTCAGATTTGCCATCCTATTTGTAGTTGTGCTTTCATGAACTTTTATTTACTTTGTATTTTCTGAGTCTGAGCTTTTTAGGACATTTATTTGGAGAATATCTGAATTGACAATATTATGTCAACCAGTCAATTAAAAGTCTCAGTTCCTTCATTAGTAAAATAAGATACTTACTCTGCCTACTCATTGACGAGAAAATCTATTTAGTGTCCATTAAAGTGCTTCGTGTATCATGTTACAAATTTATGGTACCATTGACATTTGGTTATCAAAAGAATTTAATAATAGATAAATTTGTATTGCAAGGAAAATTGTTTTGGCAAACATGTGAAACTCTTCTATGTAAAATTTCTTTTGTGCATTTTAACACAGTAGTGGTGTATTAGTTTAGACTGTTATAACAAACTACCATAAACTGGATAGCTTATAAACAACAGAAATTTATTTCTCACAGTTCTGGAACTGGGAAGTCCAAGATAAAGGCACTGGCAGATCCAGTACCTGGTGAGGGCCCACTTTCTTGTTAATAAAAGATATCTTCTTGCTTCATCCTCACATGGCAGAAGGACACAAAGCAGCTCCCTGGGGCCCCTTTTATAAGAGAACGAATCACTTTCCAGAGACCCCACCTGCTAATATCATCACATTGGTGACTAGGTTTCAACATATGAATTTTGGAGGGACACAAACATTCAGACCATAGCAAATGAGTCTCAGTAGCAGTGGGAGAAAACAAACAAGTGTAGCTGCCTGAAGAAATGTACATACATTTAAAGATGATTTTATGAATGGTACAGCATTAATATGCAGAGGATATTATATCCATACACATTTATTTCATTATTGGCTCCATGTAAAGTCATGTAATAAATGATTTTATGTAAACTAATTAATGCAATTATGTTTACAATCAGCAAACCCAAGAAATAGGTTAATACTACTATACCCTTTCATTGCTATAACCAGTTCTTCCAGGTTAACAGTACTCAAATTATTTTCAATGAAGGAATAGAGCAATTAAAAATCAAACTTAAGACAACCTGTTTAGTAGTGCCAGAATTGTGCAGTTTATTATAAGCTATGATAATGAATAGCATTCAGCACACCTATTTATATGTAAGTGAACAAAAGCTCAAATGACTTCTGATTTTATCCTTGTTTTGTTTTGTTTTTTTGAGACGGAGTTTTACTCTCGTTGCCCAGGCTGGAGTACAATGGCACGATCTTGGCTCACTGCAACCTCTGCCTCCCGGGTTCAAGTGAGTCTCCTGCCTCAGCCTCCTGAGTAGCTGGGATTACAGGCATGCGCCACCATGCCTGGTTAATTTTGTATTTTTAGTAGAGACAGGGTTTCACCATGTTGGCCAGGCTGGTCTCGAACTCCTGACCTCAGGTGATCTGCCCATCTCGGCCTCCCAAAGTGCTGGGATTACAGGCATGAGCCACTGCGCCAGAGCCTGATTTTATCTTAATTGGTTAATCTTTCCTGATTTTTATTCATCTAAAACTGCTTAGAGACCTAATTTCCTAGACCATTACTATTACTTAATATTTATTGAGCTTCTTAAGCACTTGTAAAAGTAAAAGTAGCCCTAGCCCTCTCACAATGAGTTTATTTATTTCTTATTCCTGCTTTGAAATAGACTTGAAATGTGGAGCGGCTTACTTCTAAAACATTCAATGAAACATTTCCACATTTAATGAGGTTCTGATTTGGTTAAAGATTTGTGGGTTTCAGACTACTCATTCCAATTTTATCTAAACAGGTTTGTCCATCCTTGTTATGGATTTACACTAATGTCTTACAGCACCTTCACCTTCTTAACCCGTCTGTGATTCCACATGAATTTGCGAATAACTCAGAAGTCAATTATTTGAAATATTTAGGTTTTTTCTTTCAGTTATCTCTTAAGAATGAGATTGCTTTAAACTTTGCATAATTCAGAAGGGAGCCTTAGGTATTATTGGAGAATATGCCATTACCAGAGGAATTTTGTTCTGGTACTTTTCATTTAGCTTCTACTAAACACAATGGCATTTGTGTACATAAAAGTAAGTATCATATGACCACATCTTAATAAACGTATCAGCAGGAATATTACCCTGTTAGACTGATGTTGACCAGTGTACCTCTTCTAAGAACCATCCAACCTTTTGGATCAACATGAGTGTCAGTCATTACCTTCAGAGAATTATCAAAAAGTTAATTTAAACTCATCAAATTTCATTGATACTTTTAAAAGTAATTGATCTTATGAACATTAATAATTTGAGTAATAAGGCAGAAGTTATTCTAATCATCTTTCTTTTAGTACACAAAGGTATTCTGAATTCTTATTCTTTCCCTTAGACAAGATTCCAAAGGGAGTGATCATCTGTTCTTGAGAACTACGTTTTGAATGTGCAGTCTTCCCTTGATATTAGAGGGTAATGATTTTGGTCTTGTAGCATCCAGAGGTTCTCTCAGCTTTGAGGGCAGTTGGTGAGTACAGTGACACAATTTACTCTGCAGACCCCTGGATTTTGGCCAGACCATACCTCGGATCAAGAACCAGCGTGGGAATTGATAACCTATGCTGCCTGGCCAATATCTTAATCTTATTGGTGCCATAGAGTTGAAGAAGCCAATTGAGGCTTTAGTGGTATAATAATGAGAGTGTGGGCTCTAGTAGAAGGCTGCCTGGGTTTGTAGCCTAGTTTAACAGTTTACTACTTGCACCAACATGGGCAAATTGCTTAATTTTTCCAAACTCATTTCATCATATTTAAAAAGGAGAGATTACTGGTGTCTATCTCATAGGATTACAATGGAGAGTTAAAGAGAGAATATATGAAAAACACCAAGAATAGTACACGGAACATAGCAAGCACATAATAAACATTAACTTTCATTACTGTTATTATTATTATTGGTAACAATAATGATAAGCATACTTGTATAACTTTATAAAATATATTTATAGTAACATTGGTGGCACTTTTATTTTACATGGCATACCGTATTGTGCTTCCTTAGTTAAAGAATATTCCCACTTATGGAATGTCTAGATTGTGCCAGCTTGAGTCCAACAAGTAACAAATGCCAAGTCAGGATTAGAAAAGCAAACAATTAATTGGAGAAAATACCTATGAAGGGTAAAAGTGGAGGAAGCTAGAGTAGGCAGGGAGAGCCTTTAGAATGTAATGCGGATCTGACACTTATGAAAAAAGAAAGAGGACATAAAGGAACATTGGGCAGCAAGAGGTACAGACTGCAGCCACTTTTGAGAAGACCTTGGCCAGATAAATGGGAAAGGGGAGGTCCCTGAGCCGTGGTTGTGTGCTATAAGGATCCCCTGTTGGACAGGAAATTATCTTCATTAGTACCCCTACCATATTCCATCACTGACTAGGAGAACCAGGGAGTACATGTGGCCTTACCATTCAAAAGGAGACACATTTGAAAGCAGTCAGTTAACTGGGCACTTCACAGCAGTTTCTCTAGAAAGACTTCTAAGTAGTGTATCTCGATGGCTGCCATATGCATCAAAAACAAAATAGATTTAAACTCATACATTAGATATTTTTAAAGTTAGTGATTTTTTTTCTGTTACAAATGGTCATTTCTTTACAGATGAGTCCACTACACAGGTTAGGGGATCACTTATTAATTTAGGTATACACTTACTAATCTTTGATGTTAATGCTACAATTTCACTTCATTTTTATAAAGCAAAGTATTCCAAATAATATTCCTGGAAGTTTTTTGGTATTTTTTATCTTTCCAACAAACCGTCATTTGAATTCATTGACTTACAATACAGTTTATCTAGAACTAGAACACAGTTTATGGCTTTCTATTCTGATATTTATTATTTCTATTTTCTTATTTACTTCTAGTTTCATTTTCTTTTTTTTTGGATAAAAGCTGAATCATTGATTCAAGACTTTTTATTTTTTCCCTAATATATTTTTTTAAATGCTGCTTTAGTTTTATTCACAAATTCTGATATGTTATTTTTTCATTTTCATTTAATTATTGATACTTCATAGTTTCTCTTGTTATTTCTATTTTGACCTAAGGGTCTTTTTTTTTTAGAAGGTTCTTACTTAGTTTGCAAGTATTTGGGTATTTTTTCTGAAGATATTTGTTATTCTAATTTAATTCCACTGAGGTCAGAGAATATACTTTGCATGCCTTGAATACTTTTAAATTTGTTGAGACCTGTTTTAAGTCCCAGAATATAATCTGCCTCGGTGAATGTTCCACATGAGCTTAGGAAGAATGTGTATTGTGCTATTGTTTGTTGGACATGTTGTTTATAAATGTCAAATGTCATGTTGCTTGATGGTGCTGTTGTTCAAGTCTTTTGTATCCTTACTAATTTTTGGTCTATTTGTTCTTATCAATTTTTGAGAGCATATGTCTTAGTTCCAGGTGCTATAACAAAGTACCAAAGGTGGCTTATAAACAAGATAAATTTGTTTCTCAGAGTTCTGGAGGCTAGAAGTCTGAAATAAGGGTACCAGCATGATTGGGTTCTGGCAAAGGCCATCTTCCAGGTTTTGGCCAGCTGATTTCTCCTTTTCTCCTCACATGACAGAAAGTAAGTGAGAGAGCTCTCTGGGGACACTTTTATAAGTGCACTGAATTCCGTTCATTAGAGCTCCACCCTCATGACCTGTTTACCTCCCAAAGGCCCTGTAAAAGGGGAAAATTGATGGAGTCTACCTTATAAGATTATAATACAGAGTTAAAAGTTATAATGTATAAAAAGCACTAAGAATAGTACATGGAACAAAATGAGTGTATAATAAATATCAAGTTTTATTGTTAGCAGTAGTAGTATTGGTACTACTATTCCATCACATTGGACTACTATCATATTGGGGGTTAGGATTTCAACATATAATTTTTGGGAGGGCACATGTATTCAGTCTATAACAGTGTGGTACTGAAAATCTCTGCCTATAATTTTGGTTTGTCTATTTCTCCTTGCAATTCTATGAGGTTTTTTTTTTCAATTATCCGGTAATTATAAAACAGATTTATTTATATTTAGTATTATAAGTGCAGACATCAAAGAGAATGTTTAAATTTTTGGTAAAAAGCTCTATGAGTTTTTGTTCCTTGTATTTTGAAGCTCTGTTATTAGGTGCACAAGCATTTACTGTTGTTATAACCTCCTGCTAAATTGACTCCTTTATCATTAGGACATGATCTTGTTTATACCTGGTAGTATTATTTACTCTGAAATCCACTTTGTCTGATATTAATAGAGCCATTCAGCATTTTTTGTTTGTGTTACCATGGTATATATTATCCCATCCTTTTACTTTTAATCTATTTATGCCTTTTATATTCAAGTGTGTTTCTTATAAGTAGCATATCATTGGATCATGCTTTTTTCTCCAATCTGATAATATCTGCCTATAAATTGATGTGTTTAGACCAGGATCCCCAACACCCAGCCCATGGCCTGTTAAGAACCGGGCCTCACAGCAGGAGGTGAGCAGCCAATGGGTAAGCATTACTGCCTGAGCTCCACCTCCTGTGAGATCAGTGGCAGCATTAGGTTCTCACAGGAGTAGGAACCCTATTGTGAACTGTGTGTGCGAGTGATCCAGGTTACACACTCCTTATGAGAATCTAATGCCTGATGATCTGAGGTGGAACAGGTTCATCCTGAAACCATTCCCTCCCCACCTCCCATCCATGGAAATATTGTCCTTCACGAAACCAGTCTCTGGTGCCAAAAATGTTGAGCACCACTGGTTTAGACCATTTACATTTCATGTTATTATTGATATAATTAGATATAAAGCTTTCATCTTGCCACTTTTTTCTATTTGTCCCACCTGTTATTTCTTCCACTTTTCCTCTTTCTCTGTTTTCTTTTAGATTAATTTACTATTTTTAATTATTCATTTTATCTCCTATATGGCCTGTTAGCTATAATGCTTTGTTTTTGTTTTATTTTTAGTGGTTGCATTAGGGTTTATTTTATATATATATATATATTTCACATAACACAGTCTACCTTCAAGTTATATTATGCCACTTCATGAATAGTTTAAGAAACTTAAATATTCCCATATCTGCCTGCCTAGGCTTAATGAGATTGTTTTAATATATTTTACTCTTATACATGTTGTCAATATCAAATTATATTATAAATATTTTTGATAAATATCAATTATACTTTAAATGAATTTAACTAATAAGAAGAGAATCTTATGTAGTTGCCCAAATCATTACTATTTCTAGTGCTCTTCATTGCATTGTGTAGATCCATATTTTCATTTGGTATTGTTTTCCTTCTGTATAGAGAATTTCTATTAACATTTCTCACAGTGTGAGTCTTGATGATGAATTCTTTAAGCTTTTGTGTGTTTGAAAACTTTTTAATTTTACCTTCATTAAAACTTTTTTTTAAACATTTAAAAAACAAAGCTAGGCATGGTGGTGAGTACCTTTAGTACCACCTACTTTGGAAGCCGAGACAGGACTGCTTGAGCCCAGGGGTTTGAGGCTATCCTGGGCAACAGAGTGAGACCTCATGTCTGAAAGTAAATAAATAAATACATTAAATATTTTTAAAACATATTTTCTGGTACATGAAAGATTATGCTTCACTGCCTCCTCAATTACACAGTTTCTGATGATAAATCTAATGTTTCTGATGATAAATGTAACCTCACCCTTATCTTTGATCTTCTGTATATAATGTCTTTTTTTCTTTTTGTCTCCTTTAAAGATTTTCTCTTTATTTTAGTTTTTGAGAAATTTACGATATGCCTTGGTATAATTTTCTTTATTTTTTGTGTTTGAAACTTGTTGAACTTTTTTGGGTGTTTGGGTTTATAATTTTCATCAAATTTGGAAAATATTTGGCTATTATTTCTTCAGAATGCTTTTTGCCTTCCACCTTGGTGACTCCAATTATATGTATTTGAGTTATCTGGAATTTGTTGCAGAGGTCAGTGATTTTTAGTGATTTTTTTTTGTCTATTTGAATCTTTGTATTTGATTTTGGATAGTTTTTATTGTTATATCTTCAAGTTCACTGACCTTTTTCTTCATAATGTCTAATCTGCTGTACATTTCATCCAGTGTATTTTTGTACCAGATGTTGCAGTTATCTCTAGAAGTTTGATTTATTAGTTTTTATATCTTTCTTGTCTCTAAGTCACTTTTTGAACATATAGAATTCATTTATGATAACTGTTTCAATATTCTTGTCTTCTAATTGTAATATCTGTGTCAGTTTTCAGCCAGTTTTGATTGGTTGCATGTTCTCATTATGGATTATATTTTGCTGCTTCTTTCCATGTCTGATAAGTTTTGATTTGGTGTCAGACTTGGTGAATTTTAACTTGTTGGTGCAGGATAGTTTCATATTCCCATAAACATTTTTAACTATATTCTATGATACAGTTAACTGGAAATAGTTTAATCCTTCTTGGTCTTACTTCCAAAATTTGTTGGGGAGGACCAAAGCCATGATTAGTCTAAGGCTAATTATTCCCCACTACTGGGGCAATGCCCTTCTGAGTAGTCTACCTATGAAATATGAGGAATGCCAGTCTAGCTGGTGTGATCAGGTATTATCTGTGACCCTGTGAGAATGATGTTGGATATTGTTCCCTCTAATCTTTTCATGTGTGTGTGTGTATATATATATATATATATATTTTTTTTTTTTTCCTCTCCTTGAATAGTTTTTTTCACATACATGTACTGATCAGTAGTCTGCTGAATATTCCAGCAGAACCTACTGTGGATCTCTGGTGTTTTCTCTCTGTGTAGTTTTCTCCTGTTCAGTACTGTCTCCTACAAACTCAAGCTGCCCTGGTCTCGCTAGTTCCACGTTCTGAACTCAGGTTGTCTCCCAGGCTCAGACAGAGAGATTTTCCCCTCTCTATATCATAGCCTGGAAAGTCCTTCAAGCCATTAAGCTAGTGCAATCCTTGGGCTCACTTTGCCCACTTCCTGTCTTTTAGGGATCACTCTCATTTGCTGTCTGATGTCAAGTATCTTAAAAACTTAATATACATCTCATATATATTTTGTCTGGATATCTGGTTGTTTTAAACAGGAAGGTAAATCTGGTTCTTTTTACTCCAGCTTGGCTAATGGTTAAAATTCTGGTGTACACTTCTAACACAGTACAAACATATTCCTGGTTCAGATGGTCAAAAAGATGGCCAATGTTTTTCCAGTCTCTAAATCTAGAATTTCATACCTCTCACCTTGTGTCACACACACACACCTTGTGTCTATTCTAATAATACAAATTAAAATACTATTAATGTGAAGAGAAGCTCTTCCTAACAACATGAACCTGGAAAATTTTAAATTTGTTCCAGATACACTGGAAAATTATTATAATTTGCATGACAACTCAGCAGTTGGATATGTGTAGAAAATAAAGTCAGCTGAACATTTCTTGAAGGCCCTAATATTCTTAAATGCAGACCAAATTTTTGCAAGGGCCACAGAAATCAAGACAGACCAACTAGTTCTATTAAGATCTGGAGAATAAGAATTTCATTTCAAACTGTAGTAGTGACTAACTTAATGTTTCTCAGAGTGTCTTTTTCATTTGAGAATTGTGAACAAAACAGCAGAGGTTGGCATTATGTTTAAATAGCAATCTACAATGTTGTAAATGGACCACAAGAATTCTACTGTTTTGAAGTTTTAATTGTAATTTGCATTTTTAATGAGGTTTGACCTCATGTAGGCTTACCTCTTTGGTTAGAACCTACTTAGTACTATAAATCTGATAATTTGGAGTAATTTTCTGAGATATGTTTATATCACAAACACACATACAATTATAAAATGAACAATTTTTTGCTAAGGTTGTTACAGTTGTTATAAAGCTAGGACTTACCCATGTTTGTAATGTTGGAAAGTTTTATTTCTGCTTTTGTCTAGTGTTTCCAGTGTCTGAAGGGGATAGTTCTTGTTCATTTAAGGGCTGATGTGTTCTGACTTCTGAATACAAGGCCATCCATAAGAGTTTGTGTTTTATATTGACTTTTCACAAAATCTACAATTTTTTGTGACGAAGAGAATGTACTGAGACCCTCTAGCTTCTCTACATGATAGGAATGGTTATTCATTGTATACAAGGAAAAAAAAATCCAACACTCTATGGTGCTACTTGTCTCTAGAGTCAAAAAGGAACTATCATCTGTGGAATTATTACCATTTTAATGACAGACAACAGCAAAATATTCTGAGTTTCAAAAATATTGTAAAGTTGTGTCTTCAAGGCCAAAACCACAGTTGAAAAGTGAAAAGTAAATTTCTTTTAAAAATATTAATTTGACTCATTTTCAATGAATTGATGATATATTTTGTCATCAAATAGCACTAGCTCATCCATTTTATTTTTAGGAGTAACAATACCAAAATGTTCAATGAGTTTTCTTGAATTCTAATCACCACTAACACTGTGAACAAGATGCAGGCTGGCTTTTCAGATATGGTAACAGTCAATCATTCACATTATCTGGCTTAAGTTTTCATTATTTTTAGAGCTTTCTTTGTGTAATTCCATCTCAATAAATAATTTTATCCATAGCAGCTGAAGTCTCATTTGAAGCAGAAGGCTACAAGTAAAAACAAACAAAATATTGCTTTTAGAGATTTAGGGAATGTATCAATGAAGCTTTATAAATAGATTAGTTCCTCAAATCATCTTAAATGGGCAAGTATCTCTTCATTGACAATTAACATGGTTGTTTAAACAATATAATGATGGATCAATTTTACTAAAATTCTTGCAAAATTAGTATCTGGCTGTCTTGCATTTTGCACATTTCCATCAAGTAAGAATGTAACACTTTAAGGTGGCAAATAAGTTCAAACCAATTCTCAAGGAAAGAAGTTGAGGCTCAGATATTCAAATTAAGCAGAAACTTTTGTGATTAATTATATAGATATTAACTTTCATTTCTCTATGCTCGGATTTCTGAGTCTGAAATGCATCTTTCTCCTCCCAAGGTCTAGTTGTAACCAATTTTTCCACCACTATCTATCTCCTAGTGATTGGCAACAGAATTTCTTTGATCCAATCTGACACTTTTCCCCCTGTGCCATTGCCATTGCTCTCTCCAATTTCTTCACTCATGCATATGTGACACCCTTCAAGGTCCAGCTCAAGCCTATCTTTTTCTATAAACGTTTTCCCAATCTTTTTAACCCTTTGTTATTCCAGGTGTGATTGGTGGATTAGAATAGCAATACCACCAGGGAGTTTGTTAGAAACGCAGAATCCTGGGCCCCACCCCATATCTACAGATCAGAACCTGCATTTTCACAAAATTCCAAGGTTTTTGCATGTAAATTAGCATTTAAGAATTTTTCTGCATCCCATAGTGATCTCTCATTTATTTCAGATTTCCACAGTAGTTATTGGCTACATAGGTTTTTGACATTATCAGAATGTTAGGCCAGGAGCGGTGACTCACACCTATAATCACAGCACTTTGGGAGGCCGGGGCGGGTGGATCATTTGAGGATAGGAGTTCGAGACCAGCTTGGCCAACATGGTGAGAACTTGCCTCTACTAAAAATACAAAATTAGCCAAGTGTGGTGGCATGCACCTGTAATCACAGCTTCTGGGGAGGCTGAGGTAGGAGAATTGCTTGAACCTGGGAGTTTGAGGTTGCAGTGAGCTGAGATCACGCCACTGCACTCCAGCCTGGTGATAGAGACTCTGTCTCTGAAAAAAAAAAAAAAAGAAAAAGAAAAAGAAGAAAGAAAGAATATTCATCTAATTAGTTTTTCATGGGTGTCTTATCTCCTTATGTAGAATAAAAGCTTCTTGAAGGCAGCCACCAGATTCTATCCTTTTATAACCCAGATGGAACCTAACACTTTATATCCCATGCTGTGTTTTATTTTCTTTTATTTTTAGTTGACATGTAATAATTATACATATTTATGTATACAATGTGTAATGATTATTTAAATAATAGTATACAATGAGTAATGACCAAATCAGGGTAATTAACATACACATCACCTCAAGCATTTATTATTTCTTTGTGTTGGGAAAATTCAAAATCCTCTTTTTTAGCTTTTGGAACATACACAATAAATAATAGTTAACCACATTCACCCTACAGTGCTGCAGAACATCAGAACTCATTCCTCCTATCTAGCTGTAATATGTGTCAATTAGCCAGTTTCTCCCTATCCTTCCCTCTCTCCTGCCCTTTCCAGCCTCTAATACTCACAATTGTACTCCTTTCTTCTAGTGTTTTGATTCAGTGTTTCAACTTTCCCTTAAGTCTAGTGGTTGACATTTTCCTTTCAGATGAGAGGAGTGCAAATCATATTGCTCAGCTCAATACCTGACACATAGTGAGTAGCGAAATAAATAGTTGCTAAATGAATAAATTATCGAAATTTATTTTTGGCAAGAAAAACCTAGTCTTCACTTTACATTCAGTGGTGCCTCTTCCCAGTCATGTTCTTGGGAGAACAGTCCATAATGAGAGTACTAATGCAGTCATCAGCCTATAAGGCTTCTGGGGACATTTACTTGAGTTCTAATTGGGCTATTAAAACATTACTAATCATGTTCCTAGAATAGCTTTTGAATCTTCAGGGTCATTAAGCCTAACGGCAATCTTTTGCCCTTCACTGTAAGTCAGTATACTAAGATTTGTTTAGCTGCTAACTCGTCTCACTAATATAGTGGTTAAAAACAGGGGCTGTAGCATCAGACTGCAAGGGTTTTCTTTCTGGACCTATCTTTCCTACCTATATGACCTAAGGCATATTACTTTACTTCTTTGTGTCTCAGTTTCTGTGCCAAAATGGTAGAGATAATAGTATTTTTTACTTTATAGAGTTGATATAAAGATTAAATTAGCTAATATGCATAAAGTGTTCAGGAGAGTGCTTGGCACATATTAAGTCCTAAAGAAATGGTAGCCCCTTTTATTTAAAAAACAAGCAAAACATGGAGCCAGGAAATCTGTATTTCTGAAATGCCATTTTAGAGTTTCAATCACTTGTATGTAGGTAGTGTGGAATCACTTTAGGTAGGTTCCTATTCTGTTCTCTTTTTCTGACTCAGTGTTTAATTTGTGTTTCCTAGTGGGGATGGCTTCCAGCGCCGTAGAACTTCAATACCTGCTATAAGGATATGTGTTTCTATTCATGTTTCTATTGTCCGATCCCTAGGTACAGGTACAATATTAAAACTGAGTGCTGACTCATCCCAGAAAAGACAGCAGACTCTCTCCCTGTTCAGGTATGACTGACTCAGTCAATTCAATTTAAATGACCTTCCAATAAAGGACTGAGTAAGCAGATGGGAATTGGGTTACTTCCAGAATGCTTAAGACCTTGATCTTTGTCACACCACTAAATGAAACAAATGCCAAAGCTGAGATTCTCTTTAAATGATGTAAATGATACCAAGATAATTTCATAATAGTAAATAATGAGGCTTTATAATTGAGTATAATATAAATGGTATATTGCCAAGCAGTGAACATATGTATTACAGCATTGCAGGTTAAATATTTTCTAAAATTCTGTTGGAGACTTATGAAAATGGTTTCTTTTCATCTACAATAGAGCAATTTTTAGAATGCTGTTGATTGTGTAACTGTCTAAAAATGTAAAATTATCGCATACTCAGTTAATCAAACAGTACAATTGATTCTTTATCACATTATATTCAAAGCTGGAAACACTGGGGCTTCACACCCTTAAGCAGCCAGCCTTGGGGTTTTGCAGCCTTAGGGTGAGTTTAATTAAAGTTAAGGGAGAAACCCAATTAAACACTGAGAAGAGCTGGCATCTTTGTTGCACTCTAAAGACAAAAATACCATTTAGAATAAGATGATGCTGTAATCTCAGTATAAATGCCATTGTCTACTTCAGCAATTTTGATGGCCCAGGTGTTCTCAGCACTTTGAAGAGCAGCTAGCTTATGAGCTTTCAATTCATAACTACATTGAATAATTTCCATCTGCTTTAAATCTTCTCTGATAGGAAGTGCTTAGAAAGGAGACTGCATAAATATAAAAAGTGGCTGTGCTTTAAGTCCTAGAATACACTTACATTAACGTGTGTGTCTCCAAAGAGCAATTAGAGTCAAATTCTATTTGAGTAGGTTTGGAAAGCAGAGGGTTAACATTTTCTATCATTGCTACATATAAAAGTGATGTAAGTAAATGGATAAAGGGATTCAGCTTCATGCAATGAAGAAATTCATGTCGTATTTACATTTCAGTAACTTGATGCAGTGCCATTACAGTTCTTCATCACTATTGTGTAGTACCGCCTACTGGGAAAATGGTAGAGCAGAAAAATATGCTGCTCTACAGCTTGTCAATCAATCAAAAAACCATAGAAAGAAGCGACTACAAGCATTATTGCAAATGCAGTCCTGGCAAGCTGTGAGGGATGGGAGAGACAAAGCAGTCAATGACAAACAAAAATTGAAAGCTGATAAAATGTGATGTATTGGTATTTTTCTCATCTTCATCTCACTTCCTTGCAAGTATTAATTGCAACGTAGAAGAAGAATATGGAGAGTGCATTACAGAAAGTCAGGGCTGTTGCTCTAGTTGGTGACAAGCAAGTCAGCTATCTGGGTAATGTAGTACAACAGTGTGGTACTCTTTGCACTTTGGTGTGCTCCCTGATGGAGCCTTCAAGCTAGTAAGGTCAGTTGATTTCACCTATGAGAAGTCTTGTGAATGTTTCTTTAGCAGTATATAGCAGATATTTATGCAGACCACTTATGAAAAACACATACAAATTCCTTACCATCAAGCGCTGTTATTTTAATAGCCTTTTGAATTCTCAGATTAATGTGTAATAAATCTTAGCAATGGAGAAAATGGTTCTATGGTTAGTTTGGTACAAGAAGTTGCCCCATGTTTGGAAAATGTCAGCAAACCCCACTCATGATTATAACCAATCCTGTAACATTGTGGTGATATTTTAAAGTGATCTTGCAAGTGGCTGAATATCATAGCTCAATTATATGCAAGGGTAGCTGATAAAGTATTTAGAGTTTTTGAAAAAGAAGACATAATTATAAACAATTTCTGGGTTAGGTGATGTGGTATAGAAGAAAACATAGTAGTGGTGGTTCAGGAACTCTAGATTTTAGTCTATCTCCAAATTTATGGATGGATTGGAAAAGTTCCTCAATTCCCTGGACCTCAGTTTTCTATTGGTATGAATCAGAGCAATGGACAAAATAATTTCTAAACTCCCTGTCAGTTCTAAATATTCAGGAATTCTCTTCATCAAAGCCAGCTTATAATGAGGCTGCAAGTTAGGTGTTAACAAAATGTCTGAAAAGTGACCATTAAATATACAGAGGGAGGCCAGAAATGGAACAATTAAAATTTGTTCTATCCTGTTTATATTGCAGTAGGAGAAATAAATTCTGAGTTTGTCATTATCCCACTATTTGTTTGTAAACATGATGCATCTTAATAGTTAGCCCAGTGACTCAGGAGGCACTGCCTGTCTAGTTTTCTACAAGTGACTACCACCCACATTTAATGTATCACCAAGTCTCAGTGATCCTCCAGTTTCCTTGACTATTTTTCTGTTGTCTTTCCCACCCACATATATCAGTGACTGAATATTGGCTAAATTTTTAGTTATTATCAGCAAAATACATACATATATGAATAAACTTGTTTTCAACTGCCAGTTTTAAACCCAAGTATCTGGATTCAGGTTAGAGGAATGAGAGGGAGAGAAAGTACCAGTTGTCAGGAGCCAACAGAATCACTCAGTACCGACTAATGTACTAGACAAGAGTAGTAACTACAATAAACTAACACTGGCCCAGGCCTGGTGAATTGCAGATCTTAGTCGCAACATTGCGAATACATAATGTTTGCATATGGCTTTCATGTGTATCAAGACAGTTAAGAAGAAATTTAGAACACAAACTCTACACTGCTTTCTGACAATACATACAAAACTTACATCACATCATAAATTACTCAAATTCAGAGCTTAACATAATACAAAACCTACATCTCCAGAATGCATTTGATTTTAATAATTTCCCAGCACGAAGAAAGGCAAACATAAAAATGAACATAATCAACTAGTCAGGAAAGAGATTTGCAGCTTCAAAGCATAGGGTGGCAGAAAGTACAAATGTTCTTTGCACATAGGTCCATGAGACCTGTGGTGCCATTCCAAGAGTAGGATACTTACTCTATGCTTGGCTTTATCATAAGGCCTCAATAAGTCATTTAGCCTTTCAATTCTTAGGTTTACAGACCTAGTTGGCTTATTCATTTTGAAGAAATGATTGTGTATCTTTGTTTAAAATTTACTATGTGGCACTGAGTTTTTACTTAAATCTTTGAAAGAAAAAAGCCTAAAAGTACGCAAGAGAGTTGGCACCTACAAAAGTATCTGGAAATGAGTCAGGTTGAAAATAAAATGCTGAGTTTACTAGGTAACTGAATGAATTATCTCTAATGTTTGATGCAAAATAAGCATTCAGAAGAAAGAGGATATAGAAAAGTGAATGGATTCAATTGCCTTCTCCCAAGATGCAAATGAGACTATCCATGGGAATTGCTCAGTACCTAGAGTCATGGAATGAGCTTTCCAAGATTTTCTTTTGTTCTCAATGTAAGAGAACAACCAAAGGACTTTCTATATTCTGATTAAGAAAGGAAAAGGGAAGAGCATATTGAAAGGAAACATTTGGTATAGAAAGCCAATTTCTTCTCCAAAAAAAATATGGTAAAGGATGAGGGTGGGAGACGTGTAGTAGGAAGAGTGCCAACGTGCTGCTTCAAAACTAATTAGATATGCAAATGAACTTGATATGGTTTGGATTTGTGTCACTGCCCAAATCTCATGTCAAATTGGAAGAGGGGCCTGTGGGAGGTGATTGGATCATGGAGACGGAGTTCCCCCTTGCTGTTCTCAGGATAGTGACTGAGTTCTTATGAGATCTGATGGTTTAAAAGTGTGTGGCATGCCCCGCTTCTCTCTCTCTCTCTCTTTCTCTCTCTCTCTCCTGTTCTTCCACGGTAAAGATGTGCTTGCTTCCCCTTTTCCTTTTGGCATTATTGTAAGTTTCCTGAGGCCTCCCAACCATGCTTCCTATACAGCCTACAGAACTGTAAGTTAATGAAGCCTCTTTTCTTCATAAATTACCCAGTATTAGGTAGTTCTTTATATCAGTATGAAAATGGGCTAACACAGAACTCAATTAGGATTCCTTGTATGATAAGCTGCAAACTAAATATAAACTTTTGATGCTTCTATAAAATGAACAAAGAAGAATGAAGATATATACAAATTGAAGAACAGTGAAATTTGTGCCTGGAATTATCATGTATAAGAGACAGCTGTATTCGGGCTTAAAATACAGACTTTTTGTACTTTTCATCACAATTCCTGTAAAAGACATAGAAAAAAACTCAAAGAAATTTTCCCACTGCCCCTAAATATTAATGTATTGTAAAGATAGTGGCAGAAGCTGGCACCAAAACTTCTCGTCAAAATTCATTCATTCAACAGATATTTTGGGGGTATATGATACATACTAGATATTCTTCTAGGCATTTGAAATATGTCAGAAAGCAAAACAGACAATAATCCCTGTTCTGGGGTAGGAAGAAGGGAGAAGATAATAGACAATAAGTAATATGTAAGTTATATAGTATGTCAGAAGATGATAATAACACTGGGAAAAAGAAAAATAGAGTGCAATAAGAGCTATATATACTGTGGATGTTAATTGCAAATAGGGTGATTCAAGTAGGCGTCATTGAAAAAGTGATATTTGATCAAAGACTTGAAGGGAATTGGGTAGCAAGAAGATGGTCATCTAATGAGAACACTGCATTATGAAGGCTGTAATGTAGAAATATACCCGATAGATTTTACGAATAGCAGGAGATCAGTGCAGCTGGAGAAGGGTGACTGAGGGAGAGAGTGGCAGGTGGTAAGGATAGAGAGGTAAAGAGTGGCAAGTTTATATAAGATCTTGTAAGTCATAATAAGGACTTTGATTTTTATACTAAGCAAAATGGAGAGCCATTAGAGGGTTTTGGGCAGATGTCTTTTAAAAGATCACTTTAGCTTCTGTATAAGAATAGACTGTAGTGGACAAAAGAGTAGAATCAGAGAAAGAGGTTTGGACAATATTTCAGTTACTCAGGTGAGAGGTGATGATGGCTTGGAACAGGGAAGCAAAAGGAGAGATAGAAGAAGTTTTCAGATCTTGAATATATTGTAAAGATAGATCAGATGAGAGATTGGGTGTAAGCTATGAGAGAAAAAAATAAGTCAGGGATAACTCCATGTTTCAGGGCCTAAGCCACTAGAAGAATGGAGTTTTCATTTTCTAAGAGAGAGAAGACTGAAAGGAGCAGATTTGCTGAGGAAGGTAGGAAGTTTCATTTTCGACATTATTATGTTTTGAAATGCCTATTAGGTTTCAAGTGGAGGTGTGAGTAGGCAGTTGTAGGGAAATCAGCATAGAAGTCTGTACAGAAACCAGTACACTAATCTGAAGAAAGGACTGACAAAACTACAACTTTGAAAGTGAACAACATAGAGATGGCATTTAAATCCATGAGAACAGAGGAGTCCACCTAAGGAGTGAGCAAAGATAGAGAAGGAAAAAGTAGAAACCAAGTTTCAGAGACTCCAACATTAGGAGGCTAGGGAGAAGAGGAGGGATTAACAACAGATACTGAAGACTACCCAGTCAGGTAGGAGGGAAATCAGGAAAGTGTGGTATCCTGAAAACCAATCAAAGAAAATCTATTAAGTGTACCAGATGATGTTGGTTAGGGCATCTCAGCCTTAGCATTATTAACACTTTGAGCTAGATAATTCTTTGTTTGGTGGTTAGGTGGAGGAGGTGCTGTCCTATGTATGGCATTGAAGGAGTTTTAGCAGCATCTTTGGACTCTACTTTCTTGATGCCAGTAGGGTTTGCCTCTCCAAGTAGGATTTGCCTCCCTGCCAATTTTTGTCAACCAAAAGTGTCTCCAGACATTGTTAAATGATATCTAGTGAGTAAAATCACCACAGTTTGAGAACTGCTGTGTTGTATTAAGTAAACTGAAGACTGGGAATTCAGTACTGAAATTAATGACATGGAAGTCATTGATGACCTTGAAACAGCAGTTTCAGTGGAGTAGCAGGGTTTAAGAGAATTGGAGGAGAGAAATTGGAAACAGTAGTGTATAAACAACTCTTCAAATAGTTTTACTGAAAAGGAGAGCAAATAAATGAACCATTAATTAGCGGGGGAAATGAGGACTAAAATTTTTTGTTGCTGTTGTTTTAATGATGGGAGAAATAATGGCATGTGTGTTTACTGATGGAATAATCTAGGAGAGAGGAAACAATTAATGATGTAAAAGAGAACTGTTGGAAAGACACCCTTGAGTAATGGAGATGGGATAGTATCTGCTACACAAAAGGAAGGATGAGCTTTAGATAGCAACATGGATATTTTATCTGAGGTAGCAAGTAGGAAGATAAAGAATGTAGTTGTAGATATTGCTAGGTGGGTAGATATGGTTTTGGTGGGATCTGTAGAAATTGTTTTTCTGATTGCTTCAACTTTCTCAAAGATGAAAAAGCGAAAATATTAGCTCTCATGGTAATGAAGAATGAAGTTTGGGAGTTGAAGAGTAAGAGAAAAATGAAATACTCATCTAAGAGAATGGGACAATTAAATCATTTGCAAATTTTACAGTGATTTCCAGGTATTACTAAATGTATACTTTATATTTATGGCCATGAATTTAAAGTGAGCTATTTAGTGTGATTGCGTATGTTTCTTTAGCCAAATTCAACTGCAAAAGTGCAGACACAGAATAAACAGACAATTGAGGTATTATTAGTCTGCTCAGACTTGCCGTAACAAAATACCACAGACCAGTAACTTTAAACAGCAGAAATTTATTTTTTTTCACAGTCCTGGAGGCTGGAAGACTCAGATCAAGGTTTGGCAGGATTTGGTTTTGGTGAGGGCTCCCTTCCTGGCTTGTAGATATCCACTCTGTCCTCACATGGCCTTTTCTCTGAGTGAGATCTGTCTCTCTCTCTCTTCCTCTTCTTATAAGGCCACCAGTTTTACTGAATTGGGGCCATAACTTTATGACCTCATTTTAACCTTAATTAACTCCAAAGACCCTGTCTCCAAATACAGTCACACTGGGGTTGGGGCTTTAACATATGAATTTGGGAAGAAACACAATTCAGTCCATAGCAGTTGAATGTAGGTGGAGTTATACTTTGCCAAAAGAGGATAAGGGTATGAGAGGGGACAGGGAATATTACCCTATATTATATGAAAGTCAATGATTATATTGACTGATCATGAATTTAAGATAGATGAGGGGAGAGGAATTCAAGGGAGTGGGGAATAAAACAAATATAGATGGATCAATGGATTGGAAAGATTCAGTTCAAAGATTATTGAAGCCCTGGTATTTTAGGGCATGAGATTTGAAAAATAGAATATGATGGTTGCAAAAATAGGAAGGTGAAACTGAGATTTTGGAGGCATGGCAGTCTTTGGCAATGACAAGTTTTGGGTTATCACCTTGCAGTAGATGCTATAATGTATTGCCCCAGACTTTCATTTGGGATGAGGGCCTTCATTTCCCTAGCTACTGGGAGTATTTTCTGCTGAAAGCGCAAATAACTGAGTCTCTTCCTGGGCATTGCCCTCCTTCGAAGGCAGCTACTTTGGCCAATTTTATGCCTCTACATCGAGACAGCCCACATCCAATGATTGGTCAGTTTAGAAGTCTGAGGGATCATCTCAGTTCCAGAGATCCTTGTGGAATTAGAGGAAGCCTTTGTTGCTTCTTCTTTGCAATTGAAATTATTTCTTTGCCGCTTCTTTCACTCCTTCATAGGTATTGTTTCAGAGAGCCCTCAATAAATTTTTGTATGCAAATATCCATTTTAGGGTGTGTTTCACAGAGAACCTGACTTAAAATATTTGGTGCTAGGTGTGCTCTGAGGAAGGGATCTTTAAAATGGAATATTGGAGTTGGATCACTCATCAGCTGTCTGGAAATGAGAACACTGTCACTGATGGTAGGTGGAATATGGATAACCTTCAGTATGTAATAGCAATGCAATTGTTAAAATTCTTAGGGTGGAAGGGAGCGCAATGGCAGTGGCTATATCTCAGGGGGTTGAGAGGTTCAGGACAAATAGTAATGATAAGTAATGATAAGGGAAATTGACAATGGCTGGCTATTGCTGAGTATTTAGATGCATTGGAAAAACAATGAAAAGCTGAGGGTGATTAATCACCAATTTAAGGTGAAGTGCGAAAGTAAGAGGACCTTGGAAACATTTAAAAATACTTTCACTTTCTGCGACCAGAGAATCAGGCCCAGGACTTAATTATAAGGGCAGTGCAGGTCCAGAGAAGGATTATGTTCCCACTTCTGTCAATTTTATTACACCAAGGAAAAGGCCCCGATTGAGAAGGAGAGAAGGTCTGAAATGTGGAATAGAGATATTTGGTTGATACCCTTGAATTCTACAACCCATAAATGAACCTTGAAAACATTATACTAAGTGGAAGAAGCCAGACACACACAAAAACACATGTAATATTGTCCAGTCTTTATTCACAGAAATAGGGAGGTGATAGTTAAGGGTGTGAGTTTTTTTATAATTGATAAAGATATTCAAATTAGACTTTGGTGACAGTAGCACAAATCTGTGATTATGCATACTAAAAAATTGAGCTTTGCATTTTAAATGGGTAAATTGTGTGGTATGTGAATTATATCTTAATAAAGATGTTTTTAAAAATTTTGAATTCTCTGATTTTTCTGAATACTCTGGGCTGGCAGATATAATCTACAATCTACTCCTCCCTGTTAAAGGCTACTACTATCATCTTGCTTGAAAATAATGTAGATGCCTCTCTTACAAGAAAACCTGTGCCTCCTCACATTTTATTCTCAGCTCCCCTCCTGGCCACTAAACCAATACTTAGAGCCATGTCACACATAACCTAGAGGGGAAAGTGTTTGATATGGTAAGGTAAGAAAAGGACTAGGCCAGAGAGATTAAGAACCGAGCCAATATGTACCAGCAGCATCTGAGACAGTATATATGAGACTGGATTCTGAAGGTGATGGATCAAATGGGATTGGGGTAAGAAAACATATAGTTAAATAAGTGAGAATTTATCAATATGGATGCATTCTTTTGCAATACATATTTTAAACACCCTGGCAATGTCCCTAGATGATAGTGCTAATATGCTGCTAGGATGACACTTGGGAGTTTGAATGAAGTGATGGCCCAAAGTAAATGAAGTAGAAACTTCAGAACTGCCATGGAAGACAGTGGAAGAAGGGATCAAAATGCTTAGTGAAATGGGCATAATAGAATGGATTTATTATGTGTGACCGGAAAATGCACCAGTGTCTATGTTCCTCCAGTAAGGTCTGGAAGACAGTCCATTTACAAAAGTGATAAGGAATGTGTTGTTGAGACAGGTGCTATCGTCATTGAGAAGTACAGGGGTGGCCATCCTCTTGAGGCAAGGTCTAATGGTAAGAGATGTGACTACAGAACTCAGTCCCCTAAAAACAATAGGGGATTATGGGATCTTGAAATAATAGAGGCTAGGTTGTTGTGCTTAGTCATTAGAAGCAAAGTGGGCACAATTATAACAAGAGGAAGGGTTGGAGTGGTAGCCAGGGGACCTGATCCAGAGAGTTCTACAGAGATGGTTAATGGAGCACTATGTTCCTAGAGGTGCGATAGATGGACAGACAAAAATGAGAGCACCAGTTGATTCTCTTTGTCATTGTCTTAGATTGAGTTCCCTAGAAGCAGAATCTGTCACAAGAATTAAGTGCTTCATTGAGGCTCTCAATGGAGAATAGCAGTGGCTATATTTCAGGAGTTTGAGATAAAGGCACTACAGACGTCTTTGTCTCAGGAGGAGTCTATAGGGAAATGAGTGAATCAGGCTAGGGCAGGGAAAGTTACTGGGAGAAAAATAATGTGGTTTCAGTTGGAACCTAGCTTTATCTTGCTCCCACAGGAAGCTCTGGAGTATGAATTGAGCAGTCTTCTGGGACAGGCTTGTAAGAGTAGATTATGCACATTTCTTCCCGACTCTGTGTTTAGTAGTATCAGACTCGTAGAATGACATGAGACTTAATGGGAGAATTTACACCACAGGAATTAAGGAAAACTACTGTGATATTGTGATATAATAAGGTATACATTTTTGGTGTCTGTCCCATACCCAACCCTGTCCTGGCACAGAGCTCCTAAGACTTTTATAATTTCCTGAGTCGTAGCAGCATCTGACACAGAGCTCCTAAATCCCTTGGAACTTTTGGGGTGATAAGAGCGTCTTTTGTTCTAATGAGGCAACTTTTTGTGGGCTCCTGGATAGCCTCAGGATGGGAGCTGGTTGCCAGGGGAACCATCCATGTGATTAGAGGGTCAGAACTTCAGCCTCACTGCCTGACTTCCAGGGAGGGAAGAGGGCTGAAAATTGAGTTGGTCATCAGTGGCCGATGATGTAATCAATTATGCCTGTGTAATGAAGACTCTATAAAGCCCAAAATGACAGAGTTTGAGAAATTCCAGATAGCTGAACATGTGGAGGTTCCTGGAGAGTGGCATGCCTGGAGAGGGCATAGAAATACTAAGTCCCTTCTCCTATACCTCACCTATGCATCTCTTCTATTTGACTGTTCATCTGCATCCTTTGTATCAATCCTTATAATAAATGATTAAACATAAAGTGTTTATCTAAGCCCTGTGAGCCACTCTAACAAATTAATCAAACCCCCAAAAGGGGTCATGGGAACCCCAATTTAAAGCCTGTTGGTGACAGGTACAGGTCACAACCTGGGACTTGTGATTGGCACCTTAGGTGAGGGGCAGTCTTATGGGACTGAGTCCTTAGCTTGTGGTATCTGACATTACCTCCATGTCAATAGTGTCATAATTGAATTGGATTATAGGACACCCAGCTAATATCTGCTACAGAACTGCCTGATGTGTGGGAAAACTCCCTGCACATCTGGTGTTAGAAGTGCTGTGTTGAGTGAACAGAGAGTGAGAGTAGGAAAACAAACAATTACAAATCAGGACTTTTTGTTTTAAGTGTCGGTTTACCAGAACACTACTGCAGGAAATTCACCATAGAATAAGTCTGGCCTTGAGGGGAGCTATGAATCAGTTGGTCAGTTCGTCATTAGCTGCAGGATGCCATCTGAGTTGGTGGCAGGGGGTGCACATCTTTTTGGGTGAGGAAACTCCTTTCCTAAGATAATTCTTCAGAAAAGGGAGCTGGTCTGAGCAGTTAGTAGCCAGTAATCACAGCAACGAGAGGATGGCAAAGGGGATCTGAGTGGGCCACTAACAGCAACTACTACAGCTATCTCCTATTTGGAAGGAGAGGCAGGTTGAATAAGCTCACAAAAGTCCTTCAAGTGAAATCAGAAAAAGTGATCCACATAGTGGTGGGAGAAAATTTATGAAGGTCAGGTGTCCCTTCCCACAAAGATAGGAAGGTGAAAACCTAACACAATAAGTCATACATAGACAGACACCTCTCGTGCATCACTTCAAATCCTCTCAGCTCCACCTCTCATGCCAGCACCTACCAGAGTGACCAGTTCACACATGAATAGGTGCTCTCTGTTTCTTAAAGGTGTGTAGCCTGACAGTGCCCTGCCTTGGGCCAGCACCTTGAACCTTGTGCTTCCTACTCCAGAGCTTCTCTGATGCTGAAGCATGAAGTAACCATTGAAACCTGTTCATACTTAAGCTTGCACAACCCAATTGTATGAAAGAATCGATGCCTGGTACACCAACTCCTGACTCGTGAAGGACGAGCGTTTATCCCTTTCTCTTTTTTGTTAGATGATTCTGAGATGCATTTCATAAGGCTCCTTGGAGGGTCTCTTCAAGATCAAGCACTTGCCATGTAATGTTAGGAAACACGCTGTCAAATTTTCAAACATTTTTCCAACACTCAAACTGCAAGGTAATGGGTACTCTATTCAGGCAGTTGAAAAGGGGAAACAAAGGAAATGCTTCCCTGAACATGGGGCATGGTGAGGGTTTTAAGAGAAAACAGACAAAAGCAGCAGAGCACAGCTAAGTTGTTTTTCTTTGTGATGTTGCCCATTTCAGGCCATTTAGTCCTAGTCTCAGAAGTGTTGACTGAATGAAGGGACTGAGAGAGAGTGAGTTAGTCGCTCTGGAGGAGAGCACAGGGGTCAGCTTATATTCAGAGCAGAGAATTTTCTATTTCTCTGCATCACTTTGTATGGGCTCTCCCTCCTTCCCTGTTTTTCTCTCTTTGTCCCCAAGTTCCTGCCCTCTGAGAATAAACTACCTCCACAAGTCTTTGTCTCAATCTCAGCCTCTGCTTATAGGGAAAATTCATGCTAAGGCAAGGGGTGATAGTAATCCATTTCTACTCTACGTTTAAAAAATTCAGATACATCAGTGTTACATCCTCCCTCAGATATCCAGCAATCAACCAAGATGGTTACATTTTAACTGCCCTATGTATTAAATAAACAATTCTAATTAATCAATTCACTATCAGAGTTAAAATAGTGTAGTTTGCTGTGTCATATTAAAATAGAAACTGTCATTTATGAAACTACTTCTTAATTATTGCATGAATTCTGTTTTAATATGATAGATTCTTATCTCTCATTTTTCTGCTTTTATAGAGGTTGTATGGAGGAATTCAATTTTTAAATCCTTTGAGCTTCTGAGTTGAAAAGAGAAAGATGGAAGATATTTTTATTACTATTTTGACGGATTCAGGAAAAAATAAAACAAATAAGTTAAAACAAACAAATATACCCTCCGAAATACTACCAGCTAAGAATATCTAACGTGAAGAAGATATCTGTTGCCTCTTGCTACTGAAATATGCATTCACTTCTTTCTTCTTTATTACTTATTTGATACTTTAGTTGATGTGGGAGAGAGGATGTAGACAATATTGAAAAAATACCTGCAGCATTAGTTAAAACAACACTCTTACAAATATCTTGATGATAAAGATTACTGTTTCACTCTATCAACTTGTAGTTGTCATCACTTCAATCAAATTGCATCAGTAGAACATCCCATTTGGCAGTCCTAAAAACAAGTACAGGGTAAATGTCTTTTGGAAGTATGAGGAGATGGATTAAGGAAATGGCTTTAGGGCTTTGCTTACATGTAGAAAAGAATATCATTTCCAGCTTGCTTGGTGTTCCTGATCCTACATAAGAATAAAAACTAGTGATGCTAATGGTTGAATTAGCAGCACAATTAGCAAATATCCTTAGACCAAATCCACAGTTGTTGAAAGCTTTTTCTACAAAAAAAAATGTCATTTTCAATTTTCACCTGATTTTATTTTTGCCCTTTAAAAGCCTTTTCAACTATTGCTAATTATTTAATGAATGAGACAGGGCTTGCGATTGTTTCTGTAGCATTGGCAATATTAATTTTCCTGTCAGAAAATCTGTCCAAACATCTTTTGTTTAATAAATGGTGCTTACTTATTAATAAAAAGTAGATTTTTTCTTTTATTAGTTCTTTTGATGTTTTGTTTCAATTAAAATGGTGCTATTTGTCAGCAGAGGTTTAGTTTTCTGTGGCAGCCTGACAGAAGCTGGTTAGTTCTTTCCACCGCTGTTAGTGTAGCACAATGCCTCTAGAGTCAGACAGACCTGGGCTCCAAACCTAACCCTGCCACTTCCCAGTGAATAGTTTTGACCCAATGACCTCTCAAGGCTTCATTTTTCTCGTTCATAAATGCTAATGATATTAGTAATTATTTCAGAAAGTACTAATATCACTAATCATAGTGTTAAGCACTAATATTGTCAGGCATGTACTAAGAGCTTATAGCAGTCATATCTATTTTTATTAACATATGATTCAGCCTCCTGCTTTTTCAATGAAAGCATAATTCTACAACAATTTCCTTACACAATCTATACTGAACTGTTGAATGTTATGCTATTATTTTAAAATAAAGTGAAGGCATTAGTTTATATTATTTTAACAACAACTATGGAACATCTACAATGAGCTAGGTGCTGGGGCTACAGCAAGGAAGCTCTAAATGAACTATTAAAAACTAATATAAAACTTGATAATATAACAAATTATTATTGAATTATATAGCTTATTTTATTTATAAAATATTTATTTCTAATGACATAGAAATGCATACATCTATTCATATTTACTTAGAAAATTGGTAAAATCCTTAAAATTGCAAAAATGAAAATGTAAATCACCTCTAGTCTTTCTACTCATACATGTGTGTATACACACATACATACATACAATATATGTGTATATAATATGTGCAATTAATATCTTGTACACCTTTCTAGTCTTTTCCACTTTACATGTATTCAATGTTTATTTTTGTTAATTGTGAGCATATCATGCATACTGTTTGGTAAACTATTATTTTTATTTGAAATATATGATGAGAGAGGGCTGCGTGCAGTAGCTCATGCCTATAATACTAGCACTTTGGGAGGCTGAGGTGGGAGGATTACTTGAGCCCAGGAGTTCAAGACCAGCCTGGCCAACAAAGCAAGCAAGGCTCCATCTATACAGACACATGCCTGTAGCCCCAACTACCTGGGAGGCTGAGGCGGGAGGACCACTTGAGCCCAGGAGGTTGAGGACACAGTGAGCTGTGATCTTGCCACTGCACTCTACCCTGAATGATAGAGTGAAACCCTGTCTCCAAAAAACAAACAAATCTCTCTCTCTATATATATATATGTGTGTGTGTGTGTTTGTGTGTGTGTATATATGTATATATGTGTATATATATATATACACAATGAATCATTTCCCTTGATCTAAAAAAAATACTCTTCTATAACTATCCTTATTATAGGATAATTTTTGAATCCTACATACTAGAACAGTATAGACATGCATCATAATTTATTTTACCAATCCCCTATAGTAAGCACTTTTATTGTTTCTTTTCACATTTCATTAATATACATACTGCCATGACAAACTTCAACACTGTCATGAGCCATTTTATTCAGCAGATCAGTACACCGAAAAAATATCAGCCATCAGAAGGTTACATCCTCATCATCCTGTCAGCAGCTCTATAACTTACCTGTATCCCAACTTGTTATTTCCTTCTTTCCTAAGTGCTCTAGAGTCTACCTCCTTCTGCATTTTCAGAGAACATGTTCTTTGATTAGTCCTCTTTCCTGTATGTAAACTTTTCTTCCCTCTCTCTAGGTCACTCCCATCAACATTTCATCATATTTAAATCTTTACAGTCTGAAAAAAAATAAGTAGAAAAAAAACTTCATTAACTCACGTTTGCCTCCTTTTCTCTCCTTGCTATGGTTTGAATGTCCCCTCTGAAACTCATGTTGAAATTTGCTATTGTGATGGCATTAAGAGGTGAGACATTTAAGAGGTGATTCGGAGAGCTCTGCCCTCATGAATGGATTAATGCCATTACCCATGAGAGTGGGATAGTTATTAGGGCAGTTTGGTATCCTTTTTCTCTCTTGCTCACACACTGTCTTGCCACATAGTGCCTTCTGCCATGGGATGGCCTTCACCAGATTCTGGTGCCATGCTCTCGTATGTCCCAGCCTCTAAAAAAGTGAGCCAAATAAACTTCTATTCTTTTTGAATTGCTTGGTCAGTGGTATTCTGCTATAGCAACAGAAAACAGACTAAGACATTCCCCAATTTCTTGGACAAAAATTTTAGAAGATATGTAACAGTTGTGTTAACTGCTCTAAACAGAAACTTGGGAAATTTTTTGTTTGTTTGTTTTTGAAATCTCCTTCTGCCTCATACCCATATTTAATCAATCAGAATGCATTATCAATTTTATCATCTACATAAATCTCTAATCACTTTACTTATTTCCTTTTCTACTGTTTTAGTTCAAACGTTTGATATTTCTTGCCTGGACCACTGCAGGCCTGGATCCTAACAAGTATAATTTTACCTACTCCACCTCTCTTTAAATTGTTTCTACCAACAGAATAACCTTTTCAATTGCAAGCCTGATTATATTAGCCCTTCCTTCTCCCCCTCTCCCAAGACAGATGCACACACTTAAACCCCTTCAATGGCTTCCCACTGCTTTTCAGATAAAAACCAAATATTTAGCTTAATAAACAAGAGCCTGACTGAGCTGACCCTGTCCCACTTCTCTTAGACCTGGTTCTTACCAAGCTCCCCCTTATTCCTTATACCCCAGACACACTGCCATTCTTTTAATTCCATGGACAAGTAATTTTTTCTCTGTCCCAGGTCTTTGTAGATGCTCTCTCTTCCACCCAGAACCCTATTTACCCCAGTATCCTCACTCTCCAATGTAACTTTCTACATATGTTACATTTATTTCATATGTCATTGCCACAGAAAAAAAAACCTTCCAGGTCACAGGCCCTTACTACGTATGTACTCATACATAATAATTTCCCTTGTCAGAGCTGCAAATTAATAATTATTAACATGATTGTTTTATTGATATCTATCTTGATCATAAGATTGAAAGCTTCATGAAAATGAGGACAATATTTGTACTTACCATTGCATCTGTAATATCTAACACAATGCCAGGCTACAGACAGAATCTCAACAAATACATCTGTTGCATAAAAGAATGAATGAACACAAATCGGTCTTATACTTCATTGTATCACTAAAACGACTCTTCTTAAAGATGCTAATCACCTGTTGCTAAATCTGACAGATATTTTAAAATTTTTATTTCACTTGGTTGCTCAGCAGCATATGAGATTTATTTTTTTAACTAGTGCTTCCTGAAAAATGTTCTTTCTTTGCCTTCCAAGACAATGAATGTCCTGAACTTCTGTGTTTATTCATTCTCAGAGTCTTTCTTTACCTGTCTCCTCTTTCTCTGTTCATTACTTGAATGTTAATGATCTATTATTTTCTTGATTCTTTGTCTTGTGAGAGAATATAAATTAATAGTAAAATCATCTTCTTTCATTGCTGCAATTAATATGCAAGTTCTGATGACTCTCAAATCTATATCTCCAACCCAAATCTCTTCCCTGACCTTTGGACATGTATATCTGATGGCCTATTGTACAACTTTACATGGGTACCTTCAAAGTACCTTTAACATATCATGTGTAACATTCATTTCTTTGCATTCCACACAAAAACCTGCTCTTCAGCATTCTCTATCTCAATGAATGACACCATTTATCCAACCAGTTTATTAAGTTAGAAAGCTGGTAGTCATATACAATTTCTTCATTTCTTCTTACAATACATCAAAACAGTATCCAAGCCCTGTTAGATTTATCAGTTGAAACCCCTGTTGACCTCATCCATTTCTCACTATCTCCACTACCACTACCTTAGTTTAGGCCACCAGCATTTTTGCCCAGATTACTGCACAAGTGTCTTAATCATTCTCCCTGACTCCAGTTTTACCCTCTTGAATCTATTCTCATTTTTTATAGTTAGAGTCATCTTATTTAGCCAAACATTTATCATGCTACTCCCCTGTTTGAAAAATGTCTTCATTGGTCTTAGGATAAAACCATAGCTCCTTTGTGAAATTTATCAGATCTGTTCTATTTCTTGAGCTACATCTCTTGCCTTGTTCTACTGGTACTCTATTTTTCAGCCATGCTGAGCTTCCTTTCCATCTGTTAACATGTCGTGCACTGTCTCACCTCAAAGCCTTCACTCATGAGCTTCTCTTCTGCTTGCAGTATCCTCCACCCACTTTTTACCTGGCTAACTCCTACTCGTTGTTCATATCTCTATTTAAAATTACTTCTTCTAGAGAGCTTTTCCTGACCCTCACTGCCATCCCACTCTAGGTTACGTACTGCTCTTCTATGTTTCCATAGCTTGCTATATTTCTCCTATATTACCATTTATTATACCTTACTGCAATTATATTTGTTTACTCATCTGTCTCTCCCAGTATATTATAAGCTCTGGTGATGGAAGGAATTACGTCTCTTTCGATAACTTTCATATCCCCAGCACCCCAGTACAGTCCCAAGCACAATGTAGATGCATAATACAATAGTGACTGAGTGAATGAAGTTCTCCCAATTTAAGATTTTTATAAGTATATTTTAGAATAGCAGAGTAAGTTAGAATTATGAAGATAAATTTTACATGTATTTTTATCTTTTGATAGCAACACATCCAGTTTTTAGATAATAAGGGTCAGGGAACAGATTTGCACAGGCTCTAATATAGAGCTATATTCATGTAGGTAGTTAAATGCTTTGTGATCTTGCACAAAAACTTATCGTTTGGAGACCTTAATTTACTTGTCTGAAAAAAGGTTGAAATGTTTAATCTCTAATGTTACACATGAAGTATGATTATATGAAATCACAAGTATGTTGATACTCCTCAAAAACAGTTATAACTACAAAACGACAACACTGACTATTTCATAATGGTGTAATAGATTTTTGTGGTGGTAGTGGTGGTGGCAGGGGTTTGATTATTTTGAGAAGCTAAGAGTGATCTATTTAATATTTCTCCTAGTAGTCTAACTTGACAGCAGATAGAATGGCAAAAGCAGCCTAGTTAGGTGATACTGTAAGTCAGATTTCTGCACCATAAACCACAAGTGCTGAGAAGCAACTTTAATAAAGAGAATGTAGGAGGACACAAATTTAGTAGCCATGGGGCTAAATAATGCAAAGATAGCTAAATTGGAGAAAGATGAATGATGTCAAAGTGGTAAAAACCAAGAGACCAGGTATTGCTACACAGCTGTGGCTTTTGTTTAAAAATGGCTGTCTGCTTTCAGTAGCTGTTGAGGCATACGAAGTACAAAATCTCCCTCACTGAGGCAATATATCAGCTGCCCAAATCTCTTCCTCATCAGTCAAGCTTGTTGGCCTTTGACTCTGCACAATCTTTGTGACACTGTTATCAATGATACTTCAGAAACATCTGCTCCAGAGCTGTCTGTTACTGCGATGGCAGACAGCAAATCTAATGGCACCAAAAGAGAATGACAAGAGACCCATTAATGTGTAGTGGTGGTATGAAACAACACAATAACTCCGATCAGGGCTAGCTGAATCCATCAGCATTTCAATGTCTAGCTAACTTAGTAGCACACATTTGGAAAGACTTTAGAGTTCATGATGTCATTGACAAATAAGAAGTCAAAGAAAGAATTAAATTATTGCCTTATACAAAATATATGATGCTGCCTATAAGTCAAAGTAGGATTAAGTGGAAGGTGACAGTGGGTCATTTGTGGAAAAATTTGATCCTTTTTATTTGTACAGGAAACTTAGAGTAGCAGTTTTTATCTAGGGTTCTTTTTGCCTGATATTCATTTACTCATTCACCCATTGATTCACTCATTCACTGCTTCATTTATTTGACAAACATTTGAGTTTTTACTCTTCTAGGTCTGAGGATATTATTATTGTTCATAATAAAACAGACAAAAATCCTTCCCTTCATGAAGCTTAAAATCTAGTAGCCCAAGAAAAATAAAAACAAACAAATAAGATATATAATAATAAGTGTTATGAAGAAAGATAAAGTAGGAAACAGGAATTAGGACTATCGTGAGGTGTCTGCAGTTTCAACAGGGAGGCCAGAGAAGGCTTCTTTAATAAATTGGCACTTGACTAGAGAAGAGGCAAGATAAGAAAGAGAGAAGGAAGAAGTTGGGGAGAACTCCTGAGGTGAGGGAACCGTAATGCAAAGGCCCTGAGGCATGAGTGTGTCTCCAGGTTAGAGCAAGGGCAGAGGCCAGTGTGGCTGAGTAAGAGTGAGAGAGGGAAAATAAAAAATGATTCCATTCTAACTATCATAAAAACACTTTCATTTTCTACTTTGAGATCTTCCTAGCTGAGAATAATGTTTAAAATGCAATACTCCCTAAAATAACATTCTAAACTATCCTCTTCCAGATGCTTGTTGGCAAAGGCAAGTATGTTTTAGGATGCTATTAGGGATGAACTCTCCTGAAGATGAGAGTTTCTATATGTAGATGCAAGTCAAGTTCACCATTGGTGAGACAATGTGTGAGCAAATTTCTTGTTTGGTGAAATCACATTAGCAAGATTTCTTGTCTCTTTCTCCCTGTTTCTATTGAAGAGATTTGAAAGAATCAATCTGAGGACTATGGGAACTGACAGAAGCACCAGGCTCGTGCAGTAGGCTTTTCGTCGAAAGAAATGTGCAGGATACCAACCTTTTACATGGGAAGTAGCTGTATTTTGTTTCCCCAAAGACCTCTGGCACAGACCCTGTGTGTTGGAGATGGGGGAGTGGGAGGTGAAGGGGGCAAAGGCAGGATAATTATGGAAGGAGAATGATGTTTCTATGGCAATCCAAGGACTGGAAGCATTCATATCTTCCCTTCCTCAAATGTATTGATGATTGTGGGAATCCAAAGTCAGTGTTAGTTTATTAGTTTCTTCCTCTCTTTTTTCTTTGGATTTTTATCAGCAGATAAAAATAATATGGCTAATTTTCATAACAATATTACTTACCTATGCTTTTTTAATTAGAAAAATGTATATCAAATGAGCCTTCTAACAGAGTATACAAAAGAATGATCATGTGAATGAACAGCAGCAACTCAAAATATCAGCTATTTGAAGTTATATTGACAAAATTTATATTCCATTCAAGCATTTTAAGGTTAAGATTTTCCATTCAAATATTCTTTTTTCATTAGAAAAAACGATCTTAGAAACAAGAACCATTTTGTAAGCCAAACTTGATTCTACCTCATACTAAGTGATATTCTCCGCCCTCAAGAATCTCTGCAACCCTCTGCCTCTACCCACTTCAGCTCCTCTTAATGCTACTTCTTGGAAATGGAAAAACATAACACCAAGTGTTCATTTTTTTCTGAAAATATATCTTCCTCATTTTAACTGCAAATCGTTTTTTGAAGGCCTGGAGGATGCTGCATCAGCAATCAAAGAATCAAGAGTGTTAGAAAAACATTTTGTGAAGTACAGTACCAAGTAAAGTGAACACTCAGCAAGCACGTTCTTGCCTTTGTGTGTCACAGTTTGCCAGCTTGTTATGCACAAATGTGATTCATGTAACTTTCCCACAGTCTGTGTGTGTTTGCAGCAGTACTGCTGGCATTCTAAGATAGACTGCGCTACCTATTTTAGACATATGAAAGAAGTAACACATTTGCCTTTGAAAATGTATGGAAAAGCTACATATTCTCTCATCAACATCTGTAAAATTTGTTTTGTTCAACAGGGCTGTTATTTCTACTCAATGATCATGAGTCCAGAGATTGATTAGCTTCAAAAATATGTGTCCATGAGTGGGATGCTACTCTCTTAATTCATTTTCTAAATGAGATGAAGGTTAAAGTGCTTTGACTGTGGGAAAAGATATTTTTAGATCTTGTGGTCATCTCAATTTTCATTTAAGCAGCTGGTAAAGGGACAAACCAGAAATGAAAAAAAAATATCGGCAAGTCAGCAGTTGATAAGGCAATATATGGACATTTACTCTCCTGCTTTTTAATTTTTAGCCTGTTAATTCTTAGGTGACTGTTTCCTATGTATAACTTGTTAATTCGAGAATTTTGGATTAACAGGAATGTTGTAAGCATATTCTTGCCACAATCTTTGCAAGTTACTGGTTAAAAAGATCTTTAAAAACAATTGACTGCAGATACAGAGACATAATATTTGTTTAATGGTGACAAAATTTCTTGCTTGCATAATTTAACCGGAAATTCAATACATTTAAACATAGGCCACTGTTGGCCAGGCGTGGTGGCTCACGTCTGTAATCCCAGCACTTTGGGAGGCTGAGGCGGGCAGATAACCTGAGGTTGGGAGTTCGAGACCAGTCTGGCCAACATAGTGAAAAAACCCCGTTTCTACTAAAAAATACAAAAAATAGCCAGGCACGGTGGCAGGCACCTGTAATCCCAGCTACTCGGGAGGCTGAGGCAGGAGAATCACTTGAACCCAGGAGGCGGAGGTTGCAGTGAGCCGAGATTGCGCAATTGCACTCCAGCCTGGGGAACAAGAACAAGACTTCGTCTCAAAACAAACAAACAAACAAACAAACAAACACAAGCAAACAAAAAAATAGGCTACTGTGAAAATTCACAGTAAAATTTCAGGCTTGTATATACTCTCTTTAGCATTTTCAGTTGTATATTTTACAAACTGCCCAAATTTGATATGGACAAAATTGAACAAATCAATACCTTTCTCAAACTTTGCTCTCACTCAAAGGTTTATATTTAAGTATATTCAGTAACATAAGCAAGAAAGCTGGGAGTCATCCTTGACTTTTCTCTTTTCACTCACACCCCACAGCTAACTAAGCATAAAAGTCCTGACAATTTTATGTCTAAAATATCTCTTAAATCTCTCAAATGTCTGCCTTTTTCTATCCCATCCCTTAGACCTAGCTGCCATGACTACTTACGTAAACTGCTGAAATACTCTAGTCATTTCTTTCTAATCAGAATGATCTTTTAAAACTGCATTTTGATCCTGCTATTATCTTTCTTAGAAAACTATATTTGCTCCCCTTTCCTCTTAGAATGAAGGCTAAAACCCTTAGTATGACTCTTATACCTGTTTTACACTATTCTCCTTTCACTCTTTGAATTATAACCATATAAACTTTCTTTGAGCTCTTGTAATGAATTCTATTCCTCCCCACCTCTGGAGCTTCCCATATGCTGTTCCCTCTGCTGGAAATTTTTTGTCTCTCTTTCACTCTTTCAGACTCCAATCTAAAGTAGATTTTCCTGCTATAAAATCTGTAAATATCTTGCACTCCTCTAGAGTGTTGGTTAAATTGTAATTAATTTATTTTGGAAGTAGTTTTAATAGTCTTTCTCAAGAGAATATAAGTTCCAGAAAGGCCAGTACCACTTCTCTCTTTGATGACTCAAATTCTCAAGTACCTACGAAACACCATGTATAATCATTTAATATGTATTGTTTAATATATATTTGTATTGAATGAATGTCGAGTTCTTTACAGTGAGGTGACAGCACTTAATTTACCTCAGATGTTGTATTTTGACAAATTTCACATTTTTTTCTTTAATTAAAGTTTCTCAATAGTCAGCCAAGTACAGCTGACCAAAACCGTATGACCCAAGTGTATCCATTTGAAAGACTCAAGATACATCTATTTTATAGATAATTTTCAAGATTGTGACTTCATGTGATTTGTACAAATGACAAATATAGTACTTAAATTAGGATGCAACTACTTCATTTTCTCTTTATCTTAAGATACAGGATATGCACATGCAAAAGAGCCAAAAAATACATGAAAGGTAGATTTTTTTTTTATGTTCACCCATCGAGAGTATGCTTTTTTGTCCTTAAGTCACTCAAATAATATTTAGAATATATTGATATCAATTAGTGTTGTCATGTCAATTTTCTCTTATTTCTACTGAAAACTCCATGTAGGATCCACATATAATTACGGAGCCATAATTTTAATGCATTTTTAAGTGGTATGCTTGAGACCTTGGACACAGATGGGGAATCTGTTTTTGCTAATCCTTTCTTCTCTCACGTCAGAGACTTATTCTCTTTTGCCACTCCCATATCCAATTTTCATCAATGTAGCATTCATGTGCTATAGTGCTATGTATGTATTAATGCTAAATGATTTTTAAGGAGTGACTTCCTTCAATATAATTTCTACTTGAAAAGTAGAACTTTTGATTGATGGACAGACTTCAAATAGGAAGAAACGGAATTATAGGCCAGCCGCAGTGGCTCACGCCTGTAATTCCAGCACTTTGGAAAGCCGAGCCAGGCCAACTGCTTGAGGTCAGGAGTTTGAGACCTGCCTGGCCAACATGGTAAAACCTCATCTCTACCAAAAATATATTTTAAAAAAAGTTAGCTGGGCATGGTGGCACACACCTGTAATTCCACCTACTTGGGAGGCTGAGACAGGAGGATCACTTGAACTCGGGAGACAGAGGTGGCAGTGAGCTGAGATCGCGCCACTGCACTCCAGCCTGGGCAATAGAGCAAGACTCCATCTCAAAAGAAAAAGAAAAAAAGAAAAGAAATTATAACAGTGAAGTTCATATTTTTGAGCTAGGAATCTGGTTCTATGGAACTTATTTAGAAAATGCTCTAAAATAGTAAGAAATAAAGCAGAAAGTAATATGTAAATTCATGCTGGAACTTCAAGGAAGACTCGTTTGAAGATAATATTCTATCTGGCTTTTGTATGTTGTACAAATCTATTTCCTTAGACACTTTTTTTTCTCCTGATGTCTTCCAAAAATATTTTAAATGTAATATTTGTTTTAAGATTAATTGCTAAAATTTATATTGCATCAAAGTTTGTTATATTCATTTAGACTTACATCTGCATAACTTTTTTTTATTTTTGGAGATGGAGTCTCACTCTGTTGCCCAGGCTGGAGTGCAGTGGCATGATCTAGGCTCACTGCAACCTCCACCTCCCAGGTTCAAGTGATTTTCCTGCCTCAGCCTCCCGAGTAGCTGGAATTACAGGCGCACACCACCACGCCTGGCTAATTTTTGTATTTTTAGTAGAGACGGGGTTTCCCCATGTTGGCCAGGTGGGTCTCAATCCCCTGACCTCAAATGATCAGCCCACCTCAGCCTCCCAAAGTGCTGGGATTACAGGCGTGAGCCACCGTGCTCAGCCGACTTCTTTTAATGTTTATTATTAGCCCTATTTTAACTTCTTATAATGATTTAACATTGATTGCTTTCTTTGTAAATAAAATAAGAAAATAAGTGACTTTTCCAAGGAGAATACTCAGTGAATATCTACTTCAAACCCTTTCATATCTGAAAATATGTTTATGTACATGATAAAGAACATATAATTAGAAGTCTAGAAATATATATATTTATATACTATATATAGTCATCAATTTGAGAATTTCAGTAGATGGGATAATCTTTCGCTTGTAAAGAATTGAGGAAAGAAAATAATAAATTGCAAATTAGCACCAAGGAATTCACCAAGAACACAGCACAAATTAAGAGACTTTTTTAAAAAAAATGTGAGTTTAGAAAAAACATGGAGAAAAGATGGAGAGCCTCCATCCATACATGCTGAATGAGAATATCAGAGACAGAAAATTGAGGGAGTGGTGGAAGGAAATATGCCAAAATGTCTACAACTTTCTACAACACACACATCTTCACATTAAGAGTATACAACACATTGGCTGGGCATGGTGGCTCGTGCCTGTAATCACAGAACTTTGGGAGGCTGGGGTGGGAGGATCACTTGAGGTCAGGAGTTTGAGACCAGTCTGGCCAACATGGTGAAACCCTGTCTCTACTAAAAATACAAAAAATTGGCTGGGCATGGTGGCACGCACCTGTAGTCTCAGCTACTTGGGAGGCTGAGGCAGGAGAATTGCTTGAACCCAGGAGGTGGAGGTTGATGTGAGCCAAGATTGCACCACTGCACTCCAGCCTGGGTGACAGGGTGACTCCATCTCGAAACAAAAAAAAAAGTATACAGCATATTGAACATGTTAAATGGAAATAAATAACACCTAGAAACATAGCAGAAAAGCATACATCAAGGATTAAAAATAAAAAGCAAACAACTTAATCTGGTAGTTCTATCAATGAAGGTGTTAAAGTCCCCAACTGTAAATGGATTTGTTTTTTTCTCCTTTTAGCTCTATCAGGTTTTGCTTCTTGTGTTTTCAGGCTCTGTTGCTTGATGCACACACATTTAAGATATTATGTTTCCTGATTAATTGACCCTTTTATCATTCAGTCCCTCTTTAGTAATTTTCTTTGTTCTAAAGTCTACTTTATCAAATTTAATGATGTCATGGTTAATGACAGACCACACACGCTATGGTGATTTCTTAAGATTGTAAAGAACCAGAAAAATTCCTATCACCTAGTATTTACTATGCTATACTTTTTGTTTTTGGAGTATACTCCTTCTACTTATGAAAAGAATTTAATATAAAACAGCCTCAGGCAGGGCCTTCAGGGGGTTTTCCAGTGGAAATCATTGTTATCATAGAAGATGACATCTCCATGCCTGTTATTGCCCCTGAAGATCTTCCAGCAGTACAGGATATGGGGGTAAAAGACAGTGATATTGATGACCTGACCCCATGTAGCCCTAGGCTATTGTGTGTGTTTGTGTCTTAGTTTTTAATAAAAAAGATTAAAAAGTAAAATTTAAAAATAAACATTTTAAAAATGAAAAAAGCTTATAGAACAAGGATATAAAGAAGAAAACATTTTTGTACCGCTGTACAATGTGCTGGTGTTTTAAGCTGAGTGTTATTATAAAAGAGTTAAAAAATTAAAAAATTTATAAAGTAAAAATTTATAGTGAGCTAAGGTTAATGTATTATTGAAGAAAAAGATTTAAAAAATATATTTAGTGTAGCCTAAGTGCACAGTGATTATAACGTCTACAGGAATTTACAGTAATGTCCTAGGCCTTTATATTCACTCACCACTCACTCACTGACTCACCCAGAGCAACTTCCAGTTCTACAAGCTTCATTCATGGTAAGTACCCTATATAGGAGGACCATTTTTTAATCTTTTATATCATAATTATACTGTACTTTTTCTATATTCAAATATGTCTAGATACACAAATACTGTTGTGTTACGATTGTCTATGGTATTCAGTACAGCAACATGCTACAGGTTTGCAGCCCAGGAGCAATAGGCTATACCATACAGTCTATGTGTGCAATAAGCTATACCATCTAGGTTTGTGTAAATACATTCTATGAGGTTTCTACAATGATGTAATTGAGAAATGAAGCATGTCTCAGAATATGTCCCTGTTGTTAAGCAACACATGACTGCAATTTTCTTAAGGATTTCCTCTACATGTATTGAACAGCATGTCAGATGGTGTTAAAATTTTTGCTATAACTATCAAATATGATATAAGAAATGCATAAAAAGGTTAATCTGTTATATTTATCCCTGTTTTTAGCCTACCAATGCTTTTATTTCTCTTCTGAAACTCTGGCCATTCTTTTGTTTTCATTTATTTTCCATTTAGAGAACTTCCTTTTGCCATTCTTTATGAGTAAATTTGCTAGCAACAAATTCTCTTAGTTTTCCTTAATCTGGCAAAGTTTTAATTGTCTGTCCATTCCTGAATCATAGTTTTACTGAATAGGTCTTTTCATTCAATACTTGAAAAATAGTGTTATTTCATGATAGCTTTCATGGTTTCAGACAAAATATCTCCTCTCACTCAAATTCATATTCCCCTGTAGGTATGCTTTGCTTCTCTCTGGCTGCTTTCAATGTTTTTCTTTGCCTTTAGTTTTTAGAAATATGATTATGATATGTCTTGACAGTGATTTCTTTGGATTTATCCTTTAGTGGTTTGCTTAACTTCTTGAATCTCTAGGTTTACGTCTTTTGCCAAATTTTGAAGGTTTTCAGCCATTATTTTTAAAAATATTTTTTCAGTTCTGCCCTTTCTCTTCTCTCCTTAGTATTGGGGTTACTCACCCCCAATATTTCAACTTAGGTTCTTTCTATTTTCCATAAATGTCAGCCGGCAGAGAAATAAAGAGAAAGAGTACAAAGAGAGGAATTTTACAGTTAGGCTGCCGGGGGTGACATCACATATGAGTAGGACCGTGATGCCCACCTGAGCCTCAAACCAGTAAGTTTTTTATTAAGGGTTTCAAAAGGGGAGGGGGTGTAAGAACAGGGAGTAGATCACATGCTTCAAAGGGCAAAAAGGAGAACTACTGATAAGGGTCCAACAAAGATCACAAGGAAAAGGGCAAAAGCAGAACTACTGATAAGGGTCTATGTTCAGCGGTGTATGTAGTGTCTTGATAAACATCTTAAACAACAGAAAACAGGGTTTGAGTGCAGAGAACCAGTCTGACCACAAATTTACCATGGCGGAGATTTCCCCACCCTAATAAGCCTGAGGGTACTGTAGGAGACCAGGGTGTATCTCAGTCCTTATCTCAACCACATAAGATAGACACACCCAGAGCAGCCATTTATAGACCTCCCCCAAGGAATGCATTCCTTTTCCAGGGTATTAATATTAATATTCCTTGCTAGGAAAAGAATTTAGTGATATCTTCCCTACTTGCATGTCCGTTTATAGGCTCTCTGCAAGAAGAAAAATATGGCTCTTTTTGCCCGACCCCACAGGCAGTCAGACTTTATAGTTGTCTTCCCTTGTTCCCTAAAAATTGCTGTTATGCTGTTCTTTTTCAAGGTTCACTGATTTCATGTTGTTCAAACACGCATGTTTTACAATCAATTTGTACAGTCAACACAATTATCACAGTGGTCCTGAGGGGACGTACATCCTCAGCTTATGAAAATAACAGGATTAAGAGATTAAAGTAAAGACAGGCATAAAATTATACAAGTATTATTTGGGAACTGATAAATGTCCATGAAATCTTCAGTCTACAATTTATGTTCCTCTGCCATGGCTCCAGCCGGTCCCTCCGTTCGGGGTCCCTGACTTCCCACAATACCTTAGACCCTGATGACATGAATGCTGCTTCTTTTGTTTATATCCCAACTGAGACACTGTTCATTTATTTCTATTCTTTATTCTTTCTGTCCTTCAGATTGGGTAAATTCTAATGATCTTTTTCTTTAAGAAAACGAATTCTATCCACTGTCATTTTCACTCTATTACTGAACTCATTGATTGACATTTTATTTCAGTATTCTCTTTTTCAGTTGTATAGTTTCAATTTATTTTCTAACTTAGATTTCTTCACTGAGAATACTTTTTCTTTTTTTTCTTTTCTTTTTTTTTTTTTTTTTTTGTCGCTAGGCTGGAGTGCAGTGGCACAACCTCAGCTCACTGCAACCTCTGCCTCCCAGGTTCAAGTGATTCTCCTGCCTCAGCCTCCCAAGTAGCTGGGACTACAGGCACGTGCCACCACACCCAGCTAATTTTTGTATTTTTAGTAGAGACAGGGTTTCACCATGTTGGCCAGGATGATCTCGATCTCTTGACCTCATGATCCACCTGCCTCAGCCTCCCAACATGCTGGGATTACAGGCATGAGCCACCGCACCCAGACTCATTTATTTTAAGAAAATTTATAATTGCTTGTTGAAGCAGTTCTGCAATGGCTGCTTTAAAATACTCCTCAGATAATTCCAACATCTGATTCATGTTGTTGTTGATTGCCTTTTATAGGTTATGTTGTAATTTTCTGGTTCTTGGTATGACAAATAATTTTAGCTAGAATCCTAGACATTCTATATATTGTGTTAAAAGTATCTTACATTGAATTGTTTATTTATTTATTTTTTACAGGCAGTCCTCCTGTTGAGGTCCAGTGTAAAAGATAATTGGATGTGTCTGTTCACCTTTATTTTTGGACCACTGGGCAAAAGTGGGCACTAACTCATACTCCTCATTGGAGACAGGTGGGGTGAAAATTCAGCTCTCACCTAGACTCTGATAACAGCTTCCCAGAAAGGTGGGGCATTGACTCACACCACCTTATTGCCTCCAAGTGGATATAGCAAATTAGTTCTCCACTGGGCCACACTGACATTAGGGAGTGGGGAAGCAGAGAGCTAGTTCAGACTACTTTGTTGCTGCAGAATGGCTAGCAGAATTTCAGCTCCCTGCTGGACCCTGATAACACTGCTGGAGGAGAGTCGAGGAAAATAAAATGTCAAATAGCTGCACCTCTCACAACCTCCGATGACTTGATGCTAGTTGGGGTGGGGGCTTAGATGCCCCTTGATCCTCTCCCCAACACCAGGGAAAGGGAAAAGCACAGAGTCATCAAGCCAATCTACCATGATTGTTCCATCTTGTTGATGCAGGGTAGAGGTAGAAGTTCATTTTTGCAATGGACCCCACTGAAGACCGTGGAACAAGTGAAGTGTCAAGTAGCTCTGCTTTACACTTCCCTGTTCAATCTTGTTGCAGTTGGGTGGGTGTGAAGGTTCAGCTCTCCAGTGGATTTCACTGACCTGTGGGGTGGGAGAAAGAGTGAAGTATTACTTGCATTGAGTTGCACTACTTTGATCAGTCTCTCTGCTGGGTAGCACTGGAGCCACAGCTTACCATTAGACCACACAGACACTGAGGAGGATTGGGAACACTGCCTGGTTCCCCTGAGAAGGGTATAAGAGATCATTTCCTGTTTAACCTACCAATACCACCTGCCAAGGGAATTGAAGAACCACCTGTTTCCATCAGGCACAGTAGGGAAGATTAGCTCCTTGCTGGGCTCCACCTACACTACCTGGCTGGGGAATGGGAGCATACTTTCTGCTTCGACAGGGTTAAGGGATGAAGATCAACTCATCACAAGGCCTGCTGAGACTACAGTGGTACTGGGAGATGGAAGTGGTGTTTTCTATTGGTGTTTGACTTGAGTAGGGTGGGTATAGCCAAAACATTTTTCTATGAGGCCATCATTTCCTGTTTCTTTGGTTTTGGGGGAAAAGATTTCCTTGGAGCTTTTCTTTGTGTTTGTTGGTAGATGCAGATGGAGGCTTCTGCAGAACTCCATCTGGGATATATGAGAAGTACTACGGATACCCAGGGAACTCACCACAATGTCCTTCCTTATATTTTGATGTCCCTAGGCAGCCCACCTTCTTTACATCTTTTAGAGATTTCCTATGCTTGTTTGTTATTTATACCCAGAGTTATTTTAGTTGGAAAAGAGAAGACCTGTGAGGCATATGGCTACTCCATTTTGCTGGCAAACCTAGAACATTTTACTTATATTATCAAAATCTAAATTTAATCAATATATTTATCCTGGTCCCAAACACTGCAAGTACATAGAACACTTTAATTGTGATCATTTTACTTTCAGTTCTTTATTTTATTGGTTTAAAAATACTAAACCTATTTGTTATCTCTGTCTTATAACTCTAATATCTAAACATTTTTGAGGTTATAAAACCATTGTTGTTGGTTATTGCTGGCCTGTCACTCATCATTGCTTCCACGTGTGTGCACACGTGCCTGTGTGTCTTCAGGAAATAAGACCTCTTTCCTCAGTTAGAGAAAAATGTTAACAACACTCATTTCTGAGTGACGAAATTACAGATAGTTTTATGCTACCTTTCTATACATTTTATTGTTTCCAAATTTCTTACAATAAGCATGGAATTTTTTATAGTCCTATAAAATCATAAATTTTTTATTCTCTTTTCAAAGCTTACATTTCTCACTAGAAAACTAGGCTTATTGAATATACCAGATATCTACTCAATAAATTGACAATCATTTTAATTAAATAAATCATTAACTTTGAGAATAAATCTGTCTACGAAAGCATGATTAATTAATTTTCTAATTTTTAACTTGTTGTGATCATTACCATGTGCTTTTCTTGGTGAAGATGCCTATAATGAACAAGGATGTAAATATTTTTTGCTCCCATAATTGTAGCCAAATCAGGAAAGCTAATATTAATAAAAGAAGTGCTAGCCTGGCCAACGTGGTGAAACCCCATCTATACTAAAAATGCAAAAATTAGCTGGGCGTGGTGGCAGGTGCCTGTAATCCCAGCTACTCGGGAGGCTGAGGTGGGAGAATTGCTTGAACCTGGGAGGCGGAGGCTGCAGTGAGCCAAGATTGTGCCACTGCACTCCAGCATGGGTAACAAGTGAGACCTCATCTCAAAAAAACCAAAAAAACAAAAAAACAAAGCAAAAAACAAACAAGAAAACCAAAAGAAGTGCTTAATTTACACTGTATTTGAAAAAGGAGACTGAGTCTGGCTGGATTTGTTAGTCCTGTGTCAGAAGATGAAGAGAACTATAAACAGAAATGCAGGAGAGGCTTGGGGGAGAAACAACACAGAGTACTGATGGGAAGGTAATGAGAATCCTTATGGTAATTACTGGTAGAAAATGTTAGAAACACTGTGGTGGCATTATATAGCCAGGCAGAAAAGTGCCGTTTCTTTAGAAATCCCCAGGGAGTGAGATTCTTTTACATCCTTCAATATTATCTTTTGAAGTCTAACACCTTAATTAGTTTTTACCAAATTCCTGTAGAGTAAATATGGATTACATATTAGTCATATCCTCAAATGCCTCTGCATTAGTTGGTCAGTCAACAGCATCTGAACCTAAGGCAGCTTTTTTGATATTGCTTTTCTGCCCCTCTCCTACTCAGCCTTTAGGCTGGTACGTTGAGTGGTTGACTCTCTTGCTTTTTCCTCATCTTTCTATAGCATGACATTAAACCCTAAGTGTTTCTGATGTATTTATTTGCCTTGACTCTGTTGGAAGATGGATGGTGCCATTCCTTTTCTTTTTTTTTTTTCCCTCACACTGTCATGTCTTTTACCAAATTTTTCAACCTTGAAAATTAATTAGAATTCCTTCACAGTAGCTAGACAGGACAATATAATCTTAGAATATATGTGAAATACCTTACAGGGCCTGGCATTTAGTAGATGCTCAACAAAGCCCCAAATTGTCTCCTGTTTAAATTTCTAGAGTGCTAAAATGTCCTCTGTTAATTGTTTTCTAATTCAACAAATATTTATTGAGCACCTATATTGCCTGTACAGCTTATATTCTTTTCATTACTTTTTCTCTCTAAAATAGCAGACTGGACATGTATTATTATCCACCATAAAGATGTTTGATATTCTCACACATGTATCTATTGTGCATAAAATGAAACAGTGTGGTACAGGATAATGAGCACTTGTTTTGGAAGACCCATGTATTATTCAGCCTTCTCCACTTTCTAGCTGAATTGCCATAAACCAATTACTTTTTCCCTTTGAAGCTCAGTTAGCTCATGTACAAAAACATGGAGTCAATGATACAGACGTTGACTATCTTACAGGATTGTTACACATAACAATCTATCAATCTATAAAACTTTTAAAAATATGTGTCAAAACTTTAAAGTGTTATACAAATGTGTTATATATCTAAATATTAGCTACCTACTTATATTTTATTCTGAGATCAACATTCCTTGTAAACATTCCACAAAATATTTATATACGTACAATAAGTGTAATTGATTACTTTTTTATAGGTGAAGAACTTTAGTCAGATAAATGAGGCAGGTGGAGAAACTGAGAATAGAATTTCAGTCTTCTCAATCTGATAATTTTATGCAGTAGACAATGTCATTCTTTCTACTTGTTTTTGAAAACTGTAAATATCAATGAAAATGCCTTACTGAATAGTGGAATAAAAATTACAAGTTATAGAATGTACAGTTTACAAAATTAAACACATCTCTAACAGTGTACATGTCAATTCGGAGTTCAGCAGTGAAAAAATTTCAACTGTGATTAAATATAGTTCAGTATAGAATCTTGCACTCCTCAGATACTAGGGTACAGATGATAAAAACTAAAGGGTTATTTTCTCTCTTCAATTCAATCAGTAAACAATTTACATGAACTCATTTCAATTTGGAAGTCTCAAAAACCTAACGCGGCTGAATAATCTATCAAACAATTTAAGACATCTATTATCATAAGTGATATCTATGTAATGAAGAGGTCAAAATCGTCCTCTGGTAGTTATTTCTGAGACCGGATCCACATAAGACAAAGCTGATTGGCAAAGTAAAAGCCAAGAAAATGATAGTGGATCGTGGATGTTCTATCCACAATATTCTCTTTTAGATTTAATCTCATTGTCAAACCACAATACAGTAGCTGCTTGGGTTACAATGAATTTTGGTTACGCTGCTTTGAATCACACTCTGATTGTCACAGAAAATGAAGACGATGAAAAAAAATGCCTGTATTCATTTCAAATACATTCATGAGCCATGGAGCCAGTACATTATTTTTCTGAGCATATTCTAAAAGATGTCAGGCCTTTTCAAATCTAGCCATCTCTTTTGTCAATAAGGCTGCTTAGGAAATGAGATTTTGATTCAAATTCAGTATCAAAATATCAAGCCCAAAACAATAATCTCAAACATTACCTCTGCATTACCTCTAACTCAATATGCAGAAAACACTTACCCTCTGACATTTCAAAGTAATAAATCAGCACCATCTGTCCCCAGGCTTTGCTGCTTCTTCTCCTCTTTACACTACTCAAGGGCATTCATCATGTTTCTTCCATTAGCACACACCGTAAAGATGTGTTGTTCTGACACCTGTATATCAGCCAAAGTTACACTCTAGGGATGCCAAAATACCTTATCATATTGTCATGAACACCATCCCTCCCTTTTTTTTCCATTGAAACCTCTTTGGCTCTCTGGAGAAAAATGGCTCTACATAAATTTGTCATTATTGGTTGCATTTTGTTTGAGAAGAATCCAATGTCAGTTACATTACAGCTTGATCTTAGAGTGATTTCTAACACCGGATAGTGAGAGTGAGAATGGGGTAATGCAATCCTGTCTTCAAATACGACAATAACTGAAATTATAATTAATTTGAGATCATCTGGACATATGGTATATATAGCACAGATTAGTTTTGTACTTCACAGAAAAGTCTGTTATGATACACAGATTTAACAATTGTGATTCTACTAATCACAAATGACCTTGAAAATCCATGCTATGTGATGATTTATATTTTATAATCACATTCCCTAACACTGTGTTAGCAGAGGGAGTTAACTTAGCATGCAGCCTTATGTTTCTCTAGACATCATTCTGCCTGCTGTAACACTCCAGAGGTGAGACAAACCTTATTTCTCCTAGAAAGTTCTTCCTCCCCAAATGTGATATAATTGAAAAAAAAGAGACAAAAAGTGACAATATACATGATTTTCATGTATATATATTCCTGTACATATATTAAGAGTCTACAGTACTTTATAGGAAGACTAGGGATGGTTTTATGCAACGGGAAGTTGCAAACTGGGAGCACCTAATACTTATGAACCTTCATCTGTTATCCCATATTTAATCTTCCCAATGGTTTTGTTTTATGGGAAGAAACAGCCTCAGTGAGGTTGAACAGTTGAGCAACTTTTCTGAGCCTCATATTCTCCATTTGGAAAAAAAGGTTAGATACCTTTAAAACAACTAATAATCATGGCTGTCTATAATTCTTACTTATTCTTACGTTACCTTTTTTCAGGATCTGACACACCTCAGACTTCAGACTATGCAGAGGTTGTTGTGTATGTGCATATATGCATGCGTGTGTGTGTGTAGGTGTGTAGGTTGGGTGTTTAAATTGAGAAGGGGAAGGGTATAATGAGACTCATGAATCTTACTCCTTGTACTCTTCTAACTTCGATGCTTTAGTTCATAAACAGGACTTCAGTAATCCCAAACACTGGCTTTACTGCTTGGAATATGAGTTTCCCTGTGCCTAGGTCTCCTGCCAATGAATTTGTTGCCCACAGGTGCTTCAAAAATACCTAAAGAAAAAAATAATGTTGCCGTCTGCCTGAATTCCCACTTCTTATTTATTTGTTCTGTGCTTTCCATGCTGGCCCAATTTTCAGATTTCAGATCTTCCTTTGGATTCATGATCCCGTGTACTCACTGTGAAAGTAACCAAACCCTAATATTATTTTGTTGTTTGGATCTTATTTTCCATATCCTACACTTTTACCTCAACTTTTCCTAGTTTGATCTTGCTTAACCAGAGTCTGACTCCCAACTTTCACAGAATTAGTGGTCAAAGTGTACATTTTTCTGATCTTAATATTGATTGATACATGTATAAGTATGTTGTTAAAAGAAAAATAAAATCCTCCTTAATGTTTGCCCTACTTTATCTTCTTTATTACATATCCTAAGAGATCTGGTCATTAGGAATTATTCTGTTTGAGTTGTAACTGTAGAAACCTATGAATCATTTCATTCATGCCTGGTAGATCTTTACATTAGAAACACAAAAGATCACGTAAAGTAAAAAAGAAAATGTACTACACCAATTTTTTTTTTTTTAAAACACAGGCAGAAAACCAACTATTTTCCTTTCTTTGAGTATATTTTTAAGACATTTTCAAAGCTAAAACACAGTTACTATGTTTGAATTTTTTGATTTGGTTAAAAGTGGAATAGTATAAAAGCATGAGCTTATTTCTAACAGATCATTTTACTCTTATAAGTTTAATGTTAAACATTTACATTTTAAAAATAAAAATTTGTCAGACAACTTAGAGAAGTACATGGCACCTATATTGTATATTGTGTAATGTGACCATTTAATTTATATGACCATCTGTAGTGCTTATTCAATGTGATTGAAAATTTTAATTGAGAACTTATAATAAAAATGTTTTTTGGAAGAAAATGAATTACAGAGACATAAAAATATGTTAATAAAAATAACAGCATTTAGTCTATGTAAGAGCATTATCTTTACCTGTGATTGCATTTTTTTTCTGGAAAATAAATATTAAAACTCGTATGAGAATTGTGCACAAAATTAAAAAGAGTGTTTTAAATAATACATGCATTTTTTTTTCTTTAGGGTTTTACACAACCATTTTGTCTCATTATGCCTTATTGGTGTGAACTCCTGAAGCAAAACTACACTTATTATTGAAAATGGCTACCCGAAATCCCTGACAGATCAACATCCTTCTTGCAATTTCTGCCTCACCCTTATTTAACTGTGACCGTAGCATTTATCTTTTCCTAGTCTGTAAGAATGCAAGTATTGTTATCCACATTGTTTTGATTTAAACTATTATTTAAAAAATCTTTGTCATATTCAATATCTTTTGTGTTACCAATGAGGAAGACTATTTTCTTTTAGATCAAAGGGTACTTATAGTAATCTTCTATAAAAATGGAAAAACAAAATCAATTATATAATGTTAGAACATATTTTTCTATTATATTTCAACTTTTAAAATTGATCAAAATTGTAGCAAGAAATCATTCTTTCGGGTTTGAATAGATTCTTTGGAAACATACACATGCACACATACACACATCCTATGACTTGTTTTTTTAAAGTGAATTTGAGTCTTCTCATATACACTATGTGGGTTTAGGCAGTTGCTCATATCAAATACATAAAATGTGTTGCTTTTTAATGAAATTATATTACGAGTGTTGGCACCATAAATTTTCCACTACTTTTTCTATAACCAAATAAAGTGTGTTTATTTTAAAAAGTACTTTCAGTCTATCAGTGCTGTTGTCAAAAAGAAAACATATTCTCAGGAAGAATATGGAAGTTGACATTTTTGGATTCCATTTTCTCTAAATAGGCTCTTTTTGAAAAAGATTGCATTCAAAGGCTGTCTTTCAAAACAGTTTTATTCCTCTTTGAAGTGAGAATTTTCTGTTCATACATTTGAATTTTTAAAAGTAGTCTAGAAGCAAAAGATGCCACCCCAAATCAGTGACGCAACACTTACTTACTTGGAAATTTAGAGTCAACCATAGAACTCTATAATTAATATACTTTGAAACTTTCTTTCAAATACTGTACAGAGTGGCATTACTAAAAACAACTCCTTTGAAAATTCACAGTCAAGACTAAAAGCAGAATAATTCTTTGGTTCTTGTGAGCAGAATTAGAGAAAAGGAAAAACACTTTTATAAAATTGTTTTTCTAAAAATAACATATTCTGATCAAATAGGCCTGACCTTTTGTTCACAACGACAAAGGGCATGACATTCTTGATATCCATCCAATTTCACAACTCTAGCATGGGGTTTACTTTAAATTTTCTTACTCAAATGTTTCCAGAATAGTGGTCGCAAATATTCTGCTTTTGTTTTGCTGTTTGTTCATCTTTTTTTGGTGAATCTGCTTGGGAAATTAATTTTTACACATGTGTGTTTCAAGAGGAAATTAAGAGCAACTTAATGACTTTCTAAGGAAATAGAGAAAAAAATACAGATGATAAATCTGTTAATGCTTTCACAACCCCTTTGGTGTTTATTGTTGCCAACATAAGAATGTAAACCAAAGAAAAAAATAATAATTATTAAATTAAATATAGTCAAAACATGTTAGAGGAAAATAAATGCGAAAAATAAACACTTCTCAATTTTTTTCAGTTTTTCTATATGGTGTCACTATTGCATACCAGATAATAACGCAAGTCAGGTCTCTTGAAAAGTGGCTCTTTCAGGGCCTGTAAGGCAAGTACATGTAACTGCTGACAAAGTTGCTACTTAGAAAGTTCAATCTCACCTTGAGTGGATGGTGTTTTTTATTTTGCTTTTTCTACTAACTCCTTGTGCAGCTTTACGGCCATTTTCTTTCTCTTCCTGTGAGTTTATACCTTTATAAAATCTAGTACCCTCCTCTCAGATATTTTAACAAGTGTGATGCTTGTGAAATGCTTGGAAAGTTGTGAAAGCTACTATCTATTTAGAACACATAATAATCAGCATCTTTCTGCCTTAAGAAAACAAATACTTAGTCAAAATTGTAGTAACTAAGTTCTTCTTAGATTGTGGCAATATCACCTGAAGCAGGGGTCAGCAAGCTACGGCCCACAGGCCAAATCCACCAGCTACCAGTTCTTGTGAATGAAGGCTTACTAGAACACAGTCATACTTATTTGCTTATATATTGTCTATGGCTGCTTTCATATTATAACAATACAGTTGAGTATAGATGCTTCTCACCTTATGATGAGGTTACATCCCATATAAACCTATAGTAAATTGAAAATATCATAAGGCAAAAATGCATTTAATGTATCTAATGTTACAAACATTATGGCTTAGTCTAGCCTAACTTAACATGTTCAGAATACTTATATTAGCACACAGTTGGGCAAATTCATCGAATACAACGCATATTTTGCAATAAGGTGTTGAATATCTCATATAATTTATTGAATACTGTACTGGAAACGAAAAACAGAATGGCTGCATGGCTACTAGAAGTGTAGTTTCTACTGAATGTGTATCAATGTTGCACCATTATAAAGTCAAAACATTGCAAGTTGAACCATTGTAAGCTGGTAACCATTTTTAGTTGCAACAGAGACTGTAAGAAATTATGGGCTGGGTCCGGTGGCTCACACCTGTAATCCCAGCACTTTGGGAGGCCAAGGTGGGCAGATCACGATGTCAGGATTTCGAGACCAACCTGGCCAACATAGTGAAACCCCGTCTCTACTAAAAATACAAAGATTAGCTGGACATTGTGGTGCGGGCCTGTACTCCCAGCTACTTGGGAGGCTCAGGCAGGAGAATCACTTGAACCTGGGAGGTGGACGTTGCGGTGAGCCGAGATCAGGCCACTGCACTCCAGCCTGGGCAACAGAGTGAGACTTAATCTCAAAAAAAAAAAAAAAAAAAAAAAAGAAATACAGGTATGACATTATCAGAAAACCAGAATTTGAAGCAAAAGAAGCAAAAGGCATCAAAAGGCCACAGAGAATATTTCATACTGAAAAAGAATAGTCTATCACAAATACAAAAGTCATGAAAGTTTATTAACTAATTATGTAGTTTCAAAAAATGTAAATAAACAAAAACTGATAGAATTTCAAGGAGAAATGGATAAATCTTCAATCACAGTGATAATTTAACATATTTCACTAAGTTTATAGACCAAATGTATTAAAAAAGTGAGAAAGAATATAGAGAATTTGAATTTTATAATTAACAAAGTTTAATATACATATATTACAGACACATTTATTTGTACCTGCAAAAGAAGAATGCAAATTATTTTCAAATATTTTTCAAAAATTGACCGTATACTAAGCCTCAAGAAAAAAATCTAAACAAATTAAAAAATAAAAATCTTATAGGACACATTATACTTACTGACTACTATGAAATAAAATTAGAAAGTAATAAACAATTGATATAGTAATAACCAAAATGTAGTAAGACAAAACAAACAAAAACCCTATACACCTAAAAATTTAAAAGCACACATTGGAATACATCTTGGGTTAAAAAAGGAAATAGAAATTAATATTATAAGTTATTTAGAACTGAATGACACCTCATATCAAACTGCTAGGGTGTGACCAAAAGGAGACTTAGAGAAATATATATATACCTTCAATGAATTTATCAGATAAGAAAAGCACAGAATAAATTTTTAAAACCCCTTCTGATTCAGGAAGCTAAAAGGATCACAAAGTAAATTCTGTTAAAGAAATTAACAAAAGACAAGTGCAGAAATTAATAATAAAAAACAAAATATAAATTTGATCAATAAAGCATAAACTAGCTAAATTGCAAGGACCGAAAAAGTAAACTAACTGTTGTTACATATAATTTAAAAAAAGGAAGAGGAATTAAAATGAATATCTAAAGCATTAAAAAGAGTCACAACAAATAAAGAGATTAAAACTATTTATTAATTCATGCTAGAGAAATGCTATATTATTACACTGATATAGTAAAATCTCCAAGGTATTTGTTGAATGAAATAAATAAATCACAGAAACTGTGCAAAATATGATCCTCTACAGATTAAAACATGAAACAAAGCAACATTACACATGTAAATGTATTAAACATCTGGAAGGACATATACCTGATACAGTGGTTACCACTGGGGGACAGGATAGACCATTTGAGATACTGTTCAGACTGTGTTTTAGCCATACTTGTAATATTTGTAATTATAAAATACTTGTAATTATTTTACCAAGATAATATGTTTATTTATTGCTTGTTTAACTAAAAACTAATGTAAAAAGTAAAAATCAGAACAAAATAACAATGTTGATCAATTAATTTGTTATTATGATTGGATTATAGAGATGATGGAGAGGATTTAATGAAACAATGAGGTTGGAGGGGCAGGCAGGAGTCAGGTAAAGGGTCTTAGAAAAAAGTATTCATTTTTGCCATTAAAGTAAAATGAGAGCAATTGAAGAGTGTCAAGTAAGACTTGTGTTTGAAGTCAATTGGATGCTAGAGAATATGTCTGTACATGAATGTATTTGTAGCAAAGAAGTAATCTGTGAGCACACCTTATTTTCCTGACTAAAGTGTATGTCTTTGAGGACTGAGAATATATTTCGTTCATTATGACATCCCACTACAGCACTCAGTCAAATGTTTATTTGTAAGTAAGCATATAGCAAAGTATGTTAAATCGAATTTGAGTTGTGTTGTATCTGATTAATATGCAAGTAAGAAAATTCACAAAGCGTATAACTTTCCTTAATTCATAAGGTATTGTCAGAGTGGTCCACATTCTGTGAATTCTTGAAGAAAAAATATTTAAAGTACAAAAATTATCAACTATTAATTACAAACAATGCTAAATATTGTGGTAAATTTTCCCAGTATTAAACATTGTAGTTTAGCAATGCAATACTGATTAATAGAAAATGAAGACATGGTTAAAGCTCTAAGAGATCTGTATATCTCTTTTCAAGTTATATGAGACAAATACTTCAAAATGTTTCAATATATGTGTCAAAAATGCTAATTGTTCTCTATAGTATTTGTTTGACTCTAGCATGGGACAATATATAAATTAACTATTTGAAGTAATGGGTGCATAGATTGAAATTGTTCCTATGCTATAGTTCCTCATGGCTAATTTAGACTTCAATCAGATTTAAAAGACCAATGCATCCTTGATGCACAACAGCAGTGAATTTTGTCTTTTAAAACATTTTGAATCAAAGAAGAGGTTGCCTAGCAGAGTAAACTGCTAATGATGAGCCAAGTTATTTCTGTGGTGAATTGTTAATGTTCGTCAGAAGTAACATGGCAAGAAGCTTCTTACTGTTAGGCTGTCTGTCATCTACAAGGTTCTCAAATTAGGCATTTTTGGATTTTTACTACAGTAATGATCAAAAAGTGTAAGAATCACTCCACTAAATCCACGTAATCTTGATGTTTCTGTGTTAAGTTCCTTTTCTTTTAGCCGTAGTCATGTTCTCTGCTTGAGACTTAAAACAATTCATCCAAGTTAGCCAGAGCTGCAGAGGAACTTATGCTCAGAGGTCCTGCCATCCTCCTTTGAGATCTTCTGAACACGGTATAGATAGTACCAGAATCCACTTCATATTACCAAAAGATAAAAGATCATTTTTGTCAAACCCTTCTACTATCTTTTGAGAGATTTTGCTAACACTTGTGACCAAACAATTGCCTTATACTAGTAAGGTTCTCAAAGGATTTTATAAGAGTCACAGTGTTATTAATATTTTCCACATAATTAGTGATATGTGTCCACATCACACCAACTCTTTCAACTATTCAACTATGGAACAAAATTCTCTTTCTAGTGTTGACATAATTTGTGGACCCAGGAGAAAATGAAACAAATAGGCAAATATGGCACACCTCCAAAACAAAAAAGAATAATTACCCTTTTCCTCTGAAGTCCCCTTAGTATCTTCATTTGAACCTTGGTTTGTGAACAATATACAAAGTGAATTGCTAGCCGATGCTCAGCTTGTAGTTTCTGTAAACCAAAAATAAAATCCTAAGCCTCCAAAACAACTGAATGTGTTCCCCGACGAAACCGAGGGTCAAGCTCCTTATTCTCTCGGCCTGATAACAAGATGCAGATGAACTGGGAAAGAAGAGTGTTTTTATTTCTGTAACGGGGTACAGGGAGAAGGCTTGGAAATGATCACCAGACCAACTCAAAATTACAAACTTTTCCAGAGCTTATATACCTTCTTAGCTATATGTCTATGTGTAAGTGTGCATCCATCTAAAGACATAAATGATTAACTTATTCTAATCTATAACTAAGGTCTGAGTCCTGAAGAACTTCCTCTGGAGCCTCAGTAAATTTACTTAATCTAAATGGGTCCCAGTGCTGGGGTGATTACCCTTATCTTGTCTCCTACTAAAGCATGGAGGTTTGGGGAGTTGCTTCAGACCCCCAATAAACTTGTTTGTGGAGGCCTGGGGAGTTTCTTCAGACACCCAGTAAAACTTGTTTAATCCCAAATGGGTCCTTTTAAGAATTCCTTCATTATCTTGTCATGCTTTAAGGCCCAGGAAAGGCTTAGGCAAAACTCTTGGTGGGCTTTTGTTACATCCCAGCCTTTGTATAAGGGCACTGGCTCTTTCAGCTTTTAGTATCTAACTTAACCACTCAGTCAGTGCTGAGACCGTTGTTATGGAGGCCTGCCTGTTCAGCCGTTAGGGAGACCTCACTTGCCACAAATAGACATCCTCTTGGCCATGGAGACCACAGAGAAACCTGAAAAACTGAATTCCCAGCCATGACAGGAAGGGAGGTCAGACACACCTCGTTACCCTCCCTCCCTTTTGGAGCTTAAGCACAACTGACCGGTATTAAGGTTAAAATAGAGAACACAAAACTGACAAAACAGACTGTTTGTGGCAATAAGATACTAAATTATAACCCAGACCTGAGGCCATGCAAGGTAAGGGTTAAGTCACATCCTACAAACCATGCAATTTTGTTAAACTTGTTTTTTAATTAACCTGGTATAATGTGGCTTTCCAACCTGACTCTGGTAAAGCATCACATGACAGATAGTAGACCTGGAAGGAAATAAAAATATTTTATCTCAAAACATATTTATTTGACATATTTGAAATGACCCTGCAAAGCTGCCTTTTGTGGGGGAAATTTGCATCTGTAGAGAACCTTCAATAATGTAGCCAGGCCTTCCCTTTCTAAGCATTTCCTGAATCTACAGAGATTAAGAGTTTGACACCTTTTAAAGTCTAAAAAGAGACATTTACCATTTATTCTCTCTGAAGGTTGCTACCTAAGAGGCTTCATCTACATCACAAGAACCTTGGCCTTCAAGACCCCACTTATCTTAAGTATTTCTTTCTACTGACTTCAAATCTTTAGACAAAGTTTAACTCTTTCAACCAATTGCGAATCAGAAAAATCTTTAAATTCACCTATAACATGTATGTCCCCTCTTCAAGATATCCTACCTTTTTGGGGGCTGTACCAACATATACCTTCCATGTATTGATTTATGTATTTGCCTGTAATTCCTGCCTTCCTAAAATGTGTAAAAACAAACTGACCTGACCACCTCAGGCACACATTCTCTGGACTTCCAGAGACTCTTCCCCAGGCCATGGTTACTCATACTGGCTCAAAATAGGCCTCTTTAAAATATTTTATAGGATTTAGTTTTTTCCATTAATACTTTATTATCTAGCAAACTCTGATGAGCATTCCTGAAAGAAACAAAGAGCAGGTAGTTACTATGCTCTATACAGCAATTCTTCTTCAGACTTAATGCAGACCACAAGACAGAAAATTAGCGATTACTCAAAAGTTAATGGTACTGTGGAATACCTAAAAGTAAACGAACTATGTTCAGGTCTTTGTTCACTTTGGATTGTCTCTTCTGCACTAGAATTACAACTCAAACAGAAACCAAGGATATGAAAACAGATCGCTTCTTCGTTTTGCCCACAAAGTTTATATTCATTCTTCCAATTTATGTTGTAATTAAATTTCGGGTAATATAACTCTACAGATAATCATACCAGCTTTTCCTTTTTCATTAAAATAGTGCCATCTTTACAGGTAAAGGTAGGGTATTTATATACATATATGTACCTTGATTTTTAATTCAGAAGCAACCTCATCAATAATGCATACATTCTGTTTTCTTTATTGGTAGTTTGCCAAGCAAAGGCATACTTTGGTATAGGCTACTGAGAAAGAGTCAAGTGGGGAAACAGAACAATTAGCACATTCCCATGCCCCAAATAGGTTCTAATAAGGTAAGTCAAGGTGGATTGCCTGCTTTGTAGCACTTACTATAAGTACTGTCCCCTGGATTCCTTAACTTATTATACTATAAATAATGACGATGATTTTAAATACAAAATGTTAGCCTAAAAAGAAGTTTCATTATTATAGTTTAATTTTCCAGATTTTTTGTCTACTACTGTTAAAAGTAAGTTGTTGCAGAGTTAATTTTTTTGTTTTGACCCTATATAGCACAAATTTCTATAAAAATGCCATTTGTTAACCCAGATGAAATCATTTCAACAGCAGCACTTGTCTTTTCATAAATGTGACTTAGGTATGTTTGAATATGTAATAGATTTATGCTAAAAAAAAAAAGAAATTTTAATCAAAATGGTTGGTTGGCTTTTTTTTTTTTTTTTTTTTTTTTAAGAACAGAATAAAAAGGGAAGATGGGAACAAGGCCCTCAGGTACTGAAGGCAATTGTCAGGACTACAGTTTAGGAACGGAATATGGTTATAGCTTGGGGTTGTGGATAGGGAAAACCTTGGATTTTTCACTTCTACTACCCTCTCACCAATCAGTACTTCTAGACACCAAAATGTGTGGGGTTTTTTTTCCCCCACACTGACCAATTATCCAGCACTAGCTGGGTGTCCTACAATTAAACTCAATTCTGACACTATGTAGCTAGAGAGAATATCAGACCCCACAGGTTAAGGGCTCAGTCCCACAACCACTTTGGTTGAAGGTGGATGAAGATGGCAGAAAATAAACTCCACTGATGATCACCCCTACAAGGACACTGAGTTAACAACTATCCACAAAGAAAAAACACCTTTATAACAACCAAAAATCAGGTAAGCACTCACAGTACCTGGTTTTAACTTCATAATACTGAAAGAGGCACTGAATAGATAGAAATAAAAACAGTCCTGAATCACTGAACCACCCCTCCCCCACTCCTGGCACTGGCGGCCTGGTGTGGAGATTATCTCTGGGTGCTGGGGGAGAAAGAACACAGCAATTGTGAGGCATTGAACTCATTGCTGTTGTGTTAGAGCAGAAAGAAAAACCAGACCAAACTCAGCTGATGCCCAGCCACATAGGAAGGATTTAAACCAACCCTAGCCAGAGGGGGAATGACTGATCCCAGTGGTTTAAACTTGAGGGCCCACAAACCTTGCCACTGAGGGACGAAGTAGTCTCCATGTCTAAGTAAATTTGAAAGACAGTCTAGGCCATAAGGACTGCAACTCTTAGGTGAGTTCTAGGGCTGAACTAGGCCAAGAAGCAATGAGCTGGGAGGGCATGCATCATACTGAGACACCAGCTGGGGCAGCCAAAGGAGTCCTGGCATCACCCCTCCCCTAAATTCAGGCTGCACAGGTCACAGCTCCAAAAGACACCCCTTCCTTCCACTTGAAGAGAGGAGAGAGAAGAGTGGGGAGGACTTTTTGTCCTGCATCTTGGATACCAGCTCAGCCACAGCAGGATAGGGCATCAATCAGAGTCTTGAGACTCCTGTTCTAGGATCTAGCTCCCAGGCGGCATTCCTAGACACACCCTGGGCCAGAAGGGAAACTATTGCCTTGAAGGAGAGGACCCAGTCCTTCCAGCATTCATCACCTGATAACTGAAGAGCCCTTAAGCCCCGAATAATCAGCAGCGATACCCAGGAACTACATGAAAGGCTTTGATGAGCCTCCGAGAGTTTCTGGCTTCAGTTACCAACACCACCAGAGGAGAGTAGAGCACCAAACAGGCTCTTGGGGTCCCCAATCCCAGGATGTGACTCTTGGATGGCATTTCTTGACATACACTGGGCTAGAGGGGAGCCCACTGCCATGAAGGGAAATTCCCAGACAGGGCAACATTAACCATAAGCTGACTTAAGAGACGTTGGGTCTTAAGGGCTTATCAGTGGTAGTCTGGCAGTACTCTTCATGGCCAGCTGTGGTGGTAGCTACAGTGTGAGGCTCTCTGCCTTTGGAAAGGGGAGGGAAGAGTGGAAAGAATCGTGTGTTGTGATTTGAGTGCCAGCTCAGTCACAATAGAATAGAACACCAGATAGACTCCTAAGGTTTTTAATTCTAGTCTTTGACTCTCAGACAGCACTTCTGGAATCATCCAGGACCTAAGGGATCTAGATGCTCCAAAGAGGATGCAGGCCTGGCTGGCTTTGCTACCAACTGGTTGTAGAGCCCCAGGGCCTTGAGTGCACCTAGGCAGTAGCCAGGGAGTGGTTACAGCAGGTTTTGGATGTGACCCTGTGTTGCGCTGGCTTCAGGTCTGACTCAGTGCAGTCATAGTTGTGGTGGTTACAGGAAAGCTTCTGTTACTTCACCTAGAGCTTTGGGTGGCTCAGAACAGAGAGAAAGCCTCTATATATTTGGGAGAAAGTAGGAGAAGAAAATAAGACTCTACCTGGTAATCCAAAGAATTCTGCCAGATCTTGCCCAAGATATCAAGGCAGTACCTCTATGAATTTGCAAGAATCACAGTATTATTGGGATTAGGGTTTCCCCTAAAGCAGAAACAGCTCAGATCAAAACATCCAAGTCCTTTAAAATATCTGGAAACCTTCCCAGGAAGGATGGGACAAATAAGCCCAGACAGTGGAGACTAAAATAAATACCTAAGTCTTCAACATCCAGACACTGAAGAACATCAACGAGCATCAGTACCATCAAGGGAAACATGACCTCGCCAAATGAACTAAATAAGGAACCAGGTACCAATCCTGAAGAAATGGAGATATGTGACCTTTCAGACAATTGATTCAAAATAGCTATGCTGAGAAAATTCAAAGAAATTCTTCTTTTTTTTTTTTTTGAGACAGAATCTCGCTCTGTTGCCCAGGCTGGAGTGCAGTGGTGCGGTCTTGGCTCACTGCAACCTCCACCTCCCAGGTTCAAGTGATTCTCCTGCTTCAGCCTCCTGAGTAGCTGGGATTACAGGTGCCTGCCACCACACCTGGCTAATTTTTTTGTATCTTTAGTGGAGACGGGGTTTCACCATGTTGGCTAGACTGGTCTCAGACTCCTGACCTCGTGAGCTGCCTACCTCAGCTTTCCAAAGCACTGGGATTACAGGCATAAGCCACCGCACCTGGCTGAGAAATTCAAGATAACACAGAGAAGGAATGCAGAATTCTATCAGATCAATGAAGCACACATACAAGATCTAGAAAACAGCTCCAAATGAAAATCTGAGAGTTATTGGCCTTAATTAGGAGATAGAGAAAGAGATAGGGGTAGAAAGTTTATTCAAAGGGATAATTACAGGTAACTTACAAATCTAGAGAAAGATATCAATATCCAAGTATATGAAGGTTCTCAAACACCAAGCATATTTTAACCAAAAAAGATTACCTCAAAGCATTTAATGCTCAAATGCCCAAAGATCAAGGATAAAGGATGGATTCTAAAAGCAGCAAAATAATAATAATAATAAAAAACATGTAAGGGAGCTCCAATAAGTTTGGCAGCAGACTTTTCAGTGGAAGCTCCACAAGCCAGGAGAGAGTGATACTATATATAATATATATATAATATATATATATATAATATATATATAATATATATATATATAATATATATATATGGAGAGAGAGAGAGAGAGCTGAAGGAAAAAAAACTTTTACCCTAGAATAGTATATCCAGCAAAAAATATTCATCAAACATGAAGGAGAAATACTTTCCCAGACAAACAAAAACTGAGAGACTTTATCAATCCCAGAACTGTCCTACAATAAATGCTAAAGGGAGTATTTCAATCACAAATAAAAGGATATTAATGAGTAATGAGTTATCACTTGAAGTTATAAAACTTAGTGGTAATAGGCAGGGTGCGGTGGCTCACACCTGTAATCCCAGCACTTTGGGAGGCCGAGGCAGGTGGATCACGAGATCGAGACCATCCTGGCTAACATGGTGAAACCCTGTCTCCACTAAAAAATAGAAAAAATTAGCTAGGCGTGGTGGCAGGTACCTGTAGTTCCAGCTACTCGGGAAGCTGAGGCAGGAGAATGGCATGAACCTGGGAGGCGGAGCTTGCAGTGAGCCGAGATCGCACCACTGCACTCCAGCCTGGGCAACAGATGGAGACTCCATCTCAAAACAAAAAAAAACAAAAAAACAAAAAAAAACTGGTAGTAGTAAACACAGAGAGAAACAGAATATTATAACACTGTAACTGTGGTGTGTAAACTGTTCTTATCCTAAGTAGAAAGACTAAATGATAAGCCAATCAAAAATAATAACTAAAACATTTTTTAAGACATAGTATAATTGTACATAAATCGAAACAAAAAGTTAAAAAGTGGGTGGACTAAGTTAAAATGTGGAGTTTTTATTAGTGTTCTTTGTGCTTGTTTGTATGTTTATGCAAAAAGTTTTAAGTTGCTATCAGGATAAAATAATTGGTTATATGATAGGATCTTCAAGCCTCATGGTAATCTGAAACCAAAAACATACAAATGGATACACAAAAAATAAAAAGCAAGAAACTGCATCATACCACCAGAGAAAATCATCTTAACTAGAAGAAGACAGGAAGGAAAGAAAGAAGAGAAGACCACAAAACAACGAGAAAACAAATTTAAAAAATTTAAAAACATACAGAAATAAGTCCTTACTTATCAATAATAATATTGAACATAAATTGACCAAACTCTCTAATCAAAAGACATAGAGTGGCTCAATGGATGAAATAATAAGACCCATTGATCTGTTGCCTACAAGAAACTCCCTTCTCCTATAAAGATACACATACACTAAAAATAAAGGGATGGAAAAAGATATTCTATGCCAATGCAAACTAAAAAAGCAGGAGTCACTGTACTTACAGCAAACAAAATAGATTTAAAGAAAAAAACTATAAGAAGAAACAAAAAAGATCACTATATAATGATAGTCAATTCAGTAAAAGAATATAACATTTTGAAATATGTATGAACCCAACACTGGACCATCTAGATCAATAAAGCAAATATTATTGAGTTGAAGAGAGAGATTAACTCTAATAAAAAAACAGCTGGAGACTTCAACATTCCAATTTCAGAAATGGACAAATCTTTCACACAGAAATTCAACAAAGAACCATCAGACTGAATCTGCACTATAGACCAAATGAATCTAATAGATAGTCTCAGAACATTTCATCCAAGAGCTGCAGAATACACATTCTTTTCTGCAGCACATGAATTATTCTCAAGGATAGACCATATGTTATGTCACAAAGAAAATCTTAAAATATTCAAAAAAATTGAAATAGTATCAAGCATCTTCTCTGACTGCAATGGAATAAAACTAGAACCTAATAATGAGAGGAATTTTAGAAAGTATACAAATACTTGGCAATTAAAAAATATGACCACTGAATCAGTGAAGAAATTAAGAAAACATTTGAAAAATTACTTGGAACAAATGACAATGGAAACACAACCTACCAAAACCTATGGGATATAGCAAAGGCAGTACAAAGAGACACATTTACAGCTATAAGTGCCTACATCAAAAAAGAAGACAAACTTCAAATAAACAATGTAATAATGCATCTTAAAGAACTAGAAAAGCAAGAGCAAACCAAACCTAAATTTGGTAGGAGAAAGGACATAGTAAAGATCAAAACAGAAATAAATAAAATTGAAATGGGAAAATAAATACAAAAGATCAATGAAACAAAGAATTTTTTTTTTTTTTTTTTTAGTTAAACAAATTTGACAAACTTTTAGCCAGACTAAGGAAAAAGAGAGCAGATCCATATAAAGAAAATCAGAGATGAAGATGGAGACATTAGAACTGCTACGGCAGAAATCCAAAGGATCATTAGGGGCTATTATGAGAAACTATATGCCAATAAACTGGAAAATTTAGAAGAAATGGACAAGTTCCTAGATATATACAACCTACCAAAATTGAATCAGAAAAGAACTTCAAAACATGGGCAGACCAATAACAAATAACGAGATCAAGGTTGTAATGAAGAGTATCTCAGTAAATAAAAGCCTGGGACATGATGGCTTAATTGCTGAATTCTACCAAACATTTACAGCAGAACTAATACCAATCCTCCTCAAGCTATTCTGAAAAATAGAGGAGAAAGAAATACTTCAAAACTACTTCTATGAGGCCAGTATCACCCTCGTACCAAAAACCAGACAAAGATACATTAACAAAAGAAAACTACAGGCAAATATCTCTAGTGAATATTGATGCAAAAATTCTCAACAAAATACTAGCAAACTGAATTCAACAATACATTAGAAAGAACATTCATCATGACCAACTGGGATTTATAGCTTTGATGCCAGGATGGTTCAACATATACAAATCAATCAATGTGATACATTGTATTAACAGAGTGGAAGATTATAACCATATGATCATTTCAATTGTTGCTGAAAAAGCATTTGATAAAATTCAACATCCCTTCATGATAAAAACCCTGAAAAAACTGGGTGTAAAAGGAACATACCTCAACATAATAAGAGCCATGCATGACAGACCCACAGCTAGTATCATACTGAATAGGGGAAAACTGAAAGCATTTCCCCTAGGATCTAAAATACAACAAAGACAACCACTTTCACCACCACTTTCACTACTGTAATTCAACATAGTATTGGAAGTCTTAGCTACAGCAATCATGTAAGAGAAAGATATAAAGGGTATCTATGATGGTTACTATTGAATGTCAACTTGATTGGATTAAAGGATATAAAGTGTTGCTCCTGAGTGTGTCTGTGAGGGTGTTGCCAAAGGAGATTAACATTTGAGTCAGTGGACTGGGAAAGGCAGACCCACCCTCAATCTGGGTCTGCACAGTCTAGTCAACTGCCAGGCAGCCAGAAGAAAAGCAGACAGAACGTGAAAAGACAATACTGTCTTCGTCTCCCAGCCTGCATCTTTCTCCCATGCTGGATGCTCCCTGCCCTTGAACATCAAACTCCCAGTTCTTCAGCTTTGGGACTTGGACTGACATCCTTGCTCCTCAGCTTGCAGACGGTCTATTGTGGGACCTCACCTTGTGATCCTGTCAGTCAATACTCCTTAATAAACTCCCCTTTATATATACATCTATCCTATTCTGTCTCTCTAGAGAACTCTGACTAATACAACATCCAAATTAGAAAAGAAGAAGTCAAAGTATCTCTGTTTGCAGAAGATGTGATCTTATATTTGAAAAGTCTAAAGGCTCCACAAGAAAACTATTGAAAGTGATAAAAAAAAAAATTCAGTAAAGTTGCCAGATACAAAACCAACATACAAAAATCAGTAGCATTTATATATATCAACAGTGAACAATGTGAAAAAGAAATAAAAAGTAATCCCAGTTACAATAGCCACACATAAAATTAAATACCTAGGAACTAACTTAACTAGAGAAGTGAAAAATCTCTGTAATGAGAACTATAAAACACTGGTGAAAGAAATTGAAGAGTACACCAAAAAAATGGAAATACATTCCATGTTCATAGATTTGCAAAATCAATGTTGTTAAAATGTCCATTCTACCCAAAGCAATCTACAGATTCAATGCAGTCCCTATCAGAGTACAAACAATATTCTTCACAGAATTAGAAAAAAAAAATCCTAGAATTTATATGGAACACTGAAGACTCAGAATAGCCAAAGCTATCCCAAGCAAAAAGAAAAAAACTAGAGGAATCACATGAGCTGACTTCAAATTATACTGCAGAGATATAGTAAAAAAACACAAAAAACAAGGTACTGACATAAAAACAGATACATTCATCAATGGAACAGAATAGAGAACTCAGAAACGAATCCACACACCTGCAGCAAACTCATGGTCCACAAATTTGCCAAGAACGTACTCTTGGGAAAAGACAGTATCTTCAAAAAATGGTGGTGGGAAAACTAGATATCCACATGCAGAAGAATGAAACTAGACCATTATCTCTTGCCTTGGGCAAAGTCAAACCAAATAGATTAAATACTTAAATCTAAGACCTCAAATAATGAAACTACATTGAGAAAACTCTCAAGACATTGGTCTGGGCAAAAATTTCCTGAGCAATACCTCCACAAACACAGGAAACCAAAGCAAAAATGGACAAATGAGATCACATCAAGTTACAAAGCTTCTGCACAGCAAAGGATACAATCAACAAAGTGAAGACACAACTCACAGAATGGGAGAAAATATTTGCAAACTACCCCTGTGTCAAGTGATTAATAACCATAATATATAAGGAACTTAAACTACTATATAGGAAAAAAATCTCAAAATCTGATCAAAAGATGGGCAAAATGTTTGAATAGACATTTCTCAAAAGAAGACGTACAAATGGCAACCATGTGTATGGTAGGGTGCTCAACATCATTGATCATCACTGAAATTGAAATCAAAACTACTATGAGATATCATCTTACCCCAGTTAAAACAGCTTATATCCAAAAGACAGGCAATAACAAATGCTGGCAAGGATGTGGAGAAAAGGGAACCCTCGTACACTGTTGGTGGGAATGTACATTAATACAGCCATTATAAAGAACATTTAGGAGGTTCCTCAAAAAAGCTAAAAATTGAGCTAACATATGATCCAACAATCCCAATGCTGGGCATATACCCAAAAGAAAGGAAATCAGTGTATCAACAAGATACTTGCTCTCCCATGTTTAATGTAGCACTACCCACAATAGCCAAGATTTGGAAGCAACAGATGAATGAATAAAGAAAATGTGGTACATATACACAAAGGAGTACTATTCAGTTATAAGAAAGAATGAGATCCAGTCATTTGCAACAACATGAATGGAACTGGAGATCATTATTTTAAGTGAAATAATCCATGAACAGAAAAATAAACATCACATGTTTTCACTTATTTGTGAGATCTAAATATCAAAACAATTGAATTAATGGACATAGAGAGTAGAAGGATGGTTACTGCATGCTGGGAAGTGTAGTGGTGGGGGGGCTGGGAGAGATGGTTATATTTAATGGGTACAAAAAAATAGAAAGAATGAATGAGACCGACTATTTGATAGCACAACGGGGTGACTATATTCAATAATATCTGTACATTTTAAAATAACTTAAAGAGTATAATTGGATTGTTTGCAACTCAATGGAAAAATGCATGCGGGATGGATACCCCATTCTTCATGATGTGCTTATTTCACTTTCCATGCTTGTATCAATACATCTCATGTACCCCATAGGTGTATATACCTGCTGTGTACCCACAGAAATTTAAAAAAAAATTAAAACCACCCCTACTTCAAAAGTCAATTACAGCTGGGTGCGGTGGCTCACGCCCGTAATCTCAGCACTTTGGGAAGCTGAGGCGGGTGGATCACCTGAGATCAGGAGTTTGAGACCAGCCTTAGCAACATGGTGAAACTTCATCTCTACTAAAAATATCACAATTAGCTGGGCGTGGTGGCATGCGCCTGTAATCCCAGCTACCCAGCAGGCTGAGGCAGGAGAATTGCTTGAACCTGGGAGGTGGAGGTTGCAGTGAACCGAGATTGTGCCATTGTACTCCAGCCTGGGCAACAAGAGTGAAACTGTCTCAAAAAACAGACAAACAAACAAACAAACAAAAAAATCATAAACCCACATTGTCACCTGTGCTTTTGACCAACTGGCTATAAATTAGAGTTTACTCCTGGCACTCCTCAGGTTTCATTATTTGCTACAGAGGCTCACAGAACTCAGGAAAGCACTTTATTATTACTCATTTATTATAAAATAATACAACTCAGGAACAGCCACTTGGAAGAGATGCGTGAGACAAGTGTCAATAAAAAGTCAAACTCTGTAAAATATTTGAAAAGATTTATTCTGAGCCAAATATGAGTGACCAATGGCCCATGACACAGCCCTCAGGAGATCCTGAGAACATGTGCCCAAGGTGGCTAGACTACAACTTGGTTTTATGCATTTTAGGGAGACATAAAACATCAATAAATGTAAGATATACATTGGTTTGTTCTGAAAAGGTGGGGCAACTGGTAGCGGGGTCTTCCAGATCATAGGTGGATTCAAAGGTTTTCTAATTGGCAACTGGTTGAAAGAGTTATTATCTAAAGATCTAGAATCAATAGAAATGAAAGGAATGTCTGGGATACAGTAACATAATGATTGTGGAAACCAATGTTTTATCATGCAGATGAAGCTTCCAGGTAGCTGGCTTCAGAGATGATAGATTGCAAATGTTTCTTATAAGACATTGTCTGTTTTATCAGTCTTAATGTCTGTGTTGATATTAATGCTGGCCAGCTTGGCCTGAATTTTAAAAGGGAGGATGGGATAATGAGACTTATCAGACTCCCCCTTTCCATCATGACCTGAACTAGTTTTTCAGGTTAACTTTGGAATGCCCTTCACCAAGAGGAGGTGTCTATTCAGATGGTTTCTGGGCTTAGAATTTTATCTTTGGTTTATACAAGCTATGTGGGAGGGGCCACAGAGCTCCCATGCCCTCTCCGGGGTGGCCACTCTTCCAGAACCCCCATGTGCTCGTCATTTGGGAAGGTCTCTGAGCTCTGTCCATTTGAGTTTTTGTAGAAGCTTCATTAGGTAGACGTGATTGATTAAATCATTGGCAACTGGTGATCAACTTAACCTTCAGCCTCTCTCCCCTCCCTGAATTCAGGAGTTGGGGCTGAAAGTTTCAACCCTCTAATCACCTATTTGTTTCCCCTGGCAACCAGACGCCCATCCTGAGTTTATCCAGGAGCCCCAGCCATTAGTCATTTCACTAGCATATTAAAAGACACTTACCACTTCAGAGATTCCAAGGGTTTTAGGAAATGCATACCTGGAAATAGGACTAAGACCAAAATACATATTTTTTGTTGTAGCACAATATCACAGGGTCGGGGCATAGGGCTGACAGGCAAATGACTCCCTCTTTCTACTTTTCCCTCTCTGCCCTCTGTATCTCATTAATTAATTCTGTCTCAGGGAGCAGGAATGAAGACAGACTGAGGCAATGAAAAGTAGGCTGGATGCCTGCTGTGACATCAGCCAAGAGGTTGCAATCCTGACCCTGACTGTTGGGGCTTGTGGAAGTCTCCCTTCTCCAGTTTTTCCTGGCCTGGCCAGGAGAAGGAAGGAAGCAGGAACACTAAACTTGGGGAAAGTGAGAGATGTGATGCTTGCCTCAGGGGACCAGAAAAGAGTATCTGCAGGAATGTGAGGATACTAGAGCACCGTTTCCTCAGACACCACTGTCTCCCATACACCCTACCCTCCTTTTCCCAAAGCCTCTCCCAGCACCACTCCTAGGTATTGTTCCCCCTAAAATCGTTTACTTATATTCATCTTGAAAAAATACCTTACAATATATAGCAAAAAATTCTATGACAAAAAATTTAAACATTAAATTCTAAATTTATCCTTTGGTCTTTCAGTGCATTTTCAGAACAGCCTGTTACAGTTACCCTAGTTGCTCTAGGGTTAGCTGTCATGGTAGAACTATCCTTTAATGTTTAAAAGGATAATAGTTGATTGAGCACTCACTGCTCTGTAATATTTGATAAACACCAATTAAAAAGGGCTTGTGTCTAAAGAGAATGTTTTCCAGAATTACTTTTATTGTGGAAAACTTTTTAAAGAAACTTCTCTATTATTACCTCCATAGGAATAGTATTTTCTGCAATGTCAGAGGAGGGAACACATTTTATGTACACATTGATTACAATTGTACTGACAATGTAGTGTTCCACATTGTAGGTTTTTATGTGGGCCTGTATGCATGAAAATGAACCTTCCTTCCATGGAATGCAATGTTTTTTAACAAGGACTGTTTGAGGCAAAAAAAAAAAAAAACCAAAAGACCAAACCAAACCAAACCAAAACAAAACAGTGTTTGACAGTCAGGAATATCCTTATGTGACACGTGTGGACATTACTGAGGCTCCAGGATTGTTTTCTCACTCCAAAAGAACAATCTGGTTGTAAAAATCAAACATCAACTTTCTTGTCAAAAACTAGGCAGAAGGATGACCTGAAGTCAGCTAAAAGTAGATGTGATAAAACAATTAAAAGATATTAAGTATAGTGCAAAGAACATGGGTTTGAATGCCACCTATGATATATACTAATTATATGACCTTACACATGTTATCTAATTACTCTGAAGTTCAGTTTCCTCATCTAAAGAGTAAAGAACATGATTTCATATACTTCACAGAGCTCATGTGGAGTTCAAATAAGATAATGTACATAAATGGTTTTGCTGTGATGTTGAGAATTCTTGTTTGCAAATGAAAGACTCTTAAACCAAAGTAACCAAAAACAAGGGAGTATATTGATTCAAATGACTTGAATGGGAGGAAAAGGGCAAAATTACTACAGGATCAACTGGATCTAATATTTTAAATAATGTTATTAGGCCTTTCCTCTCTCTCTCTATATATATTTTTTTCTTTTGTTTTTTTTTTTATATCATTCCTAGTGAGATTCATGCCATATTGTGAAATATATGGCCCTTGACAGCTTTAGGAGGATGACCATATTTTCAGAAGAAAAAACATGGCCTATCCCTCTGTGAATCCGTATCTATCCCTATAAAATACTCTGATCACTTATACTATAGACCAGTATTGTTTCCCAGGGCGTTGAATACCATAATTGGCTAGACTGGATCATGTACACATGATTTTGGAAGAATAGAGAGGGCCTCATATTTTTCACATCTGTGATAATTGTATGGCACAATGATTCTTAACTGGCTAAATCTTAGAAATGCCTGGGAAACTTTCTATTAAAAAAACAGAGATTCCTGGTTGTAGCCACAAAATCAAATGAAAAGAAGGTGCAACAAAAGTTGAAGATCACAAAAATAGTATGAATATGAGAGAAGTAGCTCCCACAAGGAAAAAAAGTCTTTTTGTTTTTCTCTTTTTTTTTTTTGCCAGAAGAAAAAAGGGTAGTGGTAAGCAACAAAAAACAGATGTTCACTACAAGTTTTCAGTGCAGTGTGTGGTATATCCCCAAACCTGAAATATTAATTATTATTATTAACATGTTATTACAAAATAGAAAAATACAGCGTTATTATCTAAAATGCTAGTGTGTGCCATGTGCCTTCCATATGTGAACAGTAACTGTATGGCTAATAGAAAGGAAAAAAATAGTGATTTTGAGCAAAGAGGGGGGTTGAAAAGACTGTAGATGATGAAGGCAAGGCATGTATATTTATGAGTGTTTGTATTTATTTTTAAAAACATAAAAATTTAGAAAATTGCATATGCTAGACAAATATTTATTGACAATTTCCTATGTGACAGATATCGTTTAAGGTGCTGTGGGTATATTTGTGAATAGAACAGGAATAAAAAAATCCCTATCCTGTGGAGTTTACTTTCTAGTGAATATAGATATGCAACAAAAATAGACAATATAGTATGTCATGTGGTGATAAGTGCTATAAAGAACAAAGGAGAACAGGGAGGTGCTAGGTAGGAGGTGGTGATATTGTTGTAATTTTACATGGATTGGCCTGGAAGGGTGTCATTGAGGTGACCTTTGAGCAGAACCTGAGAGAAGTTAGGAGAGCGCCTATATTTATAGTTGGAGAATGAGTGTTCTAGGCCAAAAGAACAAAAACAAGGAAGCCAGGTCCATCAGAGAAAAGTAAATGAGAGAGACAGTAATTGGACTTGAGATCATGGAGGTAGAGAGATATCAGACTATGTAAAGCCTTATAGACAAGACATTAGAAAACTTTTTCTCTAAAGAGGATAGGCAGCAAATAATTTAGGCTTTGTGCCCTAAAAGGCAAAATTTGGGATATTATATAGGTACTTACATACAAAAGAGAAAATATACATTTCACAATTTTTTATTGATAAAACTCAGTTGTTAGTTGTCATCAAAAAAGTTACCACAGTATAACATATATATTTTTTGTTGAGACAGAGTTTTACTCTGTCACCTAGGCTAGAGTGCGGTGGCATCATCTCAGCTCACTGCAACCTCTGCCTCCCAGGTTCAAGTAATTCTCCTGCCTCAGCCTCCCATGTAGCTGGGATTACAGGTGCCTGCCACCACATCCAGCTAATTTTTGTATTATTAGTAGAGACAGGATTTCACCATGTTGGCCAGGCTGGTCTGGAACTGCTGATCTCAGGTGATCCTCCTGCCTCAGCCTCCCAAAGTTCTGGGATTACAGGCATGAACCACCTCACCCCAGCCTACATAGTATAACTTTCTAGTAATCCCAGCTACTCAGGAGGCTGAGGCAAGAGAATTGTTTGAACCCGGGAGGCGGAGGTTGCAGTGAATGGAGATCGCACCATTGCACTCCAGCCTGGGTAATGAGAGTGAAACTCTGTCTAAAAAAAAAAAAAAATACTAAATGTTTCTTTGCCTTGTAATTATAGGTTGAATCCATTAAGACACATTATCAAGTATGCAGCAAAAGCTAATTCCCAAAACTTTTCATTGTTAGAATATAGTGATTGAAATAGTGGTTTTCTTATTTGGACAAATTTCACTATTAACCCAGAGCTCAAAAAACTCATAACTATATGACTGCCAAGTCATTTAACCATTTGCTATCTAGTAGAACAAGTCAGGATATTCAGCTTTTAATTCTGACAACGGTTCAGTACATAAGAGTGATTGGAATTTACCATTGACACTGATTCAATAACACATAACAAATTCCAATATTTTTCACAATGGACCTGCTGTTGAATAATACAATGAGGCTTTAAACATTTTGTAATTTCATGAGCTTTAAAAATTTGTTCAACTAATTCTTTTTCTGCTCAACACATATTTTTTACCACCCTTGACTGTATCATATCTTAGTGGATTCCACTTCAGGTCATACTGAATGAGTACTTTCTCAACTTCTTGCTTGTTCCATGCAGACTATTTATACAGGTTGATCTTTCAGCCACTTTAAACTTGGTAGTTCTTTCTAAAAGAAATAACAACTGAGAAGTGTTAGTAACATTTGTTGGTGCATCAAAGCCCAGAGAAAAACCACTTTAAATTTTTTACTTTCTTTTTTCATTGATTATTGATAGCAACCAGTGTCCAAAACTTTTAAAGAAACCCTTTTTACTGAAGAGCTGCAATCAAACATAGTTTATTTACTATCAGTAAATGGCTTTCCTTGCTTTGAGTACCACATGAGCTACTCAGAAACTTACTTTGGTAGCAGTCTCATTTTCATTTTTTATTTTTGTGACAAAAGCTGTGAAAAAAATTTCCCTTAAAATTGTTTTTATCATCGTTGCTTTGCTCTGAGTTGGGAATAATGGGATGAGAACTTAGTTATGCCAATATGTGTTGTGTTCTTTTAGCACAGCTCTATTGTCATTGAAAAATAAACATGACACTTTGCCATCTAACTCAATAACAAAATAATTCATACTTCATTGTGCCTTAAAAGGATGATATTCAAAGTTTTTAAAAAATATTTTTCTTACTTCTACATAATGGATATTCAGTGGTAATAAAAATAAATACAAAATGTATGCATGGTGGAACATGTGACATTAGAAATACACCCAAGTTGCCACTGAATCACTGTAATTTGTAACGCACTGAGTAGGAGTATAAAACAATGAAAGCGCTACATGTGATTTCTGTTGCAATTACTGAAAACTGCTATAAAAGCAGCCATAAGAAATACATAAATAAATTATGATGCCAATAAAACTTTATTTATGAACATTGGAATTTGATTTAAGTTTTTTTTATTTTTTGAGACAGGTTCTCACTCTGTCACCCAGGCTGGAGCGCAGTGGTGCAATCCCAGCTCACTGCAACCCAGCCTCCCAGCTCAGGTGATCCTCCAGCCTCAGCCTCCCGAGTAGCTGGGACTACAGCTGCATGCCACCAGGCCCAGCTAATTTTTGTATTTTTTGTACAGATGGGGTTTTGCCATGTTGCCCAGTCTGGTCTCGAACTCCTGAGCTCAAACAATCCAACCACCTTGGCCTCCCAAAGTACTGAGATTATAGGCCTGAGCCACCATGCCCAGCCCTGAAACTTGATTTGTATATAATTTTTACATGTCACAAGATATTCTTCTTCTGTTTTTGTTTTCAACCTTTTCAAAATGTAAAAAAAAAAAATTGAGTTTGTGGGCCATGCTAAAACAAGCTACGGTTCAGATTTGTCCCATGGGTCTTAGTTTGCCATCTCTTGTTATAGACAGTAGTAATGACCTTAATTGTGATTGAAATGAGAGGTCATTGAATGGATTGAGACAGGAGTGACATGGTTAGACCTATATTTTAAAACAATAACTTTTAAGCGTAGGGAGAAAAAACCTGGAAGTGATTGTTTTAAAATTATTGTTCAGTTTTTTTCTACCCACACTGACAATTTACTAATGTAGACAATGATGGAATTAGTAAGAATAGTTGGGAAGGTATTGTAACAACCCAAGAGAGAGACGATGTTATCTTAGAAAAGAATGGTAGCAGAAGAGCTGGTGATTAGTGGTTAGGTTCTGGAGACATACAGAAAAAAAGATTTGGTATCAGATTATGTCAAGCGACCCTCATTGCTGATGGCACTCTGAGCTTGGTCTACTTTCTGCTATTTCTTGCTTCAACTCTCTCTTAATTGAAATGAAGAAACATAATCAAGATTGGCTCTAAGCAAATTTATGAATACAGCACAATTTCCCTTCAGCACTAACCTCTCCCTTTCCAAATGAACTACCCTGAGGCCCAGCATCTCAGTGACCCACCTGTACTCTGAAGGCTGTCTTCTCCTACCCACTACTACTTCTACCTTTTACTTGTCATTTCTGTGCTTCTCCCTGAAACTTTTTGATACTATACTTCATTCCTTCAAAAGGAAATACTGTGAGCTTTCCAAGAGGAAAGTTGGCTAATTTAATTAACTATTGTATGCTAATGGATTCCCCAAGAGAATTAGGCACATCAGATGCATTTCAACAGTGCTCTTTGGAAGGAAATGCTCTAGCTTGTGTTGCCTAACTCTAAGTATTTAGAATACTGAGAATTTCAAAGCAAGAAGGAAAGACAAAGTTTAAAAACAAAGATATTTGTGAGCAGGAGCTAAAGACATTGCCCTCAAATCTCACCAACCTGGTAACTCCCCATTCAACTTACTTAGAGGGTTGGCAGACATGAATGAAATAGTCCTTATATCCAGTATTGAAAGGGAAGCCAGCTCGAGAAGAATAGGAGAATTTCAGAGAATTGAGTGAGGCCAAGGCACTAATCACTGAGAAAGATATGTCTAACTGACTCTGAAAGAAGTAAGAGAGATTCCTTAATGGCAATACCGAATCAACACACACCATCCCCTTCATTCATAGCCTAAGAGAATAGCTTGACTACAATAGTCAAAAGTTAGAGTTAAAACTTTTAATTAAAAACAATTATTTCATTTTTACAGCTTTAGGGAGGTATGTGAAAGAAACTTCAAGTATTAAAATTGTACATTTGATAAGTTTTGACTTATGTATACCACCCATGAAACCATCATCACAATCAAGATGATGTACAAATATATCACACCCAAGAGTATCCTCATGCCTCTTTGTAATCTTTTCCTCCTTGCTCCCTTAACTGCAGGCTACCACTGATCTGCCTTTTGTCATTATAGATTAGTAGAAATTCTCTGGAATTTCAGATGAATGACTTTATACATTATGTACTCTTTCTTGTCAGATTTTTTGCTATGTTTTTGCTTTAGCTGCTGAGTAGTATTCAATTATATGAATGTACCACAAGTTGTTTATCCATTTACATATTGGTGGACAGTTGAGTTGTTTCTTTTTTCTTGTTTGTTTTGCTATTATGAATGAGGCTGCTATGAATATTCATATACAAGTCTTTATGCAGATATGTGCTTTCTCTTTAGAATACCTAAGAGTAGAATGGCTGGATTATTTGATAACTATATGTTTAACTTTTTAGAGAAACTGCCAATCTATGTGTAGTAGGTTGCTTGATGGCTCCCAAAAAAAAGATGTTCACATCCTAACCTCTGGAATCTGTGAAGATGACTGTATTTGGTAAGAAAAAAAAATGCCCTTTTGAAATAAATATTTTAAAATTAGAGGCAATTGGGAAGAAGCAGTTATAGAAAGGGCAGTCTGCGTTGCTGTTTTTTACATATGGCAGGCTATAAAAACTCCTTTGAAAAACATGAACAGGGGCTTCTGCCCCTCCTTCCTGCCTAAAGGCAGGATGTAAATTCTTTCTTTACTAGAGAAGTCACTGGGCTTGTATCAGCTCAGAAATAGTGCCAGCTGGGCGAGAGGAATCTGGGAGCAAACTTCACTACCTTCCTATAGTTCTCCTACCTTTGCAAGCCTGAAGCTTTGTCTTGTTACTATGCTAAAATGTATTGTCCTTTGTTAAAACACTGTTTAAGCAAGGCCCCTAACCCACTGCTATGAAAGAGTTACTTTCCAGAGATCCTTCTGAATTGAGATTTCTCCTGCATGATGTGTACTGTGTGTGTATATAAAATTGCTTGTTTTTCTCTTGTTAATCTGTCATTTGTTAATAGGAAATCTGTCCAACTATGAGATTATGAGGGTTGCAAAAAAAAATTTTCTCCCCTTCAAGATCATTTTAGATTATACAGATAAGCCCTAAATCCCATGACAAGTATTTTTGTAAGAGATAGAAGAGAAGACAGACACAGAGGAGAAGACCATGTGAACAAAAAGGCAGAGGTTTGGATTATGCTGCCGCAAGCCAAGAATGCTTGGATCTAGAATGCCAGAATCTAGAAGAGGTAAAGAAAGGTTTTCCCCTACAGCCATTAGATGGAGAGCTGTGGTTGCTGGCTTCTTGATTTCAGACTTCTGGTCTCCAGAATTGCGAAATAATAAATTTGTATTTCCTTTTTAGACTACCAAATTTGTGACACTTTGTTATGGCATGCCTAAAAAACTAATATATTTTGTTTTGTAAAGTGGTTGTAGTATTATACATTATCATCATCAATGTATGGGAGGCCCAGGGTTTTTATATTTTTGAGTTTTACATTTAAGTCTTTAATCCATCTTAAGTTAATTTACGTATGTGATGTAAGGAAGGGGTTCAGTTTCAATCTTCTGCATATGGCTAGCCAGTTGTCCCAACACCATGTATTGAATAGGGAACCCTTTCCCCATTGCTTGTTTTTGTCTAGTTTGTCAAAGATCAGATAGTTGTAGGTGTGCAGTCTTATTTTTGGGTTCTCTATTCTGTTCCATTGGTTTCTGTTTCTTTTTCTGTACCTGTACCATGCTCTTCTGGTTACTGTAGCTCTGTAATATTGTTTTGAAGTTGTGTATCGAGAAGTCTTCAGCTTTGTTCTTTTTCCTCAGGATTGCCTTGGCTATTTGGCTCTTTTTTGGTTCCATATGAATTTTAAAATACTTTTCTCTAGTTCTGTGAAGAATCTCAATGGTAGTTTAATAGGAGTAGCATTGAATCTATAAATTGCTTTGGGTAGTACGGCCATTTTTATGATATTGATTCTTCCTATCCATGAGCATGGAATATTTTTCCATTTGTTTGTGTCATCTCTGATTTCTTTGAGCAGTGGTTTGTAGTTCTCCTTGTAGAGATCTTTCACCTCCCTGGTTAGCTGTATTCCTAGGTATTTTATTCTTTTTGTGGCAACTGTGGATGGGAATGCATTCCTGATTTGGGATTTGGCTCTCAGCTTAATTGCTGTTAGTGTATAGGAATGCTAGTGATTTTTGCACATTGATTTTGTATCCTGAGACTTTGCTGTAGTTGCTTATCAGCTTACAAAGCTTTTAGGCTAAGACTAAAATATCTATTTTCTAGATATAGGATCATGTTGTCTGTAAACAGGGATAGTTTGACTTCCTCTCTTCCCATTTGGATACCCTTTATTTCTTTTTATTGCCTTATTGCCCTGGCCAGGACTTCCAGTGCTATGTTGAGTAGGAATGTTGAGAGAGGGCATCCTTGTCTTATTCTGGTTTTCAAGGGGAAAGCTTCGAGCTTTTCCCCATTCAGTGTGATGTTGGTTGTGGGTCGGGTTTAGTCAGTGTTCTCTAAAGGGACCGAACTAATATGATATATGTATATATGAAGGGAAGTATATTAGGAGAATTGACTCTCATGATAAAAAGGTGAAGTTTCACAATAGGTAATCTGCAAACTGAGGAGCAAGAAAGCCAGTCTGAGTCCCAAAATCTCAAAAGTACGGAAGCCGACATTGCAGCCTTTAGTCTGTGGCCAAACGCCTGAGAGCCCTTGGCCAACCACTGGGGTAAATCCAAGAGTCCAAAAGCTGAAGAACTTGGAGTCTGATATTGGAGGGCAGGAAGCATCCAGCAAGGGAGAAAGATAAAGGCTGGAAGACTCAGCAAGTCAGCTTCTCCCACCTTCTTCTGGCTGCTTTATTCTAACCACACTGGCAGTTGAATGGATGGTGCCCACCCACAGTGAGGGTGAATCTGTTTCTCCCAGTGCACTGACTAAAATGTTAATCTCCTTTGGCAACACCCTCACAAACACATCCAGGAACAATACTTTGCATCCTTCAATCCAATCAAGTTGACACTTAATATTAACCATCACACCCCCACTCAGGGGTGTTGGTGAGTGGGTTCTCCTTTATTAGTTTCCAGGATAGCTGGTTCTTAAAAAGATCTTGGCACCTCCTCCTCTCTCTCTTATTGCCTCTCTTGTCATGTGATCTTTGTTCATGCTGGCTCCCCTTGCCTTCTGCCATGAGTGGTAGTAGCCTGAGGCCCTCACCAGATGTCCAGTCTTGAACTTTTCAGCCAGCAGAACTCTGAGCTAAATAAATCACTTTTCTTTATGAATTACCCAAACTCTGGTATTCCTTTATAGCAACACTAAATAGACTAAGAAGCAAGTAAGACTGGTTGACTGATCAGAGTGAAGACAAGGGAGACAGAAGAAAATTAGGAAATGGAAGATAAATTATGTAGTGGGAAAAGTACTAAATTCAGAGTTGAAAATCATGAGTTGTCCTAAAAGTTCTGTGTGACTCTTGACAATTCATTTCAACTATGAGTAACTCTTTCCCCATGTAACATCCATGTAACATAAGGAGAATGGGTGAGATGGTATACTATGTTCCTTCCAGTTCCAAAGTTCTGTGATTCCAAGCATGTGAATAATGTGAATAATTGTAGGTATAATTGAAAATAGAAAATATATACTAAATAAGGCACAAACTGTTGATATTTCAGATGAGAGAGACATTGGTTTTGTCTGAGGGTATCTGAAAGTCTTTATAGAGAAGAAAGCATTCTGAATAAATTAATGAAAGTCAGTACAGGACATGTAGGAGTTGGATGAAAGGGAATTCTAGGAGAATAATGTTATGTATAATTAATCTGCTGTTATTATCAAACAATAATCAGTAAAAAGTTAATATAACACATTTAATGATGCACATTATTTATAAATATTAAAATGGTTCTTTTTGAGTGTCAGTTATGGGACTGTGTTTTACACACTTTGCTCATCTATAAACTCAAGATAATTATGCCTACCTTTTGAGGATTCAAATATAAAAACATAGTGCTTAGAAAGAGATTAAATAACTTACCTGAGGTTATTTAATTAGTAAGAGACAGAAATGATATTTACAACCATGTTTATGTGACTACAAAATATATTACCTTTCTGCTTTATTATGACTTCTCACATTGTGCTTCATAGTAATTAGACCTAAAATATTTAGCAGTTTAGGTACATGTCTAAAATTTATTTAATTGTCACACAGGTTAACCACCTTTTGACTTTTTCTTCTTTAACTTAGAAATACATAAAATCTCATCACAAGTCAGCATTAACAAAAGAAATTTGTGATCAACTTTAATGTTAGGGAATACTAACTTTGAACCACAATTAAGTGACTGTTATCTCCCCTTCCTCAAAACAATTCTGTTCTTCTCATCAAAGTTCCCATAGAAATACAGGGTCACGGAGTGGTGATTTGCCTATTAAACAGCAATAGCATGTTCATTATACTGCAGAATGGTAAATATACCCAGTCTGGGAATAATAGAATAAGATAAGGAGAATGGGAATTTGGGAACAGAAGTATGGAAATAGGGCAGTTAAGAGAGGATCCAGCAGAAAGGACCAGCCTAGATCCCTTTTTATTTTCTTTCTTCCTTTTCTTTACCCCTGAACACTCTACCACCAACCCCACCAAGTCAGCTGTAATTATGGCTGTAATACAGGGGCATACTATAGATCTGGGGACAGCAAACAACAGTCAGTGGAACAAATCCAGCCTGCCACCAGTTTGTGTTTAATCTGTGGACTAAGAATAGCTCTCATATTGTTTTAAACAACTGAAAAAAAATCAAAAGAAGTATATTATGTGACGTGAAAATTCTGTGAAATTTAAATTTTAGTACCATAAATAAAGTTTTATTGGAACATAGCCATACTCATTCATTCATTCTCAATGGATGATTTTGTGCTACAACAGCAGAGTTCAGTAGTTGTGACAGATTGTATATGACACGCTTATCATCTCTCACTGCTACTATAAATCTCAGTAATGCAGTTATCAGCATTTTTAATACCACATATATCATCTATCTGTGTGAAAAGACATTTTCAAAGATGAAAAATGTAAAATCTCATTACAGATTAGCATTAACAAATAAAATTTGCAATTAATTTTAATAATAGGGAACATCGAATCCCAATTAAGTGAGGTATTACCTCTCCTTCTCTCAAAAAAGAATTCCATTCTTTTTATTAGGAGGCTTGTATGACAAAAAAGTTCTTAATTATTATTTTATTTTTATATAAGTACATTCAGAATATCCTCAATATCACCTTTTGGCCTACAAAACTTAAAATGTTTACTATCTGCCCCTTTATAGAAAAATGTTTGCTGACTTCTGCCCTAGAGTGCTGAGGAACTTTCTGAGGAAAAGATTCCAGAAATATTGGAAATAATTCTGTAGTCAGCAAGCCATTAATAAAGATTTTGTATTTGTTTTATGTTTTTCCTTTATCTTTCACTAAAATAGTAGGAATAATGTGCTGTAAATTTTAAATAAATCAAGTTATTTTTTCTATTGTCAAGCAATAGCAAAAGGATGTTAGGAATTCAAATATCTATCATTAAAAGTTGGGAGGAAATGCCTATAATTGAAGCATTCTTGGAGAATATTTTAAAAAATAACAACAACAAGAAAACAAAACAAAAAAATTTTTCCCTCCATGCTCAGATTTTTATGTGGATTTTGTCAGTAAAAAGATCAGCTTTCATTTTACATGAGTGACTTGATACTTACATTCTGTTTTAAATACAAAATTATATTTTATTTAAATAATGCTATAGATAGGAATGTCTGAGGCACATTTAAGACATTACTTGGAGTGCCAGAATAAGCAGAGAGTTAGGGATGAAATGGATCTCCATGAAAGTCCCATAGAGATCACATAGACAGTGACAAGTCAGAATGGAAATAACATAGGGCTGTCCCCATTCGTCACATATCTATAAACTAAAGCAAGCTTGTCTAGAATGATAGATTCATGGTTTCATTCTTGTTTTTTTTTTTTTTTTTGAGACAGATTCCTGTTCTGTCGCCCAGGCTGGAGTACAGTGGCATGATCTTGGCTTACTGAAATGTCCACCTCCCAGGTTTAAGTGACTCTCTTGCCTCAGCCTCCCGAGTAGCTGGGATTACAGGCACGCGCCACCATGCCCAGATAATTTTTGTATTTTTATTAGAGACGGAGGTCTCACCATGTTGGCCAAGCTGGTCTCGAGCTCCTGACCTCGAATGATCCACTTGCCTCAGCCTCCCAAGTTCTGGGATTACAGGCATGAGCTACTGCGCCTGGCCTCATTCACTTTTATTTAAGTTATGTGGCTGGAACTGCCCTGGGTACAGAGAGGGGAAGGAAAACATGATCAATACCTTTAATGATCTCACATTCTAGAGTGAGATTACAAAAAAATGGAATAAGTGATGGTATATCTATTCAGTAGTTATTTGTTAAAAAACGAATTAGCATACAATATAATGAAAAAAGAAAGAAGGTTCTACTAGCTCTATGTTCGCGTTGTTAGAAAAGGCTTCATAGAAAAAATAGCATTTTGGCTGGTTTTTAGAGATCAGTAGAAGTCATTCAGAAAAAAAAAGAGGAAAAATGGAATTACAGTCAGGGAATACAAAGTGTACAAAAATATAGAACCACAAAAGAAGACGTTTCTCCTGTGTTCTGGAAGAAAGTGCTGTATGTCTAGAGCATTTGTTACTTTCTGATTATGAATGATTAGGGAAGAAAGGATAAAGGTGAAAATAGAAATGCTTCTTTCACTTAGGGAAAGATTGAAAAATACTTTTTTTATACTCCAACCATGAGTAAAATTTATTATTTCTCTCATTGGAAGAATAGATAGTAAAAGAGGACTTTAAGTGGAAAGACAACTTTACAGCTATTTAAAGATCAACATATATTTCTAAGAGTGGTGACTGTTTCTAGAAACACTGAACTTTACAATGCTTCTTTATTCTAGTGATTATTATTTTGAAAAGTTTATAAATTTCATATGTATAACACACTTTCCAGCAAATTTTTCCAATTTAAAACTCTGTGATATTTGTTGGAAGTATTTATGGTCTCACTTTATTAGATGAGAAAGCAGAGGCCCATAGAGTTTAATTGAATTACTTCAAAAGGTTTAATGTAACTCGAAAGAGAGATTTTTGTCCCTCAGAACCAAACCTCAGCTCATTTGCCATCATCAACCACACCCCTTTGAATCACCTTTAAAATCATTAACTTTTTTTTGGAAATAGTCTCAATGGCTTACACCATCTGGACAGGGCAAATCAATTCAGATGAAATCAATTTGGAGATGTGTTTCAACTCAGTGGTACTGTGTTCTATTTGAAGCTATTTCTTGCTAATGAGTCTTTCCAGACCCTCAGCTAAAATCACATGCAAGTTTTTATTTGTAGATGTCATTTTCTTAGATTTTGACAGCAGAGGAGAGAGAAGTTAGTAGAGCACTGTGTTCATGACTGTAACTGTATCTTAGCTGTGGAGAGAAGAGAGTGACACTGACAAACAGCCCCAGGTGACAGTGAGAGACATTCAAGGCCTCAGGTTATCAGCAAGTTCTATAGAACCTTTACCATTTTAGACTCTGGTGAGGCTGACGGCTTGCTTGTATCTGTAATCCCCACGTCTCCAGTTAATCTTCAGTTAGAAGTCATTCTCCCAGTCTTAAGGAAATAATGAAAATTAAAAAGGAAGAAATTAAAATGGAAGAAATATTGCATCCTGAAATCTAGATCTGAAAGGCTACAGTGGATATAGGCATGAACACAAAACAGTTTGAGAATATTCACAGCTGTTCATTTGTGGCTAATTATGCAAAACAAGTATCACTGACTTCCAATGAATTAAAAGATTGAGTGAATTTATTGGTTTTTTTGAACCCCAAAAAAGAGTCATGATGGGGAGAATTTCTCCAACCATTTGTCCTAAGTTACTCTACAGTTCAAATTCATACAACCGTCTTTTTTTTTTTCTCAACTAACTCATTCCCATTAATATGTAAGCTCTATCGGGACAAGGATAAATATTAACAACATAATTTTTGGAGATTTCTGTTTTGTAGACTGATGCATCCTTAGTGGTTAGTACAATGACTAGAATGTAAGCACTCAATAAATCTTAGCTATTTTTGGAAAGTTCCCCAAATCCTAATTGTTGTAGAACTGGCATGTCTCATATTTTTCAATTACTGTTTTCTGTCTCAGAGATTTGCAAAGTGTGGTGTGTTAGTCCATCCTCATGCTTCTAATAAAGACATACTTGAGACTGGGTAATTTGTAAAGGAAAGAGGTTTATTTGACTTATAGTTCAGCATGGCTGGGGAAGGGGAAGCAGTCATGTCCTTCTTCACATGGCAGCAGCAAGGAGAAGTACAGAGTGAAGGTGGAGAAAAGCCCTTTATAAAACCATTAGATCTCGTGAGAACTAACTCACTATCACAAGAACAGCATGAGGGAAACTTCCCCCATGATTCAGTTATCTCCATCTGATCCCTCCCACAATATGTGAGGATTATGGAAACTACAATTCAAGATGAGATTTGGATAGGGACACAGCCAAACCATATCATGTGGTATGCAAGTTTCCTTCAGGGACTTCATGAAGTTAACACTCTTTTTGTGATAACCCTAAAATAGTGACCTTTTTCACTGTGTTGGACTTCACATTGATGTTGAAAAGCAATGATGGGAAAAACTGCAGAAACTTTGACATGAAACAAAGTGGTATGATTAGTCATTGTATTCTTCACTACAATGCCCTTTGAGTTTAAAAAAGCCAGTTTCATTTAAGAATGCTGTCTATAAAAGAGTAATTTTTAAATTGTATTGAAGCTTGACACTTGCGTACATGTTTTCTCAATAGTCTCTTCGATGAAATGGAAGTGCACATAAAGCACTTGTACTTAGGGGAGTATTAAGGCTGTCTCAAGGAAAAGCACTTGTGCAATCAGTTGAGGTAGGAGATCAATGGGCCACTTTTTAATGGAGCATCATTTTTACTTGAAAGGATGACTGTTGGATAAACTATTGCTATTCAGACTTGGATATTTGGCAGATGTTTTCTCAAAAGTGACTGAAGTGAACCTGTTACCTCAAGGAAAATAACTGACACTTGTTGCCAATAATAATGTTTAATATTTAAAGCTAATATTAGAATTTTGGAAAACTTGGGTATACCTCCATGAGATTGACAGCTTCCTAATACTTGAAGAGTTTTTTGGTGAGGTGATAATAATAAAGGTGAATTTTGGTATGATATAATGAAATGTATCAATATTTGTATGGTATGTATAACTTAGTAAATGAATATTTTCCAAATAATTAATATCTGATGATACAAAATCACGCAAGAGTAAAAGATTCATTGAAAGTGCAAGATATATCAATAGTGTTAATGTAACAGAGTACAAACAATTCATTGATATGATTACAGATTTCATATTACAACTAAACTTTAAGAAACTACTACCTGTCAAGTTTTGGTGAAACAGAGTTCTTGAGAATGGCTAGTTTTCACCAGGGAGCCAAAAAAAAGAAAGCAAGAGAGCAACTCAGATGGAGCTGGAGGCCATTATTTTAAGTGAAGCAACACAGGAATGGAAAACCAAAAACTGTATATTCTCACTTATAACCAGGAGCTAAGCTATGAGTATGCAAAGGTATACAGAGTGATATAATGGACTTTAGAGACACAGAAGGGGAAGGTTGGGAGGAGAGCTAGAGATGAAAAAACTACACATTAGGTACAATGTACACTACTCAGGTGATGGGTGCACTAAAATCCCAGAATTCACCATTATAAAATTCATTCATGCAACAGAAAACCACTTGTACTCCAAAAGCTATTGAAATAAAAAAAGCAAGAGAAAAGCGTATGCAACTGCACAGAGCTATGTCAGAACATAATGTTTGAGGAATTATATCTGGTTTCATGTTGCTATAATATAGAATGAGAAATGAGGAGGGACAGAAGGTGAGGCAGATCACCAAGAGTCATGCATAAAATGATAAGAAGTTAGATTGTATCATGTGGTTAATACGGAAGAAATGGAATTTGTACAATATTTCATCTTGGAAAGCATGGGCTATAGATTTTATTCTGGAAAGCAACTACCAGGCTGTTGCAGTACTTCAGGCAAAAGGTTTTTAGCGCCTGGAATAAAGTAGTGGTAATGAATGATGAAAAGTAGAAGACTGTTAGAAGATTTATTTCAGAGTTGAAATCAAGATAAATGACTTGGAGATTAAATATTACTAATGTGAAAGGAGAACGGGTCTAAAATGACTCCTAGCTTTCATAATTAGTGGCTAGAGGGATTGTAGAATTAGTTTCTCTGTAGTCACTAACTCTGAAAGCTTTTAAGTACAAACTCTATTTCTTTAACAGATATAGTGCTATTAAGGGCATCTATTTTTGAACGAGCTTTGTGAATTCATGTCTTTCAATGATGTTTTCATTTCATCGAAGTTGTAGAATTTATTGGCATAAAGTTTTTATATTTATTTTACTAATTATTTTTGAGACAGGGCCTTGTTATGTCACTCAGGCTGGAGTGCAGGGGTGCAATCATGGCTCACTGCAGCCTTAAACTCTTCAGCTCAAGTGACCCTCTTGCCTATCCTCCTGAGTAAATGGAACTAAAGGCATGCAATAACATACCCAGTTAATTTTTAAATTTTTTGAAGAGATGGGGTCTCCCTGTGTTGCCCAGGCTGGGCTTGAACTCCTGGGCGAAAGCAATCCTCCTGCCTTAGCCTCCCAAAGTGCTGAGATTACAGGTGTGAGTCACTGAACCAGGCCAAGTTGTTCTTTTAGTATCTTTAGAGTCAGTGGGAAGGTCACCTCTTTTATTCCTAAATTAGTAATCTGTGTGTTCTCTCTTTCTACTCCCATCTTTCCTTCTAGGACTCCAATTACACATATATTCAGTCACTTAAAATTGTTTCATAGCTCATCAATGCTCTTTTCTCATCCTTATTTCCTTCCTTGCTTCCTCCCTTCCCTCTTTTTTAATAATAGCTAACATTTATTGAACCTTTAAAATATAAAAAGCACTGCTTTATGTGCTAAACATATACTAAATCATTTTATACTCAAAACAAATCTTTAAGTACTATTCTTATCCTTATTTTCTATAGCTGAAACTGAGACACAGATAGTTGAAGTAATTTGCTCAAGGTTGTCTACCCAGAACAGAGATGAATTTGAACCCAGTCAGTTTGGCTCTATAGTCCACACTTTTAACCACTATGCTATGTAGCCTCTCTAGGAGGAATTAAATGTTTCTCTCTATGGAAAAACATGCTCAAAAAAAGCATGCTTCGAGATAATAATATGTTGTACAAATTTTTCACAACTTTCAATTATGCCCCTGATTTATATTAATGAACTACTTCTAATGATGCTTTCTAATTTCTTTCTAACGGGTACATGCAACACATCTTTCTTAAGTTCTCAGCAGCATTCAACCACTCCCTCCTTGAAAGAACTTATTTTCCCCTGGTATCTGAGAAACTAGTCCCTTGACCAACCTCTACCTCTCTGACAATTCATGCGCTCAATAAATATTTACTAAGTCATTTAATTTGTGTCATTCTTCAAGATACTAAAAGTAAGAGATTCAAACTCCCTGCCCTTAGGAGAGTGCATTCTAGTGGAGAAGAAAGACAATAAAAAAGTAATACATAATTGCAAAACTTCAAATAATGTGAAAAGTAGACGAAGAAAAATAAACATTGCTAATCTCCATCACCATTCTACTGTGATTAGGTATGCTATATTTTTCAGATTTGTGTGTACGGAAACATACACACAGTGTACACACACATAAATACACATATATGTACTCACATTTACTTAAAATGGATCTATATAAATACACCCAAAAATACATTAGGACACATTTTTCTACAAAAATTTGGTTATATATACAACATATTTTTCTACAATGAACTTTAGTCATTTAATCATGAATCATGAATACCTTTCATATACTTAGTGCATATTTTTCTTTATATATATATATTTTTATTATACTTGAAGTTCTAGGGTACATGTGCACAACTTGCAGGTTAGTTACATATGTATACATGTGCCATGTTGGTGTGTTGCATCCATTAACTAGTCATTTATATTAGGTATACCTCCTAATGGTATCCCTGCCCCCTCCACCGACCCCACCACAGGCCCCAGTGTGTGATGTTCCCCTTCCTGTGTCCATGTGTTCTCATTGTTTAATTCCCACCTATGAATGAGAACATGCGGTGTTTGGTTTTTTGTTCTTGTGATAGTTTGTTGAGAATGATGCTTTCCAGCTTCATCCATGTCCCTACAAAGGACATGAACTCATCATTTTTTATGGCAGCATAGTATTCCATGGTGTATATGTGCCACATTTTCTTAATCCAGTCTATCATTGTTGGACATTTAGGTTGGTTCCAAGTCTTTGCTATTGTGAATAGTGCCACAATATACATATGTGTGCATGTGTCTTTATAGCAGCATGATTTATCATCCTTTGGGTATATACCCAGTAATGGGATGGCTGGGTCAAATGGTATTTCTAGTTCTAGATCCCTGAGGAATCACCACACTGACTTCCACAAGGGTTGAACTAGTTTACAGTCCCACCAACAGTGCAAAACTGTTCCTATTCCTCCACATCCTCTCCAGCACCTGTTGTTTCCTGACTTTTTAATGATCGCCATTCTAACTGATGTGAGATGGTATCTCATTGTGGTTTTGGTTTGCATTTCTCTGATGGCCAGTGATGATGAGCATTTTTTCATGTGTCTGTTGGCTGCATAAATGTCTTCTTTTGAGAAGTGTCTGTTCATATCCTTTGCTCACTTGTTGATGGGTTTGTTTGTTTTTTTCTTGTAAATTTGTTGGAGTTCATTGTAGATTCTGGATATTAGCCCTTTGTCCGATAAGTAGATTGCAAAAGTTTTCTCCCATTTTGTAGGTTGCCTGTTCACTCTGATGGTAGTTTCGTTTGCTGTGCAGAAGCTCTTTAGTTTAATTAGATCCCATTTGTCAATTTTGGCTTTTGTTGCCATTGCTTTTGGTGTTTTAGACATGAAGTCCTTGCCCATGCCTATGTCCTGAATGGTATTGCCTAGGTTATCTTCTAGGGTTTTTATAGTTTTAGGTCTAACATGTAAGTCTTTAATCCATCTTGAATTAATTTTTGTATAAGGTGTAAGGAAGGATCCAGTTTCAGCTTTCTACATATGGCTAGCCAGTTTTCTCAGCACCATTTGTTAAATAGGGAATCCTTTCCCCATTTCTTGTTTTTCTCAGGTTTGTCAAGGATCAGATGGTTGTAGATGTGTAGTATTATTTCTGAGGGCTCTGTTCTGTTCCATTGGTCTATATCTCTGTTTTGGTACCAGTACCATGCTGTTTTGGTTACTGTAGCCTTGTAGTATAGTTTGAAGTCAGGTAGTGTGATCCCTCCAGCTTTGTTCTTTTGGCGTAGGATTTACTTGGTAATGCGGGCTCTTTTTTGGTTCCATATGAACTTTAAAGTAGTTTTTTCCAATTCTGTGAAGAAAGTCATTGGTAGCTTGAGGGGGATGGCGTTGAAACTATAAATTACCTTGGGCAGTATGGCCATTTTCACGATATTGATTCTTCCTATCCATGAGCATGGAATGGAATGTTCTTCCATTTGCTTGTATCCTCTTTTATTTCATTGAGCAGTGGTTTGTAGTTCTCCTTGCAGAGGTCCTTCACATCCCTTGTAAGTTGGATTCCTAGGTATTTTATTCTCTTTGAAGCAATTGTGAATGGGAGTTCACTCATGATTTGGCTGTCTGTTTGTTATTGGTGTATAAGAATGATTGTGATTTTTGCACATTGATTTTGTATCCTGAGACTTTGCTGAAGTTGCTTTTCAGCTTAAGGAGATTTTGGGCTGAGACAATGGGGTTTTCTAGATATGCAATCATGTCAACTGTAAACAGGGACAATTTGACTTCCTCCTTTCCTAATTGAATACCATTTATTTCTTTCTCCTGCCTGATTGCCCTGGCCAGAACTTCCAACACTATGTTGAATAGGAGTGGTGAGAGAGGGCATCCCTGTCTTGTGCCAGTTTTCAAAGGGAATGCTTCCAGTTTTTGCCCATCCAGTATGATATTGGCTGTGGGTTTGTCATAAATAGCTCTTATTATTTTGAGATACATCCCATCAATACCTAATTTATTGAGAGTTTTTAGCATGAAGGGTTGTTGAATTTTGTCAAAGGCCTTTTCTGCGTCTATTGAGATAATCATGTGGTTTTTGTCTTTGGTTCTGTTTATATGCTGGATTACATTTATTGATTTGTGTATGTTGAACCAGCCTTGCATCCCAGGGATGAAGCCCACTTGATCATGGTGGATAAGCTTTTGGATGTGCTGCTGGATTTGCTTTGCCAGTATTTTATTGAGGATTTTTGCGTCGATGTTCATCAAGGATATCAGTCTAAAATTCTCTTTTTTTGTTGTGTCACTGCCAGGTTTTGGTATCAGGATGATGCTGGCCTCATAAAATGAGTTAGGGAGGATTCCCTCTTTTTCTATTGATTGGAATAGTTTCAGAAGGAATGGTACCAGCTCCTCCTTGTACCTCTGCTAGAATTCTGCTGTGAATCCATCTGGTCCTGGACTTTTTTTGGTTGGTAGGCTATTAATTATTGCCTCAATTTCAGAGCCTGTTATTTGTCTATTGAGGGATTCAACTTCTTCCTGGTTTAGTCTTGGGAGGTGTATGTGTCCAGGAATTTATCCATTTCTTCTAGATTTTCTAGTTTATTTGCATAGAGGTGTTTGTAGTATTCTCTGATGGTAGTTTGTATTTCTGTGGGATCGGTGGTGATATCCCCTTTATCATTTTTTATTGCATCTATTTGAGTCTTCTCTCTTTTCTTCTTTATTAGTCTTGCTAGCTGTCTATCAATTTCGTTGATCTTTTCAAAAAACCAGCTCCTGGATTCATTGATTTTTTGAAGGGTTTCTTGTGTCTCTATTTCCTTCAGTTATGCTGTGATCTTAGTTATTTCTTGCCTTCTGCTAGCTTTTGAATTGTTTGCTCTTGCTTTTCTAGTTCTTTTAATTGTGATGTTAGGGTGTCAATTTTAGATCTTTCCTGCTTTCTCTTGTGGGCATTTAGTGCTATAAATTTCCCTGTACACACTGCTTTGAATGTGTCCCAGAGATTCTGGTATGTTGTGTCTTTGTTCTCATTGGTTTCAAAGAACATCTTTATTTCCGCCTTCATTTCATTATGTACCCAGTAGTCATTCAGGAGCAGGTTGTTCAGTTTCCATGTAGTTGAGCGGTTTTGAGTGAGATTCTTAATCCTGAGTTCTAGCTTGATTGCACTGTGATCTGAGAGATAGTTTGTTATAATTTCTGTTCTTTTACATTTACTGAGGAGAGCTTTACTTCCAACTATGTGGTCAATTTTGGAATAAGTGTGATGTGGTGCTGAGAAGAATCTATATTCTGTTGATTTGGGGTGGAGAGTTCTGCAGATGTCTATTAGGTCCACTTGGTATAGAGCTGAGTTCAATTCCTGGGTATCCTTGTTAACTTTCTGTCTCGTTGATCTGTCTAATGTTGACAGTGGGGTGTTAAAGTCTCCCATTATTATTGTGTGGGAGTCTAAGTCTCTTTGTAGGTCTCTAAGGACTTGCTTTATGAATCTGGGTGCTGCTGTATTGGGTGCATATATATTTAGGATAGTTAGTTCTTCTTGTTGAATTGATCCCTTTACCATTACATAATGGCCTTCTTTGTCTCTTTTGATCTTTGTTGGTTTAAAGTCTGTTTTATCAGAGACTAGGATTGCAACCCCTGCCTTTTTTTGTTTTCCATTTGCTTGGTAGATCTTTCTCTATCCCTTTATTTTGAGCCTATGTGTGTCTCTGCACATGAGATGGGTTTCCTGAATACAGCACACTGATGGGTCTTGAGTCTTTATCCAATTTGCCAGTCTGTATCTTTTAATTGGAGCATTTAGCCCATTTACATTTGAGGTTAATATTGTTATATGTGAATTCGATCCTGTCATTATGATGTTAGCTGGTTATTTTGCTCGGTAGTTGATGCACTTTCTTCCTAGCCTCAATGGTCTTTACAATTTGGCATGTTTTTGTAGTGGCTGCTACCGGTTCTTCCTTTCCATGTTTAGTGTTTCCTTCAGGAGCTCTTTTAGGGCAGGCCTGGTGGTAACAAAATCTCTCAGCATTTGCTTGTCTGTAAAGGATTTTATTTTTCCTTCACTTATGAAGCTTAGTTTGGCTGGATATGACATTCTGGGTTGAGAATTCTTTTCTTTAAGAATGTTGAATACTGGCCCCCACTCTCTTCTGGCTTGTAGTTTCTACCAAGAGATCCACTGTAAGTCTGATGGGCTTCCATTTGCGGGTAACTCGACCTTTCTCTCTGGCTGACCTTTACATTTTTCCCTTCATTTCAACTTTGGTGAATCTGACAATTATGTGTCTTGGAGTTGCTCTTCTCGAGGAGTATCTTTGTGGCGTTCTCTGTATTTCCTGAATTTGAATGTTGGCCTGCCTTTCTAGGTTGGGGAAATTCTCCTGGATAATATCCTGCAGAGTGTTTTCCAGCTTGGTTCCATTCTCCCTGTCACTTTCAGGTACACCAATCAGACGTAGATTTGGTCTTTTCACATAGTCCCATATTTCTTGGAGGCTTTGTTCATTTCTTTCTATTCTTTTTTCTCTAAACTTAACTTCTCACTTCATTTCATTCATTTGATCTTCAATCACTGATACCCTTTCTTCCAGTTGATCGAATTGGCTACTGAAGCTTGTTTCTTCGTCATGTAGTTCTTGTGCCATGGTTTTCAGCTCCATCAGGTCATTTAAGGACTTCTCTACATTGGTTATTCTAGTTAGCCTTTCGTCTAATCTTTTTCAAGGGTTTTAACTTCTTTGCGATGGGTTCGAACTTCCTCCTTTGGCTCGGAGAAGTTTGATCATCTGAAGTCTTCTTCTCTCAACTCATCAAAGTCATTCTCCATCCAGCTTTGTTATATTGCTGGTGAGGAGCTGCCTTCCTTTGGAGGAGGAGAAGCACTCCGATTTTTAGAATTTTCAGCTTTTCTGCTCTGTTTTTTCCCCATCTTTGTGGTTTTATCTACCTTTGGTCTTTGATGATGGTAATGTACAGATGGGGTTTTGGTGTGGATGTCCTTTCTGTTTGTTAGTTTTCCTTCTAACCGTCAGGAGCCTCAGCTGCGGGTCTGTTGGAGTTTGCTGGTGGTCCACTCCAGACCCTGTTTGCCTGGATATCAGAAGCGGAGGTTGCAGAACAGTGAATATTGCTGAACAGCAAATGTTGCTGCCTGATCGTTCCTCTGGAAGTTTCATCTCAGCGGGGTACCTGGCCGTGTGAGGTGTCAGTCTGCCCATACTGGGGGGTGCCTCCCAGTTAGGCTACTCGGGGTTCAGGGACCCACTTGAGGAGGAAGTCTGTCTGTTCTCAGGTCTCAAACTCCGTGCCAGGAGAACCACTACTCTCTTCAAAGCTCAGTTGGAAATGCAGAAATCACCCGTCTTCTGTGTCACTCAGGCTGGGATCTGTAGACTGGAGCTGTTCCTATTCAGCCATCTTGGAACTCCCCTCCGGTGCATATTTTTCTTATCCTTTAACCATGCTTATTGATGGGCATATAGTTAATGTCCAAATTTTTGAACACAAATAATGTTGCAACAAACATCTTTGTACATGAAGCTTTGGATGTTTACGCTACCGTTTCCTTAGGATAGATCCCAGGAATTGGAACTCAGTTTTTGAAGAGTATGAACCAAATATCCACTGGGTTAATCTTGCTTTTTATATCTAGATAAGTAGATAAGATTTATTCCATCTCTAATCATTGGAAATTCATAAGAATCTCACTCTCTTGTGGACATCCCTGCTTCTCAGCTCCTGTTTCCTGTGAATTAGTTTATGAATAATCTTGCCATCCAACAAATGTGGTCCCTATCCTGTACCACATTGTACCAAATGTAGAACTCCGCTTTTATCTGTCAATTTTATATAAAAAGGTAACACTCAAATAGACACTTCCTCTTTTAAATTCTGATTATTGGATTTTTGGTTTGTAATTTATAGAACTGTTGAGGACTGGCAGACCCTTATGTCTAATGTTGGCTGTAGCCAATGTTTGGTCTTTCCTTGCCATATGTAATTAACAAACAAGAGAAGTGTGTCCTTACAAGAATGGTGTATGCATGCTTGGGTGTGTGTGTATGTGTGTGTGAGATAAAGACAACTTTATTCAAGATTTGAGGAGTTAAAATAGGTTTTGCATTTAAGAAACACAAAATGCCCAAAACCTACTATGATAATTCCCATTTTTAAAAGTCTTTGATCACTGTGCCAAGAAGCAAGGGTCTTCTTCCCCTGTTCTCATCCCTTCTGTAATTGATTTCTCTTCCCTCAATCCTGTTTCTCAGAAGCAAGGAAAATTTAATTCTTCCTGTTTTTTTGTACAGAGATATTTTAATTTCTTCAGGCTTACTTCCCAAACTCTGTTTTGTTTTTAACAGTTTAAAGATCTTTGCTATTACTTTAAAATTAAACTTTCAAAAAGTCTCGCATGTTTAAGTTTATTAACAACACCCGTCCTCCTTCATACTACTTGTTTAGGGAGAAAAATAAGGGATTTTTGTTCTTTCAGGTGCACATATTTACAATTTTGATACACATTGTCAAATTGCCCTATAAGTAATGGGCAGTACTATTTTGCACTGTCAAGAGTGTATGAGAATGTTGATTCTTCAAAGCCCTTACTAATTGGATATTATTGATATCACTCTTTTGTTTTTGTTTTTGCCAGTTTGTTGAAAGGGAAATGGTATTTTATTGTTTTCTCAATGTGCATTTTGACAACTGGTGAGGTTGAATAAATTTTTTCAATTAGTTATTGAATTTTGCCATTTCTACTCTGTGCATTGTCAGTATATATACTTTGGTCACATTTCTAATTGGGTATTTGATTTTTAAAATATGAATGTGAAGTTATATATTTTGAATTTTAATACTTTGCTTCTGTAAAAGATATCTCTCAGACCCCTGGGTTGGTCTCTCTTGTGTCTATTATTTTGCATTTCTTTCATGGTGTCTTTTGTAATACAGATATTTTACCTTCTTATGTAATTATATCTGTTAATCTTTTCCTATATGGCTTCTGGATTTTGTTTTTTTCTTAGTAAGGTCTTTCCCATCCCAACATTATTTTTATTTTTAATTGCCAAGTAAATATTATATAAATTTATGTTGTGCAACATCACGTTTGAAAAATGTATGCATTGTGGAATGGCTACATCACACTATTTAACATATGCATTACATGTCATTCTTATCATTTTATTTTCTTGAGACAGTGTCTTGCTGTCACCCAGGCTGGAGTGCAGTGGTGCAGTCACAGCTCACTGCAGATTTGACCTCCTAGCTCAAGTGATCCTCACACCTCAGTCTCCTGAGTAGCTGGGACTGTAGGCATATGCCACCATGCCCAGAAAATTGTTATTTTTTTTTCTAGAGACAGGTTATCTCTATGTTGTCAGGGTTGGTGTAAAACTCCTGGCCTCCAGTGACCCTTCCACCTCAGCCTCCCAAAGTGCTGGGATTACAGGCATGAGCTGTGGCACTCAGCCTTATCACTTTTTATTGTGGTGAGAACATGTAAAATCTACTCTCAGCAATTTTTGAGTAAACTTTATATTGTTATTAACTATAGTCACTATAATGTACAATAGAGCTCTTGAAGTTATTCCTCCTGAGTTTTATTTTATTTTTAATTTTTTAATCACCAATTCATCTAGATTTTACTTTGATATGTGATGTGGTGTGGGGAAGTGATGCACATTTACTGGTTTATAAATAAATTTCTAATTTTGTCAACACACTTTACTCAATTGTCTATGTTTTCAACAGTGATTTTAAATGCTGCCTTATTTTGTATAAGAATACAAACACAGAGACATGCATATATAAACGTGGGCCTGTCTGGAGTATATATTCTTTTCTTTAGAAATGCATGTCTTGATGTGAACTGATATTACATTACTTTAATCACTAAAATTTTAGAATGGATTTGAAAACTGGCAGAAGAGTGCCTCTGTAATAATTTTTTTTTTACAAATTTCACAGTTAGTATGCATTTGATCATCTAGATGAACTTTAGAATCACCTAAATCTCATTAAGATGTTGATTCAATTTTTGCATTAAATCCATAGATTAACTTGGGGAGAACTGACTCAAAAATATTGATTCTGTGTTTTCTAGAAGATGATACTTTTATCCATTTATTCAGACTTCTTAGGTCTCTCAGTAAAGCTTTCTTCTTATAGGTCTTAGATCTTATGTTTATTTTTACTTTTTAAAACGGTGTTATGGAGGTGACATCTTTTTCCCTTTTTTAATTGGCTAAAGTTGTTATATAAAAACATTAATGGTTCTTACACATTAATCTTTTCATGTAGACACTTTATTAAATTTTCTTATTCTAAAGATTTAAATTTTTATTCTATTACATCTTGTAAGTAGAAAATCAAATAAGCCACAAATAATAATAATCCTTTTCTTCCTATATTTATATCTTTTTCTTATTTGTGCTGTATAATTACATTTGTTAGGAATTCTACATCCATGTTGAATAATACTTGTGTTATCAGGCATCCTTATGTTGTTCCTGACTTGACTTGGATTGTCTTCAGTGTTTCACTAGAAAATAAAATGTTGATTTCTTATTTTTGATAGCTATCTATTACATTGAAAACATATACTTCTATTTCTAGGCTACATATAACTTTTAATTATTTTCTTTTTTCTGTTAACATTGTTTTTGTTTTCCATTTTATTGTTATGTCAACATTAGTTTAGATGGTCATATAAGTTTTTCTTTAACCTATCAATTATATTTTTCCTACAGTTAAACCACCATTGCAATATTAGAATTTTTTCCCTACTTGTTTATAATATATTCTTGAAGACTTTTCTGAAATTATTTTGCTAATATTTTAGTTATTTTGGCATCTATAATCATATGTGAAATCAGTATATACACTCTTTAATTTTTAAAATATTGTTCATTTAATATCAGTGTTATTCCAGCTTTTATGCACTAGAGAAGTTTTTTTATTAAAAAAGGCTCCATTAGGCTCCAGCTGTGTGACATTGTTTATGTCGCTTAACCTCTTCTGCTTCCACTTTATCTTCTTATATTTTTCCCTTAAGTATAGTAAATTTCAGTTTTCAAAATTTCACCTGTGGCCTTTGTGGGAATATAGATTTTCCTCACTTTTAAACTTTTTCTTTGGTCATTGAGTTCTTAATATTATCTCCTCTACTAAGACAATTTTTTTCAATTCTAATTTTCCAGAAGGTGGCTCATTTCATCAAAATTTACAAATTTATTTGTAAAACTCCTTTACATCTTGAAAGCAGTTTCTCTTTTATATGTATAGCTATGACATTTTATCATTCTTAAATTTTTTGTGTTTGTTTTTTGGTGAGAATTTCCAAATATCTGTTCATTTTATTCATATTTCTAAATAACTGTTTTATGTATTTATTATTCTAATTTTTCTGTCATAATTTTTGTATTTTTGTATTAATTTATTTCAGAATATTTTCTTGTTTTCTTGTCTCTTAAGATAAATTTGCAATTAATATATTTTTATGTGACTTGTTTTCAATAAAAGCAATTAAGGTTACACATGTTCTTGTAACCACTTTAAGACTAAGACTTTGAGAGGCAATGATTTCATGCTTTGTTTATATCTAAGTTTTCTGTATATCAGTTTTGATTTATTCTTAAAGCAAGTTAATTAGAACAGTTTCTTCAACATTTTAAGTCATCTTCTGTGTTTTAGGCTAGTATTTTGATTTTTTTCTAGTTGATTCCCTGAAGTTGAAAAAAGTAAAATAATTTGAATGTTTTTTGCTTTTGTATTTTATTGAGTTATTCTTTGTGAGTTAGTACATGACAAATATGAGTGCTTTGTGGAATTTTTAACCCATGATATTCTCTCATACTAGAATTAATTCAAAGAGAAATACATGTTATGGGCTTTGATACAGTAGCTTGCAGCAAACCAATGCTCCTGATGATAACAGAGAAAATCTGGATAAAATTCAAGATCTGTTTTGAAGGTCTCAGGATAGTTTCAAAGACAACTAGAATTTCAAGGCCCAGATCCTAAAGAGAAGGAAAGGTAACTAAACGTAACCCAAGTTTTTATCTATTGTTTTTCCCCTTGGTCCATTTGCTGATTCATAGTCCCAAGAAAGAGGCAGAGAAGCGAGGATAGCTTTAGTTAATCTCATAGAATGGCAGGACAGATATTGAACTTCTGATATTCAAAGGTATCATAACATGAGGGGATAAGATCCCAAAGAGAAGGAAAGCACAAATACTTTGGTTAAATACTTGATGCCATTTTTCTCCTCGAGCCCTTTTCTCACTAAGCTGCACAGGGCAAGATGGTCAGAAACCAAGCTGAAAACAGCTGAAGAGCAAAGTGGAGTTTTTTGCAGTTTCATGACCTGGGAGCAAAAATTTGGAGTTCAGGATCCCTTATGAAGTAGCATAGCTGAGAGACTCTACAGGCTCTCATTTAAACCATGAAGGTTTAAAGTCTAGGATTGGAAGCAAAATGGGAGAAGGAATTTATAGAGACTGCAAACTAGTCTTGGATCATGTCACTCCAGGATTAGATACAGGTGACTTGCCTCTTTGCAGCCTGGATAAGAGATAGAGTTAATCTTCTCTGGTGAAAGATAATCAAATTGAGAGCTTCCATAATTTTTCATAGACAATGCCTGGCACTCAATAAAAAATTAACCAGCATAACAAAAATAAATTTCAAAAGAAGAATCTGGACAACAGAAAAAGACCCACTTGGAATCTGTCTGTTTGGTTTTCAAACTTTGACTTTAAAATTATTATCATCAATATCTTCAAGAAAATAGACAGCAAAAGAGTACCTTTAAATTTTCCCAAATGAACAAAATACATTAAACCCCAATTCAAAAATTGTGATGCACCTCAGGCAGAATAATATAAAAAGAAGCCACACATAGACACATAACAATAAAACTGCTTAAAACTAATGTGAAAGAGAAAATCTTTAAAAAAAATCTAGAAAATAAGACTCACCACATTCAAAACATCACTTAAAGAGAAAACTGAAAAGCACTACTGAGTAATTAAAGAAAACCTAAATAAGGTAAAATAAAGGGACAAACCAGGCTAATGAATTGGAAATCTCAATATTATAAATACATCAATTCTCCTCAAATTTATCTGTAGGATTATGCAAGCCCCCCCGAAAATCAGCCAGTTTGTGTGTATGTATGTTTGCATGTAATTTGACAAGCTCGTGTTGAAATTTATAAGAAATTATAATAGACAAGAATAGCCAAGACAATCTTAAAGAACAAGATGAAAGCTAGAGGATTTATATTATCAGACTTATACCAACAAATATTCAGATATTTATTTTAAAGCTACAGTAATTATGACACTATAAATTGTGCATAAATAGGCTAATAGAACAATGGAGCATGACAGAGAGTTCAGAAATAGAGTCACATGATCAAATCTCCACTAAAATTCAGTGAGGAAAGAATACATATTTTAATAAAGAGTGCAGGATTAATTAGATATCCAAATGAAACCTTGATCTCTCCCTCTCACTATATAAATATATCAATTCAAAACGTATTGTCACATAATCATAAAAGGTAAGACTAAAGGTTAAGAAAGAAACCTTTTAAAGCTTGGAGTCAGCAAAAATTTCCTAAACCAGTATACAAAAAGTAATGTCCATAAAGAAAATAAATCATAAATTGGACCACATTAAAATTAAAAATATCTTTTCATCAGAAGACATAAAAGAGTGAAAGAAAGCAATAAAGTGAGAAAATAAATTTTAAAGTTTTTGTACAACAAAGGACATGGATCCAGAGCAATAAGTAAAGTAAAGGGAGACTCAAGAGAAATAGAAAAGGCAAAAGACTTAAATAGGCTCTTCCTCTCCCATCAAAAAAAGAATATTGAAGTGGACAATATACATATAAAAGATCATCAGGACAATGCAAACGAAAACCACAGAGAGTTACTACACATTCACTACAATGAATACTTTTAAATAACTAAAAGTACTATGTGCTGGAAAGGATATGGAGCAATTGCACCTTTTATATACTGTTGAAAGTGTAAATAGGCATAAACATTTTGAAAAAAATGTGTAATATTGGTTAAAGCTGAGCATATGTTGATCATATAATCCAACAATTTCTACTAGGTACATTTCCAAGAAAAATGAGTGCATATATTCACCAGGTACACATAGAAGTATGTGTTTAGTCGCTTTGTACAGAATAGCCCCAAACTAAAAACAATCCAAATATTCATCAATAGTAAAATGGATAGTGTGTTCATGTAAGGTATTATTACACAGTAATAAAAAATGGAAAAAATCATTATTACCTGAAACAGTAAGGATGAATTGCAGAAAACATATTTACAAAAAGATGCTGAACACAAGGAACAAGTACTGCAAGATTACATTTCTATAATATTTAACAAACACCTAACAAATATTGTATGGCATTAAAAGTCTGGATAATGGTTATCTTTGATGGTGGATAGTAACTGGAAAGAGACATGAAGTAGGCTGCCGTTGAGTTACTAATGTTCTGTGAAATAGGTGAAAGAATCAAATAGCACCTACATTAGAACATTTTACTTTTGAAGGTGAAGGTATTATTTATCTGCGTGTTAGACCCTTAACATGATGAGCTGGTAGGAGCATGTTTGAAAATTTATGAAAAGCATGAAAACGTATATAAGATTAGGAAAACCAAATTCCAAAGAATACATAGTCTAACTGAATCAATTTTTGAGAATTCAAATTATTTTGAAAAGTTTTGGCTCATTGTTAATGAATTCTATCAAGATATACATAGAATTATTAAATATTCTTTGCATAATATACGGAAATAAACATTTTAATATCTCTTTAGGCACCTATGCTGCATATCTGAGCATATCTGAGTTGGTTTGGAGGCTCATATTTTTAATGCTGAGTATCAATACATAGATATTTTTCAAAATTCTGTGAAGACAATATAAAAGTTATTGGCATATTGTCATTTTTTGAAATAATAATATATTTGAACTCACATTGAGAATTAATTTGAACTTTACTTCATGTTATCATTTATTCATACAGAAAATATTTATTAAGCAGCTATTATACAATTATATAATGAAGGAAATTAAAATATTTTACTCCAAAATATATTTCTTTGACAAATCTCGAAATGGCTTCTGCTTGGCCATCCTGACAGAAGCGGCCTTGCAAAGCTGTCTTGAGCGGGGAAAATTTGCATTTGTAGAGAATTCCCATTAATGCAGCCATTTCCCTCTCTCCTTTATATGACTTTTCCAAGATCCAGAAGAGATTGAGCCCGACACCTTTAAAAGTCTGAAAAGAAATATTTACCATCTGTTGTCTCTGAGAGAGGCTTCATCTACATATTAAGCCCACCTTTGCTAGCCAAGCTTCTTCCTTTCTCTCTCTTTTTTTTTTTCTGAGGCGGAGTCTCGCTCCGTCCCGCAGGCGGGAGCGCAGTGGCGCGATCTCGGCTCACTGCAAGCTCCGCCTCCCGGGTTCACGCCATCTTGCCACTAAACCTGATTTACCAACATAACCTGTTTCTGGTCATGCTGTGAATCTGCATTCTTTACTGTGTCCTTGGGATACTAGGTAAGTTTCTGTATGTCATCAGGAAGTTGAGTCTTTAGTCTGAAGCTACTGTGTGTATGCGTTACATACAACTGTATGCCTTTTCTCCTGTTAATCAATCTGCCTGATATCAGTGAATTTTAGCAAACCTTTAAGGGACCAAGAGCGTGTGGTACCTACAATAACATGCTTGGCAATGGGAAGAAGGTACAATACCTTCCTCCGAGAATTTTCTTTTAGTTTGGTGTTAGAGAAGGAAACATGAGAAGTATAGTATACTAGTTAATAGAATGATGTCTGGAGTCAAATTGTCTGTTAAAAGCTTCTCTGTTTGCTAACTCTGTTACTTTGAACAATATTCTTAACCTCTTTGTGCCCATTTCATAATCTTGAAATGGGGAAAATAATATGCTAACTTACAGGGTCATTATCTTCCTAGGAAGTACGGGGGTCCTTGGTTCTTGTTCTACTTAGGAGGAAGAATTCAGTCAAGAACCAAGTAATAAAATAAGCAAAAGATCTATTAAGGAAATAAGAGTACGCTCCAAGAGAGGACTGGGCTGACCTGGCTGGGAATAGATCCAAGAATTCTTCATTGTGGTTTTTATTATGTTGGACTGTTTCTTTAAGTTCCCTCCTCTTTCTTAAGTCTCTGCCTTTGTCTTTGTATAGTTTCCCACTTCTGTCTTCATGTAGTAGACACTTCTTGTCTCCATGTAGTAGTTCCTGCTCAGGTTTGTGAGATTCTCCCTTAGTGTCAGTTGATGTGCACATGTGGGCCCAGTGATCAATACAAACTCTACCTAAGGTGTTCCTCATGACCACAACCCCTGGAGGATCATATAGCTGTTAAATCTGTACTTATTTTGCTTGCGTATCTCTTAGGAATTTCCCCTTTGTCCTTTTTCCCTTCTTTTTTTTTTTTTTATTGTACTTTAACTTTTAGGGTACACGTGCACAACGTGCAGGTTTGTTACATATGTATACATGTGCCATGTTGGTATGCTGCACCCATTAACTCGTCATTTAACATTAGGTATATCTCCTAATGCTATCCCTCCACATTTGATCCTTTTTCCCTTCTTATCAGCGTGTGGCTAGCTACATTCTGACAGGTTAACTGCAGAGTGAGCAACTACTGAGCATTGTGAGGGGCATTTCGGGGTGTTCTTTTTTGCATAGGTATTTCCCTTCTTATCTGCTTATATTTTGCATGTATGTTTTAGGTGGTCTCTAGGGCATGAGATTTTCCAGAGCTTTCTCCTTCAGGGACTCCCTTTTCTGCTCATGTTTAACTATCTGCCTACTCCAAAATTCCCCCCTCACAAGTTTGAGACCCTAAAAAATTTTGAGTCTAGGAGTATCTTGGGTCTTCTGTAACTACTTCCTGCAGATACAGAATTAAGAACTCATCAGGGTCTCCTTCTCTTGCTCTCTGTCAGGAGCTCCTCCTTTTCCTCGAACCTTCTCCTGCATTCAAGGGAGAGGTGTTTATATAGGTGTTGGGACCTGCAAATGTAATATGTTGTATCCTTGCTGTAATCTCATTTGATGACTGGTAGCCTGAATGCAGAAAGAAATAAATTTAGTTAACAAATTGACCAAGCAAAGGCCTAAGAGGAGAAGAAGGAGCATCGTGGAGAGTGGGCCCAGAGGAGGTCAGAATCAACTGAGGATGGTCCATGTCCCTGAGAATGGGCCTGAAGCTGCCTGTAGATGTTTAGCTTTTTCTTGTAGTTGTTGAATGCTGTCCTGTATGATTTCTAACTGGTTAACATTCTTCTTTGAGCATAGCACAGGTTCCTCCCTGGGCTGAGGTGCTGATGTCTAAGGCGTGTTGGTTTTGGAGGCCCATCCCTGCTAGGGAGTTAAATTGCTGATCAAGCCATTGGACAACCAATGGCTTTGGTTGTCTCTTCAAGAGCCTATCCTGGCTCATGGGATAAGGTGGTATGCATTTGCTGAAAGATTAAAATTCCTACACTCCTGTTCTTATTTTAGTTACTCCAGTTCTTAATCCCAGAGCTGTAAGTAAGGGAAGGAAGGCTATGACCACTCTTTGAGATGTGGACTTGGAGGGAAGGGGGATAGGTACTGACTGATATTGGTTTAGGAGGGCCACATGAAGGGAAAGATAAATTAATGAGCAAGTTCCCCTCCAATTGTTAGAGAGGAGTAGGTAAGTCTGACTTTTTATAGCATAGTCAAGGGCATAGCTAACTCCACATGTCCCCAGGCCTTGCCAAGAATTTAATTACTCTAAAGCAGGCAAGTTGAATAATTATCAAAAGTCGTAGAAACAGTTTATGACCTAGCTAACATTATCTGTTTGATGTTTTTGGGCCTGAAAACTCTGAGATGAGGAGGGAGGAGCCATTTACTTATCTTTTTGTTTGAAGAGAAGCTTCAGGTCTTCCAATGGCTCAGAAGAATAACTGGGCGTTGGTTCTTTCCCTGTTCTTTGGAGCCTTCCCGGGGTTTTATTTGGGAGTGATATATGCAACTAGAGATGTCAGGAACTTTGATAGCTGTTGGGGTGGAAAGTAAGACAGTAAAAGGACCCTTCCATAAGGGGATTAGCTGAGACCCAGTTGACCAGTCTCTCCAGGTTTTAATGAGGACCTGTGACCCTGGCAGGTATAGGAGTTGTTGGTTGCTGAAGGGCTCACACTAGCCAGCAGTACTCTATGTATATATTCAGTTAGTTCTAGGTATCAAATTCTGTCTTAGCTTTGAATACTTTGTATCCTCTTTTGCTAGGAAGTTTAAGGTTTGTATTGCGTGTTGTTGTACAAGCTCTGTGGTGGGCGGGGCAAAGGAGTAGGTTATATATATATTGTAGAAGTTGTCTTTCCTCAAGAATAGCTTGGTTAGATTTCTTGCTAGGGCTTTATGGATGTGTGGGCTGTCTCTAAAACCTGAGGTAGGACTATCTGGATTGAAGTCATTGGTTAAAGGTTTAGGCAGCTTTCCCTGGGAGAAATAAGGCCATTAGGGGGAAAGATGAATCCAGAGGTTGGGTAAATATTAAGCAGGCACCCACCTTGGGAAGTACATTCTTTCCCAAAACGGGTGTGGGGCATTCAGACATTGCCAGGGTCTGGTGGGAGAATAGTAATTGGTCCCCATATGCAATATAAAATGAGTGTGAATCTTTATTGGGGGGTGCTATTTTCCCCCATCACCTAACTAGATTTGGAGGAAAGTTTCCCAAAGAGGTTAGCACAAACTTGGTGGCTCTTGTATTTTTTTTTTTTTTTAATTATAGTCCTACCTGCCACTTCCAGAGTTGCCCTTGGCTCTATTCCTTTAATGATTATGTCTGATCTGGGAGCTGGCTGTAGTGGAGGGCCCCTTCAGCTCAAGGCCATCATTACATGGGGGATCCAGCGAGGGAGTCTTTTGGCTCCCGGGACAATCCTTCCTCCAGTGGCTGAGCTTATGGCAAAGGGGGAAGTTCATGTGGGGCTTTCTTCCAGTTGGGCAGTTCCTTCTTCAGTGGCCCAGTCTTTTGCACTGATGGCAGTTACCTGGGAGCGTATTTTCACAGCAGCCTGGTGGGGTCTGGAAGACTTGTAAAGTAGCCAATAGTTGAGACTGCCTCCTCCTGTCTCTTTGTTTTTCTCTCTTCGTGACCCTGTATTCCTCATCCTGATCCCAGTTGTAAAAGACCAATGAAGCTAATTTGAGGATTTCTGGCATAGAGGCACTGAGTCTTAAGGCTGACTTTTGCAATTTTCTCCTAATATCTGGGGTGACTTGAGTGAAGAAATGGTCTTTTAAGACTAGTCCCTCTGGGAATTCTGGGTTTAAGTTGGTGTGCTTAATAAGGGTTTCTTGTAGCTTTTTGAGAAAGGCTATAGGATTTTCTTTTGGCCCCAGTTTATGGTGGCTAAGCGTAGGTAGGACAGAGAGATCTGGCTTATAAGCCTTACAAAGATTAGAGTCTTCCCTCGAAGCCATGAAGGTTTGTAAGTAGGGGAGCTCTGACTATTTGCCCTGATGGCAGCAGAAGAAGTCCAGCTGGAGGATGGTATTAAAATTTGCACTTTTGTTCTCCAGCCAGATTTCCTCTGGTTTTATAAAGGAAAAATAGTTTTTTTTTTCACTTTCGGGTTTGAGGGTTGAATTTATCTCAATTTTTAAGGATGCTTCTCAGAAGGGGTGAATCTTGGGGTATGGAAGTCTGGTTATCCATTTTAAAGAGAAGACAAAGGAAAACTGTAGGATGAAAGAGATGTCTCCCTGTCCATTCCTACAATGCTTATGAAGGTGAGGCATCCCTCACCAGACCAAGGAAGGCAAAATGCCCCTCACCAGACCAAGGAAGGCAAAATGCCCCTCACCTTGCACTTAGGGAGCTCTGGATTTGGTTGATTCTTACTGTGTGCTCTTTTTGTCTCTGCTTTTTCTCTTTTAATCAGAAAGATTTCCCCAGTCTCCTTTTGGTTAATATTTTACTGGTGACATCTTTCTTGCCTCTATTCCAGGCAAGGGGGTAGAGTAGTATCTGATACAGGAATAATTTTGTTGCCTTTTATATTCTCAATGATCCTGGCCCTTTAAGAAACCCAATAGTTGTACCTCCGCCAAAGCTTGAAGAGAAGAGACCTCCACATAGGATTGTTTTAGCCTATAATGACATTTAGATAGATGGTGTAGATGGTTAGAGGAGTCAGGAAAGATTTGAAACCTTCCCCTGTTTTGAGGAGGTTCCTTAGGGCTTATGCTGAAAAGATGCTTGAGAAGGCATGGTAATTCCTAGGTCCCAGGCTAAGTGGACTAGGGTCTTGACTCCAGTCTTTTATATAATTACATAAATGGCAAGGGGAGCCCCGGGACATTTTCTGTTGGTTTGTTTAATAAAAAGCAAAAAATGCTTTAGGGTTTCAGAGTTTGACAATAATGGTCTTAAGAGACAGAGGAAGAACATCCCATTGGCCCATAAGGAACTCCAGGTGTAAAGTGAGACAGAAGGAAGAGAAGGTGGGGGCCACAGATGGCTACCTGGAGGAGCCAGACAGCCCACTTGAGAAGCTAAAGCATAATGTATTTACTAAAGGTGGCCAGGCTAGAAAGGCCTGGTAATAAATGAAGGATGCTTTAAATGGTTGCAGGAGGAACCATAGGAGCAGATCCTGCTAGGAGGCTAAGCATGAAGAAGGAATTCAAAGAAACCTTGTGGAGAACAAAGACACAGCAAGGAGTAAGTTAATTTGTGAGATTAACTGTCCATGGGGGCATGCCTCCTTTCTGTGGTTGCTAGCACCCACTCAGGGGAGAGAAGGGGGTACAATGCAATGAAAGGAAAGTTTAACAGTGAAATTATTGGAGGATAACCATTTTATACTATTATTTATTTATTTATTTTTATTTCAATGGTTTTTGGGGAACCAGTGTTTGGTTGCATGGAAAAAATTATTAGTGATAATTTCTGGTATTTTGGTGCATCCATCAGCCAAGCAGTGTACACTACACCCAATGTGTACTATTTTATTCCTCACTCACCTCCCGTCCTTCCCCACAAAATTCCCAAAATCCATTATGTAATTCTTAAGCCTTTGCATCCTCATAGCTTAGCTCCCACTTATAAGTGAGAGTATATGATGTTTGATTTCCCAGTCCTGTGTTACTTCACTTAGAATAATGGTCTCCAACTCCATCCTGGTTGCTGCGAATGCCATTATTTTGTTCCCTTTTATGGCTGAGTAGTATTGCATGGTATACACATATATATCACATTTTCTTTATCCACTCGTTGGTTGATGGACATTGAGGCTGGTTCCATATTTTTTCAGTTGCAAATTTTGTTGCTAAAAGCATGCATGTGCAAGTGTCTTTTTCATATAATGACTTTTTTCCTCTGGGTAGACACCAAGTAGTGGGATTGCTGGATCAAGTGGTAGTTCTACTTTTAGTTCCATAAGGAATCTCCATGCTCTTTCCCATAGTGGTTATACTAGTTTACATTCCAACCAGCAGTGTAAAAGTGTTCCCTTTTCACCACCTCCATGCTAACATCTGTTTTTTTGATATTTTAATTATGGCCATTCTTGCAGGAGTAAAGTGGTTTCTCATTGTGGTTTTGATTTGCATTTCCCTAATAATTAGTGATGTTGAGAATGTTTGCATGTTTGTTGGCCATTTGTATATATATTTTTTGTGAATTGTTTATTCATGTCTTTTGCCCGCTTTTTGATGGGATTTTTTTTTCTTGCTGATTTGTTTGCATTCCTTGTAAATTTTGGATATGAGTTCTTTGTCAGGTGTGTAGTTTGCAAATATTATTTCTCACTGTGTGGGTTGTCTGTTTACTCTGCTGATTATTTCTTCTGCTGTGCAGAAGCCTTTTAGTTTAATTAGGTCCTATCTATGTATCTTTGTTTTTGTTGCATTTGCTTTTGTGTTCTTGGTCATGAACTCTTTGCCTAAGCCAATGTCTAGAAGAGTTTTGCCAATGTTATCTTCTAGAATTTTAGTGGTTTCAGGTCTTAGATTTAAGTCTTTGATCCATCTTGTGTTGACTTTTGTATAATGTGAGAGATGAGGATCCAGCTTCATTCTTCTACATGGGGCTTGCCAATGATCCCAGCATCATCTGTTGAATAGGGTGTCATTTCCCCCTTTCCCCATTTTATGTGTTTGATTCCTTTGTTGAAGATCAGTTGGCTGTAAGTGTTTGACTTTATTTCTGTGTTCTCTATTCTCTTCCATTTGTCCAGATGCCTGTTTTTATACCAGTACCGAACTGTTTTGGTAACTATAACCTTGTAGTGTAGTTTGAAGTCAGGTAACGTGATGTCTCCAGACTTCTTCTTTTCGCTTAGCCTTGCTTTGGCTATGTGGGCTGTCTTTTGGTTCCATATGAATTTTATGATTTTCTTTTCTAGTTCTGTGAAGAATGATGATGGCATTTTGATGGGAATTGCATTGAATTTGTAGATTGCTTTCGGAAGTATAGTTATTTTCAAAATATTGATTCTACTTATCCATGAGCATGGGATACATTTCCATTTGTTTGTGTTGTGGATAATTTCATTCCACAGTGGTGTTTTCTAGATTTTCCTGTAGAGATCTTTCACCTCCTTGGTTAGGTATATTCCTAAGTATTTTATTTTTTAAGAGCTGTTGTAAGAGGGATTGAGTTCTTGATTTGATTCTCAGCCTAGTTGTGGTTGGTGTGTAGCAGTGCTACTGAATTGTGTACATTGATTTTGTATCCTGAAACTCTGAATGCATTCAGCAGATCTAGGAGCTTTTGGATGAGTCTTTAGGGTTTTCTAGGCATACAATCATATTATTGGCTAACAGTGACGGTTTGACTTCCTCTTTACTGATTTGGATGCCCTTTATTTCTTTCTCTTGTCTAATTGCTCTGGCTATGACTTTCAGTGTAATATTGAGTAGAAGTGGTGAAAGTGGGCAGCGGATCACCATTTTAGTTAAGAGATATGAAGATCCTCAGTCATTGCATGGCCTAGTCTTAATCCCCACCACCTTCACCAGCCTCCTCTCAGGGAGCTTACAGTGGCTTAGATCTATGCGGTGTGGACCTTGAAGTCCTCCCACCTTCACTTGTCACCCCATCAGAGTCAACTGAGAAATCAGCCAGAGTTAGCATAGTCACAGTGGCTGAAGGGAATTGTACTGGAGATTTGTAAGAATGTGAAAGAGTGAGCAAAGGAAGGCCTCATTTTAAATTGGCAAGAACAGCATTAAGAGTGGGAGGTTTTTCTCAAAACTTTAGTAAAACAGCCCAGGAAGAAGCAGAGGTAGTTGACCAGGTAGTCTGAGACAACCATGGCACTTATCTTGAAGAACCATTTGCAGGTTAGGCTCTCTGAGTCACAGCACCACAATATGTTACTGGGAAGTATGTGGATCCTCAGTTCTTATCTTACTTGGGAGAAATAATTCCACTAAGAGACAATTACTAAAGTAAGCAAAAGTTTTATTAAGGAAATAAGAGTACACTCGAAGTGAGGAACAGGCTGACCTGGCTGGGAGCAGCCCTGAGAGTTCTGCGTTGTAGTTTTTATTATGTTGGAATTTTTCTTTAAGTTACTGCCTCTGTCTTAAGTCTCTGCCTTTGTCTTTGTATGGTTTCCTGCTTCTTTCTTAAGTCTTGGCCTTGTCCTTGCCCTGTGGAATTGTCACTTAACTCTCAGTTGATACACACGTGTGGGTCTGGTGATCAATATAGATCCTACCTAATGACAGAGTTACTCATGACCACCGTCCCTGCAAGATCATATAGTGGTCAAATAGGTACTTTTTGTGCCTGTGTAACTCTTAAGAATTTCCCCTTTGTCCCTTTTTCCCTTCTTTTTTTTTTTTTTTTTTTTTAGATGGAGTCTCGCTCTGTCGCCAAGGTTGGAGTGCAGTGGCACAATCTCAGCTCACTGCAAGCTCCGTCTCCCGGGTTCAAGTGATTCTCATGCTTTAGCCTCCCGAGTAGCTGGGATTACAGGCACGCACCACCACGCCCAGCTAATTTTTGTATTTTTAGTAGAGATGGTATTTCACCATGTTGACCAGGATGGTCTCTATCTCCTGACCTGGTGATCCGCCCGCCTCAGCCTCCCAAACTGCTGGGATTATAAGCATAAGCCGCTGCGTCTGGCCCCCCTTTTTCCCTTCTTATCAGCATGAAGCTAGCTACATTCCGACAGGTTAACTGCAGAGTGAGCAATTACTGGGCATCTTAAAGGGTGTTTAGGGCATTCCTCTCTGCATAGGTATTTCCCCTCCTCTCTGCTCATATTTAGCATACATGTTTTGGGTGGTCTCTGGGGTGTGAGATTTTCCAGTGCTTTCTTCCTTTCCCACTCATGTCTAACTATCTGTCTACTCTGACAATTGTGAGGACTAAATTAAAGGTTATAATATAAATAAATTGCTTAGCACATGTCTAACACATAGTAAATGCCTAATAAATCCTTATTACTGTTACTGTCAAGTCACTATACATTGTGATATGTTTTATGATAAAAGTAAGTGCAAGATATTATGTGAACCCAGATAGAGGTAACAAACAAATCCTTGGTGGTTCAAAGAACTTATATAACTGACATATTCTAATGTTACAATTTAACAAATTTTTATTGATTGCCTACTGATGTTAGGTACTATGCTACGTTTTGATAATATAATGTGAACAAGTCATAATTTGTTCCTTCAAGTTGCTCATCGTCTGGTGGGAAAGGCAGATCATTATACAGTAGTATAATACACGCTGTGATTACCTAAGTGCAAGGTGTTCTAGGTGCATATAGGCAAAGTATATTATTCAATATTATGAAACCCAGAAAAACTTCTTAAGGGAAATATTATTGAAACTTAGATGTGAGTAATGGATAGTACTAGTCTAGGAGAAGAAAAAGGGGCTCAGTATTCCAAAGAGAAGCAATGTGTACCACAGGCTTGCTATGGATTGAATGTTTACGTTTTTCCCAAATTCTTATGTTGAAATCGTATGGAATGTAATAGCAAGATATTAGTGACCTTATAAAAGAGAACCCAGAGAGCCAGCTCACCCCTTCCGCCATGTGGAGACACATCCATAAGGAGCCAAATATGAACCAGAAAATGATTCCTCACTAGACACTGAACCTGTCAGTGCCTTGATCTTGGGTTTCCCAGGCTCCAGAATGATGAGAAATAAATTTCTGTTATTTTAAGCCACCAAGTTTATGGTAATTTGTTACAACAGCCACAGAAAACTAATACATACATGAATACTATTAATACAATAAAAGTATTTCCACATGTGCAAGAGTTTAGAAAAGATCTTACTCCTGTGCCCATTCTGAAAAGTTACTTTAAGATGTGTTAAATGTTATAGACGAGAGAGGGAAATAAAAATAAAAATCTCAAGAATGTAAACATTGTGGTAAACAAGCACTGGAAATGCATTTTGAAATAAATATATGGAGTTAAGGAGAAATAGTCATTGATAGCTGTAAAATTGAAGAGAAAGACGAAACAGTCTTGAAGTTTTATGTTTAAAAGTATTAATGGTATGATGTATTAGTCAAAGTTCTTCAGAGAGAACCAATAAGATATATACAAATATATGAGAAGTAATTTAGTAGAAGGATTGACTCTTGAGATCATGAAGGATGAGTAGTCCCACGACAGGGTGTCCACAAGCTGGAGACTTTCAGATGCTGCTAATGTGGCTTTGCCGAAGTTCAAAGCCTGAGACCCTGGGGCAGGTGAGTTGGGGGTTGGGGGCTTGAGGTTGCACTTTCCTGGATTCTAAAGGCCAGAGAGCTTAGAGTTCTGATGTGCAAGGGCAGAAGAAGAGTGTGTCCCACCTCTGAGAAACAAAGAGGCCAATTTGCCTTTTCTCTGTTTTTGCTCCATTTGGACTCCATGTCAATTGGATGGTGCCCACCTGCATTGAGGGTAGCTCTTCCCCACTTAGTCCACTTAGACTCACAGGTAAATCTCCTCTGGAAACGCTCTTATAAACACACCCCAAAATAATGTTTTACCACTTCTCAAGGTATAATCCAGTCAAGTTGAACCTAAAATTTGCCATCACGTAGGATAACACCAAAATTATTAGTCTGTGTACCCAGATTATATTAAGTGACAGAAAATCAATTTGGGATGAGGCAGGAAGTGAAAGTACTTTCTAAACTATAAAATATTAGACAAGAAATATCATGGAAGGACGTGCTAAACCATTGGTATTTTAGACTTTTAATGAAGAGAGATCATTGAGAGCTGGTGAGAGAAAAAATGGTTAGATGTCAAAACTCTGACCTGATAGATGTTTAGAAACACGTCTAGATAGTGTGAGAAATACAGCATCCTCTCTTTCCCATTGGATATTCACATATGAAATATCATTCAAAGTTTTGAGATGCTCTGCAGTAATTTTTTTTTAAAACCAACATCTCCCAAGCTTATTTGTAAAAGGATCCTCTGTATTAAGCCATACTAACTATGTACCTCTCTGAACATCAATTTTGCAAGTCCCGTATTAAAAGCATCTATACCAATCAAGATGAATGGCAATCCTTCCTCCCAACCTTATTAGTAAAGGGGATTAGAAGAAGGAGCAGCTAAGTCTATTAGTTTGCTTTCTTTCAACCTAACTCCTTTGTCAGAAAGTGAACTATCTCTACAGATTTTTTTAACCATTCCCTCATCTGAGGTCAACAATGCCATTGCTAGTAAAACTTCCCCTGTCACATGGCCTGATCCTGCAACATTCAACATGCAGAATCTCATGAATGCTTTCCAGTTAGGGAATAGAATTGATGGGGGAAGAGACCACTCCCTTTTTGGCTGCTATTTTACAGAGAAGTTTCTGTTTTTCAAACAGCTGACTAGTAAGAAATAGGGGCAGTGGCTAGATTTTTCAGAAAATTTCCCTCTGTCACAAAGATAAACTTATTATTAAAAATGCTTTAAGGCCGGGTGTGGTGGCTCACGCCTGTAAGACCAGTACTTTGGGAGGCCGAGCAGGGCAGATCACCTGAGGTCAGGAGTTCGAAACCAGCCTGGCCAACAAGGCAAAACCCCATCTCTACTAAAAATACAAAAATTAGCCTGGCACAGTGGTGGGTGCCTGTAATCCCAGCTACTCGGGAGGCTGAGGCAGGAGAATCGCTTGAACCCGGGAGGCGGAGGTTGCAGTGAGCCGAGATCGCGTCATTACACTCCAGCCTGGATGACAGCGAGAGACTCTGTTTCAAAAAAAAAAAACAACCAACCAACAAAACAAACAAAAACTTTAAAATTCAGAAGCTTGTACGTGTATAATTTTATACATATGTACCTTTTAGACTTTCTCATTTAAAAATGCACAAATGATAGAATTTCTTTTCTCTTTTCCTCCAAGTAAATGACAAAGTATAGAAGACTAGACTAAAATTAGGAGTTTGAGGTTCTAATTTTAGTTCTGACACTTATTAAACATTTGCTGTTATGCAAGTAAATAAGTATAGTCACCTAAATTATGCCAAAGTCCTTTGATGCATTAAGGTCGACCTGTCCTTTAAGATTTACATAAATTGCCTCATATTCCCAACCATGTGTGGTGGGGAACCCAGGGTTTTTCCCAATATCTCTAATGATTCTTTGACAGAATCATTAGAGATCTTGGGGAAACGACATTTTCCCTAGTCACTTCTATATTTGATTTCCTAATACTGCCAATTTCTTGATCCACATTATGCTTCCACATATTTCAAACATGCAGTTGCTGTATAAGTATGCTACACTGGACCTACTCTAACACTCTCTCAATAGAACACTAACCCAAAACTTGGTTATAAAAACCTTTTATTGAAAGTTTTTGGGCATTAGGATCATGACAAAATATAGGATAGCAAAGTATACTTAAAATAAAATATCAAGCATTCTTTGGCCATTCTGATCACTAGAATCCCAATTAGTAATGGTGTCGAATTCTTTTTATGTATTGCTGGATTCATCTTGCCAAGTTGAGCACTTTTGCATCCATATTCATAAGAGATATTGGTCTCTTTTTCTTCTATTGCAGTATCTTTGGTTTGGTATCAGAGCAATATTGTCTTCACAGAATGAATTGGGAAGTGTTCCTTCCTCTTTGATTTTTTTTTTGGAAAATTTGTGAAAATTGGCTTTTTTTTTTTTTAAATGGAATTTATCAGTAAAGCCATGTGCACATGGACTTTTCTTTGTGGGTAGTTCTTTTTGTTTATTACTATTTCAATTTATTTTCTTGTTACAGATCTGTTAATAATGTTTATATCTTCTTAAGTCAGCTTTAGTAGATTATGTCTTTCGAGGAATTTGTTCATTTAATTTAGTTCTCTAATTAGTTGGCATACAATTGTTCATGTATTCCTTTAAAATGTTTCTCATCTCTGTAGGGCCAGTAGTAATGTTCTCACTTTTATTTCTCATTCTAGTAATTTGAATCTTCTCTTTTTTTTTTGTTAATCTGGCTAAAGGTGTGTCAATTTTTTTTTAATCTTTTCCAACAATCAACTTTTTGTCTCATTGGTTTTTCTTTTTTTTCCCCCGCCATTTTCTATTTCATTACTTTCTGCTCTTACCTTTATAATTTCCTTCCTTCTGTTTTCTTTAGGTTTAGTTTGCTTTTGTTTGTCCAGTGCCCCAAAGTAGAAAGTTAGGCTGTTAATTTGAAATCTTTCTCCTTTCATAATACAGAAATTAAGTGCAGGTTTCTTACTAAGCACTACTTTAGGTGCATCGTATAATTTTTTATGTTTTGTCTTCATTTTTATTCATCTTAAAGTATGTTCTCATTCTCCCTCTCATTTCTTCTTTGACCCATTGATTATTTAGGAGTGTGTTGTTTAATTTTACGTTTGTGAATTTTATAATTTTTTTCTGTTATGAATTTCTAATTTTATTCCATTATAGTCAAAGAACATACTTTGTATTATTCCTTTTAATTTTACTGAAGTTTGTTTTATAGCCTAACATATGGTCTACCCTGGAGAAAGTTCTGTGTGAACTTGATAAGACTGTATATTCTGTTGTTTTTGGGTGGAGTAATCTAGACATGTATGGTTAAATCCGGTTGATTTAATTCTTCTGTTTTCCTATTTTTGATCTTCTGTCTAGTTGTCCAACCTATTATTAAAAGTAGAGTATTGAAGTCTACCCTATTATTTTTGAACTGTCTATCCCTTTATTTCTATAACATTTTGCTTCATGTATTTTGGTATTCTATTAGGTGCATATATGTTTATAATTATCATATATTCCTGACAGATTGGCTTAAATGTTATATCTTTTTCTATCTTTTTTACTTTCAATCTAGTTGTTTCTTTGACTCTAAAGTTTGTCTCCTATGGACAATATATAGTTGAATTATGTTTTAAAAAATCCAGTCTAATAATCTTTGCATTTGATTGAATTATTGAATACATTAACATTAATTGTTATTGATATAGTTATGTTTATGTTTGCCATTTTCCTTTTGTTTTATATATGTCTCATATCTTTTTTGTTCCTTTATTCCTTTTTTGCTTCTTTCTTTTGCACTAAGTGAATAATTTCTAAAGTCTTATTTTAGTTACTTTAACAAATTTTTTACTACATTTTTGTGGTTGCTCTAGGGTTTACCATATACATCCCTCTTGCATGGGAAAGCTGTTATACAACCAGAAAACATGAATTGAAAATGATAATTGAATGAAAACCCTCTATAAATGTTTAAATGGCCATGAGGTAGCCAAATATACCCAAAGCTTGGATTGTCTTCTCAGAAATACGGGTTTGACAAACCAAACGTTGGTCATAAACTATTTCAGTAATTTAGAAATCACCACACCAATGTATATAATATTTAATTTAGATCATTTATCTTCTCCATGATGAGTCATGAAATACAGAACTTTTAATAACAAAAGCATTAATGACTCAGGAAGGACAAGGCAGCTGTCCTGGTTCTCCATGAGTCCATGCATAGCATTGGATTTATGTCCTCTTGAATACCAGTTGTTTCTCCAATTTAGGTGCTTAGCACTGATAACTGATGGGTTATCATAGACCATTTTACTTAGACCATGGAGTTCATTCAAATGGTATATCTAAACAATTTCAGTATTGGCTGATTTAGCATGAAAATCTGGCAAAGTATTTTCTTGGTATTCAATTAATTTTTGTTCTGCTTGGGTTAGCAGTTTTATAAACCAGTCAGTCTTTTCATTAAAGTTCCAGGAATTCTTACTCAGTCCAAATGATATGATTCTAACATTACCAGAAACCTGTATTCAAGAGTGCTTTTCAGGGTCTCTTTCATCCTTTCAGGAACCCTTAAAAGACATTATCTTCTAGAATTTGGCATGCTTTGGAAGTTTTCAGGAACTGCATCAGCATTAAGCAATTAACTGTGGAAATGGCTTTAAATAGTCATAGTTAAAGACACAATTGACAAGGAAATTTTGTTATTTCTGTGGTCTACAATAACTTAACATAATAATCATAATTATGATTGATAGCATATACTCAGACATTAGAATTTTAGAAATCCCATACAATTTTGGAACATATATTAATATCATTCACTAAAATATAACCTGAAGAAGGTTAAACATTAACAATTATATCTTATTTTGACAATGCTCCCATGCAACTCAACATGTCAGATTATCCTGTTTACCTCTGTTTTGGATGCTTCAGGGGCCTTCTGTAGCATCCCAAAGTTGAAGGTCAGAAGAGACAATTTTGAAGCTGAAATTTAATTTGGGGAAGGCTGTCAAATATGTTAACGTTTTAAAACACTTGATATTATAAAATAGAATTCCAGGTCACCATAAGTCATTCATTTAGCCAAAATGATGACTCAAAAATTTTAAAAGGGCAAATACCTTTATTCATTGATAAAGGGATGACTTAGCTTTCCAAACACTCTGTCTCTTGTCTTCCCTTTCTTTTTCATGTAGTTTATTCAAAAGGCAAACAAAAATCTTTCATTATCCTTTAATATTACATGAAAATCTTGTTCAAGAGAGAAAGCCAAATTTTACTCTTGCATTAGTGTACTATTAATGTCAACCTCACTTTTTAATAAAACCTGATAGACAAATCTATCCAACTTAATCAGTTTGACCATAAGGTGAGATTCTCATAAACCTTTCATAACCCTTTGCAAATTTTTGTTAAAGACCAAATCAGTGCTCTAAGAAAACCCTGTTGTGCTTTTATTTCAATGTTCCATTTACAGAAAAAACAAACAAATAAATAATACACCTTTAAATTTAGCTAATATGTTCACAAACACAATTTTTTACAAGTTTTTTTTTACATATCTTCCACAACTTGCTCAAACCTTCAGCTTCATCCTATCTAATTTTAAACAATACTTTAATCCTCTAAACTAGGCAAAAATTTTTATTCCTATGCCTTCTTATAATCTTTTACTAAATGCACATTTCACTTTCCTCACACACCTTGCATGTAGAACTCTTTTATCAGTAGTTTCAATTACATGTTACAATGTTAACTCTGAGCAATTTTTATTTTTGGTGAAAAACCTGGTAAGTAAGTGATTTTAATTATGTACTAGGTGTGGAGCCTAGGGCACCAGACATAAGTGCAGATATAGTTTGACTCTTTCCAGTATAGCTAGAGGGCTTGGCTAACTCCACATGTCCTGAGGCCTTACCTAGAATCTAATGGCTTCAAAGCAGGTAAGTTGAAAATTTTTCAGTCAAAGAAGCAGATTACAGCATTAAGCAAACCTAATATTCGACCTGCCTAAATTAGACCAAATGTCTTTATTTTACTAATAATTTTTAAAACTTTTTGTTTCCAAAGCTTACTACAGTCACATGAACTAAAAGGCATTACAATTTTTGTTTTTTAAAATAAAATATTTTATTTTATATTTTATCAAATATATTTGATATAAGCACTTATTATCTTTAAACCCATTAATCAGAGCTCTTTTATATAAACATCATGAACACAACACATATAAATACATAGACTAACAGAAGATCCAGTAGTTGTAAAATTTTTTATTTGCCAGTTTTTAAATGTTTCTTAATTGTATTACTGGCTTTAGTGTGGAGCCCTTCAAGGAACAGGGGCAGAAAAGCATGCAGTTTCTAGGGCCCAATAAGCAGCCACAGCTGGAAGGCAAAAACAGATTCCCAAAATTAAGGGTCCCATTTTTATATCACATCCTGGATCCCCCAAAAGAGGGAAATTCTATGGAAGAAGACAGTGCAATGCTTTCACCATGTATTTCATTGCAAAGCACCCCAGTGTCTCAGTTTATTCTGTGATAAGCCCATCCCTCATGGGAGTCTTATCTCTCAGTGGGGGTGGGGGAATTTCCATACTTTCTAGGTGGCCAAGAGCGTGCTTTTATGATCCAAACATGCAAAGAGCTGAGTACTCCCCATGACTGGCATTATTGCCCCATAATGCCATTAGCTATCCCTAAAGGTATATTTCTTACCTAGTTATTACACACCAAAGTTCTCTCATAATGTGAAGTAATTTCTGATATACCCCCAAAAGTAAAAAATGTCAGATAACCCAATTCAAAGCAGAACAGAGCCTTAGATTTTGAGAGGGATCTATCCACTTTCTGTTCCTGGGGTTCCATGAGAGTTTTTTTTTTTCCCTAAAATAGCATGTGTGATTATTTTTGCCCAAGGAGTCCCAGGATGTTAGAACTTGAATATCCACTTTTAATTAAGCTGACTTTTAACTATAGCACTTTTAAATAAAAATTCTTTTAAATCTCATATTACCCAAGTTTAGCCAAGCCAAACAGCCAATATTTCTGGCTTTTGAACTTTACCAAAGTTAACCTCCCAGGTTCTTTGCTAAAGGAAAATTCAAGAAGGGAAGCCAGAAATTGTACATGGAGAAGAGAATCAACAAATGGTAAAGGTCACACAGATGTCAACTAGAGAGTAGTCATCCCCCAAGCCAGGATTGAACCTGGGTTGCCATTGTGGAATGACAAAGCCTTAGCAGTAGCCAAGCTTTGGCAGCTAAGCTACAGTACTGAGCAGTTTCCACTGCTCTTCCCAGAAGGAATCTAGAGCAGCCAATTTTGATCTTGCAAAGCCTTTTAACTGCTGAAGATAATTTTTAAAGCTAACTATGACATGAACCTGAAAATTCCTGTTCCCTTGATGGCAGAGACCAAGAGAAAGTACTGCTACATGGTTACAAGGTCAAGTTCCCAAGGACATAACAAAAGACAAGATGAAAACCTCATCCCATTTTGTTTGTTTGTTACTGATCAGCTTGCTGGGTCATCTTGAACAGCAAGCTCATGGGGGCCTAGGCCTACATTCTATCTTATGGTACATTTTTTATGACAGAACAATGCAGAAAGACAAATTCACAGGACAAATTACACCAGATTTGCTACAGTTTAATATTAGCCTCATGAATCCTTTTTCTCATTAATTAAAACTTTGGAAGAGATAGTAATTTTTGCAATTCTTACAACTGGTTTGCACAGAGAGAGAGGAAAGGGAAGGGAGAAATGCATTGCCTGCAGCAGGGTGGGGAAGGCAAGGAGTTCAGGAAGGCCAAAGAAAAACCCACCGATTGCAACAACACTGAATCAATAGTTGAGGCAGCCCCTTGTCAGTCACAACAATTCATCTTTTCCAGCAGTCCCATCAGCTCTCAAGTTTCCCTCGTAGGGAGAAAAAGGTTTCCCATGTCCAGTGATCTAGTATCTGCCTAACCCTGTTACCCATACCCATCAGCAAAGAGTGCAAGGTAGATTATTCCAAAGAGAATAGCAGTTAACATCCTATAGTGCCATATCCATTTTTAAGCAAGAGGGACTTTACTGAGGGGAGGGCCTCTAACTCAATTCCATCCTTTACACAGGTAAAATGTACCCCACAACTTACTCAAAGTTAGCCAATTGGTGCTACTGTCTATTACCTTTGGATCAGGATCATAACTAAGCCAAAGCTCAGCGGATTTAATTATTTTAATCATTTAGTCACTTAAAGTTTTTATTTGCCTTTCATAAAGTCTTTAAATAAAAATATTGAATTTTTTAGAAGCTTTGCATATTAATAGGCATGCCTAGATGAGACTAATTTGGGAGCCCTCATTTTTAAATGTTCTTCAGTGCAGTGATGTTCATTTTGAATATTCCACTGTAAGTTATCTTGAGTAAGACTTCACCATTTCTTTAATACTTTGCTGCTTCCAGGGTCCAACACTTATGTGTGTGTAAGCTGGAAGAAATTTAGTTCTTCAGAAATTAAAAATACCATTTTTATTTCAAATATTGACTTTGCTGTCAGGTCCTCTTGATCACCTTAGCCAATGATTTTTTTCCTACCTAAGCACACAAGAAAAATGAAACAAAGTGGTAGAACACAAAAATCCCTGCAAATTTTCAATAGCAAAATTTTATACCCCCTGCAGTATGGCCATTTACTATCCATTTGTTTCAGATGCAGTCAGATGTAAGAGAACTCTTACTTAATCCAAGACAGTTAATTACCAGATACAATCCAATCCTGAACCCAGTCCAGTTTCTGTTGTTCACTTCCAAACCCAGTTTGGATCACTAATTTGCTCAAAGAAATTTGGAGAGCTCAGAAAACAAATCTATGGAGCTTCAGAATCTGAGAAAGAAGTTACCATGATCCCCAGCTGCTTCAAGAGATCAATGGACACAATGGGTCTGGTGGTCTCTCAGTCAGTCATTCAGAGCTCCCGGGGGTCACTAGAGGCTATACTTTGGATCCCACTTCTGACACCAACTGATACAAGAAAAACTTCTGCCAAATTAAATTTAAAATAGTTTAGTTGAGCAATGAGTGATTCATCAATCCGGCAGCCTCCTGGAGCTCTGTGACTCCAGCACAGCCACATGTTGGAATATTTATGGACAGAAAAAGGAAAGTGACATAAAGAAAATAGAAGTGAGATACAGAAACAGCTGGATTGGTTACAGGTTGGTGTTTGCCTTATTTGAACACAGTTTGAACAGTTGGCTACATTCGATTGGCTAAAACTCAGTGAATGGCACAGCGTAGGGTACAGTCCGTTTATACTTTCACTTGTTATAGTTCACGATGCATAGCGAAACCTTTAGGCTGAACTTAAAATAGGTAAGGAGGCAGCTTTAAGCTAAAGTTGATTTAGCATATCTTTACACTAAGAGAAAACTAGACAAAAATTTTCTTGCTCACATCACAGAATTGAGGTCACAGGGCAAATCACAACCCCCAAATATGGAGAGACAGGTGAATTTAGAGAGTCAGAGCCAATATCTGTTTACCTAGAACAAAAGCCATTGGAGCCATAAACTGGTAGAATCACTTAAATGTTAATTCTTATGAATAGCTAGAAGCTGATTATGCACTAGTGTGAGAGTGATAAATTTCTTGAACATTTTTGGGTTTGACTTCTAGGAACCCCACCAGGTTCTCATAGTAAATAAGTGAGAAATAATACCTTTTGGCTCTGGCAGTGGGAGGGAAGAAGTTTTTCTTTTGAGATATACCCAGACCTTCTCCATAACAGAGGATTGGCCTCCAGGGGAAATGGTTTGATCAGAATATTATCTAAGAGCCATAAAGAAAATGTATACTTCTTATCACAGTCTCCTCAGTTCTTCCTATCTTACCTACTCAGAAGGGGAAAAAAAAATCTGTAGAAGAAACAATTGTGAAGGTCACAGCCAGAGACATAGGACCACTAAAAGACTTAAAATTTAATTAAAAGAAAATAGAATGCTTTCCATCTCCCACCCCTACTCATCTCTGCAACGGGTCTCTGATATATCAGTGGATTATATCTGAAAGAGCTGGAAGACACAGACTCTTTCTGAGGAGGAATAATTTTAAAAAATTCAATGTCGAGAGATGTATCAGTCCATTTTCATGCTGCTGATAAAGACATGCTCAAGACTGGGAAGAAAGAGAGGTTTAATTGGACTTACAGGTCCACATGCTGGGGAGGCCTCAGAATCATGGTGGGAGGGAAAAAGCACTTCTTACATGGCAGCAGCAAGAGAAAATGGAAAAGAAACAAAAGAAGAAACCCCTGAAAAACCCATTAGATCTTGTGAGACTTATTCACTACAACAGGAACAGCACAGGAAAGACCAGCCCCCATGATTCAATTACCTCCCCTGGGTCCCTTCCACAACAAGTAGTAATTCTGGGAGATACAATTCAAGTTGATATTTGGGTGGGGACACAGCCAAACCATATTATTCCACCCTGGTCCCCCAAATCTCATGTGCTCACATTTCAAAACCAATTATGCCTTCCCAACAGTCCCCCAAAGTCTTAAATCATTTCAGCATTAACCCAGAAGTACACAGTTCAAAGTTTCATCTGAGACAAGGCAAGTCCCTTCCACCTGTGAGCCTGTAAAATCAAAAGCAAGCTAGTTACTTCCTAGATACATTGGGGATATGGGTGTTGGATAAATACAGCTGTTCCAAATGGGAGAAATTGGCCAAAACAAAAGGGTTACAGGGCCCATGCAAGTCCAAAATTCAGTGTGGCAGTCAAATTTTAAAGCTTCAAAATGATCTCCTTTGACTCCTGATCTCACATTCAGGTCATGCTGATGCAAAAGGTGGGTTCCATGGTCTTGGGCAGTTCCGCCCCTGTAGCTTTGCAGGGTGCAGCCTCCCTCACAGCTGCTTTCATGGGCAGTTCCGCCCCTGTAGCTTTGCAGGGTACAGCCTCCCTCACAGCTGCTTTCATGGGCTGGTGCTGAGTGTCTGCAGCTTTTCCAGGTGCTCAGTGCAAGCCATTGATGGATCTACCATTCTGGGGTCTGGAGGACAGTGGCCCTCTTCTCACAGCTCCACTAGGCAGTGCCCCAGTAGGGACTCTGTGTGGGGGCTCCCAACACATTTCCCTTCTGCACTGCCCTAGCAGAGGTTCTCCATGACAGCCCTGCCCCTGTGGCAAACTTTTGCCTGGGCATCCGGCCATTTCTGTACGTCTTCTGAAATCTAGGCGAAGGTTCCCAAACCTCAATACTTGACTTTTGTGCACCTGCAGGCTCAACTCCATGTGGAATCTGCCAAGGCTTGGGCTTTCACCCTCTGAAACCACAGCCCAAGCTGTATGTTGTCCCCTTTAAGCCATGGCTGGAGCAGCTGGAAAAAAGGGCAGAGGGACCCTGGGTCCGGCCCATGAAACCACTTTTTCCTCCTGGTCCTCTGGGCCTCTGTTGGGAGGGGCTGCCATAAAGGTCTCTTACATAGCCTTGAGACGTTTTACCCATGATCTTGGGAATGAACACTGGGCTCCTTGCTCCTTATGCAAATTTCTACAGCCGGCTGGAATTTCTCTCCAGAAAATGGGTTTCTATTTTCTATCACATAATCAGGCTGCAAATTTTCCAAACCTTTATGCTCTGCTTCCCTTAAACTGAATGCCTTTAACAACACCCAAGTCACCTCTTGAGTTTCTAAGCTTTGCTGCTTGTAAATTTTTTCTGCCACATACCCTGAATCATCTCTCTCAAGTTCAACATTCCACAAATCTCTAGGGCAGGGGCAAAATGCTGCCAGTCTCTTTGCTAAAACATTGCAAGAGTCACCTTTGCTCCAGTTCCCAACAAGTTCCTCATCTTCATCTGAGACACCCTCAGCCTGGATTTTATTGTCCATATCGCTATCAGCATTTTGGGCAAAGCCATTCATCAAGTCTCTAGGAAGTTCCACACTTTCCCACATTTTTCTGTCTTCTTCTGAGCCCTTCAAACTGTTCCAATCTCTGCCTGTTACCCAGCTCCAAAGTCACTTCCACATTTTCAGGTATCTTTTCACCAGCACCCCACTCTACTGGTACCAGGTTACGGTATTAGTCCTTTTTTTCATGCTGCTGATAAAGACATGCCTGAGACTGGGAGAAAAAGAGGTTTAATTGGACTTACAGTTCCACATGGCTGGGGAGACCTCAGTATCATGGCAGGAGGTGAAAGGCACTTTCATGGTGGTGGCAAGAGAAAATGAGGAAGAAGGAAAGTAGAAACCCCTGATAAACTCATCAGATCTCATGAGACCTATTCACTATCATGAGACTAGCATGGGAAAGACTGGCCCCCAAGATTCGATTACCTCCTCCTGGGTTTCTCTCACAACACTTGGGAATTCTGTGAGATGCAATTTAATTTGAGATTTGGGTGGGGACACAGCCAAACTATTTCAAGAGGGAAGACAAAAGTAAGGATGCTAGAGGAATTTGAAGCCTCTGCAACCTATAGCTACAACAAATATTTAAGAAAGTCTGATTTCTAGCCATATTAACATATATTCTCACACTAGATGCCTATTTATTTTAGTTTCTATTATCTAACACAGTATGTCTGGCTTTGAACAAAAAGTTATTAGGCACATCGAAAGATGAGAAAAAAAACCACAGGCTGAAGAGACAAAGCAAGCATTAGAACAAGATCCAGTTATGACACAGATGTTGGAAATACCAGATAAAATTTAAAATGACTATGATGAATAAGTTAAGTCTTTTAATGAAAAAAACAGACAATATGTAAGAACAGATAGGTAATGTAAGCAGAGACATGGAAATTCTAACAAAAATAAATAAAAAGGAAATTCTGAAAAATTAAATACCATGGAAATAAATAATATTTTTGATGCACTTATTAGTATTGGAGGGAACAAACATCCAAACCATATCACCATCTGACAAGTGATTAATAACCAGAATATATAAGAAGCTCAACCAACTCAGTAGCAAAACAAAACAAAACAAAACAAAAAACACAATCTGATTAAAAATTGGGCAAAATATGTAAGTAGAAATTTTTCAAAAAAATGACATTCAAATGGCCAACAGGTATATTAAAAAATGGTCAACATCACTAATAATCAGAGAGATGCAAATAATACCATAACTTTTATTCAAAAATTTGAGATAACGAATGCTGGCAAGGATGTGGACAAAGGGAAGCCCTCATACATGGTTGCTGGGAATGTAAATTAATTCAGATGCTGTGGAAAACTGTATGCAGGTTCCTCAAAAACTAAAAGTGGAACTACCATATGATCCAGCAATTCCATTATTGAGCATATATCCAAAAAGAGGAAATTAATGTATTGAAGATATATATATCTGCACTCTTGTGTTTATTGCAGTGCTGTTCACTGTATCTACAATATGGAATCAATATAAATGTCAATCGTTGGATGAATGGATACAAAAAACTTGGTATATATGCACAATGGAGTATTCAGCTCTTGAAAGAATGAAATCCTGCCATTTGCGGCAACTGGAATAAAACTGGAGGTCATTACGTTAAGTGAAGTAACTCAAGCACAGAAAGACAAATATTGCATGTTCTCACTCATATATGGGAGCCATAAAAGTGGATCTCATGAAAATAGAGGGCAGATTGCTGGTTACCAGAGTCTGGGAAGGTCTCAGGGGTGATGAACAGAGGTTGATTAATAGGTACAAAAATACAGTTTGATAGAAGATATAAGACCTAGTGTTTGATATATGAGTAGGGTTACTATAGTTTACAATTATCTATTGTATATTTCAAAATAATTAGAGAAAAGATAATTTGAATGTAGCATGAACAAAATACAAATATTTAAGGCATTGCATAGCCCAGTTATACTGATCTTACAGATTATATGAATGTATTAAATAATTACATGTACCCCCAAAATGTGTATATCTATTATGCATCAATAAAAAATAAAACTATAAAAAACAGTGATAATTCGCATTGATAGTATGCACCTCTGTTATGATATGATGGTCATGGTAATTTACCTCTGTAGTTTTCCTACCAAAACACATAACCCCATTCTAATAAAAAAAGTAGATAAATCCCAATTGATGAATACTGTCCAAAATACCCGACTGTTCCTCAAAACTGTCAGGGTCCTTGAAAACAAGGAAAATCTGAGACACTATTGCAGCCAAGAGGAGCTTAAGGTGACATGATAACTAAATGTAATGTGATATCTTGGATGGGATCCTTGAACAGAAAAAGGGCATTAGATAAAAACCAAGGGAATCTGAATAAAGGTTGGGTTTTAGTTAATAAACATGTTCAATTGATTAATTAATTGTAACAAATGTACCATTCTAATATAAGATGATAGTAATAGGAGAATCTGGGTGTGGAAGATATAGTAACTCTCTGAGCAAACCTTGCCATAATTCTCTAAATCTACAACTATTACAAAATAAAGTTTATTTTTTAAAAAAAATCTGTCCCCAGGAACTAAGAAAAGAATCTCTATGGATATAAGAACAGACAGTTTTAGAAACTCAGAATGACAACAATCATGTCACTAAATGCATTTTACATTGGTTTGCCATAGATTCGAAGAAGTCTGGAGTAATGCCTTAGGACAAGTAATAGCAATCACAGATGTTCATAAAGTTGTTGATATTTCCCCAATTCACTAACCACTATTGGCAGGTGCCGATGTAATCTCGCAGTTGCCAACACCAGAAGGTGCCATATCCCATGAGTAAAAATAATAAGTTCTTATGCTCTAACAAATAAAACTAGATCATCTTCATTAAATGAGTTGGTAATTTTCTTACTTTCTTTATATTAGGAGCAATAGATTTTATCATGTGGAAAGTGATTTTTTAGTCTGCCTTTCTTTATCTGGAACCTCAGTCAACAGTGCAAGGCTTTGTGGAACAGGAAATGACAGTAGACATTTATTTTTATATATAAATCATTTATGTAACTTTTTTTTGTTTTATGTAGGGTTCTTTGAGGGACCTTTGTCAGGTTTGTGTGGGTAAGAGGATAATGAATCCCTTTTTCCCTTATGTGTATACTTTGCTACAGAAAGAGGACATGGTATAAGAGATAAAAGTTCAAGGCCAAATAATGATTTGAGGAAATTCTTACAGTCAAGCTCCAACTTGCCTGCCTTTTCTTTTTAAAAAGAAAACTTCTAGGGAAGGGCTGATACTGATAATATTTGTTTGTATTGTCCTTTTCCTTTCATAGAATTAAAAGTAATCTTTCACAGGTTGTAAAATTGTGCAGCTTTCAGTATAATAAAATCATTGTCTTCCAGAGAGCCTTTGATGTTCTCTTATTTGTACTTCCAGGGTCTAAGTGTGTTACTTTTATAGTACATGGCAGCTTTTTATTAAATATTATTATATGCTAAAAGTAAATATAGCATTATCACTCTTGCTATGGTGTGAATGGATCCCCCAAAAGTTCATGTGTTGGGAACTGGATTGCCAATGTAATACTATTAGGAGCGTGAGTATTTGGGAGGTGATTGAGTCATGAGAGTGAAGCCCTCATGAATACATTTATACCATCAGAATACATTAATACCATCGCGGAGGCAGTGAATTAATTCTCACACGAGGGGGTTGTTATGAAAGCAAGCTCAGCTCCCTCTTGTGGTCTCTTTCACATGCCCTCACTTGCCCCTCTGTTTTTCCATTATGTTATGCAATTTAAAAGCCCTCATGAAAAGCTGCTGCCATTCCCATAGAAGTTCCAGCCTCCAGAAAACCATAAGCCAAGAAAACTTCTATTGCTTATAATTTACCCAGTCTGGGATATTCTGTTATAATAACGGATAATGGACTAAGACAATTCTACATTTTTTAATTTTTATTTTTAGAGTGAGAAATGTATTTAATAGCTATTTAATTATTTTTTAAACTTACTTTTTAAAATATATTTAGGTGATTCAAGTACAGGTTTCTTACATGCATGTATTGCATAGTGGTGAAGTCTGGGTCTTAAGTGTACCCATCCCTTGAATAGTAAACATTGTACCCAATGGGTAATTTTTCAATCTTCACCCTCCTCCCACCCTCCCATCTTTTGTACTTTCCAATGTCTATTCCACTCTGTATAGCCACATGTACTCATTGTTTAGCTCCCACTTATAAATGAGAACATGCAGTCTTAGGCTTTCTGTTTCTGAGTTAATTCACTGAGGATAATGGCCTCTAGTTCCATCCATGTTGCTGCAAAATACATGATTTCATTCTTTTTCATGGCTGAGTAATATTCCTTAGTGTATACATATGTGTATATATATATATATATATATATATATGCCACATTTTCTTTATCTAATCTTCTATTGATGGACATTTAGGTTGGTTCTACATCTTTGCTTTTGTGAATAGCACTGTGATAAACATACGACTACTGGTATCTTTTTTATATAATGATTTCTTTCCCTTTGGGTATATACCCAATCGTGGGATTGCTGGGTTGAAAGTCATAGACTATGTGACTTTGCAAAATTTGCTTGACCCCCTTGTTTTCTCAGTTGTAAAATGGGACTTTCTATTTATCTGGATGTTGTGAAGGTTAAATAAGGTAAATTATGAAAAGTACAGCACAAGAATGCTTACTAAGTGTTAGACATTAAGTTCTTTAATCAACTTATTATTTTCTGAATCACATCATTGTTTCTCTGGCTCACTGAGAAATGTCTATTCTGTCTGCAGTTCTTGTTTGCTTTCCCCCACAGATGTAGCTTGAATATACCCTAAGAATCACCAATCAGCAATTTACGTATTTCAAGTAGGTCTGTAATGCAATGTCACTGCTTTTGAACTGAACAGCGTCAGGTGTTTCAAAATGAAAATTTCATAGCTAATCAAAAGACACCACATATATGTGATCGCTCTCTCTCTTGCTCTCTCTCTCTCTCCTCTGTTTCTAGTCCCTGAAATCCTGGTTTCTGTTGTTCTTCTATCCATTTTTAGTTTATCTCATATCCTTCTAAACTGCATGAGCTAAGCATATTCTCAGTTTTGATTTAACCTAGTTTGAATTTGATTCTTGTCACTTGCAATGAAATGGGTCCTGATAAGTCACTTCTGTCATATACAAACAAAGCCAGCCTTCTAGCCAACTTACTTGTTGTGTTTTTCCTTTGGGACTCATAATTTAAAAATCTATTGTTCTCTGTGGCACTCTTATCACATGACCAAGCCCACATAAGCCCACATTTTTTTTTAGCATGAGAATAATTATACTGCCCAAGGGGGTGTGGCAGAGGTTATTGGCTATATGCTACCTAGAATTATTATAATAATTTCTCTAGACTAGTAATGGTACTCTTGATGTGGTTTCATGGCTGAGATTGTACAAGTATATGTGTGTGTGTATTTGGATGGGTGAGAGAGTTTCCAGAGGAAAAGAGCTGAAGAACTTTTACTTAGCCACCCAATGAAATAACAGTGCTTATCAAAAGCAGTAAAAAATATCTATTTTTCTGTCTTTCACAAATTTGTTTCTAACATATTTTAGGAACTATTTTGACCAGTTCATTTCAGGAAACTTTTATCATCCATCTTGAGAGTCATACTTCTGGAGTAAATGGATGTGGGAGAGGCGCCAGAACTATTAAATTACAGCATGAGTATATACAAAGCATACATCACTAAGTTTTATATGGTTGGAAAAATGATATTGATCTAACTTTCCCCCAAATCATCTGAAAATATAATTTTTTATCCTTCTGTATACACTCTTTTGCAATAAAATATATCTGTTCTGGAATCCTGTAAAGTTTATCTTTCTCAGGGCAAGTGCATTCCTTCATGCCAGAGAAGTGCATACACTATTATACTTATTTAAAAAAATACTTTCCAGAGGTTAGAACAAGGCGATAAACTCCACTACAGTCATCTCCATATGAGTTGCAAATATAAATTATTTGGTTTCATAACTGCCGTATATTGTTGATAAAATACTTGGTTAATGCTTAGTTATCAAATACATCTTCACATTACTCCTGAGGAGTTTATCGATCCCTTATGTTTCATATTATGTGTCAGACTCTGTCCAAATTGTCCCTATGCAATATAGTCACTTCACCAAAGGGGTAAGTCAAATAAATACTTGGAAAATTTCTGACTTGATTATTTATAATCATGTAGAATGAGCAATTAGCTGAAGTTCTTATTTTTCAACCCATTGTTTTAGAGTCATACAAAATTGAATTAATGTGTGAGAGATTCCTTTTTTATGTTGTTGTTGTGGTTGCTGTTGTGATTACTTCTCTTTCTATTTTAGATAAAAGAAAATAGATCCCTTTGGAGTCCCTATAACACTACTTCCAAGTGTGCTGTTCTCAAAATGCTAGTATAGATTACTAGCAGATACTGAATGACTGCTGTGGTATTTCAAAGATATATTTTTCCATAAGATGTCCAACTTAGCATGGTAAAGCATAAGTAAGAATAGTTTCTGAGTAGTTATGTAGCAGGTATTAACTCTGGTGTATTGAGAGTTCTTCCCTAAAATTTAAACTGAGAAATATATTTTTGATTGTGTTATTATGGAAAGAAATAATGGACTCCTGTAAAGATCATATTTCCTCATCAATCAATCAAGTTTTGTTCTTACAGTAACAAAAGACTAATTTGTTTAATATTCATGAAATGAGAATAGGAGGGGAAGAATAGTGAGTTAAATGTTTATATCACTTGAGGCCTGGTAATTTCCTTTCAATCATCTTTAAAGTAAGATACTTTTCTCTTTCATGAATGAGACTCTAAGTCTTTATCCATTATTCTAGAAAACTGTCTTCTTGAATCTCAGATTATGTCATCAATGATCTCTTTGTTTTTCAAAGAGATATTATATTATCACACGACAGGATAGCTATTTAATTTCTGGGACACCTAACTTCTTAATGTGTACAGAGTAAATTTCATACAGTATGTGGTGCAGTAAATGATAATGAAAGAAATGTGTATTTAGATCAAAATAAATTCTACGAGAGGTTTCATATGAAATAGAGGTTAATGGATTTCAGGAAAGAAATGGACTACAGTGTTTTGTCCTTCAGTTCTAGTAAGGTTTGATTTCTTTTATTGGATTGACTAATGACTGCTGGTGCTTGCCCTTTTCTTATCATAATAATTTGTAATAAATGGAAACGCGGGAGACATTTCTTATTAGCTGAGAAACAGCAGGTTGGCCAATGACTTCTACATGCTTGACTTGTCCCTCTACAACTTATTTTAAAACAAAATTAAGGTGATCTGAAAGATAGTTCTTTTCTGAAGAAGCAAGTTTGATTAGGAATTTATCTATTGGCTTGACTGGTGACTGTGTATGTACGTAAGGTATTTTTTAGAATAATTTTGGAATTACAAAGTGATTTTATAAGTGATGTGAATGGTACATCACATAAGGTATTCCCCTATGGAATACCTTAGGGGAGAAAAGTTTTTTCCTAAGAACATTCAACATATCAGTACTTGGCATGATATCACACAGTAACCATTGAATAAAACAGTCTCTCTGAGCAGGTCAAGTTTGCCTAAAAAAATCAATAACTTTGTGAATAAGAAATAGTTTCCCAGAGGGATTAAAAGATGACAAGCAATCCATGCCAGTAGGACAAGATTTTAAAGAAACCCCTCCTAAACAAAAGAAAGTTTCACTTTGCAATTATAAGCTGGATAGTTTTCTACTTAATTCATCTCCCACACAACATCATGTTTCTCTCCTTTTCTGTATTAGGGAACTTGTGACTTTTTACTGTTTTATCATTCTCCAGTAGGAAGGAAGCTCTTTTAGGGGCCTGGCTTTTTCATATTTGTATCTTCAGAGACCTTGTATGTAGGAGGGGCTAGATAAATTGTTGTTGAGCAAATAAATAACTTGGATGACCACAGATGCATTCACGAAATTCCAGAGTGACAAAAGGTAGCCTCTGAAACAATAAAGACACAATTTTAGGATGAATTAAAGGAAATACTATTACACAGTTAATCATATAAATTGTTATATTTCAAGAAATGATAAAGACTGAAAAAAGAAAAAACATTAAGTTTTTCATTCAGCAGTTTTTAATTGAGCTCCTGTAGTGCACTACTCTACAAAGGGAAGTGGCTACAAAGATGAATAAGGCATGGTCTCTTTTCTAAAGGAGCATACACATGCTAATCTCATGCAAGACATACTTTTTAAAATGGGTTTTAAATCTACAAAGGATTATTAAGAGAACTAGGGATTTTTGTGATTATAGTGTTAATCTTGAAAGAATGAGTCACAGAGGGGAACTGTCTATCCACAGCGCTGTCTCAGTCTAGTAGATTCAGAGGATAGATGATTAGACTTACTAAATATTGAATGCCTCCCCTCTCTGAGGATCTTATGTACTTACTGTGATAATGCAACTTAAAAAGAGATAACATGGATTCCATTAAAGTGCAACTTGCTAACTAGGAGTTGTCTCAACGTCAATGACTATCAAAATAGCTGACATGACCAGCACAATTTCTATACACAAAATAACTCACACTTCTCGTATTTACGGACTCAGATTGTCTATATGCAAACACATAATACTATATATAGTCCTTAAGTTTTGGAATGTATATGTGACCATTAAACACTGAGTTATAATAAATAGATCAGTGCTTACGTATGGTTTAAATTTTTGGTCTCTAAATAAATGTGGCTTTTTGCACTTGGATTTTTGGGGAGGAGAAATCTACTCAGAATGTCTAATACCTGACATCTGCTGATAGGATTTGTTTTCATGATTGAGGAAACATGGGTAGCTCACAAAACAAATTCCCACATTACGTTTTGCTTTCATCACTAGTGAATATTTCATCCTTTAGAGTACTCAAGACCTTGAATATTATTTCTAATGTTTTTCAAAACAGGCTTCAGGTTACTTTTTTACTTTTTTCTCTTCCCCTTGGCCCCCCCTCACACTTGGACAAAATTTCAAATCGGGATGAGTTTAAAATTCTTTTCTGCCAACATGTATGCATTTAGTAAGAACTTGGGAAGTATTAAAGTAAAGCAAATAGTTTTTAAGGCAAAAATTCATCTAACAGTATTTCCTGAGGTTCATCTTACAATATTGTCATTTGCCTCCAAATTAACAATGCAATGCTGCTGTGAAAAGAGTTGTCACTGATAATAATAATAAACAATAACAGTACCACTTGCACAGTTCCTTTCATCTTGAACGTTCTGAAAAAATCCCATAAAGGATGCATTTCTGATGTATAACCATCTCTAGAGAAAACTTGGAAGCTATTTAATAGCTGGCCATCAGTTAGAGACAGGAAGTAAAGAACGTGTTTCCCAGAAGAAATTGCAGGGTATACAATGTAATTACCTAATTTAAAATTAGTTTGAGACATTGGAGCTAATTGATGTCCATATCATTGAAAAAGTCACACTAGATAATTAGTGAGTACAAAGTAGTCAGGACTTTAATTGTACATTTTAGCTCAAGGACAAAGCTTTCAGTAACAGTGTCTTCTCGAATGCTGATTCAGTGCTGCCTAAGCACAGAGTCATGGTGTGAAACAACCAGGAGATGTGATAATTTCTTAGCTGGGTATATAATGTACACATACAAACAAAAAAATATTAAAAGCCTGTAGATTTATTGGGTGAATTTGTAAATGCAGTAATGTGTCCTGACACCAAATGCCAATGGTTAATTTTACTGTGCAGCTTCACAGCTTCTTGATTCAACAGTGCAGGCGTACCCCATTATGTGGGGTTTCACCAACTAGACATTTACCATAACAGAAAAGTAGGGAATAAATTCAATATATGCTTCCAGAAATGTCACATGAACTGAAATTTGCCAGCAGACAAACAGTTTCTGAGAGCATATACAAAATGAGTTCTCCAGTTGTCTGTACCTTGCCACAGAAACAGCAGGATGTGACCAGCTGCTACTTGTATCTCCCACAACTTGATCCTGGATGTGACATCAAATCTAGGCTGTGGCAATGGGGGATGAGAAGTTGTCTGCATGAGGCAAACATTTGAAACTAAAGCAAGGTGGAAAGAGCAGGACTTCCTGCATTCCATGCCTGAGTTGAGCCATGGCTTCAGGCAGCTGGCAGATGTTTTGAGTTAGTGGAGTAGCTGTACCCCTCTTGCGCTATAATCACCTTTTGGCAGGAACATAAAAAAAAAACAAAAAACCTGCAAAAGTTCAGGGACACGTTTCTTCATTCCTTTAATTATTATAAAGGTTGACAGAAAAAGATAACTTGTTTTACACAAATTTGCTTTACAAGCCATTTTTCTGGGTGGTAATTATTAGTTAAATCAAGTAATGTCCAAATATGATGTAATTGGCTAGTAATTAAATGGCTAAATATTGAAAAGGCAACAATAACCTGCGAACATTAAATAACATAGTTCAGGGGAGAAATAAACATTCTTTGAATAGTTTAGCTTAGGGAATAAACATTTTGTTTACTTGGTATGTGGTTCTAATGTCCCATGTCCAGGAATATTTTGATGTTAATATTGATGTATGAGGTTATTCCTATCTTACCAACCCCTACCCCATATGATTAATTAGTAACAATTGTGAATCCCTAGGGTAGGAAGTGCAATAATGCCAATTTCCTAGACACAACTAATATTGTTAATTATATAAACCCAAAGGAAACAAGATTGAAAAGTGAAATACAGGATCAAGTATGGGGAAGCTTATCTGACATCTGTAGGCATGGATGCACTTTACAAAAATGACTGTATAGCTGATGTCAATCTCTCTATTGGTTTGACTTTTAAAATATAAACTATGTTTTTTAAAATTTTCAAGAACAATTAAAACATTTCTCTAACTTCTTAAGGACAATATCCATTAGATAATAGGACTATTATCTTTGATAATTACTGCTTACTATACATAATGATCATTCTTTTTGGTTGAAAAAGAGAGATGCCCCAAGATGCTACTGAGACTGTAGTGTTGTTTGCCCAAAAGGTAAGCAAAACCATATTCTTTATGCTCCAGCTCACTATTTATGGCTATCTTGTCCCTCAGGATTGTGAGCTATTATATCAGGTTTCACTGAGATCAATGTACTTATAATGCACCCATAGTTTTACATTTCTAATATACTATTTCTGTTATATTTTGGATAAGACACTAAGTAAATAAGTCTGTGATCATTTGACACAAGTAGATGAAGGAAATTATGTCATGGGTTTGATGGCAAATAATTATGTTTCTTGCTATCAGCTGCTTGTGTTCTGCCTAGCTTAAAATTGCAGAATCTTAATCTCCAAATAAAAACCAAGTTACAGTTCATAAGACTTCATTTCAAAAGAAAATCAGGAAAATAACACAGTCATAGCAGCCATTATGGGTGGAGAGAATTTGCAGAGAGAAAGACATAAATACTAAGCCTAGGATAGAAATTCAAAGTCTCAGCTCTCAGTAGAATATTTCTAAATTGTAGTCCTACAGTTTATTTATAAATAACCTTGGTGATACATTAAAAGTGTAACCAATTACCTGCAAAACAGTCTTAAGAATGTAATTCCAAGGTAGCCATTACAAATTTTTAAAACTATAACTGGCCAAGCCTTCCATCATATCTTTAGCCCAGATTTGCATCTTTATCAATTTTATTAATTTTAGGTAGGATTCCTGTAGCCAACAGAATAAGTACAATAAATACTTTCAAATATTTAAAGTCAAATATTGTGTCCAACATGAGTCTTCTTTCTCCTCCGTGCAAATAATCTGGAGTTCCCTCATGTCTTCCTAAAATGACATGGTTTCAAGTCTTCCAATCATTCCTGTTTCTCCTCTGTGAACATGTTACATTTTCTCAGTGGGCATTCAGAACTGAGTACAGGTGCTCCTTGACATACCACAGCATTACAACCTGACAAACTCATCATAAATTGAAAATACTGTTAAGGCAAACCCCATTATAAGTCAAGGAGTATACTGAATGTGTATCGCTTTCCCATCACCGTAATGTTGAAAAATTGTAAATTGAACCATGGCGAGTCAGGAATCATATGTACAATAGTCTTCTTTTATCCACAATTTCACTTTCTGTTTTTTTGTTTTACTTATGGTACAGGACAATAAGACTTTTTAGAGAGAGAGAGACCACATTCATGTAACTTTCATTACAGTATATTGTTTTAATTGTTCTAATTTATTTTTAGTTATTGTTAATCTCCTACTGTGCCTAATTTGTAAATCAAACTTCATAATTGGTATGTATGTATAGGAATATATATATAAAACCATATATATATAAAAAACCATATATATATAACCATATACATGTATATATATATATATATATATATATATATATATATATATATATGATTCAAAACTATCCACAATTTCAGGCATCTAATATGGGTGTTGGAACGTATCACCCATGGATAAGGGTGAATTATTGTACAATGGTCCAGCTGTAATTGTGTCAATGTAAACTAAGTTGAAAGTTATTTGCGACTTTCATCTGAACTGCAATGCTTTTCTAAGTGCTTTTGCACTCATATCATGTTGCATTTGCTTTTATCATCTTTCTGGAATTTTAGGTATTCTAAATTTAATATGTAAAGGGGTGTTTCAGACACAATTTTATATTTTTAATGGTAGTTGTTAAGTGTGCTGCTTATTATGAATGATGAGATGATTTGTTTTTCTAATGGGTGCCTTTTCCTCTTTTGTTTACTTAGGAAATTTTTGGCTGGTTTGTCTAAAGCCCCTATCCCTTAATTTTAATATAATATAATATGATTTTAATATACATATTATTTTTATATTTAATATAATATATTATAATTAATATGCTAATTTAATATATAATTATATTTAATATAATATAATATAATTAATTATAATATAATACAATTTTATTTTTAGGATCTCTGAATGGATGCCAAATCACTTGAAAGCAAGTTCCATTTTAGTCAAACTGAAATTGGATATTGGATATTGGATCATTAGTAAAACTGATTTTAGCCAATGTGGGTGTTCTGCTAAAAACTAGACTAGGAGTTCAATTTTCTAGCTCAGGACCCCATTTTTTTAGTGCAGTTTCAGATACTATTGGCTTAATTGGCAGTTCTATCATGCTTTTATAATATTTTGAGCTGGCTTTATCTCAGAGTTGTTTTTAAAAATTATACATTAAACACAGTCTGCTCTTAAATCACACTTCCTCTTTGTTATATGTGAGAAATTGTGATATGTCTGTAGCCAAGTTCTTAATACATCTGGTTCATTGCTAAGGTCATCAATAATAGGTTGAGATTGCTTTTTCAATTCCTGATCCTATGGATTTGATCAGCATATTATCAGTATGCTCATCCTCATCATTGATTCTTAAAAAAATATTTATTGACTTCCTGATTTATGCCAAACACTGAGTGAAAGTCTATCTTCATAGTGATCCTAGTCTGGTGAGGCCATTCCCAAATATAAAAAAAGAGAGAATGACTAAAGACAGGTTCCTCTGGTTTTACACTAGAGAACTCTCTCTAAGTTTGGTTGTTTAATTGAAACTCTTTGAGTATTATTATTTAGTCAGCTATGAATTGACCTGTGTCCTAACATCAATCCATTTTCTTCACAAAAATAACATAAGGGCTTGTCATATTCCTTGGAAAAATCCACATACACTATTTGCATCATTCTTTCGATTTAGTAAATACTGAGAGGAATGGAGATGGAAAGAATGGTAAAAAGAATTGAAGTCATGAATTTTTTGTTTTCAATTAAGAGCTTGCATGGGGGGAAGTATCAGAATGGGCAGTTTGGAAAAGATGAGTAGAATGTAGCAAGGAGAAAGTAAAGTGGGGGAAAACAAACGAAAAAAACCACAGTTATACAAATAGCAAAATTCTTGGTCATAAAATCTTTTGGCCTCTGGATAAATGCTGCCAAATAAAAAGCATTTTCCATGTGCCTGACCAGAAGAGCCATCTACATGCTCCTTTTTATTTTACGTATGTTCCTAAAAACTGTGGTTTGCTTTTCAGAAAAGCTGTCTGTTTATATTTTCTTCATGATGCAGTGAATTGCAATGTTCATGTCAGACAGCATTAATCTGAGAAGAAAAGAGGACAGTGCAACTTTACAACATGGAATCATTTTCTTCTGTGTGTTTTCCTTTTCCATTCACTGGAGTAAGTAAGCGAGCATCTCTGTGAGTGGATTTAAGCATTTTGGTTGAATGCTGTCTTCTTTACAAACAAAAGCAAACAAATCAATGCAAATTCAAAAATAAAAGTGGGATTGCCTTTGAAAACACAGTCCTGAGGTGCTCTTAGCAAAGAAAAACCCAGATAATCTACAAATGACAACTGCATGTTTAGTGCAGCTTTAATGAGTCTCAGAACATTTAAAATTTGTGGTGTGATGGAAAGAGCACTGCATATGAGCAGGATGCTTGGATTCCAATGCTGGTTCCTCTACGAGTGTCCTGTATATCATGACTCCTTTATGAGCTTTCTGTATATCAAACCTCATTTCTGTGAGTTTTTTGTAACTCACTTATCTTCTCTAAGTAGTCTCCCTTCTGACAAATAAAGGGGTTAAGCATTGTTTGAAAGGTACTTTTTAGCTCTGATGTTATTCCTTACATAGCAAGTAAAATGTCAACAAAGCTTATAATAAAGCTCTCCTCTGTGTTCTTGCAAGGGGATGACATAAATTTGAACCCATTCTGCAACAAGGACTTTTTTTAAAAGCCCTATAACTAAACCTTTTTGAATGGAGTTCAAGACCTGCCTGCCACTGAATCTCAAGTATACTGAGGCTCTGGTACTTACTCTGGCTTTCTGACACTTCAGGTCTGTCTCTTGAGACCATGGAGAACCCTGGCTGGCTCTACCCTATCCTGCAACAGTTCCCTCATCTATAGTGGAAAACTAAGCACAATCTCTTTTTTATGCAGGCCATCATTCAAAATCCTTTCTTATATTGGCTGGGGAGGAAGTACGGGGGCAAGAACTGTTAAGTCTGAATGAAAGGCCTTACAGAGAGGGTTCAAACTAGGCTGTCTTTTGAGTTGTTCACTTTTGGATGGCCGCTAGAAAAAAGGCTGAGGCTGAGCTCTTTTTTTTTTTTTTAAATATTTTATTTTTAGCTTTTATTTTAAGTTCAGGGATACAAGTGCAAGTTTGTTACATAGGTAAACTTGTGTCATGGGGGTTTGGTACAGATTATCTCATCACCCAGGTATTAAGCCTAGTACCCATTAGTTATGTTTCCTAATCTCCCTCCTCCAACACTCCACTCTGTGAAAGGCCCCAGTGTGTGTTGCTCCCTTCTATGTGTCCCTGTGTTCTCATCATTTAGCTCCCCCTTATAAGTGAGAACATGCAGTATTTGGTTTTTTGTTCCTGTGTTAGTTTGCTAGGGATAATGGCCTCCAGCTCCATCTATGCTCCCGCAAAGGACATAATCTCATTATTTTTTATGGCTGCATAGTATTTTCTGGTGTATATGAACCATATTTTTATCCAGTCTATCATTGATAGACATTTAGGTTGATTCCATGTCTTTGCTACTGTGAGCAGTGTTGCAATAAACATGTGCATGCATATGTCTTTATAATAGAATGACTTATATTCCTCTGGGTATATACCCAGTAATGGAATTGCTTTGTCTAATGGTATTTCTGTCTTTAGGTCTTTGAGGAATTGCCACACTTTCTTCCACAGTGGCTGAACAAATTTACACTCCCACCAACAGTGTAAAAGAGTTCCTTTTTTCTCCACAACCTCACCAACATCTGTTATTTTTTGACTTTTTAATAATAGCCATTCTGACTGGTGTTAAATGGTATCTCACTGGGGTCTTGATTTGCATTCCTCTAATGATCAGTGATGTTAAGCTTTTTTCCATATGATTGTTGGCCATATGTATGTCTTTTGAAAAGTGTCCATTCAGGTCCTTTGCCCACTTTTTTACGGAGTTGTTTTTCTCTTGTAAATGTGTTTAAGTTCCTTACAGAGGCTGGCTGTTAGACCTTTGTCACCTGCATAGTTTGCAAACATTTTCTTGCATTCTGTAGGTTGTCTGTTTACTCTGTTGATAGTCTCCTTTGCTTTACAGAAGCTCTTTAGTTTAATTAGGTGCCATTTGTCAATTTTTTCTTTTGTTGCAATTGCTTTTGACATTTTCATCATGAAATATTTGCCCATGCCTATGTCCTAAATGGTATTGCCTAGGTTGTCTTCCAGGCTTTTTATAGTTTTGAGTTTTACTTTTAAGTGTTTAATCCATCTTGAATTAATTTTTGTGTATGTTGTAAGGAAGGGGTCCAGTTTCAATTTTCTGTATATGGCTAGCCAGTTATCCCAGCACCATTTATTGATTAGAGAATCCTTTGCCCATTGCTTGTTTTTGTCAGGTTTGTGAAAAATGAGATAGTTGTAGGTGTGGAGTTTTATTTCTGGGTTTTTTATTCTGTTCCATTGGTTTATGTGTCAGTTTTTGTACCAGTGCCATGTTTTTTTGGTTACTGTAGCCCTGTAGTATAGTTTTAAAGTTGGGTAACATGATGTCTCCAGCTTTGTTCTTCTTGCTTAGGATTGCCTTGGCTATTTGGGCTCTTTTTTGGTTCCATATGAATTTTGAAATAGTTTTTCCTAGTTCAGTGAAGAATGTCAATGACAGTTTAATGGAAATAGCATTGAATGTATAAATTGCTTTGGGCAGTATGGCCATTTTAGTGATATTGATTCTTTCTATCCATGAGTATGGAATGTTTTTCCATTTGTTTGTGTTATCTCTGATTTCTTTGAGCAGTGGTTTATAGTTCTCCATATAGAGATCTTTCACTTCCCTAGTTGCTGTATTCTTAGGTATTTATTCTTTCTGTGTCAGTTGTGAATGGGATTGCCTTTTTGATTTGGCTCTCCGCTTGACTGTTGCTGGTGTATAGAAATGCTAGTGATATTTGCACATTGATTTTGTATCCTGAGACTTTGCTGAAATTTTTTATCAGCTTAAGAAGCTTTTGGCTGAGAGGATGAGGTTTTCTAGATATCGGATCATGTCTTCTGCAAAAAGGGATAGTTTGACTTTTTCTCTTTCTATTTGAGTGCTCTTTATTTCTTTCTCTTGCATGATTGACTTGCCCAGAATTTCCAGTGTTGCATAGGATTGGTGAGAGAAGGCATCCTTGTCTTGTGCCAGTTTTCAAGGGGGATGCTTCCAGCTTTTGGCCATTCAGTATAATGTTAGTCGTGGGTTAGTCATAGATGGCCCTTATTATTTTGAAATATGTTCCTTCAATTCTTAGTTTATTTAGAGTTTTTAACATGAAGGGATATTGAATTGTATTGAAGGCTTTTTCTGTACCTATTGAGATAGCCATGTGGTTTTTGCCTTTAGTTCTGTTTATGTGATGAATCATATTTATTGATTTGCATATGCTGAGCTAACCTTGAATCCCAGAGATGACACCTACTTAATAGTGGTGGATAAACTTTTTGATGTGTTGCTGGATTTGGTTTGTCAGTATTTTGTTGAGGATTTTTCCATCAATGTTCATCAAAGATGTTGGCCTGAAGTTTTCTTTTTTTACTATTCTTGTATCTCTGTCAAGTTTTGTTATCAGGATGCTGCTGCCCTCATAGAATCAGCTGGGGAGGAGTCCCTCTTCTAAATTTTTGGAATAGTTTCTGTAGAAATAGTGCCAGCTTTTCTTTGTACATCTGGTAGACTTCAGCTGTGAATTCATCAGATCCTGGGCTTTTTTTGGTTGGTAGGCTATTTATTACTGATTCAATTTCAGAGCTCATTATTGGTCTGTTCAGGAAATCAGCTTTTTCCTGGTTCAGTCTTGGGAGGTTTCATGTGTCCAGGAATTTATCCATTTCTTTTAGATTTTCTAGATTATGTGCATAAAGATGTTTATAATATTCTCTGATAGTTTGTATTCCTGTGGGATCAGTGCTAATTTTCCCCTTGTTGTTTCTGGTTGTTTTTATTTGATTCCTCTCTCCTTTCTTCTTCATTAATGTAGCTAGTGGTCTATTTTTTTTTTTTTTCAAAAAGACAGCTCCTGGATTTGTTGATCTTTGAATTTTGTGTGTGTGTCTATCTCTTTCAGTTCAGCTCTGATTTTGGTGATTTCTTATCTTCTGCTAGCTTTGTTATTTGTTTGCTCTTGGTTCTCTAGTTCCTTTACTTGTAATGTTAGGTTGTTAACTGGAGCACTTTCTAACTTTTTGATTGGGCATTTAGTGCTATAAATTTCCCTCTTAACCCTGTAGCTATGTCCCAGAGATTCTGCTACATTGTCTCTTTGTTCTCATTAGTTTCAAAGAACTTGATTTCTGCCTTAATTTCATTATTTACCCCAAAACCATTCAATAACAGGTTATTCAACTTCCATGTAATTGTATGGTTTTGAGAGAATTTCTCAGTCTTGAATTCTAATTTGATTGCCCTGTGGGCTGAGAGATGGTTTGTTATCATTTCAGTTCTTTTGCATTTGCTGAGGAGTGTTTTACTTTCAGTTATGTGATTGATTTTAGAGTAAGTGCCATGTGGTGATGAGCAGAATGTATATTCTGTTATATTTTGGGAAAGGTTCTGTAGATACCTATCTAGTCCATTTGATCCAGGGCTGAGGTTCAGGTCCTGAATATCTTTGTTGTTTTCTGCTAGATGATTTGTCTAATATTGTCAGTGGGGTGTTAACATCTCCCATTATTATTGTGTGGGAGTCTAAATCTCTTTGCAGGTCTCTAAGAACTTGCTTTCCAAATCTGGTTGCTCTTGTGTTGCATGCATATATATTTAGGATAGTTAGATCTTCTTTTTGAATTAAATCCTTTACCCTTATGTAATGCCCTCCTTTGTCTTTTTAAAATCTTTGTTGGTTTAAAGTCTGTTTTGTCAGAAACTAGGATTGCTTTTTTCTGTTTTCCATTTGCTTGGTAGATTTTCCTCCATCTGTTTACTGTGATCCTATGTGTATCATTGCATGTGGGATGGATCTCTTGAAGACAGCATACCAATGGATCTTAGTTCTTTATCCAGTTTGCCACTCTGTGTCTTTTAATTTGGGTGTTTACATTTACATTTAAGGTTATTATTAATATCTGTATATTTGATCCTGTCATTATGTTAGCTGGTTAGTTTGCAGATTTGTTTATGTGGTTGCTTTATAATGTCACTGGTCTCTGTATTTCAGTGTGTTTTTGTAGTGGCTGTTAATGGTCTTTCCTTCCATGTTTATTGCTTCCTTCAGGAGTTCTTTTAAGGCAAGTCTGGTGGAAACAAATTCCCTCAGCATTTGCTTGTCTGAAAAGGATCTTATTTCTCCTTCACTTAAGAAGCTTGGTTTGGCCAGATAGGAAGTTCTGGTTTGGAATTTCTTTTCTTTAAGAATGTTGGCTTGTAGGGTTTCTGGCTTGTAGGATTTCTGCTGAGAGGTCTGCTGTTAGTCTGATGGGCTTCCCTTTGTAGGTGACCTGGCATTTCTTTTTAGCTGCTCTTATCATTTTTTCCTTCATTTCATCCTTGGAGAATCTGATGATTATGTGTCTTGAGGATGATATTCTTGTGGAGCATCTTACTGGAGTTTACTGGATTTCCTGAATTTGAATGTTGGCCTGTCTGTCTAGGTTGGGATACTTCTTATGGACAATATCCTGAAATATATTTTTCAAATTGGTTCCATTCTCCCCATCTCTTTCAGGTACACCAATCAGTCACAGATTCAGTCTCTTTACATAATCCTGTATTTCTTAGATGTTTTGTTCATTTTTTGTCAATATTTTTTCTCATTCTTGTCTATTTGTCTTATTTTTCGGAATATAGTATTCAAGCTCTGAGATTCTTCCCTTTGTTTGGTCTATCCTTCTATTAATAATTATTATTGCATTATTAAATTCTTTTAGTGTGTTTTTCAGCTCTATCAGGTCAGTTATGTTCTTGTCTCTACTGGTTTCTTTGTCAGCTCTTGCAATGTTTTATCATGATATTTAGCTTCTTTGCATTGTGTGCATTTTTATCCATATTCTGAATTCTACTTCTAATTCTAATTCCAATTCAGCCATCTCAGCCTCAGCCCAGTTCCAAACCCTTGCTGGATAGGTGATGCGGTCATTTGAAGAAAAGTAGGCACTTTGGCTTTTTGAGTTTTGAGCATTCTTGCACTGATCCTTTCTCATCTTTCTGGGCTTACCTACCTTCAATCTTTGAGGTTGCTGACCTTTGGATTTTTTTTTCTTTTAGCAGTCTTGCCACTTTTCCGTAGGGATGCTGCAGTTTGCTGGGGGTCTGCTCCCATCCCTAGTCACCTTGTATTTTCCAGTACCTGGAGGCATCACCAGTGAAGGCTGTGAAACAGCAAAGATGGTGGCCTTCACCTTTTTCTGAGAAATCTCTCCCAGGAAAGTATGGACCTGTTGCCAGCCAAAATGCACCTGTAGGAAGTGGCTGGAGACACTGCTTGGAAGCTTTCACCAAGTCCGGAGGAATGGGATCAGGAACTGCTTAAAGAGGAAGTCTGTCCATGTTTTGGTAAAGCAGCTGCGCTGTGCTGGGGGATCACTTCTGCCCCTGGTTGGTTTGGACTCTCCAAATCCTGCAGGCTGGAAGGGCTGAGTTGTCCAAATAGCAAAGATGTCAGCCTGTCCCTACACCCAGGAACTCTGTCCCAGATAGGCTCAACATTGTTGTTAGTAGCTGCTGGAATTCCAAGCCAGTGGGTCTTATCCTGTGAGACACCATGGAAGTGGGGCTTGCAGGCCATTGCTGCTTGACCTCCTAGATTTAGCCTCTTTCCTAGGGGTATGTATGGAGGTTGTATTAGTCTGTTCTCATGCTGCAATAAGAACATATTCAAGACTGGGTAATTTATAAAGGAAAGAGATTTAATTGACTCACAGTTCCACATGGCTGGGAGGCCTCACAATCATGGCAGAAGGTGAAGGAGGAGCAAAGGCACATCTTACATGGCAGCAGGCAAGAGAGTGTGTGCAGGGGAACTGCCCTTTAAAAACCATCAGATCTCATGAGACCTATTCACTGTCATGAGAACAGCACAGGAAAAACCTGCCCTCAGGATTCAATTACCTCCCAGAGGGTCCCTCCCACGACATGTGGGGATTATGGGAACTACAATTCAAGATGAGGTTTGGATGGGGACACCACCAAATAATATTATTATGCCCCTGGCCCCTCCCAAATCTCATGTCCTCATATTTTGAAACACAGTCATGCCCTTCCTACAGTACCCCAAAGTCTTAACTCATTCCAGCATTAACACAAAAGTCCAAGTCCAAAGTCTCATCTGAGACAAGGCAAGTCCCTTCAGTCTATGAGCCTGTGAAATCAAAAGCAAGTTAGTTACTTCCTAGATACAATGGAGGTACAACCACTGGGTAAATACACCTGTTCCAAATGTGAGAAATTGGCCAAAATAAAGAGGCTATAGACCCTGTGCAAGCCTGAAATCCAACAGGGCCCTCATTAAACTTTAAAGCTCCAAAATGACCTCCTTTGACTACATGTCTCACATCCAGGTCATGCTGGTGCAAGCAGTGGGCTCCCAATGCCTTGGGCAACTCTAACCCTGTGGCTTTGCAGAGTACAGCCCCCCAATCCTGGCTGCTTTCATGGGCTGGTGTTGAGTGTCTGTGGCTTTTCCAGGTGAATGGTGCAAGCTGTCAGGGGTTCTGGAGGATGGTGGCCCTCTCCTCACAGCTCCACTAGGCAGTGGGGACTCTATGTGGGGGCTTCAACCCTACATTTCCCTTTTGCACTACCCTAGCAGAGGTTCTCCATGGGGGCTCCACTCCTGCAGCAAACATCTGCCAGGAAATCCAAGCATTTCCATGCATCCTCTGAAATCTGGGTGGAGGTTCCAAACCTCAGTTCTTGACTTCTGGGTACCTGCAGGCTTAACATCACATGGAAGCTGCCAAGGCTTGGGGCTTGCACTCTCTGAAGCAATGGCCTCAGCTGTACATTGGCCCCTTTTAGCCACAACTGAAGCTGAAGTAGCTGGGACATGTCCTGAGGCTGCATAGAATAGTGGGTACCTGGCCAGCCCATGAAACAATTTTTCCCTCCTAGGCCTCTGGGCCTGTAATGGGAGGGTCTGCCATGAAGACCTCTGACTTGCCCTGGAGATATTTCCCCCATTGTCTTGGCAATTAACATTTGGCTTCTTGTTACTTATGCAAATTTCTGCAGCAGGCTTGAATTTCTCTCCAGAAAGTGGGTTTTTCTTTTCTATTACATTGTCAGGCTGCAAATTTTTCAAGTTTTTATGCTCTGCTTCATCTTTAATGCTTTTCTGCTTAGAAAGTTCTTCTACCAGATACCCTAAATCATCTCTCTCAAGTTCAAAGTTCCACAGATCTCTAGGGCAGGGACAAAATGCTGCCAGTCTCTTTGCATAGCAAGAGTGAGCTTTATTCCAGTTCCTCACAAGTTCTTCATCTCTATCTGAGACCACCTCAGCCTGGAATTTACTGTCTATATCACTATCAGCATTTTGGTCAAAGCCATTCAATAAGTCTCTAGGAAGTTGTGAACTTTCTCACATCTTCCTGTCTTTTGAGCCCTCCAAGTCTCTAGGAAGTTCCAAACTTTCTCACATTTTCCTATCTTCTTCTGAGCCCTCCAAACTGTTCTACTTTTACCTGTTACCCAGTTCCAAAGTTGCTTCCACATATTCAGGTATCTTTACAACACCTCCCCACTCCTGATACCAATTTACTGTATCAGTTTGTTCTCACACTGTTATAGGGACATACCTGAGACTGGGTAAGTTATAAAGGAAAGATGTTTAATTGACTCACGGGTACACATGACTGGGGAGGCCTCACAATCATGGCAGAAGGTGAAGGAGGAGCAAAGGCACATCTTACATGGCAGCAGGCAAGAGAGTGTGTGCAGGGGAACTGACCTTAATAAAACCATCAGATCTCATGAGACTTATTCACTATCATGAGAACAGCATGGGAAAAACCCATCCCCATGATTCAGTTACCTCCCACTAGGTCCTTCCAATGACATGTGGGGATTATGGGAGCTACAATTCAAGATATTTGGGTGGGGACACAACCAAATCATATCAGAAGTCCAAACTCCCACTTTGCCAGAGTTGCAGTTACTTTTGTTGGCAAGCCTGGAGCTAGAGTAGGTAAAGCTCCCGGGTCTCTGCATGCCTGAGGAGCTGCTCTGCCAAGACTCCACATATATTTGTGTGTCAGGCTGACGGCCCTGATGGAGTGGGTTCATGAGAGGATCTCCTGACCCAATGGTTGCAAAGATCCGTGGGAGAAGTTTGGGTTCCCAGGGTCGCACATTCACTCATGGCTTTCCCTGGAAAAGGGTGGGTTCTCTTGACTCTGTGTCACTTCTGGGTTGGCCATGATTTTACCTTGCTTTTCTCCCTTCTCCATGGGTCAAGTTGTTTCCTTAATTAGTTCTGATGTGAGTACCTGGATTTTTCAGTTGAAGGTGCTGTGTTTACTTACACCTTTCATTTATTTCTGTGAGAGCCACACACCCTAGCTGCTTCTATTAAGCCATCTTGGCCATTCCCAAGTCTAAGCTGTTGATAGAATTACAAAGGGAAAGGAGAAGAAGACAGCAAGAGTCGTGGAAAGAACATTGCCCTAGATGCCAGGTCACCTAAGCTTCAGTCTTAATTCTGCAAAAATCCTAGGAATTCATACAAGACCCATTCACAACTGTGTGTTTCAGTTTCCTTATATGTAAACTTAGGGGGTAGCTTGGGATACCGGTCTCATACTCAGGTAATTTCAGAGGCAAAACTACTAGATGTAAGGACAACAGGGAATGGTAGTTACTTAGGAAAATGAGAACATATGCTCTTCCCAAATGCATTCTAGTTAAAAAATTACTTTAGAACACTATGATAGCCTATAAAAGAAACATATATTCTCTGTGTCACTCAGGTTTCTCCAGCGAAACAGAACAAATAGGATGTTTCTTTTTTTCTTTAGAGGGACCAGCTCATGTGATTATAGATGCTGGCAAGTCCAGAGTCTATAGGGCAGGCCAGCAAGCTAGAACCTAAGACAAGAGTTGATAATGTAGTCTTGAGTCTAAAATCCAAAGGGCAGTTCACATTTTGGAAATTCAGGCAGAATTTTTACATTTTCAGGCAAAATTTCTTCTTCTCTCAGAAACGTAAGGCTTTCAACTGATTCAATGAGGCCCACTCACATTATTGAAGATAATCCCCTTTACTATAACCAACTGGTTATAGAAATTTACCACATTTAGAAAATACTTTTACAGCAACATCTAGACTAGTGTTTGACCAAACAACTGACCACCATTGCCTAGCCAAGTTGACACATAAATTAACCATCACAATCTACCATATAGACCCCAGATGAAACCATCCCTAAAGGCCCTTTGAGCTCTGATCTCTTATTATTTGATAGCATCTTTAAAATCCAAGCCAGAATTTCAGGTGTTTTCCCAACAAACATACAACAAAAGCATTTCCAGAAAGAAAGGTTGTTGTTAGGTATGAGTGAGAGGAACCAACACTGGGCACACACTCCTACTGCTGTGAAGGCCCATAACCCTTGTAATGCTTTGTTTGGATCTTATTCCCAAGATACTGCTAAGCTTTTATCATCGCTGAATCCTTACACAGTAATTGCTCATGCTTTGTTGCTCTTTTTCTCATCAATCAACTGGAGGGTGGAATGTATTAGGCTGGATTTGTTAACAGTGACTGATTCAACTTCTCTAGCATTAAAAAGTATTTTTTAAAAGGCATAGGATATAAAGAAAGTAAGGGAAGTTGTTTCTTAGAGCTTGCAATCTTACTTATGTCTGTGAATATCTATATACTTTGGACAAGATTTTTCCTCTCTGGGCTTCATACTGTATTAACAATAATTTCATTTCTCAGAGGTTATGCATATTTGTTTTGGTTGATCCTTTTAAAAATAAACATGCTAAACAAAAGCAAAAGAGTTGACTGTATCTACCCTTATATTTCTGATTTTTTGGCTCCTTATTTCCATAATAATGAGAGGCAAATTTCTAGATGAGCCTGCCTCCTGTCAGCAACATTTGGCAGACCTAGGATTATTGTGTGTAGCCTCAGGTAGGTCACTGTTTTTTTCTTATAAACATTGACACTATATTTTACAGCTCAAATTCACACTTTTCCTGAAATTAAAATAAGAAGGATACAAAATAATTAAATATCAGGATTAAGCATGCAGATTTTAGAAATTATGCACTTTTCAGAAATGGACATGAATACTAATGTTAAAAGAGAAGCTAAAGCAATACAAATTATTTTATTTAAAAATGTAGAAACATTGACTTTTAAAATTATTTCTAACACATAAACTGCTTTTGGGGATACCTTTCATGTAAATTGGCTTTCTGTTATGGAGAACAAGACTGAAAATTCACCCAAATCAAAACAGAGATCCAAATTGTCCCATAAACAGTTGCTTTGCAAAAAAAAGGCAATCTCTAAAATTTTAAGGAGAAAAATATACCTCGTATAAAGTGATTCCAGTAACTTTTAACATTTTATTCAGAGTAGAAAGGATAGTCTTAGATGGTATCTGGTATGATTCCAGGTGGTACATTTATTTAAGAGGTGTTAGGGTAAAGCCACCATGTCTGCAAAAGAGGCCCAGGAAAAGTAACTTATGCACGGATAGAGTTCTGCAGAATTGGCCAAGCTACCTGGACCCCACATTGTATTTCTCAAACCCTACAGCATTTGCAGTTTCAGATCCCCCATTCTGTTTCTGTATTATAGCTTGAGGGACTGCCTCAAGAGCTACTCAGTGTCTTGTTCACCTGCTAAATTACCCTGAAATTCTGCAAATGTCTCTCTGATAGCTTCCAATTATGGATGGTTGATGCTAACTTAACGCAGTCTTGGTTTCTACCTGGCCCCAAGCCCTAGGAGATGCCAAGCAATGCGTTATGAGAGATATGAAAAAGAGTCTTTCTTTAGATTAGTTAATATATGCATGTCATTAACTATTTTTTTCTTTTTACAATTTCATGACTGTCATTTTTTTCCTCATCAAAAGAACATGACTTACACAAGTCATATGAATAACATTTATATCCACTTGATAGGAAAAGTTCTTCTGAGAAAAACACTGTATTGAAATATTTCCAAGTAGCTTGTTTCTCCTTGAGACATTCAATAAATGGAGCAACCATTTAGAAACTACCCTCTTATTGGTCATAACACTCCTTCTTCATTTAACATCACATAAGTCAAGATGAAAGCTTGGAAGAAATATTTAAGTATTGTAATCCAATTTCACTTTAATTAATACTAAGTGAGACAGAAAAAAAGCAGTAATAATTGACAACTAGATATTTCAATTACTGGGACCTTAAAGTGCCTAGAGAGAGAAGAAGGTAAATTAGGCACCACAGGCAATTTTATGTTATACAGGTCTATCCAAGATTCTTCTATTTTTAGAGTGAGCATATAATTCATTCTCTAAACAAAAACACTTTTGAGAGTGAGAGGAGCACTATTAAAAATTATATCCAGATAAAATGAATTACCGGAAAACCTCCTCAATAAATAAGGGCATTATTAACCCCAGATTTGTTTGTTTTACCATATGCCTGAAACGGAAAAAGACAATACGTACAGCATAGGGATTAAACACAAAAATTAAAGTGATGTTAAGAGCTATGATATAGGTGTTTCTGACACTATTAACCAGGAAGCATCTTACTAGTTGAATGGAGTATTCAAATATCAGGATTGTACTGTAACATTTCAAAACTCCTAGAAGAATGCCCTAGTAATTGAAATTAGTAGGTAGTTAGAAGCCTCACATATATTTTTAATTTGGAAAAAATATGTATGTTTTAATAAAAATAATATACAAACTAACTGTGGTATTTCTCTACAATTGGATATAACCTAATGATGAGCATTAATAACTTCCTTATGAAATATGGCTTCTTTCTCTTTCTTTCTTTCTTCTTTCTTTCTTCTTCTTCTTTTTCTTTCTGTCTTCTTTCTTCTTTCTTTTTCTTTCTTCTTTCCTTCTTTCTTTCTTCCTTCCTTCCCTCCCTCCTTCCCTCCCTCTCTTCCTTCCTTCCCTCCCTCCCTCCCTCCATCCCTCCCTCCTTCCCTCTTTCCCTCCTTCTCCCTTTCCTTCCCTTCCCTCCCCTCCCCTCCCCTTCCCTTTCCTTTCCGTCCTTCTTTCCTTCCTTTTTTTCTTTTTCTTTTTCTTTTTGAGACAAGGTCTTGCTCTGTCACCCAGGCTGGAGTGCTGTGGTGTGATCTTGGCTCACTGCAACCTCTGTCCTCCAGGCTCGTGCAATCCTCCCACCTCAGCCTTCCAAGTAGGTGGGACCACAGACACACACCATTTTTCTTTCTTTCTTTCTTTCTTTCTTTCTTTCTTTCTTCTCTTTCTTTCTTTTTCTTTTTGTTTATTTCAAGAAGTTCTAGCTGGAGGTAAAACAGTTTGTTATTCTTCTAAACTGACTTTTCTTAACTTCTTGTAAGAATATGAGAATTAGAACAAACTCTTATGGTAAATTTTAGGATGCAAATAATAATATTTCACTATGAATTGAAATTATGTTCTGCTATATCTATAGAAACAAATTTTGCTTATTTCCAGTTCAAGGAGAAATTAAGACTTCATAGAGTAATTTTTGAGAAGAGCCTCGCTGGAATAGAAATCTGTACTCTCTAAAATACTTTGAAACATTCTGCTTCACTATAAAAGACATTTAACTCTATAATGAAAATTACAAAGGAAAAGAACATCTGATTTAATCAGAATTGTTTCAACTAAAATAGATACTTAGACACTAAGTCAGAAAATCTAGAGTATGTCTGTCGACTCAAATTCCTAATTTACATCCAAATAGACTTTTTTAGTTCCAAAGTTGGCCTATCATGATGCTTTACTGAAATGTTTCTTAGACCCATTGTGCAGATGGCTGGGCCTAAAGCATTGCCAGGATAAAGGTAGTTAGATAGTCATGAATCCAAATCACTGGGTGTTATTAAAAGACTGGTTTAAGTCAGAGGGGAAAAAAGTGAAATTATCCTCTCAGATAGAAAAAAGAAGGCAATCAAGACAAATAACTAGATGACAGAAGCTGGTCATACTAGCTGATACGGCAAGGGCTGCAGTCTCAGACTCTGTGGCCTAAAGAACATTGTCATGTTTTGTGATTGAGAATTTTCCACTGTTAGCATCTTTAGAGTACAGAGAGAGGTTATTGGAAGTTAGAAAAGAGCACAAGTCTTTTTTCAATGAATGAGGAGATAGAGATAAACCAGTTTGTGGTACCAGTTTGTGGTACTTTGCCACAGCAACCCCAGCAAACTAATATACTCTGATCCTAATATGAAAGCTATAGACCCATGCTACCCTCAGGTGTGGAGAGTAAACTCATACTACCTGTATGTCACAGGAATTCTCTGAGAAAATAACGTAGTATCATACCAGACTACCAAAATCCTGAGATCTCTGTAGAATAAAATGCAAAACTACTTTTCTTTTCTTTTTATTCTTTTTTAGAGATATGGTCTCATTATGTTACCCAGGCTGATCTCAAACTCCTAGGCTCAAGTGATCTTTTCTCTTCAACCTTCTGAGTACTTAGGATTATAGGTGCATGCCACTATGCCTGGCTAAAACCACTTTATAGTAACACAAATCCAAGGGTAAATGTGATTTCAATAAAAAAGTCACTGATAAAGATGAGATCACAACAAGTAATGAAATACTACAAAGGGATATGATCCTCCATAAGGAAGAAGCAGAAGATACAATAAACAAAAGATTAGCAACCCTTAAACTTCAGATAATAGAATTTTCAGAACTAACAAATTTAAGCTATAGTTAGAAAAAGAATTATCTACTATACTATATCCAAGTCCTAATTGAAAGAATGACTAAAGAAAAAATCTCTTGTATAATTAACCTGAACTAGGAAAGAGGAAATGGAATGCAAGAGGCAATAATGATCATTAAAATTGGTAGAAATATAAACAAATCTTAATAAGCATTTGCTAAACAAAGAAAACAACACAAGTAATAGTCTGGAGCTTAAACCAAGTTGGAAATAAAACGCAAGGCAATAATAAAATAGAACTGGTAAAGGATAAACAGTATAAAAGCACTTGAAAGTCCTTGTTTTATGAGTATAGTGGAGATATTGATTAATTTTATAATTTGTTAAGTCAAGTATACATATGAAACATGTAGTGTACCTACTAGAAAAATTAATGACCTTCACACAAGTACAGAAGGAATACGGCAAGTGACAAATAAAATCCAATGAGAAAAATAGAATGTAGGAAGGGATTACAAAATATAAATAAAACAAAAGCATAATCTAAATACATTTAAAAATTAGTAGTAAAATTTAAAAGATTAAAGTTATTTGGTAAATAAATGCTTGGATTGAATTAAAAATTTAGTTTTATCTATTTATAAGAGACATGGCTAAAATGTATGGCACAGAAAGGATGAATGTAAAAAGGTAGAAAAATGCATTGGTATTAAATTGCTACATCAGCTTTTTTCTGGATATTATTTCATTTCCAGATATTAATCAATATCCAAAGAAAACTGATGTAGTAATATGAATATCCAACATAATAGAGTTCAAGAAAATATGCCTTCTTGGTGATAAATTATATAATTACATGGAGATAAAAGAAAAAAATCAGGAATATATCATCAGTTCTGAATCATTTTCTACCTAAAAACATAGCATCAAAATGAAAATGCTATAATCTAGGGGAGATTTTAAAACATTTTCTTAATAATTGATAGACTCGAGGAAACTGTTACTAAATATATAAAATTTTGATCATCAACCACAATAGGCTTGAAAGAAATTATACTTATAGAATTCTCACTCAACAATGAAAAACGTATACTTTTTTCAAGCAAATATAAAACATTTATAAAAATAGAACACATACCAGACTACAATGGAATTTTGAACAAATACCAAAGAATTAACATATAAACTATTCTCCAACCAATACACAATAAAATTGTAAGTCAGTTACAAAGATATGGCAACCCCCGTGGACCTGGAAACTTTAGAACAGACATGTGTTCTAAATATCTAATAATTCTAAATAATTCATTGGTGAAGATATAAATTATAATGACAATACAAAACATTATACACGGAAAACCTATGTGGGATACAGGCAAAAAATATATACATCAAACTGTAGAGCTCCAAATGTACTTATTAGAAAAGAAGAAAGATTGAAAATTAATAAGTTCTGTTTATAATGAAAATGGCTGGAAAAACAAAATCAAAATATCAAACATGAAAATAAAAATGATACCAATTAAGGCAAAAATTAAAGTAATAGAAAAAATTAGAGGATCAGCATAACCAAAAGCTGGTTCTACGTGAAGACTAATAGTCATATCTCTGGCTAGACTGAATTGGAGAAAAATGTAAAGTTACAAGTAAAAAATATTAAGAATGAAAGATGACATAACATTAATTAGACATTGACAAAATTATAAGGATGAGTTATAAGTAAATTTATCAAATAAATATGAAAATAATTTCTATCAAATCCAATTTACAAAGCAGAAAATCTGAATAGACTTATAGACATTAAGTAAATCAATTTTTCTGTTTTTGTTTTTACAAAACAAAAACAAAATAATATTTACCAAAAAAAGAAAAACCCCAAACCAAAGATACCAGAGTAGATAACAACCAGGTCAGATAGTTTTACAGGTAAATTCTACCAAATGTTTAAAACATAGATTAGCTCTCACTAATACAAAATCTTAAGAGTACAAAAAAATCAAAGGTCCTCAAATAATTTTATGTGGTATTGTGTTAACCTAAACTCTGGATATTATTCATGCAATAAAGAAAAACTTAGGATAATCTCATACAGATAAAAGAATCATAAACAATAAAATATTTGGAAGCAAATTCAACAATGTGTAAAATAAATTTTGACATTGTGATCCACTACAGTGGAAGCCTAGGAAAGAGGTAATTTTGCCTGCATTTCCTATAATGGTAAAATAGTAGAATTCTTATGATTTTCAGAGCTGTGAATGGAAAAATATTTTATATTTTATTTGGTGTTTGAAATAGGAATAGTATTTCTTCTTCTAGGAAGAGACTTGCTATTGGGTTTGAACCTACTTTTCAATGTTTAGAAACATATTTTGTTGCTTAGACTTACGAAATATTAAATAATGCATAAAATCCATCCCAAGGATGTCTGTCGGTTTCAACTTCAACATGTAAAGAACTTGTAAGCTATCACTCATATCTTTACACTAAGGGAAAGCTAGGCAAGTACTTTTCTTGCAGATGTCATAGGACTGAGGTCACAGGGCAAACTGCATCCCCTAAATTTGGAGAGACAAGTAAATTTGGAGAATTAGAGCCAAGATCTCTTTGCCTAGATCAGAAGCCACTGGAGTCATAAACTAGTAGAATCACCTACATAGTAATTTTGATGAATTGCTGGAAGCTGCGTTTGGATTAGCGTAAGAGTGAGAAATTTCTTGCACATTTTGGGATTTGACTTCCAGGAACCCCACTAGGTTCTCATGATAAATAAATGAGAAAGAATACCTCTTGGCTCTGGTAGTAGGAGGGGAGAGCATTCCTTGTGAGGTATACCTAGACCTTCTTCAAACAGAAGTATAATGTATTTAAGGATAAATTATACAACCTAAGTACATAAAATAAGACTTAAAATAGATAGATTAGATTCATGAATGAGAAGAGGCTTGCTTTTCTAAAATTGATAAACTCAATATAACTCTCTATATAATTAGAAAACCCATAGTGTTGTTGGGTTGTGGGTTTTTTTGCACAACTTGCTGAGCTTATTTGAAAATTCTTATATATAAGTATCTTAGTCCATTTTGTGCTTCTTTAACAGAATACCCCAGGCTAGGCAATTGATAATGAAAAAAAAAATTCTTAGAGTTTTGGAGACTGGGAAGTACAAAGTTGAGGGGCCTGCATCTGGTGAGGGCCTTCTTGCACCCTCATTCCATGATGGAAGGCAAGAGAATGAAGAAGAACAAGAGGAGCAGAGAGAGAAAAATGAGGTCAAACTCATCTTTTTTATCAGAAACCTAATCCAGAGACAATAACCCATTCTCATGATAATGGCCTTAATCCATTTATGAGAGCAGAGCACTTATGACCTAATTACCTCTTAAAGGTCTCACCTCTCAACACATTTGCATTGGGGATTAAGTTGCCAACACACAAACTTTGCAAAACACATTCAATTTTCAGCAATGAATAAATGGCCAAAAACTCAGCCAAGTAAAATATAAAACAGAAAAATAATTAGGTAGAACTTTTCTTACCAAATGTCAATAATTAATATAAAGCTATAGTAATTAAAATAGTGTGATCTTGATTTAGGCATAGACAAATGGAGACTGACACATATTAAATGGCCTCAAAACAGACCCACAGAGTTATGGTAAGTTATCATGTGATAGATGTGAAAGTACTATACAGTGGTGAGAGATTCAGCTATTCAATAAATGATATTTATTGGGAAAGTTTGTGATCTATATGAAAAGAGATAACCTTCATCTCTATTTCATATTACACATGAAAAATAATTTTCATTTTGTCATTAATGGACTAAATGTGAAAAAGCTTAAAATATTTAGAAGAAAATTTAAGTGGATACCTTTGTAATCTCAGGATAACAAATCATCTCTTAAAAATACACAAAGTTACAAATTATAAAGAAAAAGATGGATACAGGTGATTATAGTAAAATCATAAATTTGTATATGTGAAAAGACATAATGAACAACTAAAACAAATAGATATTACTTACTACTCATAATATTTGAAAAAGAATTAACTCGGTAATATCAAGTGATGGTGAAGATGTGAGGAAACACACACATCATTGGTGTGTGTATTAACACACTCAGCCTTGAGAGGTAGAGCAAAATGGTAGACTAGAAGTCTCCACCAGTTGTCCCCCCAGACAAGGGCACCAACTTAACAACAACCTACACAACAAAAGCATCTGATTTTTGGTTCTTATGAAGGTGCTTTTGTTGTGTAGGTAGTCGGTAAGTAACTCTCATATCACTGAAAGAGGCACTGAAGGGGTAGGAAAAACAATCTTAAATTGCTGATGCCACACGTTTCCTATTCACCGGCAGTGGTGACATAGTTCAGAAAGCATTTCTGTGCTCTGGAGAGATGGAGAGCCAGCAATTTTGAGGCATTGAATTCAGTCTTGCCCTTGTTATACCAGAAAGCAAAAAACGGACCAAACTCAGCTGATACCTACCCATGGAGGAAGCATTTAAACCAGCCATAGCCAGAGGGGAGTCATCAATTCCAGTGGTTGGAACTTGAGTTCCTGCAAGCCTTGTCACAGTGGGCTAAAGCATTCCAGGACCCCAAATAAACTTGAAAGGCAATCTAAGCCACAAGGACTGTAAAACCTAGGTGAGTCCTAGGGCCGAACCGGGCCCAGAGAGAGTAAACTGGGTTGGGCATGCAACCAACGTAGACACCAGCCAGGGCAGCTAAGGAAGTGCTGGCATCACCCATTCCTTAACCCCAGTCTGCACAGCTCTTGTCTTCAAAAGAAACTCTTTCCTTCTGCTTGAGAGTAAGAGATGGAAGAGTTGTGGACTTAGTCTTGCATCTTGGAAACCAGCTCAGCCACAGAAGAATAGGGCACTAGTCAGAGTCATGAAGCCCCTTTTTAGGCTCTAGCTATCAAACATTTCTAGACACACTTTGGGCCAGAAGAGAACTGATTGCCTAGAAAGGAAGGAACTCGTCCTGGCAGCATTCATCGCCTGCTAACTAAAGAGCTCTTGGACCCTGAATAACCAGCAGCAATACCCAGGTACTATGACAGGAACCTTGGGTTAGATGCTAAGACTTGCTGGCCACCGACAAGACTCAACACATTCCCAGCTGTGACAGCTACAGCATGAGAGTCCTTCTATGTGAGAAAAGCAGAGAAAAAGGCAAAGGGAAATTTGTCTTGAATCTTATGTACCCACTTGGCTATAGTGAGGTAGATCACCAAGTGGGATCTTGGGGTCACCATTTCCAGGACTGGCTCTTGGACAGCATTTCTGGACCTGCCCTGGGCTATAGGGGAGCCCACTGCTCTGAAGGATGGGTCCCAGGCTAGGATACACTCACCATAAGCTGACCAAAGAGCCCTTGGTCCTTAAGGGAACATTGGCAGTAGTCTGGCATTACTCCCAGTGGGCCTGAGGTGATGGTGGCCATGGGGTGAAGCTCCTCTGTCTTTGGAAAGAGGAGAGAAGAGTGACAAAAACTGCATCTTGTGGCTTGAGTGCCAGCTCAGCCACAATACAATAGAACACTGGATGGATTTCTATGGTTTTTGACTGTCCCTAACAATATATCTTAAAAGAATGAGAAAAGCAAGAGCTAACCAATCCCCAAATTAGTAGAAGATACATAATAAGTATCAGAGCAGAAATATATAAAATTGAAATAAAAAATACGAAAGCCCAATGAAACAAAAAAGTTGGTATTTGAAATGCTAAACATAATTGACAAAACTGTAGACAGATTATCTAACAAGACGAGAGAGAAGATACATATAAATATAAATAAAATCAGAGATGAAAAAGGAGACATTACAACTGATACTGCAGAAATTCAAAGGGTCATTCAGGGCTGCTATGAGCAATTATATGGAAGTATATTGGAAAATTTATTTATTTATTTTTTTTTTTTCAGGTGTAACTCTTTTTTTTATTTATTATTATTATACTTTAGGTATATCTCCCAATGCTATCCCTCCCCCCTACCCCCACCCCACAACAGTCCCCAGAGTGTGATGTTCCCCTTCCTGTGTCCATGTGTTCTCATTGTTCACTTCCCACCTATGAATGAGAATATGCGGTGTTTGGTTTTTTGTTCTTGCGATAGTTTACTGAGAATGATGATTTCCAATTTCATCCATGTCCCTACAAAGGACATGAACTTATCATTTTTTATGGCTGCATAGTATTCCATGGTGTATATGTGCCACATTTTCTTAATGCAGTCTATCATTGTTGGACATTTGGGTTGGTTCCAAGTCTTTGCTATTGTGAATAATGCTGCAGTAAACACACGTGTGCATGTGTCTTTATAGCAGCATGATTTACAGTCCTTTGGGTATATACCCAGGAATGGGATGGCTGGGTCAAATGGTATTTCTAGTTCTAGATCCCTGAGGAATCGCCACACTGACTTCCACAAGGGTTGAACTAGTTTACAGTCCCACCAACAGTGTAAAAGTGTTCCTATTTCTCCACATCCTCTCCAGCACCTGTTGTTTCCTGACTTTTTAATGATTGCCATTCTAACTGGTGTGAGATGGTATCTCATTGTGGTTTTGATTTGCATTTCTCTGATGGCCAGTGATGGTGAGCATTTTTTCATGTGTTTTTTGGCTGCATAAATGTCTTCTTTTGAGAAGTGTCTGTTCATGTCCTTGGCCCACTTTTTGGTGGGGTTGTTTGTTTTTTTCTTGTAAATTTGTTTGAGTTCATTGTAGATTCTGGATAATAGCCCTTTGTCAGATGAGTAGGTTGCGAAAATTTTCTCCCATTTTGTAGGTTGCCTGTTCACTCTGATGGTAGTTTCTTTTGCTGTGCAGAAGCTCTTTAGTTTAATTAGATCCCATTTGTCAATTTTGGCTTTTGTTGCCATTGCTTTTGGTGTTTTAGACATGAAGTCCTTGCCCATGCCTATGTCCTGAATGGTAATGCCTAGGTTTTCTTCTAGGGTTTTTATGGTTTTAGGTCTAACATTCAAGTCTTTAATCCATCTTGAATTAATTTTTGTATAAGGTGTAAGGAAGGGATCCAGTTTCAGCTTTCTCCATATGGCTAGCCAGTTTTCCCAGCACCATTTATTAAATAGGGAATCCTTTCCCCATTTCTTGTTTTTGTCAGGTTTGTCAAAGATCAGATAGTTGTAGATATGCAGCATTATTTCTGAGGGCTCTGTTCTGTTCCATTGATCTATATCTCTGTTTTGGTACTAGTACCATGCTGTTTTTGTTACTGTAGCCTTGTAGTATAGTTTGAAGTCAGGTAGTGTGATGCCTCCAGCTTTGTTCTTTTGGCTTAGGATTGACTTGGCGATGTGCGCTCTTTTTTGGTTCCATATGAACTTTAAAGTAGTTTTTTCCAATTCTGTGAAGAAAGTCATTGGTAGCTTGATGGGGATGGCATTGAATCTATAAATTACCTTGGGCAGTATGGTCATTTTCACAATATTGATTCTTCCTACCCATGAGCATGGAATGTTCTTCCATTTGTTTGTATCCTCTTTTATTTCCTTGAGCAGTGGTTTATAGTTCTCCTTGAAGAGGTCCTTCACATCCCTTGTAAGTTGGATTCCTAGGTATTTTATTCTCTTTGAAGCAATTGTGAATGGGAATTCACTCATGATTTGGCTCTCTGTTTGTCTGTTGTTGGTGTATAAGAATGCTTGTGATTTTTGTACATTGATTTTGTATCCTGAGACTTTGCTGAAGTTGCTCATCAGCTTAAGGAGATTTTGGGCTGAGACAATGGGGTTTTCTAGATATACCATCATGTCATCTGCAAACAGGGACAATTTGACTTCCTCTTTTCCTAATTGAATACCCTTGATTTCCTTCTCCTGCGTAATTGCCCTGGCCAGAACTTCCAACACTATGTTGAATAGGAGTGGTGAGAGAGGGCATCCCTGTCTTGTGCCCGTTTTCAAAGGGAATACTTCCAGTTTTTGCCCATTCAGTATGATATTGGCTGTGGGTTTGTCATAGATAGCTCTTATTATTTTGAGATACGTCCCATCAATACCTAATTTATTGATAGTTTTTAGCATGAAGGGTTATTGAATTTTGTCAAAGGCCTTTTCTGCATCTATTGAGATAATCATGTGGTTTTTGTCTTTGGTTCTGTTTATATGCCGGATTACATTTATTGATTTGCGTTTATTGAACCAGCCTTGCATCCCAGGGATGAAGTCCACTTGATCATGGTGGATAAGCTTTTTGATGTGCTGCTGGATTCTGTTTGCCAGTATTTTATTGAGGATTTTTGCATCGATGTTCATCAAGGATATTGGTCTAAAATTCTCTTTTTTGGTTGTGTCTCTGCCCGGCTTTGGTATCAGGATGATGCTGGCCTCATAAAATGAGTTAGGGAGGATTCCCTCTTTTTCTATTGATTGGAATAGTTTCAGAAGGAATGGTACCAGTTCCTCCTTGTACCTCTGGTAGAATTTGGCTGTGAATCCATCTGGTCCTGGACTTTTTTTGATTGGTAAGCTATTGATTATTGCCACAATTTCAGGTCCTGTTATTGGTCTATTCAGAGATTCAACTTCTTCCTGGTTTAGTCTTGGGAGGGTGTATGTGTCGAGGAATTTATCCATTTCTTCTAGATTTTCTAGTTTATTTGCGTAGAGGTGTTTGTAATATTCTCTGATGGTAGTTTGTATTTCTGTGGGATTGGTGATGATATCCCCTTTATCATTTTTTATTGCATCTATTTGATTCTTCTCTCTTTTTTTCTTTATTAGTCTTGCTAGCAGTCTATCAATTTTGTTGATCCTTTCAAAAAACCAGCTCCTGGATTCATTAATTTTTTGAAGGGTTTTTTGTGTCTCTATTTCCTTCAGTTCTGCTCTGATTTTAGTTATTTCTTGCCTTCTGCTAGCTTTTGAATGTGTTTGCTCTTGCTTTTCTAGTTCTTTAGGGTGATGTTAGGGTGTCAATTTTGGATCTTTCCTGCTTTCTCTTGTGGGCATTTAGTGCTATAAATTTCCCTCTACACACTGCTGTGAATGTGTCCCAGAGATTCTGGTATGTTGTGTCTTTGTTCTCATTGGTTTCAAAGAACATCTTTATTTGTGCCTTCATTTCGTTATGTACCCAGTAGTCATTCAGGAGCAGGTTGTTCAGTTTCCATGTAGTTGAGCGGTTTTGAGTGAGATTCTTAATCCTGAGTTCTAGCTTGATTGCACTGTGATCTGAGAGATAGTTTGTTATAATTTCTATTCTTTTACATTTGCTGAGGAGAGCTTTACTTCCAAGTATGTGGTCAATTTTGGAATAGGTGTGGTGTGGTGCTGAAAAAAATGTATATTCTTTTGATTTGGGGTGGAGAGTTCTGTAGATGTCTATTAGGTCCGCTTGGTGCAGAGCTGAGTTCAATTCCTGGGTATCCTTGTTGATTTTCTGTCTCGTTGATCTGTCTAGTATTGACAGTTGGGTGTTAAAGTCTCCCATTATTAATGTGTGGGAGTGTAAGTCTCTTTGTAGGTCACTCAGGACGTGCTTTATGAATCTGGGTGCTCCTGTATTGGGTGCATATATATTTAGGATAGTTAGCTCTTCTTGTTGAATTGATCCCTTTACCATCATGTAATGGCCTTCTTTGTCTCTTTTGATCTTTGTTGGTTTAAAGTCTGTTTTATCAGAGACTAGGATTGCAACCCCTGCCTTTTTTTGTTTTCCATTTGCTTGGTAGATCTTCCTCCATCCTTTTATTTTGAGCCTATGTGTGTCTCTGCATGTGTGATGGGTTTCCTGAATACAGCACACTGATGAGTCTTGAGTCTTTATCCAATTTGCCAGTCTGTGTCTTTTAATTGGAGCATTTAGTCCATTTACATTTAAAGTTAATATTGTTATGTGTGAATTTGATCCTGTCATTATGATGTTAGCTGGTTATTTTGCTTGTTAGTTGATGCAGTCTCTTCCTAGTCTTGATGGTCTTTACATTTTGGCATGATTTTGCAGTGGCTGGTACCGGTTGTGCCTTTCCATGTTTAGCGCTTCCTTCAGGAACTCTTTTAGGGCAGGCCTGGTGGTGACAAAATCTCTCAGCATTTGCTTGTCTGTAAAGTATTTTATTTCTCCTTCACTTATGAAGCTTAGTTTGGCTGGATATGAAATTCTGGGTTGAAAATTCTTTTCTTTAAGAATGTTGAATATTGGCCCCCACTCTCTTCTGGCTTGTAGAGTTTCTGCCGAGAGATCTGCTGTTAGTCTGATGGGCTTCCCTTTGAGGGTAACCCGACCTTTCTCTCTGGCTGCCCTTAACATTTTTTCCTTCATTTCAACTTTGGTGAATCTGACAATTATGTGTCTTGGAGTTGCTCTTCTCAAAGAGTATCTTTGTGGCGTTCTCTGTATTTCCTGAATGTGAATGTTGGCCTATCTTGCTAGATTGGGGAAGTTCTCCTGGATAATATCCTGCAGAGTGTTTTCCAACTTGGTTGCATTCTCCCCGTCACTTTCAGGTACACCAATCAGATGTAGATTTGGTCTTTTCACATAGTCCCATATTTCTTGGAGGCTTTGCTCGTTTCTTTTTATTCTTTTTTCTCTAAACTTCCCTTCTCGCTTCATTTCATTCATTTCATCTTCCATGGCTGATACCCTTTCTTCCATTTGATTGCATCGGCTCATGAGGCTTTTGCATTCTTCACGTAGTTCTCGAGCCTTGGTTTTCAGCTCCATCAGCTCCTTTAAGCACTTCTCTATATTGGTTATTCTAGTTATACATTCTTCTAAATTTTTTTCAAAGTTTTCAACTTCTTTGCCTTTGGTTTGAATATCCTCCCATAGCTCAGAGTAATTTGATCGTCTGAAGCCTTCTTCTCACAGCTCGTCAAAGTCATTCTCCGTCCAGCTTTGTTCCGTTGCTGGTGAGGAACTGCGTTCCTTTGGAGGAGGAGAGGCCCTCTGCTTTTTAGAGTTTCCAGTTTTTCTGCTCTGTTTTTTCCCCATCTTTGTGGTTTTATCTACTTTTGGTCTTTGATGATGGTGATGTACAGATGGGTTTTTGGTGTGGATGTCCTTTCTGTTTGTTAGTTTCCCTTCTAACAGACAGGACCCTCAGCTGCAGGTCTGTTGGAGTACCTGGCCGGCCGTGTGAGGTGTCAGTCTGCCCCTGCTGGGGGTGCCTCCCAGTTAGGCTGCTCGGGGGTCAGGGGTCAGGGACCCACTTGAGGAGGCAGTCTGCCCGTTCTCAGATCTCCAGCTGAGTGCTGGAAGAATCACTGCTCTCTTCAAAGCTGTCAGACGGGGACATTTAAGTCTGCAGAGGTTACTGCTGTCTTTTTGTTTGTCTGTGCCCTGCCCCCAGAGGTGGAGCCTACAGAGGCAGGCAGGCCTCCTTGAGCTGTGGTGGGCTCCACCCAATTCGAGCTTCCAGGCTGCTTTGTTTACCTAAGCAAGCCTGGGCAATGGCGGGTTCCCCTCCCCCAGCCTCGCTGCCACCTTGCAGTTTGATCTCAGACTGCTGTGCTAGCAATCAGCGAGACTCCGTGGGCATAGGACCCTCTGAGCCAGGTGCGGGATATTATCTCCTGGTGCGCCATTTTTAAAGCCCGTCGGAAAAGCACAGTATTCGGGTGGGAGTGACCCGATTTTCCAGGTGCCGTCTGTCACCCCTTTCTTTGACTAGGAAAGGGAACTCCCTGACCCCTTGTGCTTCCCGAGTGAGGCAATGTCTCGCCCTTTTTGGGCTCGCGCACGGTGCGCGCATCCACTGATGTGCGCCCACTGTCTGGCACTCCCTAGTGAGATGAACCGGGTACCTCAGATGGAAGTGCAGAAATCACTCGTCTTCTGCGTCGCTCACGCTGGGAGCTGTAGACCGGAGCCGTTCCTATTTGGCCATCTTGGCTCAAGAATCCTACATTGGAAAATTTAGAAGAAATGGGCAAATTTCTTAGAAATATACAACCTACCCATATTGAACCAGGGATAAATCCAAAACCTGAACAGACCAATTATAAGTAATGTGATCAAAGTCATAATAAAAATTCTTCTAGTAAAGGAAAGGCTGGGAACCAATGGCTTCAGTGCTGAATTCTAGCAAACATGTTAAGAACTAATACAATCCTACTCAAACCATTTTGAAAAATAGAGTAGGAGGAAGGACTTCCAAACTCACTCTATGAGGCCAATATTATCCTGATAACAAAACCAGACAAAGACACATCAAAAACAAACAGACTAACTATATGCCAATATCTCTGATGAATATTTATGCAAAAATTCTCAATAAAATATTAGCAAACCAAATTTATTAATATATTATAAAGCTCATTCATCAAGACTAAGTGGGATTTATCCCAGAGGGGCAAGGATGGTTCAGAATATGCATATCAATCAATGAGATACATCAAATCAACAGAATAAATTACAAAATCAATATGATCAATTGATGCTGAAAAAGAATTTGATGAAATTCAACATCTGTTCTAGATTAAAAAAATCCTAACAAAAGTGCCCGTGCAGGGAACATACCTCAATGTAATAAAAACCATGTATGACAGACCCACAGCACGTTTCATACTGAATGGGGAGAAACTGAAAGGCTTTTTTTCCAAGATCTGGAACATGACAAGAATGCCCACTTGCACCACTGTTATTCAACACAGTACTGGAAGTCCTACCTAAAGTGATCAACAAGAGAAAGAAACAAAGGGCATCCAAATTGGAAAGGAAGAAGTCAAATTATCCTATCTAATATGTGGAAAAATCTAAAGATACCATAAGAACACTATTAGAACTGATAAATTCATTAAAGTTGCAGGATACAAAATTAACACACCAAAATCAGTAGCATATCTATAGGCCCACAACGGACAATGTGAGAAAGAAATTTAAAAAGTAATTTCATTTACAGTAGCCACAAATAAAATTAAATACCTGGGAATTAACTTAGCCAGAGATGAGTAAAATCTCTATAATGGAAACTATAAAACACTGATGAATGAAATTGAGGAGGACACCACAAAGGGAAAGTTATTCCATGTTCATGGATTGGAAGAATGTTGTTCAAATGTCCATACTACCCAAAGCAATCTGCAGATTAAATGCAATCTATATCAAGATACCAATGACATTCTTCACAGAAATAGAAAAAAATTATCTTAAAATTTATAAAAACCATAAAAGACCTAGTATAGCCAAAGCTATCTTGAGCAAAAAAGTACAAAACTCAGGGGAATCACATTACCTGACTTCAAATTATGCTACTGAGCTGTAGTAATCAAAACAGCATGGTACTAGCATAAAAGCCGACACACAGACCAATGAAACAGAGTAGAGAACCCAGAAACAAATTCACACACAGCAAACTCATTTTCAATAAAGTTGCTAAGAACATACACTGGGGGAAAGACAGTCTCTTCTATAAGTGGTGACAGAAAAACTGGATATCCATAGGCAGAGTGAAACTAGACCACTATCCTTTGCAATATAAAAATTAAATCAAAATGGATTAAAGAACAAATACCAAAGAATTAACATACAGAGAAAAATGAAGGTCCAAGATCTCAAACTGTAAAACTACCACAAGAAAACGTTGAGGAAACTGTCCAGACATTTGTCTGTGCAAAGATTTCTTGAGTAATAACCCACAAGCACAGGCAACCAAAGCAAAAATGGAAAATGGCATCACATTAAGTTAAAAAGCTTCTGCACAGCAAAGGATACAGTTAGCAAAGTAAAGAGAAAACCCCATAGACTGGGAGGAAATATTTGCAAACCACCCATCTGACCAGGGATTCATAACCAGAATGTATAAGAAGTTCAAACAACTCAACATGAAAAAAACTAATAACTCTATTTTTAAAAGGGCCAAAGATTTGAATAGACATTTGTCAAAAGAAGACATACAAGTGGCAAACAGACATATGAAAAGTTGCTCAACATTATTGATCATCAGAGAAATGCAAATCAAAACTACAATGAGCTATCATCTCACCCCAATTAAAACGGTTTATATCCAAAAGACAGGCAATAGGAAATGCTTTCAAGGATATGGAGAAAAGGCAACACTGTTCACTGTTGGTGGGAATGTAAATTAGTATAACCACTATGGATAATAGTTTGGAGATTTCTAAAAAAACTAACAATTGAGCTACCGTATGATCCAGCAATTCCACTGCTGGGTATATAACTAAAAATAAGGAAGTCAATATGTCAAAGATATATTTGCATTCTCATGTTTGTTTCAGCTCTGTTCACAATCAACAAGATTTGGAATCAACCTAAGTGTCCATCAACAGATTAATGGATAAAGAAAATGTGGTACTTATTCATAATGGAGTCCTACTCAGCCATAAAAAAGAATAAAATTCAGTCACTTGCAACAACATGGGTTGTTGCAGGTCATTATGTTAAGTGAAATGAGCTAAGCACAGAAAGACAACCATCACATGTTCTTACTTATCTGTGGCATCTTTAGATACCAAAAATCAAAATTGGATTCATGAACACAGAGAGTAGAAGGATGATTGCTAGAGCCTGAGAAGGGTAGTGGGAATTGGGCATGAGTTGGGGATGGTTAATGGGTATAAACAATAGAAACAATGAATTAAACCTAATATTTAATAGTATAACAGGGTGACTAGAGTTAAAAAAGTTAATTGTACATTTAAAAATAGCTAAAAGAATATAATTGGATTGTTTTTAACAAAAAGCATAAATACTTGAGGGGATGGGTACCCCATTCTTCATGATGTGATTATTACTCATTCCATGCCTGTATCAAAACATCTCATACCTCATAACTGTATACATCTACTATCTGTCCACAGAAATTAAAAAATAAAATATCATTCCTCAACACCAACAACAAAACAAACAAATATTTTACAGGCCAATTAAGCAATAGCTAGTGAAGTTGAAGATGCACTCATCCTAGGACTCAGAAATTCCACTTTTAATCAGAACAAAAGCTACTCAGGGTCACTGGTCTGAGGCCTATTTTTTATCTGTCTTCCGTGAGATAAGGAGCTTGTGTCAAAGTGTAAATTAATTCAGTGCTTTCTTTATTGAGAAATTCTTATTATGAAAATAATTATCAACTGAATTATATAGTAAATTTAGTTAGCATGTTGATTTGCATTCTGGGACCAGCTCCTTATCTCATTACAGACATGTAACTATCAGTTAATGGATTAGCACTGATCTAAAGACCACATTTTGAGTAGCATGGACCTAGGTAAAAATCTTGAAAATATTCACAAGGAGATAATTTTGTAATATCTGCAATTTGGAAACAACATATATGCCCATCAATAAATAAATGGATAAACAAATATTACAAGGTGATTAAAATAATATACTAGATATTCAATTATTGTGATATACTACCTGACTTCATTTTTTTTGTTTGACTGCTGACAGTTTTCAAGACCCACCACTCCCTCTTTCCCTCATGCCCACTCCTGGCCAAGCTGATAAGAAAGTCCTGGGGCTCCACCTTTAGTACTGGCAGGAAGTTTAAAGCATGCAAACCTTGGCCCATGAACAGAAACCCCATTGCAGCCACAGCCCCTAATCACAATAAAAGCCAAGACAGTCTTCTTTCTCAGCTCTCTGAAATAGTTTTCAGTTCAGGTTGGGAGCTTTCACTGCTCTCCTCAGAAAGTCTCAATATAAAAATATAATAAATCTTTTAGTACTCTCTTGGTGCATATGTGCTAGCATCACCACAGTTTTAATATGTGAGCCAAATTTTGGATGAAGGAGTTCATCCTACTTATGCAGAATGACCATGTCAACTAATAATATGAATAAATCTGTAACACAGCATTAAGGAAAAAAAAATTTACAAAAACAAATTGAAAGCTGTATGTAAAGTTTAAGAACACAAATGATACTTTATGTTCTTATGAATGATATACATATGACTCTATTATTCTCCCTCTCTTCCTTCAGGTTTCCATATACTTGTCACCTTATCTGAGAGGCTGTTGTTAACTACTATAATGGCTCCCTTTGAGTAAGGATAGAGATAAGAATGGGAAGGTAACATTATTTAAAAAATACAGCTCAAACAAATATCTCAAAATATTGTTCGTTAAATATGATAATTGATATGCTGTGTATGTTAGGTCTTTATATATCTACAATTATCTTAAAATTAGAAAAAATATTTTACAATGAAATAATGAATTAATTGCCAGAAATTATGGATTTAACTCCATTCTTTTACGAAATGAATTTACTGAAAATTCTACCTCATAGGTCTCATAATCTTATGCCATCCTTATCAGATAGGGCCCTGATTTTAGCATATGAGCTGATTTTAGCATATGAGCTGCATATTTTATCTCTTTGTATTTCTGTTATCCTTACAATTAAATCCTATATTTGTTTTTTAGCAGTCTGCCTTAGGACTGCAGAAGATGAGGATCTTCCTAAATACTGCCATAGTAGCTGTGGTGGGTTGAGTAGTGGCCCTAAAAGCTTGCCAAAGTTCTAATTCTTGGTACCTATAAATGTGATCTTTTTTGGTAATGGGTTTTCTGCAGACGTAATTAAGTTAAGGCTCTCAAGATGAGATCATCCAGGATTTAGGGTGGCCACTAAATTCAATTATGAGTATACTTAGACATATAGGAGAAAACACAGAGATACATGGGGGAAGGTCAAATGAAGATGGAGGCAGAGACTGGAGTCTCGCACTTACAAGCCTAAGAATGCCAAGACTTGCTGGCAGCCACTAGGAACCAGGAGAGAGTTCTGAGATAGTTTCTTTCTCAGAGCCTCCAGAAGAACCCAATGCTGCTGACACCTTGATTTCAGAATTTTGACTTCCAGAACTGTCAGGAAATAGATTTCTATTCTCAGACTGTGGTAATATTTTATGGAATCCTTAGAAAACTAATACATTGGCCTCATGCATTCCATGTTTGTTTTGAGTTGTTAATGGGTGACTTGAGCCTGTCATTCTCTTTTTATTAAGGTATTCAAGAAAATAAACAAAAGCCAGACAACTCCACAATCCTTATATTTACTATTGATTTCATATTGCTCTAGTGTTATTGCTGCTACATAAACCCAGTACTTCCTGAGTCTGGTTCATAGATGAGACAGCTCAGTATGTTGGTGGAAGCAAGCAACTAATTGCTGGTATGCTATCACACCACTCAGGGGTGGCTTTGTAGAACAGTAGTGAGGGAAATCTCCCCAATGATGACATCTCCTCAAATCTCCCATGCCTATTGTCAATGGAGAGAAAATTGCCTAGAGTTAAGAATGTAGGGGCTCATAGTCAATGGTCAGTGACATATTTGATTGGTTAGAGATATGGAAGAAGCAAAATTGGAAGGTCAGAGACAAGGAGTTCTGGGCAACAGACATTTTAATGGACCAATGGAAATGGCATAAACTGGTGTGAAACTGCATGTTTTGTGTTAATGCCTAAGAAAACGTCTACCACAGAGAGGCACTGAACAACCAGATAGATAGACTAACTCATTCAGTGAAAATTAGTCATCATTTGTACTTGACCGTCCCTGAGTGGTGGCACATTGGGCACATGAACAGAACAACCACGATGGCAGCGATGGAGGCTCTGCCTAAGTTCAACTGCATGACTCCTTCACACAAATTATGATCTAGCTACTCTCTCTACTAAATGTCTGACCTGTCTGAATGTCAGCAGTTAATGTTGAGCTTTTGAGTTGGTAAAATCTCTCAAGGAAATGAACCAGACATTTGTGACAAATTCATTATATCAGACCCCCTCAACATTGGAAGGAGCAGTGATTATTCTTTTCCAGAATTAACAGTAACATGAAAAATGAATTGGTTTTTCCAACTCCATACGATAAATCTTAAACTCCTCAATTCTCCTGAAGCCTCGGGAATGACTAGTGCTTGATTTTGGCCCATTCAAAGAAAAATATAAATAGACAGAAACCATCCCTGAGGAACCACACACATTGGACTTACTAGACAAAGACATTAAATCAAAAGTTTCAAACATGTTCAATGCTAAATGAAACCATAAAAATGAACTAAAGAATAATAGCAAGATGATGTATGAACAAATGGAAAATATCAATAAAGAGATAGAAGTTACAGTAGGAAACCAAACAAATTCGGGAGCTGAAAAGCACAATAACTGAAATGAAAAAAATTGCTAGAGAAGTTCAACAGTAGATTTGGGCAGGCAGAAGGAAGACTCAGCAAACTTCAAGACAGGCCAACTAAAATGATCTAGTCTGAGGAGCGGAAAGAAAAAAGAATGAGAAAAGTGAACATAGCCTAATGCACCTGTGGCATCAAGCAAAACAACATATGCATATGGAAGTCACAGAAGAAGAAGGAAAGTTAGAAAATTCCTTGAAATGAATGAAAAAAAAACACAATACAGGAAAATTTATGAGATGCAGCTAAAGGAGTGCTTAGATGTCAAGTTATAGCTGTAAACTTGTACAGTAAAAAAGAAATATCTAAAATCAGCAAGTAACCTAACTATGCAGCTTAAGGAACTAGCATGTCTAGAACAGGATACATAGTACTGGAACATAGTACTGGAAGTTCTATCCAAAGTAATTAGTCAAGAAAAAGAAAGAAAAGGCATCCAATAAAAAGGAAGAGGTATAATTATCTGCATTTGCAGATGGCAAAATCTTATATCTAGAAAACCCATAAGAATTCACAGAAGAACCTGTTAGAGCTAAAACAGTCAGCAAAATTGTGGGATACAAAGCAAACATGCAAATATCAATTGTGTTTCTACACACTAATAATGAATAATGTACAAAGGGAATTAAAGCAATAATTTCATTTAAGATATTATCAAAAATACATATAAATAAACTTTCAAAGAAGTTTAAAATTTGTACACTGAAACCTATGAAACATTACTGACAGAAATTAAAGACCTAAATAAATGGAGAGACATTCTACATTCCTGGATTTGAAGATTTAACACTACTCAGATGACTACACTGCCAAAGCAATCCACAAATTCAGTGCAATTCCAATAAAACCCCAATTGCACTTTTTTTACAGAAATGAGAAAACCCATTCTAAAATTCATATGGAATTTGAAGAGACCCACAATAGTCAAAAAATATTGGAAAAGAACAAAATTGGAGGACCCACACTTCCTGATTTCAAAACTTATTACAAAGCTACAGTAATCAAAGTAGTGTCATACTAGCTTAAAAGTGTACATATATACCAATAGAATAGAATTGAGAGTCCAGAAATAAACCCATATATCTATGGTCAATTGAATTTTTACAAGGAAGCCAAGACTATTCAATGAGGGAAAGAACAGTCTATTTAACAAATGGTGCTAGGGGAACTGGATATACACATGTAGAAGAATGAAGTTGGACCCTTACCTTACATCATATACAAAAATTAACTAAAATGTCAATTGAAGAGCTAAAACTGTAAAGCTCTTAGAAGAAAACTCAGGGAAAAATATGTATGTTCTTGGATTTGATAATGGCTTCTTAAATACAACACCAGAAATGCTGGCTAAAAAATTAAAAATGGGTACATTTGACTTCATCAAAATTAAAAACTTTTGTACCTGAAAGGACACTATCAAGAGAGTGAACAGCACTGTTCACAATAGCGAAGACTTGGAACCAACCCAAATGCCCATCAATGATAGACTGGATAAAGAAAATGTGGCACATATACACCATGGAATACTATGCAGCCACAAAAAAGGATGAGTTGATGTCCTTTGCAGGGACGTGGATGAAGCTGGAAACCATCATTCTCAGCAAACTAACACGAGAACAGAAAACCAAACACCACATGTTCTCGCCCATAAGTGGGATTTGAACAATGAGAACACAGGGACACAGGGAGGGGAACATCACACACCGGGGCCTGTCAGGGGGTGTGGGGCCAAGGGAGGGATAGCATTCAGAGAAATACTTAATGTAGATGACGTGTTGATGGATGCAGGAAACCACATGGCACGTGTATACCTGTGTAACAAACCTGCACGTTCTGCACATGTACCCCAGAACTTAAAATATAATAATAATAATAAAAATAAAAGAAAGGCACACTAGTTGGCTTAACCCAAAAGAAAAAAAAGAGAGTGAACAGCAACTTAGAGGATGGGAGAAAATACTAACAAATTATATATCTGAGAGGGACTTAATATACACAGTACATAAGAAACTCCTACATTTCAACAACAAAGAGACAAAAAACCCAGTTAAGAAATGGGCAAAGGGCTTGAATAGACATTTCTCCAAAAAAGATACACAAATGGTCAATAGGCACATGAAAAAATGCTCAATATAATTAGTCATTAGGAAAATGCAAATAAAAACCAAACTGAAATACCACTTCTAATCAGTCTATGGCATTTTTATGGCAGCCTGAGCTGATTAAGACACCATATAATTGACTATTATTCAGCCATAAAAAGGAATAAAATTCTGATACATGCTACAACATGGACGAACATTGAAAACATTATGCTGTGTGAAATAAACCAAACACAAAATGACAAATATTGTATGACTTCCCATATAGAAAATATACAAGATAGGCAATTTCATTGAAACAGAAAGTAGATTAGAGGTTATAAGGGATTGATGGAAAAGTGTTATGTGGAGTTATTCATTAATGAGTATAGAGTTTCTGTGTGGAGTGATAAAAAATTTCAGAAATAGATCATGGTGATAGTTGCACAACATTGTGAATATAGTTAATGTCACTGAATTGTACACTTAAAAATGATTAAAATGGTAAATTTAATGTTATATATGTTTGCCTCTGTAAAAGAAAAACAAATAGAAAAAAAAGAGGGCAGTGGGAAAACATTACTGGCTGTCAAAGGAAGGGAACATGCCTCTCTCAATTATTAATGCTCTATATACAAAATTGGTGAGTAATTTTAGAATGGCATGTATTGCTCTATAAAGACTGTGGTTACGCTTTAAATGTGGTTCCAATCTTTTGGTGTACACCTGGAGGTAGAGAACTTGTTACAAATACAGAGTCCCAAAAATTTGCTTCAAGATATTTAGGTACAGTAGATATGAGCTGAAGCTCAGGGTTTTGCAGTTTAATAAACACTGCAGACAATTTTGATGAAAGTGATACACAGCCAATGCTTTGAGAAACAATGCTATGAATGATGGTTAGGTCCTCAGTTGGGACTATAGAAGTGTATTTATCTTCAAATGTACATGGATATAGTAATATTTCAGTAATGCCTAACCATCATTTATAATTTTATTCAACAAAATGTGTCCTAATATCCTTTCTATAGTGTTGAATAGGCAATAATAATTTTCTAGCTCTATACATATTCATATATAATAGTTACCTTTTTAAGTAAGTCTCAAGTCAAACACTCTAATTCGTATTCAACAGACAGATAACATATCCAGTTTAGGATGTTATAGAGGACTTTCAGAATTCACTTGTATTGTTATAGGTTATTTTTAAAGTCAACTTTTATTTTAGATACAGGAGGTATATGTGCAGATTTGTTATGTGCATATATTGCATCCAGGGAGTGAGGCTAGCACCCCATAGGTAGTTTTTCAACCCACACTTTCTTCCCATCTTCTCCCCTCTGGTAGTTGGTGTCTGTTGTTTCCATGTTTATGTCCATGTGTACTCAATGTTTAGCTCCCACTTATAAGTGAGAAAGTGCCGTATTTTATTTTCTGTTCCAGCGTTATTTGCTTAAGATATAGGTCATTTCTAAAATGTTTTAAAATGGGGACTTTGTGTAATAGGGATTTCTATAAAGCAGAAAATTGCCTAAATTGTAAGATTATGCATCAAACGTACTGGTTGTATATTGTAAAGCTCTTGTATATTAGTCAACTTGTATTTGTACATGCTTGGACTCCCTGACTGGATTGCATACTTCTGGAGGACAGAAACTATGTATGCATATCATTGTGTCTCCCATCACACCTAATAATGTTATCGACCAGACTAATCAACTGGTATGTTAACAGGCTAATTGGCTTAGTGTGATATAGTTCACAATAGTAAACTAAGTCTCTTTGGAAAATATCAGTAGGGCCATTAATATGATTAGGAATGCTGACCAGACTGTCTTACCTCATAGCACAGAGCAGAGAGAGGCAACCATAACAAAACTAGCTGCTGGAATGTCAGGAAGCAAAAAAGTCTTGAACAATACATATGGCTTAAAAAATTTTTACTCTATTTTACAGTTCACTGTGTATCATTATACATTTCTTGTCTTCCAGAACAACCTCAGGAATATCTAAAGCAGAATACAAAGTAACAGCTTGATTCTGTATCTTCTGTTTCACAATAAACTTGGTCATCATTTGATATATCTTAATAAATATTATATATAGAATGGATTGGCACCAAGCTGCCAGCATCTTTGTGTTTGAAATGTCTCATTCTTCCTAAATGAGATTATCATTTGTTCAATCAAATTCAGATGTTGTTCCTCATAAGTCTTATCCTTGAACTAACGGAAAACACTAGAGGGTGAGAATAAGCAATAGTCATTTTTTACAGAATTTTATCATGCTAAAAGCAGTGTCCAAATATTATCCATTTTTACTGACTCTTCAAAGTCACTGTCTTGCACTTGTAAATTTTATTCATGAAATTCATGAATATTAAGAACAAATAGTTATTTCTTCAGTAGCAAGTGGGCACCCTGAATATAGGACTTGATAATATTAAAAGAATTAAATCAGGATACTGAGTTCTATTTGTAACTGTGGAACTGATCTCTATTTCCCTGCTAAATCAGATCCTCTTCTGTCAATCACTTTTGTTACCTAGTCAACAAGACAGAGATGCATCCTGTAAATAAAGCAACAATCGAGAGACATACTTTGAGCCCTATACTTTCTACATCCTTCATTGTGTGACTGTGCCCAAGGACTTTACCTTCTGTGACCTTGTCTCCTCAAAAGAAAGATACTAATAATTATCTAACCTACAGGGATTCTGAAAAGAGTAAATGAGATAATAGATGTGTGAATCACTTTGTAAAAGGCCAAATGATAAGTCAGCCATTATTATTATCATAAGTTTCTGCTTTGTGGAATCTTAAAAGAATTTACCAAATGAGATAAAGCATTATTTCAATAATCAAAACCCCTGGAGCTTAACAATAATAACAGTGATAATAGCTAGCATTAGACATAACCCAACATGATCTGGCTCTGCCTACCTATCTGATCTCATGCCCTACTCCTCTTTTTCCCTTCACTCTGTATTTTTCAGCCACAATGATGTCTTTGTCTTTCCTAGAGAACACTAATAGCATTTTTCCCTTTTTAAGAACATTACACTTCCTGTTCTCTCTGCCTGAAATGTTCTTCCCTGCCAACCCTCCCACCCCAACACAGTTATTTCATGGCTGTCTCTTTTTGTGTCTTTCAGGTCTCTGATCAAGTGCCACATCTTTAGAGAAGCTTTTCCAAACAACTCTAAGTAAAATAGCATGTGTCCTACCCCTACAGTCTGTCTGTAGTCCCTTATTCTGATCTAGTTTCTTCATGGCACTTATATCTGACATTATTTGTTTATGTATTATATATCTTTCCAATTAGAATATGAGATGGTTGAGAGAAAGGACTGTTCTCTGTCTTGGTTCACCATTGTATCCCAGCACATAAAACAGTGACACACTTATGGTAAATGCTCCATAAGCATTTGTTCAATGAAAGAATTACATTTATTGAACTTTGTATGCCAGGCCTTGTTTTATAAGTATCATTGCATTTAGTGTTGACAATAACGCTATGGGGTAGATACCACCATCCCTATTTTGCGAAAGAGAAAATTTAAATTTAGCAAGGTTAAATAAGTTGTTCAATGGTCACACAGCAGTTAATTGGAAAACCCAGTATTTGAACACAGATATTCTGATTCTAGTGGACTTATTCATAATACTCTAGTGCCTCTAGTGTTTATTTATTGAGCACTTACTATGTAGCAAGCACTATGTTAAATGTTTTATGGGCGTAATTTCATTCAGTCAATATCCCTATCTTCACAGAGAGAAACTTAAATCTTAGGTAGGTTATGTAATTGGCCCTAGTTACACACATAATAATCGGCTATCCTTTATGAAATATCTTAAAAAAAAAGATGATGAAAAAGATGATGAAATTGTCACCTCATTTAAAGAATGCTCTGTCTGAATTTTGTATTCTGAAAGAAAAAATAAGGGCAAAATGAGTTGTCTCAACATTCTGGCCAAGTGGTCTCTTATTTCCAAAACCATATTTTTGCTTTTCTTTTTGGCTACTGTTATGCATATTCCTAATCAAGGTTGAACTGCATTTTTACAAGCATACACTTTTATTTGTGAGGGCAACAAGAGTGATACCCTTGCTCATGTCAAATAGTGACATAATTGGTGCACTAAAACTAGAACTCAGGTCTTCTGACTCTGGCTTAATTTCTAATTCCATTATACTTTGTCCTCATTAACAACTTGCTTTAACCAACTAAGATAATTGGAATATAACAATGATGTGTTTTAATCTATTCAAACACTTTTCTGTAATTTCTGATGAATCTCAATCATCGCTCTTACCGTTGTCCATCTAGTTCAGGGGTCCCCAACCCCAGGCCACCGACCCTTAGGGACCGACCCGGCCTCACAGCAGGAGGTGAGCAGCGGGGATTGGGCATTACTCCCTGAGCTCTGCCTCCTGTCAGATCTATGACGAATTTAGATCGTCATAGGAGCTCAAATTCTTTTGTGAACTGCGTGTGCGAGGGATCTATGTTGCACACTCCTTATGATAATCTAATACCTGATGATCTGAGGTAGAACAGTTTCATCCCAAAACCAACCCCCGGCTTCCATGGAAAAATTGTCTTCCACAAAACCAGTCCCTGGTGCCAGAAAGGTTGAGGAACGCTGATCTGGTTTTACATATTATTTTTATTCACAACCATTTATTCAGATATATGATTGTGTATCTATTTAAGGACAAAATTTTTTGAGGGCAGACACCATGAGTAGCCTTTATTATATACCTTTAACAATTCAAAAAAGAGCCAGGTACTATCTGGATGCTGAGTATATCCTAGGTCACTTATGTTAGCTCTTTTAATCTAAGCTTGGAGGACCACAAAAGAAAAATTCCATTGAAACATGAAACATGAGATATTCAGACAAAACAAAAATCACATAAAGCCTTGGATACACATCAACACATACACATATACGCAGAATTCTGCAACATTTCAATTCATCCTTATTAACTTGGTTTGTACAGTTTTTCTTTTAACAAGGCATGTCCCCAACAGTCATTCATGATAAACAACAAGTATCGTGAGCATTACCACGATGGTATTTGCCAAAAGGAAAATGAATAATCCAGTGTTTGTTTAGCTACAGGGACAGGCATGTTTTGCCATTAGCAGAGAGAATCTTGGCTGAATTAGTGAGGACCAACTCATTCCATTCCACTGAGCACAAATGGGAATCTTCTCCATTGTCTACTTGCCAAACAAATATCTGCATTTGTGTAAGTGCATTTTCATATTCAAAAGGAAAGGTTGTTATGTGGGATACTTGCCATTTTTCAGTAATGATGAAATAAACAATCTCTGCAGGGCCTGTATAATTAAAACCTTTGCTTTTTTAAAAAAGGCACAATTAATTTATACTTATTTCTAAGCTAAATTCTGTTGTTTTTTGAACCAGTGATTTCACTTTCACAAACAAGAAGATCAGCCTCAACCTTTACAACATTGGTATTACTTTCTGATTGGGAAAAATATTAACAGTCTGAACTTAAGTTTTTATCAGAGAAAAATTGAATTTTTAAATAAATCTATTTTTATTGAGGAGATAAATGAGGAGAAAAGAAAACAATTGTCCTTGTATTACTAGTGCTATTTTCCTATTTCTACCTATTCTACACGGTTAACATGAAATGCATGTATATTGCATGCAGATACATTATATTAATTACAAGTAGCTGATAATTCACTTAGTGAAAAAATACGTGTTCAAGATACATAGAGTCAATATTGCTTGTCAAGTAAGGTTACTAAGGGCAAAATAATCACCAATATCCACTTAATGTCTACTGAGATAATATATTTTGTGAGAAAAAGAGTAATTTAGAATTGATATTCAATGTAAAGAGTCAGAGGGGGCTTCTTGGAGGCAATGGCTAAATTTATTGAGCTGAATTTTAAAGCTCAGAGAGATGGATCAGCAGAGAGAGGGCATTCTAAGTAGGAACTCATTAGTTTATGTGTAATAGAGGAGGGTTCATTTAGGGAGATTGATGAAAAATGGTGTTAATGATTAACAGTTGCAAGTTGATAGAGGTCTCTAAAGATCAGAAAGATCGATGTATATTTGTTAATAATCACAATAAGAAACCACTTTAGTTTTTTAAGAAAGGGAGTAACATAATAAAGCAAATACAGGCTACAATGAGTATAGCATACTAGTACAGATCATAGAGTCTGAATCTCAATTAATAGATTTGAATTCTGCTTCTTTCAATTCCTAGCAACCTTGTGTAAGTTACTGAACTTCTTTGTGCTTCATATTCCTCAACAGTAAATTAGAACTAGTGATTGTGCCAACTTCATAGGGTTGGTGTGATGATTAGATGATTTTGTGCAAGTAAAATGATTAGGAGAGTACCTCCCATAGAGTATCCAATTAATAAATGTTAGTTCCCACATTAGTGGTGTGAGGGAAACATCGCTTAGCCATTTCTCAATCTAGCCATTCTTATTGTTCTTATATGCTTTAATCTAAGTCTTGTACTCTAAACAAACCAGTTTGCTCATCCTTGTCACTCAGACAGACTTTGAACATATTATTCCTGCTTATAGTAGCCTGTTGTTTTCCATCAAACAACATTCCTACTTTAGTTAAAACTCTTACTTCAGATGACATTCCTTCACTAATCCCACCCAGATTCCAGGAATCCTGCAGCATTGTATATGTGATGCAGGAGCTCCTGTCGGTTTTTCTGTGGTTATCTTGGTGATTCAATCCTCTCCCTTCTCCACTGAAATAATCCTCTCAAAGGCGGCTAACTTGACCAAGAATAGAAGCCAGAATTCACCAGGGTTGTCCACACAAATTTATTTATTTTTTCATCGTAGTCTGTATATATTTTCATGATAACATGTTTCTCTGCTGCCAATTAGTCAAAAGGGAAGGAGGTAGCTCCCTGGAGAAAATGGTTAAATACTGAATGCTTGCAATATGTAGGCATGGGAATCGGACTGTTTGGGTTTGTATCCTGACTGTATTGTCTACTAGGCAACCTTAGGCAAGTGTTCTTAATGCTTCTGTGCCTAGGTTTTCTCATCTACAAAATAGAAAAAATAAATGGTAAATCACCTGATATGGTTTGGATCTGTGTCCTCACCCAAATCTCATGTTGAAATGTAATTCCCAATACTGGAGGTGAGGCCTGATGGGAGGTGATTAGATAATGGGGACAGTTTCTCATGGTTTAACACCATCCTTACTTGGTGCTGTCATCACGATAGTGAGTTTTCATGAGATCCGGTTGTTTAAGAGATCAGGACCCTCTCTCTCGGTCCTGCTCCTGCCATGTAAGACGCCTGCTCCCATGTTGCCTTCTGCCATGAGTAAAAGCTCCTTGAGGCCTCCCCAGAAGCAGATGCCACCATACTTACTGTACAGCCTGCAAAATCATGTGCCAATGAAACATCTTTTCTTTATTACCCAGGTTTCAGGTATTTTTTTTATAATGATGTCAGGATGGACTAATATACCACTTCATAGAAATGTTTAGAAAATTAAATAAAATAATGAATTTAAAGCATTTAGCATAGTGTCTGGCAGGTAGGAATATCTTAGTAATGTTAACTGTTATTTATTTAGTACTAAACCCAAAACATAGGAGAAAAATTATTATCTTGACAAGACATAGGTTTAGAGTAAAGGACCTTATTCAAAGTGACAGAGCTAATAAATGGCTGCTGCTATTCCACTGCATTCATTTTATCCTGCTATTTTTCTGAGTTTCCACAACCTTTTAGATATTTAAAAGAGAAGATTATTACTTTATGTCAATTCAATTAGTAATACTTATTTCTTTTGTACCTATGGCCATAGAATTATCAGGCCTGTACTAAACCATCTGATTCTACCACTTTTGCCTCTAGGTGTATTGCAAATTTAGGTGTCTTCTGTGTAATACCTGTAGGTGAAAGATGGCTTATCATGTGCAAATAAAACTGCATCAATGAGGAAGAGCCCCGACTTCTTGTTTTCCAGAGCAATCCTAAAACTGGGTATCAAGGCTTTATTTATTTGCATCTAACTGTGTGTATCACCACCAAGTGTCCCTAATTCTAAGAACATATATTATAACAATTAATGAAACCCCAAGAAACTGGGCTTAAAATTCAACATTCAATAAATGTCCTGTAGAAAAGTCACAGCAATGTTAAATCGATTACCTTAAACTAGTGCTTTCCCAAAGCATGTGTGGCAGAACACTGGTTTAATAAAAAGCTCCTTAAGAAAAGCATTTAGTGGTCAAATAAATTTGTTAAGCACTATATGCTATAATCACCTTCCAGGAAATTTACAATGCTGTATTAGTTAAGGTTGTTTTGGTTGCAAGTAACGGAAACCAACTTGAGCTAGCTTCAGCTAAAAGGTAATTAATTGGAAAAAAATTATGGTAATTCACAGAAATCAAAAGAACCGTTGAACAACTGAACCTCAATAAGAGAAGGAATTAGAATACCTCAGCAGCAAGAGTTCATGGAGCTTCCTGAATGTACAGTCTTAGACCAGTGCTGGCCAGAATGTATAAAATTATCCTAAAAATCTTAAGGGCTACAGTGTCTGGTACACATTGCATGTGAGTCTTCAATAATTCTTAGCTATCCTTATTAAACATTTTATGTGCAAATCAGGCACAAGATATTCTGATGTAGAGATCTGGGATGGGGCTCAAGAATCAGCATTTTTACATAACTTCCCACCTGAGTATGAAGTGGAGCCAGATTTGGGATCCACTTCTCATGTACTGGTATCAAATGCCACAGACATCAGCAATGCCCAGCTTCTGTGTCTCTCAGCTCAAAATTGTATAAGGAAAATTATTCTAATTGGGCCTTTGAGGTTCAAACATTTTACTTCATGGCCAAACAGCTATGGCTAAGGAATTAGAATATATTTGACTTCAGAAGACATATTTCTGAGTAATAGGGGTATGCTACGATCTGAATGTTTGCGTTTCCCCAAAATTCACATGTTGAAACCTAATCCCCAGTTTGATAGTATTACCAGGTGAGGGCTTTTGGGAAATGATTAAGTCATGAGGGTAGAGACCTCATGAGTGGGATTAGTGCCCTTATAAAAGAGGGCAGAAGGAGCTTGTTAGCTCCTTTTCCCATGTGAGGACACCTAGTCTATGAAGAATGAGCCCTTGCCAGACACTGAATGTTCTGGCATCTTGATCTTGGACTTCTCAGTCACCAGAACTGTGAGCAATAAATATCTGTCATTTAAAAATTACCCAGTCTAAAAGAATTTCTTATAGCAGCCTGAACAAATGAAGACAGGGCAGTTCCCAGAGAAGAGAATATCTTTATGAACTGCATAGCCACCCCAAGAAGTTTCTGCCTTTAGAAACATTTTAAGAAGTGCCTTTTAAAAGAAATCTGCTTAATTTTGTTGACCCAGACTTTACCTAAACTCATTTGACCACAAGATCCCATTTTTACCCATATGTAATAATATTATTCAGAGCAAATAATCTGCACAACACACATTAGGAAATGTTGAGTTAGAAAACTATTGAGTTAAAGCTATTATTTCCTCATCTTCACAGATTTGTGCCTAACCTTGCTTTCAACTGATGCTCACATAATTTATTTCTCTATATGACACAGCGGATGGCTCAGCCTCACAGTTCTGAAAGAATCTTTTGTCTCTTGGCTCACTAACTCATGAAATGCCCAGTAACAAAAAAAGACAAAGGGATTTTATATAATCAAATAAGTTTAGCAAACATTGTATATAAACTTTTAAAATTTCACAATGTATTTAATCATGTAAAAGACTCTGAGAAGACTGGTAACAAAGACAATTCTTCAACTTTGCTTAACCCAATATTTTTCAAACTTATTTTTTGAGAGGAACTAACTCCTATCAATAATGCTTACCTTACCCACATGCTGCAGCAGAATGGAAGCCTGGGAATTACAAGTCCATTTTTTCCCTCCATTTCCTCCTTCTTTCTTCTTAATATTTTTCTGGTCTAGAAAGAACAATTATTTCAGAAAGAATAGCCCCACAGAATTTCTGGTCTGAAATTGACCCTATTTGGCTATTACTTAAGGCATCTCTTTCTAACTTGCTTTGCTTTTCCCTCTATTATAAGAATGGTGAAGATCATAGCACATTCTTCTGAACCAAATAAATGTTGTGTCAAAAGCACCTCATATGAAAGGCATGCTTAGAATTCTGGTTCCTTGCAGTTGTACAACAAAAACAACTTTTGTTTTATTTTACAGCATTTAAAATTGCTTTTGCTTAAATGCAAAACTGAGAAGCCACAAAAATTGGATTAACCACAAATCAAAGAATGCCTAGAGCAATGCATAGGTTATATACTTGTACATCAGCTTCTTGAGTGTCCGCCTTAATGAGTAATATTCCCTAAAGCTTTTTTACGTATTTCAAACAATAAATAAAACAAGTTACAAGAGGTATGTTCACCTACTGAATTTACCTGCTGTTACATCTGCATTTGACATGGCTGCCCTTGAGTTTCATACATTTATAGAGCCAGGCTACTGTGCTGCTTATTATGGGGGGTGACTTGCATAAATTTTGAGGATGAGCAGTTAGTTCACTTAAAGGAAGAACTAACTGGGTCACCATCAAACTTTTTTTTTTTTTACATTTTTCAGAGAAAGATCACATCTGCTAGAATCACTAGAAATGGGGAAGATAAAAATATCAAAGCAAAATTGAGACTTAGCTTCCCGACACAGCTCTCCCATTCACCAACACTTGGCAAAAAAAAAAAAGTGAAGCTAAAGCTTAATAGGCATTTATTACTGTTATTTAAAATAAGGTCAGAAACCAAACACAAAGAGCCCAGCTCAAGCTGTCTGCCACCTGTCTGGGTCTGGCTGCATGAAGCTGCCACATATTCCCTGGTGGCTGTCCTTCTTGACTACCTAACGGGTTGAACAGCCATCTGTGTCTCCTGCCATCACTAATCAGGATGGTACACACATCTATTGTCCTTGGGCTTCAGGGCTCTTAGAGCATTATGGTTCCTGCCTATGGCTTGTTGCTTAAGGAAAGCTAGTCTGGTTCACAGAGAATTTCTGAAACTCTCCTTTCCTCTCCTTCCGTGACCCTCTGACAGCTTCTCTGCTCTTTCCACCCTTCAGTGGTCCCTCATTCGATTTCCATTTAATCATTAAAATCATCATCACCAAGCTGTCTTTCTCCAGGACTCCATCTGCTTTGCTTTCAAATTCCACATCCTCTGGGACAAAGCACTCCTGAGAATTCCATCTATTTTACAATCTTAAAACTTGAGTTTAGCAGTTACTGACTCTTAATAGTGAGGGAAGCCCCAGCTGTTTGGCTTTAAAGAGGGAAACTGCATGCGGGCACACACACACACACACACACACACACACACACACACACACACACACACACACACACACACACACAGTCATAATTGGGCAACAGAATAAAGAGAGAAAATATACTGAAAATGTTCTTGGAGTTTTTGATTTATTCTGACAGCCACTTAAAATTCCATTGAACAGATATTTGCTAAACATATTATATAAGTAATAGAATCTGAAGATAGAAAAATAAATCATAGACCCAGCCACATAAGGTGTATGTTGTCCAATTTTATAGGATCTCAAAGTGCTTCAGTTATAATATTAGATTTAAGAAATAATGAGTAAATTGGGGGTGTGTATCTTTGTCCTAAATGATCAGTTTTAGAAAAAAGAAATAATAGTGTGGTTTTCAGGTTTCATAGTTTATTTTTAGTATTTTCCTTGTTTTATCTCATTTACAGGATGTTAATCCCTTCCATCTAATTTTTAAATATACACAGAAATGTAACTGAAATACTGTGTTTGCCTCACCATGCAAGCTTTCATTTATGTGAGAAAGTCTAGCCTAATTTCTTAAGTTCTTTTCTAATATTACAGAATACTTTTAATTATAAGAATTAGGCCAGAACTTCGGTTTTAATCACTGTGGAAATTCAACTCTTATTTCTCTTATACAAAAAGAAAGCCAGTACACTTATTGTATGTGAAAGTCTTTTACCTGTTGAAAAGAAAATAGTGTTTTGATTATAGTAATTCAGTCTTTCATTAGTACTATTCAGTTTTGCTGCTATTCCTCATCCCAATATTCAGAAACTAATTAAGCAGTCTTAATTATTACCTGTCACATGCCTAGAATACATGTCAAACAGTCCATTAAGTGTCTTAAAAGTCCTTTACCCTGCTGTTTTCTATCTCTTTATTTTTATAGTACTTATCGCTGACACCTAGATAACTCAGACAGGAAGAGAGCCTAACCCAAACAGCAAATAACTGTGATTGTGGAACTTGAATAAATACCAGGTGACAAGTTTTAATTACATAAGGAAATAACACACGTGAAAAGAGCCCTGAGATCTGTAAAATAATTTGGGTAAAATAAAAAGCACAGGCTTTATTTAAACCACTGATTTAATATTGATAGCAGTTACAATTATAATTAAATTATTCACTCTTGTTTTTATTTTTCCTGTTTCCCTTTCAAGTCACTCACACACATTCATTCCCCAGGTTCCTTTTAAGGATGCAGTCATAAAGACTGAACTATTCCAAGAGACCTCTTTCTTCCTTAGATAGTCTTTCCCTACTGAAATTTCCAGCTCGAATTTCCCAAGTGGTTTTCAAGCAAATGTTTAGTATCAGTGCTTTTGGACAGAAAAAGTAAACTATTCTGCTTTCTAAAGTCTAACCGCCTAAGTTCAAATAAGCATTATTAAATATATATATTATATATTAAATATATATTATATATAATAATATATATTAAATATATATTATTATATATAAATATGTATTAATATATATTTATATATTATATATTAAATATATTATAATATATACTACATATTAAATTAATATATATTATATTTAATATATAACATATTAATTTAATATGTAGTATATATTATACATATTGTATATAATATATATTAAATTAATATATATTGTGATTATGTGAATTATATTATTAAATGCATATATAATTATATATAATATATTACTAAATATATATATTAATTATATATATATATATATAGAGAGAGAGCTCTCTATTTATTCTTGTTAAGTTCACTTAGTCATATAAAAGGGAATGTAAATACTAAACATGAGCATATGTGAGATACCCCTGGGGACTTTCAGAAAAATTTAAACATGTCAGCAATTTGCAAGGGATCTGTAAACAAATCTATGGAAAATGCTTTAGCTCACCAGTAGTATAAAGTGTGTACATTAAAACAAAAAAAACTTCTCTGAGCAAATTAGCAATTATTTAAAATAATGAAAATGTGCAATACTACTAGCAAAGGCATGTGGAAACAGGATTTCTAACATATTGTCAGTGGAAATGAATTTGGTAAACACATTAGGAAAGCAATTTGAAAATAAGTATTAGCATTCTTAAAAATGATCTTACTATGATTCAATAAGCTCACCTTTAGGATACAATGCTTTGCAAATTGTGATGGTTAATACTCAGTGCCAACTTGACTGGATTGAAGGATACAAAGTATTGATTCTGGGCCTGTCTGTGAGGGCATTGCCAAAGGAGATTAACATTTGAGTCAGTGGGCTGGGAAAGGCACACCCACCCTTAATCTGGGTGGGCACAATCTAATCAGCTGCCAGCGTGGCTAGAATATAGAGCAGGAAGAAAAATGTAAAAAGAGAGACTGGCCTAGCCTCCCAGCCTACATCTTTCTTCCATGCTGGATGCTTCCTGCCCTTGAACATCAGACTCCAAGTTCTTCAGTTTTGGAAATTGGACTGGCTCTCCTTGCTCCTCAGCCTGCAGATGGCCTATTGTGGGGCCTTGTGATGGTGTGAGTTAATACTTAAAAAACTTCTATATCTATATCTATATCTATATATATGCATTTATTTATTTATTATTTATTTATTCCATTGTTCTGTCCCTCTAGGGAACCCTAATATAGATTTTGGCAATAGCAGTGGTTCTAGAGGAACAGAATATTAGGGATGGGGTTCTTTCATTGGTTTGGGGGTTTCTGGAGTTCTGCTTAATATGATTAGACCCAAACATGCTAAGGACCCTACTTATAATAGTATGAAGAACACTGACAGTCCTTGGCATGGACTGTTTAGAAAGTTATGCAAAATACATGCATTTGACACTCCTGATTCATTGCTCATGGGAGGCAAAGAGGTTAGTGAACCTATACATAATACCTTTGACCATATGTGGAGAACCAAGGAACTTAATGAAGCTTGTTGGTTGCTCATAAGTTCAGTGGACAAAGTGATGAAAGAAAATGATGAACTCAGGGATTCTGTCTCCCGCCTTCAGAAGCAGATACTGAACCTCAAATCTGCTAAGATTGCCCTGAGTGAGAGTCTTATCACCTGTAGAGAAAGAGCTGAAATTGTGGAAAAAAAGACACAAGCTCTTACCACATGAGTGGCTGACCTGCAACGAAAGGTTCATGCACAGCCTCAACAGGTGTGTACTGTTAAAGTGAGGGCATTAATTGGAAAAGAATGGGACCTCACAACTTGGAATGGAGATGTGTGGGAGGACCCTGATTGAGCTGGGGACACTGAGTTTGTGAACTCTGATGAACCTTTTTTGCCAGAAGAAACAGCTTTCCCATCCCCAGTAGTGGCAACATCTCCTCCCTGACCCATGCTGCCATCAGCCTTTCCACTTTAGTCTGAGGAGATAAACCCTGCGCTGCCTGAGGCAACTATGATGACCTCCTCTGAGGCAGTTGCCAGGCGAGGTAACGTTGATTCTCTTCAGGAGCCGCCCCCAACACCCCTGTTTGCTTCTAGACCTGTAGCTAGACTAAAGTCCTTGGAGGCCCCTAGAGGTGAGGCTGAGAGTGTGACCCATGAGGAGCTGTGCTACATTAAAAAAAAATACTGCTTGACTTTTCTAATTTATATAAACAAATCTGGAGAACGGGAATGGGAATGGATATTAAGGGTGTGTGATAATGATGGAAGGAACATAGAGATGAATCAGATTGAATTTATTGATTTGGCCCACTTAGTAGGGTCTCTGCATTTAGTGTTGCAGCTCAGGGAGTTAAAAAAAGGTTCTAATAGTTCATTTGCGTGGTTAGCTGAAATATGGATTAAAAGATGGCCCTGTAAGTGAGCTGGAAATGCCTGATCTCCTTTGGTTTAATGTGGAGGAAAGGATCCAAAGGCTTAGGGGGATTGAGATGGTGGAGGGGATTAGTCACTTTAGACCTACTCATCCTAGCTGAAGGGGTCCAGAAGATATACCCTTGACCGTTGCCTTGCAAAATATACTTGTGAGGGCAGCACCTGCATCTTCGAAGAGCCCTGTAATTGCTTTTCTCTGTATGTCACATCTAACAGTGGGAATGACACTCACTCAACTACAAAATTTAAATACAATGGGTATAATTGGATCCCAAGGTGGCAGGGGCCAAGTGGCAGCACTCAACCATCAAAGGCAGGGTGGGCATAGCTACCGTAATGGACAGTAGAGGCAAAACAGCAATCAGAATAGTCTGACTCGTGTAGATCTCTGGCATTGGCTGTTTAATCACGGTGTTCCTAGAAGTTAAATTGATAGGAAGCCTACTGCATTCTTACTTAATTTATATAAGCAGAAAACTTTCAGGTCGAATGGACAAAAGACTAATTTGAAGTATAAAAACAGAGAATCAAGGCCTGTCAATCAGTTTCCAGACTTGAGCCAGTTTACAGACCCAAAGCCTCTAGAATGAAGGGGAGGCTGGGTCCCCCTGAGGGCCCCACTACATTACTGACAATTTATGCAGTGAATCTTTCTCCCATCCTTCCCCAAGGAGATCTCAGGCCTTTTGCCAGGGTAACTGTGAATTGGGGAAAGGGAAATGATCAGACATTTTTGGGACTGCTGGACACTGGCTCTGAGCTGATGTTGATTCCAGGGGACCTAAAATGTCATTGTGGTCCTCCAGTTAAAGTAGGGGCTTATGGAGGTCGGGTAATTAATGGAATTTTTAGCTCAGGTCTGACTTACAGTGGGTCCAGTGGTTCCCAGGACTCATCCTGTGTTCATTTCCCCAGTGCCAGAATGCATAATTGGCATAGACATGCTTAGCAGCTGGCAGAAACCCCACATTGGCTCCCTGAGTGGTAGGGTGAGGGCTATTATGGTGGGAAAGGCCAAATGGAAGCAATTAGAGATGGCTTTACCTAGAAAAATAGTAAATCAAAAACAATGTCACATCCCTGGAGGGATTGCAGAGATTAATGCCACCATCAAGGACTTGAAAGATGCAGGGGTGGTGATTCCCACCACATCCCCATTCAGTTCTCCCATTTCGCCTGTGCAGAAGACAGATGTATCTTGGAGAATGACTGTGGATTATCATAAGCTTAACCAAGTGGTGACTGCAATTGCAGCTGCTATACCATATACGGTTTTATTGCTTGAGCAAATTAACACATTTTCTGGTACCTGGTATGCAGCTATTGACTTGGCAAATGCCTTTTTCTTCATTCTTGTCCATAAGGCCCACCAGAAACAATTTGTCTTCAGCTGGCAAGGCCAGAAAAATACCTTTACTGTCCTACCTCAGGGTTATATCAACTCTCCAGCTTTGTTTTATAATCTTATTTGGAGAGAGCTTGATCGCTTTTCACTTTTGCAAGATATCACACTGGTCTGTTACATTGATGACATTATTCTAATTGGATCCAGTGAGCAAGAAGTAGCAAACACACTAGACTTATTGCTGAGACATTTGTGTGCCAGAAGATGGGAAATAAATCTGACCAAAAGCCAGGGACCTTCTACCTCAGTAAAGTTTATAGGGGTCCAGTGGTGTGGTGTCTGTCTAGATATTCCTTCTAAGGTGAAGGATAAGTTGCTGCCTTTGGCCCCTCCTACAACCAAGAAAGAAGAACAACTCCTAGTGGGCCCATATGGATTTTGGGGGCAGCACATTCCTCATTTGGGTGTGTTACTCCAGCCCATTTATCAAGTGACTCAAAAGAATGCCAGTTTTGAGTGGGGTCCAGAACAGGAGAAGACTCTGTAACAGATCCAGGCTGCTGTTCATGCTGCTCCACCGCTTGGGCCATATGACCCTGCAGATCCAATGGTCCTTGAGGTATGAGTGGCAGATAGGGATGCTGTTTGGAGTGTTTGGCAGGCTCCCATAGGTGAATCACAGTGGAGACCTCTGGGATTTTGGAGCAAGGTCCTGGGACCTTCTGCAGATAACTACTCTCCTTTTGAGAGCGAGCTCTTGGCCTGTTACTGGGATTTGGCAGAAACTGAACGTTTGACTATGGGTCATCAAGTCACCAGGTGACCTGAACTGCCTATCATGAACTGGGTGCTTTCTGACCCATCTAGCTATAAAGTGGCTCATGCGCAGCAGCATTGCATAATCAAATGGTATTGGTATATATGTGATAAGGCCCGAGCAAATCCTGAAGGCACAAGTAAGTTACATAAGGAAGTGGCTCAAATGCCCATGGTCTCTACTTCTGCCAGCCTGCCTTCTCTCCCCCAGCCTGCACCGATGGCCTCATGGGGAGTTCCTTAAGATCAGTTGACAAAGGAGGAGAAGACAAGGACCTTTTTCACAGGTGGTTCTGCACGATATGCAGGCACCACCTGAAAGTGGACAACTGCAACACTCAGTGAAAGACAGTGGTGAAGGCAAATCTTCCCAGTGGACAGAACTTCAAGTAGAGTGCCTGGTTGTGCACTTTGCATAGAAGGAGAAACGGACATATGTGCCATTATATACTGATTCATGGGCTGTAGTCAATGGTTTGGCTGGATGGTCAGGGACTTGGAAGAAGCATGATTAGAAAATAGGTGAGAAATTTTGGGAAGATGTATGTGGATGGACCTCTCTGAGTGTTCAAAAACTGTGAAGATATTTGTATCCCATGTGAGTGCTCACTAACAGGTGACTTCATCAGAGGAGAATTTTAATAATCAAGTGGATAGGATGACCTGTTCTGTGGACACCACTCAGCCTCTTTCCCCAGCCACCTCTGTCATCGCCCAATGGGCCCAGGAACAAAGTGGCTATGGTGGCAGGGATGGAGGTTATGCATGGGCTCAGCAACATGGACGTCCACTCACCTAGGCCAACCTGCTTATGGCCACTGCTGAGTGCCAATTTGCCAGCAGCAGAGACCAATACTGAGCCTTCAATATGGCACCATTCCTCGGGGTGATCAGCCAGTTACCTGGTGACAGGTTGATTATATTGAACTTCTTCCATCATGGAAAAGGCGGAGGTTTGTCCTCACTGGAATAAACACTTACTTGGGATATGGGTTGGCTTATCCTGTACACAGTGCTTCTGCCAAGACTACCATCCGTGGACTCATGGAATGCCTTATTCACTGTCATGGTATTCCACACAGCATTGCCTCTGACCATGGCACTCACTTTACGGCTAAAGAAGTGTGGCAGTGGGTTCATGCTCATGCGATTCGCTGGTCTTACAATGTTTCCTACCATCCTGAAGCAGCTGGATTGATAGAACGGTGGAATGGCCTTTTGAAGTCACAATTACAGTGCCCACTAGGTGACAATACTTTTCAGGGCTGAAACACAGTTCTCCAGAAGGCTGTGTATGCTCTGAATCAGTGTCCAATATATGGCACTCTTTCTCCCATAGCCAGGATTCACGAGTTCAGGAATCAAGGGGTGGAAGTGGAAATGGCACCACTCGCTATCACCCCTAGTGATCCACTAGAAAAATTTTTGCTTCCTGTTCCCACGGCATTATGTTCTGCTTGCTTAGAGATCTTAGTTCCAGAAGGAGGAATGCTGCCACCAGGAGACACAACAACGATTCCACTAAACTGAAAGTTGAGATTGCCATGTGTACACTTCGGGCTGCTTCTACCTTTAAGTCAACAGGCTAAGAAGAGACTTACAGTGTTGGCTGGGGTGATTGACCTGCACTATCAAGATGAAATCAGTTTACTACTCCACAATGGAACTAAGGAAGAGTATGCATGGAATACAGGAGATCAGTTAGGGCATCTGTTAGTATTATCATGCCCTGTGATTAAGGTCAATGGGAAACTACAACAGGCAAATCCAGGCAGGACTACAAATGACCCAGACCCTTCAGGAATGAAGGTTTGGTTACTCCACCAGTAAAAAAAACCATGACCTGCTGCGGTGCTTGCTGAAGGCAAAGGGAATACAGAATGGGTAGTAGAAGAAGGTAGTCATCAATACCAGCCACGACCACGAGACCATCTGCAGAAATGAGGATGGTAATTGTCATGAGTATTTCCTCCTTCTTTTGTTAAAAACATGTTTGTGCATTTATACACTTGTACTAAGAAAGTATTATTTCCTTTCTCTTATATCATGTGACATAAGATTGATTGACTTCACATCAGAATTTAAGTATTGTTAACTTTAGGTAATAGTATTTGGGTTGGAGTTTGCTGTGTTTCTGGTTGTATGAAAAATAGTTGTATTATGTTAGGCAAAATTATGACCTTATTATTGTCTTTATTTGAAGATTATATATGAACTTAGGAGATGTATATGGGTTCAAGTTGACAAGGGGTGGGCTTATGATGCTTAATCCTGAGTGTCAACTTGATTGAATTGAAGGATACCAAGTGTTGATACTGGGTGTGTCTGTGAGGGCGTTGCCAAAGGGGACTAATATTTGAGTCAGTGGGCTGGGAAAGGCACACCCACCCTTAATCTGGGTGGGCACAATCTAATCAGCTGCCAGCGTGGCTAGAATATAGAGCAGGCAGAAAAATGTGAAAAGAGAGACTGGCCTAGACTTTCAGCCTACATACTTCTCCCATGCTGGATGCCTGCTGCCCTTGAACATCAGACTCCAAGTTCTTCAGTTTTGGAACTTGGATTGACTCTCCCTGCTCGTCAGCCTGCAGATGGCCTATTGTGGGACTTTGTGATCATGTGAGTTAATACTTAATAAACTCCCCTTTATATATGTATTTATTCCAATAGTTCTGTCCCTCTAGAGAACCCTGACTAATACAGAAATTATCCTCAACACAATATATATTATATATTATGCACAAAGATCGTCACAGTTTTGTTTGTAACAGTGAAAAATTGGAAACCACTGATAGAGAAATTTGTTGGTAAGTTACATAGTGTCATCCACTCAATGAAATATCATATAGCCATTGGAAATAATGTTTTTAAAAACTTAGAGGCTTGTGTATAATGTAGTATTAAATAAAAAATAACACAAATGTGTACTTACTGTATAATAATAGCTGTATAAAACAACATGTGTTGTTAAACATGCATTTAAATTGTGATAAATTCTAAAAGGGAACATTTAGGGCATGAAGGGGCAGAGTCCAGAGCATAGACTTCCAGCTGGTTCAGATGATTCAGAGAAAGTAAAATTTCAGCTGATACTCAAAGAAGGGTAAGAATTAACTAGGTGAATTGGGGAAGAAAAGGACGGAAGAGGGTTTCAAGTAGAAAAAAACATTTTTGTGAAGGTTTGAAAGTGTGAAAGAGGAACTTTTGAGGAAATTATGATTATCTAGTAAGGCTACTGAATTATTTTAAGACTTGATCGCATATGCCTTTTAGAAAGCTCACTCTGGTTTTAGTGTGGAAAAAGAACTGGAGAGGAGTAAGACTGGAGATGGGGAAACAAATACTTGTAGCATTTACATGGGATTTCTCCATAAAATTTAAAGTTCAATACCAATCTGTCTCATAATTCTGCATGTTAATGGTTGACTTGTCTCTGAGCTTTTTAAAAGGCACTAGATTATTTTTATATTTTTAGCCCCAGAACCTAGCACAGAAATTGGCACACGGTAGGGGGCTCAAGAAATACCTATAAAAGACAAATGGTAGTACTTCTTTAGAGTAGCTTAAACTCTAAAATTAGGCTCATTTTTGGTTGAACTCAGTAGAGCAAGAAGTCCACACAAAATGGAGTATATTGCTATTTCCAATAAAATATACTATTACATTAAAGCAATAGCACCTTTATTAAACAAATACCAATTTTCAAACCTGAAAACAAATGACAGGCATTATCCGTAGTAGTGGAGGCAACACAAAGATTCAGCCACAGGTGAGTGATTTTTAGGTAACCACTGAAATTGATCTTTATGAAGCTATACTTGGCATGTCAATAAATAGGAATAATTTTAGTATTGTAAATTATATATGTGTAAGAATAAAGACCTAATATAAACATTTCCAAAATGTATTGCTAAGTTATAGTGACAGGATTGTGAATGTTAGAGAAGAGAATAAAGGTAACAAAATGCATAATAACAATTTTTTTTAAAAAAGCTTGTGCATATACAGGTGCTCCTCAGCTTATGATGAGTTAAAACCTGATAAACACATTGAAAATTGAAATTACCGTACGTTGAAAATGTGTTTAATACACCTAACCTACTGAACATCATAGCTTACCCTAGCCTAACTTAAACATGCTTAGAACACTTACTTACAGTAGCCTACGGTTGGACAAAATCATCTGGCAACACATTAAACTCTAGAGTGTCAGTTGTTTCTGGGAGCTGCTGTTCATTGCTGCTGCCCAGAATCGCAAGAGGGTATTACACTGCTCTCTACTGAATGCATATGGGTTTCGTACCATCAAAAAGTTGAAAAATCATAAATGGAAACAATGTGAGGCAGGGACAATCTGTAATATTACATGGAAAAATGATACAAATGTGTACAACTGTATCATTATAGCTATATAAAAATGAAATCATGTTTAAAGTGGAAAGGGACACTGGAAGGGAATATACCAAAATTACAATGAGGTGATAAAATTATGAGATCTATTCTTTAAATACATAGTTTACCACTTCCGTACACTCTTTTCAAAATTAGAAATAAATTATTAAATCGAATTTATAGAAGTATAATTTTAAGTTACATATGATCTTGAGTAAAATTTGTTAAATTCGTAGGAATGACAAAACCATAATTTTGTTTGTAATGTAAACTATGTAAATGCAAAATTCAGTTAATGCATCTTAATACATAGCTCCTTAGACATGATTTTATGATCAATCCATTATGAACACCGTCTGATACCATTCAACTCAATTTCTGGCCTATTACCTATGCTATTTTGGCTCAACATTTCTAATGGTTTAATCTACAGCCAAGTAGTTTTTGTTTTTTCTTTTCTAGTCCTTTCCTACAGTTAGAAAGTCTGTTGTCTGCATGGAGGTAAAATTACCAGCCAGAGTTTAGTATAAAGTTTTAATTGGGTGTCTATTAGCCTTGACACTGGAATGATGCTGAAGCCTGAAAAACAATAAACCAGTTTGATTTTCCCTTTAAAGAGAGAGTTCAGTTCACATTAAGACTGGAGTGAATCTGGTGATTTCAGATTCTCTAGGACTTTGGAGAAATAATTAAACTGGTTTTATTGGTGGTGTAATGATTGGAGATATCACTAAGTTGGTCCCGAGCTTCCTCTGGGCTGAAATGACAAGGGAGCCCATTAGAAACAGCCAGGTACCAGATAAATCATGAGTTGAATGACTACAGAGATGATAACTCCCCTCCCCCACCTGCTCTCCACAAGTTTTTTATTTCCACTATAAATCAAGAATTTTGTTTTGTTTCCGCTGATACTACAGATCACAAGAGTTATTTTAAAAGACAATAACTTTTTCCTGGGTTTTTGTTTTACTTTGAAGAAGGAACTATTGACAGGATTCCTGTCACCAATGTACACTCATTATGCCTAGATGATAAAAAAAACTTAACAATTTTCACAACTCAGTTTAATTCTACATTCTGTGCTTGACAGAATTCACACTGAGTATGCTTAACTAACTACTGTACCAACTATTACAAAGACCAGGGCAATATTAACCCTTTTCCTTGAATGTATGATTGAGCTTTGCCCAAAAAGAACCACCTCAGAGCTACAGAACAGATTTTCTGTTAGTTAAAGTGAAGTCTCAACCAGTTATAGTTATATCTTATTGCTTAGAATGTGTTTCCGCATTGTTTCTGTCTTCCTTGCGTTCAATTACCTCTTTCAGTTCGCTAAATTTATTTTTTGTGTGTCCACTTGCCATTTACTCTAAGCAATTAACTAACACATTAGAGTTGAGCTATATCTATGAAACATAGCTTAAGTATTAAAATTCTTATGATCTAGGACAAAATTGGCATTATATATAATGTTTATTACAGCATATGATCTTTCTGTGTTGAATTTCCTGAGTGTTCTTTAAGCTTCTTCCATCTGGTTGTCTAGTTCTCTAGCAAGACCAGGGAATTTTTCCTTATTTTCTCAAGTAAGTTTTCCAAACTTGTGGATTTACTTTCTTTCTCAGGAATACTAATTATTCTTATGTTTGGTCATTTAACATAATCCCAAATTTCTTGGAAGCTTTGTTCATGTTTTAAAATTATTTTTCCTTTGTCTTTGTCAGATTGGGTTAATTCAAAAGCCTTGTCTTCGAGCTCTGAAGTTCTTTCTTCTACTTGTTCAGTTCTATTGTTGAAACTTTCTATTGTGCATTTTGCATTTCTTTAAGTGTGTCTTTCATTTCCAGAGGTTGTGATTGTCTTTTCTTTATAATATCTATTTCTCTGGAGACATTTTCATTCATATCCTGAATTTTTAAAAATGTCTTTAAGTTGTTTTTCACCTTTTTTCTGTTGCCTCCCTGATTGCTTAATAATTCACCTTCTCAATTCTTTTTCTGGCACTTCGGAGATTTTTTCTTGGTTTGGATGAATTGCTGGAGAGCTAGTGTGATCTTTTGGGGATGTTATAAAACCTTATTTGAATACAGATAATTAGGGGAAAATGGTGAATCGGAGACAGGATTAAACTCCCGCTTAGATGAACAGAACAGCATCTCGAGACTCACATTGTGAACTTTTGCTCCAAGAACCACTGCAGGAACATACCAGAAAAACTGAAAGAATTCACAGACCCTTTGAAAGAAGTGGCTTGCCATTGCAAATGCTGCGAGACAGCTGAAAAACTGTGAGTTACCAAAGAGTGAGAGGGGGAAAAGTCAGCCTCTGAACACATCCCCAGGGTATGTTCTTGACACCTTTATTGAAAATGAGTTCACTGTAGGTGTGTGGATTTTTTTTTGTGTGTGGGGGCGGTTCTCTCTTCTGCTTTATTGGTCTGTGTGTCTGTTTTTATGCCAATATCATGCTGTTTTGGTTGCTATAGCTCAGTAGTATAATTTGAAGTCAGGTAATATGATTCCTTCAGTTTTGTTCTTTTTGTTTAGGATAACTTTTTCTCTTTTGGGTCTTTTGTGGTTGCATATAAATTTTACGATATTTTTTCTATTTCAGTGAAGAATTTCATTGGTATTTTAATAGGAATTGCATTGAATATGTAGATTGCTTTGGGTATATGAACATTTTAACAGTATTCATTCTAACCATGAATATAAAATAATTTTTTTTTCAATTTCTGGTGTCCTTTTCATTTTCTTTCATCAGTGTTCTATAGTTTTCATTATAGAGATCTTACGCTTCTTTGGTTAAGTTAATTCCTAGGTATTTAATTTTATGTGTGGCTATTGTATTTATTTATTTATTTATTTATTTATTTATTTATTTATTTTGAGACGGAGTCTCCCTCTGTTGCCCAGGCTGGAGTGCAATGGTGTGATCTCAGCTTATGTGTGGCTATTGTAAATGCAATTACTTTTTAAATTTATTTGTCACCATTGGTCACTGTTAGCATATAGAAATGCTATTGAGTTTTGTGTGTTAATTTTATATCCTGCAACTTTACTGAATTTATCAGTTCTAATAGTTTTCTTCTGGAATCTTTAGGTTTTTTCAAATATAAGATTATATCATCTGCCAACAAAGATAATTTAACTTCTTCCTTTCCAATTTGGTTACCTGTTATATCTTTTTCTTATTTGATTTCTCTAGCTAAGATTTCTAGTACTATAGTAAATAACAGTGGTGACAGTGGGCATCCTTGTCATGTTCCAGATCTTAGAAAAAAGGCTTTCAGTTTTCCCCATTCAGTATGATACTACCTATGGGTCTAAATATATGGCTTTTATTATGTTGATGTATGTTCCTTCTATCCCCAGTTTTTTGGGGGTTTTTTATTGTGAATGGATGTGGAATTTTATCAAATGCTTTTTCAGCATCAGTTGAAATGGTCATATGGTTTTTATCCTTCATTTGGTTGATATGATATATTACATTAATTGATTTTTGAATGTTGAACCATCCTTTCCTTTCAGGGATAAATACCACTTGGTCATGATGAATGATCTTTCTAATGTAATATTGACTTCAGTTCACTAGTATTTTGTGGAAGACTTTTGCATCTGTATTCATAAAATATATTGTTTTGTAGTTTTTTTTTTTTTTTTTTTTTTTGATGTGTCTTTTTCTGGCTTCAATAACAGACTAATACTGGCCTCATAGAATGAGTTTGAAAATATTCCCTCCTCCTCTGTATTCCAGAATAGTTTGACGTAGATTGGTATTAGTTTTTCTTTAAATGTTTGATAGAATTCAGCAGTGGAGCCATTAGGTTCTGGGCTTTTCTCTACTGGGAGATTTATTACTACAGCTTTGATCTTGTTACTTGTTATTGGTCTGTTCGGATTTTGGATTTTTACCTGATTCGATATTGGTAGGTTGTATATATCTAGGAATTTGTTCATTTCTTCTAGACTTTACAATTTATTGGCATATTGTTGCTAATGGTAGCCCCTAATGAGCCTTTGAATTTCTGCAGTATCAGTTGTGATGTCTCCTTTTTCATTTCTGATCTTATTTATTTGGATCTCATCTTTTTTTTTCTTAATTGGGCTAAAGTTTTGTCAATTTTGTTTAACTTTTCAAAACAAATCCAACTTTTTGTTTCATTGGTATCATGTTTTTTTTTAATTTCAATTTCATTTCTTTCTGCTCTGATCTGTACATTTCTTCTACTAATTTTGCATTTAGTTTGCAAATGCTTTTCTAGTTCTTTAAAATGTATCATTAGATTGTTCATTTGAAGTTTTTCCTTTTTTTGATATAAACATAGCTATAAACTTCCCTCTCAGTAATGTTTTTGTTGTATCCCATAGATTTTGGTATTTTGTGTTTTATCATTAGTGTCAAGATATTTTTCAATATCTTTCTTATTTTTTTCATTAACCTACTGGTTATTCAGAGGCATATTGTTTAATTTTCATGTTTTTGTAGAGTGTCCACAATTCTTTTTGTTTTTAGTTTCTAGTTTTATTCCATTGTGATCTGAGAAGATGTTCAGTGTTATTTCAATTTTTTGAATGTTTTAAAACTTGTTTTGTGACCTAAAATATGGTCTGTCCTTGAGAAAGATCCATGTGCTGAGGACAAAAAATGTGTATTCAGCAGCCCTTGCATGAAAATTCTATAAATATATATTAGATTCATTTGGTCTATAGTGTAGATGAAGTCTAATGTTGCTTTTTTGATTTTCTGAACTGAAAGTTCAGTCCAGTGCTGAAAGTGGGGTGTTATAATAATAATATTATTATTATTTTATAATAATATATTAATAGTATTATTATTATTTTATAATAATAATATTATTATTATTACTATTTTATAATAATATATTAATAATAATAATAATATATTATTATTATTATTGTATTGGTGCCTATCTCTCTTTTTATCTGTAATAATATTTGGTTTGTATTTCTGGGAACCCCAGTGTTGGGTACATATACATTTAAAATTGCTATATTCTTTTGCTGAATTGACCCTCTTATAATTATATAGTGAGCTTTATTGTCTCTTTCAATAGTTTTTCTTTTTTTCTGGAAGTTCGTTTTGTCTGATATGAGTATAACAACTCCTGCTTTCTTTGGTTTTCATTGGCATGAAATATCGTTTCCCATCCCTTTATATTCAGTCTATGTGGGTCTTTATAGGTGCAGTGTGTTTCTTGTAGGCCATAGATTAATGGCCTTGTTTTTTCATTCATTCAGCCAATCTTTGTCTTTTGATTGGAGAGTTTAGTCCATTTACATTCAATGTTATTATTGATAAGTAAGGATTTACTCCTGCTATTTTGTTATTTGTTTTGTGGTTGTGTTTTTGTTTTCTCTTCTTTCTTTCCTTTCTGTCTCCCAGTATTTATGATGATTTTCTATGGTGATATGATTTTATTTCTTGCTTATTCTTTCGTGAATCTATCGTATGTTTTTATGTTTAACATTACCATGAGGCTTGAAAATGCTATCTTGCAACTCATTATTTTAACCCAATAACAGCACTATTTGCATAAACAAACAGGCAAAAAGAAAACTAATAAGTACTAGCCTTAACTTTGTTTCTCAGCTTTTTAACTTTTTGTTGTTTCTATTTATATCTTATACTATGTCTTGAAAAGTTGTTGTAGTTACTATTATTGTTTAGTTCATCTAATCTTTCTACTTCGGATAAGACTAGTTTACACACCACAGTTATAGTGTTATAATATTCTGCATTTTTCTGTGTACTTACTATCACCATTAGGTTTTGTACCTTTATGTGATTATTTATTGCTCATTAATGTCTTTTTTTTCTGATGGAAGTACTCCCTTTGCATTTCTTACAGAATGTGTCTGATATTGATAAAATCCCTCAGCTTTTGTTTATCTAGGACAGTCTTTATTATTTTCTTGATGTTTGAATGATATTTTTGGTGGATATACTATTCTATGGTAAAAGTTTTTTTCCATCATCACTTTAAAAATGTCAGTAGTGGCTTTTGGGAGTCAGGGCCTAGAGTTAAAAACCTCAGAAGTCTGCCTGGTATTCCATTGTATCACAGATAATCTGGTACTCAAACTACAAGATGTAGTCCTTCTCTCTCTTCTGGCTTCCTTCCAAAGGCAGAGAAGCCTCACTTCATAGCCACTGCCACCCCTGGCCATGAGGAATACTGCCAGACTACCACTAATTTTTCCTTAAGCTCCCAAATCTCTTAAGTAAGCTTGTGGTAAATGTTACCTGATCTGATACAATGAAGTGTTTTGTAGCCATTCTTGGAACAACCTGTGCATCACTGCTACTTGATATGCACCCTCCCTCCCCCCAATATATGTTTCTTGCTTTAGGAATATGCTAATCTGCAGTTTACAAAAGTTAGTTTAATAACAATTGTACAGTTATATACTTTATAATGTCTAGAGTAAAAACACAATTTTATGTTCTAATAATATGACTCTTAACTACATCATGACTCATCCGTATTGGCTTTCAAAGGATAGCCAATTTTAAACCATGGCAAGCTCACTGAGTAAGAAGGTCTAGCAGAGAAGCTAGAAAACATAATCATGAACCTCAGTAAAACAATTTCTAATATGAGAAATTACTTACTTCTGTTTTTTGCTTAATATGAATGTTGATCTCCATTGAGATTTGTGAGTAATTGGATACTGTTTCAAGGATCTCCCTGAAGAAAATTCTTTTTGTCCATTGCTTGTATTCATAAGGTCACAGAAGTCTTAGGGCTTTTGTAAGTTATACTGTCTGATCATTTCTACTGTTTTTTGTTAGACCGCTTAATGATTTCAGGGCAATAGCTCATAAGATCATAAATTAAATTATGTTGACATATCAACATTACTGATGGCTTTACTTAAAGTACACTAGGCAATTTTGAGTGAAGAAAACTCAAGGGATCCTCTGATCCCTCCGCTGTATGTCACTTAGTAACATATTCCACTAGATAATCTTTTCTCTCTAGGGCACCATCGGACTCTGTCTAAGATTCAACACAATGCTGCCGTATACTGGAACTGACAGTACTTCATGCAGAACCAATTTAACCAGGATTTAGAAAGCAATCTTTTTTTTTTTTCAAACTTACAGAAAATGTCAAACTCAATATTTAACTTTTGACATTTTACAAGAATTATGTTCACAAATATAGCATATTATTTTAGACAAATGTATGTGTATGTGTGCATACCCATTAACCAGGTGTACCTAAGATAGGTTTGTCTTAGATGAAATTGCAAATTGTTGCGGAAACATAAGGTAGAAGTAGTATATTCATTTGCTTTTGAATGTACAAATCTTATGTGAATTAAAGTACCCATTACTCAAAGCACATATCAGCTGGGGCACTGTCAATCTGGTCCTTTTGTCTGGCCCAGCCCTAACTAAAGCTGATCATTCTAACTCATACTTTCTCTCTATGTATATCTACATTGTATGCATTGTTTCTCTTCATGCCTTATATACATTGATTACATGGGAAAAACAGGAGATGAAGAGTTTAATGCACAGACTGTTCATTTGTAGATGTGAGTTGAGTAGGAGCAAAAGGCTAATCTGATAATTAGATGCATTCATTTTAATTTCAGAAGGGTTCTGATCAAGAGCCAGTTATATTCCTGCTACTGTGCAACAGTATTATGCTGTCTGCATGACAATATATGCTTTTATTCATGATACACTTATTTATTCCACAAGTATGTTATTATGCACCTTCCATCTACTAGCCACTGTTTTAGTCTCAGAATAGAAGAGTAAAGCCAGCAGACATGGCCTTTGTCATTAAGGAAATAGTAAGAAGTAATGGCTAAGGAACTACATTCTGAAGTTAGATTCAAATTCTGTCTCTATAACTTATTGGCTGTGTAGTGTTGGGCAGGATACTTATACATCTATGTGCCTTACTTTGCTCATCTGTAAATTGGCTTGATAAGTTACAATTGCTATGAGGAGTAAATATAAAATATATAAAGCCTTTAGAAAAGTATCTTGCACATAGTATATACTTAAGAAATAGTAGTTGTTATTATTATTATAGTGGAGGGAGCTTACAATTAGGGGAGAAGATAAGCAAATAAGTAATTAATGTGATGTGTGCTACACTAGAAGAATCAAAGTCACCATGGAAGCCACAAAAAAAATCCCTCATAACCTTAATCTGAAGTGCCATGGAATGAATGCTTCCTGGAGAAGGTGATGTTTAAATTGGGAATTTTTATAAGAAATTAGTTAGGTGGAGAGAAAGCATTGGGAATGCAGGGGGAGACTGTGCTTCTCACAGAAGAAACAGCAAAAGACCAAAGAACAAGAACACATTCAGAAATTTAAGTCTTGAAAACATAAACCTTCTTTGTTATAAGTGAGCCATGTGGCTGGATGCAGTGACTCATGCCTGTAATCCCAGCACTTTAGGAGGCCAAGGTGGGCAGATCACTTGAAGTCAGGAGTTCGAAACCAGCCTGTCCAACATGGTGAAACCCTGTCTCTACTAAAAATACAAAAAGAAAAGTTAGTTGGCCGTGGTGGTTCACACCTGTAATTGCAGCTACTCGCAGCTACTCGGGAGGGTCTGAGGCAGGAAAATCACTTGAACCCGGGAGGCAGAGGTTGCAGTGAGCCAAGATCACACCACTCCACGTCAGCCTGGACAACAGAGTGAGTAAGTCTCTGTTTCAAAAAAAAAAGTGACCCATGTTTATTCCTGATGTTATGCCTAGGCTATTCTTTGTCCATTGCAGTGTTATGGAAGTTAAAGGGAATCTAGCAATTGAAAGACTTTATCCCGAACAACAACAGGTATTCCTTTCTCTATTCCACCCCTATTTCTTTTCTTTTCTTTTTAAACATCAGAACACTATTTAAAAGTCTGTTCTTGGCTCCATATAAAAAATTTCATTTACAAATGTACTCAAAATATTTCTATAGTCACTACTTTATTCACCCATGAACTCACATCAACCCCCATATCTTCAGAGGATTTTATACTTGGCTTGAGATATTCACAGACTGTAAATCTGGCTGCTGCTAGCCAACATTCTAGGATTCAAGAGGCACAATTTGCATAGAACAATTTTTACTGAAAAAAAAGTAATTTCACAGATAAGATTTCTCCATTAAGAAGATCTGATAAAGGGCAAAAGTTGTAAAATACTTTTCCATGAAAGAAAATATACTTCTTTATATTTTTCATTTGCTTTAGTGTAAAAAGGTCTAATTCTGATGCATTGTGCTTCACTCTGGATCTCCATTTAAAAGATGCAACAAAAATACTAGCACTTCCTGGCAACTTAAGCAGGTCACAGCTTAAATGAGCTCTGAGCAAGGCTCCCATAGGGAAGTAATTGTGTCACACTTCCCTATTCCTAGTACCTAAGATTTCAAAAATTCTGGAAGTGAATGTTGTTCATTGGAAATGGTACTGACAAAATAACACAGAAAATAAGAAAATATTATTATTAGGTACTTTTAGATGAGAGTTTGATGTATCCAGGTCAGATATTTCTGTCTAAATGTAGATTAAAAGCAGACTTTTAATCTTTTTTTCAGTAGACCATTAACTTACTTTGTTCAAAAAACCAAGAGAAAGAGCTAGTCATATCTCTCCACAACCTCACAATGTCATATCATTCCTTGTCACAAGCAAGGCAACTGCTTCTTGTTTCATATGCAGTAGGAGAATATACCAGGTTATGCTCTCATTGAATCCTATTGGCCCACTTCATCTTTGGAACAAATTTCAATTTGAATTCCAGCTAAAATCATCCTTTTCCTATATAAGAATTTAAGGGCAGGTCATGGTATTTGAAAAATTCATTTGGTGAAACAAAAATTAAAAACAAGAAATATTCTTGCATATACCTTGAAAGATCCAAAGGAAAATATGAACACCCAAATTGAAAGACAGATCAATTTCTTCAGAAAACAATAGGTGTAAGTATGAAATAGTTTTAAGAGGCTGATCATGGTCAAAATATGTGTACATATCAGATTCTTATTAGAATTTTTGGATGAGAGTCATGGTAAGGTAACTACTTTGGAGAACATGGGAGGAAAATCCTCAAATTGGGAAATGAAGCAAAAACAATTATGTCTTCCAAATGTAAAGAAAAGAAAATGTTACAAAAATTCATATATGTGGTACAGAAAATTCTAATACTTAACTTGCCTATACTGCATATTTAAATAAATGCCCTCATATATGCCTCAGAAGAGTTAGAGAAAGTCACCCACATTAATATAACTATAAAGAACACTCTTTGAAGACTTTTGCAAGTAATACATAGCTACAGATATTCAGTGAAAGCGACTGGTGAAGACACTGAACTTCTCAACAGACTGGAAATCTTCCAAAACTCTGCCTATATTGGAGAGAGAGAGAAAACAGGAACAAAACCATGCTGTGATGTGACATCCCTAAAGTTAAATAATAGTAGTAAAAGAACATTTTCAAAGCTACTATATCAGAATAGTTTCTAAAATGTGAAGCATCTTTTTGTTCCTTACTTTCAGAAATTAGTCTACAGCAGAATCAAGACTATGTGAATGCCAGTTATGCTCATTCTATTGCCCAGATTTTTACACTTTTCTCTTTCTCAGGAACCAGTATAGTTCTGATCACAGGGTGAGTACTCAATTTCTTCCTAATAATTGAATAATTAAAACTGATTTTCTAAAAAAATTATTGGAAACCCTGACAGGATTTTCAGTTAACTGCCAAAAAGGGTGCTAATAAAACCAATCAACACTTCCTACGTGTCAAGCAGAAGTCAAAGCATGTTACATGTATTATTAACTTTTTAAAACTCGAAATAATCCTCTGAATTAGATACTATCATCATCAAACAAATGGAAAAATTGAGGCATGGACAGGTTAAGTAATTTTTCCAAGGTCACAGAAATTCTGCATTCTTAATCTTGATACCATACTGGGGAATTCTTTGGAGACTGGAGGTATCTGGTATTTAAATAATGAAAATTCTGTATCCTTGCCTGTATCAGAAAGAACCTGGAGCAGTTCCACAGTTGTAGCCCAGAATTCTGGGGTTGAGATGATACCCAAAGGGCTCTTACAACTAGCCACATTTGCTGTCAAAAATTTGGATTCCTTCCACCAAGAACATGGATCAAACAGAACATTTTTATAATCTGGTCAGGAATTATATAATTAGGCAAACAGTTTTATCCCTAGAGGACTTTCTCATCACCCAAGGCAGTACCTGTAATTACTCTAACTGGTCTAATCCCATATCTTTTTGGCAATAACAACAGCAAAATCATATTCCTCAAATGCATGATTGCATGCAGTTTTAATCAAAGTGAAAGAAGAACACTCAAACCGATATCAGCAGTGGATTGGCTTCTAGCATTTTCCTTTACTTTTTTATGTTTATTGAATGACTTTTCTCTTCATAGGCCTGACTGAAAAGAACTTGACTGTGGAACTATATTTCACTCACATGGAAATGTCAAGACATGTTAAAAAAAAAGCAATAAAAACAGAAGAAATACTGAGAGAATTTATAATGTTGGTGGGTGCCTTGCTTCTCTGATGTTCATTGTCTGCACACACAGTAGATTAATGAAAAGTGAAAGAGAGTGGATTTTTTTTCACTTTTTACACTTTAAGAAACAAAGAACATTATTAGATGGTATTTATCAAAATGTAAATACATAATTCTAGTGATAATCATCAATATTTTTCTCCTTTCCTCAGTACAAAGATAGATAAAATGAGTGCCTTCACTTCTGAATCCTCAAGGTTTCCTCTAGTGCAAGGACCCTGCTTTATTCATCTTTGAGTCCTCTGCACTCAATAATGTGACTAGCACTTAATATGTAGTCAAGAATTTTCTGCTGAATCAAACTGTAAGGGTGAAAAACCAATCTTCATAGAACTTGCAAAGAGACACATATGAAGGCATACAAGTAATAGACACTATGGATTTTAAATCCAAAAGCGTAGTTCTTTGCCAATGATAATTGTCAGGTAATTGAAATTGCTTATTGTTTAATCCAATCTATAGTTATTATTCTAATAGTAACATTTATCACTTACCTACTAGGTGCCAAACCCTTCAGTGGAAAGTGAGTATATTTGTGTTTTAAGATTCTCATAAGTCCTGTGAAGTAGAAATTGTTATCACCCAAAGTGAGATTCTGAGAGGTTAAAAAACTTGCTGAAGGTCAGACAGTTAATATATGATGGAATAAGAATAAGAAACTTAAATGTGTGTCTCCAGAGCCTATACTCTTGCTGTCACTTATGATATTGTCTGAAACTTTGAGCTGAGCCATGTGTATATACTTTATGAACAGCAAGCATACTGTTTAAACAGTGTCAATGAGGATTACATTGGACATATCAAAAAATAATATCAAAGAGAAAATGTTGAGCATTATGAAAAGCAGTTTCCTGTGTCTAGGGATGATTGGTTTGATTATCTATGTGTGCAACGTTTGTTTTAAACATAAGGTTTTAAATAATAAAAGGAAAAACTAAAGGATTCTAGAAAAAAGCTAATTTACTGGAGTATTTTAAAAATAATCAACAATTACAGTCCACAACTAGAAAATACAGAAAGTCTTGGATATAAGGTCAAACATAATAAAAGTGTCTTTAAGCATGGTGTCCTTTTTTCTTCATGTTGTAAAGCTAGTTGAATCCAAAGGCCTCTGGTTAACATATAATTGAGAGGCAACATTGCTAGAAAAATAAATAAATACTCTGTGTGTGTGTGTGTGTGTGTGTGTGTGTGTGTGTGTACCTGTTACCACTAGACCAATTTTATGATTTCATCTATAATTTATGAATATGCTTTCATTTGGACCCTATATGCTTTATTAATCTGAGAGTGAGGATGACATTAAGACCTATCCTCTTTTCTTTCTCTTTCTCTTAAGATGGCAACACTTCGTATTGGTTTTTAGAGGTTTCAAAACACTTCAACATTCTTCATCTCACATGGTCAATAGAAATATTACCAATATTATGTTGTCCATATTGCAGATGAGGAAGGAGCAGAACAAGGCAACTTGTAGCAAAGTGGAATCAAAACCGAGTTTCCTGGTAGCCAGGTTCAGTGTTCCTTCCTCTAATAAAGCACTGGTCTGGATATTTTCTTGGTCCAGTCTCCGTGCTTGGTTGTCTTCACATTGATTTTCTAACCTGACGGGATAGAAATACTGACTATTGTTGAAATGAGTTACCAAACTGGAAAAAAATAAATAAATAAATCAACACACACGAAGAGCCCAAGAAACCCAAATCACCGTTGCTTTTGTAAGTTTAAACTGAAAATGTTTCCATGAATAAGCTTGAGACAACCTGGACCTAAATTCTTCCAGCTATCCCTCCCCCAGTTCCCCTTTTCCACCATAGGCTTTAGAGCTACTTGCAAGCAATAGAATGATGCCAGGATTAAGTGCTGTGTGAGGATTAGCATAACACGATTGGAGAGGCCTGTCTGGTGTTTTCTTTTTAATATTTCTACAAACTCTTCCACAAACCTTAAGCATCAAACTTCTTATTTTTTTATATAAATACTTATCTCCAGCAAACTTACTCCTTTGTTTAATATTTTAATAATATTTGGAGAGGATAGAAATTCCTAGGGGGCAAAGGAGTAGCCATGGTAGAACAAAACAGTATGTTTATATCCATGTTGGAATGATCGAGAGAGTGTAAGTATGTATATATAGAGAGAGCCCTTAAACTGGCATTAGTATGTATGAAGACAATGTTAAAAGCCTTGCAAAACATGAAGAAGCAAACCATCTCTGAAATTACTGGAAGAGATTTCCAATTCATCAAGTACTATTTAATTACTTTAAAGCTTCAACTTAAAAACAAATCCAGCAGAATGATGGCATTGAGGGTTTCTTAATCATATTTTATCACACTCCTTAGCAGATTGGTCGGTGAAAGGAGCAAAATCAATCTGAAATTTCCTGGGATTATTAACCATTTAAAACACTAGATTTTGGTATTGGCCAATCCATCAAACAGAAATATGCTTCTTTAAGGCATGAAAAGTTATTAATTCACTGACCCATGATTATTTTCCTGTGTGAAACACACAGTTAATAATAGGGATAAAACACTTCTCTAAAAAATCCGTAATTCAAATAAAATCAAACTTGATTGACTTAGAAATCTGCTTCCCCCTCCCCCAGGGACTGCATTATAGCTGCTGTAGGATCATCATGAGATTAGTAACCTTTGTGAGATTTTTTTGTCAGATGTTTAGTCTTTGTCATGGCAGAGAAAATACTCTTTTTAGGGTAAGCAATGATTTGTGTGTGCATACAGATGGAAAAAGTTTGTCAGGATTTTGCTAGACCTCTCAGCTCAGCCTAAGACTGGGAACCTTAAATTTTAAGTTCTAAGTTACAAGTAGTACAGAGGGCTGGGCGCGGTGGCTCAGGCCTGTAATCCTAGCATTTTGGGAGGCCGAGGTGGGCGGATCACGAGGTCAGGAGTTTGAGACCAGCCTGGCCAACACGGTGAAACCCCATCTCTACTAAAAATACAAAAATTAGCTGGGCATGGTGGCATGTGCCTGTAATCCCAGCTACTCAGGAGGCTGAGGCAGGAGAATCACTTGAACCTGGGAGGCTAAGGTTGCAGTGAGTTGAGATTGTGCCACTGCACTCCAACCTGGGCAACAGAGCAAGACTCAGTCTCTAAAAACAAGAAACAAAAACCAAAACAAATGATACAGAGTATTCAGCTAATTTTTGGTATCAAGGTATGGATTTTTTTCTGCTTTTTCCTAACACATTTTGTTGGCTTTTACTCTGGACCTGTTAATGCAGGATTTCCAGACCTCTTGGTAAATTCCCTAAGATTTTTTTTGGAATTTCCTAATTTAATTTCATATATGTTGATAAATAAGCCTTGTCAATGGTTGATTACCTTTCCATGTTCTCTATGTTTTGCCTCCTCCACCTTCCAGTGATATACATTACCACTTTTTTGTGTGTTCAGAGGAGTCATTTCTACTGGACACCACCATCTCCTTTTGAGCACGGCAGTCTTCGTCAAGATTCATTATCGTATCTGCTTAGTATCACTATTTCATACCATAATGGTGCATTTTCTTTGGATTCCTCAATATTCCTTAATCACCTTATGTTCATTGTAGTAATGGAGACAATGGCTCCCTCCTATGTAAATGTTAGACTTTTTCTGCAAATGAATGCGCCAAAGTATTTTAAATTGTCTAGTAAAACTTTTTAAAATGTTGTTTTCTCTATTTACAATGAATGTCCACCCCACCCCTCATGTGACACATAAGAATATCTGTGATGTGAAGATTGTACGTTAGAATAAATAAAATAAGTGATAAATACTGTGTGTGTGTGTGTCTGTGTGTGTGTGTGTCTGTGTGTGTGTGTGTGTGTGTGTGTGTGTATAGCATTTAGCTTTTTAGGTTCAGGGGTACATGTGCAGGTTTTTCATATCTTTAGGTAAATTGCACATCATTGAGTTTTGATGTACAGATTCTTTTGTCACCCAGGCAATAATCACAGTACCCAATAGGTAGTTTTTGATCCTTTCCCTCCTCCCACTCTACTCTTTCAAATAGGCCCTGATGTCTGTTGCTGCCATCTTTGTGTCCATGTGTACTCAATATTTAGCTCCCACTTTTAAATGAGAACATGTGGTATTTGGTTTTCTGTTCCTGTGTTACCTTGCTTAGGATAATTGTCTCCAGCTCTATCCGTGTCACTGCAGAAGACACGAGCTCATTCTCTTTTATGACTGCATAGTATTCCATGATGTATGTGTACCACATTTTCTTTATCCAGTTTACTGTTGATGGGAATTTAGGTTTATTCTATGTCTTTACTAATGTGAGTAGCGCAACGATCAACATATGCATGCATGTGTCTTTATGGTAGAACAATTCACATTCCTTTTGGCGTATACCCAATAATGGGATTGCTGGGTTGAACGGTAGTTCTGTTTCTAGTTCTTTGGAAAATTGCCACACTGCTTTCCACAATGGCTGAACTAATTTACATTCTTACCAGCAGTGTATAAGTATTCCATTTTCTCTGCAACCTCACCAGCATCTGATTTCTTTTTACTTTAATAATAGCCATTCTGACTGGTGTGAGATGGCATCTCACGGTTTTGATTTGCATTTCTCTAATGATTATTGATATTGAGCTTTTTTTGTATGCTTGTTGGCTACCTTTATGTCTTCTTTTGATAAATATCTGTTCATGTCCTTTGCCCATTTTTATGAGGTTGTTTGTTTTTTGCTGGTTAGTTTAAGTTCCTTATAGATGCTGGATATTAGACCTTTGTTGGATGCATAGTTTGCAAATATTTTCTCCCATTCTGTAGGTTGTTTGTTCACTCTTTTGATAGCTTCTTTTGCTGTGCAGCAGCTCTTTAGTTTAATTAGGTCCCATTTGTTAACTTTTTTGTTGTTGCAATTGCTTTCGGCATCTTCAACGTGAAATATTGGCCAGGTCCTATGTCCAGAATGATATTTCCTAGGTTATTTTCCAGAGTTGTATAGTTTTATGTATAGTTTTATAAGTATTCTGTATCATTTTATAAGTTTTATATATAGGTTTACATTTAAGTATTTAATACATTTTGAGTTGATTTTTATATATGGTGTAAGGAAGGAGTCCAGATTCACTCTTCTGCATATGGCTAGCCAGTTATTGCAGCATCATTTACTGAATAGTTTTCCCATTGCTTGTTGACTTTGTTGAAGATGAGATTGTTGTAGGTGTGTGGTTTCATTTCTAGGCTCTCTATTCTGTTCCATTCGTCTGTGTCTGTTTCTGTAACAGCACCATGCTGTTTTGCTTAATATAGCATTGGAGTATAGTTTGAAATTGGGTAATATGATGCTTCTAACTTTGTTCTTTTTGCTTACGATTGCCTTGGCTATTTGGGCTTTGTTTGGTTCAATATGAGTTTTATAATAGTTTTTTCTAGTTCTGTGAAGAATGTCATTTGTAATTTGGTAGAAATAGCATGGAATCTGCTTTGGGATGTAAGTCCATTTTAACAATATAGTTTCTTCCTATCCATGAACATGGAATTTTTTTCATTTGTTTGTGTCATTTCTAATTTATTTGGGCTGTTAAGCAGCGTGTTTTATAGAGGTTTACATGTTTACAAATCTTTCTTCTTTTAGCGTAATGACTCAGCCTACATGTCAATAAATTTTGGCAGGTCCCATAAGCTAACACTTCCTAGATATGTAAAGAAAAGTGAAAGCAACTGAAATGTAGACATGGTCATGTTCTTCTTTGCTCTTATATGGAGTTGCTAATGAGTACAGGAATATGGGTGGGAGTTATGCTAAAAACCCATCAGCTCATTTTGTTTTCAATTTTAACTTGTGTCTTTGTCAAACCATCCTCTATCAGGCTAAAAATAGTTGTGTAAGGACACCCAGCTACAATATAATTGTTTTCAATATTTTTGCTTCTGAACTGTTCACATGCACAAGACATTCTCTTATAGTTTTCACACTATAGTCATTCTTAAGGAAGTTCTCAAGGCTGAGGAGGGAGCTGTAGGACGTAGATGCATAGAATACGTTATCAGATAATCTGGACTATGAGGAAATATGTGTATCCTCAAAAACCCCAGCCCCTGGAGATTTTTACAGGATCCCAGCCCCACCCTTGCCTCATGGAATAGTGAAAGATTCCTGGAATGGGGGTATTGTTTTTCTCACCTATGATCCAGTCTATTTTATTAATCCTTATTTTACTGTGACTTTTGAACTTTCCCCTTTGTTTTTGTTTACAAAATTTTTGCTCTACAGATGAGGCATATGTTGTAATATAGTTTTGTTTTGTTTTTTGAAATGCTGTCTTGACCCAGTTTGAGGTCAAGGCTAGTCAGTTCCCTTCTTGAGCAGCTGATTAAGTCACACCCCAATTACTTTCCTTACGGAGCTTTCACACTCCTCTAGGCCACTCTACACCTACCCTAATTGCCCTGGGACCAGGTATCAGACAACTAGAGACATCCCCTATACCCCAGAGCCTACTTGGCCAATTCACAGGGAACCTGTGAAACCAAGTTAACCCCACTGCATTTGCCATACATTAAGCTGCCCCCTATAGCTCCTACTTGCTTTTACCCTGTTCCTGTGAGTAACTCCCTATGTGGCCCTGCCTGGCAGCATTCCCTCTTTGAAGATATAAGTAACAAAGCGTACTGCCTTTCATCTATCCAAGTGACATTGCATTGTGTCCTGCCATCAAAGGAACTTTTGTCTTTTAATATCTATTTTTATATAGTAAGATTTATCTAGTCTTTCAATTGCATCTGACTTTACAATCAGATCTCCCCCAGTCAGATACTCATAGCAGAATATAGTGAGACTTGGAGTAAGAACTGTCTGAATTCAGATTTCTGACACTGATGGGCTGTGTTACCTGGAACAAGGTCCTGTCTCTCTGGGTCTTGGTTTCTTTATTTATAAAGTAAGACTATCAATAATAGTCCCTATTTCACAGTGTATGGTAATAATTAAATGACATAATATATATAAAACTCTTTGCATACTACCTGGCATATAGCAAACACTAAATAAATGGTAGCTATTATTATTAATAGGTGTATATTTCATATTTCTGTCTTTCTGATTTGACTATAATTATTTTTATTGTTCTCTTGGGGCTTGTTTTGTAGAGTAACAACATGAGTGTTTTACTTCCAAAGGATAATCAAATGTCCCAGTAGGATTTTTTGAATTAATCCTTCCATTATCCAATAATTTATTATTCTACTTTTGCCATATACTGCTTATAAGTTCTAGGGTATTTTTGTATTATCTGTTTTGCTCCATTCATCTGGTTATTCTTAAACTAGTATTACACTGTTTTAGGCATTGATGTTTTAAATACCTTTAATGAAAGATGACTTTCTTCTTTTTTTTTAGTAATTTCTTAGATATTCTTGCCTTTTTACTATTCACAATAAATTTTAGAAAAATTGTGGCATATTAAAAATACTTGATTGGCAATTTTATTATGATTGAATAAAGTGTAAAAAATATGGGATAAACTGACTTTTTTTTATTTATTATACTTTAAGTTCTGGGACACATATGAAGAATGTGCAGGTTTGTTACATAGGTATACAAGTGCCGTGGTGGTTTGCTGCACCCATCAACCCGTCATCTACATTAGGTATTTCTCCTAATGCTATCCAACGCCTAGCCCCCCACTCCTTGACAGGTCCTGGTGTGTGATGTTTCCCTCCCTGTGTCCATGTGTTCTTATTGTTCACCTCCCACCTATGAGTGAGAATATGTAGTGTTTGGTTTTCTGTTCTTGTGTTAGTTTGCTGAGAATGATGGTTTCCAGCTTCATCCATTTCCCTGCGAAGGGCACGAACTCATCCTTTTTTATGGCTGCATAGTGTTCCATGGTGTATATGTGCCACATTTTCTTTATTCAGTCTATCATTGATGGGCATTTGGGTTGGTTCAAGTCTTTGCTATTGTGAATAGTGTTGCAATAAACATATGTGTGCATGTGTCTTTATAGTAGAATGATTTATAATCCTTTGAGTATATATCCAGTAATGGGATTTCTGGGTCAAATGGTATTTCTGGTTCTAGATCCTTGAGGAATCGTCACACTGTCTTCCACAATGGTTGAACTAATTTACACTCCCACCAACAGTGTAAAAGTGTTCCTATTTCTCCACATCTTCTCCAGCTCTGTTGTTTCCTGACTTTTTAATGATTGCCATTCTAACTGGCATGAGATGGTATCTCATTGTGGTTTCGATTTGCATTTCTCTAATGACCAGTGATGATGAGCTTTTTTTCATATGCTTGCTGGCTGCATAAATGTCTTCTTTTGAGAAGTGTCTGTTCTATCCTTCACCCATTTTTTAATGGGGTTGTTTCTTTCTTGTAAATTTGTTTAAGTTCCTTGTAGATTCTGGATATTAGCCCTTTGTCAGATGGATAGATTGCAAAATTTTTCTCCCATTCTGTAGGTTGCCTGTTCACTCTGATGATAGCTTCTTTTGCTGTGCAGAGACTCTTTAGTTTAATTAGATCTCATTTGTCAATTTTGGCTTTTGTTTCCATTGCTTTTGCTGTTTTAGTCATGAAGTCTTTACCCATGCCTATGTCCTCAATGGTATTGCCTAGGTTTCCTTCTAGGGTTTTTATGGTTTTAGGTCTTACGTTTAAGTCTTTAGTCCATCTTGAGTTAATTTTTGTATAAGGTATAAGGAAGGGGTCCAGTTTCAGTTTTCTGCATATGGCTAGCCAGTTTTCCAAACACAATTTATTAAATAGGGAATCCTTTCCCCATTGCTTGTTTTCATCAGGTTTGTCAAAGATCAGATGGTTGTAGATGTATGGCATTATTTCTGAGGCTTCTGTTCTGTACCATTGGTCCATATATCTGGTTTTGTTCCAGTGCCATGCTGTTTTGGTTACTGCAGCCTTGTTGTATAGTTTGAAGTCAGGTAGCATGATGCCTCCAGCTTTGTTCTTTTTGTTTAGGGTTGTCTTGGCTATGTGGGCTCTTTTTTTGGCTCCATATGAAATTTAAAGTAGTTTTTTCCAATTATGTGAAGAAAGTCAATGGCAGCCTAATGGGGATAGCATTAAATCTATAAATTACTTTGGGTGGTATGGCCCTTTTCATGATATTGATTCTCCCTCTTCATGGGCATGGAATGTTTTTCCATTTGCTTGTATCATCTCTTATTTCCTTGAGCAGTAGTTTGTAGTTCTCCTTGAAGAGGTCCTTCACATTCCTTGTAAGTTGTATTCCTAGGTATTTTATTCTCTTTGTAGCAATTGTGAATGGGAGTTCACTCATGATTTGGCTCTCTGTTTGTATGTTATTGGTGTATAGGAATCCTTGTGATTTTTGCACATTGATTTTGTCTCCTGAGACTTTGCTGCAGTTGCTTATCAGCTTAAGGAGATTTTGGGCTGAGACGATGGGGTTTTCTAAATATACACTCATGTCATCTGCAAACAGAGACAATTTGACTTCCTCTCTTCCTTTATTCCTTTATTACTTTCTCTTGCCTGATTGCCCTGGCCAGAACTTCCAATACTACGTTGAATAGGAGTGGTGAGAGAGGGCATCTTTGTCTTGTGCCGGTTTTCAAAGGGAATGCTTCCATTGTCCGTTTAGTATGATATTGACTGTGGGTTTGTCATAAATGGCTCTTATTATTTTGAGATGCATTCCATCAATATCTAGTTTATCGAGAGTTTTTAACATGAATGGTGTGTTGAATTTTATCGAAGGCCTTTTCTGCATGTATTCAGATAATCATGTGGTTTTTGTCATTGGTTCTGTTTATGTGATGGATTACAGTTATTGGTTTGTGTATGTTGAACCAGCCTTGCATCCCAGGAATGAAGCTGACTTGATTGTGGTGAATAAGCTTTTTGATGTGCTGCTGGATTCAGTTTGCTAGTATTTTATTGAGGATTTTCACATCAATGTTCATCAGGGCTATTGGCCTGAAATTTTCTTTTTTTGTTGTGTCTCTGCCAGCATTTGGTATCAGGATGATGCTTATTGTTTGGAATAGTTTAAGAAGGAATGGTACCAGCTCCTCTTTGTACCTCTGGTAGAATTTGGCTGTGAATCCGTCTGGTCCTGGACTTTTTTTGTTGGTAGGCTGTTAGTTACTGCCTCAATTTCAGAACTTGTTATTGGTCTATTCAGGGATTTGATTTCTTCCTGGTTTAGTGTTGGGAGGGTGTATGTGTCCAGGAATTTATCCATTTCTTCTAGATTTTCTAGTTTATTTGTGTAGAGGTGTTTATAGTATTCTCTGATGGTAGTTTGTATTTCTGTGGGGTCAGTGGTGATATCCCCTTTATCATTTTTTATTGTGTCTATTTGATTCTTCTTTCTTTTCTTCTTTATTAGTCTGGCTAGTAGTCTATCTATTTTGTTAGTGTTTTCAAACAACCAGCTCCTGGATTCATTGATTTTTTTAAAGGGTTTTTCGTGTCTCTTTCTCCTTCAGTTTTGCTCTGATCTTAGTTATTTCTTGTCTTCTGCCAGTTTTTGAATTTGTTTGCTCTTGATTCTCAGTTCTTTTTATTGTGATGTTAGGGTGTCAATTTTAGATCTTTCCTGCTTTCTCCTGTGGCCAGTTAGTGCTATAAATTTCCCTCTACACACTGTTTTAGCTGTGTTCCAGAGATTCTGGTACGTTGTGTCTTTGTTCTCATTGGTTTCAAAGAACTTATTCATTTTTGCCTTAATTTCGTTATTTACCCAGTAGTCATTCAGGAGCAGGTTGTTCAGTTTCTATGTAGTTGTGTGGTTTTGAGTGAGTTTCTTAATCCTGAGTTCTAATTTGATTATACTGTGGTCTGAGAGACTGCTTGTTAAGATTTCCATTCTTTTGTATTTGCTGAGGAGTGTTTTACTTGCAATTATGTGGTCAATTTTAGAATAAGTGTGATGTGGTGCGGAAAAGAATGTCTATTCTGTTGATTTAGGGTGGAGACTTCTGTAGATGTCTACTAGTTGTGCTTGGTCCAGAGCTGAGTTCAAGTCCTTAATATCCTTGTTATCTTTCTGTCTCGTTGATTTGTCTAATATTGACAGTTGGGTGTTAACATCTCCAACTATTATTGTGTTGGAGTCTAAGTCTCTTTGTAGGTCTCTAAGAACTTGCTTTATGAATCTGGGTACTCCTGTATTGGGTGCATATATATTTAGGATGGTTAGCTCTTCTTGTTGCTTTGATCCCTTTACCTTATGCAATGCCTTCTTCGTCTTTTGTGATCTTTGTTGGCTTAAAGTATCTTTTATCAGCCACTAGAATTGCAACCCCTGCTTTTTTTAAATTTTCATTTGCTTGGTAAATATTCTTCCATCCCTTTATTTTGAGCCTATGTGTGTCTTTGCATGTTAGATGGGTCTCCTGAATACAGCACACCAATGAGTCTTGACTGTTTATCCAATTTGCCAGTCTGTATCTTTTAGTTGGGGCATTTAGCCTGTTGACATTTAAGGTTAATATTGTTATGTGTGAATTTGATCCTGTCGTTATGATGCTGGCTGGTTATTTTGCCCATTAGTTGATGCAGTGATGCAGTTTCTTCATAGTGTCAATGGTCTTTAGAATTTGGTATGTTTTTGCAGTGGCTGGTATCTGTTTTTCCTTTTCATATTTAGTGCTTCCTTTAGGAGCTCTTGTAAGGCATGCCTAGTGGTGACAAAATCTCTCAGCATTTGCTTGTCTGAAAAAGATTTTATTTCTCCTTCACTTATGAAGCTTAATTTGGCTGAATATGAAATTCTGGGTTGAAAATTCTTTCCTTTAAGAATGTTGAATATAGGCCCCCACACTCTTCTGGCTTGTAGTATTTCCACAGAGACATCCACTGTTAGTCTGATGGGCTTCCCTTTGTAGGTAACCCGACCTTTCTCTCTGGCTGCTCTTAACATTTTTTTCCTTCATTTCAACCTTGGTGCATCTCACAATTATGTGTCTTGGGGTTGTTCTTCTCAATGAGTATCTTTGTGGTGTTCTCTGTATTTCCTGAATTTGAATGTTGGCCTGTCTTGCTAGGTTGGGGAAGTTCTCCTGGATAATATCCTGAAGAATGTTTTCCAACTTGGTTCCATTTTCCCTGTCGCTTTCAGGTACACCAGTCAAACATAGATTTGGTCTTTTCACATAGTCCCATATTTCTTGGAGGCTTTGTTTGCTCCTTTTCATTGTTTTTTCTCTAATCTTGTCTTCACGCTTTATTTCATTAAGTTGATCTTCAATCTCTGATATCCTGTCTTCTGCTTGATCAATTCGGCTATTGATAGTTGTGCATGCTTCACGAAGTTCTCTTGCTGTGTTTTTCGGCTCCATCAGGTCATTTCTGTTCTCTAAAATGGTGATTCTAGTTAGCAATCCACTAACCTTTTTTCATAGTTCTTAGCTTCCTTGCGTTGTGTTAGAACATGCTCCTTTAGCTCGAAGGAGTTTGCTATTACCCACCTTCTGAAGCCTACTTCTGTCAATTCATCAAACTCATTCTCTGTCCAGTTTTGTTTTCTTGCTCGTGAGGAGTTGTGATCCTTTGGAGGAGAAGAGTCGTTCTGGTTTTTGGAATTTCAGCCTTTTTGCCCTGGTTTTCCCTTATCTTCGTGGATTTATCTACTTTCGTTCTTTGATGTTGGTGACCTTTGGATAGGGTTTCTGTGCGGACATCCTTTTTGTTGATGTTGATGCTATTCCTTTCTGTTTGTTAGTTTTCCTTCTAATAGTCAGGCCCCTCTTCTGCAGGTTTGCTGAAGTTTGCTGGAGGTCCACTCCAGACCCTGTTTGCCTGGGTATCACCAGCAGAGGTTGCAGGACAGCAAAGATTGCTGCCTATTTCTTTCTCTGGAAGCTTCTTACCAGAGTGGCACCTGCCAGATGCCAGCTGGAGCTCTCTCTTATGAGGTGTCTGTTGATCCCTGCTGGGAGGTGACTCCCAGTCAGGAGGCACGGGGGTCAGAGACTCACTTGAGGAGGCAGTCTGTCCCTTAGCAGAGCCCAAGTTCTATGCTGGGAGATCCACTGCTCTCTTCAGTGCCAGCAAGCAGAAACATTTAAGTTTGCTGAAGCTGTGCCCACAGCTGCCCCTTCCCCCAGGTGCTCTGTTCCAGGGAGATGGGAGTTTTATCTATAAGCCCCTGACTGGGGCTGCTACCTTTCTTTCATATATGCCCTGCCCAGCAAGGAGGAATCTAGAGATGCAGTCTGGCGACAGGGGCTTTGCAAAGCTTGGTGGGCTCTGCCAAGTTTGAACTTCCAGGTGGCTTTGTATACACTGTGAGGGGAAAACCACCTACTCAAGCCTCAGTAATGGTGGGTGCCCCTCCACCCACCAAGCTTGAGTGTCCCAGGTTGACTTCAGACTTCTGTGCTGGCAGCGAGAATTTCAAGCCAGTGGATCTTAGCTTGCTGGGCTCCATGGGGCTGGGATCTGCTGAGCAAGACCACTTGGCTCCCTGGCTTCAGCGCCCTTTCAAGGGTAGTGAAGGATTCTGTCTCACTGGTGTTCCAGGAGCCACTGGGGTATGAAAAAAAGTCTCCTACAGCTAGCTCAGTGTCTGCCCAAATGGCCACCCAGTTTTGTGCTTGAAACCCAGTGCCCTGGTGGCACAGGCACCCGAGGGAATCTCCTGGTCTGTGGGCTGCGAAGACCATGGGAAAAGCAAAATATCTGGGCTGGAGTGCACTGTTCCTCACGTCACAGTCCCTCAGGGCTTCCCTTGGCTAGGGGAGGGAGTTCTCCTACCCCTTGCACTTCCTGGGTGAGGCAACGCCCCACCCTGCTTCAGCTCACCCTCCAGGTGCTACACCCACTGTCTAACCAGTCCCAATGAGATGAGCCAAGTACCTCAGTTGGAAATACAGAAATCACCTGCCTTCTGCATTGATCTCACTGGGAGCTGCAGACTGGAGCTGTTTCTATTTGGCCATCTTGCCAGCCACCCTCTAAACAGAAATCTTAACAACACTTAATGCCTCCATCTAGGAACCCGTCTCTCCACTTATACTTAGAAACCTGTTAAGAGGGGCTAGCTGCATCTAGTCCAGTTCTTTTTGTAACTAGTTACTTGCTTTAGGATAAGTGCCATTCCTATTCTGCAGAGCTCATGCCGTTTACATTATGGTTAAATGAGTTAAAGTATTCATAAAAAGTAGAAAAATAAAGAGTTAAATATTCATAGAAAAGCAAAAGGATGTTACCATTATTAGAAAATTAGACTTTGATAAGAAGGCCAATTTTACATAAAATGTATTTTACATCTCAAACAAAGGATCTCCACAGAAAAAGAAAAAAAGATACTCAAAAAATCAGTGCGACCCCTGGATCTCAATATTAACCAGGTCTTTAAAAGAACTATTCACTAACCACTACTATTTTAATACTGGTATCTTCTTATGATGAGCACATTTCACTATGGAATCTGTACCCTGAATGTAGTAAAGTCAACCCCATGCTTTTAGAGCTTGAAGAAACCATGGAGGTCATTTAATTTAAACTGTCATTAAGTAGAAATGCCTCTCCTTGAATGTTTCCAACAGCAATGAATTACAACTTTGCAAGAAATTATTAAGAACCTCATTTAAAAATATACTTATCATACCAAAATCCATCTCCCTGTAGCATTAATCTATGCACAGGTTCTATTGGAACAGAAAGATGAAGTATATAATCCCATTTGAACAAAAAATAATAAAGGGAGTGGGAAGGGACAGTCAAGCAGTGAGTTTCAGAGGCGGTACAGCTTGAGCTGAACCTTGAAGTTGGAGAGGCTGAGGTAATCTAGGTTGAAGAACATCACTGAAAGTACTACACATTTGGGAGCTCTAATAAGTTTTGCTCTGCTGAAGCAAAGCCTGTGAATGAAGGAGTAGTAGAAGATGAGGATGGAGAAATCAAAAAGTGGCTGGCATCTGAGGGTGTTCTGTGCTGAGTTTAGGTTTTATCAACAAGGGGAAGTCATTAAAAGGTTCTTTAAACTCAGAAGTGTCCTTGTTATACACTCTCTGGACCTACACAATATTTATCTTATCTTTTTTCTTTAACCTTTTCAAATTCTTCAAAACACTTGAAAGTAGTCTCTATGTCTTTTTAGTTCTTTTGGTAGTTTATCATTTATATGCTTTTTAGATTATCATCATCCTGGTTACCTTCCTCTAGACCCACTCTAGTTTGCTTAAGTTAATCTGATATTGTAACACCCAGAATTAAATCAATACTTCAGAAATAATTTAACACTGCAAAGTAGAATGGGATTATTTTATCTCATTAACTCTATACAAAACTTCTTTTGAAAAAGATTAAAATTAAGTTTAGTTTATTTTGGAGTTGGAGCAGGGGTGATTTATCAGTCAGTAGGGGCTTTGTTATGTTGTACCAACAAAGAACTACAAAATCTCGGTGACTTTATACAACAAACATTTATTTCCCACTTACAATGAATATTCAATACGTATCACAGTAATTCAGGAATCCAGGCTGACAGAAACTCCATTACTGTATCTACTTTCACAGTCAACAAGACCTGAAAAGAGAAAGTGGTGAATTGTGCACTGGCTTTTCAAGTTTCCAAAGCCAATCAGTTGTCCTCAATGAAATTCAAAGGGGTTGAGGACGTACAGTCCTACCATGGACTTGGAACCAGAGGAAAAATAGACAATTTGACCCACCCTGATGACTTCTCTGTGACCAATTACATGTTCAGATTTTCTGTTGTTTTGGCATAAATGGCTGCCAAGCCAGGTCTTATTAATGTTATACTTATCAAATCCTGCTTTTTGGTTAAAAGTATTACTTGAATTTTTACCTAATTAGATTCAGTCTACTGCTGCAACCTGTTTATATCATTTAGAATCATTATTCTGGCACATATTATAGTAGTTTACACACAGCTTTGAGTCATCTTCCAAACTAGCAACATACCATCTTTGTCCTCAGAAACCTATGGCACAGTGCAAGAGACTGCACTTTAGGTTGACATTGATCAATCAATTCATTGATGTCATTATGGTAAGGCTGTACAACCAGTTCTCAATCTACCTAACTTGAACTATCTGAGTTATATTTCAGCATCTGACTGCAAGATTATTATCTGAGACTTCGTCAAATTCTTTACTTACAACATGTAAGCATTTTCCTGTATAGCAACCTAACAGCCCTATCTAATAAGGAAAAAAGTTTAGCTTATCATGTTTTATTATGCTCTGTGAACCCGCATTGGCACCTACTGATTATTCTCATTCTTTTCTAAATTTTACAAAGAAATCTTGATAACAATTTGTTTTGAAATTTATTGTTAAAAATTAAAACCAGCATTTTTGGCCCATAGATTCTGAAAACCGCCTCTTCCCCTTCATTTTTGAAAACAGGTTATATGGCCCTATCTCCAATATTTAAACTTGTTTTTTGTTGTACATTAGTCCTCAATTGTTATTTACATTGACACTGTTACAAACCTGCACATTTTTAGATGAAGCTTCTGGGGAACATGTAAGCTCATCTAATGCCACCACAATTTTATTGGGCTTTAAATGGAAGCTCTATGATATTTTTTATGATGTTTGTTCTAGATTTTCCAGTTGGAAGGCCATTCTACTTGCTGGAAGATATCAAAGTAAAATAAGTTTGAAATGGTTCAAACTTCTCCCATCTGTTAACATTAATCATCTCACCCATTCAGTGATACTCTTCTTTTGTTTTTTTTTTTCTTTTTTTCTTTAAACTGAAAGATTTTTTTTTTATTTGTACAAATTTATGGGACACATAGAAATGTTGTTGCATGTATATAATATGTAGTTATGAAGTCAGGGTATGTAGGGTGTCCATCACCTGAGCCCAGTACATTTTTGTTAAGTGTGGTCACCGTACTCTGCTATCGAACATTGAATATATTCCTTCCTTCTTACTGTATGGTTGTGAACTTTAACCTACGTCTCCTCATCCTCCCACCTTTCCCCTCCCCACCCTTCCCAGTCTATGTTACCTGTCTTTTCACTTTATCTCCACGTGATCAAATTTTTTAACTCCCAAATAAAAGTGAGAACATATGATATTTGTCTTTTTATACCTGGTTTATTTCACTTAAGATAATGACATCCAGTTCCATTCATGTTGCAGCATATGTCATGATTTCATTATTTTTATAGTTAAATAGTATTGCATTGGGTAAACACTTTATTTGTTCATCCACTGATGGATATTTAGGTTAAGTCCACATCTTTGTTATTATGAATGGTGCTGCAATAAACATGGAGATGCAGGTATATTTTGATATATTCATTTATTTTCCTTTGGGTAGATACCCAATGGTGAGATTGTTGGATCGAATGGTAATTCTATTTTTAGTTTTTTGAGAAATCTCCATATTGTTTTCCATAGTGGCTGTACTAGTTTACATTCCTATCAATAGTTTATGAATTCCCTTTTCTTTGCATCCTTGCCAACATTTGTAATTTTTTTTTGTCTTTTTAATAATAGCCATTTTGACTGGGGAGAGAAGGTATCTCATTGTGGTTTTGATTTTCCATTTCTCTAATTAGCAATGTTAAGATTTTTTTTTTCTTATACCTCTTGGCCATTCATATGCTTTTTGGCCAATTTTTAATGGGACTTGTTTATTGCCTGTTGATATCCTTGTATAGTTCCCTGTCCGATGAAGAGTTTGGAAATATTTTCTCCCATTCAACAGATTGTCTCTTTACTCTGTTGATTATTTCTTTGTGCAGAAGCTTTTTAGTTTAATTAAGTCCCATTTGTCTATATCTGTATTCTTGAAGTTTTAGTCATAAATTATTTGCCTAGACCAATGTTCAGGAGAGTTTTTCCTAGTTTATTTCCAGTAGTCTTATCATTTCAGGTCTTACATTTAAGAATGTAATTCAGTTTGTGTTGATTTTTTTATATGGTTTGAGATAGGGGTCCGTTTTTATTCTTCTCCATGTGGCTATCCAATTTTCCCAGCACCATTTATTGAAGGAGGTGTCCTTTCCCCAATATAAATTCTTGTTAGCTTTGTTGAAGTTCAGCTGACCATTAATATGTGGATTTATTTCTGGGCTCTCTCCTCTGTTCCATTGGTCTATGTATCTATTTTAATACCAATGCCGTGTTGTTTTAGTTACAATAGCCTTTTAATAGATTTTGAAGTAAGATAGCCTGATGTCTCCAGCTTCGTTCTTTTTATTCAGAATTCCTTTGGCTATTTGGGCTCTGTTTTGATTCTCTATGAATTGTAAGATTCTTTTATTCTAATTCTGCAAAGAAAGATGTTGGTATTTTGTAGAGATTGCATTGAATCTGAAGACTGCTTTGGGTAATATGGCCATTTTAACAATATTAATACTTTCTCTCCATGAGCATGGAAAGCTGTTACAATTGTTTGTGTCCTTTTCAATTTATTTCATCAATATTTTGTTTTTCTTGTAGAAATAATTTACCTTCACTGTTAAGTTTATTCCTAGGTAGCTATTTTCTTGGTAGCTATTGTAAATAGGATTGTCTTCTTGATTTCTTTCTCAGCTAGTTGGTTATTGGTGTCCATAAATGCTACATAGCCTGGGCAACAAAGCAAGATCCCATCTCTGCAATATATATATTTTTTAATGGCCAGGCATGGTGGCATGTGCCTGTAGTCCCAGCTACTTGTGAGCCTGAGGAAGGAGGATTGTTTGAGTCTAGGAGTTTAAGACTGCAGTAAGCTATGACTGTGCCACTGAACTCCAACCTGGGTGACAGAGTGAGACCCTGTCTCAAAAAAATAAAGTAAAAATAAATAAATGCTACTAATTTTTATACAATGATTTTTTTTTGTCCAGCAACTTTACTGAATTCATTTATCAAATCTGAATTTTCATGGGAACCTTTAAACTTTTTTAGATACACAATCATATTATCAGCAAAGGAGGACAATATTACTTCTTCATTTTCTATTTTCATGCATTTTTTTCCTGATTGCTCTGACTAGGACTTTCAGAACTATATTGAATGTGAGTGGTGAAACTTGGCATCCTTCCCAGTTCCAGTTCTAAAGGAAAGGCTTTCAGCTTTTCCCCATTCGGTATGAGGTTAGCTGTAGGTTTGCCATTTACAGCCTTTATTATTTTCAGATATGTTTCTTATCTGCTTAGTTTGTTGAGAGTTTTTATTATGAAGGCATTGTGACTTTTATCAGATTCTTTTTCTGTGTCTATTGAGATGATCCTGTGGCTTTACACCTTATTCTGTTGATGTGATGTATTATATTTATTGGTTTATGTATGTCAGACCATCCTTGCATCCCTGTTATAAACCCCACTTGATTGTGGCATATTATCTTTTTGATATGCTGTTGGAATTAGTGTGCTAGTAGTTTGTTGAGGAGTTTTGCATTGATGTTCACCAGAGATGTTGGCCTGTAGGTTTTTTTTTTGTTTTTTGTTTTTTTTTTTTTGGTGTGTTCTTCTCTTGTTTTGGTATCAGGTTGCTACCAGTTACTAGAAGCCTCATAGAATGAGTGAGATAGGGAGAATTCTCTCCTTTTCAATGTCTTGGAATATTTTCAGGAGAATTTGTATTAGTTCATACATTTTTGTAGAATTTGGCTGAGAATCCATCTAGTCTTGGGCTTTTCTTTGTTGGGAGATTTTTTGTTACTGATTCAATCTCACTACTTGTTATTGGTCTGTTCTGGTTTTCTGTATCTTCATGATTCAATCTTGGTAGGTAGCAAGTTTTCAGGAATTAATCAGTTTCCTCTAAGTTTTCCAGTTTGTCAGCATATAGTTGTTCATAATAGATTCTTGATAATCTTTTGTATTTCTGTGGTAAGAGTTGTAATTTCTCCATTTTTATTTCTTATATTCTTTATTTAGATACTTTTTCTTATTTTCTTAGTATAGCTAGCACTTTATCAATTCTATCTTTTTGGAGAACCAAACTTTTGTTTTGTTGATTACTTGAATGAATTTTTTAGTCTCTACTTCATGTAGTTCTGTTCTGACCTTTATTATTTCTTTTCTTCTACTAATCCTGAGTTTGGCTTGTTTTTGCTTTTCTAGCTCCTTGAGGTGCATTGTTAGATTGCTCAATTGTAACTTTGCTACTTTTTTCATGTAGGCATTTATTGCTATAAATTTCTCTCTTAACATGTTTTTGCTGTATCCCATAGGATTTATATGTTGTATTTCCATTTTCATTTGTTTCAAGAAATTTTTTTGTTTTGCATTGTAATTTCTTCATTTACCCAATGGCCATTCAGAAGTATGTTCTTTATGGATTTGTAGAGTTTCCAAATACCCTTTGGTATTTATTTATAGTTTTATTACATTGTGGTCTAAGAAGATACTTGCGGTTATTTTGACTTTTAAAATTTGTTGAGACTTGTTTTGCAATACAACATATGGTCTATCCTGGAGAATGATTTACATGCTGATAAAAATAATGTATATTTTACAATTGTTGGATTAAATGTTCTGTAAATGTCTGTTAGGTATATTTGGTCTAAAGTCTAGTTTAAATCCAATATTTATTTGTTAATTTTCTAGTTGATCTGTCTAATGCTGAGAGTGGGGTGTTGCAGTCCCCCACTATTATTATATTGCAGTCTGTTTTCATCATTAGATGCAGTAATATGTGCTTTATGAGTCTGGGTGACTTTAGTGTTGGGTGCATATATATTTATAATTGTTATATATCTTTTTGCTTAATTGATCTCTTTGTCATTATATAATGACCTTCCTTTTCTATGTTTATTGTTCTTGACTTACAATCTGTTTTACCAGGTATAACTACCCCTGCTTAATTTTGTTTTCTGTTTGTGTGGAATATCTTTCTATATTCCTTTACTTTCAGTAAGTAAAGGACACAGTATTTGTGTCTTTACTCATAAGATTCATTTCTTGTAAACAGCATATCGTTGGATCATTTTTTTTTTTCTAATGCATCAAGCTATTCTATATCTTTTAAGTCAAGAATTTAATCCGTTTATGTTAACCATTATTATTGATATGTAAGGTTTTGTTCCTGTCATATTTTTAATTGTTTACTGGTTGTTTTATTTATCTTTTGTTCCTTTTTTTAATCTTTTTGTTTGTTCTTGTGGTCTGATGAATTTCTTTAGTGGTACCATTTGAGACCTTTCTCTCTCTCCTTTGTGTGATTGTTTTATCAGTGTATTTTATTCTTTTATGTGTTTTCATGATGGTAAATATTGTTCTTTTGCTCCCAGGTTTAAGACTCCCTTGAGCATTTCTTGCATGGTTGTTTTAGTGATAACAAATTCCCTAATTATGTGCTTGTCTGGGAAAGACTTTATTTCTCCATTTATGAAAGATAATTTCAGTGCATATAGCATTTCTGGCTGCAGGTTTTTTCTTAAAGCACTTTAAATATGTCATCCCAGGTTTCTGCTGAGAAACCCACTCTTTGTCTGATGGGGTTTTCCTTATAGGTAATTAGGCACTTTTCTCTTTCTGTTTTTAAGATGTGCTCTTTATTTTTGAGTTTTGGCATGCTGATTATAATGTGTCATGGAGAAACCCTTTCTACATTGTATCTTCCTGGGGAATATTGAGCCTTCTGTATCCAAATGTCTAAATCTCTTGCTAAACCTGGGGCATTTTCATCTATTATTTTGTGAAATAGATTTTCTAATCCTTTCATTTTCTCTTCACTCTTAGAGATAACGACACTTTGTATATTTGGTTACTTTTGTTGTTCCAAATACCATAAAGGCTTTGCTCATTCTCTTTCCTTTATTTTTTATTAAGTGGGTTATTTCAAAAGACCTGTCTTCAAATTTTGAGCCTCTTTCCTCTGTCTGTTATTGAGATCTTCTAATGTCTTTTGCATTTTCTTCAATAAATTATTCAGTTCCATATTTATTTGGTTATTTTAAAAATATGTATTTCTTTGGAAAATTTCTTATTCTTATACTGATTTTTAAAAATTTCTTCATGTTGTTTTTTAGAATTCTCTTGCACCTTACTGAGCTTCTTGGAAATCAATATTTTGAATTGCTTATCTTGAATTTTAAAGATTTCGTTTTTACTAAGATATATTACTGGAAAATAATTGTGTTTCTTTAGAGGTGTCATATTCTCTTGATTTTTCATGCTTTCTGTGCCCATACATTGACATTTGCACATCAGATGTTAAGAGTTGCTTCTTCCTATTTTTGAATTTACTTTTGTAGTGGAAGACATTTTTCTGAAAATATATCTGTGGTGTTTGTTGGGTAGAGTATTTTTGTCTTTGATCCTGGATGTGTGTAGTAGTGTAGTCTCTGTATGACTTCTTTGGTTGTAAAAGGTGTTAGTATCTTTTGTGATTTACTGGAGGGTTAGGGTGCAGTTGTTAATGGAGGCTGTGGTGAAGTTGTGTGAAGTTGTGCTGGAGACTGGGAAGCCAGGTGGACCAGTCTTCAAGACTCAGTGGAGGCAGCAGTGGACTGATTGTATCAGCTTTTGTGCCCCAGGGTGGTATATGCTGGTACCTGTGTTGGCAGTTACTAGAAGCCCAATTCTTGGGACTCCAGATGGCTTACTCAGATGCTATTAGCAATAGTTGTGGGCTGAGTGGGTTCTTGGATCCCTGAGCAGCTGGTGTGGTGTGGGCAATGGTAGAAGCAATGGTGTTACAACCCTCTTGGCTTTGAGTGGTGCCAGCTGCTGTTTGCTCTAGCTGTAGTGTGGGTTCACCCCCAAAAGGTCCAGAAATGCCGCTTTTAGGCTCTTTTGCTCTCTGGAGCAGCAGCACCATAGCACCATGCAAAGCGGGTAGGAACCCTACCTTCACATAGAAGCCACACAGAGAGCCCATGCCACCAGTAGGGTTGCAATTACAACTCACTGCCCCAGACTGATAGCTTTCTGGCTCACCCACCCTGGGATCTGGTGGCAGCAGAAGCGGTTGGGTGGTGGAGGAGGAGGGGACTCATTCTCTGCATGAGAGTCTTCACACAGACACCACTCCACTGGTGGAAGGAAATTTCACTCTTCACTTGGCCAAGCCAGGTACAAAGATTGTGCAACTACTGGGGATAAAATCACTTCCCACAGCCCCATACAGGGTGTTCTTAGCCTCTGAAAAGCACATGATTTGGTGTACCAGGGACTGCTTTTTGGTGTGCTACACTGTCATGTCCTTGGGGCACAGCATTCCTTGTGGGCTAAGGTACTGAGAACCTCAAAGTACCTTTGGGTCCAGCCAGCTCTGTACCACAGTAATCCTCTGAGTGGACACTGGGAAATGTCATTGTCAGCTACCAGGATGTGGAGATAGAGAGGCTGTTGTCCACAGGACAGGATACAGTTCCATGATGGCTGTGCTCCTAAAATAGTGTTCTGCTGTATTTCGAGGTATTTTTGTGGCAATTGTGAATGAAATGCTTTCCTGATTTGGCTGTCAGTTTTGCTGTTGTTGGTGTATAGGAATGCTAGTGATTTTTATACATTGATTTTGCTAAATTTGTCAGCTGGAAGAGTTTTTGGGCTGAGACTATGGGGTTTTCTAGATATATAATTATGTCATCTGCAAACAGATAGTATGACTTCCTCTCTTTGTATTTAGATGGGCTTTATTTCTTTCTCTTGGCTGATTGTTCTAGGCAAGACTTCCAATACTATGTTAAATAGGAGTGGTGAGAGAGGGCATTTTTGTCTTGTGCCAGTTTTCCAGGGAAATGCTTCTAGCTTTTGTTCATTCAGTATGATGTTGGTTTTGGGTTTGTCATACATGGCTCTTATTATTTTGAGGAATGTTCCTTCAGTACATAGTTTATTGAGAGTTTTTAACATGAAGATATGTTGAATTTTATTGAAAAAATTTTTTTCATCTACTGAGATAATGATGTGTTTTTTGTCTTTAGTTCTGTTTACGTGATAAATCACATTTATTGATTTGCATATGTCAAACCAACCTTGTAGCCCAGGGATGAAGACTACTTTATTGTGGTAGATTAGCTTTTTGATGTGGTGATGGATTCATTTTGCCAGTATTTTGATGAGGATTTTTGCATCAACATTTACCAAGGATATTGGCTTGATGTTTTTTGCTGTTGTTGTGTCTCCACCAGGTTTTGGTATCAGGATGATTCTGGCCTCACAGAATGAGACCAAGAGGAGTCCTTTGTTACCGATTGTTGGAATAGTTTCAGTAGGAATGGTACTAGCTCTCTTTTGTATTATACAGAATTTGGCTGTGAATGCATCCGGTCCTGGGCTTTTTTTGGTTGGTAGGCTATTTATTATTGGTCCAATTTTGGAGCTTGTTATTGGTCTGTTCAGGAATTTAAATTCTTCCTGGTTCAGTCTTGGGAGGGTTTCAGTGTCCAACAATTTATTCATTTCCTGATTTTCATGTTTTTGGCATAAAGGTATTTCTAGGAGTTTCTGATGGTTATTTTTATTTCTGTGGTAGGGTGGCTGCACTGCTGGCAAGAGCTTGGGGTTCCACTTGTTGAAGAGCAGGGATTCAAAGTGGTAACATCCCCTTTGTCATTTCTAATTGTGTTTAGTTGGATATTCTTCCTTTTCTTCTTTATTAGAAGCTAGCAGCCTATCTATCTTATTTTTTTCAATAAAGCAACTCCTGGATTTGTTGATCTTTTGAATAGTTTTTTGTGTCTCAGTTTTCTTCAATTCAGCTGTGATTTTTGTTATTTCTTATCTTCTGCTAGCTATGGGGTTGGTTTGCTCTTGCTTCTCTAATTCTTTCAGTTGTGATGTTAGGTTGTTAATTTGAGATCTTTCTAACATTTTGATGTGGGTGTTTAGTGCTATGAATTTCCCTCTTAACAGTGCCTTAGCTGTGTCCAAGAGATTCTCATATGTTGTATCTTTGTTCTCATTCACTTCAAAGAACTTCTTGATTTGTGCATTAATTTCATGATTTACCCAAAAGTCATTCAGGAGCATGTTATTTAATTTTTATGTAATTGCATGGTTTTGAGTGACTTTCTTGTCTTGATTTCTATTTTTATTCCACTGTGGTCCGAGAATGTGTTTGGTATCATTTTGGTTCCTTTGTGTTTGCTAAGGATTGTTTTGTGGTCAATTGTCTGGTCAATTTTAGAGTATGTGCCATGTGGTGATGAGAACAATATATATTCTGTGTTTTTTGGGTGAAGACTTCTGTAGATGTCTGTTAGATACATCTTGTCCAATGTTGAATTCAGGTCTTGCATATCTTTGTAATTTTCTGCTTCAGTGATCTGTCTAGTACTGCCAGTGCAGTGTTCAAGTCTCCCACTATTATTTTGTGGGAGTCTATGTCTTTTTGTAGGTCTCTAAGGACGTGCTTTATGAATCTGGGTGCTTCTATGTTGGGTGCACATACATTTAGGATAGTTAGGTCTTCTTGTTTAATATAACCCTTTACCATTATGTAATGCTCTTTTTTGTCTTTTTTGATCTTTGTTGGTTTAGTCTATTTTGCCTGAAATTAGGATTGCCATTCCTGCTTTTGTCTGATTTCGGTTTTCTTGGGTTAATTTTCATTTATCTGTTTATTTTGAGCCTATGGGTGTCATTATGTGTAAGATTGGTCTCTTGAAGACAGCATACCATTCGGTCTTGCTTTGTTATCCAGCTTGCCACTCTGCACATTTTAAGTCTGTTTACATTCAAAGTTAGTCTGTTAGTCTTTTAGTCTGTTTACATTCAAAGTTAGTGTTGATATGTGTGGATTTGATCTTCTTATGGTGCTATTGTGTTGTTAGCTGGTTACTTTGCAGATTTGTTTATGTGGTTGCTTTATAGTGTCAATGATTTGTGTATTTAAGCGCATTTTTGTATTGGCTGGAAACAGGTTTGTTTTTTTTTTCTTCCTGTATTTAGTGCTCTTTTGAAGACCTCTTATAATGCAGATCTGGTGGTAACAAACTCCCTCAATACTTGCTTGTCTGAAAACAATCTTATTTCTCTTTTGCTAAGGAAGTTTAGTTTGGCTAGATATGAAATTCTTGATTGAAGAAATTTTTCTTTAAGGGTGTTCAACATGAGCCTCCAATCTCTTCTGGCTTGTAGGGCTTCAGCTGAGAGGTCTACTGTTAGCCTGGTGGGGTTTCCTTTGTAGGTGACCTTCCCTTTTTTTCTATCTGCCTTTAACATTCTTTCATTTCTACCTTGGAAAATCTGATGATTATATGTCTTGGGGATGATCTCATGTAGGATCTTGCAAGGGATCTCTGTATTTCCTGAATTTGACTGTTGGCCTCTCTATTAAAGTTGGAACATTTTCATATACAATATCCTAAAATATGTTTTTCAAGTTGTTTGCCCTCCCTCCCTTTCAGGAATGCCAAAGTTTAGTAGATTTAGCCTCTTTACATAATCTCATGTTTCTTGGAGGTTTTGTTTATTCCTTTTCATTCTTTTTCTTTCATTTTTGTCTGACTCTTATTTTAGAAAGCCAGTCTTCAGTTTTTGAAATTTTTTCCTCAGCATGGTTTATTCCACTGTTAATACTTGTTATTGCATTGTGAAATCCTTGTATGGTGTTTGTCAGCTTTGTCAGATTCATTAGGTTGTTTTTAATATTGGCTATTTTATCTTTCAGTTCCTGTATTATTTTATTGTGATTCTTAGTTTTTTTGGATTGGGTTTTCCCATTCTGCTGAATCTCAATTATCTTTGTTCCTATCCATATACTGAATTCTGTTTCTGTAATTTCAGCCAACTCAGCCGAGGTAAGATTCCTTGCTGGAGAACTAGTGTGATTGTTTGGAGGACGTAAGACATTCTGGCCGTTTGAGTAACTGTAGTTCTTCCACTGGTTCTTTCTTATTTCTGCTTGTGGGTGTTCTTTTAACTGCAGTGTAAATTGAGTGCAGCTAATAGACATCTGGATGTTTTCATTTGGCTGAGGCTTTGTGCAGGGTCTTCGTTTGAAGCTGATTTCTTGTCTCTATTTTCACAGGGAGCGTGTTGGCGAGGTTCTTTTTGTGTTGAAGCTTTGGGATCCACTAGGTGGCACTTAGGCTTAGTGTTCAGTTGGTAGGCTCTTGCTCAGTGATACAGTTTGGCTGTGCCCCCAACCAAATCTCATCTTGAGTTCCCATGTGCTCTGGGAACTCAAGAACTTCCATGTGTTGTGAGAACTCCCAGGCTGAGGTGGTTTCAGATGGAGATGAGGAACCTGTTGGGAACAGGAGCAAAGGTGACTCTTGTTATGTTTTAGCAAAGAGATCGGCAGCATTTTGTCCCTGTCCTAGAAATTTGTGGAGCTTTTAACTTGAGAGAGATGATTTAAGGTATCTGGTGGAAGAAATTTCTAAGCAGCAAAGCATTCAAGAGGTAACTTGGGTGCTGTAAAAGGCATTCAGTTTTAAAAGGGAAACACAGCATTAGATTTCAGAAAATTTGCAGCCTGACAATGTGATAGAAAAGAAAATTCCCATTTTCTGAAAAGAAATTCAAGCTGGCTTTAGAAATTTGCATAAGGAAGGAGGAGCCAACTGTTAATCACCAAGACAATGGGGAAAATGTTTTCAGGGCATGTCAGAGACCTTTGCAGCAGCCCTTCCCATCACAAGTCTGGAGGCCTAGGAGGAAAAAATGGTTTTATGGACTAGGCCCAGGGCCCCCCTGCTCTGTGCAATCTAGGGACTTGGTGCTCAGAATCCCGGGGACTCCAGACATGGCTAAAATGGGCCAAGGTACAACTAGGGCTGTTGTTTCAGAGGGTGCAAGCCCTAAGCCTTGGCTGCTTCCACATGGTGTTGAGCCTGCAAGTGCACAGAAGTCAAGAATTGGGGTTTGGGAACCTCCACCCAGATTTCAGAGGATGTATGGAAATTCCTGGATGTCCAGAAAAATGTTTGCTTCAGGGGATGGAGAACCTCTGCTAGGGCAGTCCAGGAGGAAAATGTGGGTTGGAAACCCCCACACAGAGTCCCTACTGGGGCACTGCCTAGTGGAGCTGTGAGAAGAGGGCCACCATCCTCCAGACCCCAGAATGGTAGATCCACTGACAGCTTGTATCGTGTGCCTGGAAAAGCTGCAGACACTCAATGCCAGCAAGTGAGAGTAGCTGGGAGGGAGGCTGTACCCTGCAGTCTCATAGGGGTAGAGCTGCCCAAGACCATAGGAACACACCTCTTGCATCAGCATGACCTGGATGTGAGATATGGAGTCAAGGGAGATCATTTTGGAGCTTTAAGATCTGACTGCCCCACTAGATTTTGAATTTGCATGGGGCCTGTAGCCCTTTCGTTTTGTCCAATTTTTCCCATTTGGAATGGTTGTATTTACCCAATGCCTATACCCTCATTATATCTAGGAAGTAACTAACTTGCTTTTGATTTTACAAGCTCATAGGTGAAAGGGACTTGCCTTGTCTCAAATGAGATGTTGGACTGTGGACTTTTGAGTTAATGCTGAAATGAGCTAAGACTTTGGGGGACTGTTGAGAAGGCATGATTTGTTATGAAATGTGAGGACATAAGATTTGGAAGAGGCCAGGGGTGGAATGATATGGCTTGGCTGTGTCCCCACCAAACTCTCATGTTAAGTTCCCACATGTTGTGGGAGGGACCTGCTGGGAGGTAATTGAATCATGGGGGCAGGTCTTTCCCATGCTGTTTTCACAATAATGAATAAGTTTCATGAGAGCTTATGGTTTTATAAGGGGTAGCATCCGTGCACAAGCTCTCTTTTTGCCTGCTGCCATCCGTGTAAGATGTGACTTGCTCCTCTTTGCCTTCTGCCATGCTTGTGAGGCCTCGCCAGCCGCATGGAACTGTGGGTCCATTAAGCCTAATTTTCTTCCCAGTCTTGGGTATTTCTTTATCAGCAGTGTAAGACCAGACTAATGCGCTCAGTCATGTGGCTTTCCTATATTTCCTCACAGTTGCAGCTGTGCTCCTCTCAATGCTTTGAAAATGTGTACTTCTCTCTTATTTAAGTGCTGGCTGTAGTTTGTGGTGTGGCATTCCCAGGCTGCCCATGGCTACTCTGGGGCAATCTCAGGGTTTATGTTTCCTCTCCAGTTTGGAGGCAGAAAAGGAAGGGACCTTAGTAGTGGTTGCAGCCAAGGGTCTTTTGCTTTTCTCCTGGGGACTGCACTCCAGAAAGGTGTAGAAGAGCAATTGCTCAGTGCAGTCAGACCAGGATGGAGAATCTATGCTGTGGGCCCAAGCCAGGGGTTCTCTGCCTAGTAACTAGCTGTGGGGGTTGGGGTATGGGTCAGACCAGTGGGAGATGCACTGGTCTCCTCTCCTTGTGTAAAATGCAGCTTGTTGGAGGTGAGGATAAGGCACTTACAGTCTTTGCTCTGTCGTTAATCTGAGGGTAGCAAGGGCAGCTTCACTGCAGAGGCAGTGGCAAAGAGGCTTTTAGTTGTCACTGGAGCTCCACCTCTGAGGAACATGGAGCTGCTGCTACTGGGAGTGTTAAGCTAGTGGGGTGGGGTGGCTGCACTACTGGTGTGAGCTTGGGGTTCCACTTGTTGGGGAGCAGGGGGTCAAAGTGTCACAGGAAGGAGAGATTGATCATCTCTCTGTATGGTGGCTGTGGCATGCTGTAAGCTTGGATGTACCCTTCAGGCCCTTTGTTTCTTTCCCAGACCAAAGATGACAGGAATAGAACTGTTGCTGTAGCAATGGCAGAGGGGCTGTCCTGTGTCTCTTTGAGCCTCTCCCTAAGGGAACTCTGGGTCACTAACGGTGGGTATGCTCAGCTGTGTGTGGGGTGACTTATACATTCATGAGCCAGGGGCCTGTCTGGTGAAGGGGAGGGGTGGGAGTTTGCAGAGAAGAGGTCCTGGGCTTCTGTCTGTATGGTGGATGCAGTACGATGAAGGTGCTGGTGTAGTGACTAGGCCCTTTGCTCCTTCCCCAGCCCGATAACTTTTAGGACTGCACCACTGCAACTGTAGTGGCAGAAGGCAGGGGTTGTGGGTTGACTCTGAGATTTCCTCCTTGGAGAAATGCTGCACTGCTTCTGATTGTGGTGATCTGGCAAGGGTAGTGTGGTTGTGGTAGAGTCACAGTTCAGGTGGCCCTGCCCAGTGAGAAGTGAGGACCAGGATCTGTGTAGAGAACAGTCTGGCCACTTTCTTTTAGGTGGTTGCTCTGTGCTGGTGGTCTGGACCAGTCTCTGGTCCCCACAGACTCTGCCAAGCCACTTCCCTAGGTGGGGAGGTTCCTCTGGCTCTGTGTTACTCCTAGGTGCACGATCATTCTGCTTTGCTTTCTCCATTCTTCGTTCATCATTTTTTTTCCTTGATTAGTCCCTATGTGTGTACCTGGATGTTTTAGTTGAAGGTGATGTATTTACTTGCCCCTTCTGTTCCTCTCTGATATAGTTTGGATCTTTGTCCTCACACAAATCTCATGTTCAATTGTAATCCCCAGTTTTGGAGGTGGGACCCTGTGGGAGGTGATTGGATCATGAGGGCAGTTTCTTATGGTTTGACACCATCCCCCTTTGGTGCTATCATCAAAATAGTGAGTTCTCATGAAATCTTGTTGTTTAAAAGTGTGTGGCACCTCCCCCATGTCTGCCTTCTGCTCCTGCCATGTAAGACAACTTGCTCCACCTTTGCTTTCTGCCATGAGTAAAAGCTCCCTGAGGTCTCCCCAGAAGTAGATGCTGCCATGCTTCTTGTACAACCTGTGGAATGATTAATCACTTAAACCTCTTTCTTTATGAATTAACCAGTCTCAGGTATTTCTTTATAGCAGTGTGAGAGTTTACTAATACACTCTCTGTGACAGCAGCAGACACTAGCTGCTTCTAGTCAGCCATCTTGGCCACCCCCTAAGTTTTCCATTTTTCAATGTTGGCATTTTTAACACTATTGGTAGAGTTTTTTTTGACATTCTCTTATAGTCTGATGTTTTGAGCCTTTTTTTCATTTAAAGTCTGAATCTCTTCTGTAATAAGTTATCATTAATACATATCATACATAATGTGTGTGTGGTTTTTTTTTTTTTTGGCTTTTTCACATACATTGTCTACTTGTAGTCCCTGGTTCTTTCAGTGTGTGAGTTTGTATCTTAACGACATAGCAAAAACAAAACACAAATATCCATAAGTATACATAATCAAGCCCAGCAATGGCTTTTGCTAATATTTTTGAGATTTTCCTCCAGACAGTGTTGTTCCAGCAATACTGACAAAAAATAGTTACAGCTATTCTGAGATTTAACCTCTATCTATCTCTATTTCATTACAAAAATGAGAGCAACAGTCTATGGCTGACTTCCTACTTTATTAAATATTTCTTACATATTTCATCGAGTTTCTGTCACTAATATATCTGAGTTGTCAAAATAAAGAGATGATTTCTAAGGAAGAGTGATAATAATTATAAGCAGATGGAAAGGCAAATAATAACAACAATAATGATAATTGTTGTTATTATAAAAACATATGTAGGGTTTACTGGTTGTTGGTTATTCTTCTAAGAGCTTCTCCTATTCAATTTTTTATCATTATGAGAACTCTGTTAGATAGGTGCTTGGTATGTAAAAGCTGTGAAGGAACAGCAGCCAAGATTTTTTTCCCATGTAAGGTAGGGTGTGGGGGTCAGAATTGAAAACTCCACATAAAGTCTGATCTATGAATTACTATGTTCGACTTTAATGAAAAGTTGCACTACAAGAACTCTATTTGCCTGCAAAGAGAGATAACAAGAAACACTATTAGTCTCAGCCTTCCTCTGGGATAAAACATATAGTTTTATACTGTTAATTCATAGTCAGGTGTCAGGTTCACATTTATACTACATCCAAGTTCTGGGAATCCCTAAAGAGAGACTTCAATGTAAAGTAGCCTGAAATAATAATGCCCCAAGACACCTATGAGAAGCAGTTGCACATACTTTCTGGTAAGGGGTATCTTCAAGCCAGGGTTTGCAATATTCTCACAGATGAAATTAAGTTTAATATGAGCAAATAATTGAAAATTATAAAATATACAAGGAAAGATGCCTCCATAATTAAGAGTAGCATAAATACCAATCCTCAAATTTAACACCTGAAGAAAATCAGCTATTGGAAAGATCAGATACATATAAATATGTTTAAAATGCTTAAAGAGTTCTAAAGGTGGACAGCAAAATATGACACAAGGCCAGGATACAGTAAAATAAGAAAAGGTGCTGAAAGCACCACTCTAAATTACAAACTTTAAGAAGAGTAAAAATAAAATTCAAATGAAGAAGATACCAGAAAGACTAGAAGAAAAAAATATTAGTAAACGTTGATTCTCTATACCAGAGGTAAGTAAACCATGTCCCACAGACCAAATCCAGCCCACAACTTGTTTTTGTAAATTAAGTTCTATTGGGTCATAGCCATGCTCATTGTGATGGTTAATACTATATAAGTACGGCATGCTAACCAGTTGTGCCACTGGAACTCCAATGGTTAATATTATGTGTCAATTTGACAAGGCCATGGTGTGTCTAGTCATTTAGTCAAACATAATTATGTGTGTGTCTGTGAGGATGTTTCCGGATGAAATTAACATTTGCATCAAATGGTAGAATGAGTAGAGGAGATTGCTCTCCCTAATGTGGGTGGGCCTCATCTAATCATTTGAAAGCCTGAGTAGAACAAAGAGGGGGATCCTCTTCAAGTAAAAGGAAACTCCTCCTGTTTCACTGCCTTCGAACCAGGAAATTGGTTTCTTCCTAACTTACTCAAACACTGGCTTTGTTTGGGTCTCAAAACTGTCAGCTTTCAGACTAGAACTATACCATTGGCTGTTCTGAATCCTTAGTTGTTGACTACAGATCTTGAGACTTGCCAGCTTCCATAATTGTGTTAGCTTATTTTTTAATATAAATACACACACGCACATGCACACACACACATACACATACCCCATTCTATTGGTTCTGTTTCTATGAAGAAATTTAACTAATGCACTCATTCATTCTTGTATTGTTTATGGCTGATTTTGTACTATAATAGAGCTGAGCAATTGTAACAGAGATTGCATGGTTCACAAAACTGAAAATGTTTACTATTTGGCCCTTTTGAAAATAAGTTTTGTGACCTCTAGTTTAAACTAATATGGACTGCAAAAGATGGTAATGATAAAGGTGATAAAATGACAGTGACAATAACAACAACTAATATTAAGGATATGAAAACAAGATTAAATTAAATTGTTGGTCACCAATAATATTGAGAATGGAAGAAGTTATCAATGTATTTTAAGACCCTTCTATTGATTGAGAGAAAGAAAGAGGTATTAATTAGAATTAGAATTCATTAAATCAATGATATATATTACCATTATAAGGATAATTATGAAATAATTAGAATATCTGATGTGAAAAAGCTAAAGGGAAAATTAAAAATAACAATTTTAAAACATTTAAACAATAAAAATGTTTAACAAAATTGGACACTTCATCTCAATTATATAGTCAGTAGAAGTTAAAGCACAATAACTGTAACTATGAATAATTTTATGTCAAAAATTCTAAAGGAATAAGACAAAATTGACTATTTTATATAAAAATATAACTTTAAAACAGGATCAACACAAACACAGAAATCCTGACTAGATTTATAATCATTAAAGAAATCATATTAGTATTTAAAATTCTTTCCTAATCAACCCACTGCCACACAAGTAAATAGGCCCAGACTTTCACACATTAATTCTAGCAAATATTGGAAGAATACATAAATCCAAATGTTGAAAAACTTACCGAATATTACAAAAACAGAGAATTTTTCCCAACTCATTTTTTGAGGCTAGTATGTTCTTGACACTGAAAGCAGATAAAGAAATTTTGAGGAAGGAGTTATTGGCTAATCTCACTTTGAATATAGATGTAAAAATTGACCAAATATAAGCAGTTGAATACAGAGCATGTATTAGAAAAAATCACAATGAAATTGAGTCTATCTTATTAATGCAAGGTTGATTTAACATATCAAAATCCACTTATATAATTAACCATATTAATGGATTAAGGGAGAGAAACTTGTGATTACCTCATTAGATGCAGAGAAAAATCATTTGACAAAATTTGCCATGTTGAATTAGTAAATTGAAAAGAGGAAAACACTGCCTTATTCTCATAAAAAGTATTGATCTAAAACTCTAGTAAATATACTTAATAGTATAATGTTAAAAGCTTTCAATGTATAATAAAAAAAGTGAGACAAGGATTCCTGCTATCACCACTTTCCATCAACATTATAATTAACATCTCCAGCTAAGTCAGTAACATGATCAAGTATAAGAAAGAAAGAAACAAAGTGTTCATTTCCACAGTCAAGAAGATTGCACACATACAAAATCCAAGAGAATTTATAAATTATTAGAATTAATAAAAGTTTATAGAAAGATCTGTGAGTATAAGATCAATATTCTGAAACCAGTTGCAGTCCTAAGTACTAGGAACAAATAAAGTGAAATATTTAAGCAGGATGCCTCTTAAAATAATATTAAATATTAGGTACCTAGAAATAAATTCAACAGATATGCAAGTCATTTAAAAAAGGTAATTTGAAAACTCATTTGAAAGAGATTAAAGAAAATATGAATGGTTGCAGAGAAACTCCATGTCCATGGTTTGGAAGAATTAGTGTCATAAAGATGACAAGTTGTCTTACATTATTCCATAAATTTAATTCAATTAAATTCTAATAAAAATCCTAACAATGTTGTTTTGCAGAAATAACAAATTTATTCTAAAATTTATATAATGTATTAGCCAAGATGCTCCAGAGAAGCAGAACCAATAGAAAAGAATAATACACACACACACATACACACACACACACACACACTCATGTGTGTAAATATGTGTGTGTCAATATATATACACATCCACATACACACTTACACACACACACAGATTTATCATAAGAATTGACTCACATGATTATGAAGGTCAAGAAGTTCCACAACTGTCATCTTCAAGCTGGAGAACTAGAAAAACCAGTCATGTAATTCAATCCAAAATCCTGAGAACCAGGGGAGCTCATTGTGTAAGTCTCATTTGGAGTCTGAATGCCTGGAACCAGGAGGATTGATGTCTAAGGGAAGGAGAAGATGGAGGCCTGATGTGTAAGGGAAGGAGAAGATGGATGCCTCAACTCAAACATAAGCAAATTTGCTATTCCTCCACCTTTCTGTTCTTGTACAGTGTTCAACGAATTGGATGATACCCACTAACATTTTCCAGAAACACTCTCACAGACACATCCAGAAATAATATTCTACAAGCTATCTGAGTGTCTCTTAGCCTAGTCATGTTGACACCTAAAATTAATCAACAGTATAGAAATACAAAGGGCTAAGAATAGGTGAAACACACTTAAAGAAGAAAAAAGTGGAGGAATTTTCCTAATAGATATGAAAATACCATCAAGTTATGGTCATTACACCAGTATGATATTGGCTCAGAGATGAGCAAATAAACTAATAGAACAAGAGAAAGCCCAGAAATGTATGTGCATTAATAGAAATTTTATATAAAAACTTTTAAATAAGTTGCGGTTGGAATATGGATAGCTATATAAAAAATGTAATAAGTCCTTACATCAAATTGTACACAAAAACAATTTTAATTGATTTTAGACATAAATATAAAAAACAAAACTTTAGAACTTTTAAAATATAGAAATATACACATATATATTACTTTGCATAGAGAAATATTTCTGTAAAAAGACACAAGAAGCTCATCTTTACAACCTTACAAAATACATTGATTGTTTGAACAAAATTAAACAGGGAAATAAAAATTGCTGAGCAGAATTTTAAAATGATAAACAAAATTAAAGGAAAACACAGACTAAGAGAAAATATTTGCAAACCATTTACCTGACAACAAACTAATATCTAAAATTCAAAATATAGAAATAATTACAAATAGATGAATATATAATTCACAAAAAAATAACTAAATGGTGCATAGTATATGAAACTATACTGAGCTTCACTAGTATTCGAGAAATGCAAACTAAATTCTGGGAATATACCATTTTGCATTTACTGAAATTGAAAAATTTAAGTCTGACCATCAAGAAATTGAACTTTGAGAGCATGAATGTAGATACAGTCCATCTGGAAAATAATTTGGCATAATGTGATTTTTTAAATTTATATATTTTTTATTTGCTTTAGTTTTTAACTTTTAATTTTTTGGGGTATATAGTAGGTGTATATGTTTATGGGGTAAACAGATATTTTCATTACAGGCAGAATAAAGAATTAGTGAGCTTGAAGGCAGGCTATTTGAAAATACAAAGTCAGTGGAGAAAAAAGAAAAAAGAATTCTAAAAAATGACACATACATACAGGATCTAGAAAATAAAAAGGGCAAATCTAAGAGTTATTTGCCTTAAAGAGAGGGTAGAGAAAGCAATAGGGTAGAATGATCATTCAAAGGGATTATAATAGAGAAATTTCAAAACCTAGAGAAAGATATCAATATCCAAGTGCAGGAAGGCTGTAGAATACCAAGCAGATTTAATACAAAGAAGACTGTCTCAAGGCATTCAACAATCAAACTTTCAAAGCTCAAGTATAAATAAAAGATCCTAAAAGCAGCAAGAGAAAAGAAAGAAAGAACATACAATTGAGCTTGAATATGTCTGGCAGCAGACTTTCCAGTGGAAACTTTACAGGCCAGGAAAGAGTGGTATGACATATTTAAAATGCTGAAGGAAAAAACTTTCACCCTAGAATAGTATATCTGGCAAAACTATCCTTCAAACATGAAGGACAAATAAAGACCTTCCTAGACAAACAAAAGCTGAGGGATTTCATCAATACCAGACCTGTCCTACAACAAATGGTCAAGGAAATACAGTCAGAAAGAAAGTACATTAAGTAGCAGTAAGTAATCACCTGAAGGTACAAAACTCACTGGCAATAGTAAGTAATAAAAAAAAAATGCAGAAAAATATAACACTGTAACTGTGGTGTGCAAACTACTCTAATCCTAAGTAGAAAGACTAAACAGTGAGTCAATTAAAAATAATAACTACAACAACTTTTCAAGACATAGTGAATACGATAAGGTATAAATAGAAAAAACAAAGTTAAAAAGCAGAGAACAAAGTGAAGGCATAATGTTTTCATTAGGTTCCTTTTGGCATGTTAGTTTGTTTATGCACAGTGTTAAGTTGTTATCAGGTTAAAATAATGGGTTGTAAGGTAGCATTTGCAAGCCTCATGGTAACTTCAAACCAAAAAATCATACAATGGATACATAAAAAACAAAAAAGCAAGTAACTAAATCAGATCATCAGAGAAAATTACCTCAGCTAGCAGAAGACAGAAAGGAAAGAAAGAAAAGAGACAATTTTAAAAGAAAGTGAGTCCTTTCTTATAAAAAATAACATTAAATGTTAATAGACTAAACTTTCTAATCAAGAGACATCGTCTGGGTGAATGGATGAAAAAACAAGTCCCAATGATCTGTTGCCTACAAGAAACACACTTCATCTATAAAGACACACATAGACTGAAAACATAAAAAGATGGAAAAAGATATTCCATGCCAATGGATACCAAGAAAGAGCAGGAGTAGATATACTTTTATCATATAATATGAATTTCAAAACAAAATGTATAAGAAGAGACAAAAAAACACTATATAGTAACAAAGGGGTCAATTCAGCAAGAGGGTATAACAATCGTAAACATATATGCACCCAACACTGGAGAACCCAGATTTATAAAGCCCATATTAGAGTTAAGGAGATAGATAGGCACAAATACAATCATAGCTAGAGATTTCAACACCCCACTTTGAGCACTGGACTGAACTTCTAGACAGAAAATTAACAAAGAAACATCAGATTTAATCTACACTATAGATAAAATGGATCTAGCAGATATTTACAGAATATTTCACCCAAGAGCTGCAGAATACACATCCTTTTCCTCATCACATGGATCATTCTCAAGTTTAGACCATATGTTAGGTCACAAAAGAAGTCTTAAAACATTCAAAAAAATTGAAATAATATCAAGCATCTTCTCTGACCACAATGGAATAAATTACAAATTAATAACAGGAGGAATTTTGGAAACTATACAAATACATGGAAATTAAACAATATGCTCTTGAAGAAACTAAGAAGGAAATTGAAAAATTCTTTGAAACAAATAATAAAGGAAACACAACATACCAAACCTGGGGGATGCAGTGAAAGCAATACTAAGAGGGAAGTTTATAGCCATAAGTGCCTACATTAAAAAAGAGAAATAACTTCAAATGAACAATCTAATAACATATCTTAAAGAACTAGAAAAGCAAGAGTAAATTGAACCAAAAATTAGACAAATAAAAAGAAATAATTAAGATCACAGAAAAAATAAAATTAAAATAAATATAAGATAATAAATCAATGAAATATAAAATTGTGTTTTTGAAAAGTTAAACAAAATTGACAAACCTTTAGCCAGACTAAGAATAAAAGTGAGTAGATCCAAATAAATAAAATAAAAAATGATAAAGAAGACATTATAACAGACACTACAGAAGTTCAAAGGATCATTAGGGGCTGCTAACAGCAACTACATGTCAATAAATTCGAAAATCTAAAAAAAAAACAAACAAACTCCTAGACACATACAACTTACCAAGATTGAACCAGGAGAAAATTCAAAATCTGAACAGACCAATAATAAGTAACAAGATTGAAGCCTAATTTTCTCCCAGCAAAGGAAACCTTAGTACCTGATGGTTTGACCTCTGAATTCTACCAATCACTTAAGGAACTAGTAAAAATCCTACTTAGAATGTTTCAAGAAATAAAAAGGGAGAGAAGAATTTTAAACTCATTCTACAATGCCAGTATTACGCTAATACCAAAAACCAGACAAAGACACATCAAAAAAACAAAACTACAGGCCAATATCTTGATGAATATAGAAGTAAAAATCATCAACAAAATGCTAGCAAACAGAATGCTCAAGACATTAGAAAGATCATTTGTCATGACCAAGCAGGAATTATCACTGGGTTGCAAAGATGGTTCAAGATATACAAATCAAACAATATGATACATCATATCAACAGAATGAAGGATAAAATCTGCTTGATCCGTTCTGCTATTAAAGGACTCTGATGCATTCCTCAGTATGCCAATTGCATTTTTCACCTCCAGACTTTCTGCTTGATTTTTTAAAATTATTTCAATCTCTTTGTTAAAATTATGTGATAGAATTCTCAATTTCTTCTTTGTGTTATCCTGAATTTCTTTGAGTTTTCTCATCACAACTATTTTGAATTCCCTTTCTGAAAGGTCATATTTTTCTGTTTCTCTAGGATTGATCCCTGGTGCGTTATTTAGTTCATTATGTGAAGCCATGTTTTCCTGGATGGGGTTGATGTTAGTAGATGTTCTTTGGTTTCTGGGCATTGAATAGTTAGGTATTTATTTATTGTAGTCTTCACTATCTGGGCTTATTTTTAGCCATCATTCTTAGGAAGGCTTTCCAGATGTTTGAAAGGAGTTGGTGTTGTAATCTAAGCTGTATGGGCTTTAGGGGGTCTCCCCAAGCCCAGTAATGCTGTAGTTCTTGCAGACTCATAGAGGTACTACCTTGATGGTCTTGGGCAAGATCTGGGACAATTCTCTGGATTACCAAAGAGAGGCTCTCATTTTCTTTCCTTTCTCCCAAACATACAGAGTCTCTCACTCTCTTCTGAGCCACATAACGCTGGGGATGGAGTGACCCAAGCACCCCTGTGGATACCAACACTATGATTGCTGTAGGTTAAACCTGAAGCCAGCAGAGCACTGGGTCTCACCCAAGTCATGCTGTAACCACTCCCTGGTGAATGCCTGTGTTGGTCAAGGCCCTAGGGCTCTACAATCAGCAGGTGGCAAACCCAGCCAGACCCATGTCATTCCCTTCTGGGTGGTGAGGTCACCGAGGCCCTGAGTGGGTCCACAACTACCATCCAGGAGTCAGAGACTAGGGTCAAACACCTTAGAAGTCTATCTGGTGTTCAATTTTCTTATGGCAGAGCTGGTATTCAAACTGCAAGATGCAGTTTTTCCCAGTCTTCTCTCCCATTTCCAATGGCAAAGGAGCCTCATCATATAGCCACCACCATTCCAGGCCATGATGAGTACTACCAGACTACCACTGATCACTGATATTCCCTTAAAGCCCAAAATATCTCTCTCTCTCGTTTTCTTTTTCTTTTCCTTTTTTTTTTTTTTTTTTTTTTTTGAGATGGAGTCTCGCTGTGTCGCCCAGGCTGGAGCACAGTGGTGCGATCTTAGCTCACCGCAAACTCTGCCTCCTGGGTTCAAGCAATTCTCCTGTCTCAGCCTCCTGAGTAGCTGGGATTACAGGCACCCACTACCACACCTGGCTAATTTTTGTACTTTTAGTAGAGATGGGGTTTCACCACATTGGCTAGGCTGGTCTCCAACTCCTGACCTCAGGTGACTCACCAGCCTTGGCCTCCCAGAGTGCTGGGATTACAGTCGTGAGCCACCATGCCTGACCCAACATCTCTTAAGTAAGAGTGCTGTGAATGCTTCCAGGCCTGGGACTAACACTTCAGGGCAGTGGGCTCCTCTCTGGACCAGGGCAGGTCCAGCAATTCCATCCAAGTGTCAAGTCTTAGAATTGAAGACACTGAGAACCAGCTTGGTGCTCTACCCTTCTGTTGCCATGCTGGTAACTAAGGTGCAAAACAGAGCCCTTTTTACATTTTTCTTTGCTTTTCTCCAGCAAAAGAAGTTCTGCCTTATAGCTACCACATCTGGTAACATGTTGAGTCTCACCTGAAAGCAGCAAGGCTCACCGAAAACCATTAATATAGTAGTACCTTGGTATCACTCCTGTTTATTCAGGGCCAAGGGGCTCTTCGGCTAGCAGGTGATGAATGCTGGCAGGACTGGGTAATTTTCTTCAAAGCAGGGCAGGTTCCTTTCTGGCCCAGGCTGTGTGTAGAAATGTCCTCTGGGAGCAAGGGCCTGGAACAGGGGCCTCATGAATCTGACCCAGGGCCCCATGATAGTGCCCTATCCTGCTGTGGCTGTGGTAGTTACCAAGAAGCAAGAGAAAGTCCTCCTACTATTCTCTCTCCTCTCTTTAAGTGGAAGAAAGGAGGAAGGGGTTTCTTTTGCGGCCACAAGCTGTGCAGACTGAGGTTAAGGGAAAGGTAATGCCAACAATTCTTTGGCTGCCCCAACTGGTATCTCAGTATATCACAAGCCTCTGCAACCAGTCCACCGTATATCGGCTTAGTTCAGCACTAGGACTTGCCTATGAGTTGCAGTCCTTATGGCCTAGACTGCCTTTCAAGTATACTTGGAGAAACAGACTGTTGTATCCCTGGGTGGCAAGGTGTGTAGATATTCATGTTTGGACCACTGGGATTGGCGATTGCCCGCTGGCTAGAGTTGTTTAAATGCTCCTTCCATGGGCAGGCATCAGCTGAGTTTGGTCCGGTTTTCCATTCTGTTCTAAAAGGACATCACTGAATTCAATGCCTCACAATTGCTGTGTTCTCCCTCCCCCAGTGCCCAGAGATGCTCTGCACTAGGCCACTGCTCTTGGGGCAGGGAAGAGGGGTGACATTGGCAATTCAGAACTGTTTTTATTTTATTTTATTTTATTTTTTATCTCTTCAGTGCCTCTTTTAACGATATGAAGTTAAAAACCATGTACTACGACTGCTCACCTGGTTTTCAGTTTTTATGAAGGTCTTTTTTCTGTGTAGATACTTGTTAACTTGGTGTCCTTGCAGGGTGTACAATTAGTGGAGCTTTCTATTCTGCCATCTTTCTCTATCTCCCTCTGTTTTGAGTATTTATAACTGCATATAAATGGTACAATTTGCAACTTTGTGCTTTGCTCAACACTATATTTTGAATATTTTCATGCTGACGTATGTGAATCTGTATTATGTATTTTCACTTTAAGGTAGCATTCTGTTGAATTAATATAGCACAATCAATTATCCTTTCTTTTTTTTCATTTTTTGGCACACGTGAGTGCTGTCTCCACTGTTTTGCTCTTACAATATTCTATGAACATTCTTCTATACATCTACTTATATATATGTGTACAGATTTCATTGAAGTGTATACTATTTAAATTTATCACAAAGAGGAGGTATAGCAAGATGGTGAAATATAAGGCTTCATAAATCGTCCCCCCAGCAAGGGCACCAAATTAACAACTATCTACACAGAAAAACCACCTTCATCAGAACCAAAAATCAGGTGAGCCTCATAGTTCCTTGTTTTTAATTCATATTGCTGAAATAGGCATAGGAGAGATAGAAAAAGAAGTCTTGAATTGCATACACCACTCCTCTCCCAACCCTCAGTGGGTTTTTCTTTTCTATTGCATTGCTAGCCTGCAAGTTTTCTGAACTTTTATACTCTGTTTCCCTTATAAAACTGAATGCCTTTAACAGCACCCAAGTCATATCTTGGGTGCTTTGCTGCTTAGAAATTTCTTCTGCCAGATACTATAAATCATCTCTCTCAAGTTCAAAGTTCCACAAATCTCTAGGGAAGGGGCAAAATTCTGCCAGTCTCTTTGATAAAACATAACAAGAGTCACCTTTGCTCCAGTTCGCAACAAGTTTCTTACTTCCATCTGAGACTACCTCAGCCTGGACTTTATTGTCCATATCATTATTAGCATTTTCATCAAAGCATTCAACAAGTCTCTAGGAAATTCCAAATTTTCCCATATTTTCCGGTCTTCTTCTGAGCCCTCCAGACTGTTTGAACTCCTTCCTGTTTCCCAGTTCCAAAGTCACTTCCACATTTTCAAGTATCTTTTCAGCAATGCCCCGCTCCCAGTACCAATTTGCTGTGCTAGTTCATTTTCTTGCTGCTGATAAAGATAAACTCGAGACTGGGCAATTTATGAAAGAAAGAAGTTTAATGGACTTACAGTTACACATGGCTGGGGAGGCCTTACGATCATCGTGGAAGGCAAGGAGGAGCAAGTAACATCTTATGTGGAGATAGTGGCAGGCAAAAAGAGTCTGTACGGGGAAACTCCCCCTTTTAAAAACATCAGATCTTACGAGACTTACTCACTATCATGAGAACAGCATGGGAAAGACCTTCCCCCATGATTTAATTACCTCCCACCAGGTCCCTCCCACATGACCTGAAAATTCAAGATAAGATTTTGGTGGGGACACAGCCAAACTGTATCAGCATATGTAGTATATAGTGTGAAGTCATGAATAGAAATAATATAAATAAAAATCAGCATTGTTATTTTTCCAGAGTAAAAGGAAGAGAATCTGATTTGTGAGGGTGTACAGAGGTCTTCACTTTGTTCGTTTTACTTATTCCTTAAGCTGAATTGGGGTTGATATGGTTTGGCTGTGTCCACACCCAAATCTCACCTTGAATTGTAATAATTCACATGTGTCAAGGGTGGGGCCAGTTGGAGATAATTAAATCATGGGATTGATTCCCCCCATAATGTTCTCCTGATAGCGAATAAATCTCATTAGATCTGATGGCTTTATAAATGGGAGTTCCCCTGCACACACCCTCTTGCCTGCCAGCATGCAAGACATCCCTTTGCTCTTTCTTTGCCTTCCACCATGATTGTGAGGCCTCCCCACCATGTGGAACTGTGAGTTCATTAAACCTCTTTTCTTTGTATATTACCCAGTCTTTGGTATGTCTTTATTAGCAACATGATAATGAACTAATACAGGGATGTATACATATGCTTTTTTTTAAAATTAGGCTTTAATTTTTTGCCTTATAAATTTGATGATATATAAACTACTTCTCAATAAATGTTAAAAAAATTAAAAATTTTCTAAAAGAGAGAAAGGTCTTTGAACACAGCACATTTATCTTGTTTCATGGACCCAGTAAATATTGGTTGAGGCCAAGAAGAAGAAAGGGACTTTGATTGCTCTACCTCTTTGCCTGTTAAGTTGATACAAGTGAAAATCTCTGGTGTTCATCATTTAATTTTGTCAGAAGCTATTCTCTTCGGTTTCATTGCATCTGATGTTATGATTTTTTGTATGTTGAGTTTAATTATTTGTAGCAAAAAACAAACAGATACTTTCTCAAAGTCTATGTTTTAAAGATTTATAAAATTTGTCTTTAAATATTAACAATATGTTTTAAAAAGATAAAAATCCAAGATTCTCTGATCAAATATTTTGAACATTCTTTAATAAAAATCTGACCCCAAATTATTTGCTCTTAGCTGAATCAGAAAGATTTCTAAAATATTAATGAGCTAGAATGTTATTTTTCTATTTAATAGGATAGAATGGTTCTAAATATCCTATAAGCTTATCTGTTCCTTTTATATTATAATGTCCAGCAAATAAAAATATGATCCAAACTCAGGCTTTATTGTCTTTCATTTATTTATCCTGTTCGCTAAAATACATGAAAACTTTCATTAAGTATGCATGATTCATATGAGAATACTCATTGGGCATACAATGGATCTGTATAAAAAAGTTTTAATGTTTATTTATGAAATACTATTTTGGCTAGAAGGTGCCAATTAACTTCACTAAAACCTGATGGCTTTTAAAGTTCCAACTAACATATTTCAATTAAAGAGGCTGGATGACCATTCAACACTATATTTAAAAAGCATCATTAAAGCTGTACTAATAATAAGACAAAACAACTTTTTGCATGCAGTATGATTTTTATCAGCCTGAGTGTTTAATGAGGTTGTAAGAGTGAATTGTTAAGAACAATCTCAGCAGAAATACAACCATGTTACCCTGACTCTCTGTGTACAGTAGACATCCAGAATTTACACAAAAGATTATTCTCCAGACAAAGGTCATTCTAGATAAATAAGTATCTTAGTCAGTCTGGGTTGCTATGACAGAATGCCATAGGCTGTGTGGCTTAAAGAACAAACATTTATTTCTTACAGGTCTGGAGGCTGGGAGTCCAATGTCAAAGCACCAGCAGATAGAGTGTTTGGTGAGGGCCTGCTTCTTCATTTATAGATGTCCATCTTTTCTTTGTGTCTTTATGTGACAGAAAGAAGGCTAGAGAGCACTCTTTGATCTCTATTATAAGAGCAGTAAACCCACTCATGAGGAATCCACCTTCCAAAGACTCTACTTTCTAATACCATCACATTAGGGGTTAAAATTTGAAGATATGAATCTTGGGGACATGCAAACATTCATTCCCTAACACTAAGACACTCATAGAAACTAAGTTAGGTGGTAACTTTTAGGCAGAAACTCTCTCAAAATGCTGTATAGCTCTACTAAATAGTTACCCACTGATCTAAAAGACTGAATATATCATTCAAAGTTGAGCACACTTAGAGAATAAGCATAGTCATATGGTGAGGTCTTTTTTGTTGCCACCTAATATATATTGCTACAGTAAAAGGAAAACATTTTGTTTAAAACTTTGTAATTGCATTTGGCAAGATTCCCTATCCTCTTGTCTGTAAGAACTAATCAGAATTCACAGTGACTGTTAAACGGAAACAAATTGAAAGTGTAAGCTTACCATTGAAAAGAAGACATAAGGATACTGCATTATTGCCAGTGGTGAGAAGTAAAATAGGTATAAACACACACACACTCACACACACACACACACACACACACACACAGAGAGAGAGAGAGAGAGAGAGAGAAAGAGAAAGAAGCAGTTGGAATCCAAATATCCCATTATACAATATTGTTTAATAATATCTTTGCTTCCACAGCTTTTGTGAGTGAAATTAAACTAGAAATAGAAATTAAACTAAAGAAATAGACACACTGCATTTTATGTCTTTCTTGTTCAAATATCCTTTTCAATAAATATTATCAACAAATTTTAATTTACAATTTTGAATGTCTCAGTTAATGCTCCTTACCTTCCCCCAATCCTGTGCCCAGCAACCACTTCATAGTTATTTGTATTTATTTATATTCCAGGGTTATGAAGTACACATTAACAATGAAGCCTCTTTTCAAGTAAAGAAGTGAGTAGTGAGTATCTCTGTGGTCACAATTACAGTCCTGTCTTGGTGGGTAGTTGGATAAAATAGGGGCCAGGACAGTAATCCGCAGATCTGCATAGGAAGTATTTGCCAGGCTAAAAGCAAAGTAATGCCATATCCAGGTTATCAGCTAATTCTCTGGGGCACGCTAAAGGAAAGCTGCCGTCTTGAATTGAGGAGACAGGAATGGGAGAAATCATTGATACGAGTCCTTTGGAGAAAGGAGTTAAGAAGAATCTCAGTTTAAGGAAAGAGTACTCCCAATCTTTGTTGATCAAAAAGCAACTAATAAAGGTATTTTAGAATTTAAGAAAGGTCTCATAGTTTCTATACTGTTGCCATTATAAGGAACTCAAATATCATGAGAGAGTAAACAGGCTCTTACAAACGGAGCAAGTTAATGTTTAACATACTTAAACATGTTGCCTAAAACAGCCTCTCTAAGGATTGTGAATATGTCCCTCCACTCCGCAAGTTGTTTGCACAAACAGTGATGGAACAAATTGTGTTAGATCACAGTTTAGTATACATTTCAACTGAGTGTCAGTTGTTCCCAACTTGAAACACCCTGCTCGGTAAAACCATTTTCCAAAAAGAAAGTAAGATTGATTCATTGTATGTGTTTTTTAATTAGTTAATTATTTTTTAATATTGTATGTGTTTTTTTTTTTCAACCATATCCTAAATGTGTCTTAGGATTCTGCAAGGTTCATTGCAACACATAGAATAGGTTAGAATTGGTTGTTTGGCCTATTCCTTCTGATTTCTTTTTTTTTTATTTTTTTGAGACGGAGTTTCGCTCTTGTTGCCCAGGCAGAGTTCAATGGCGCAATCTCGGCTCACTGTAGCCTCCGCCTCCTGGGTTCAAGCAATTCTCCTGCCTCAGCCTCCTGAGTAGCTGGGATTACAGGTGCCTGCCACCACACCAGGTTAATTTTCTGTATTTTTGGTAGAGACGGGGTTTGGTCATGTTGGTCAGGCTGGTCTCAAACTCCTGACCTTAGGTGATCCACCCGCCTCGGCCTCCCAAAGTGCTGGGATTACAGACGTGAGCCACCACACCCGGCCCTCCTTCTGATTTCTTAACAAGCATTTCCTGAATGCATACTACAATACAGTACTGCCATTTTTTAGCTCAGAAACTATCCAATCATTTTATTTGATTTATCATGTATCATATTTCAGGCAACCTGTTTAAATCAACCATTTATCATTCCTGCCCAGCTGTCAAGTCCTGAATGAAGAAGACTTTTCTTTAAAAAACTTTTTTTGTTCACAGATTATTTTTTGTAAATGCTGGAACACCAAGAGTAGTTCATGGCATATAAAGCTCACTTGGCTTAATAAGGTAGATGGTAAATATACTTGTTTCAGATACGTTGAAAGAAAAAACCAAAGTTGGATTTCGATGCTCTTTAAATCTTTATAACACACTAGATATTTTTAAAAATAATTGTATCATATTAATAAAAACTAATACGTGAAATTATATGACAAGTCTAGATAACAATATGCATTTCAAGCTTCCTTTATATATATTCATAAGACATCCTGCTATTGTTATTTGTCATATTGTTTCTTAGGGGTATGTTATTACATACTTATTACTACAATTAACCGTTATATAAATATTGAAGAATTTTTACCTTATACATTACAGTCTAATTTTTTCATAACAATTTTACTGAAGTAGTATTCACATACCATAAAATTAACTAATGATTTTTTTTAGTATAGTCATCGAGTTGTGAAGCCATCACTATTATCTAATTCTGGAACATTTCCATCACCCAAAAAGGAAACCTCCTACTCATTACCACTTTACTTACTCTTTCTTCCATAGCCCAACCTTAGGCAACTACTAATCTATCATTCTTCATTCTGTACATTTTGTTTAAATGAAATTGTACACTATCTGACCTTTTGTGCGTCTGGTTTCTTTCACTTAGCATAATGTTTTCAGGGTATATTTATGTTGTAAAAGGTATCAGTATCTCTTTTTTTTTTTTTTTTTTTTTTTTTTGAGACGGAGTCTTGCTCTGTCGCCCAGGCTGGAGTGCAGTGGCGTGATCTCAGCTCACTGCTAGCTCCGCCTCCTGGGTTCACGCCATTCTCCTGGCTCAGCCTCCCAAGTAGCTGGGACTACAGGGGCTTACCACCATGCCCGGCTAATTTTTTGTGTTTTTTAGTAGAGATGGGTTTTCGCCTTGTTAGCCAGGATGGTCCCTATCTCCTGACTTCGTGATCCGCCCGCCTCGGCCTCCCAAAGTGCTGGGATTACAGGCATGAGCCACCACGCCCGGCCCAGTATCTCATTTTTTAATTGTCAAATAATGTTCCATTTGCCTATCCATTCATCAGTGCATGAACATAGGGGTTGTTTCCATATTTTGACTACTATGAGCAATACTGCTATAGACATTCATGTCCAAGTTTTTGTGTGAATGTATGTTTGTAATTATGTTGGGTATATATCTAGGAGTGAAGTTTCTGGGTCATATGGTTATTCTACATGCAACTTTTTGAGACACTGCCAAACTATTTTAAAGTGACTGCAGTATTTTACTGAGACATTAAATTTTAAAAGTCAGATAATTATCAGAATTATTACATTCAATGTATAATTCTTAATATCTCATGAACACTACTATTTGAGTAATATATAATAGTTCAGAAAATCTAGCTAAGTCTCCCTATTTCGTTTTCAACTCAGTGTGTATTTGATTATCTCCTGGGTTTGTCTGGTGTTTTGTAAGGTATGAAGGTAGGAATTGGAATTTATAGTCATAGTCTATATTACATAGTCATGTCTATAGTGCCTATTCATTTATTTGAAATAAATATGTTTATTCTCAAATGGAAATTGTCTTTGTAGAGGACATTTTATGTTCATGAAATATCAAAATAAAAGTGTTTATTAATCTTTTTTGTTTAGTAAGGGAATGAGATTGATTTTTTTTTTGTGGCTGGAAATAAAGACAGAATTGAGATTTTGAGGTCCCATTTAGACTTTAATAACTTATTTAATTTAATATTTTAAGTTACTTCTTTGCATTTGAATGTTATAATTGTTAAAGGTACTCTCTTAGAGGTACTGGAAAACTTTGTTAATTAATCCCACAAAATACTGATAAGGCCTCAAAACAATAGACTTACGTAAATCTTATGATATGTAACATAACGTGACCAAAAGAATTTTACTACTTTTTTCTGTGTTTTAAAAAGCTGTTTAACTCTCCTATAAAGAAATTCAATTTAATATTTGGCTTTCACTTTTTCTGAGACTCTTGTAAGATCAGTGTTCTTATACCTGCCTTTGGTCATGGCATTGTTGAAACAATAAGCCTAAGATTCTTGAAACACTTGCACACATTCAGTTTTTCCCACTAAGTTGCGCTGAATAAGAGTCACATCATCCTTTTTTTAGGAATATGCTGTACTATCTGCGAAACCGTATACCTCTTCAAAGAAATTCAATATCTTGCTTATAAAATAGCAAAATGTCAGAGGCTAAGGTAATTAAATGACTAGAAGCAGAAAAAAGTAATTTATTTTGTCCTTTTTATGTGACTTGAAACTCTGATTATACCCATTTTAATACTTACCTAGTTTAGGGAAATTCAAAATTAGAGGGAAGAGTTGGAGTGGGTGGAAATGAAAACAAAAAAGATGACAGAGACAAAAACAGAGGACTGATATGGAGTGGTTGGTTCACTTTTTTTTCCCCCAGAGCGTGTATAGGCAAGGAATAGGAGCATCAATGAGGAGAAGCACAATAACATCACTGAACAGAGTGCTGCCTCATTCTTCAGAGTCCTCCACACAATCCTCCATAAAGCACTGATCAATTTACTAATGAACTTCTTATCTTTCAGTGGAAGGTTTGCCAAAATGCTAGCCCAGATACTAACTAATTCCTGGTGCTATGCAATCTCAGGGTGTTCAAATAAGTCAGTCAGTATGAAGGGCTTGCTGATGAGACCACAGTATTATATAACTGATTCATAGGTGACTGGTGCGTTCTAATGTCTTTCAGAAATCTTTTGGTACTAGTTTTATATTGCTGCAAACCAAATCATCACAAACGCAGTGGTGTTTAAAACAACATGTATTTATTATCTCACAAACAACACATATTTATTATTTCACAGTGTCTGTAGATTAGAAGCCTTGGCACAGCTTAGCTGGGTTTTCTGCTTCAGTCTCACCAGTTGGCAAAGCAGGTGTCAAACGGGGCTATAGTCTCATTAGGGAAAGATCTGCTTCCAAGCACACTCAGGTTGTTACAGAATTCATATTCTTGCTGCTTCAGGACCAAGGGTTTGTTTCTTGCTAGAGGCCTTCCTCAGTTCCTAAAGACCACCTACAGTTTCTTTTCATATGAGCTTCTCCAACATGACCACTTACTTTATGGAACTTTGCTCCTTCAAAGCTAGCAAGGGAGAGAGAGAGCAAATCTGCTAGTGAGTTGAAGTCTTATAATGTAACTTGCTAATGGGAGCAACATTTCATCACCTTCACCATATTCAATTTCTTAGAAGCAAGTCACAGATCTCATCCAGATACAAGGAAAGCGGATTACAAAAATATGTGAACCCTGAGATAGGGATCATTGGTTGTACACTTTAGAATCTGTCCATGCACCTTGCATATTCCTGCAGGTGCAACTCAGTAGCACTAGTGCCAACCATGTCATTTTCTGGTTTAGGATAAGTCCTCAGGGGAAAAAATTTCTCATTTACATTTTTTATTTAATAGGGTATCTAGGAGATAAGTCAAGGAAACAGGCAAACCTAGCCAACTCAGGATTGGAGAAAGACAGAATGAACATTTAGAAAATCAGGGAGATCAACTTCACCTCTATCCATCTGTGGAAAGGCTGCAGGGACTGCCTAATGTGGTAACAGTTGATGGTGATGGCCTTCTTACCAATTATAACTAGGCCTAGATTGTTTTTGTTAATACCTAGTGGAAGATTGGCAATGTGAAACCTACACAATGGATAAAGGAGCATACAGTTGTACTTCTATGTCTCTGCTTGAAACACTTGCATATTTTCTCAAAGTATAAGAAAATCCAAATGAACTGGAAAATATTTGAATTTTAAATTTAAGAAAGATAAAGGACAAACTAAGTCACAGAATTGTTTTGGATTTTCCTTCATGATTCATAGCATTGTGGGTGTGAGAAACCCAATTTATTTTCTTCTCAGTTACATACATGCTAAGTCCATTTTCACCTGGCCTTGTCCATCTTCACCAATTTGTCATATTTTGACTCAGTTTGATTATATAGTGAAATGTGCAGGGGTGTGGTAATACATGGATGCAGTTTGTGGATCCAGATTACTCATTAAGCCCCATAAATCTCCATTTATGAAAAATTTTGATGACAGGTAAACTGTCAAGATTTCTTCCACTATACAGCATGGCAGAACTGATTCTAACAGTGAAAAGGGAGTAAAAAAACATTATACACTAACTCTTTAAGGGTACTTTTAATATTCATTTTGTAAATGATTACTGCTCACTGACAGAATCAGGTCCCTGGTGTTACTTCCTAATGACTTCTCCGGAGACTGGCAAGATAACTGATCTGGAATAAATAGTGAGAGAAACCTACAAAATTGGCAAGGTTATTGATGTTGTTATCACTAGTACCAAAAAATGTGATCTAAATACAACACCTGCTAAATAGATGTTCAAACACTCATAGGCATGACTGTCACGTTGCACAACTCTAGAAGGCCGTGTTCAGCCTTTACATTTGTTTGAGGGATTGCAGTTCACATAGATCACAATTCTTTATGAATTGTTTCCTTTGAAGTTGTACAATTTGGCAGCCCTCGTCATGGGATCGTAATTAAAGACATATTATAAAAATCAACTTCAGCCTCATTTGTTGGCCTAGAGTGGTTGCTTGATAGCTTTTTACATCTATACCCAATAATCTTGAAGGCAGGAGATGAGAGCAAGCTCATTAAATTTGTAAATTATGTCAATTGCATGAGTGTGTATTGATACTGCAGCTATTGCTCTTCCTCTGTCCTAGAATGGTACACTGGTTCAGGTCATGGGAAGCTTGTAAAATGCCGCTGATTTTCTAGCAATGGATATTTTATTAATGTTGATGTTTCACTTTGTTTTATTTATTTATTTATTTATTTATTTATTTATTTATTTAAGAAAGAGTCTTGATCTGTCTCGCAGGCTGGAGTCCACTAGTGCAACTTTGGCTCACTGCAGCCTCCCACTTCTGGGTTCAAACAACTATTGTGCCTCAGTCTCCCAAGTAGCTGGGATTACAGCCATGGGTCACCACGCCTAGCTAATTTTTATTTATTTATTTTTATTTTTAGTAGAGACAAGATTTCGCCATGTTGTCCAGGCTGGTATTTCCTAGACTCAAGTGATCTGCCCACTTTGGCCTCACAAAGTGCTGAGATTACAGGCACGAGCCACTGGGCCCGGCTGATGTTTCACTTCTTTCAAAGGCATTATTAACATCTCTCTTTTGCTGGTTTAGTTTGCTACCAAGATCCTGGAAAGCCCATACAGGGATAGTTTGCCCCAGTAAAATGCATCTGCAGGAGGCTTGTTAAATCAGTTTGCCTAAAAATGCAGACTTTTTTCCCCCACTATTTTAGTTCCCCAAACTGATATTTTTCATATGTGAGGGAGATAGACATAGCTTTCACACAACTTTTTACACAAATCGGACACAGTGTAAGAAGAATGAACTGCCCTTTTGCTGTGCTTGCTTACTTCATAATGTCTTTGATAAGGAAGGTACTAACCTTATCTACAAATGTACAAAATAGTAGAGAAACGATTGAAGGAAAGATTTTATTAAAAGTAATGAGAATGTAGATCTGAATTGAAGTTTCATAGCTTTTGATTATTTAATTCTTCATTTGATAAACTTAACATCCAAATTACTGCATTAATGTAAAAGAAAAATGTACCTAGCACTGATTCATTGTATCCCCCTCCCCAAAATATGCACACACACACATACACACACACACCGCTCTTTCATTCAGCACTAATTAGATATTTTACCAGACTCATTCTTATCAACAAGTTTCATGCCTCAATTATTTGGTCAACAACTACTTAAGGATTAGAATAATTTTAAAGCCTGAAGGGACAGAATAGGCTGTTTAACATATGTCTTTCATTTTATAGGTGAAGAAATATGCTCAGTGAATATATGTAATTTGTCCAAAGCTGCACATCTTTGAGCACAGTGGCAAGGTGGATTAAATCCTTCTCTCTTTTTTTAGACAGAGTCTTGCTCTGTTGCCCAGGTTGGAGTGCAGTGGTGCAAACATGGCTCACTGCAACCTCCGCCTTCCAGCTTCAAGCAATCCTCATGCCTCAGCCTCCACACCTGGCTATTTTTTTTGTATTTTTAGTAGAGACAGGGTTTCGGCATGTTGGCCAGGCTGGTCTCGAACTTCTGGCCTCAAGTGATCCACCCGCTTTGGCCTCCCAAAGTGCTGGCATTACAGAATCCTTTTTCTCTTGACTCCTAATTTAACAGGCACACCACTGTAACCATAATTAAGCAACCTAGTCTTGTGGCTACTTTATATGGTAACAATGTATAACTTAAACGTAGTTTATGAACAAAAGTCTTATATGTATGTTCTTATACAGTTTTGACTCTGAATTTTTATTTGTTTCATCTTTACTAAGTTACTCTGCACTAATTTCCATAGACATATAATGCTCTTACAGATAAAACTGCAATAGATAACAGATGTAGTGCTTATTTTATGTTACATACTATCCCAAGTACTTCACATAGATGAAACCATTTGATCCTCACAAGTCTGTGAGGCATGGACTACTATTATTCTCATTTTACAACTGAGAGTATTGAGACACAAAAACCCTAAGTCACTTACCGAAGATCACACAGTAACCACACGATATCCTGGTATGTTAACTCAAACACTGTAACTTCCGAGTTCATATTCAATAAAGGCAGATATCAAGTACAGTTCTATTAATCAAATCATTCTACAGTTTATTTTCAGACTACATGTAGTTGCAAGAAATAATCTGGTATCCCAAAACATGAGGAAAATTAGATGTAACTGTTGAAAACACTTAAAAGTTATATTTAAAGAAAATCTGATGAAAATATCAAATAAGTCTTAAAGTGCAAATACTGTGACAAAATTATGATATTTACTTGTAATGTTTTCTTTTCAGACCAAATTTTAAGAGAAGAAATTTCCTGTTAGCTGCCTTGTTTTAGGCAATAAACATCTCCCTAAGATGACTAAAATTGTATACATGTACAATTTGATGCTGCACATACATTTAATTATTAAGAAAATCATTCGATGTAATTCATCATGATTACTTAAATAAATATTTGGTAAGTTCATTATAAAATAAATTTTTATCTGCCAATACAGTCATGTTATAAATTTTTATCCTAAGTAATTTGTCATCTATAAATTTTTAAAAATTTAAATTAGATTCCATTTTATATCTTGGAAACACACACACAAAATTTCATAATTCCCTCACCTGTAAAATTTACAAAACATACTACATGCACATTAGCCCAAAATTTAAACAATGCAGACAGATATAATGGAAAGTAAAAGACTCCCTAATTCTTCCTAGTCCTAATCTCCAAAGGTTAATGCTCTTAAAATTTCTTGCACATTCTTCCAGATTAAATACACACACACATACAGACACACAAACATTCCTGTTTAAATGCACATAATGCAATTTCTTTTTATTTATGGGAATGGTATGATACACTACTGTACTTTAGAGATTATAATAAGCTTTGGTTTTTTTTGTTAGTATCTTTACTCATCTGCACATACAGATTTACTTTATTATTTTAATGGTTACATTTTATTGCATGTTCTCTATTACTTTTATAAAAAATATATACAAGCTCCCAAAGTATCTATAAACACTATAATATTATGATAATATTATTTATCATAAACAGTTTTAAGATTTATATCTATCTATCTCTATATAGATAGTTATCTGTGTGTATACACAGTTTTCTACTATTAAAAACAATCTTGCAAAGAAAATCAATGTTCATAGATCTTCACATATTTTGGCTAAGAAATACAGAAAGTAAATCTATAGCAATGGAATTTTTGCATCGAACAGTATGTGAATGTACTATTTTGATAGGTATAACTAAACTGCCCTATAAAAAATTCAACCAATTTAGATTTTCATCAGCTATGTTTGAGAGTGCTTTGCTTTTTCTACTGTCAACAATACTGGGTTTTTATTTGTTTTAGTTTTAGCCTTTCAGATAATTCAAAATTATGTCTCATGTGGATATGGATTTTTTAAATTAAGAGGGAGTTTTAAACACAAAGTTCCTTCTATTTCTTTTTTGTTATTAAGTGACCCGATCACACCCTTTGCCCATTTAAAAAACATTAAGTTATTTGCCTTTTTATTTTTCTGATGTAGGAGTTCTTTTTAAATTGTGAAATTATCTATTTGTTTCCTGCAAGTGCTGCGTTTTCCTGCTGGTTTTTCATTTGCCTTTTGATTCTATTTCAGTTATGTTATTCTAGGCACTATTTTAAAATTGTTATAAGATAAAATTTATTATCGATGTTTAGTTCCCCTTGTTAAAGCCTCAAAATTATAAAGTTAAAGTTTATTATTGACATCTTATGTCAATAATAAACTTGGTCTAAAACAGCAGATTTGGTGTACTGTAAGTAGAAGTCTTTCCGCTACAGTTTAATTCAGTCAATTGAAGACAGCATCAAAGTTTCTGCTTCACCTGTTCCTCTTCATCTTCTGGACCTCTGAAACAATGCCCAGCTGAGCCATATTGAAGCCTGAGGCAAAGGGAAAAATGACCAATGCTGATTTTATCTTTACTTAAAATTTTAGTATTTTGTTCATCAAGGATTTTTGCATTATTATTATTATTTTTTTTTGAGACAGAGTCTCGCCCTGTCGCCCAGGCTTGAGTGCAATGGTGCGATCTCAGCTCACTGAAACCTCCACCTCCCAGGTTCAAACGATTCTCCTGCCTCAGCCTCCCGAGTAACTGGGATTACAGGTGCCCACTAATTTTTATATTTTTATTAGAGACGGGATTTCACCATGTTGGTCAGGCTGGTCTCGAACGCCTGACCTCGTGATCTGCCCACCTTGGCCTCCCAAAGTGCTGGGATTACAGGAGTGAGCCACCGCACCCAGTCATTCATTTTTATTTTTAGAAAATATTGCATTAAAGTAGTTTTTCTTGGTTACTGAGTTTTTTGGTGCCCCTTTAAATTTTGGGCCCAAGGTGGGTGCCCCACTTGCTTTACTCTTATTCAAAACCTCCTCTAATCATCAGATTTCTCCAGGCTCAGTACACAAGTTCTTGGACCTCCTTTGAACCTCTTTTTTATATCTGCACCCACTTCCCTAATGATCTCATATCTTGACTCTAAGTACTGCCTTTACACTGATGGCTCCTAACTTAATATCTTCAATCTAGACCTCATTCTTGAACTACAGACTTGTATTTCCAACTGCATAGTCTACAACTTCCCCATATGGATGTCTAACAGATATCTTAAATCTAATAAGTGAAAGGCTAAACTCTTGAATTTTGCACCTATCTGCTCCTCCTCCACACTTTTCTATCTTTAAATGGCACCACTATCTACATATTTGCTTCAACCAAAAATTTAACCATTACCCTTGAATTTTCTTATTTCTTTATCTCTTGCTCAGTCTGTGAATATCCAATCTGCTCTACCTCTGAAATATATTCTGAGTCCATCCACTAATCTTCATTTCCACCACCATTGTCTTGGCCCGAGTTCTCATATTTTCTTGCCTGGATTATTGCAATAGCTGCTGCTTCCACGCTTGTTCCTTCCACCATGTCCTTCTCTACACAACAACCAGAATTATTTCAAAACATAAGTAAGATCATGTTATTTCTCTACTCAAAACCCTGCAATGACCTTCAATCTCATTCAGTGTGAAATGCCCTTACAATAGCCTCCAGGACGCTATATAACCACAGCACCTTCATCACCATTTTCATTAGTTCATATCCTGTTCTTTCTCCTTTACTCTTTCCATCACATTTGTTTCATTTCTCATCTATGTAAATACCAAGCATCCTTCCACCTTGGGAATTTTGCGTTGCTGTTCTTTGTCTGTCATGTAATGTGCCCCCAATATCTGCATGATTTATGGCCTTCATTTCTGTCAGATCTAGGCTCAAATCCCATCTTATCAGAAAGGCTATCAATGCCCCCATCTGTAATAAAATAGAACTCTCCCTCCACTAGCACTGGCGCTCTCTAAACCCCTTACTTTGCTTTATTTTTCCTTTTTAAGCATTTTTCATCATTGGGCATAATGTATCTGTGTGTGTGTGTGTGTGTGTGTGTGTGTGTGTGTGTGTATGTATTTATTTACTTACATATTTACTTTTTTTAGTCCTTATCCCCTAGAGTGTAAGTTTTATGAGGACAGGAACTTTGAGTGTGTATATGTGTGCACATTTACTACTGTATCTCCAGCACTTAATGCAGAGTCTGGCACATAGTAGGACCTGAGTAAATATTTGTTGAATAAAGGAATAAATTGAATCCATAAATCATTCTTCACAATGTCTATTTAGTATTTTTCCTCTTCCTCAAGCTCCAGTCTTCTGCTTACCCCTCTACATAGTTCACTTAGAAAAAAATTGCCATCACACTGTGCTTAGACAAAGACTATCAAGTATAAAATTCTCAAACTATTCCTCTTCCATCTAAAATTTTCCTGATTTCTGCACTAAATTTTTAATAAAGCCCGTTATTTTAGAGGCATCTCTTTACATATATAATCAACAACTGTTGTTGATTGAAGGCAGATTAGTGCGATCCCTAAAAGCATGGTTCTTGGAGTCATCTCTTTCGCTCTACTGTATACATAAAGCAAGTTACCTAATGTCTCTTTGCCTCAGTTTTCTCATCTACAAGATGACAGCAATAATAATACCTATTTCACAGGATTATTTAGAGAACTGAATGGCTTTAGTTGAAACATGCAATCAAAGTCATTGTGATCATCATCATCATCAAAACAATCATATAGCATATGGCATATGCCAGATAGTATTCTAAGCACTTTAAATATATTATACATCTTGTTCTCACTTCATCTTTATAATATATCTATGGTTGTTAATGCTCTTTCTTTGTCCTTCTTTATTGTTATGTATTTGTCATGGTTGGACATTCCTCTTTGAAGTACTTTGACTCATGCAGCATTTTCTTCTCCAGTATGTCAATATAATTTCTTTAATATCACCTCATTTTTCTACCTCATAGTGTGATATACCACATATTTGTTGAATGTTTATTTATTATCTGTTCACTACTGCTGAAGAATTTACTGTGCTAGGCACTATAGAGATTTTGATTATACATGTTATCACCATTTAAAAAGTCATACTGTCCAGTGCTAGCAAGGTTATCATATATCCTTTTTGGTGGCATTTTAAAATTGGAAAGAAATATGGATGTATATACCCAGGCCAGTAAAGACATGCATGGTCTGTGACCAAGTATGGCTTGTTATAGAAATATACCCTATATAATTGAACATATTCTTTGTAGCATCATATAGGAGAGAAAACAACTGAAAATATTCTACATGTAAAAGAGTGGGTTAAAAGCACATGTTGATTATTTAATAAATTAATACTGAATAAAAGTGTGCTATATTACCTGAATTAAATATTTTGCCACTGTTAAAACTTATATTGAAGAAAAGTATATAGAAACATGGAAATATTTATAAGGTATTGTTTTCTAAAGTATACAACTAGATATACCAAATTATTTCAATCATGGAGAAGATATTTTAATATGGGCAAAAATTGGAAAATAATAATTTGCCAAGAAGTTATGATAAGATGTGATATTTTGAATTAATGTTTTATTTTCTCAAACTGTCTATAATATCAGTGTTTCTATTGATTTTATTTTTAAATTTTTAATTTCTAATTTTTTAATTTTTGTAGGTACATAGTAGTTATATTTATGGGATACATGAGATATTTTGCTACAAGCATGCAATATGTAATAATCATATAAGGGAAAATTGAGCATCCTCCCAAGTATTTATTCTTTGTACTGCAAACAATCCAATTATACTCTTTTAGTTGTTTTTCACGTACAATTAAATTGTTATTTATTGTCACCCTGTTGTACTATTAAATACCAGTTTTCATTCATTCTTTCATTTTTTTTCTACCCATTAACCATCTCCACCTCACACCCACCACCCCACCACCATTCCAAGCCTCTGGTAACCATTCTTCTACACTCTATCTCCATGAGTTCAATTGTTTTGATTTTTAGATCCCACAAATAAGTGAGAATATGTGATGCATGTCTTTCTATGCCTGGTTTATTTCATTTAACATAATGATCTCCAGTTTCATACATGCAGTTGCAAATGACAGGATCTCATTCTTTTTTTCTGGGCAAACAATACTCCAGTGTGTATATATACCACATTTAACTCCATCCATTTATCTGTTGATGCACACTGATATGATTTGGCTGTGTCCTCACCCAAAATCTCATTTTGAATTGTAATCACTATAATCCCCATGTGTCAAGGGAGAGACCAGGTGGAGATAATTGAATCATGGGGGTGGTTTCCCCCATGCTGTTCTTGGAATAGTGAGTAAGTTCTCATGAGATCTGATGATTTTATAAGTGTTGGGCAATTTCTTCCTTTGGTCGTTCTCTCTCCTGCTGCCTTGTGAAGAAAGTGCCTGCCTCCCCTTCACCTTCCACCATGATTGTAAGTTTCCTGAGGCCTCCCAGTCATACAGAACTCTGACTCAATTAAACCTCTTTTCTTTATAAATTACCCAGTCTCAGATACTTCCTTATAGCAGTGTGAGAACGGACTAATACAGACACTTAGGTTGCTTCCAAATGTTAGCTATTTTAAATAGTGCTGGAACAAACATAGGAGTGCAGATATCATTTTGGTAGACTGGTTTTCTTTCTTCTAGGTATATATCACCAATGGGAATGCTGGATCATATAGTAGCTCTATTTTTGGTTTTCTGAGAAACCTCCAAACTCCTCTCCATAGTGGTCGTACTAATTTACATTTTGACCAATAGTGTACAAGTGTTCCATTTTCTCCACATCCTCTCCAGCATTTGATATTGCCTGACTTTTGGATAAAAACAATTTTTACTGGGGTGAGATTATATCTCCTTGTAGTTTTGCTTTGCATTTTTCTGATGATCAATGATGTTAAGCACCTTTTCATATTCCTGTTTGCCATTTGCATGTCTTCTTTTGAAAAATATCTGTTCAAATCTTTGGCCTGTTTTTAAATTGACTTATTAGATTTTTTTCCTATAGAGTTGTTTGAGCTCCTTATATATATATTCTGGTTACTAATTTCTTGTCAGAGGAGTAGTATGCAGATATTTTCTTTCATTCTGTAAATTGTTTCTTCACTTTGTTGATAGTTTCTTTTGCTATGCAGAAGATTTTTAACTTGATGTGATCTTATTTATTTTTGCTTTGGTTGAATGTGCTTGTGGGGTATTAGTCAAGAAATTTTTGCACAGACCAATGTCCTGGAGAGTTTACCTAATATTTTCTTATAGTAGTTTCATAGTCTGAGGTCTTAGATTTAAGCTTCTAATCCAGTTTGATTTTATTTTTGTATATGACAAGAGATAGGAATCTGGTTTCATTCTTCTGCCTGTGGATATCCAGTTTTCCTAGCACCACTTATTGAAGAGATTGTCTTTTCCCAAGCATATGTTCTTGGCACATTTGTGAAGAATGAATTCACTGTAAGTGTGTGGATTTGTTTGTGAGTTCTTTATTCTGTTCCATTGGTCTATGTGCCTTTCTTTAAGCCTGTACTATGCTGTTTTGGTTACCATTGCTTTGTAGTATAATTTGAAATCAGGTAATGTGATTGCTCTAGTTTTGTTCTTTTTGCTTAGTATAGCTTTGGCTATTCTGGGTCTTTTGTGTTTCCATATAAATTTTGGGTTGTTTTTTCTATGTCCGAAGAATGTCATTGATATTTTGATAGAGATTGCATTGAATCTGTAAATTATTTTGGGGAGTAGGGACAGTTAAACAATATTGATTCTTTTAATTCATGAACATGAAATATCTGTCAATTTATTTTGTATCCTCTTTGATTTCTTTCATCAGTCATTTATGGTTTTCATTATAGAGATCTTTCACTTTTTTGGTTAAGTTAATTTTCAGGTATTTAATTTAATTTGTGACTGTTGTAAATGAGATTACTTTTTCTTTCTTTTTTCTGATTGCTTACTATTGGCATATAGAAATGCTATTGATTTTTGTATGCTGATATTATATCCTGCATCTTTACTAAATTTGTTTATCAGTTCAAATAGTTTTCTTGTGAAGCCTTTAGGATTTTCCAAATATAAGATTATATCATCTGCAAACAAGGATAATTTGACTTCCTTCTTTGAAATTTTGATGCCCTTTATATCTTTCTCTTGCCTGATTTATCTAAGTAGGCTATGCTGAATAACAGTGGCAAAAGTGGGCATCCTTGTCGTTTCACGTCTTAAAAGTCTTTCAATTTTTCTGTATTCAGTATGATAGTAGCTTTGGGTCTGTCATATTTGACTTGTATTATGTTGATGTATGTTTCTTCTATACTGTTTTTTGAGAGTTTATATCATGAAGGAATGTTGAATTTTATCAAATGCTTTTTTATATCAATTGAAATGATCACACAGTATTTGTTCTTCATTCTGTGATATGATATATCACATTGATTTATTTACATCTGTTAAAGCATCCTTGAATCTGTAGGATAAATTTCAGTTAATCACAATAAAAAATATTTTTAGTGAACTGTTGAATTCAGTTTGCTAGTATTTTATAGAGGAGTTTTGAGTCAATACTCATCAGAGATATTGGTCTGTAGTTGTCTTTTTTTATGTGCCTTTGTCTGGTTTTGGTAGCAGGGTAATACTGGCTTTGTATAATGAGTTTGGAAGTACTCCCTACTTCTCTAGTTTTCAGAACAGCTTGAATAGGATTGTTACTAGTTTTTCTTTAAATGTTTGGTAGAATTCAGCAGTGCAGCCATTGGGTCCCTGGATTTTCTTTACTGGGAGACTTTTTATTATGGCTTCAATTTCATTACTTTTTTGTTTGTTCAGGTTATTAATTTCTTCATGGATCTATCTTGGCTTCTTGTATGTGTCTAGGAATCTGTCAATTTCTTCCAGATTTTCCAATTTATTGGCATAGTAGCTCACAGTAGCCACTAATGATCCTCTGAATTTCTGCAGTATCAATTGTAATGTCTTATTTTTCATCTCTGACTTTATTTATTTGGGTCTTTTTATTTCTTCATCAGTATGGTTAAAGGGTTTTCAATGTGGTTTATCTTTTCAAAAACCTTTTTTGCTTTGTTGATCTTTTGTATTGCTTCCTTCATTCAAATTTATGTATTTCTGCTCTGATCTTTATTATTTCTTTTCATCTACAAATTTTGGCTTCGGTTTGCTCTTGTTTTCTAGTTTTTCTAGCTGCATCATTAGGTAATTTATTTGATTTTTTTTTTATACTTATAGGTATAATTTTCTCTCTTAGTACTACTTTTGCTGTATCCCATAGGTTATGGTATGTTGTGTTTCTATTATGATTTGTTTCAATACCTTTTTCAATATCTTTTTAAATTTCTTCATTGACTCACTGGTCATTCAGAAGCATATTGTTTAATTTCTACGTATTTGTATAGTTTCTAAAATTTCTCAACTCATTGATTTTTAGTTTTATTCCATTGTGGTTGGAGAAGATGCTTGATATTATTTCAATTTTTTGCATGTTTTAAGACTTGCTTTGTGACCTAACATGTGACCTATCCTTAAGAATAATCCATGTTCTGAGAAAAAGAATGTGTATTGTGCAATCCTTGGATGAAATATTCTGTAAATATCTATTAGCTTTATTTGTTCTATAGTACAAATTAACTCTGATGTTTCTTTGTTGATTTTTTGTCTGGGAGATATATCAAAGGCTAAAAGTAGGGTGTTGACATCTCCTACAATGATTGTATTTGGTCCTATCTCTCTCTTTATCTCTAGTAATATTTTCTTTATATATCTGGATACTTCAGTGTTGAGTGCATATATATTTACAATCATTATGTCCTCTTGCTATATTGACCCCTTTATCATTATATAATGACCTTTTTGTTCCTTCTTACAGTTTTTGGGCTGAAATCTATTTAGTCTAAGTATAGCAACTCTTTTTTTGGTTTCTGTTGACACGGAATATCTTTTACCATCTCTTCATTTTCAGTCTATCTTTTTTGTTTGTTTGTTTGTTTGTTTGTTTTTGAGATGAAGTCTCGCTCTTGTCCCCCAGGCTGGAGTGCAATGGCATGATCTGGGCTCACTGTAACCTCCACCTCTGGGGTTCAAGCGATTCTCCTGCCTCAGCCTCCCAAGTAGCTGGGATTACAGGTGCCTGCCACCACGCCTGGCTAATTTTTGTATTTTTAGTAGAGATGGGGTTTCACCATGTTGGCCAGGTTGGTCTTGAACTTCTGACCTCAGGTGATCTGCCTGCCTTGGCCTCCCAAAGTGCTGGGATTACAGGCATGAGCCACCACGCCCGGTCCAGTCTATGTTATCTTTGTAGGTAAGGGGTGTTTCCTGTAGGCAACAGATCATTGGGTCTTGTTTTTTCAGCCACTCTATGTCTTTTTGTTAAAGAGGTTAGTCCATTTACATTCAGTGTTATTATTGATAAGTAGAGACTTATTCCTGCCATTTTGTTATTTGTTTTCTGATTGTTTTGCAGTCTTCTCTTCCTTCTTTTCTTCCATCTTGTCTTTTCTTAGTGAAAATGATTTTCTGTGGTGGTATAATTTAATTTATTCCTTTTCAGTTTTTGTGTATCTATTGAATGTTTTTTGATTTGTGGTTATCATGAGGCATGTAAATAATATCTTATAACTCATTATTTCAAACTGATGTCAACTTAACACTTATTTCATAAACAGACAAACACACCAAAAGAAAACAAAAAAAAACCCTCTACACTTTAACTTTGTCCCCTACTTTTGAACTTTTTTTTGTTACTCTTTATGTCTTATTTTTTTGTCTATGTCTTGAAAAGGTGTTGTAGTTATTATTTTTGATTTGTTCATCATTTAGTCTTTCTATTTAAGATAAGAGTAAATTATAAACTCTAATTACAGTATTATACTATTTTGTGTTTGTCTTTGTGCTAACTATTATCGGTGAATTTTATACCTTCAAATAATTTCTTCTTGATTATTAATATCTTTATCTATCAGAATGAAGAACTCCCTTTAGTATTTCTTATGGGACATGTCTGGTGGTACAATTCTTCAGCTTCTGTTTGTCCTAGAAGGCATTTTTTTCTCCTTCATGTTTGAAGGATATTTTCACCAGATGTACTATTCTAAGGTAAAAGGTTTAATTACTCAGCATTTTAAATGTATTATGCCATTCTCTCCAAGCCTGTAAGGTTCCCACTGAGCAGTCTGCTGCCAGACATACTGGAGCTGTGTTGTATGTTGTTTCTTTTTCTTGCTGCTTTTATAATCCTTTCTTTATTCTTGACTTTTGGGAGTTTGATTATTAAATGTCTTGAGGTAGTCATCATTGGGTTAAATGTGCTTAATGCTGTATAATCTTCTGTGCTTGGATATTGATATCCTTCTCTAGGTTTGGGTAGTTCTCTGTTATTATCCCTTTGAATAAACTTTCTATTCATATATTTTTTTGCCACATTTTCTTTAAAGCCAATAGCTCTTAGATTTTCACTTTGGATGCTATATTCTAGATCCTATAGATGTGTTTCATTGTTTTTATTTTTCTCTCTTTTTTTCTCCTCTAACTGTGTATTTTCAAATACACTAAGCTCACCAATTCTTCAGCTTGATCAATTCTTCCATTAAAGGACTATGAAGCATTTTTTCATGTGCCAATTGAATTTTTCAGCTCCACAATTTCTTTTTTTTCAATTATTTCAATCTTTTTGTTATTTCAATCTCTTTGTTAAATATTTTAACATTTAATTATTATTTCAATTTTTTTAATTATTTCAATCTCTTTATTAAATATATCTGATAGAATTCTGAATTCCTTCTCTGTGTTATCTCAAATTTCTTTGAGTTTCTTCAAAATGGCTATTTTGAATTCTTTGTCTGAAAAGTAATATATCTTGGTTTCTCCAGGATTAATCCCTGGTTCCTTATTTAGTTCATTTCGTGAGTTCACATTTTCCTGGATGGTTTTCATGCTTGTAGATGTCTGTCAGTTTCTGAGCATTGAAGAATTAGATATTTCTTAAAGTCTTCACAATCTAGGCTTGTTTGTGCCTGTCCCTCTTGTGGAGGCTTTCTAGGCATTTAAAGAGACTTGGGCTTCAAGCCCAATAGCACTGTGGTTTTTGCAGACTCATAGAGGTACCACCTTAGTAGTCTTGGATAATATTTGGATCATTTTTCTGGATTACTACACAAAGACTCTTATTCTCTTCTGTTACTTTTTCTGCAACAAACAGACTCTCTCTCTCTGTGTTAGTCCATTTTCACAATGCTATAAAGATGCTACAAGAGACTGGGTAATGTATAAACAAAAGAGGTTTAATTGACTCACAGTTCTTTATGGCTGAGGAGGCCTCAGGAAACTTACAATCATGGTGGAAGGGGAAGCAGGCATGCCTTGCACAGCAGCAAGTGAGAGAGAGCATGTGGAGAAGGAACTGTCAAACACTTATGAAACCATCAGATATCATGAGAACTCACTCACTATCATGAGAACAGGATGGGGAAAACCACCCCCATGATCCAATCATCTCCCACCAGGTCCCTCCCTTGACACGTAAATATTATGAAGATTACAACTGGAGATGAGATTTGTGTGGGGACACAGAGCCAAACCATATTATTCCACCCCTGCCCCTCCTAAATCTCATATCCTCCTAACATTTCAAAACACAGCCATGCCTTCTCAACAACCCCTCAATGTCTTACCTTATTCCAGCATTAACCCAAAAGTCCAAGTCTAAAGTCTCATCTGAGACAAGGCAAGTCCCTTCTGCCTTTGAGCCTGTAAAATCAAAAACAAGTTACTTCCAAGATACAATGGTGGTACAGGCATTGGATAAATGCTCCCATTCTAAATGGGAGAAAATTACCCAAACAAAGAAACTACAGACCCCATGCACATCTGAAATTCAGAGACACAGTCATTAAATCTTAAAGCACCAAAATAATCTCCTTGGACTTCATGTCTCACATCCTGAGCATGCTGATGCAAAGGGTGGGCTCCCATGACCTTTGGCAGCTCCACTTCTGTGGCTTTGCAAGACACAGCACCCCCTACTGTGGTTTCTTTCACAGCTGGCATTGATTGTCTGTGACTTTTCCAGGTGCATGGTACAAGTTGTTGGTGGATCTACCATTCTGGAGTCTGGAGGATGGTGGCCCTCTTCTCACAGCTCCACTAGGCAGTGCCCCAGTGGGGACTCCATGTGGGGGCTCCAGACTCACATTTCCCTTCTACACTGCCTTAGCAGAAGTTCTCCATGAGTATTCCACCTCGGCAGCAAACTTCTGCCTGGACATCCAGGCATTTCCATACATCCTCTGAAATCTAGGTGGAGGTTAATAAACCTCAGTTCTTGAATTCTGTGCACCCAGAGGCCCAACACCATGTGGAAGCTGCCAAGGATTGGAAATTGGACCCTCTGAAGCAATGGCCCAAGTTGTACCTCAGCCCTTTTTAGCCTGGGACACAGCTGGGACACAGGGCACCAAGAACCAAGGCTGCACAAAGCAGCAGGGCTCTGGGCCCTGTCCACGAAACCATTTTTTTCTCCTAGGCCTCCAGACCTGTAATGGGAGAAGTGGCCATGAAGATTTCTAACATGCCCTGGAAACATTTTTCGTATTGTCTTGGCAATTAACATTTGACTCCTCATTACTTATGCAAATTTCTGCAGCTGACTTGAATTTCTCCCCAGAAAATGAATTTGTTTTTTCTAACTTTTATGCTCTGCTTCCCTTTTGAATAAATATTCCAGTTTCAGGTAATCTTTTTGGAAAGCATATGACCGAATGCTTTCAGAATCAGCCGGGTCACATCTTAAATGCTTTGCTGCTTAGAAATTTATTCTACCAGATACCCTAAATCTTCTCTCTCAAGTTCAAAGTTCCACAGATCTCTAGGGCAGGGGCAAAATGCTTCCAGTCTCTTTGCATAGCAAGAGTGACCTTTACTCCAGCTCCCAACAAGTTCCTCATCTCCACCTCAGCCTGGACTTTATTGTTCTTATCGCTATTTGCATTTTGGTCGAAACCATTCAACAAGTCTCTAGGAAGTTCCAAACTTTCTCACATCTTCCTGTTTTCTTCTGAGCCCTCCAAACTGTTCCAACCTCTGCCTTTTACCGAATTCCAAAGTCATTTCCACATTTTTGGGGATCTTTATAGCAGTGCCCCAAACTCCTGGTACCAATTTCCTGTATTAGTCTGTTTTCACACTGCTATAAGGAGATATCTGAGACTGGGTAATTTATAATGAAAAGAGGTTCCACAGTTCAACATGGCTGGGGAGGCTCCAGGAAACTTAACAATCATGGTGGAAGGGGAAGCAGGCAAGTCTTACATGGCAGCAGGCAGGAGAGAACATGTGAAGAAGTAACAAACACTTATAAAACCTTAAGATCTCATGAGAACTCACTCACTATCATGAGAATAGCATGGGGAAAACATTGCCATGATCTGATCACCTCCCACCAGGTCCCTCCCTTGACACGTGGGGATTATGCAGATTACAATTCAAGATGAGATTTGGATCGGGACACAGTGCCAAACTTTGTCCCTCTCCCTGTGCTGAGCCACCTGGAACTGATGATGTAGTAATGCAAGCACCTCTGTGGCCATCACCACTAGGACTGTGCTGAGTCAGATCTGAACCTAACCCAGCACTGGGTTTTTCCTGAGGGCCTCCCCTTTATAGTGGCAAGATCCTCCAGGCCTTGGACATGTCCAGAGATGCTGTTTAGGAGCCAGGAATTGGAGTCAAAACCTCAGCAATTTACCTGATGTTCTATTGTACTACAACGAAGCTGGCGCTCAAACCACAATACAAAGTCCTTCCTGCTTTTCTTTCACCTTTCCACAGGCAGAAGAGCCTCTCCCTGTGGCCACCACCACCACCAATCCAAAGGGATTCTGATAGCCCACACCAATGTTCACTTAAGGAGCAAAGTCTTCTCTGTCAGCTTATGGTAAATGCTGTCAAGTCTGGCACTCATCCTTCAGGGCAGTGGGCTCCTCTCTGGACCACGGCAGATCCATAAATGCTGTTTAAGTGCCTAGGCCTAACTCAGAGACCCTAAGGGCCTATTTGTTGCTCTTCCCCTTTATGGCTGGGCTGGTACCTAAGGTACAAATCAAACTCCCCTTTACTTTTCCTTCTGCTTTTCTCAAATAGAAATATTCTGTCACCATATCCAGCATAGCTGGGAATGTGCTGGATCACACATGAAGTCAGCATGTCTCAGAGTCTCACCCAAGGCCCACAGCATACTCCCTAGGTGTTGCTGCTGTTTATTCAGGGCCCAAGGGCTCTTTAGTAAGCTGATTATGAATCCTTCCAGGACTGGGTCCTTCTCTTCAAGGCAACCAGTTCCCTTTTAGTCCATGGTGCATCTATAAATGTTATCCAGGACCTGGGTCCTGGAACAGGGTCCTTTATGACTCTGACTCTGCCCAGTGTCCTACTCTACTATGGCTGAGCTGGTCTCTAGGATGCAAGACAAATTTCTCTTTTCTCTTTGCTCTCCTCTCTTTAAGCAAATGAAAGGAGTCACTTTCATTTTTGTGAGTTGCACTGCCTGAGATGGGGGAGGGCTCCACAGGCACTCCCTTAGCCACCCCAGCCTGTGTCTCCCTAGGTCACATGTCACCCTAGTCCACTGGCTCTAAGACCCACCTAGCACTAGGGGTTGCCCAGGAGTTGCTGTATTTGTGTCTTATATTGCCTATCAAATTTACCTAGGACCCCAGGGCACTTCAGCCCACAGTGGCAAGGCTTGCACAGAAATTCAAGTTCCAAACGCTGGGATGGGCAATTCCTCTCTGACTATGGCTGGTTCAAATGTTCCCTCCATGCACAGGTGCTAGCTGAGCCCATTGAGGCTTTGCTCTCCACTATAACAGGACAACACTGAGTTCAATGTGAAGTCCCCCAGTCACTTTGCTCTCCCTCCCACAAGTACACAATTTCTTTCTCCACACTGCACAGCTGCTGCTGGGGGATGAGGGATGGGTGGGAATGGCAATACAAGACTGTCTCTCCTGCCTTCCTCAATATCTCTTTCTCTGATATGAAGTTAAAATCAGGTACTGTGATTGCTCATCTGCCTTTTGGTTCTTGTGGTGATGCTTTTCTGTGTGCAGATCGTTTTTTAAATTTAGTGTTCCAGCAGTGGGCATGAACAGTGCAGGCTTCTATTTCACCATCTTGCTCCACCACCCTAAGATTTGTCTTCTATTTAAGACAGAGAAAAAATAGGAAAATATGTTGTACTTATGGTCCCTACCCATGGAGAATTTACACACATGACACATACATTAAAGAGTTACGTAAGGTGGTTTGATAAAGCAAAACATTCAATAGTCATTCATTCAATAGGTTTCCATTAATGTACATAGTATAGTATGCATTTACATGTATACACAAATAATATACATATGTGTAGTATCAAGTATTTTCTGGAAAACAAATGAGCATGACGCTTCTGGAGGGCAGTCAGTACATATCTCAAGCTTTAGGTCCAGTTCTTTGTCTTCTACCATTTTATTCTAGAATTTATGGTGTTTTCTTTTAAAACATATTCCTCTAATTTGGTATCTCTAGTAATAACTCCTCTTATTTTATAATGGCTAGAAGGTGCATACTTGGCTATTAAACAGCAGCAGACTAATTAAATTCCATTTTGATTTGCAATGATGAGACTAATAATTTTTCTTGTCAGTTTTTTGGAGGTAGTCTCTTACATTTGTTATTTACATAAAAATAATAGCAATTTGATGGTGGTTGAGAGAGCTATAAGATTAGTTGAGGGACTAGGAAGGGCTTGAGAAAATTGGAGATATGTGAATTCATAAATTTAAGGCCAAATGAGTTTTCAATGAACAGTGATGCTCTTCTAAATTGACTACATTTACTATCATGCTTGAGTATTATCTAAAACTCCATAATATTAATATTTGAAGAAATTGACTGTCATCTGAATGTCTTCATTTAAAAAACTGGCCTCATCATATAGCCAAAAATAGTTTCTGATTTTTATTTCCTGCCAATCCATTTGACATTTTTATTACTTCTTGGATTTGACACCAGCATACAAATAGCAGAAGCACATATTATAATATTTAGTTATTTCCAAATTTCAGAACTCCATAAGTGCACAAAATAAAAGTGTCATAAACTAAGAAACATAAATTTGCTTCTAGAATGACTCAGCATATCTCTATAAAATAAATGCAAAAATCATATTCATTTCCACTGAAAATAACAGCCCATATATGTCAAAATATTGTCAGAGATCATTACAAAAATACTAAGATATCGTTTTGGCTTTTCTCTCACTTTTAATCTAATAGGTTGTCTGTGTACAACAATTGATTTAATGAATGAATGCCAGGTAATCTTTCAAGCTCATTCAAAATATCAGAACAAGATGTCCTTATTCCATAATATCTACTTTCTTTGGAAGTTCATGTCAAACATTGCTTCAATGAAGATTTTTCTCATATCTGTTCTTCCCTCTCCCTTTCCAGAGAGAATCCATCACCCTGTCTTTATTTGTATCAGCCACTGTCCCATGTATGACTTTCTATTTGAACACCTTAAAATGTGACTACACTTATTTGTTACATGTCTATCTCCCTAACCCTAGACTTTGAGCTCTGCTCATTGAGGAGAAGGATGGTATCTCACCCCTTTGTCTCCCTAGTACGTAACACTGAGTGTGAGAATTTGATTGTATTAACAGTCATAAATTTTGATCCTTCTCAGTATCCATACCCTTTACCTGTCAACCTCTAGCATTCTTCAACTCTAATTCTGAGCTTGGCCATATGACTAGGTATGGCCAATAAGATGTTAGCAAATGTGATGCAAATATGGGCTTGAAATGTGCTTGTGTGATTGGCCAGCTTGTTCTTGCATTCTTCCATTACTATGAGAACATGCCCATGTTAATCTGCTGGATATAGACATAAGGTCACTTCAGTTTTTCTAGATGAGCTTACCCTAAATAACCTAAGAACCAGTCAACTCCCATCCATGTGAACAAATCTAGCTGAAGCCAGTCTACCACCCAGCCAACTCAGCAAAGATTGGTACAACTGCTACTAAGACACCCTGGATTCATAAAAATCACTTCTTGTTGCTATGTATGAATTAAGTTTTGGTGTTAATATTTGCAATTGTTTTGTCATTAGATAGTTGATGCAAAGGGAATAGCACATAGTATGTGCTTAATAATTGAATTATGAGTGATGTTTCTAGTTGGCACAAGGAAAAGGGAAAATGATAAATGGAAAGGCAAAGACAAAAGATATGCTTGCCTTCTAAAACCCTTTCACTTAAAACTCCCAAATATAAAATTCAAAAATATTAAAATAGTCTACATAAGATAAAGACAAAAATTATTCTTGGCTTTCAGCCACTGGGCCTGGAAAAAATGAAACATATTAATTGATCACCTAGTATACCACAGCCATTTTTACATCAGTTATTTCATTTAATTATCATGTCAAGCCAGCAAGGTAGGAATTGTCTCCACTTGAGAATGAGAAAACTAAGACTCAGTCACGTAACTAACTGAAGGTTATCAATTTAGAAAGTTGTAGATTCAGTAAGAGAAGGCTATTTAGAAAGTGTATTTAGGAGATAGGGGAGAGAGGCACAGAAAGAATGGAGTTAGAATTCCTCACACAAAATGAAGATTAAGATAAATATTTATTAAGCGCCTACCCTGTATTAAATACTTTACTAGGCACTGAAATATAATAAACATTGAAAAATCATATTATTTCAAAGTAGACTCAAATAAAACAAAGATGTATATTGTAAGTGCTACAGCCACCATTAATAAAGAGGTATAATGAATAAGCAAATAGAGGAGACAAAATAAAATGAATTTTTGAAATCTCTAGTTATGCAAAGGAAGGTAATAAAATAAGGGGTATCCACATTTGTAATATAAACGCAGCCACCTTTGTAATATAAATGGTTAAACTTTCTAATTAAAAGACATAGACTTATAAATTGGATAAAAAACCCCTGAGTCTTACCTATATGATAGCTACAATAAATTCACTTTAGAGATAATGGCAGATAATAAAAGTAAGTGGACAGGAAAAAATGTATCACGCAAACACTGATAGCTAGAGTACTATACTAACATCAGACAAAGTAGACTTTAGAAGAAGGAGTACTACCGGGAATATAGATGGACATTTTATAAGAAGTAAAAAATTAATTCATCAAAGAGACACAAAAACCCTAAATGTACATGTATCTAGTAATAGAATGTTAACATACACAAAAAAAAGCTGATCAAAGTGAATGGGGAAATGGGCAGCTCCACAATCACAGTTGATTTCAACACTCCCACATCAGTAATTGAGGTAATTTGCAAGGAAACAAAATTGGGTTGTTATTGGTTGTTTTATATATATATATATATATTTATTTATTTATTTATTTATTTATATTTATATTGGATACTTATCAATATAGACAGGAGAACAATGAAAAATTGGTGCCCCCTTCCTTTTGAACTCTGGTTTGTTCCGTCACTCTCTACTTTGTTGTGAAGTCAATTATTTAAGCAAAAAGGACAGCTGCAGCATATCAGTAAGAAATAATAAATATTTTTATTTAGCATTATTTATTATTATTACCTGCCAGACTTTGACTACATACCACAAACACAATCTCTTAAAAAGCTTAAGCTAAATAAGTTAATGCAGTCAAAAATTGTACCTTCAAAAATTCCATTTTTTTCTTTTCGCTATCTTATTGATCTTTGTTGAAAGTAATAACATCTGTATATGTATTCTTAGCCAAGGATCACTTTATTGAAGTTTATTGTCTTGAAATAGTAAATAGCACTGGCATTGTTTTACTAAACTGGTGCACATTTTTAGTATTGTTTTGCTAAACAGGTACATATTTTTGTAGAATCTTTGGTCTAATATTTTATGTTAAATATTGAACAAATATTTGGGCCATGAGTTGACAAACTGTAACCTGCTGGCCAATTTGGCTTACTGCTTGTTGCTTCCAGTCTGTGATGGCAGAGTTAATTAGTTGCAACAGAAACCTATGGCCAAAAATGACTTATCTGAAACAGAAAAAAATTCTGACCTAAGTTGTGAAAGTTTAATCAAGATGTTAATATAAATATGTCTAATTAACAAAGGAATATTATGTCTATAAATATAGACATGTAAGTAGAACCTTAGAACAAAGTACATATGAATATTAAATCCTAATTTTCTGTAAATGTATTAATTATGAATTTTCAAGTACATGCACACAGACACACACATTTGCACACATGCATCTGGAACTCTTATGAAGATAATTCATAGTTTCTATATTCAGTTTATAATATCCAGCTATCATTTCATGAAAACAGGAAGTAGCCTTTAAAACTGGTAATGTGATAGTTGATTATATATACATAAATTTATACTGCATACACATTATATATAATTGATTATATAAATGTATATAATTTCACACATCAGGGCTTAGTCTTAGATAGCTTTCCCACAAGCTTGAGGCTCTACTCTCCATCTTGATTGGTTCTCTCCACTTGCTTAACTGATGTGCAGAAAAAAATGAATACCTGGCAAAGCAAGAAAATGTTTGATCTTAGAACATGAGTCATTTAATCAATAAATATGCACAAGAACAGATTAGTAACATCACTTTAATTATTGTACACAAGTCTCAGAAAGAGAAAATCTTACCAAATCTTTATGGAAACTTCTGATCTTAAGAAAATGAAGAGCCCAGGTGTACTTGTAAATTCTGTAGATCCACTTTAATCTTGGCATGATGAATTTTATCACTCCAAGGAGCCTTCAGTCTGTATCCTCAAGCAAGTTATATCAGCAGATACCCTCTCTTACTTTGTTTCTCACTCTTTCATTTAGTTAAGCCCCTTTTTAATTTCTAGCATGCAGAGGATGGCATGGTATCTTCTAGGATTGCTAGCCAACGACTTTTTCCTTCTCTGTCACAGAAAACAGTTAGCTGCTTATAGATATGGCTTCTCTTTGTCCCATCTACTGAAAAAAAAAGTTATTTCTTGGCAGGAAAATAGAAATTTTTTCAATATCATAAACTGTACAATTCTAATTACAATTCGAAGATAGTAAATGAATTTGTATATTAAGAGTATGTAACCTATAAACAATATTTATCCTCAAACTTCAAAGATGGCATAACATAAAAAAACCATATTAGCAAATTACAGAAAAAATAAAAAATCTAATTATGTCATTCTTTAACATATAGAAAAAGTAAATTATTATTAAATAATAATATAAAGTAAATTATATTAACATATAGAAAAAGTAATTAATACATCTCAACATACCTAATTTTTAAAATTTTTCTTCAACTTTTATTTTAGCTACAAGGGCACATGTTCAGGTTTATACATAGGTAAATTGCATGTCACTGGGATTTGGTATATAAATGATTTCATCACCCAGATGGTAAACAAAATACCCAATAGGTAGTTTTTTGAATCTCATGCTGCTCTCACCCTCCCCACACAAGTAGACCCTGGTGTCTATTTTTCCCTGTTTTGTATCCATGTGTACTCAATGTTTAGGTCCCACTTATATGTGAGAACATGTGGCATTTGATCTTCTGTTCCTGTGTTAGTTTCCTTAGGATAATGGCCTCCAGGCCATAATTATTCCTTAGGATAATGCATCCATGTTGCTGCAAAGGACACTATTTCATTTTTTTTGGATGTGTAGTATTTCATTATGTATATGTATCACATTTTATTTATCCAGTCCAACATTGATGGGTACCTAGGTTGATTCCATGTCTTTGCTATTGTGAATAGTGTTGCAGTGAACATACAGGTGCATGTGTCTTTTTGGTAGTATGATTTATTTTCTTTTGAGTGTAGTCCCAATAATGGGATTGCTGGGTCAAATGGTAGTTCTGTTTTAAGTTCTTTGAGAAATCTCCACGCTACTTTTCACAGTGGCTGAACTAATTTATATTTCTACCAGTAGTCAACAAACATTCTTGATATTAAGATAAATAACCTCTTCTTAGCAAACTAAGAAGTGAATCCCATAGCTTGATAAAATTGCTATAGAAATAAGATAAAGATTCCAACTATTACTGCTAGTAATTCAACATCATTATTGAATTGCTACCCATTGCAATAAGACAAGAAAATTTGATTTATTTTAAATATTGGAAAGCATATTAGGTTTTATTGGTTTCATATAACAAAAACCACAGCTAATAAACACAATGGTATTTATAAATCATGGGAAAGCTGAAGAAACAGAATCTATCAAGAGTGACTCCTAAAACCACGTCAAACAATGGGGTCACCAAGAGAGCTATTGTCTCTGTCATCAGGAAGCTGTCATATCAGGAAGTTTGCCTGCTAATGAGAAAGTCTCTGAACTTTATGCTCCCTTAGAGCCATGTTACCTTTGCTATAACATGTGCCAGAAAAAAATGAATGATTTGCATCTGCCTCTCTCGCCACATAACTTATTTCCAAATAAAAGTTGGGTTTGAGTTTATATGACTGATTGAAACTAAATCGTATCCAAAACCGCTAGCTAAAAGAGATTCTGGGAAATACGGTTTTTAGATTTCATCCTCTGAAGCTAAAAGAGGGATCAAATACATGTTGAACAAGCCAACCCATGGTATTCACCACATCAAGGAAGGACAACGTTGCCATTCTTCATAGACCATATGTTGGTCAACATAGAAAATCCAAAAGATGCAACTAAAAATCCAGTAAAATAACTGTAACCATTCACAAACTAGATTGATACAATATATACAACAATTACTGACAATCTTGTATACCAAATTAACTAATCAGAAAATAAAATACAAGTGTCATATTTATAATTGCAACAAAATTCATAACATCAAGGAAAAATTTTAAAGTATGTCCAAGACCAGATAACAATGTTATAAAAATGTACTTTAAAAAGAACAAAACCAGGGCATGGCACTACCCAACTTCAAATTATACTATAAGGTTACAGTAACCAAAACAGCTTGTTACTGGTACAAAAACAGACACATAGACCAATGGAAGAGTCTGAACCCAGAAATAAGGCCACACACCTACAACCATGTGGTCCTCAACAAAGTGTATTGCAATGGGGAAGAACTTTCTAGGTAATAAATAGTGCTGGGATAACTGGCTAGCTATATGCAGAAGAATGCAATTGTACCCTCACCTTTCAACATATATGAACATTAATTCAAGATGGATTAAATATTTATTTCTATATTTTTATTTACTTCTAACTTTTTATTCTTAATTCTTTGGGATTCATAGTAGGTGTATATTTATGGAGTTAAAGATTTAAATGTAAGACCTCAAGCTATAAAAATGCTAGAAGAAACCTGGGAAATACCCTTGTTGACATTGGTCTTGGCAGAGAATTTTTGGCTAAGTCCCCAAAAACAATTGCAACAAAAACAAAAATTGACTAGTGGGACCTAAATAAACTAAAGAGCTTCTGCACAGCACAAAAGCTATCACTAGAGTAAACAGACCACTTACAAAATGGGAGAAAATATTCACAAATTATAAATTCGACAGAGGTCTAATATTCAGAATCTGTAAGGACCTTAAACAAATCAACAAGAAACAAACAAATAATTTGATTTCAAAATGGGCAAAGGACATGAACAGAGGCTTATCAAAAAAAAGACATAAGTGGCAAACAAACAGGAAAAAACACTCCATATCACTAGTCATCAGAGAAAAACAAATCAAAACCACAGTAAGATATCGTATCACACCAGTCAGCATGCCTATTATTAAAAAGTCAAAAAACATCAGATGCTGGTGAGGCTGCAGAGAAAAAGGAACGTTTATCCACTGTTAGTGGGAATATAAATTAGTTCAGCCACTGTGGAAAGCAGTTGGAGATTTCTCAAAGAACTTAAAACAGCAATTTAACCCACCAATCCCATTACTGAGTATATATCTAAAGGAAAACAGATTATTCTACCCAAAAGACATATGCACTTGTATGCTCATCACCACTCTATTCACAATAGCAAAGACACAGAATTAACCTAAGTGTTCATCAATAGTTGATTGGATAAAGAAAACATGGTGCATATACATTATGGAATACTACACACCTATAAAAAATAACAAAATCATGCCCTTTTTAAAATTATACTTTAAGTTCTGGGGTACATATGCAGAACGTGCAGGTTTGTTACATAGGTATACATGTGCCATGGTGGTTTGCTGCACCCATCAACCCGTCATCTACACTAGGCATTTCTCCCAGTGCTATCCCTCCCCTAGCCCCCCACCCCCTGATAGGCTCCAGTGTGTGATATTCCCCTGCCTGTGTCCATGCATTCTCACTCCCACTTATGAGTGAGAACATGGGTGTTTGGTTTTTCTGTTCCTTCCTGTGTTGGCCTCCAGCTTCATCCATGTCCCTGCAAAGGACATGAACTCATCTTTTTTATGGCTGTATGGTATTCCATGGTGTATATGTGCTATACCCAAAGGATTATAAATCATTCTATTGTAAAGACACATGAACACATATGTTTATTGCGGCACTATTCACAATAGCAAAATCGTGTCCTTTTGCAGCAACATGGATATAGCAGGGGGCCACAACCCTAAGCAAACTAACACAGAAACAGAAAACCAAATACTGTGTATTCTCACTTATTAAGTATGAGCACACATGGACAGAAATATGGGAACAACATATATGGCAGACTACTAGAGGGAGGAGTGGGGAGGGATAGGGGAAACATGGGTTGAAAAACTACCTATTGGGTACTGTGCTTACTACCAGGTGATGGAATCCATACCCCAAACCTTAGGCTCATACAATATACCCATGTAACAAACCTCCACATTTACACTCTGCATCTAAAATAAAAGTTGAAATTAAAAGGAAAATGTGCTCAATACAGTATTAAATAGATATATAGTAAATTTTCTTAGAAGCAATTTCTTAGCATCAAGATCATCTCTACTTCTTAATATAATAAACACAATGCATTTGAATCAAAATATTACAAGGATTTTATGGTATTTGATAATTTGATGTGAATATTACTGGGAAAAATGCACTAGAATGGCTCAGATATACAAAAAAAGAATTGGTAGGGGAACTTGTGCCAACAGATTTTAAACATGCTCTGATGCTATAATAATTACAATGGTGCAGTATGGCAGGAGGCCACAGGGATAGACAAATATACAATAAAAAAGGTTATGGAGTCTAGAAAAAATCAATTTAATTAAGGGATTTAATACATGATTAAGGTGGCATTTCAAATCAGCAGGGAAAAGATGAGCTCTTCAATGAAAGGTATTTGGGTGTTTATAGATAACTGCTTGGCCATAAAAAGGAAAAACTTAGATACAGCTGTCACACTAGAATTAGAAATAATTTTAAAATGTAATAAGAAATTTAACATAAAGAAACATTTTATAAGTGTTAAAAGAAAATCATGGAAGTACTTTTTGCAATGAAGAGCAAGATACAAAACTTTGAAGTTATAAAAGAAAAATATGGATGGATAATACTGCAAAAAAAATTAAACATCTAAACTCCAAAAGAGATCACATAGTTTTAAAGAAGTGATAAACTGGGCAAAAATGTTTATGTTTTATATAAGACAAATGTTTGAAATCAAGAATAAAGAAAGTACTATAAATATGGGAAGTGGAGGTGGGTGGTTGGGAGGAAGCCAAACAACCAAATATAAATTAATAGACAGAGGATATCAATAGATAGTTCACACAAAAAGACATACAAATTGCCAGTAAACACATAAAAGACAAAGATAAATTTTCATTTTACCTTTTGAAAATTCAGAGAATACAAATTAAAACAACAATGACATATTTTTCCTATTAGAGAAACAAAAAGAGAAAAGGTGTAAGAGACAGAAAGAGCAAGAGAGAATGTCTAGTGTTCTAGCATTGGTAAGAATGTGATGAACCAAATTCTGTCATACACAGTTGAAAGGAGTACAAATTGGAACAATCTTTTGAAGGAAAATTTTACAGTATCTACCCAAATTTTAAAAGTGCATGCTTTTCAATCCAGCAATTCCTTTTCTAGGACTGTGTTCCAGTTAAATGTTTATTTGCATATATTCGCAAAGAGCCATTTATACAGATTTTCATTGAAGCATTGTTTATAGGGGAACAAAATGGAGACAAGTTAAAAGTCCATGATTATGGACACAGTTAAATATAGTCATGTGCAATTATATTACAGATAATTATGCAATATTTAACATAAGAGTGAGATGGATCTCTATGTACTGACATGGAATGATCTCCAGGGCATATCAGCAAGGAACAGAGCTAGTTGTAGAATAACACATCAAGTATGATCACACAGCCACATAATTTACATGCATACATATACAAAAGGGGAAATGATAGCAGTGGTTATTCTCAGGAGGCCAGGTTATTGGCATTGATACTGGAGTGAAAGGAGGACACATTACAATTTTTTTCTGATATCTTTCTGTGATATGTGACACATTTACTTATTCATTCATTCATTTATTACTTGTGTCATCTAAAAATTTAACTTTAAATTTGCAAGCTGTTTTGTGTCAGCATTTTCCCATACCTCCAAATTATTTCCTACAATTATAGCTAAAATTTCAATAACATTATTATAATTATTATTGTCGTTATAAGTAATCTATATTGAGCCTCACTACATTAAGCCAAGTACTATGCTAAATGCCTCATTTGCATTATGTTTTCAATTTTTTCAAGGACCACCTCAGTTGAATTCCATTATTGTGTGCCAGGCACTTGCTAAAGTGTTTCACTAATTATATTCTTTCATTTATTTTTCCAACAATCCAAGGATTTGGCTACTATCATTCTCATTTTCATGTCAGGACACAGAAGTTTTGTAAACTTAAATAAATTTCCCAAAGTGCCAAACTCCTCAGTGGTAGGACCCAGGATTCGAAGCTAGGTTGTCTAATGCCAGAAACCACACTGTTAGCCACCAAAATATATTTCCCCTTCTCCAAGGTTCTAAATATCCTGAGTCATCATGGGAAAACTTGAGCAGTCATCACACAGACCTGGAAGGATTCCCAATCAAATTTCAACTTTTAAAACTTAATAGACGTAATTGTAGTTGAAGAGGCCTGATTTGATAATCAAGAGTAAAACTGCTTAGTCATAGAACGACATAAAATTCTTCATTTGCTAGCAAAGTTTAATGCTGTAACTTTGACCAATGCATGCCATTTTCAAAGGGCAGTTCTTTCATTAAGGGATGGCTACTTTGGACTTATTGCAACTTTACTACAAGTTAGAATTTAGTTCTCTACGTCTTGGACTTTATCAGCATTTAATCATTCTAATTGTGCTGCTACCTGCCATGGCATGAATATAATTGCCTATGTTTTAACATTTCCCATTCCTTGGCAGTAATCTCTGAAATATAACTTTTGTCTCTTATAAACTGTGGTAAAGAAAATACCAAGGGACTGTGGGCAACATCAGCCTCATATCTCACTGGCACTCTTTTTCATCCTTCTATATTGTTGTGCTAAGTTTCTAGCTAAATACCACTATTCTATGAGATTAAACAACTTTTATTGATTATATCTTATTTCCAACCTCTATATCCTGTTTCCAATCAATTCTTGCCAATACATCTGTATGTGTCATGATTTAAATTTCTTTAATTTCTTTTTTTGCCTTAATATACCAATTTCCTACCATTTCATTTTATTTTCTGGGTAATATTTTAATTCTAATACAATGGCATTTTTATCTTAATTGCTTGGTGAGTTTCCTCATCAGTCTTGATCAATTATCATGCAGCAGCTTATTTTTATATGTGCTTTGCTTATTACTGATTTGGCAACATAAGCATTAAGCTTTGTGATATAGGTGCATTTGCTGCCCTTTATTTCTCCTATGGGTGTTTTTTCTTTCCTCCGTAAACCTCATCACAAGGTCTGATTTTCATATTTATCGCGGTTTGTCATTTTGCAGGTAAATGTTTTCGTCCTTTTTACCATTGAGGTACACATTTGTCACAACATTATCAGCCAACATAATTTTTCTTAACAAATTTTTAAATATTATGTACATGAATCAGATAAGCTTATAAATATTCACTGAACTAACACAAACCCAGAAAAACATGTCGGTGGAAATATTAGCAGCATGTTTAATCAGCAGCAAAAAGAGCTTGACTGAATCACAAAAACAAAAAATTTCAGGCATAAATGCAAATATGTGAGGACAGTCTAACTTTCCATAAAGCAAAATTTAGCCAATTATGACCCAATCAATTAAACCTAAGATCAGCATTAAGATATAGGTTAAGAAGGTGGGATACTCATGCAATGGGGCTTGAAATTACTCATCTGAAATGTAATATATCAGCTGTGCAAGACTGAAGAGATTGGTTATCTTCAGCCTCAGTAAGGAGACACTATAGTATATAAAGTAGGCCTAATTTAGACTCCAGAGTGCATTCGTATGAACTGTATGTTCAGGGCTGATGTTACAGTATTATGAGTGATTGAAAAGTCATGCATGTTCCACCACATGAGATGAATAATGTAAAATGCATTTAAAAATCTATGTGGAAATTTTATGCCCTGTCAAGTTGGCTGAGCACCTGACGAAGAAATTATCAAATTATGAAAACTCCAGAGACTATTCATGATTTTTTGCCATGAAAACTAAGGTTTGGACCAAAAAAGGAATAATGAATTTCTTAAGCTTGCTTTTCTCCACTAATTAAGCCTTAGCTCAAGATGATTTACTCACTCCTTTGATTGACCTCACTGGTATATGCACAGCCTGAAAGAACTCTCCTTAGGAAGTGGTGTCCTTACAGGACAGAGGAATTTCCATTTTTTCTAATGTATAATAAAATATCCGGCAATCAGCAACTCTTCAAGACTCAGGCTTTATTTATTCAAAAGTCTCAGAGAGATCATTTAAAATGTCCTACACTAAGAGAACAAATCAAGTTTAGAAATATGTATACTTAGTTTTGAAGTCCTAAATTTGACCAAATCACAATGTTTTTAATAATTGTAGGATGGAGGAACTTAAAATACTCATAAATTTGTATATACCCATATAATGGCTCTAGAGAGGGCCTGCAGTTCTTTTATCCAGTGACAACATTTTAGTCATATGTAGTAGACAGCCTCTAAAATGGCCTCCAATGAGCCTTGTCTCCAGATATACACACCTGTGTGTCGTCTCCCATGCCACCAAGTGTGAGTCAGAACTAGTGATTCATTTCTACACAATAGAATACAGAAAAAGTGATGGGATGTCACTTTTGAGAATAGGTTACCAAGAGATTGTATCTGTGGGAGCACTTTCTTACTTTCTCACTGTCCTCTCACTTACTCTGGGAGGAAACAGTTGCCACGTTTTGAGCTGCTCTATGAAGATTACCATATGACATGGAACTAATATAGCCATTTAACAGCCAGTGAAGACCTGCAGCCTTCCAACAGGCTTGTGAGTACATTTGGAAGTGAGTTCTTGTCCATTAGAACCTTGAGATGACTGCAGCCCCTGCTGATAACTTGATTGTATCCTTGGGAGAGACCTTGATTCAGAGACACACAACTAAGGCAGACCTGGATTCCTAACCCACTGAAAATGTGAGATAATAAATATTTGCTGTTATAAGCCGCTGTATATTGGGGTAATTCGTTAGACCACTATAGACTACTAATACACCACAGTAGCATTCTTTATGATTGTTCGTGTATTGTGATAAAGGATCTTCTTCTTTATTAGCAGTGTAGATGAAAGGTAATGAAACATAATGTTTTAAATTAAAAACTTGATTGTTGACTGAAGAAGATACTTTAGATACCAAGGACTTTGAATAGTCTAGCTGTCTTTAAGAAGCTACATTTTACAATCACTTCACAGCATTAGCATGATCTGATGTTGATGTGGGACTTCTATCATGGAAAGGTTCAGACAGCAAATATGATAATTTGCAATAAGGTAAGTGTGAAAATAGAGAGAAAATTACATTACAGTCTTGTTTGACTGTAAGACAAAATTAATTAAGATGAAATTCTCCTTCAGCTCCTCTAATAAAAAAATACTTCTCACCCTTAGGTATTACCATATATGTTTAGCTAATTAGGCCAGAGCTCAGCTTTATACCTGACCATAGGTAAACACTGGGGATACTGGCATGCTTTTGTTCTTTCACGCAATTGGTGAAACTGAAAAGAGAGACAACAAGAAAAAGGGTTCAATTTGGAGATATGCCAAAATGGACAGAGGACATATCTTTCTGTAATTTCACTGTGAAAGTGCAGTTGTTTTTCCTTTCTTTTTTTATTTTATGTTGTTTTGTGTGAAACACAAATATAGATTTCAGTGTGAAAGCTGAGATAGTTCAAATCTTCACAGTCCCAAATATTCATTGGCAGCAGAGAAGGGTAAATTGTTATTAACATCTATTGCTGGTCAATGTAGAGCGTTCTCAAGTGATAGACCAATGGAGAAGATGAAAAACTTGTAGGCAAAGGCAAGGAGGGTTTAACTCAAATTAATTATTGAAAGTATTGAATTAAGTAGCTTACTAAATATATTATTTTTATGTGGCTGCTGTAACAACATGCCATAAACTGGATGGCTTAAAATAATAGAAATTTATCCTACTGCAGTTCAGGAAGCCAGAAGTCCAAAATCAAGGTGTCGGCAGGGGTGGTTCCTTTTGGAGGCTCTGAAAGAGAAACCACCTATGCCTCTATCCTAGCATTCAATAGTTGCAGGCAATTCTTGGCATTTCTTGTCTTGTAGACACCTCATTCAATGTCTCCCTCCATCTTTACATGGTCTTCTCTTCTGTGTCTCATAGCCCTCTCTGCTCATAAGTTTACACCAGCAATTGAGTTTAGGGCCCACTTTAAATCTCAAATGCTTTCACCTAGAGATCCTTAAGTAATGACATCTGCAAAAACTGTATTTCCAAATAAGATGACATTATGAAGTTCTGGGTAGACATGAGTTTTGGGGGGACACTAATCAACTTATTATCAGCAGCCATAGTTAGGCATTAGTTAAGATTCATCTGAAGTTCTAAAAGATTCAAAATAAAGTATAGGATATAACCCTAAAATAAGATTTTGGCTCCTTTATTTCTTTGGTAAAATCAAACTTATTAGAATGTCGTTGTTAACATAAAGTATTTAAAAAGATAAAAGTGACAATGGTCCCCTCAAGGATATTTAAGTATGTTAAGTACTCTGCAGAAAAAACAAAAACAAAAAACCTCACGAACAATGCAAAAGCAGAAATCTTCAACAATAGACAACTCCTGCATTCCATGCATTTTAGAATAGGTCATTTATGTGTCTATTCCTACCTTAACTTATAAGCTTTGAACAGAATTGGATTGAACTAAACAACTCCTTACAACAGGGGTGTCCAATATTTTGGCTGCCCTGGGCCACATTGGAAGAAAAAAAATTGTCTTAGGCCACACATAAAATACACTAACACTAACGATAGCTGATGAGCTAAAATTTAAAAAAAATTGCAAAAAAACTCACATAATGTTTTAAGAAAGTTTACAAATTTGTGTTGGGCCACATTTGAAGCTGTCCTGGGCTGCATGCAGCCGGTGGGCCATGGGTTGGACAAGCTTGTCTTGCAACTTCCTATATGCTGTTCCATGTTGTTTTTTACTTCTTTTTGCATATTTACTTGAGTAATGGTTTGTTTTAGGGGTTTATATCACATGCCTGGTCCCCAGTGAATAAATACCTAAGATAACTAATGCCATTTTAAATGTAGCATTCCAGTGTGGGGGAGCATAAGATGAAATAGACACTATCACACATGACTGGTAGGAACTTTATTTCATAAAACCTTTTCAGAGAGAAGTCTAGAAATATGTACCAAGCATCTTAAGGATATTCATATTCTTTGAACATCTACTTAGAGAAATTTATCTTAAAAATAAACAAATAGGTGCACAAAAATATATATAATAGAATCTTTATTGCAATATTGCTGTATCAGTGAAAAATGAGAAATATCCTAAATGCCCTAAAACAAGAGTTTTGTTAGATATTTTTGAGGGTGTATAAAAAGTAGTGTGGAATACCATGCAGTTATTAAAAGTGATTCAGTAGAAAAGTATTTAATGAACTAAATGAACTTTATGACTTACGATGAAGTGAAAAAAGCAATATGAAAAATGTGCTCTCGTCTATGGAATAAATGCAAAAAAAACCTTGAAAGTCTACAGATTAAAATGTTAATGGATCATTTATCTCAAAAGATGAGATTATGGTTTCTTTTTTCATTTTTGCTAATTTGCATATTATATTTTAAAAATAAATGTATTTTTTAAATGTTCAATAAATGGTTACAAAAATCTTAGCCTAAAACATGAGTTTTTATTAAGGCATGAATTCCCAACTATTTTCTTCTTCTCCTATTAACATTATGTGTCAATTCACTATCCCAATTTTTAAAAAGTAAACGAAAGGAAGACTTTTAAAATCTTTAGCTGAACTGGAATCTACTTATTTTATTGTCTTTTATGTTTAGGTGCTTATGTTTTCCTGAGCAAACATAGAAACAAATGTAACTTTTACAAGGAAGAAAGCTTTCCAAATGCTTGTGCAGTGTCATCTGTCAAGCTATCCTTGGGGAGCAGCCAGAAAATATTAGTCCAGACCACTGGGCGTTAAAAGATCCCTCTCTTGTGGCCAGGCGCGGTGGCTCACGCCTATAATCCCAGCACTTTGGGAGGCCAAGGCAGGCAGATTGCTTGAGCTCAGGAGTTTCAGACAGGCCTGGGCAACATGGTGAAATCTTGTCTCTTCCAAAAATACAAAATAAATAAATAAATAAATAAATAAATAAATAAATAAATAAAAAATCGCAGAACATGGTGGCAGGTGCCTGTAGTTCCAGCTACTCAGGAGGCTGAGGTGGTAGGATCTCCTGAGCCCAGTAGGCAGAAGTTGGAGTGAGCTGAGACTGTGCCACTGCGACAGAGTGAGACCCAGTCTCAACAGCAACAAAAGTTTACATCCCAACATTGTGTCATTGGTTCTTCTTTATTGTAAGTTATTATTGCAATTTATGCTGCTATAAGATCCCTGGCACATACATTTTCTATTTGCTGCCTAGATGTTTACTTTGAACATAAAGAGAGTTATTCTGAATGTAAAGGATTCAACAGCAATGCATCAAAACTCTAGAATGCTAATTCATATTTTATATGATTTGATTTTTATGACATTATGAGATGAGAAAAATAAATTTGAATGACATATATATACACATATATATATACATATGTATCTATCTCAGGCTACCAAACAACAATTAACCTACTTGAAAAATAGCCAGTTATGATGGAAAAAGGATATACTAGTCTCATATCCAGAAAAATTTATATTTCGCAAGACATTCTACTGCAATTGTTATATATTTTTATTGAATCCTTTCCTAAACACAGAATCCATTCCTTTTCCAAAAATTGGAAACATATCTACATTAGAATTTAGGAGACATGTTTTAGTTTTCTTACTACATAGGTGTGTAATGAAGCAGTAAAAAATTTCATGTAGAAAAGCAACAGTTCCATTACTTATATGATAATGAATTTCACTGTTGTAACTTTTGCAAATTCAGTTGTTATAATAAAAATAATTAAAATATTCAGATTAACACAAGACTGATTTGGTGGTTTCATTCTAAGACCTAACAGTCATGAGTTTAAATTCCTAACAGCTTTTTAGCACAAAAGGAAGTGATTTAGTCCCTCGTAAGAGAATAAGTGAAAAGTTTTTGTATTTAAAACAAGGAACCTGAAAATTGTCTCACAGTTCAAATTTCTAAACTATCAGGTAGAGAGGTGTGAGGTCCTATAATGGACAACACAGGGAATATTCTCAAACAATAAGGAGAAATCAAAGAAGAAAAGCAGAAGGGTAGAAGAAAAGAACTCTGTGCAATCATAAGCAAGTTATTTAACATTCATAAGAATGTTTTCTCATCCGTAAAACTCATGTGCGAGTACCTTCATGTGTAGTGTCTCTGTGACAATTACATGAAATAATAAATGCCTTTTTAGTCAGACTTAAATTAGGAATATCTTCTAGCCTGAAGGCAGTTAAAGACAGCAAGCACAGTCAGTATTTATATTTATTTTGTGATGCTTACAGCTTAGGAACAAGCTCTCTATGAATCCTGTTCAACCAGAAAACTTTCCCCAATTCCTGTCTCCAAGTCTTTCAACTCCCTACTTGATCACTGTGAACAGGGGAAGATGTACATTAACCTTTCTCTTTCATGGCCTTCTGCGAATAGAGCAGGCTTTCTGTTTCTGTACCTGCCACAGATAGCCTCAATAAGAAATGCTATGATCACTAATCCAGGACTATATTTGTGACCACATTTAGATTTTTTTTTAATAGAAAAAGAGACTATTTCTGCGGTTGAGCATGTCAGTGAGTCAAGGTTACACTATGCATTTGGATTATTTTTTCTGTGCCCCAAGTTGTAATTTTATGCTGCTTCTCAGCTTGCTTCCATCAAAGTAGACTTATAAAAACCAGATGTTAATATAACCCACAGAGTGAGGGAAAAAAATGGAGTCAGGTGAATTAGGAACTGTTGTAGGGTGAAGATTTCTTTTATGTCATATATTTTATCTAAACAATCATTTGATTTGGCATTTCACTTTATATTATATCAATGCTTGTTATAATTAAAAAATATTTACTACTAAGTAAAATTCACTCTTCATACAAGCACTTTCACATACCACTGCATACTCCAGTTTGAAAGGCAGAATTTAGTATTTCTAAGAAATTTTCAAAATGGTATTGAAAAGGATTATAGAAAATGAAATGCTTAATCAAAAATGATTGATTACTCATCAATAGGAGTAGATTCATTATCACCTAAATCATGAGTAATAACTTAGTACACTCTTACAAAACAATTTTGACAAAAAATCAGTGAGCATTAAGCAGTATATCATGATTTTATACCCTGATTATTAGTGATTACAGTGAAGTATTGGGAAAAAACAGAGTATAGCATACCAAGAAATTTGTAAAGACAAAAACATGGGGACATTTTAAACTGCACAGGAAAATGTAAGTAGAGCAAATGTGTTTAATTCTCTCTTGACCTTCAAGTAGTTTGTGTAGGTAGTCAAAATTGTACGTATTCATATTCTGATTCTTCATTATTCTTGGATCATGCAATTCTTTGAAAAAGTTAATTAAAATTTCATAGCATCACTTGAACTCTAATAAATAGTGTCACTACATTTGTTTTATTATGTGTGGCCATTGATTAAAGTGATTCTATCTCAAAAATTATGTGGTAGTTTACGAATTAGTAGTATATATTCAATGGGAACACATGGCATTAGCTGGGGTACAAGATTACATCCAGAGGAATAATCTTAATTTTAAAACATTAAATTTCTTACTAGGAGAGAAATATCTGTCAAGTGAAGTTATTTTATTGTGTTTTATGTAAACACCATAAAAGCTATTCTTGTTAATATTTCATGCTTTTCAACCATCTAGTTTTCCTTCTCTTTCTCTCTCACAAGTAGTGATATGGTTTGGCTGTGTCTGCACTGAAATCTCATCTTGAATTATAGTTCTCATAATCCCCACGTGTTGTGGAAGGGACCAGGTAGAGATAATTGAATCATGGAGGCAGTTTCTCCCATCCTGTTCTCATGATAGTGAGTGAGTTCTCATGAGATCTGATGGCTTTATAAGGGGCTTCCTCCTTCACTGGGCACTGATTCTTCTCCTTCCTGCTACCATGTGAAGGAGGATGTGGTTGCTTTCTCTTCTGCCATGATGGTAAGTTTTCTGAGACCTCCTTAGCCAAATGGAACTGTGAATCAATTAAACCTCTTCCCTTTATAAATTACCCAGTCTTAGATATGTCATTATAGCAATGTGAGAATGGACTAATACTATAAACTGGTACTGCATAGTGGGGTCTGATATAAAGATACCTAAAAATGTGGAAGTGACATTGGAACTGGGTAACGGGCAGAGATTGGAACAGTTTGGAGGGCTCAGAAGAAGACAGAAAAATGGGGGGAAGTTTGGAACTTCCTAGAGACTTGGAGGGCTCAAAGGACAGGAAGATGTGGAAAAGTTTGGAACTTCCTAGAGACTTGTTGAATGGCTTTGACCAAAATGCTGATAGTGATATGGACAATAAAGTTCAGGCTGAGGTGGTCTCAGATGGAGATGAGGAACATGTTGGGAACTGGAGCAAAGGTGACTCTTGCTATGCTTTAGCAAAGAGACTGGCAGAATTTTGCCCCCTGCCCTAGAGATCTGTGGAACTTTTAATGTGAGAGAGGTGATTTAGGGTATCTGGGGGAAAACATTTCTAAGTGCAAAGTGTTCAAGAGAAAGCAGAGCATAAACATTTGAAGAATGTGCAGCCTTACACTGCAATAGAAAAGAAAAACCCATTTTCTGGGGAGAAATTCAAGCCTGCTGCAGATATTTGCATAAGCAACAAGGAGCTGTATATTAATCACAAAGACAATGGGGAGAGTGTCTCAAGGGCATGTCAGAGACCTTTGCAGTGGCTCCTCCCATCACAAGCCAGGAGGCCTAGGAGGGAAAGATGGTTTCTTGGGTGGGACCTAAGGCCCCTCTGCTGTGTGCAGCCTGAGGACTTAGTGCCCTGCATCCCAGCCACTCCAGCCATAGCTAAAAGGGGTCAAGGTACAGCTCAGGCCATGGCTTTCACAAGGTGCAAGCCCCAAACCTTGGCAGCTTCAAAGTGGTGTTGAGCCTGTGGGTGCACAGAAGTCAAGTATTGAGGTTTGGGAACCTCCGCCTAGTTTTCAGAGGATGTATGGAAACGCTTGGTTGTCCAGGCAGAAGTTTGCTGCAGGCTTGGAGTCCTCATGGAGAACCTCTGATAAGACAGTGCAGAAGGGAAGTGTGGGTTTGGAGCCCCCACAGAGTCCCCACTTGGGCACTGCCCAGTTGAGTTGTGAGAAGAGGGCCACTGTCCTACAGACCCCAGAATGGCAGATTCACTGACAGCTTGCACTGTGTGCCTGGAAAGGCTGCAGACACTCAATGTCAGCCAATGAAAGCAGCCAGGAGGAGGGCTGTACCCTGCAAAGCCACAGGGGTGGAACTGTCCAAGGCCATGGGAGCCTACCTCTTGCACCAGCATAACCTGGATGTAAGACATTCAGTCAAAGGAGATCATTTTGGAACTTTAATGTTTAATGACTGCCATGTTGGATTTTGGACTTGCACAGGGCCTGTAGCCCCTTCTTTTTGGCCAACTTCTTCCATTTAGAACAGATGTATTTACCCAATGGCTGTATTCCCATTGTATCTAGGAAGTAACTAACTTGCTTTTGATTTTGTGGCCTCATAGGTGGAAAAGACTTGCCTTGTCTCAAATGAGACTTTGGACTTGGACTTTTGTGTTAATGCTGGAATGAGTTACAACTTTGGGGGATGGTTAGAAGGGCATGATTGTGTTTTGGGATATGAGGACATGAGAATTGGGAGTGGTCACGGGTGGAATGATATGGTTTGGCTTTGTCCCCACCCAAATCTCATCTTGAATTGTAGTTCCCATAATCCCCATGCACTGTGGGAGGGACCAGATGGAGATAATTGAATCATGGGGGCGATTTCCCCCATTCTGTTCTTGTGATAGTGAGTTAGTTCTCACCAGATCTGATGGTTTTATAAGGGGCTTCCCCCTTCACTGGGTGCTGATTCTTCTCCTTCCTGCTGCCTTGTAAAGAAGGACATGCTTGCTTCCCCTTCTTCCATGATTGTAAGTTTCCTGAGGCCTCTCCAGCCATGTGGAACTGTGAGTCAATTAACCTCTTTCCTTATAAATTACCCAGTCTCAGGTATGTCCTTATAGCAGAATGAGAATGGACTAATACAAACAGGTTATCTCTACTTATACAGACTAGCAAATGCTCTGAAGGATCCAGGGTTGAAAAAGGTACTAGTTCAGATTTAAATGGAATTGTCATTTGGAAAATACAAATTTGAACATCAATAAAATCATGGTGGCAATAGTTTAATAGCTTCTACATGGCCTTAGTTATAATATGGCTATTTAAGAAAACAATGCTATAAGAATCTATTGACCAAGCCTGTTACAGAAGGATTGACAATTGCCAAATTTATGAAGCAGTTTCATTTGACCCACTAAATTATGTCAGCATATAGCAACCTGATTGTTCAGAGTTCATCAAATCGTACTAAAAGACCAGAGTTTGGATTAGTGTACCTCAAATAATAAATATATTTGCATTGTATATTTTAGAAATAAAGCAGAAATAACAGACCTCAGCTTTTCTCAGGAATTGCAATCTCTTTCTATTGAACCCATATCCTATATTGCCTTACTTTTCAAGATTTTTTGTAGATGTTGTTTCTCATAGTAAATAACAAGTGCCTTGAATGTGTGTGCTATCTTATCACTTTACATCCTTCAGAGAACTACCTCAGAGCCTTGCACAAGGTAACAAAGAGCCTCAGTAAATAGTTTTTGAATGAATGTGACATCTTTTCCTCAGGAGCTTCCAAATATGTACACATATTCGAAGGTGTTCTCAGAACGTATGCTAATGACACAGTTTTCTTATACACATACAAGTCATCTGCAACTGTTCAGACTGAATGAACAGAATTTCCAAAAATTACTGAGTAGTTAGAGTGTGATCAAGTTACACTGAATCTCAACAAAACAATTAAAATTTCATTTGCTTATAGTCAGACTTGATAAAAAAAAGTACTTCTTAGAAATTAATGTTAATGGTACTTTAGTTTACTACTTTAAAACATTAGCTTAACAATGTATCTGGGTGTAAAACCAAAACCAAATTCAGTCATTCAAAGACCATTTAACAGGTCTAATTGGGGAAGTAGCATCAAAATAGATTTTTCCAGACTTGTTAGCCAGTGTTTATCACACCAAGCAGCAGAGGACGCCTACAATGCATTGATTCTGTCCCTTTTTAACTATGGGAAGACAGTCTGAGTCAATGTTCAAACAAAAAGTTTTAAGCTAAACTGTAACATTTTAGCAAATATTCAAGTAGGTGAGTTATGCCAAATAACAACTAAAAAAGAAAAATACTTTGCCACAACTTTGCTGAAATGAATCTATTTCATCTTAGAATAAAGACAATGGTTAAAAAATTCCTGGGCATAGTTGAGAAAATTAATAAGAAAATTGATTTGCTAATTGTCTTCTCATCTACAATGGCTTGTATATCACAATTATCTCCATATTTTAGTTATAGCTGAATTTAAAAATAGTGGTTCGAGTTACTGAAAAACACCTGTGCTATCTATACAATTCAGCTCATTAGACTGACATTGGGATTTTCTTTGAGACGGAATTCTTTCTAAGCTGGCAATTTGATGCCAAGTTTTAGCCAGATACAATTTAGAATGGTTGTGAAATAGCTCAGAGGGAAAAAAAGAAATGCTGATAATGAAAATACTGGCAAACTTTAAGCACAGAAAGCTGTCCAATGCTGCCCACTAAAATGTAAACCTCCAAGTACAGAAAGACTGATTTCATAATATAAATGACTGTAATGAAAGATTCACTTGATACTTAAAAAAAGAAAGAAAAAACTACTGCATGCACTATAAATGTTGTTAGTAAATAAATTGTTAATGTATTAGGATACTCATTTCAAGTTTAAAACATTTGAGAAGCCCTATCTGTAGTTTTTGATATGTTCTCTGGAATAACTCCCAGATTTTCTTTTATAAATAATGTGTGATTTTCTGCATGATGGAGTTGACTAGTTTCAATTGGCTTGTTCAGTATTTCTGTGGTTGATTGTGATTTGTTCTTCAATGAAATATTCTTAAGCATTAACTTCTATGGAAAAGGAGCATCACCAAAAATGATTTTAAAAGCTAATGCAACGCTTTCTATTTACATTATAGGCAGCATCAATGATGAGTGCAATATTTAATTCCCAGGGTAAAGTTATCTTGAAATCAAAAGATGGAATGATGAGATCAAGGATGTTCTGAGATGTTAATGTGGTTAGTGTTGTCAACAGTCTTGTCAAATGAGAGAGATAATTCACTCTGCTCTGCTTCCCACATAGAATACTGCTTTTACTATTGTCAGATTTCAAGTGTCAAGGCAGTTCTTCAATTCTTCCTTCTTAGATTGCACTCAAGCCATCCGAACTTCTTAGTATCAAAGTGTAATAGTTTGTCATTTACATAAAATTGTATATGGGCAAGAACAATATAAATAAGGAGTGCTCAATAACGCAGTGAAAATAGTATACACAGGCTTCCAGTCTATACAGACCTGAGTTCAAATCCTAGCTTAGACTCTTTCTAGCTAGCTTTGTGTTTATAGGCAAATAATTTAGCTCCTCTGAGCCTTTGTTTCTGCTGCTGAGCCAAACTTGGGTCTATTTACCCAGTGTGCAAAAAAAGCTAAACACTGACACCAGGATTTGCAGTCAGAGAAAGTGAGGTATTTATTGCAAGACAACAAGCAAGAAAAATTGGGAAGCTAATGCTTAATACCCAAACTCCCTGGTGTCTTACAAGCAAAGGTTTTGAAAGGCAGGGGTACATTTCAGGGAAGCAGGAGTTAGAGGCAAAATTATAAATTAATACATAGAGGGTATACATTGGTTTCTCCCAAAAAGATGGGATATCTTGAAGTGGTAGCTTACAGGTTATAGGTGGATTCAGAGACTCTATGATTTGCAATTTGTTAAGGAAGGAAGGCTTTGTGTAAAAACTTGGGGTTAGAAGAAAGGAATGTTAAGGTTTCGCCTGGCCTGTAGGCATGATTCGCCAGGCCCTGCAGGAAGAAATTTAGAAAAAGAGCTTCTGTCAGTGTTCAGTCCTCAGCTCCTTCTTACCTTAGGGCTACATGATAGTGGTCAGTGTTTTCCATCTGGTGAAGGTCCAGGTTTCTGAAAAACAAATCAAGAACACATCTTCAGATGTTATTTTTTAGTTTATATGGGGAAGCAAAACACTTCGTGACTCTAGTTTGCTTGGGATACTATTGTTTAGGTTACTGCTATCTTCTTGATTATTGGGTTGCTTATTTACTTCTTAAGGTTAGCAAGGTGCCTGGAATTTTCCTTGAAGAGACTCATGTTTTGTTTTTTTTTTCCTTAATTTCCATGGGTGGGGGTAGGGGAGTGGTATCAGGCCCCTAAGAGAGGTCCCTGCTTCATCTCGTTTCTTCATTCCTAATGGGGCTGATACAGCCTACCTTGGTTTGTTGTGAAGATTAAAGACAGCATGTGTAAGAATGTCTAACATTGCCTTAACTGGCTTGGTTCCCATAACATGCCCTTCTCTGCTCCATCTATCTTTGCCTCAGGAACGCTTGCAGGTTCTTTCTCCCACTCTTGTCTGCCTAGGGTTCCCAGCTTCAACAAAACCCCAGCTTCAACAAAACCCCAGCTTCCTCTTGTATTCCTCATAATTTTTGGAAGTAAAATTAGACAAACACAGTACCTGGCATGTTGTAGTTGTTTGACAAATATTTAAAATTATTCTATTTGCATTATATATACTTTTGCATGGATATAAGGGATTATCAACATATACATGGAATATGCATGGTGTATTGCTGAAGTAAATATCTTTTTTTTCAGGCCAGCATCTTTATTCAGGTATCTTTCTTTTAGCATTACTCTCATTTTCTTATGAAGGACCATCACCTTTCAGTTCTTCTAATCCATGTGATTAAAGTTGAGCCCTTGGTCTCAAAAGTAGGAGCATGACCCAGATCTGATCATCCTCACAGACGTTTGTTCACCTACATGAACATGACCCAGAGCAAATAAGAATGAGCTCTAGGATTTTTATTGAGCCACTTCTTTATGTTAGGGTTGCTAGCTTATTGATATACCACTGGGGCTGTTGTGATGACATGGGGGGAGTCTGCCTGCATAGACAAAAGACACAACAATGCAAAGCATGTAAAGCAAGTACAGATAAAAAGCTGAGCCAAGAGATTAGAAAAATCATGTCTTGATGAAAAGGTTTAAGCTGCTGGATTTATTCCTTCTTGTTCCTAGATACTCTGACATTTTAGTTTATGAGTCAAAATTCTTTAAAATGGATTATTATCGTCAGCATTACCATCATCATCATCATTATTAATCACTTAAGCCAACTTCAGACTGGTCTCTGTGACTTGTAAGCAAAAGTATTCTAACACAGTTGTTTTCTCCACAGAATACCTCCCTAACTACACCTAGAAACATAACTGGTAGCTAGAATTATTTTCAAATCCCCAACATGCAATTAATGGACACTTTCTGAAGTGTCATCAAAAATAATAATAATGTAACAAGCAGATGATTTAAAAAAACCTCACCACACTACAAATCAACATGTTTCACCACCATTCCTGAAAACCCCGTTTAATAACCCACATTATTGAAAATTTAGAGAGAAAAATAGCTGTATAATAGTGTTGGGCTGGATCATCTATTTCTTGTCTGATTTGAAATTGTGACACTTTAAGTATTTGAGTTCATGACTTTCAATAACTGTGCTCTGTAGCATATTTTTGGTGATTTGAAATGAATTAAAGGTAATTTTGTTTTGAGAATTTTTGACAGCCTCTGACATTCTTGGAGACAACTTCAGTTGTTAACACAACTAGTATTTGGAATCATGGCCTTAGGGTCCCTTTACACAATGGAAATTCAACTGGCAAAAAGAAAAATAAAATCTGTCAAATGGTTTTGGGTTAAAAAAAAGTATCTTATTTCTTGGGATTTTTTTTTTAAATAGTTTACTAGATGTTTGATTGAGCTAACTAACCTAGCCTATGGTTTTGGAATTACATAGAAACGCCTTAGTTAAATCCACTATAAGGAAGATCATGTCTTTCCTTATCCAGTTACAAGAAACCAAGTTCATAGAGGCCAAGTGTAAAAATTTAAGTCTTGCCCAGCTTGTTTCCCAGACTGAAAAACTGCACTGAGTATAGATTTACATTGACCTGCTGAGATTAGAATTCTCTTATAGTTCCTCATTGCTTTGCATATTTTGAATATTGTTACTTTCTGATACAAGCAAATTGGCTTAAGAAACTAAGCCTTATTTCTCCAAGAAATAATTGCAGCTCTCTATCAGGTGGTATATGTCTACTTTTGGGGATTATAATAGCTAGTTCTCTATTCCTAACAATGATTCTAATATTTATGAACCCATGGAATTTTTACTTTGCAAATGACTAAGTGACAAAATAGGGAGAAATTCAACTACCGCATCCACAAACAGTTCATTATTAAACTGTTATTGAGTGCCATTAGTGGAGGAGCTAGCACTGTGGGAGGTTTGATGCTTTCCAACTGGCAATTCTCAAGCAACCATAGATGAATCAGACACTTTAACCTGTAAGAAACAGATTTATCAGGGAACGGATATATTTTGGTCAATAACCATTTAAACTTTAAACTATTTTCTTGGGTTTCTTTTTTGCTTTTGTCTTGAAAAGAGGAAGTCTCTAATAGAAATGTTCCTTCCCAGTGGAAACTAATAGTAAAAAAAATATATCCCTCACATTTCAATTTTTAAAATCTTATTATGCTTTGTTCTGCATGTACCTCAAAGTGACAGTCTCCTGTGGTCCTAATCACAGGAGCCTGGCACAAAAGATAACACAGCTTGGTGCTACTGAAGGATGACAGCCAAAACATTTTGTCCAAACTCCTACTGGCACTGGATTCCATAAGCAGAAAGCCTGCCCTCTGGCCCTAGTTTGGCTAAAGCTTAGCAACTAAACATGTAGCCACCATTTTTTTTTCTTTTCTCCAAAGACAGCCTTGTTATCTTAAGTCAAAGATATAATTTTCATATATAAATGATTCATTTTTCATACCACCTTGTAGGCTGAAACAATCATCAATAGAAAGGGAGAGGAGAAAGGAGAGCATATAGCCTAAGAAAGGTGATGAGAGCCAGGGAGAAGCCAAATATGGAAAGTCAGGACCAGAGACCTATCAGGTAAGCAACTGAGGAATTGCTTTGGCAAGTTGTAATAGAGAAAGTAAATTTCTAGGATGTAGACAATGAAATGAACAGAAGTAGTAGAGAGAATGCGAGAGAAGGGGTAAGAGGAGGAGGAAAAGGCATGAAAGGAGCTTGAACAGGATTGTAACTTGCTGGTGAGGATCATTTTACGAAGTATACCAGAGGAAGTCTAAGTTGCAGATGTGTTCTTCCCTACAACAGAATGTCTGAACAACTCATGCTTAAATGCATTGGTGAAGTCTATTTATTTAACCAGTTATTCATTGTATTCTTTAGTTAAGTCACACTTTTCTTCGTGTCTCATTTTAATTCCATATTGCTTTTGAAGTTTTTGTCTCTTTAAATCACAAATGAGGCTGGGCGCAGTGGCTCACACCTGTAATCCCAGCACTTTGGGAGGCCGAGGCAGGCGGATCACGAGGTCAGGAGATCGAGGCCATCCTGGCTAAAACAGTGAAACTCCATCTCTACTGAAAAGATACAAAAAATTCACTGGGCGTGGTGGTGGGCGCCTACAGCCAGTCCCAGCTACTCGGGAGGCTGAGGCAGGAGAATGGCATGAACCCGGGAGGCGGAGCTTGCAGTGAGCTGAGATCACGCCACTACACTCCAGCCTGGCGACAGAGCAAGACTCTGTCTCAAAAAAAAAAGAAAAAAAAGTCACAAATGATTTACAACTATTACCTTCTCCACTTTTCTGTTTTAAATTTTACAACTTGGTAAATGTGGATATATGTATATGCATATATAAATGTGTGTGTGTGTGTCAGTTTTCCAAGCACAGAAAAAACCTTTGCTATGCTCTCAGCTCGAGATGTTTTATACTCTTCACTCTATACTGCTATTGTGGCAATTCTTCCAACTTCATAATACACTGTTTAAAGAAATGAAAGTGGACAGTTTAAGGCTTTGATTCACAGCAGAGATTTTTAAAAATCTTTTATACTTTACAAGGCAAAGGGCCCTTTTGAAGGGCTGATGGAGGTGGGAGAGAAGAAAGGCCTGAGAAAGAAAGCTTTTGGGTTATAATGGACAAGAAGTATAGCAGTCAGAAAAGTCAGCATGGCACTGCCTTGCTGCTACCTTCCTTTCGTATATGAAATGGCCATTAGCACCATCGGGGAAAAGTGCTATTAATAGCTTTTGTGACAAGGATCTTTAGTAGGAAAATATCATTAGATTGAAAAAATATGAGGGAAAACACCTGTGTAAACAAATCGTATAATTTCTTCATACAGTTGCTGGGTCCAGATGTTTATATTCTATGAGCCCATTGATACAATGTTTCATAGAAAAGGTGTGAGGAAGGGAGAAGAGCTGTTCCGGTAAATAGAAGCATCTGCAGTGGCTTGAAACATCTAACTGCTTTTGAAACATTGGCAAGACCATATTTACAGGGGCTTCAGTGGATCTTGTGTTTTTGGAAAAGGTACAGGAGAACAAAAAAGGAATGCCATCAACAAGTGAGAAAATAACTTTAAAACATCCTGAGGGAAACTTTTGCTCATGACAAGAAGAATGTACGTTCATTTATTACTGATATTCAGGCAGTCTCTGAGATAGAGCACATGTGTGACAATGGCCTTGATACACAAAAGGAGTCTGAGACACTTCCTCCTCATCAAGTCATAACCCAGGTACACTGCCAGCCAGGTCATAGCAGGGAGCTCTCTTATTACAGTGTGGGTAGTGCCTGGATTACCTTAGAAAAAAAGTAGAATGGCAAATAATTGACTTTGGCAGACCCAGTATGGTAATGTGAGTTAGAAAGAGGAGATTTGTGCCTAATTTTCATTTGTATTTGTTTCTTTATTACAAAATCACACATGATTTTTCAAATCAAACAATACAGAAATATAAACAGTTAAAAGTAGATTCTCCTTTTTCCTCACGCATATTCTTAAGAAACAAGTACCAATAAAATTTTAATGTGTATCATTTAGCACTTTTGTAAAGTGCTAAAAGCACATGTGTGTAAAAACACACACATCAATGTATATATATAATGTATATACATTATAACATTTCTTCTCACAAAAAATGGAATTATAGAAAAGAATTTCTCTGCAACCTTTTTTCAGTAAACACATCAAAGATAAACTTTTATGTTAAAACATACAAATGTCCCACATTATTTGTAATGGATGCAAAGCACTTCAATTCATATGTACTATAGTTTATTTATTTACTCTCTGGATATGAACATTTTGGTGGTTTCCAGTCTTTTGCTATTAAAGATAATGCTACAATGAACATCTTCTGACAGATGCCTTTACATAGTTATGCAATAATTTTTGTATACTAGAGGCTTGGTATTAATCATTATGTTTAACAGGTTTTATTTGATATGATTAAAATAACTATAACATATATGCAAAATATGAAGCCAAATAATAAAATTAAGAAGCATGAATCCATCATTCTACTCAAAAAGTAAGTCATTATGATTCCTTTGTTATTTCCGTGTACTCTATCTCTCTCTCATTCTCCTGCCTCCACTGCCTGCAACCTACTTAGTTTGCTGAATTTTTGCATTTTGCTTTTTAAAAGGGTTTTCTTTTATTCCTGAACACATGGTGTATTTGATCTACATGTTATTGACCTTTATAAACATCATATTTTTTTGTATGTAATCTGAACTTTCTTTTTCCGTCAATATCTTATTGAGTTTACCTACACTGTTGTGTGTAGTTATGGTTCATTCATTTTCCCTCTTATAAATTATTGCAATTTGTAACTGTCCTACAATTTAATAGTCCATTCCCCTGTATTGCTGGATCACATAATATATGCATGTTCAAATGTCCAAGACACTACAAAATTGTTTTCCAGAATGATTGTAGAAATTTAAACGTTCATAAAAATAGTATTAGAAAAGAAGTATTATGATTGTTTTACATATTGATATCATCACATGAATTTTATCAGATTTACTAGTTTTTGCCAACTTTGGGGTTCTATATCATTTTGCTAGTAATTTGAATCTCCTTTATTCCAAATGAGGTTGAACACTTTTTAATATGTTCATGCTTTTGTTTTTTTCCTTTATGTGAAATAGTTATTCATGCTTCTGACAAGTTTTCTATTGTTTGTCTTTATCTTATTGATTTGTGAGAGTACTTTATGTATTCTAGATAACAAAATTTTGTCTATTTTATGTATTTCAAATATCTTCTCTTAGTTTTTAGTTTGTCTTCTTACTTTTTTATTTTGTGTTTTCATGAACATTCTTATTTTAATATAATTAAATTTGCTAGTCTTCTATTTTATGCTTAGCAATTAGTGTGTCTCAAAAAAATATTTTCCTTACTTTGAGAACATAAAACTATTCTTCCATAAGCTTCCAGGTTTTGCCTTTCACATTTAAATCATTTATCAACATTTTTTTGGGAGGTCAGTGAGATAAATGTACAATTTCTTTCTTTTTTACATACCGCCAACTTTATCAGTACAATGGATGACATTGATCAGCCCTCTCCCAACTAATCTTCAATGACACCTCAGGCATATTGTTACCACATGCATCAGAGTATGGCCCAAAAAATGGCCACAGGAACAGAGCCATGTAACATGCTCTTTTTACAATGTTACATGATACTCTTCCATTAAGAGTTGAAGTCTGTTTCCTCCTCTTGAATCTGGTCATGCCAGTGATTACAATGGAGTAACTGCATGACTTCTTAGGCTAGGGCATAATAGGTGATGCAGCTCCTTGTCTGGCTATCTCTCAGAACACATGCTTTTTGAACCTTAAGACACCATGGAAGAATTCTGGCTACACCAAAGGCACTATACCAAAGAAACCACGTGAAAATAAAGAGAAGTATCTAAGGTACCACAAATATTCCAATCCCCAGTTGTTTGAGTCCTCCCATCCCAGGCACCAAAGGTTTTAAATTACCCCTACTTTTGCTACCATCTCACTGCAACTTAATGAGATCCTGTGAGAGATAGTAAATTGTTGTTGATTCAAGCCACCAAATTTGACAATGATTTTTTTTTTTATACAGCATTAGATAAACAGAACACAATGTCTCCTTCTAGAATCTCTACTTGTTCCATTGGTCAATTTGTTTATTACTTCTTTGTGGTTCAGTTTTTAAATTTTTAAAATGGAGAAAATGAACACTATTCTCATAAAGTTGTTGTAAAGATTAAAACCATTAATATGTAGTGTTAGGTACTACTACTGGCATGACTACTACTAATGATTATGATTATTTTGGAGCCAATGTCATATTTTCATAATTTTCATATCATTATAATAATTTTTGATATCTGGCAAAGCAATTTCTCACACTGTCTCCTCCTCCACTTCCTCTTTCACGTTTCTTTTGACTCTTCCTGGGCGCTTCTTCTTTCTAATGAATTTTGGAATTGTTTGTGAGCTTCCTCAAAATAATATGTTAGGATTTTAATTGCATTTTCATTGGCTGTATTAATCAATTTTGAAAGAATTATTATACTTAAGATTTTAGTCTTCCTAGAATTGTAAACCTAGCAAAGTAACATTTCAAGAATAGGGGTCAGAAAAGTTTTTCTATAAAGGACCAGATAGTAAATATTTTAAACTTTTAGGATCACATAGTCTCCATCACAACTACTCAACTCTGCCTTTGTTGAGCAAAAACAGCCATAGATAGTACATAATTTAATGGATATGGAGAGCCAGATTTGACCCACAGGCCATAGTTAGCTGACTTCTGGTCAAAAAGAGGGTAAAATAAAGCCTTCCTGTGCTACCATCACTATATGCTAAACTGCCATATACCGAATTGGTTTCTTTCTGAGCTCTCTTTTAGTTTCACTTGAATATTGTCTGTGAGTTCACTCTTTAACATATCCATTAATTTTATTATTTCAACAATGATAATTTTTATTATATTAAGGGTTTTTGGGTTTTTTTTTTTGAGACGGAGTCTCACTCTATCGCCCAGGCTGGAGTGCAGTGGTGCGATCTCGGTTCACTGCAAGCTCCGCCTCCCGGGTTCACGCCATTCTCCTGCCTCAGCCTTCTGAGTAGCTGGGACTACTGGCACCTGCCACTACGCCAGGCTAATTTTTTTTTTTTTTGTATTTTTAGTAGAGACGGAGTTTCACTGTGTTAGCCAGGATGGTCTTGATCTCCTGACCTTGTGATCTGCCCGCCTTGGCCTCCCAAAGTATTATATTAAGTTTTATTGCCTGTACACAGTTTGTAGTTTCTTCTTGATTACTCAATTTATAATTCTATCCATTATTTATTCATGGTGATTTTTCATTTCATTGTAATTTTCATGTATTCTGGATTTGATAATTTTAGATTCAGAAACCTCTATGAGTCTAAATCTGTTGGGATTTTGCTATTGTTGCTGATTCCTGCTGACCCTAACTCATGATGGTTCATTTTGTGATGAATTTTGTGATCTTTGAATGTGAACTTAGAGTTGTTTTCTTCTTCATCTTTCTATATTCCAAAGAGGAATTGAGTTTGCTTTTTCTGAGAGTCATGGGGTGCTAGTAACCTTGAACATTTTAATCACTTATTCAGAGGCCTACACTTCACTCAGGAATATTGGGTTCCAGTATCTCCCTTTCTCCTTTCAATGTGGTTTTCAGCATTTATTATTAGACAGTCCTGTCTTTTCATGTGCTTTCTGCTCACGCCTCTGTTTTTAGCTCACATTTTCCTAATCTCAGAGATTTTCCTTGCTCTATGTGTTCCAAGCAATATAATACATATTATAATTATGCAGGATCTAGTATTTTCTTCATTGTGTCTCCCAGATATTTTAATTTGCCCTATCACTGGAAGCTACAGTATCGGATAAATTCTTTAAAATACAAATTATAAGAAAAAAAAAGAAAGATATACACCTTTAAGTTTTGTTCCATATTGCCATTTGCTCTCCAAAAAGCTGTTAATCAATGTATGCTCTCAACAAAGGTGAATGAAAGTAACAATTCTCTCATACCATTGTCAAGAGTGAGTATTGTTAATCTTTTAATTTTACCTCTCAGATAGAGATGTGTGAGGCTTGTTACTGTAGGGAAGAAAGAGATTAGGATACATAGAAATAGGACGCATACATAGTTTTACTCTTTATCTCTAAACAAAAATTTAGTAATACTCCAGAGTGAAGTGACCAGCTTTCTAGGCCTGCCCATGGTCTGTAGTGAATAAACGAAGCCACTCAAGGCTTCCTTATGATTTTGAGATGGAAGGAAGAATGATAGGTATCATATGGCCTGGACAAACAATTGTGTGACAAAGTAAAAACCATGCCCTTTTTCCAACTACAGTTATATTCTACCTCTGCCACTGTGACCTTGAGGCAACTGTATTGGTTATACCTTAGTTTCCATGTTTAAGGGAAAATGGAGAAAAAACATATCCTGCTACACATTCTCAATTCATAACTGTACTTAAAGGTCTTTAGAAAGGTGTCACATAAGTCAAGCATATCATTAGGATGCAGTTTCAATGTATGTTCAGAGATTCTAAGGGTAAAAATTCATAAAAATACTTTTTCTATTGACAGAATATTTTCAAAACTATTAATTTAGGTGTTTAGTTTAACAATTGACCCAATAAAATCAGTGCCCATAATTGGCCTAGAACTAACCTGGTACAATGGGAAAAATAAGAAAAAAGCCTTATGAATAAAATCTGATTGCTATATCCCTCTAAGGGTCCTGGGCTCCAGGTTCCATTAGACAGACAGTCTAAATGCACAGATGTTCTGATATGGGGTTTTCAAATTAAATCAAACTTAGCAAGAAGGCTGATGGCTACCCAGCATATACCTGAAATTTTTTTCAACAAGTATGCCCTCCAACACACTTTCATGCTGAGACATTGTGCCAAAAAAAAAAAAAACAAAAAAAAAACTTCCTCCCAACAACCAATCAAGAGTCATTTAGTATTTGAGAAGCAACATGAACTGACACTCCTATTAGCATAAAAGTGTTTTAAAATGTCAGGGAAACCACAATGTGACCATTAATACTGCATTAAGTCCAATTATATTTCTTAGCTTGAAAAATCATTTTCTAAAATAATAGTATTCAGAGTCTTCCTCAAAATTGTTCAATTCAAATAAGTAGGCACTGCTTTTAATTTGATTGACCAAAACTTAAACTTAATATACATTCCCAGAGGCCATGCATTACTTTTTATTAAATTATGATAGCAAGTGACACATTTGTATTCTATTTTAATCTCTGAGTTTACTCAACTTCAAAATCACTTAAGACAGTTATAATGACCTCAGTCTTTTCAGCTGGGAAATGCTATCTGAGCAACATTTAAAAGTATATTTTTCTTATATTCTAATATTTTTAAAATATGATTTCTTAGAGAAAAAGACTTAACGGATATGTTAATGCTGATCCAAAGACATGTAAGTTTAAAAATGGAACTCAGCCATTTATCTATCATCATTTACTGATAATATTTAAGACCCACCACCCCATCTAACCCAGGACTACATGATTTGGTCTCCCTTGGTCATCTTAAAACAAAATATAAAGGCAAATGATTTGCCATCTCAGATGAGATGTAAAAATGGCAATCCTTTGACATAGGCATTACAGTTTGAAGCTTCTTCAATATGTGAGCTTTGTGTTATTTTGCAGCATCAGGGATGGCTGATAAATCAGAGGAGACAGAGCCAGAGCCAGAGAAGCAGGTAGCAAATAAAGGACATATGATTAGGTGGCCTGCCTGAGCCTGCCAGAGCTCGGTAGAAGGCTGACCCCATGCCAATCAGAGGCAATGAAAGTTCTTTCTACCAACAGGGTGAACACAAAAATGCTTTTCTCTTTACTTCCAAATGAAACAAGCAAACAAATAAGATAGATTTAGCCACAAAAAGGAAATCTGCTATAGCAATATGCAAGGTGGCTTGGAAAAAAGCACAGATCAGATTAATACATGGGCATCACATCTCTGGAGAACAAAGTTTAATTCCAGCTCTTGTCACAAATGAAATGAGTTTGACAGCCTGTAGTGAGCAATCTACAGTTTGAATGCTATTTCCATCAAACTATCAATCCAATTTTTCACAGAACTAGAAAAAACTATTACAAAATTCATAGGGAACTGAAAAAGAGCCTGAAAAACCAAAGCAATCCTAAGGAAAAATAAAAAAAGCCAGAGGCATCAAATTACACTACTTCAAACTATACCATAAGGCTACAGTAACCAAAACAGCATGGTAGTGTTTCAGAAACAGACACATAGACCAATAGAATATAATAGAGAACCCAGAAATAAAGCCACACACCTGCAACCACCTGATATTCAACAAAGTTGACAAAAATAAACATTAGACAAAGGACAGTCTCTTCAATGATTGGTGCTAGGGATAACTGACTAGCCATATGCAGTAGAATAAACTGGACCCCTACCTTTCACCATATAAAAATTAACTCAAGATAGATTAAAGATTTAAATGCAATGCCTCAAACTATAAGAATCTTAGAAAAAAAAAAACCCAGAAAACACCATTCTAGACATCAGTCTTGGGAAAGAATTTATGATTAAGTCCTCAAAAGCAGTTGCAACAAAAATATTAATTGAAAGTGGAATGTAATTAAAGAGTTTCTGCACAGCAAAAGAAACCATCAGCAGAATAAACAGACAATGGACAGAATGGGAGAAAATACTCACAAACTATGCATCTAACAAACGTCTAATATTCAGAATCTAAAAGGAACTTAAACAACTGAAGAAGCAAAAAAAAAAACCCTAAATAATTCTATTAAAAATGGGCAAAAGACATGAACAGATGCTTCTCAAAAGAGGACATATAAGTGGTCAACAGACATTTGAAAAAAATGCCCCACATCACTAATCATCAGAGAAATGCAAATTAAAATGACAATAATATACCATCTCACAGCAGTCAGAATGACTCTTATTAAAAAGTCAGAAAACAACAGATGCTGACAAGGCTGCAGAGAAAGGGGAAGCTTATATACTGTCAGTAAGAATGTAAATTAGCTCAGCCACTGTGGAAAGGATCTTGGAGATTTCTCAAACAACTTAAAACAGAACAACCATTCCACCCAGCAATCCCAATATTGGTTATACAGCAAAAGAAAACAAATTTTTCTACCAAAAAGACACATGCACTTGTATGTTTATTGCAGCACTATTCACGATAGCAAAGACATGGAATCAACCTAGGTGCCCAAAAATGGTGGGTTGGATAAAACAAATATGGTACATATACACTATGTAATACTATGCAGTCATAATAAAGAACAAAATCATGTCCTTTGCAGCAACATGGATGCAGCTGGAGGCCAGCATCCTAAGCAGATTAAAGCAGGAACAGATGCCCAGATACCACCGTGCTCTCACTTATAAGTGGAAGCTGAACATTGGGTACTCATGGGCATACATATGGCAACAATAGAAACTGGGGACTACTAGAGGGAGGAGGTAAGGCAGGGGGCAAGTGTTGAAAAACCAACTATTGGGTACCTGGATGATGGGACCATTTAATACCCAAATCTCATCTTGACACAATATACCCACATAACAAACTTGCACATGTACTTCCTAAATCTAAAATAAAAGCTGAAAAACAAAACAAAAGAAAACAAAACTGGTTGCATTACTTACTAGCTGTTTGACTGTGGGTGAATTATTCACACTTTGTCTGCCTCAGTTTCCTCATATATAACATAGGGTTAATGATAGTAGCAATGTAATAAGATTAAGTGAAGATTAAATTAGTTAAGAAATATAAAGCACTTAGAATTAGGGTCTGGTACATAATAAGTGCTATATAAAAGCTAGCCATTATTAGTAGTAATAGTAGTTACTATGTTAAACTGCCTCTGGGCCATGCATTATTTTTCATATCAGGAGCACTGTTTTCCAGCCTTATTATCTTCTACATAGTCCTGTCTGTTTCCCTGCAACTACTTCTTGCAGCTATTTCAAACCTATTTCAAAAATACACCAAACCAATCAAAACTATTTTTAAAGATGTAGGACCGAGCTTCTTCACAAAGTGCATTTGTGATTAATATGCCTTCCAATGTGATAAGGGTGTAAGAGAACAGACTCCCTTTTTTTTTGTGATAAGGGCAGAATTTCCTACCGCTCTAGAGAATCTCTATAGTCTTGTTTCTCACAAGCAGTGGGGGAAATAATGCCCTTATCACAGCTAATGAAGTGAGAGGTCCATATCAGTATTACCAGCAGTGAGCCCAAAGAAAAAAGGCCCAGCTCTCCTGGTCAGGTCAAAATATCAGCTGGAGCCCTGGGGAGGCTTTTTACAAATTTCAAAACCGACTTAGGGGGTTACAGTCATTTCTAAAATGCAAAAAGTGCCTTTCTGATAAATAGACTTTCTAGCTGATAACTCTTGAAAGTGAAAAGACTAGTTGGAAAGCAAATTCAACCTAAAATATAGTAATATTTCTCATAGCCAGTGACTTACATGTGAATCCACCTAGATGGTTACGTATAATTACTGCTTAAAAAAAAAAAAACACAGGTTAAGCTTGTGTGAATCACTTATTATGTAGATATTTGCCAAATATACAATTGTGATTAAAACGTATATGTAGTTTTCCCATTCATTCATTCATGAAATATGTCTCAAGTGCCTACTACAAGTTATGCGCTGTATGTGAATTCTTTGATATTGGGAATGTGTAATAACATTAAGTCTAGAAAGTGCCTTGACTCATGATTCTCATCATTTTGTCTCTACTGTGATTCTGAGATTTCTCAGCTTTATATAGATGTATTAAAATTTAGCTCTGGATCCAGGTAACCAAATAAATAGGATTCTGAAATATCCAAAATCCCAGGATATTTTAGATTCTGCCATGGTGATACAATGTTTGAAGTTAATTTACTTTGTGTAAGAGAAAATAATTATCTTGTCTGTGATCAATTAATGGAGACTAAATGGCTAGTAAATATATTTAGTCATTTTTAAGATTTACCTTAAAAACATATATAATCTGCCAAAACCTAGGTTCCAAAAATTGTTCTGAAAATATGAGGACTCTTTGCTCAAGAGTTTATGAATAGCGGTGCTCTCCTGATAGAACCTCCAAAAATAAGCTCTTAATGTTAAAAAAATGATAATTTGGTTCCAAGAACAAATACACAAAAAGGAGAAATTAATTCGATCTCTACTGCATTGTGATGTTATTTCTTTAATTAATTAAATTTAAACATTTCAGTACTGACTATAGTAACTGTTCTATAGGTTTTTTTAAAAATTTCTTTTCTCTTTTTCTTTCTTTTTTTTTTTTTTTTGAGAGAGTCTCACTCTGTTGCCCAGGCTGGAGTACAGTGAAGTGATCACTGCTCACTGCACCCTCAAACTCCAGGGCTCAAGTGTTCTTCCCATCTCACCTCCAAAAGTAGCTTGGACTAGAGGCACACGCCAACATGCCAAGCTATTTATTATTATTATTATTTTGTAGAAATGGGGTCTCACAATGCTTCCCAGTCTAGTCTTGAACTCCTGGCCACAAGCAATCCTCCCATCTCAACTTCTCAAAGGGCTGAAATTACAAGTATGAACCAACACACTTGGCCTGTTCCATTGGTTTAAAATTCCTCTTGAGCAATGGTTAAAAAATGCTTATGTACAGATTTCTTTTTTTTTTCATTCTCCAAGCACAAAACTGATAAAAATAAAATCAAAGTCCATACCATATAATTAATGAGAATTTTGAATAGTCTATATATATTTATACCTTGTTCTAACATTATTGGAAAGGTATTTATGATGTACACTACTTGCATTATTAGAGTCAGTTCAAGATTGGAACAATGAGCCATAACTGTTGTGCTTTTTTTTCCAAGTGACTTTAAAAAGACCTTTATACCTTACAATTAATTGGCCAACTAGGGAAATCTGCTGTAGAAATAAATGCAGTTCAAATAGTATTCCATAGTAGATGGCGTTTGTTCAGAAACCTTTTTTCTGAAAACTGTTAAAACATGCATGAGAAACTACCAATTACTTAGCCCAAAGAGAGTTCCTTACAAAAAAAGCTGGGGGAATTATCATACAATAATAATAAAAACACTGAATGTGTTACCTAGGGCATGAGATCATGTACTCTTGGTGACTTTAGTCACCAGGTTTTATGTCTAATTAGGTCGATCAATGTGTTTCAGCATCAGTTTAAATAGTTGACTCCTTATTGAAAAATTACAATTTATTTGCATGAAATGTGCAGAGAACTGCAAGCCCTAAAGTGACATTGGATGTTTTACTCACAAGAATCCTTTTCATTGTGATATAACCTTTTTGATAGCTATCTTAAAGAGCAACAGCAGATGAGAAGGTATTAATACTTACATTTCCCTAAAGACTCTAACAACCTCAATTTATTGCAGAAGAAAATGCCTAGAACATGTGATGTAAATGCAGTTAGAAAAATTCCCTCTCTTCTTTTGAACTGAAATCTACAGTTAAACTTCCTTCACCAGAGTCTTTCTTACCTCAAACCTGTCAACTAAATGAGGTCTTTTTGCAAGACATGAATGTTAATCTGAAATGCTTCTTATTTTCTCTGTCATCTGACCATTAGTTTAATCAAATTAATTCTATTTGGATAAATAAAATTTGACTGTACTTGTTAGAAAACAGTCAATAGTACAATCTGTGCCAAGGTATGTTATCACCTAACTTTTCTTAAATCAATAGCTGACTTAAAGTGGAACATTCCTAGCAATATTTGATTTGGTAAAGCACCATTTTTAACTCTTTATTTTCCAGTTATCTGGCGCAGGAAAACAAAGGAGTTAACAAAAAGCTTGAGGAAGTATTGGAAGATTAGTCAGCCCTCATCTTGCCTAAAATTGAGTGACTACTGGCCTCTATGTGGGTGTGGAGTTGTGCCTACTAAATATTCATAATGGTACTGATATTGGTGTACTCAAGATAGATGTGACAAATCAAGATAGATGTGACAAATCAAGATAGATGTGACAAAAGGAGAGGAAACAATAAAACTCACAATGGGAAAACAAAATGAATACACTTTCAGCACACAGACATTTTTCCTGTCTGTTGCCTGAACAAGGATGGAAGGAGATGAGTCAACAAATAATTTGGCATTGGAGAGTAAATTCCAGCCAGATTTAGGATGAAGCAATTTGGCAAGATGGCAAGAATAATTGAGGGCATTGTGACCAAACATGTTCATGTGAAAACTAAATTTCCTCTGTGTCATTTACTAAAGTTGTACTATTTGGGCTTGGGTTGCTATTGAAACACACTCAGGAGAGCATTATTTTCAAGACATAGCTTTTTAAACTTCTGACTCATTTTTGAATGGGATGTATAATGCAGGCTTACTTAAATACTTTAAACAATGCTACTTTAATTGAATAGCTGTTATAAAACATTATTTTCATATAACTAAAGCTATATGTACAGAAAAATTAAGAATTTTTAATACTTTTCAGTAGCATTGTGCAAATATCTTTTTAATGAGAGAACAGTACTGACACAAGTAATAGGTTCAAGCTAGCAAGGGAGATTAGTTTTTGGAAGAATTACTGACCATACTAAAAATTAGTCATAAAAGCTAGTAATTACTTATAGGTCTCACACTGAGCAATTTGTTTATGCCACTTTGGTATCTGAAAATAACAGTAAAAATAAATTTAAAGTATTTTTGACAGGCATTACCAGAGAATCATTAATAAGTATGGAAGTATCATTATACAGTACACCAAAACTATGTAAAAAGTATAGGTAAGAAACAGACATGAGAAAGAGCAAAAAGCTGCCAGTCAAAACAACCACATTGATCACAACTATTCCCTTAAGTGAGCCCAAGACAACTGTCTTTCAGAGTCTTGATTGATGACTATGTTATCTAACCTTATATTTATATTTTTAATCCCATGAGAAAGTCATCGGGTTTTTTTTTGACAACTACTGTATTTGCATTTGTGTTGCTGAAGTCATACTGATTTCTAATCTGCACAAATTAGTGACCTCCAGGTTGGGTGTTGAATATTATGTCTAAGCATGTCTGACAGATTCTAAGTGACAGATGAAATCATTGAGTTCAACTGGCAACAGCAAAATGGACACAATTAGATTGGTTGTGAAATTCTGGAGATAAAACTTTGCTAGTTGGGGCTGAAGTTCTTTGCAGTGCTAAAGCAGCCAGTTTTTGAAAACCAACTTATATTTGGAATGATATCTTGTAAAGAGCTTTTCCAGCAAAAATTTTATGAACTCTGAAAGTTCAAGTATCCTTTTTCTGAATTTTGAGGAAGTTATTTTAAAGAAAGACCTAGGCAATTAACATTTGACATCTTTAGACACATATATATTTTTTTACTTTCCCTGAACCTCCTTACCTGGAGGGGTTCATATATTTTGCTCAAGTCTGATTCAAGAAGGTTATTTAAAAAAATTGAATGATAATAGTAGCACTCTAATTTTGCAATCTAACATTATGTAGCACAAAAACACAGCCATCAGCAACATTGAATTAGATATCACATATATGTTAAGGGAAAAACAACACCTGAAAATCTATATAGGAAGAGCAAGGAGAGATTAGAAATAATTCCCAAAGGAGAAAAAGATGTTGTCTTTATAACAAATAAGAAATTTGATTATAACAAACAAAGAGTTGCACTTAGTTGACCCTATTATTGAAATGGAAATGATATAACATGACTTGATAGGAAAGTTACTTTTCCCATTTTCATTCTTGATTTATAACTCTAATTTTACATTCAGTTGTTAACAATCTTACGAAGCCAGTGCAAATCTACAGAGATAATGAAAAATAAATGACGTTATAAAGTCTAGTCAAAATTAACACTAGACCATTAAGATGTCAAGTTACAATAGGTAGTTTCATCAGGTATACCATTTTGTAGTACAGTATTGGGCAACTTCAGGGGAAATAAATTATTCAGACTCTGCTCCTTTTAGGATTCTATGAACAACTTCTGCAAGCAGCTTCTGTTTCTTGCTCTGCCAGAGCATGGAAAATAATTCAGGCTTTATTCTTGTAGACTCTGAATGGGTGTCTGTGATGATTTTAATGTCTCTCCTTTAAAATTTCAGTATATTTTAATGACATAGTGAATCACCAGTGTTGTTGAAAGGTTTCATTACTCATTGTATCAAGTTGAATGCTCCATTACTCATTATATCAGGTTCAAATAAGATATAACTCCCTTGTAACATAATGCTTATTTATTAAAATATATTTAGCTTGTCTGGTACATTAATATGTGTTTTTCATAAGAGATGTAATTTTGGTAACAATTTCCCATAAAATTAGAAGAGTTATCTGAAACCTTTGAGACAATTTAGCAGAATATTAATCTTACAAAATTGCTATGCTAATAATATTCTTCTAAGTAAATACAGTGAAGCTTCATTATAGTATTCCTGAAGTGGTCTGCAATCCATCACTTACAGATGTTTAAACAAACACAATGTTTCACATCAGATTGCCTTGACATTTATAATTCTAGCCACCTCACAGCTTTCTTTATATGCTGAAAATTAATTTCAAATATTTTGTTTTGAATCAGTTCTAAATGAAGGGACACGTTCTATAACAGCACTATAGTCTATTGGGGAATGATTTAGGATATGTTTGCAAGGCTGGTGACACACATTCTTGGATACTTATGTCACCAGCCAATATTACTTCAGTTACCAGTATTAAGTTTAAGCCTTAATTGGGAAAAAGTGCAAAAGCCAAGAAAAACATGAATGATAAAGAGAAGGAAAGCAATATTTAATGAATGACAACAAAGCTATGAGATCAAAATTATTACGTCCATTTTATAGGTGAGGAAACTGAGGCTCAGAAAGTTTGAGTAATTTATTCAAAGTTACATTGGTAGTAAGTGGCAGAATAAAGATTCTTACTTGTATATCTAGCTCTTTGGTCTGCATTCTGCCTGGATAAATAGAGGGAAGGTGTTATGAACTCCAAAATGAATTTTTGTCTTTTCACCAAGGAAAAAATATGTTAAAACTGTTTACATGGCATCAGACATATAATTCCCATTACTTTTCCCCGTTTTTAATCAGTTACTCAGCATACATACACATAATCATGTTTTGTTTGAGCATATTGGGATTTACTATAATGACATTGACACTTGGTCAAAAGGCAGATGAGGAAAATGTAGTCTTAAAATGTATCAAGATAGAATTTAGATATAATGAAAAAAATTATTTAACTTAAAATATATTGAAGAGGATATGAAAGAAGTCATAGACTCCGTCTCTATGGAGGTAACACCAGATGGCAAAGTTCTCCATTTATAAAACACTTGGTGTACTTGTTTAGCCAATACCTGCTTACTACCTTTGACTCAGGTCATGAGAAGCCTATATAGCCTTGGATCTCGTTAAAAACAAACAAATTTTTAAAACCAAGCCAAACTAAACAAAAAGTTAGACATATCTCTTTCCTTCTGAACACTATCTTCATTGGACATGAACCCAAACTGACGTAGCCATTTCAATATCAACCTGAGAATGCAGCCACCACCACCCAGAGGAGAGCCAAGATAAGAATCACAGAGTAGTGGAGCCAAAGATTCTGTATTGCATCGGCCCTGAAGACTGCTCTGCCTCTGGATTTTGAGTTACTTGAGCCAGGAAAATACACCCATATAAAAGGAAACCTATACTTATTGAGGAAAATATTTTCATTGTGTAGCATTTTATAGATAGTAATTAGCTACTTGAATTCATGCTGAACAGCAGGTAAAATGTAGACAATCTGCAAAAAAAAAAAATAGAGAATCACTATTTTACTAGAAAACCTGTTCTGAATTTCATATTTCTTCCAAAAGCAAATGAGTAAAAAGAAAATATTATTTTAGTGCCAAATTTTGAGGAGATGATAATAGGATGTCCAAATGACAGCAAAATTATTTCCTCAAATCTTTATTGAGATAAGCCCCATTAGGATGGTAAAATTTGGTAGTTTTAGAGTTGATGTGATGATAGCAAAACAATATCCATCTACATTACCAGAATCATAAATAGATAGTGCTGAGGTTTTCTGAAAATATTAACACAAGTGAAATGAGCATTTGTACCATTTCACTGCACAAGGGTTCTTAATTTGTTTAAGAACAAAGAGTAATTTCTAATTATAGTGCAGAAATTACAAAAATACATAAATTACACCAAAGATATAGACACTATTCCTATTCTATATATGTTCCTTGTGTAATCAATTTCACTCACGTATATAAATTCAAAGAACTGTTGAAGAAATCCACACTATACAAAATGAAAACATAAGCAAAATCTGTATATTTGTGCATTATTTTTCTTGGTATACCATTGCTTCTTCTCCATTGTATATTTGAAAGCAAAACCATTATTACCAAACCTTTAGTTAAAGACAATGGAGAGCAGAGAGGTCACGTCATTTGTTTAAAGGCACACAGCTACCGACAGAGCTGGGATGCCAACTCAGGTCTGTTTGATTCTCAAACCCCACTGTACCACAGTTGCTCTCTGAATCTCAAAGAATCCATTTTGTTCTTGACAGGAAACGAAGGAAGGAAAAAAAAGAAGAAAGAAAATAAAGGAAAGAAGAGGAAGGGAGAAAGAAAAATGAAATAAAGGAACGAAAGGGATAAGAGAGGGAGAGGAAGGATTAGTGTGGGATTAGTATTCTACAGGATTAGAATTAGCATTAGATTAGTATTCTCCATGTGGAAATATAATGGAGATAATAGTATTTGAGAAGTCTGTGTGCAGAGTTATAGTTACTATTATATCTGCTGTAAAGAATGTAAAGGTATATGAGGAGCAAGACACAGTTTAAATGACAAAGGGTGGCTTGAGAGAGTTTATTGCCTTTTCATGATTTCCACAAGCACCCACTAAGCCACGACAAATACATATAGTTTGAGTAAAATAGTATACATGATAAGCAAATGTGACTTCCTAGCCCAGATCTTCTTCTTCCCCACCCATCTAACTAGATTGTTATCCCTGAATTCCTCTTATAATAATGGAGCAGCAACTACTGAGACATAGTCTTTTATCACAAAGATCTTATGACCCAATAAGGGAAAATAATAGTAATATACAGATGATGTATTTGTTTAGCCGATACCTGCTTAGTGCATAGTGCAAAGTAGAGGAAAATATTCCATAATATAACTAAGGCCCAAAGCAAATGGGGTTCAAAGATAAATGAGTAGCCAAGGATTAAGAAATACCTAGACCAGAGATAGCTACTTGGTTCAATGTTTCTCAGCTAAAGGCCGTAGGATTAATTGTGCCCCAGTCTAAAGGCACATGGATAAAAGATTGTCTTGTATCTACCATGCACATAAACAAAAGAATAGGTAGAATGTCTGCCAGGTATTGGCCATACGTGATATAGCCCAACCTAGTTTATCTTATCTTTTAGTTTTAAATGATTATTCACATAGAATATTTTTCTATGTGGCCCTCAAAGATTACTTCTTCTGAGCCTCAGGCCAGTGTACATGAACTTTGTAATGTTGATCTACCCTTTCTCCATACTGCCTTCAAAAGTTTCTTTCTAGGATTACAATTTTAGCACATGGGCAGGTATAGAGGGCTTCATGGAAGAAGTCATGGACCTTAAAGAATGGCTGGTATTTCTACATGGAGAGAGGAAGAGAAAGACAAGCCAGAGAGAAAGCACAATATGATCAAAGGCAAATTACTGGGTACCATAGGTCATTTTCAAAATGTCAGCATTCTAGTTTCATTGGAGCACAGCTTTAATGTGGAAGAATAATTACAGATGAAGTTTGGTATCATGTGATAGAAGATCTTATATGCCAGAGTCAGCAGTTACTACCTGATTGGGTGGCAATGGGGAAGTGTTAAAAGTTTTGAGTGGGGACTTGATCAGAGTTACCTTAAGGGAGCCTACTCTGACAGTGTGTGTAGCATACAGTCAAATAAAGAGGAATAAGTGGTGAAAGACCAATTAGAAGACTATTTCAGTAGCTCAAGATGCAGGTAATGAGAGAATTAACCAGAGTATTGGAAGTGGAAAAAGGAGAGGGGACAGATGCAAGAGATATTGAGGAAGCACTTGGAAATTGATTGCATGCGAAGGGCCAAAGAGTGAAAGGAGTCTAGGGTGACTGAAGTGCTCAAATACAAGTGACTGGGAAAAAGGGTTCTACTACTAACAGAAAAGGAAAGTCAGGAAGTATAGTTTAAGAAGGATGTATGCAGAAAAGACAGGTGAGGTATCCAATAGGAGATATGAGGCCCACATTAGGAAACATGGATCTGGAGGTCAGACTATAGTTGAATGTCACATATGTAAGAGGTGACTGCAAAGAAGTGATAGCAAAAGCCCCTGTATTGGGTAAAATACACAGCAAAGTGTGACATACAATGAGAGGGGAAGGTAGCAATCTTTCAGATGTTGTATGAATGGAGATTAAAGTAGGAAAGATGAGCTCACCAAGCTCAATGAAAAGTACTGTGAAAAAAAAAATTAGAGCCTGAAATAGAAATTCCAGTTGTCACTAGATAGAGAAACAATGGTGAAGGCCCTTGTTTAAGTTCCTCCAGGGCTAGACAGAAGGAAATAAGATCTTCTCTGGAAGAGAAGTAAAAGGCAATGTTACAAATGCTATCTAAAGCTATAAACACTACAGAAAACTGTAAACACAACACACACAATTGGACTTGGCAACCTAGAATAGCTTTGAAGTCATATCGAGATTTTTATTACAAACAGGTAGTTTCTGTTACGTATTATATATTAGGCTATGGATTCCTGTAAAACTACAGCAGGTTAGTCTTAAACTGAACTTGAATAATCAATGGATCAAGATTTCGACATATGTTCCTTTTACTTTAATTCAAAGCATCATTAAAACAAATATCGGATGCTTTTTTACTGTCCTTTGATCTATGTCTTCTGGGGATTTTAAATAACATTTCCTAGTCAGTCAAAGCTGTATTTAAATTGTATATTAGAAGTCTGACTTAAATTCATAAAAACAAGGACATTCAAAGCTAGTGCTGAAAACGTTGACCTTAACTTACCCCATCAAAATCATTGGAAAAAGTTTGTTTTTTCTTTTTGTGTGTACTTTCACATTTTTAGATACAATGAAAATGTGAAAAATTAAAGTGTAAATTTGGCTACCTAATGAAGTGGCCAAAAAGAAAGGACAAATCGAAGAGAACGAATAAACTACAAATCAAAAATAGGGGAATTACTGCATACTCTCCATATATTACCCTAAAGTTCTTCTTTGCATCTTTAAATTAGTCCCAAGAATAATTTTTCTTACTGGAGAAAATTAATTATATATTTAGCTCCTGCTCCTCTATTAGTGAATCAGGAAGCTAGACAACATTGTAAACCTGGCAATGATTGTTTCCATTATCTTCTGTTCCCTGATTGTGTCTTATATCTTATTCTCTTGCTGCCATATCCTTCTCCTGAGACTGCATTATAAGTTTTCTGGTTTACTTTGTAACTAATCTTCTCAAAACTCGGCTGCTTGTTTTTTTCTTTTTGTTTTGATTTTTCTCCTTTAAGAATGGTTTTTCTTTTAACATAGAAACTAGCTAATCAGATAAAGCCCTTATGGGAGCTAATGGTATCATTGATTTCTACTTTGTTCTTGAGAATGGCTAGAACTTTCGCTAAAGGTAACATGTCCATTTAGAGGGACTTTGGGCAACTCACTTTTCCGTATCTGGGCTTTAGTTTCTTCTTTTGGAAAATGAGGTAATTGGGACACTATCAGCTCAATATTCCTGTGGTTTTTAAACTTTTCCTATAAAAAGCTGACTTTAAAGATATTTCTCTTATAATCTGAGTCACAGATATCCTAAAAGTATAAATTTAAGACCAGGCAAGAAAACAGGATGAGAAGGCCCTGGAGGAAGAGGGTCTTTTCTACCCCTTCTATCATACCCTGTATGTAGCTGCTAATTCTGCTTGTCTGTAAGACTGTACCTGAAAGGAAACTATGCATTTACTTCTGTAGAAATTTGAAACAAAAGGTCAATATTCATTGAAAAACTTGGCTATATTTTGTTGACTAGAAACATTTTTCAAGTGAAAGACATTTGGGACTACATTGGCTCTTTAGCACGCATTTCTTTTTCTTCTTCCCCTTTTTCTCATCCTACCTTTATTGTCTTATCCTGATGAGTAAACCATGCCTGTAGGAAGTCAATTCAGGGGTGGATCATGAACAAGTTGCACATTTACAACTGGACAGCAAACAGAAGAATCATGCTATTGGTGGGTTTCTAAAACAGGCCAAATTGGGAATTCCAGGATCTGACAGTATTTTATTTAGTATTTCAGCATGCATCATTTTCCTGTCACAAACATTTTCTCTTTAATTCCAGTATACAGTGTGGCTGCTTTTCAGACTGAGTTCTTTCAAAACAGTACAATTATGCCGGATACAGATTAACCTTTTTAAAAGCATACTCATTTAGCAGAGGTTTTTTCTGTCTGCTTCTGATAAAGTTTTATAGTGATCTGCTTTGCATAGCTGTTATCCTTTTCTGAGTTGCTGCTAACAACCATAACAACTTCTACAGAAATTATCTCTTGGTTCCTTCTACAGTAAATAAAGGTTCTTATCAGGTAAGTTTTCTTTTTTTTTTAGCACATTTTCATTATTAATCATTCAGTCATTAAGATCAGGTAAATAGAGTTGCCTTGCTATTTATAAAAGGATAACTAACACTCTTATTTAGATTACAGATCAGATTGCTTAGCCTATTTGGGATCTATCTACAAATGCATTCTTAAGTGATTCTTTCTTTCCAGTAGAAAGAATCCTTTCTGATCTTTACCTAAAGAAATAACCAGAAATTTTTACGGCCTATGGTGACAGTCAATGGGAACTTGTAACTATGTGAAAACCAACCCAGTACTAAAGCCTCCTTTAATAGTCATAGCCTTCTTGAGAACTCTGGTGTAACTTCATGAAGACTCAGGGGATTCTACCTTGCAAAATCCTAGGCGCTATAATCAGGTTAATTGTAAATCAATAGCATGGAAGTAGCAAATGCAGTGTCTCAGCTCAGCTCAAAGGTTCGAACTTTTACAAATTTTATATGAATATTGCATTAACAATGATTCTCATGGTTCCCTCTCAATGCAGTGCTCACCCATCACTCTCCATTTGTAAGAAGACACAGTCATTATTATGAAAGATAAATGACTTTACATAGTAATCTTAACCCATACTTTGGAGCAGTTGATTCTCACAAGTTTTATCTGATAAACTGTTCCTCTTTTGGATGCTTCATGTGCTATGATAAGCATTCCACTTACTGAATATTTCAATGTCTCCATATGAATCAACTTACTCCCTCTGATTTTCAGTGCTGAGCGTATTTAGCAGAACTCTGTATGTCCTTGTAACATTAGTATGTTAGATAAGAAACAAGACTATACAAATATCTGAAAAAGCCAATATAGATAAGGCACAGATATCCTAATCAGAAAATAGATATAAATCATTGTAAGGTAAAAGAAAATGTAGAATGTCACCATACAATATTTTAACCTTAGTTAAAGAAATAGAAGTACTATAGAAAAAAAAGTACAGAAACTCAAAACGTGGTGGATACTTACTCCAAGATATCTACTTCATTGGTTTATTCCTTAGTTTGGTGTCAAGCGCATCTAACCCAATTTTCTTCTGAATGTCTCTAACGTTAGTCCTGCCCAACAAATATTACCAATATAAAGTAAGTTTTAATCAGTCAATAAGAATAACATCAGTACCAACAAATCAAAGAACAAAATATAGCAATGGACAAATTACGAAAGAAAAATATGGAAAAAATGATGCAACCTCACTATTCAATCTGGCAAAAGAAGTAAAGCATGGTAATCTTCGATGTTTAAGAAGTTGTGGAGCACTAGCAAGTCCCATACAATTAAAGTAGTGCGTTAATTAATAGAACTTGCCTTAATGGCAATTTGGCAAAGTTTAATACTTTAAAGCAGTGATTTTCTAGAAATTTATCCTAAGAGAAAATCAGAAAGGAATTGCAAGATTAATCTATATAGATATTCATCATAAGTGTTCATTGTAATAGTTTTTTAAAATAGCAAGAATTTACAGGCCCAATTATGGGAGATTGATTAAATAAATAACAGTATATTTATATTATAAAATAATGTGATACCAATAAATTTTTTTGAGTTACATTTAAGGGAAATGATTGTGATATATTGTTAAGTAGAAAATCAGGTTATAAATACACTTTTACTGAAAAAATTATAAAAAGATTATATATCTATATGTTTATATCTCTAAAAAAGTATATATGCCAAAATAGTAACAATATTAACAAATATTATTAAAATAAAATAGCAACCATGATACAATTGGTTATCTTTGGATGCTGGGATGAATGATTTTCATTTTCTTCTTTATATTTTTCTGTAATTGACATCTACAAGTCTGTTTCATGCTATTAATATAACCAATTTATTGGAGACTTGAGATTTTCTTTTAATTTAATTCATGTTATCTATTATGTATTGCTTTTAAGATATGTAGCCTTAAAAATTCACACATTTGAATGCTTTAATTTTGTAATCTTCAAGTATATTTGAGATTTTAAAATATTTTATTACCATAGAATATCTATTTTAAGAAAACATTAAAATACAACTAAATTTAAAGAATGAGAAAGGTCTGTAATCTTACCACCCCACGTTGATTGCACCTACTTTTCTTTTTAGGCATATAGCCTCTTCTTATATTGGGTATGTGCATGTGTGTGTGTGATGCACATTTTCACTTTTAAAAACTCAAAGTCACACATCAAGATAGTATAATATTTTCATTTAATTATTTGTCACAAACATTTTCTACATATTAAATCTTATCAGCATCATATTTAATAATCGCTTAATGTTTCTTTAGTATGGATGAATAGTATTTATTTAGTGAATCTTATTGTATATTTAATCTGTTGCTATTTATTTAATGTTATAAATAACACTACAAAATATTTTTGTAATAATCCCTTGGCACATACATAATCTCCTTAGTATAAATCCATATATTATTTAAAAGGTCATGCAAAATTCCATACCTTTGATGAATACTGACACATTCTCTTCAAAAAAAAAAGACTGCACTAACTTATGGTTTCACAAATTACAGATGACAATCTTTATTTCCTTCACCTTTAGCAGTAAAGAATATTGTTATTTCTTAAAATGCTTTGCTAGTTTGATGAAAGAAAAATATTGTGATTTAGTTTTATTAATGTAATTTCTTTGGCACAGCCCATCATTTTTTAAAAAATTTATTGGCCATTTAATTTTCTTTTTTCCTGTTTTGACTGTTCTTGTTCTTTGCCAATTTTTGTGGAGCGGTCATCTGTACCTTATTTGATGTCTAAGAGCTCTTTTTACATTGAGGATAGAAATCTTACTCTAGGATATATTTATTCTGCATGGACTTTTTCTAGTTTGTCATTTGCTTTTCAGTTTTGTGATTGCTATTACACTTAACTATTGCCATTTCATATCTGCAAGTTTCTTCATCTGTATGCTCTCTAATTGTTTTTCAATGATTAGTCATACATGAGCAGCAGAGAAGAGCTGTTACTTCACCTAACATATTCGATTCTTATCTGTAAATTCCTTACCATCCTTCATGCATATGCTTTATTGTGGTATTATTTTTCAGACATTATCTCTAAACAAATAGAATGTCCAAAATCTATCTATAGCAGCATGATTTTCTGTTAGAAGGCATTTTTAATTCTGTCAAGCAGTTCCATATAAAGTAAGGGATAAGCCAGACACATAGAATGGAAATAAGAAAACTAGAGAGCTGATAAGTAGACTCATACTGCCCTTGCTGTGGTTTCCTGAAAACCTTATATCAAATTCATGGCGGGAGCTGAACCACATGCTGTGTCCCTTGTCAGACATTCTTTTCCAAAAAGGATATCTAATAACTTTATGAACGTGTGTGCAGAAGAATAATTGCAAGCCCTTTGGGGTTTTTCCACCAAGACTTTCGGTATCCAGTGTCTCACTTTCAGATTATAAATCTGCCCCTGAAACTTGCACTTTGGAGGGTGCAACTGAACTGAGAAGCAATGAGAAGGATTAGTGGATTCCTTTCTCTCCCTGTGTAGTAATAAGATATAAGCTCTATCCACAGGCTTCTGAAGCCTAACTAGTTTACAACAGGACAGAAATTATACCTTTAGGATTTACATGGGTGCATCCATTCACGGATCCTATGCACAAACATTACCTAAATACTTATGATACAGCTCCTGCTGTCGTACGGCTTTAAAATGCCAAACTCTGTGAATAAAGTGTAAAACCAAGTATTTTTAAGGTGGAATTACCTAGTTCAGCTGTCATATGGGGAAACATGCTCAAAGATCTGAAGTGACTTGCCTGAGGTAATACTGAATTAGTGATTCTTTCACAATCACTATTACTATGAGGCAGAGATGCTTAGAATGTAGAAAACAATAAACAGATGTGGACACCCTAAAGTAGGCCATAGTAGTATGATTTAAGGTAGGCCCTTGCCTTGATCTCCTCAGTGATACAATGTATAAAATTCTACAAGTATAATCCTCTAAAATGAGGACTAATTCAAGGTGTTATTTGGGATATCTGAGATTAAAGTCCTATGTGAAATGAGAATGATCCAGATAGAGGAGAAAATAATCAAGGAAGAAACTTTATTGACTTGGCAATACTATGAGAGATCAGATTGAAATATACAGGATTTCATACATAATACACCACACAACAGTTTAAATGTTGAGGTGAAGTAAGACATCTGTTGGTACTTCTTGGAGGACTCAGTGGTAGAAAGAGCAACTTCGGATTCCAGTTCTTTTATTGTATTCTCACTACACTGTGTGACACATTTAATTATAAAACAGAAAGGGCCAGTACTAACAAAATATTAATTTGAAGCACCATTTTAGTATTAATTCAGAGGAATTATTCATCTGTGAAGATCCACAAGCCTCTTTACAGTATCCTCTTTCATTTATTTATTTATTTATTTAAAAAAATTTTTTTGAGTCGGTGTTTCGCTCTTGTTGTCCAGGCTGGAGTGCAATGGCTCAATCTCGGCTCACCACAACCTCCGCCTCCCGGGCTCAAGAGATTCTCCTGCCTCAGCCTCCCGAGTAACTGGGACTACAGGCATGTGCCACCACGTCCGGCTAATTTTGTATTTTTAGTAGAGATGGGGTTTCTCCATGTTGGTCAGGCTGGTCTCGAACTCCCGACCTCTGATGATCCACCCACCTTGGCCTCCCAAAGTGCTGGGATTACAGGAGTGAACCACCGCGCCTGGCCTACAGTATCCTCTTTCTTAAATCAGGTGTAGAATATTCAAAATGCAAGGACTTTTAGAGATAATTTAGTCTACCCTTTTCATCTTACAAGAGAGAAAATAGAGGTCCAGAAAAAGGAGATGACTTACATGAAGTCATTATGCGGCAGTTAGGTGGACTTGAACTCCAGACTTCTGGCTCTCAGGTCAGTGATTGTGTGCCTACCACTCTGCCTCTCACCAAGCTACTTTTCAGCTCTAAATTGAGTACTGTTTCAAACTGGATAAAGCCACCTCCTTATGTCAGGATCTTTAGAAAAGCCACATGCCCAAGATTCCTTCCTTTCTTCTACTTTCTAACATTTTCTTTCTTTCTCCCCATGCGTTCCCTCTCCGTCCCTTCCTTTCCTTTGTTTTCCTTTCAATAAAGAGTGATATCATTGGGAAGTAAGAACATAACAATAACAAGACAGTATTTGTTGAGCCAACTTGGTGCTAGTTGTTCTTAAAGTTCGTGTTTTATTATTATAATGGGAGCTCCATTTGGTGACTGCAGTGGGAGTAAGAAAGGTATTTTTCTGATATTAGGTGGAACTGTTTTGTAGGAATGATTTACAACAATACATTTTTAGGTTGGGGACCCTGTTACTTAAAGCATATCTGTATCACACGATAGTACACACACATGAACACACACACAAATGTTTTTAGGAAGATGACGATATAAATTGACTGTGTAGGTAATAAATTAATATTTCTCCTTAAGTGAAATTGTATTTTCTAAAATTAGCACTTGCTTAAGCCTATTTACCTTTAGGAACCATTTTTCAGATGAGTGCATACTTGAATTGCAGAATTGTATGATCCTAAAATTACAGATTATGAAATAAGGTCCTGAGGGTATGTCATGGCATTTTCTTTCCACTGCATGCTGGTGCATAAATTCTCTACCACCATATCTCTTTGTTTTCCTAAAGAATGATCCCCTTGCCATTTTCGGTTGGATTGAGAACTAGAGGTACTGGCAAGCTAAACTCACATGTTGTTTTCTCGTGTAGTACAAATAACAAAACAGAATATTTAAATGAACCATTTCATCATTATTTTTGGAAACTCTGGAATCAAAAATATTGCTTCAAGCTTGTTTCATTCAAAATGTGTTAAATTCAAAGGGAAATGTGTGAGATAGCAAGATGGGGCTAAGACACGCTAAAGGAATAGGCACTGGTTTTTCTTCAGTTCACAGAGAGTAATACCAGTTACCATAACTTGAATAAAAACAGCACTGTAATTAATAAAAAGAAATGTCTTTCTTGGAACCTAGAATTGACTATGGTGTCCATCTTATGAGTGTTTGCTTTGTCAGATTCTAAAACAAAATGTGTTACAAAAGCAGCAGTAAAGACAAATCAAGTGTCTACATTTAAGAGCTAAACAAAAATTTCACATTTGTGTAGTGCTTTACAGTTTTTAAAAGCAATTCCAAAATTATTCGTCATCTTATTGGAGCCTTATGATACCCATGTGAGACAGATAACATGGGTCATTTTTTTTGTAGGCAGCGTAAGTATCTTTGTTTTCTAGACAGTGTAACTGAGGTCCAGAGACACTGAAGCAATTCATAGTAAGTGGCTATAACAGAACTAGAATCTAAGTTCTTTCACCTGTGAATCAGTATATTTTCTAGTATGATTTTTATTTTTTGAATTAAGAACAAATCCTCATTCTCGATGCTTTCATGTTTCACCTGCACAAATTACTAGAAATAATGACATTATTAGGAATGGCACACAAAATTCTGTAGTTCAAAATATTTAATGTAGGTGTCCTATTAAGTAGAAGCCACAACTTTTCATCAGAAAAAGTTCATCATAAAGCTATCATACTGTATCAGTACATTATTGCACTGCTATTTAGAAATACCTGAGACTGGGTTAACTATAAAGAAAAGAAGTTTAATTGGCTCATGGTTCTGCAGGCTATACAGGAAGCATGATGCTGGCATCTACTCAGCTTCTGGGGAAGCCTCAGGAAACTTACAAGCATGGTGTAAAATGAAGAGGGAGTGAGCACTTCACATGGCCGGAGCAGGAGGAAGAGAGTGAGGGGTGAGGTGCTACACATTTTTAAACAACCAGACCTCATGATAACTCACTCACTATCATGAGAACAGCACCAAGGGGTTGATGCTAAACCACATATGAGAAACCACCTCCATGATCCAATTGCTTCCCACCAGGCACCACCTATAGCACTGGAGATTATAATTGAACGTGAGATTTGAGTAGGGACACAGATCAAACCATTATATTTCAATAGCTTTTTGGATACAAGTGGTTTTGGCTACACGGATTCATTCTATAGTGGTCAGTTCTGAGATTTTAGTGCACTCATCACCAGAGCATTGTACACTGTACCCAATATGTAGTCTTTTATCCCTCACCCCCGCCCAACCTCCCTGAGTCCCCAAAGTCCATTATATCACTCTGTATGTCTTTGCATCCTCATAGCTTAACTCCCACTTATAAATCAGAACATACAATATTTGGTTTTCCATTACTGAGTTACATCACTTAGAATCATGGCCTCCAACTCCATCCAATTTGCTGCAAAAGAAACTATTTCATTCCTCTTTTTGGCTGAGTACTATTCCATGGTGTATACACACCACATTTTCTTTACTCATTGGCCAGTGGGCACTTATGTTGTTTCCATATATTTGCAAGTGTGAATTGTGCTGCTATAAACATGCATGTGCATGTGTCTTTTTCATATAATGTCTTCTTTTCCTTTGGGTAAATACCCAATAGTGGGACTGCTGGATTGAATAGTAGATTTACTTTTAGTTATTTAAGAAATCTCCATACTATATTCCATAGGGGTTTATACATGTATTTTTATCGGCCTCAGAATGCAAGGTAAACTTGAATTATTTCTGCCATGGTCTGAATGTTGGTGTTCCCCCAGTGTCATTTGTTATAATCTAACTCCCAAGGAGATAGTAGTAAGAGATGGGGCCTTTGGGATATGATTACATCATGAATGTGGAGCTCTCACGAATGGGCTTAGCATCCTTGTAAAAGGGCTTGGGGGAACCTGTTTGCAACCATCCTGCCCCCCAACCTTTTGCCATGTGAGGATATAGCAAGAAGACACAATCTTTGAAGCAGAGAACAAGCCTTCACCAGACACCAAATCTGCTGGTGCCTTGATCTTGGACTTTCCAGCTTCTAGAACTGGGATTAGTATATTTTTGTTGTTTATAAACTATCTAGTCTAAGGTATTTCACTGTAGCAGCCCAGACTTAGACAACTGCTTTAAGTTACCCCATGTAACATACAACAAATACACAGATTTGGATAACTAGAGTGAAATAGAGTTTGAAAATGAGGAACCATAGAAGAGATAAAGTAAAGTAGAGGGAGAGGGAGACGAAGAGGGAGAGGGAGAGAGTGTGTGTGTCTTAATAGCCTATGACATAGCAGAAATTGTCAGGGATGAATTAACAGTTCTGCCAAGAATAATAAGTAGAAAATAAAAGTTTGAAATTAAGAGTGCACAAGTCCAAGATCCTCCACCCTTCTTTTTGAATGCCCACTTGAGATTCAGGAACAGCTATCTAGAGATTCAACTGCTTATATATTAACTGCCTAGTTGATTAAAAAGAGTAGGTGCTATTCTTGAGTTAGGATAATCACTGAAAATGAAACATTTCTGAGCTGGGTAACAGGGAATGGAACTATAATAGATCCATGGTGTGAAAGGGGAAGTGAAAAGCACACTTTCAGCTATTATTGTTAGAAAGTATGTTGGGTCTTAGGAGCAAAGGCATTTGTAAATTTGATAAAGTTTGTAATATTTAAAAAGACAAAAAGGTTCACTTTGGGCTCACTCAGCCAGAACAACGGCAGGGAAAGGAAAAAGCTCAATTCTTAATTTGCTCCCATAGCATAATGTATTTCCCCTATCACCTCTTAATGTTTTATTGTGGCATTCTGTTTATTTTTCTGCCATTCTTAATGGAGTAAAAAATCTGTGGGGGCTGAAACTTTCTGTATTGTTCTCTGCTTCATCCCTAATGCCTTGCATAGTGTCTGGCAAAGAAAAATATTTCAAATATATTTGTTGATGGAAAGAAGAGAGGAAGTAAACAAAGAAAGGTGAGAAGATGCGAAGGTAGGAGGAAGGGAAAAAGGGAGCAAGGGACAGACCCAGAGAAGAAAGGAATTAACCAGAGTTGATTTTATTATACTAAACTACATTTATGCAATACATCTGCTTAAATTCTATTCCTGATTAGAATGTAGACCAAACAGTATTTAAATATTATGCCATGTGCACTTTTATGTGTGCATGTTATGCTTCCATAAAGGGTTAAAATGTGTCTTTGAAAAAATCCTACAGTGAACTCAAATTTTTACAGACTCAGAGTTGACACTTTTTATTGAATGAATTTTCCCAGCTGTCACCTTAAACTTCAAGTTTTTGCCCTTAATGCAGGCATACCTCAGAAATTCTGTGGTTTGGTTTCAGATTACTGCAATAAAGCCACTATCACAATAAAGCAAATTATCACAATAAGTGAGTCACTCCAACATTTGGTTTCCCAGTACATTTAAAAGTTAGGTTTAAACTATACTGTAATCTATTAAGTAGGCCATAGCATTATTAAAAAAGAAACAATGTGAATGTCTTAATTTTAAAATACTTTACTGCTAAAAAGTGCTAAGGATCATCTCAGCCTTCAGTGAATCACAATCTTTTTGTTGTTGGAAGGCCTTGCCTCGGTGTTGTTGGCTGCTGATTGATCAGGATGGTGGTTGCTGAAAGTTAAAGCTGCTGTGACAATTTCTTAAAATAAGACTACAATGAATTTTGCTTCAACAGTTAACTCTTCCTTTCTCAAAAGATTTCCCTGTAGCATGCGATGCTGTTTGATAGCATTTTATCCACAGTAGAACTTCTTTCAGACCTTTCAAACCCTGCCACTGCTTTTTCAACTAAGTTCATGTGATATTCTAAATTCTTTGTTGCCATTTCAAAAATGCTCATGGCATCTTGACCAGAAATAAATTCCACATTGAACAACCACTTTCTTTATTCATCCGTAAGAAAAAATCACCTCCGTATCCACTCAATTTTTATCATGAGATTGCAGGAGTTCAGTGACATCTTCAGGCTCCACTTTCTTCTTTTTGTTTTTTGTAACAGGGTCTTGCTCTGTTGCCCTGGCTAGAGGGAAGTGGCATGATCACAGCCCACTGCAGCTTCAACCTGTCAGGCTTAAGTGATCCTCCCCCTCAGCCTCCTGAGTAGCTGGAACTACAGGAGTGCATCCCCACACCCAGTTAATTTTTTTTTTTTTCTGTAGAGCTGGATTTTTACTGTGTTTCCCAGGCTGGTTTCGAACTCCTGGTCTCAGGTAATTCTCCCACCTCAGCCTACCAAAGTAATGGGATTACAGGCGTAAGCCACTGCACCCAGCCTGGCTCCACTTCTAATTCTAGTTTCCTTGCAATTTGTACCACATCTGCAGTGACTTTCTCCACTGAAGTCTTGAACTCCTCAAAGTCATTCATAAGGGTTAGAATCAACTTCTTCCAAACTCCTGTAAATGATATTTTGACATCCTTCTATCAATCACCAATATTTTAAATGCCATCTGAAATGGTAAATCCTTTCCAGAAACTTTTCAATTTGCTTCACCCAGATTCATCAGAGGAATTACTATTGATGGCAGCATTAGCCTTACAAAATGTATTTCTTAAATAATAAGACTTGAGAGTCAAAATTACTCCTTGATTCTTGGGCTGCAGAATGGAAGTTGTGTTAGCAGGCATGAAAACAAAATTAGTTTCCTTGTACATCTCCATCAGAGCTCTCGGTTCACTAGGTATATTGCCAAAAAGCAGTAATATTTTGGAAGAAGTCTTTTTTTCTGAACAGTAGGTCTCAAGAGAGGGCTTAAAATATTCAGTATTTGGTGCTACAAACAGATGGGCTGTTTTCAGGCTTTGTTGCTCCATTTTCAGAGCACAGGCAGAGTAGATTTAGCATAATTCTTAATGGTCCTGGGATTCAGAATGGTTGATGAGCATTGGGTTCAACTTAAAGTCACCAGGCACATTAGCCCCTAACAAGAGGGTCAGCCTGTCCTTTGAAGCTTTGAAGCCAGGCATTGACCTTTTCCTTTCCAGCTATGAAAGTCATAGATGGGATCTTCTTTCAGTACAAGGCTGTTTCATCTACATCTTCATCTGTTGTTTAGTGTAGCCACCATCAACAATTATCTTAGGTATATTTTCTGTATAATTTGTTGCAGCACTTACTGATTTTCCTCATACTTTTATGTTGTGGAGATGGCTTCTTTCCTTAAACTTCATGAACCAACCTCTGCTAGCTTCCAACTTTTCTTCTGCAGCTTCCTTACCTCTCTCAGCCTTCATAGAACTGAACAGAGAGAGTTCGGGCCTTCCTCTGGATTAGACTTTAGTTTAAGGCAATATCGTAGCTGGTTTTATCTTCCATCTAGACCACTAAAACTTTCTTCATATCAGAAATAAGGCTGTTTTACTTTCTTATCATCTGTGTGTTCACTGGGATAGCACTTCCAATTTTCTTTAAGAACTTTTTCTTTGCATTCGTAACTTTGCTAACCGGTGCAAGAGGCCTAGCTTTCAGCCTATCACTGCTTCCAACATGCCTTCCTCACTACGCTTAATCATTTTGAGCTTTTGATTTAAAGTGAGGGACATGTGACTCTTCTTTTCACCTGAAAAATTGTAGGTCATTTTCAGGTTATTAATTGGTCTAATGCTCTCCTTCGATGTAAAAAGAATCATTCTGCCTTTTAAAATGGGAAAATAAAGGCAAATATGTTAAATAGCTCATCCAAGAATATAGCCAGAATTAGAAATATTAAGTGGGATTAAAAAGCTTCCAAACTCAAATGCTGTAGTCAGACCACGATAGTAGCTCTCTTGTCATTATAGCTATGAGAAAAAAAAGTGTCTGTTGGCTTTCTGTTTTGATATTAGAGAAGATTGTTAGTATTTACTCTATAGATATATAAAATGGAAATGCTATTTTTAGCCATATCTCATTAATTATTTGGAAATGAAAAGGAGAAAACATAAGATAAAGTTGTAAAGAAAACAGTGTTGATATAAACCGATTATAGAAGAAAAATAATATTGTTTCACCATGCAGTTATGTTAAAAAGTATTTAGCAAAATTCACTGGACATATGTGTTAGTCTGGTTTTGTGTTGTTATGGAGGAATACCTGAGGCTGGGCAATTTATGAAGAAAAGTGGCTTATTTTGTCTCACAGTTCTACAGACTATACAGGAAGTGTGGTGCTGGCATCTGCTTCTGGAGAGGGCCTTAGGAAGCTTCCAGTCATTGTGGAAGACAAAGGGGGAGCAGGCACAGCACATGGTGAAAGTGGGAGCAGGAAAGAGAGGGGGAGAGGTGCCACACTGTTTTAAACAAGCAGATCTCTGAGAAAGAACTCACTCATTACCATGGAGAGGGCATCAAGCCATTCGTGAGGGATCTGCCCCCACGACTTAAACTCCTCAGGCCCAACTCCAACATTGGGAATCACATTTTAACATGAGATTTGGGAGGGGACAAACATCCAAACCATATCAATATATTGTATATTTTATTTAGGCTCTACGATAAGTAGTTCAGGAAGATTAGGGAAAGTCTACTGTTGTAAAGTAAATGAAAGATTAGCTAAATTCCCAAACAGAAGAAGAGTAGAAAATCAAATCATACATTTAAAGATAAAGATTTTTGTCTCTGCACAATCTTTTATTGGAAATCATTGTGAAGGCTTGCCTGTAATGACATCAACTGCTATGGTCATACATCCACTTATGTGAAATAAAGATAAATCTTTATGCTTAAATAGTTTTGAAGGTGTTTGTGCCATATATTTATTTATGATTCATTTCAAAGTTGCAAGAAAGAGTTGTAACTAAAGTATTATATAAATTCATATAGGCCACTTTGCTCATAAGGAGGCAGAATTAAATGTCTTTAGTAAAAGTGGATTGAGAAATAGAAATATATTAAAGATATGCAAAGAAAATTGAGAATGCTGATTAGTTAAAATGATTCAATTTAAAATAAGTATTGTAGTTAAGATAGAAATGCAGCATCAGAACCTCAGCAAAAATATAAAATAGATGGACTTTCTTTTTGAAACTCTCCTTTCCCATCAACTTCTATATCTTCATGCTGCTCTGGCCCCTTCTATGAGAGACAAACACTACTAATGTGATATTGATTGAATGGATTAACTCCCCAGGGACATTTGCATTTTAAAAGGCCACCATAGAAAGGGCCATATTCAACCCAAAGGAAGACTGGCAAATATGACCAAGTTTAACATGTATCCCCGTCAATTAAAGATATATTGTAGTTTTCTGTTTTGTGCTTTTAAATTCTAGGAATTATAATTTTGGTTTCACTTAGTTTCTCATGGCCACATACTTTGAGCCTCATGCTTACATGAGGTTCGTAGATCATTAATTTAGAACTATCACCTTCGCATGACATTCTTTGGAATATTTCTTATATTCACTGGACTGTGAGCTCCTTAAGGGTACTGACTCTTCCTTATTCATTTTTGCATTAGAAGTTTATGACACATTCTGCAAACAAGAAAAACTCAATAAATGCTGGTGGAACAACTAAATGCATTAATAAGTAGAGACTTGTCTACATACCTTATAGACACTCAACACAGTGTCACACAGCAGAATTTAACAGAATATATATCATAAAATGCCTAACAAGTATTAACACTGTATATTAAGACTGTTACAATTAATCATATATGTATGTATATTTGCATATGTGTACATCTCCCCTACTAATGTATGAGATCTTTAAGAAGAGAAAGCATATTTTGTTCATCTTTGTAATTCTTAATCACAGTGCCTGACACACAATAGGTGCTCAATTCACTTTTGTTGATTAAATCATTTATAGGTTATATAGATAAGTAAAAAACTAAGATATAATCAATCTGTCTTTACCTCATGATCACTTCTTATTCTTTTCCAAATGAAAGTTTTTTTTTCTATTTTCTTGGAAAGTATGACACTACTGTTAAGGACTATTAGCTGATTTGAAAATGTATACCCAAATGACAGTAATCAGTGGTGTTGTGTCAACTATGGGGGCAAGAACAGGAAGTAAGGGCAGAGTTTCTACTCACCTCCTTGAAATATTTTATTTTATTTTATTTAGTTTAATATTCTCACCAATTATCCAGATACAATGAAGTTATATGTGGTCAACACTATTTTAAAATTTAAAATGTGTACAAAATGAAAGATATATCTAAGAGGCAGAAATTATCAGCAGGTATCCTATAATCCCAAAGCTGACTATAAACAATATGAGTTAATGATGCAACTCTGTGTGATGAATGATGAGGTGATCCTAGTATACATTAACAGAAGTTATAATTGTTCTTTCTATATTTATGTCTGACTACCTACCCATCTACCGGTCAAAATTTCCAACAATCTTGTGAGTTTTATTGTATTTCTACCTTCAATATATTGGTGGGCAAACCAGACTCACTAGGTTAAATAACTTGCTCAAGTCACACAGCTATGAAGTTCACTTTCAACTTAGGTCATGATGCCTCAGAATTCATAATTAGACACACACAGACATACACATGTGCACATATACACACTTTTAACAAAATGTATACATGATCATTTTGAAAGTTAAAACAACAAAAATGTATGTAAAGAAAAAAAACCCTGAAAACTCTATCTTAAACCTTCCTTCTGTCTTTACCATGTCCACATCCCAAATCTCAATCCCCCAAGGTAACCACTGCTGTTTCTGTATATTGTTGTATATCTTTTTTTCTAATAATGAAACACATTGATGTATAGATACAAAGTGACAGAAATATATAAGTACAGAAATACAGAGTAGACAAAATTTGTATTTTTTCACAAGGGGGACAATATCATATATTGTTGTTCAACTTGTTTTGTGGATGCTTTTCCTTATCAATGTACACAAATCAGCTGCAGTCAATATTGTTAATTACTTACTGTTATAATCTCCATCTTACAAGTTCTAAGAACAGGGTTTAGGTGCATGTACATGGGCTCAGAAGATTTGGCTTCAATATTTAGGCAAAAGGATTCACTGACTTCTCCAAAGGCATAGAAGAAATGCAGTGAATAAGCAAAAAACTTATTCATCACTATCTCCCATTGTTCAATAACATGTGCCATCTAGAGCAGTCCGTAAGCCTCTCCAATGTTCTCCTGTACAAAGCCTACTTGTTGCCTGAAACTCTGTGCTTTGGTTCATGCTGCTTCTTGTGTCAGGAATAACATCCCTGGTTCTTCTCCACATGTTCAAATTGTACCTATTTTTCAAAGAGAAGTCCAAGTCTCATTTCAATACTGGAGATTTTCCAATTAGTCCCATCCCTTCCTTATATCCCATACCATGTTAGGCAGAATTCTAAGTATAGTCACTCAATATTCTTGTCCCCTGGTTATTCAATCAAACGTTAATCTAGTTATATTTCTGAAGGGGGTTTGAAGATGTAATTAAAATCTCAAACCAATTGATCTTAAGATATGGAGAGTAACTTGGAGGGCCTGGCAAAATCAGGTGAGCTCTTTAAAAGCAGAAAATTTTCTCCAGCTGGTTATAGAAGGGGAAGTCAGAGATTCAGAGTACAAAGAGGGATTTGATGTGCCATTGCTGGCTTGAAGCTGGAATTGACAATATCAGAATAGAATACTGAAAACTTCTACAATTTGAGAGGAGCTAAACAATTCATGTTGTCTTAAGCCATAAATTTGTGACATTTGGTTATCCAGCAACACCATAGGATGGTCGTGAATCAAATCAACACTTGACTATATTACTTTATTTAGATAATGTATGTGAAAATAATTAAACACTGATATTCTTAGATTTTTTTCTATATGATAGTCTTATCTCCTTAGTACACTTTTAAGCTCTTCTATAGCAGAGACCATGTTTTATACGGAAAAAAAAATAATTATAATCTTTCCCACTGAGCTAGGCACATCACTGATACTTAATAAATAATTGACAAAGTGAACATACTATAAACAAAATGTCCAGTTCATTAGTCTTTTCTTTGATTCCTGAAATATCGTGAGAGAAGCTGCTTGTATACTTAGCTATCTGTCATGAAACTATCTTTATAAAAAAGCAAATACTTTAATTTGAAAGACCATGTATTACTAGGTAATATTCATTATAGTAACAAATTCATCTGTTTCCTAAAGAATTAACATGTGCTAGCTTAATAAATGCCATAATTAAGGTTCACATGGATGCTGTAGATGTTATTATTGTGCTTGTTACCGAGGCAACCATATGTACTATGTTCAAAAAGGTTGAAATTTTTCCCCTCCTAAGTGAGTGAAAAAGAAAAAAAAACTTACTTAAAAACCTATTTAGAAAGGAACAACCTGGCATTTTTAAAAGCTGGTATTTCACTTCATTTTATCAAAAGTCATTTCAACCCAAAATGTCAGATTCAAAAGCACCTACTTTTTAATCAATCCATTTATTTATTTTTCAGGGATTGCTTTTTGGTAGTTTTTCTGTGGCTCTAGAGCTTTATTTTTATCTCTTTATGTCATCCTCCCACATCAGAGAAAACATCACATTCATCTACATTACTCATTAGAAAATACAACAAGTATTTTGGTATTGTGGCATTATTACATACAGTCATATCATAAAACAAACTCTGTATATTCTAGTGATGATATTTACTAATTTTGTTCAGACAAGCAAGTCACCATGTAAATATTTGGGAATTTTTTTCATTGTTTTCATAATTATATTGAGTCATTGATAAATAACATACTTTACTTCCATTATCAAACACTTAAGCAAAGAATATTTTGAGAAAAAGACAACAAGCTTTGCACAAGGTGAGAGGAAATTTGACTGGTTTATTGTGTTTTTTCTAGGGGAAAATATGCATACAGACAAAGGGAACACAGTAGATACCATCTATTTAGATTCTCAAAAAAATCTTTGACAAAAATCCATATCTTCAAAGTCTGTTAAAAACAAAACAAAGTTAAACAAACAATTAACAAAACAAACAAACCACTTTCACCACACAATAGATAGTTTGCTTCAATTTAGGAAAGAAGTAGGCATTTCTAAAACAGAGAATTACAAATAGTGAGTTTCCCCAGGGATCTGGGTAGTTAACGTCTTACAAATGATCTCGAGGTAGTCTTCAAGCTGGAAGATGTCCTTAAGTTCTTCTGGGCAGTTAAAGGGTGGAGGGATGTAGGAAGGTGTAGAAAGGCCCCAGCGACTGTGCAAAATGGCAGCGTGGCTTAGTGTGAGGGAACGTTCTCAGGGAATTATTACTTAAACTATACCAGAAGGAAACCCAAGAGAGATTCTGAGAGCCAAGAGAAATTGTTCCCTGAATACATCTGCCTAGTGCGTTGTTGAGGCAAAAAGAAAAAGAAAAAGAAAACTATGTACTTCATTAAGAAAGGAGTGAAGGAGGTAGAAAATAAAAATCATCCACCCTTTGATTAAAAATTATTGTTGCAACATTAAACAATTATGATCAGTGAACTAATGACAAAAAGCAAAGGAATAAAAGGACATAATAAGGGGTTGAGCAGATTTTTTTTAAAAAAATTAAAACTAATAAGAGGTAACTAAGCTGAGGACATAATTTACATTTTTCCAATTTTAATTTATTGAATTCCCAAATACTAGAATGAATGAAACTGATGAAACTTGAGAAAAGCATCTCCAAAAATAGAAAAGACACTGAAAACCTACATTCTACAGTGAAGAATAGATTTATGGAAACTCTTATTGCCAGAGGTTTTTTATTTCATCTCTTCCTCAAGTGATAGACTTTTATTTCTAACTGCTTGTTTGACATCTCTTCCTGATTCTCACACAGACACATTAAAGTCAACATCTGTAATAACAAATCCTTTATCTTCTTCCCCTTATATACGTTTTACTCTTCTTGTGTTCCTTTCTCACTGAATAGCATCCCATGGTGTTTTTCAGGCCTTCCTCTCCCAAAGAACCCTCTGAATTATCACAAAATGGCATAGCCACCAGTTTTCAAATCCTGCCAGTTTGATCTCTGAAATATGCCCAAAATCAGGACCCACTTTTCTATTCCCACTGCCATGTCCTTGGTTCTGCCCTGAACCATTTTTGCCTGAATTATGTTAACTTCTTATGCTGTTCTAATCTATTTCTAATCTTTCATTTCTCCTCTTTGCAAATCATCTTGTACCTAGTTTCAAGATTTACCTTTAAAAATCCCTGTTTAATTGTATGATTTCCTTATGCAATAGTTTTCAAAGACCTCTCACTGCACGTAGGATAACCTCCAAACTCCTTACTCTGCCATTTTGATCCCAATTATAGTCTAATCCTAACTGCTTCAGTCCCTTCCCTTACCACTGCTTTTCACTCCAGCCTGCTGAAGCTCTAGGCATAGCAAACTACTTGCAATTCCCAGCATAGCTCCATGAACCATCACGTTCCACCTTCTATTACAGCATTCTAATTAATCATTCTTATTATAGTTAGCTGTCTAATGGTCTGCCTCCTCACAAGCCCATGAACACTTAGAGAGCAGAGCAAATACCTTTTGTTATATAGTCGTAAAGGGATAAAAAAGCATAACTTAATAAACATTGAAAAAATGAATGATTGAACAACTAAATGAACAGAGACCATGTAGCCTGTAGCCTGAAAATGTGAATTGCTTCCATAACATTTTTGGATAAATTCATAGGTGACAGAACCACAAAAGGATCAAATTCATTTTTTTAATTTTTATTTATTTATTTATTTATTTTTTGAGACGGAGTCTCGCACTGTCTGTCGCCCAGGCTGGAGTGCAAGTGGTGCGATCTCGGCTCACTGCAAGCTCCGCCTCTCGGGTTCACGCCATTCTCCTGCCTCAGCTTCCCCAGTAGCTGGGACTAAAGGCGCCTGCCACCAAGCCAGGCTCTTTTTTTCTTTTCTTTTTTTTTCTTTTTTTTTAGTAGAGACGGGGTTTCACCGTGTTAGCCAGGATGGTCTCGATCTCCTGACCTCATGATCCACCTGTCTCGGCCTCTCAAAGTGCTGGGATTACAGGCATGAGCCACCGCGCCCAGCCATATCTAACTCATTTTTTAAAGATAAGATGTATTGCTAGTTCGATGCCTAGCACAAGGTATACCCTTACTACATATGGAAGCAGTGAAAGAATTGTATCAGTTTGAGCTCGTCCACAGCAGTAATTTAAAGGCACAACTTTTCTTTTTTGGAAGTTTTCAGGTTCATACATTTCTTTTTGCATAGAAAAATTATTAAAACTCTTTTTGTTGGTTGCTTGGGTAGACTCCCCTATTTGAAGCACCATACAGATTCTTGTCATTTTCTATGCCTCTACAGTGACGGCGCAATTACAAAAATAAGCTGAGTTTTGAAAATAAGCCATTTCATATTTACAGTAAAGGTGCTGATGCTTCATCTGGAGAAATTTTAAATAAATTTTCCTTATCAAAATGTAACTAGGCGGTAATTACAAATTCAGACATTTTGGATTTGTGTATTCTGTAAATGAGCGGTACTCATATGCTTATTGCCCACTTCTATTTCTATGCAGCCCCTCTTCCCACCAATAAGTTTTATTTCCAGTATTTATGCTATTTTCTAAGACACAGCCTCCCAGACGCCCCACCCCCAACCCCACTACTTGCACAATAGAGGCATAAAACATCACCAAATATTTTTATGGAATCATATTCCATTTTATGGAATCATTCTTTTTGTTATTTTTTTAAATTGTCTTATTTTTCATTGCAGAAGTAACATCTTTTCAGCATTGGACTTGCTACTTCAGGAATATATATATATTTTTTTCATATAGTATTTCATATAGTTTTGCTTTGCTGCTGCTGTTTTTATCACATAAACTAAGCCCACATCCCCCAAAAGGGAGGTGGGGAAAAGTCACACATTTGTCAGTAGAGTCCTGGCATTTGATTTTTAGACATCCCTTGAGCTTGCAAGACAACATGCTGTCAGTTGTGAGAAGCTCAGTGCATGTAACATAAAGAGTTCAAGGGCTGACTGCTGAATCCAATCTAAGTGACAGGTTCCAAAAACCTTTCATACCTGGGCTTTGCTGAAGGGCTCACATCTATAGTTCATCTGTCCTTTTCAATGTATGTACAGTAGCAGTTGGGGCTATGCAATTTTCCTTCTCCAAGAAAGGTATTGATTGCTCAGGATTTATTGTCAGCATTTTAAAATAAAATATGGTTTACTTTTATCATCAGAAGGAGAAGTATATGGTAGATTGTAATTTACTGGTGCTAACTCTGGACCTGCAGGTTTGTTGCTTCAGTGATTTACTGGATTCTCAATGGATAGTTTGTTACATCTCTAATTTGAACATATATCTGCAGCATGTGTTTAATGTTATGCAGTTTTCAGTGAGGCATGAAGGTTTTGGCACTACAAAGCAGAAAAGTGAAGGGACTGTATGGCTCCGGGGACTGGTCATGAGGTAACTGAGCTAGTTGGAAAATCAAATCCAAATTGCACCAACACAAAGGTCATAGAGAGAAAGGATAGCTGCGTAGAAATCTGAGAAAATACCAGTGGCAAAAGCAAATCTGCCAGCAACCCAACAAAATATCCCTCACCAACAAAAGAGGAATGAACTTAGTTCACATATGTTGATAGAGAGGTGTAATACTATTCTTTAACCCTCAGTGTGACCTGGCTGTGTCTGGAGGATGTTACTTCTCTTTTTTTGGACTCTACATCAATGTGTTTATAAAGTAGTGATCTGCTGGCGGTGAGAAAAGTCTGTTGGGAAAGGTACTAGTTCAGAATTCCAAGGAATCTTCAATAGGAAAAAAAAATTAATTGCCTTCCAATATATTTAAATAATAGAAGATATTGTGCTAAGGTAAATTAAAGAAAGGGGAATGACTAGCCCAAAAATGCAAAAATGAGATCAAACCAGACATTTCCATGTGTAAACTAATAAGTCTCAAAATTTGGGGGTATCTTTTGTTGCATGATCACTTGTTTTGCTCATTTCTTCACCCTAGGGTTTTGTATGAGCCAACACAATAGCAGAACGTTTTCTTTTCTTTCTTGTTAAATTATTATAATACTTAAAAATAGATTGCCATATATGACACTGATAGGCTCTTTCTGTTACCAAGGCTGTGCAGAGAGCTGATTCCTGCTTATCCTTTTCTTCTTTGTATTATTTTCCTCATCTCACTCCCTATGCCAGACATCCTTAGATGTCAGCTCACCACAAAGTATCTCTTACTCAAATGCAAGTTGTTCCAAAGCATGGTTTCATAACTCATTCTGAAAAGTTACTGTAAAATATACAAAATCTGATTTTGTTGCCACCTAGACTATTAGAAATAAATTATAAAATACTGAGGCCAGGGGATAAATGTGCCTTTTGAAAGCAGAAGCACCTGTGCTAGATAGGCTGTTTCTCACAACAGGGTGAGACAATAGGAAGATACTCGCCTGTGGGAAGTTTGCAGTGTTTGTGTTTTGATTTTTCAATAAACTGCTTCCCACTTCTAATTATTTTTTGAAGAGTAAAATGAATTTTTGAAATCCCTCCAGCTTTTAAAACCAAACAGGCTTTATCAAGCTTTTTGCTCAAAATATCTTTTGCAGCTAATGTGACCTTCAAATATTTCAATTCTAACGACCAAAGATTCAAATAGAATTGTCAAATCTCTTATTCTTTCTTAACAACTCCTAATCTGCTACTCTGTATGCTCTGTAAGCACAGTTTTGGAAGCCAATAAATTAATATTTGAGGTGTTTAACAGTCTGCTCAGTTGCAGCCCTTATATCTTTGAGGACACAGTACACAGTCAGACTTTATATGGGGAATAAACAGTCTTTGCTGTAGATGATTTTAAAGCTTGGGTGCTTTAGTCTTTTACTGGATGCAGTAAATTTTAGGTGGATTGTAATCTCATTCATACTTTGGCTTTTAGAATGCCTAACAACTTTCAGCAACTACAAATCATTACACAAATGCAGTAGAATCACAGTTTGCACAATAAAAATCTTACCATTTTCAGTAAAAAAATAAAAAGGATATTCTTTACGTAGTTTAATCATAGCTACTAACTTTTTTTTTTTTTTTTTACCTAATCTAGCTCCCAAAACTACACTGTATTAATTCATTTGGTGCTTATGACCATCATGGCTTAATACAGACTGATTGAAACAGCATATAGCCCACTCCAAAAGATTCACTGTCTTCCTTAAAAGCTTTTATAGCATCATCCTACTAGGTATATTAAAAATAAAAAGTCGATTTAGTGTAACGTAAATCAGCCATTTAATAAGATTTGAAAATCCTACATAGAGAGTTAGTAACAACCAAAATGCTTTTTCTCAACATTAAAAAGAAAAGGTTTCTAATTAAATTTATAATGGAATAAACCGCTATGGAGAAACAGAGCATGAACTTATTGGGCTAAACTTCTTTAAATGCATCTTAGCCTTATTCATTGTGCCTGCTGTGTCACTATTTTGTACTAATGCAGCAGATGAGACCCTTATTGCAGAAGCTGAAAAACACATTTTATAAGATGAATTATCTTCACATCTAAACCCATTGAATAATTAGTTTAAAAATAAATGTATGACAAACTCAATAGCAGTATGCCTTTGTTAAGCTCCATAAGGGAATATGTTGTATCTCATCCACTTCTTTAAATACCATAGCTCCTGCTGTAGTACTTTCCATAATCTAAAATTAAACCTTTTTTGGCTGATTAATATGTATTGAATAATATTTTTGGTTTCTCTGCTTGAATTAAGCAACAACGTAAAATTTACATAGATAGCAATAAAACAATGGGAATTCTGTTCTGCTGGCTTGAAAAATAATGTTTTCAGTGAGTATTTTTTTCAGTCAATGAATAATACCTTAATGATTGTTGGGGAAATAAAAGTACTAGTATATATGCAAAATAACAGTCACATTTAAGGAGGGGCCTGATGCAGGGTTCACGTGTCAATGATTCATGAGGACTTATTTCCTTCTGTTGTATTCGTTTGTTTGTAAATAAAATAAATCTATTTCCAGTCTATCTTCACTAATTTTAGTTTGACTCACACTTGGAAACACTTCCGCAAATACTGCAAGATCCTATAATAATAGTCCAAAATATCAGCCTTTTTATGTAAGCGTTATTACTCTTTAATGGGCTATCTTTTTAAAGTATTCTATAATGGAAGCTTATAGTTTCAGTTATATCTTTATATTTTATCAGCATTTTCCACTTTTGTAAATTGCGTAACTAGTCAGCTCTACTATACCCGTTTGCCCAGGACATAATACTTGATCAGATTCTAATTCTAAAGTGGGTGAGACACTTGAATTTGGCTGTTTATCATGGGTTGCTCCTGAGAGAAGCAATATGTTCTGTTTTTTATACAATTACAAAACTAAACTCCTCTAACATTCCCCATGACCTCTCATTGCACTTCATGATTGATTTGCTGTTTAAAGCTACTGGATGTGGAAACCATAAGGTTATAAATGAGGACAGTTCAAATCTGTGCACAGCAGAAGGACTGCTTTTTTCAGATTTCAGATTTGGAGAGGGACTATAGGAGAGGTTTTGGCACATAGTCCTTCTTAAAATCAAACAGCTAATGTGAAATCTCATATATATAAGATATATATTTATATATCTTACATATTATATAGTTATATCTGTTATATGTTATACTATATAATATGTATATATATAACATAACTATATATAATATAACATATTATATATAGTTATATAATATATATAGTTGTTATATATATTATACATATATATATATACACACACACACACATAATGCTCTTTTGGTTCAGCATTATTTTGGGTGCCTTGAGATTCTTTATATAGGCCTGATATATAATTTAGCCTAATAAATACATAAAGATTTAAAATGTCATCGTTTCTGAACAGTGGATGGATATAGATATAAAAAGCTTAAATGTATTCCTTTAAGTCTGATGCTGAGTTTTATGGCAGGTTCAGAATTTGATATTTCAAAGTTTGTAATAGAAACAAGCAAAATCAATTTTGTGACAGCAATTAATGAAGAATGGCCCTTAAGATTTATATAATAGATTGTTCAAAATTATTTCCTCTATCACTATCCAAATCTGTGTATGCGGGCAGATCCCCAAGACAAGGCCCTGGCAGCTGAGTAAGCAAACAATCATTCTGTTTGTCTTGACTGAGGAAAGTTTTCTAGGAAGAAGGACAGAGTCAGACAGCTCAAGCAGATGATCAGACATCACAGTAATCTGACCTTGTTGGTATAACCCATGAAGTAGAAAGAAAATTAAAGTATTAACCTCCAGAAACTTTATTATAAGTTGTACATCCAGAGGCTCCAAATCACCATTTGTTCAAACCAAAGATTATATTGACCTGTTGTAGTAGACAGCATTCACATTCTATAATTGACATCCTATTTCCAAGTGCTCTTGTTTACATTTTGGGGTGGTTATAACATGCATCCTTTCCTTCCTTCTTTCCCTCCTTTCCTTCCTTCCTTCCTTCCTTTTTCTCTTTTATTCTCTCCAATTTTCCTCCTCATTCTCTTCTTCCCTCTCTTCCTCCCCCTTCTCCTGCTTCTTTCTCTCCCTCTCTCTTTCTGACCCCCCCCACCCCTCCTTCCTCCTTTTTCTTCTTCTTAATGACCAAAGAACCTTATGGTTGAATACATGGACTCTTGGCTGTTTTGAAAAAGTTGAACAAATACCACAGCAAGTGGAAAGAAATTGGAAAAAAAGTCAATATGATTAAAGAATTTATGACAAAATTACTTAGATAAATCTAGTACAATGAGAAATGGTCTATCCTCTTTTTCAGTACCATCTTAAATTCAAGCAAGGGAGACCCTGTGGTGAACAGATTCATGGAGTGGTCTTCATGACCCCTACCTTTTGATATCCACAAGCATATGTAATTCCTCCCTTTGAGTGTGGACCAGACCTGCAACTTTCTTTTAATGACCAGAATAGGGCAAAGACAATGGGATGTACACGATTACATACACATGATTACATGATTATATAATATTTTAGCACCCATTTTCCTTGAGCTTGTCTCGTCTGGCTTTGAGGAAGCAAAAAGGGATGTTGGAGATCAAGACATGGTAAGGAACTTTGTGTTCCTTCCAGGAGCTGAGGGTGGCCACCAGCTGATAGCCAGCAAAGTTTGCTTGGAACACAGTAAAGATCATTTATTTATAAACTGACAATGGCTGCTTTAACACTAGCAGAGCAGAGTCAAGTAATTGTGACAAAGACCAACTGGCCTGTAAATTTGAAAATTTACACTCTCTAGTCCTTTGTGTGAGAAGTTTGCTAAACTTCTGTTAAGTCATTACTGTCACTAGAACACATATTTATTATAACAATATAATTAATTCTTTTTCTTTTTCTTCATTCCAACTTTCATTTTAGATTTGGGGGGTACAGGTGCAGATTTGTTACATGGATAAACTGCATGTCATGGAGGTCTAGTATACAGATTATTTCATCACCCATGTAATAAGCATAGTGCCCAATAGGTAGTTTTTTGATCCTCATCCTCCTATCATCCCCATACCCTCTAGTAGGCCCCAGTGTCTATTGTTCCCTTCTTTGTGTTCATGTGTACTCAATGTTTAGCACCATCATAAAACTGAGAATATGCAGTATTTTGTTTTCTGTTCCTGCTTTAGTTTGCTCAGGATAATGTCCTTCAGTTCTATCCATGTTGCTGCAAAGGACAAGATTTTCTTCTTTTTCATGGATGCATAGTATTCCATGGTATATATGTACCATATTTTCATTACCCAGTCCACTGTTGATGGGCATCTAGGTTGATTTCATGTCTTGGCTATTATGAATAATGCTCCAGTGAACATGTGAGTGCATGTGTCTTTGTGGTAGAATAATTTATATCCTTTTGGGTATACCCCTAGTGATGGGATTGATGGGTTGAATGGTAGTTCTGTAGTAACTGCTTTGAAAAATCTCCAAACTGCTTTCCACAGTGGCTGAACTAATTTACCTTCCCACCAACAGTGTATAACTGTTCCTTTTTCTCTGCAGCCTCACTAATAGATGTTTTTTTTTTTTGACTTTGTACTAATAGCCATTCTGACTGGTGTGAGATGCTATCTCATTGTGGTTTGAATTTGCATTTCTCTAATGATTAGTGACTTTGAGCATTTTTTCACATGCTTATTGGATGAATGGATGCCTTCTTTTGGACTGTATCTGCTTATGTTCTTTGCCCATTTTTTAACAAGGCTGTTTGATTTTGTTTGTTAATTTGTTTAAGTTCCTTATAGTTCTGGATATTAGGCCTTTGTTAGATGCATAGTTTGCAAATATTTTCTTCCATTCTGTAGGTTGTCTATTTACTCTGTTATTTTCTTTTGCTGTGGAGATCTTTGTTTTAAATAGGTCCCACTTGTCAAGTTTTGGTTTTGTTGCAAGTGCTATTGGAGCCTTTGTCATGAAATCTGCCAGGTCATATATCCGGAATGGTATTTCCTACATTTTCTTGTAGGGTTGTTGTAGTTTTCAGTTATGAACTTAAATATTTAATTCATCTTGACTTGTTTTTTATATGGTAAAAGGAAGAGATCCAGTTTTAATCTTATGCATATGGCTAGCCAGTTATCTCAGCACCATTTATTGAATAGAGTGTCATTTCTCAATTACTTTGCCTACTTTGTCAAAAATCATATGGTTGTAGCTGTGTGGCTTTATTTCTGGGTTCTATAACCTGTTCCACTGGTCTATGTGTCTGTTTTTGTACCAGTACCATGCTATTTTGGATACTGTAACCTTGTAGTATAGTTTGAAGTCAGATAGTGTAATGCCTCCAGCTTTGTTCTTTTTACTTAAGATTAATTTGTCTATTCAGGCTGTTTTTAGTTCCTTTTGATTTTTTAAACAGTATTTTCTAATTCTGTGAAAAACATCATTGGTAGTTTAATAGGGATAGCATTGAATCTTTAAATGTCTTTGGGCTGTATGGCCATTTTAATAATATTGATTCTTCCTACCCATTAGCATGGAATGTTTTTCCATTTGTTTTTGTTGCTAATTTATTTAAGCAGTGTTTTGTAATTTTTGTTGTAGAGACCTTTCTCCTCCCTGGTTAGTTGTATTCTTAGACATTTTATTTCTTTTTGTCACTATTATGAACAGGATTGTGTTCTTGATTTGGTTCTCAGCATGGAGGTTATTGGTGTATAGAAATGCTACTAATTTTTATACATTGGCTTTGTACCCTGAAACTTTGTTGAAGTTGTTTATCAGATCTAGGAGACTTTGGGCACAGACTATGGGGTTTTCTAGGTATAAAATTATATCATCTGTGAAGAGAGATAGTTTGACTTTCTTGGCCGAATAGGATCAGCTCCGATCTACAGCTCCCAGCGTGAGCGACGCAGAAGATGGGTGATTTCTGCATTTCCATCTGAGGTACCGGGTTCATCTCACTAGGGAGTGCCAGACAGTGGGCACAGGACAGTAGGTACAGTGCACCGTGCGCCAGCCGAAGCAGGGCGAGGCATTGCCTCACTCGGGAAGCGCAAGGGGTCAGGGAGTTCCCTTTCCAGGGGTGACAGACGGCACCTGGAAAATCGGGCCACTCCCACCCGAATACTGTGCTTTTCCGACGGGCTTAGGAAACGGGGCACCAGGAGATTATAGCCTGCACCTGGCTCGGAGGGTCCTACCCCCACGGAGTCTGGCTGATTGCTAGCACAGCAGTCTGAGATCAAACTGCAAGTCGGCAGCGAGGCTGGGGGAGGGGCGCCCGCCATTGCCCAGGCTCGCTTAGGTAAACAAAGCAGCCGGAAAGCTTGAACTGGGTGGAGCCCACCACAGCTCAAGGAGGCCTGCCTGCCTCTGTAGGCTCCACCTCTGGGGGCAGGGCACAGACAAACAAAAAGACAGCAGTAACTTCTGCAGACTTAAATGTCCCTGTCTGACAGCTTTGAAGAGAGCGGTGGTTCTCCCAGCATGCAGCTGGGGATCTGAGAACGGGCAGACTGCCTCCTCAAGTGAGTCCCTGACCCCTGACCCCCAAGCAGCCTAACTGGGAGGCACCCCCCAGTAGAGGCAGACTGACACCTCACACGGCCGGGTACTCCTCTGAGACAAAACTTCCAGAGGAATGATCAGACAGCAACATTCGCGGATCACGAAATTCCGTGGTTCTGCAGACACTGCTGCTGATACCCAGGCAAAGAGGGTCTGGAGTGGACTTCTAGCAAACTCCAACTGGATGCCTTTTATTTCTTTTTCTTGCCTGATGGTTCTGGCTAGGGCTTCCAGTAGTATGTTGAATAGGAGTGGTGAAACTGGGCATCCTTGTCTTGTTCTGATTCTCAAGGGGAATGCTTTCAGATTTTGCCCATTTAGTATGATATTGGATGTGAGTTTGTCATAGATGGCTTTTATTTTGAATTATATTCCTTCAATGCTTAGTTCTTCAGGGGTTTTTAACATAAAAGGATATTGGATTTTATTTAACACATTTTTCTGCATCTATTGAGATGATTATGTAATTTTTTTTTTAGTTCTGTTATGTAGTTTTTGTTTTTAGTTCTGTTTATGTGTTGAATCATATTTATTTATTTGCCTTTATTGAACCCATCTTGCACCCCTAGAATAAAACCTACTTGATTGTGGTAGATTAGCTTTTTGATGTGTTGTTGGATTTGGTTTGGTAGTATTTTGTTGAGGATTTTCTCATCTATGTTCATCAAGAATATTGACCTGAAGTTTTCTTATTTCGTTGTGTCTTTGGCAGGCTTTGATATCAGAATGATGCTGGACTCATAAAATGAGTTAGGGAAGACTCTTTTCTCCTCAATTTTTTGGAATAATTTCAGGAAGAGTGGTACCAGCTCTTACTTATACATTTGGTAGAATTTTGGAGTGTATCTGCCTTGTCCTGGGCTTCTTCAGGTTGTTAGGTTTGTTATTACTGATTCAATTTCAGCACTCCTAATTGGTCTGTCCAAGGTTTTAATTTCTTTCTGGTTCAATCTTGGGACGTTGTATGTTTTCAGGAATTTGTCCATTTCTTCTAGATTTTCCAGTTTGTGTGTGTAGAGTTGTTCTTAATAATCTCCAAGTGTTTTTTGTATTTCTGTGATGTTGGTGGTAATGTCTCCATTTTGTATCATTTTTTACATCTCAATTCCCTTCAGTTCAGCTCTGATTTTCATTATTTCTTTTCTTCTGCTAGCCTCATAGTTGGTTTCTCTTGTTTCTCTAGTTTCTCTAGGTGTGATGTTAGATTGTTAATTTGAGATTTTTCTAAATTTTTGATGTGGGCCTTTAGTGCTATAAACTTCCCTCTTAACACTGCTTTTGCTGTGTCCCAGAAATTCTGGTATGTTGCATCTTTGCTCTTATTGGTTTGAAAAAATGTCTTGATTTCTGCCTTAATTTTGTGGTTTACTCAAAAGTAATTCTGGAGCAGGTAGTTTAATTTTTATGTAATTGTATGGTTTTGAGATATCTTCCTAGTATTGATTTCTATTTTATTGTACTGTGGTCCAAGAATGTGGTTGGTATTTTTTTTTTATTTGTTGAGAATTGCTTTACTGATAAGCATAAGATTGATTTTGGATTATGTGCCATGTGCAGATGAGAAGAATGTATATTCTGGTTTTTGGGTGGAGTATTAGCAGATGTCTGTTAGGTCCATTTGGTCAAGTGTTAAGTTTTGGTCCCAAATATCTCTGTTAGTTTTTTACCTTGATGATCTATTACTGTCAGTGGGGTGTTGAGATCTCACAGTATTATTGTGTGGTTACTTAATTATCTTCATAGATCTCTAAGAACTTGCTTTATGAATCTGGGTGATCCTGTGTTAGATGAATATATATTTGGGATAGTTAAGTCATCTTGTTGAATTGAAGCTCTTATCATTATGTAGTGCCCTTCTTTGCTCTTTTTTTGATTGTCGTTGGTTTAAATTTGTTTTTTTTTCTTTTCTGTAATTAGAATAACAACCTTGGCTTCTTTTTGCTTTCCATTTGGCTGGTAGATTTTTCTTTACTTTGAACTTATAGGTGCCATTGCATGTGAGATGGGTCTCTTGAAGATAGCATACAGGTGGGTCTTGCATCTTTAACCAACTTTCCTTTTAAGTGAACACTTTTAAGTGGAAACTTTAACTAACTTTGCCTTTTAAATGGAGAGTTTAGCCTGTTTATATTCAAGGTTAATATTGATATGTCCAGATTTGATCCTAGTCATGTTGTTAGTTGGTTGTTATGTAGACTTGATTTTGTAGTTGCTTTGTAGTCTCAATGGTGTATGTATTTAAGTGTGTTTTTATGGTGGCCTGTAATGATCTTTCATTTCCATGTTTAGTGCTCCCTTAAGGACCTCTTGTAAGTCCAGTGGTAACAAATTCCCTTAGCATTTGCTTGTCTGAAAAAGGTTTTATTTCTTCTTTACTTGTGAAGCTCAATTTGGCTGGATATAAAATTCTTGGTTGCAATTTCTTTTTCTTTAGGATGTTGAATATAGACCCCCAGTATTTTCTGGACTGCTGGGTTTTTGCTGAAAGATTCATTGTTAACCAACTGAGGGTCCTTAGCAGGTGATCTGCCCTTCTCTGTAGCTGTCTTTTATATTTTTCCTTTCACATTGACCTTGGAGAATCTGAGGACTCTGTGTCTTGGAGATGGTCATCTTGTATAGTATCTCACTGGGGTTCTCTGAATTTCCTGAATTTGAATGTGGACCTCTCTAGCACAGGGGAAAAGTTTCATGGGTGATATCCTCAAGTATGATTTCCAAGTTGCTTATTCTCTCTCCCTCTTTTAAGGACCCATTTGAGTCATAGATTTGTTCTCTTTACATAATCCCATATTTCTCAAGGTTTTGTTCATTCATTTTTTTTCCTTTATTTTTGCCCGACTGAATTGATTCAAAGAACCAGTCTTTGAGTTCTGAGATACTTTGTTCAGCTTGGTCTATTCTGCTGTCAATACTTCAAATTGTATTATGAAATTCTTGTAGTGAGTTTTTCAGCTTTATCAGCACAGTTTAATTTTTTCTTAACATGGCTATTTCATCTTTTATTTCTTGTATCATTTTACCTGATTCTTTAGATTCCTTGGATTGGGTTTCAACTTTCTCTTGAATCTTGATTGTCTTTTTTGCCAAGTAGAGTCTGAATTCTAAGTTTGTCATTTCAGCCATTTCAGCCTGATTTAGAACTATTGCTGGGGAGGTACTATGGTCATTTGAAGAAAGAAGAAATTCTGGCTCTTTGAGTTACCACAGTTTTGCCCTGATTCTTCTCAACTGTTTGGGCTGATGTTCCTTTAATCTCTGATGTTGGTATCCTTTGGATGAGGCTTTTGGATTTTATATTCTTTGATGGCCTTGAAAGTTTGACTGTGGTAATAGGTAGATTCAGTCAACTGGCTTTGTTTCTGGGTGATTTCAGGGGGTCCAGGCTCACCTCAGCACTTCTATGCTGCATGCTGTAACCCTGGGGGGCTGGAACCAGACCCATGGCTTTATTTCCTGACTCCTCAAAGTTAGGCACCTGTTGTAGTGGAGGGCTGAGGCATTCCTGGTCTGCTGGCAACAATAATCTGATGGGGGGTGCTGGCAAAAGCACTATATTGAGGTGGTGGCAATGGGTCTACACTCACTCATGTGCACATGGTGGCAGGGCTGGTGCTGTGGTGGTGAGGTTTGTGCACATGTGCATGCACCAGTGGCAGCAGGGTACAGAGGTCCATGCTGGAAATGTGCTAAGGGGAGACACTAGGTGAGTGCACACTGGAAAGCCATGAGGGGAAGCTGAGTGTGGGTGCATGGTGACAGGGGCTCAACTGCTGAAGCTCTCTGATAGGCAGAGTTTGCCATTAACAGAACTATGGTGGCCACGAGGAAGCACCCCAGTTGGTCATTTGAGGCTGTACTGCAAATATGCATGGACAGGGAGGGACTCTGGGAGTGCCCAGCAGACAGAGGGGTGCTCAGAACACATTGACCCAGTCCCATAGACAAGACAGCCCTACTCTATCTAGGTCCTACCACTAACAAAGACCGAAGCCACCTAAAGGAGCATGGCAGGCCTTGGGAGATGGGTATCCCTGGATCCCTGGCCATACTCCACTGCAGCCATTCCTGCACCAAACCCTCTGGATTCTGCACAGGCTGTAGTTCCGTCCCTGTCACTTCTCCAAGCAGCTTTCCCTGCCAGCTCAAATGTCTGCACTGGGTTATGGGGCCTCCTGCAATTAGAATTCGAGAGGTCTACGGTGAGTGGGCCACTCTTCACCTATTTAACTCACCCCTTCTTCAGGAGCCACTGGGCTCCTGGAATAAGTCTCTTTGCTTGGCAGCCCAGTGCAGGTTTCCCAACTTCCTCCCCCTTCAACCTAGTGTCAGTGTCCTCCCTCTGTCTACTTTTCATGCCTTCCATCCAAAGATCTGTTTGGAGTGTGTCAGTCTTCTTGAAGGTCTGGTCTCTTGGTCAGTAATTATTTTAATATAAATGGATTTAACTCCATTCCCCAGATTCCCGGGTGTCCTGGCATCTTCCTTATGCTCTATAGATTTCTCAGTACCTGAAGGTCACAGTTCAACAGAAGCTGTGGCAGAGCCAGCTGGGCCTTATTAAGCAGAGGAGTTAGAGCAGTGGAGACCCACCAGAATTCATTGGGCACGCACAATCTATGTATTTTTTCAAAATAAAAACAATAATAATAATATTTATGAAATAGCAATATGGTAATTTTTAAACTATAGATGTCTTTATTTTTACTTATTCAAATATTGCTGTTTCATGAACAGAAGAGTTAGATATGCCCAATAATATCATTCAGTGATCTTTGAAATTTTGCCAAATTTGAGTTATACAAAAACCATATCTTTGTGTATATATATATTTTTCCAATTTTGTTTTTATGAATGTATATCTGTCAATGTAGAAAGACAGAGCATATTCTATGTAATAGTTTGTTGATTAATAACTTTAAAATATTTAAGCACATTTTTGTTGCCTCTAGTTATACTCTTAACTTGGGCCTCACAAATGTTTGCAGTGAACCTGATGTTTTAAAAAGAATGTCCTTCCTAATTCAGAATTTTACCTTCAAGTGAATACAGACATGAGCGTGCACACACACAAGCGTATTTGTGTGTACTGTATCAGGGTTAACTGGAACAAATTTTGCTTTTTTAAAGAAGTCAACAAATATTTAGCCATCCACTTTTATTCATGTATTCACTTGTGTAAAAATTGGCAAATTTGAGTAAGTCAAAATATTTAAAGTTATTAAAACAGGTAGGAGAAGGCTAGAAAAGCTAGGAATTTAAGTTAGAAATGTCTCGACTAGATTGTGAGATGCAATTTCTGAGAAAGTTTTATACGCAGCTGGTGGCCTCTAAAATGAAAGGCAATGGGCATTAAATGGGATTGAATTAATTTATACATATGACTATACCTTGATCGACTCAAAGAAGAAAAGTATAATACGTTGGTGTCATTCAAGACAGAGTACTGAGAACCTGTAGTTGGTTAAGCTTTAGGAGAGTACTCTGGGGCAGACAAGACAGCTGAGTAAACACTTTAGGGAAAATAAGCTTAGATAAAAAATCATTTTATTTTATGATTTAGGCAAGGATACATAGTTCTTATCATTTTTTTCACATCATTTGCCACACAACAAATGCATAAAGTGATTAGTAAAATGAAGTATGGAATCATCGTATTTAAAACCTTTAAAAGATGTAATTTTAGATAAGCAGGATTATAAAATTGTGCTATAAATATTAGATGTTTTCACGAAAACAGACTACTTAATAGATTTTCTATTTTTAACCGATTTTCACAGTGCCATTTTCTTACTTAAAATATGTGTTACTATGAAGATATGATCAGCATACTTATACTTTCTAGACATAATTTTTGCAAAAATAAACTTTGAGAAAAAGAAATTCTGAGTTCAACCACTACATTCCTGAACACTAGTTTTGTTAATAGACTACTTTTAAGAGCAGTTTTAGGTTTACAAAAAAAATGAGTGGAAAGTAGAGAGAGATTCTATATATTTCCTCACTACCATTTCCAATTTCCCTTATTATTAACATTTTGCATTGATGTGGTTACATTTGTTACAAATGATGAGCCAGTATTGATACAGTAATATTATCTAAAGTCCATAAATCCCATTAAGGTTCACTCTTTGTGTTGTACAGTTTATGAGTTTTGACAAATGACAAGTATCTACCATTACAGTACTATACAGAATAGTTTCATTGCCCTGTACATCCCATGTTCTTTACCCATTCATCGCTCCCTTTTACCAGAAACCCTGGCATTCACTGATTGTTTTGCTATCTCGATGGTTTTGCCCTTTCCAGAATGTCATATAGTTGTAATCATATAAAATTTAACCTTTTTTAGGTTGATTTCTGTCACATAGTGATACACATTCAGGTTTCTTTATGTCTTTTCATGACTCAAGTTCATAGTCTTTATTTATTTTTTACAGGTTTTTATATTTAAATAGTATACAGTATTTTAATCTATTATCTTGCTTTTTTGAGAAGGTACATGTGATAATACATTCATAAAATTTATGAAGATCAAATCAGTGTAACTGGGATATCCATTACCTTAAATATTTGTCTTTTTTTATGATAGAGACATTCTAACTATTCACTTGCAGATATTTTGAAATACAAAATAGATTATTTTAACTATCATCACCTACTTATCTATCAAACATGACATCTTATTTCTTCTATCAGACTGTATATTTTTACCCATTAATCAAACTCTCTTCATTACTCAACTTCCCTTTCCTTTACAGACTCTGGTAACCACCAATCTACACTCTATTTTCATGAGATCCAGTTTTGTAGCTCCCACATGTGAGTAAGAACATGCAGTATTTGTCTTTCTATACTTGACTTATTTTTTTTTTACTTAATAGAATTACCTACAATTCCATCCACGTTGCTGCAAATGATAGGATTTTGTTCTTTTCCACGGCTTAATAATATTCCACTGTACATATATACCACATTTTCTTTATCCACTCATCCATTGATGGGCATTTAGGTTGATTCCATGTTTTGGTTATAGTGAATAGGCCTGCAATAAACATGGGAGTGGAGGTATCTCTTTGATATATTAATTTCCTTTTTTTGGAGAGAGAGATATATATATATATATATACACACACACAGAATGAGAGAATATTTATATATTAGGGGAATTGCTGAATCATATGATCATTCTATTTTTAGTTTTTTGAGGAACCTTCATATGATTATCCATAGCGGCTATACTAGTTTGCATTCCACCAAAAGTGTGAGAGGGTTCCCCTTTCTCTAAATCCTTGACAACATCTGTTATTCCCTGTATTTCTGATGAAAGCCATTTTAGCCAGGGTGAGATGATTCCTCATGATTTTGAATTGCATTTCTCTGATGATTAGTGATGTTGAAGATTTTTTCAATACTTGCTGACAATTAATATGTCTTTTTTTGAGAAATGTTTATTCAGATGTTTTGCCCATTTTTTAATCAAATCTTTTTTTGCTATTGAGTTGTTTGGGAATATTACATATTCTGGTTACTAATCCCTTATCAGATGGATAGTTAGCAAATATTTCTCTCATTCTGTGGATTGTCTTTTCACTTTGTTGATTATTTCCTTTGTATCAAGCTCATTAGCTTGATGTAATCCTATTTGTCAATTTTTGCTTTTGTTGCCTACGTTTTTGAGGTCTTACCAAAAAATATCTTTGCCCAGACCAACGTCCTGGAGAGTTTCCCCAGTGTTTTCTTATAGTAGTTTCAGGTATTAAATTTAAGTTTGAGGTCTTAAATTTAAGTCTGTAATTCATTTTTATTTTATTTTTTATATGTCAGCAGATAGGGGTCTAGTTTCATTCTTATGCATATGGATATCCAGCTTTCCCAGCACCATTTATTGAAGACACTGTCCCTTTCCCATTATATGTTCTTGGCACCTTTGTTGAAAATGGGTTGGCTGTAAACGTATGGGTTTATATCTAAGTTCTCTATTCTGTTACATTGGTTTATGTGTCTGTTTTATGCCAGTACCATGCTGATATTGTTCCTATAGCTTTGTAGTATATTTTGAATTTAGTTAATGTGATGCCTCTAGCTTTGTACTTTTTGCTCAGGATGGCTTTGGCTATTTGAGTCTTTTGTGGTTCCATGTACATTTTAGAATTGTTTTTCCTATTCCTGTGAAGAATGTCATTTTAATAGGGATTGCACAGAGTTTTTAAATTGCTTTGGGTATTGGTGCCATTTAGTTATGTGATTCTTCCAATCCATGAGCTTGGAATACCAATTTTTTGTATTCTCTTTAATTTCTTTCATCAGTGTTTTATAGTTTTCTTTGTAGAGGTATTTAACTTCTTTGGTTAAATCGATTCCTATGTATTTTATATTCTTTGCAATTATTGTAAATGGTATTGCTTTTTGACTTTTTTAAGATTGTTCACTGTTGGCATATATAAATGCTACTGCTTTCTGCATGTAGATTTTGTATCCTGCAACTTCCCTAAATTTCTTTTACCAGTTCTAAGATTAAATAGTTTTTTGGTGAAGTCTTTAGGTATTTCAAAGTGTAAGGTTATGTTATCTGCAACCAAAGCTAATTTGACTTATTTCTTTCCGATGTTAATTCTGTTTATTTCTTTCTCTTGCCTAAATCCTCTGGTGAAAGTGGGCATCCTTTTCTTATTCTAGATTTTGGAGGATAAGATTTTAATTTTTCCCCCTTTAGTATGATGTTAACTGTGGGGTTGTCATAGATGGTCTTTATTACTTGGACAAATGTTCCTTCTGTACCCTGTTTTTTGAGTGCTTTAATCATAAAGGGAGGTTGAATTTTACTGAATGCTCTTTCAGCACCTATTAAAATTATCATACAGTTTTGTTGTTGATTCTGTTTATGTGATGTATCACCTTTATGGATTTGCATATGTTGAAACATTCTTACATCCTTGGGCTGAATCCCACTTGATCACGGTGAATAATCATTTTAATGTGTTGTTGAATTTGATTTGCTAGCATTTTGTTGAGGAATTTTGCATCTATGTTCATCAGTGGTATTGGCCTATAGTTATCTTTATTTTTTTCCTTGTCTGGTTTTGGTATCAGGGAAATGCTGGCAATGTAGAATATGTTTGGAAGTGTTCCCTCCTCATTAAATTTTTTTGAAGAATTTGAGTATAATTAATATTATTTTTCCTTTAAATGTTTGGTAGAATTTAGCAGTGAAGCCATTAGCTCCTGGGCTTTTCTTTGATGGGAGGCTTTTTATTATAGCTTCATTATTCTTGTTTGTTATTTGGGTTTTCTTTTTCTTCCTGGTTCAGTGTTGATAAGTTACATGTTTCTAGGAATTTATTCATTTCTTCAAGGATTTCCAATTTGTTAGAATATAGTTGTTCATAATAGTGTCCAATGATTCTTTGTATTTCTGTGGTCTTATTTATTATGTCTTTTTGGCTTCTGATTTTATTTATTTAAATCTTCTCTCTTTTTTTCTTAGTCTATCTAAAGGTTTGTCAATTTTGTTTATCTTTTTTAAAAAACATCAGCTTTTCATTTTGTTGATCTGTATTATTTTTAGTCTCAATTTCATTTATTTATGTTATGATATTTATTATTTCTTTCCATCCACTAATTTTGAGTTTGGTTTGTTCTCACTGTTCTAGTTTCTTGAGCTGCATCATTATTGTTGTTGTTGTTTTTTTTTGTTTTTTTACCACCAAAATGGTTTTATTTTTGTCACTGACAACAAGCACAACACTGCAATTGTATCATTATTTTGTTTAGTTTCTTAAATATTACTTAAGTATGCATTAAAAATATGTTTACATTTTAAAAATGTGACACAGTAAAGAAGTCCTCTGTGAACACGATCCCTTCTCAATATATTTTCCTGCTTTGTAAAAACTCATTTGATTGATAATAAACACTACAAATACTATGTGTTATTTATAAACTCATAAAGAACACTTTTGTCAAACTCCAAAATTTGTATATACTTCCAGGCCATAAGAGTTGATAGTATTATTTATGACTTTGTAGATTAAGTTATTTATGTATGAAACAAAGCCGGAAAATATGTCGTTTTTTTTTTAAGTCTTTCTACTTTTTTGATGCAGGCATTTGCTTATTACTATAAAATTCCCTCAGTACAAGTTTTGTTGCATCATATTGACTTCGGTATGTTGTGTTTTTATTTTCTTTTGTTTTAAGAAATATTTTAAATTTTTTCTTAATTTCTTCACTGACCCATTGGCCATTCAAGAACATGTTGTTTAATTTGCATGTGTTTGTGTATTTTGAGGTTCCTCTTGTTGTTCACTTCTGGTTTTATATCATTGTGGCCAGAAAAGATAGTTGATAAGATTTCTATCTTTTTTAGTTTGTTGAGACTTGTTTTGTGGCCTATTCTGGAGAATGTCCCATGTGCTAATGAAAAGAATGTGTATTCTGCAGCAGTTGGGTGAAATGATCAGTAAATATCAGCAAGGCCTATTTTTCTAGTCTATACTTTATCTCCTATGTTTCTTTATCAATTGTTTCTCTGGATGATCTGTCCATTGCTGACAGTGTGGTGTTTGACGTATCCTACTATTATCATATTGCAATCGACCTCTCCCTTTAGATCTATTAATGTTTGCTTTACATACTTGGAAGCTCTGGTGTTGGGTGCATAGATGTTTGTAACTGTTCTATTAATTTTCTCAATTGACTCCTTTATCATTATATAGTGACCTGCTTTATCTTTTTTTATAGTTCTTGATTTATAATCCATCTTATATAAATATAGCCATTCCTGCTCTTTTTTAGTTTCCAGTTGCATGGAATATCTTTTTCCACCCCTTCACTCTCAGTTTTTGTGTATCTTTATAGGTGAAGTGGTTTTCTCTTAGGAAACATATAATTGAGTCTTGTTTCTTTATCTATTCAACCACTATATGCTTTTTAAATGAAGTGAGTTTATTTACATTCAGTGTTATTTTTGATAAATAAGGACTTATTTTTGTCATTTTGTTGTTTGTTTTCTGATTGTCTTGTAACTACTGTCTGCCTTTCTACTTCTTTTGTGGTAAAGTGATTTTCTCTGGGGGTATCTTTAAATTTATTGGTTTTTATTTTTTAGGACCGTATAATAAGTTTTTACATTGTGGTTACCATGAACCTTACAAAAAACATTTACAGTTATTACCAGTTATTTCAAACAGCTGACAACTTACTTTAGCTCACAAAAAAAGGAATATAAACAAACAGAAGAAATGATAAAACAAGCTCTACAGTTTAAATCCACCCCCCACACACACACATTTTGGCTTTATGCTGTCCAAATTTACATATCTTATATTACCTATCTCTTAACAGGTTGCTATAGGTAATATTGTTATTGATAGAATTGTCTTGGGGCTCCATACTAGAGTTATGAGTGGATTGCACACACCAGTTACAGCATTGGAGTATTCTGGGTTTGTATTTGTACTTACTTTTACTAGTGGGTTTTATACCTTTATATGTTTTCTTTTTACACATTATTGTCTTTTACTTTCACATTGCAGAACTCCCTTTAACATTTCTTGTAAGGCTTGTCTAGTGGTGGTGATCAGCTTTTGCTTGTCTAAGATAAACTTTATTTCTGTTTCATATTTTACAGATAGTTTTTCTGGGTACTGTATTCTTGAATGAGAGTTTTTTTTTATTTTGTTATTATTATACTTTAAGTTTTAGGGTACATGTACACAATGTGCAGGTTAGTTACATATGTATACACGTGCCATGCTGGTGTGCTGCACCCATTAACTCGTCATTTAGCATTAGGTATATCTCCTACAGCTATCCCTCCCCCCTCCCCCCACCCCACAACAGTCCCCAGAGTGTGATGTTCCCCTTCCTGTGTCCATGTGTTCTCATTGTTCAATTCCTACCTATGAGTGAGAAGATCCGGTGTTTGGTTTTTTGTTCTTGCGATAGTTTACTGAGAATGATGATTTCCAATTTCATCCATGTCCCTACAAAGGACATGAACTCATCATTTTTTATGGCTGCATAGTATTCCATGGTGTATATGTGCCACATTTTCTTGATCCAGTCTATCATTGTTGGACATTTGGGTTGGTTCCAAGTCTTTGCTATTGTGAATAGTGCCGCAATAAACATACATGTGCATGTGTCTTTATAGCAGCACGATTTATAGTCCTTTGGGTATATACCCAGTAATGGGATGGCTGGGTCAAATGGTATTTCTAGTTCTAGATCCCTGAGGAATGGCCACACTGACTTGCACAAGGGTTGAACTAGTTTACAGTCCCACCAACAGTGTAAAAGTGTTCCTATTTCTCCACATCCTCTCCAGCACCTGTTGTTTCCTGACTTTTTAGTGATGGCCATTCTAACTGGTGTGAGATGGTATCTCATTTTGGTTTTGACTTGCATTTCTCTGATGGCCAGTGATGGTGAGCATTTTTTCATGTGTTTTTTGGCTGCATAAATGTCTTCTTTTGAGAAGTGTCTGTTCATGTCCTTCACCCACTTTTTGATGGGGTTGTTTGTTTTTTTCTTGTAAATTTGTTTGAGTTCATTGTAGATTCTGGATATTAGCCCTTTCTCAGATGAGTAGGTTGCAAAAATTTTCTCCCATTTTGTAGGTTGCCTGTTCACTCTGGTGGTAGTTTCTTTTGCTGTGCAGAAGCTCTTTAGTTTAATTAGATCCCATTTGTCAATTTTGGCTTTTGTTGCCATTGCTTTTGGTGTTTTAGACATGAAGTCCTTGCCCATGCCTATGTCCTGAATGGTAATGCCTATGTTTTCTTCTAGGGTTTTTATGGTTTTAGGTCTAACATTTAAGTCTTCAATCCATCTTGAATTAATTTTTGTATAAGGTGTAAAGAAGGGATCCAGTTTCAGCTTTCTACATATGGCTAGCCAGTTTTCCCAGCACCATTTATTAAATAGAGGATCCTTTACCCATTGCTTGTTTTTCTCAGGTTTGTCAAAGATTAGATAGTTGTAGATGTGTGGCATTATTTCTGAGGGCTCTGTTCTGTTCCATTGATCTATATCTCTGTTTTGGTACTAGTACCATGCTGTTTTGGTTACTGTAGCCTTGTAATATAGTTTGAAATCAGGTAGTGTGATGCCTCTAGCTTTGTTCTTTTGGCTTAGGATTGACTTGGCGATGTGGGCTCTTTTTTGGTTCCATATGAACTTTAAAGTAGTTTTTTCCAATTCGGTGAAGAAAGTCATTGGTAGCTTGATGGGGATGGCATTGAATCTATAAATTACCTTGGGCAGTATGACCATTTTCATGATATTGATTCTTCCTACCCATGAGCATGGAATGTTCTTCCATTTGTTTGTATCCTCTTTTATTTCCTTGAGCAGTGGTTTGTAGTTCTCCTTGAAGAGGTCCTTCATGTCCCTTGTAAGTTGGATTCCTAGGTATTTTATTCTCTTTGAAGCAATTGTGAATGGGAGTTCACTCATGATTTGGCTCTCTGTTTGTCTGTTATTGGTGTATAAGAATGCTTGTGATTTTTGTACATTGATTTTGTATCCTGAGACTTTGCTGAAGTTGCTTATCAGCTTAAGGAGATTTTGGGCTGAGACAATGGGGTTTTCTAGATATACAATCATGTCATCTGCAAACAGGGACAATTTGACTTCCTCTTTTCCTAATTGAATACCCTTTATTTCCTTCTCCTGCCTAATTGCCCTGGCCAGAACTTCCAACACTATGTTGAATAGGAGTGGTGAGAGAGGGTATCCCTTTCTTGTGCCAGTTTTCAAAGGGAATGCTTCCAGTTTTTGCCCATTCAATATGATATTGGCTGTGGGTTTGTCATATATAGCTCTTATTATTTTGAAATACATCCCATCAATACCTAATTTATTGAGAGTTTTTAGCATGAAGGGTTATTGAATTTTGTCAAAGGCCTTTTCTGCATCTATTGAGATAATCATGTGGTTTTTGTCTTTGGTTCTGTTTATATGCCGGATTACATTTATTGATTTGTGTTTATTGAACCAGCCTTGCATCCCAGGGATGAAGTCCACTTGATCATGGTGGATAAGCTTTTTGATGTGCTGCTGGATTCGGTTTGCCAGTATTTTATTGAGGATTTTTGCATCAATGTTCATCAAGGATATTGGTCTAAAATTCTCTTTTTTGGTTGTCTCTCTGCCTGGCTTTGGTATCAGGATGATGCTGGCCTCATAAAATGAGTTAGGGAGGATTCCCTCTTTTTCTATTGATTGGAATAGTTTCAGAAGGAATGGTACCAGCTCTTCCTTGTACCTCTGCTAGAATTTGGCTGTGAATCCATCTGGTCCTGGACTCTTTTTGGTTGGTAAGCTATTGATTATTGCCACAATTTCAGAGCCTGTTATTGGTCTGTTCAGAGAGTCAACTTCTTCCTGGTTTAGTCTTGGGAGGGTGTACGTGTCGAGGAATTTATCCATTTCTTCTAGATTTTCTAGTTTATTTGCTTAGAGGTGTTTGTAGTATTGTCTGATGGTAGTTTGTATTTCTGTGGGATTGGTGGTGATATCCCCTTTATCATTTTTTATTGCATCTATTTGATTCTTCTCTCTTTTCTTCTTTATTAGTCTTGCTAGTGGTCTATCAATTTTGTTGATCCTTTCAAAAAACCAGCTCCTGGATTCATTAATTTTTTGAAGGGTTTTTTGTGTCTCTATTTCCTTCAGTTCTGCTCTGATCTTAGTTATTTCTTGCCTTCTGCTAGGTTTTGAATGTGTTTGCTCTTGCTTTTCTAGTTCTTTTAATTGTGATATTAGGGTGTCGATTTTGGATCTTTCCTGCTCTCTCTTGTGGGCATTTAGTGCTACAAATTTCCCTCTACACACTGCTTTGAATGTGTCCCAGAGATTCTGGTACGTTGTGTCTTGGTTCTCGTTGGTTTCAAAAAACATCTTTATTTCTGCCTTCATTTGGTTAGGTACCCAGTAGTCATTCAGGAGCAGGTTGTTCAGTTTCCATGTAGTTGAGTGGTTTTGAGTGAGTTTCTTAATCCTGAGTTCTAGTTTGATTGCACTGTGGTCTGAGAGACAGTTTGTTATAATTTCTGATCTTTTACATTTGCTGAGGAGAGCTTTACTTCCAACTATGTGGTCAATGTTTGAATAGGTGTGGTGTGGTGCTGAAAAAAATGTATATTCTGTTGATTTGGGGTGGAGAGTTCTGTAGATGACTATTAGGTCCGCTTGGTGCAGAGCTGAGTTCAATTCCTGGGTATCCTTGTTAACTTTCTGTCTCGTTGATCTGTCTAATGTTGACAGTGGGGTGTTACAGTCTCCCATTATTATTGTGTGGGAGTCTAAGTGTCTTTGTAGGTCACTCAGGACTTGCTTTATGAATCTGGGTGCTCCTGTATTGGGTGCATATATATTTAGGATAGTTAGCTCTTCTTGTTGAATTGATCCCTTTACCATTATGTAATGGCCTTCTTTGTCTCTTTTGATCTTTGTTGGTTTAAAGTCTGTTTTATCCGAGACTAGGATTGCAACCTCTGCCTTTTTTTGTTTTCTGTTTGCTTGGTAGATCTTCCTCCATCCCTTTATTTTGAACCTATGTGTGTCTCTGCATGTGAGATGGGTTTCCTGAATACAGCACACTGATGGGTCTTGACTCTTTATCCAATTTGCCAGTCTGTGTCTTTTAATTGGAGCATTTAGTCCATTTATATTTAAGGTTAATAGTGTTATGTGTGAATTTGAATCTGTCATTATGATGTTAGCTGGTTATTTTGCTCGTTAGTTGATGCTTTCTTCCTAGCCTCGATGGTCTTTACAATTTGGCTTGATTTTGCAGTGGCTGGTACTGGTTGTTCCTTTCCATGTTTAGTGCTTCCTTCAGGAGCTCTTTTAGGGCAGGCCTGGTGGTGCCAAAAACTCTCAGCATTTGCTTGTCTGTAAAGGATTTTATTTCTCCTTCACTTATGAAGCTTAGTTTGGCAGGATATGAAATTCTGGGTTGAAAATTCTTTTCTTTAAGAATGTTGAATATTGGCCCTGACTCTCTTCTGGCTTGTAGAGTTTCTGCCGAGACATCCGCTGTTAGTCTGATGGGCTTCCCTTTGTGGGTAACCCAGCCTTTCTCTCTGGCTGCCCTTAACATTTTTTCCTTCATTTCAGCTTTGGTGAATCTGACAATTATGTGTCTTGGAGTTGCTCTTCTCGAGGATTTTTAATTTTTTTTAGATTAGTACTTAGAATATGTCATCTCACTCCTTCCTGGCCTGTATGATTTCTGTTAAAAAGTCTGTTAACAGAATAATTTGAGTTTTTTTCTATTATATTTGCTTTTTTTCCTTGTTCTTTTAGGATTCTCTTTTTCCTTGAACTTTGAGAAATTGATTATGTCTTAGGGTTGTCTTATTTGGTTCTAACCTGTTTTGTGTTCTCTGATCTTTCTGTACTTGGATATTTATCTCTTTCTCAAGTTTTAAAAAGTATCCTGTTATCATATCTTTGAATAAGCTTTCCACTCCTTGTTCTTGCTCAATGCCCTCTTGAACACCAATAATTCCTAGATTTGGTCTTTTGAGATAATTTTCTATATCTTGTAGGGTATATTTGTCTTTTTTCATTTTTTTCTACTCTGATTCTGTATTTTCAAATAACCTGTCTTCAAGCTCACTGATTCTTTCCTTTGCTTCATCTATTCTGCTGTTGAGAGCCCTTTATGAATTTTTCAGTTGAGCAAATTTATTTTTCACTTTCAAGATTTCTGTTTGATTTTATTATTTTAATCTCTTTATTAAATTTCTATGATACATTCCTGAATTGCTTTTCTGTGCTATCTTGGAGATTACTGAACTTTTTAATAAAACTATTTTAAATTCTTGATCAGAAAGTTTACATATCACCGTCTCATTAGAGTCAGTCTGGTACTTGGCTTTGTCAATTTGAGGAGATGATGATTGCTACTGTTTCTTATTTGCTACCGTTTCTTGTGGATGTACAGCTATGCCTTTGCAATGAAGGATTCGTTGTTTATTCCAATCGTTTCTGTCTGGGTTATTTAGTTTTTTATTACATACATTTTCTTAGAGTTTTTTTGTAATTTGCCTTTTTTTTTTAGGCGAAATTTCACTCTTGTTGCCCAGGCTGGAGTGCGTTGGCAGGATCTCAACTCACTGTAATCTCTGCCTTCTGGGTTCAAGTGATTCTTTTGCCTCAGCTTCCTGAGTAACTGGGATTACAGATGCCCACCACCAAGCCTGGCTCTTTTTTTGTTTTGTTTTGTTTTGTTTTTTTAGTAGAGATGAGGTTTCACCATGTTGGCCAGGCTGGTCTTGAACTCCTGACCTCAGGTGATCCACCCACCTTGGCCTCCCAAAGTGCTGGATCACAGGCATGAGCCACCACACCTGGCAGATGCTGCCTTATTTTTAGCAGTATATGGTGACTTTAGCCAAGGTTTTCTTTTCTTCTAGTAAGGAATCAATGGTACTTAATCTGAATGGGTGAGATCCCAAAGGAAATATTCTGACAGTGTAGAATGTCTGACTAGGGATTTGTGTCCAGGGGATCTGTATTAGTCAAGTTTCCCTAGAGGGACAGAACTAACAGGATATATATATATATATATATACATATAATATATTATATTATATGTATATATATAAAATATGGGAATTTAATACAGATTAACTTACATGATCACAAAGTCCCACAATAGGCTGTCTGCAAGCTTGAGGGGCAAAGAGAGCCAGTCCAAGTCTCAAAACTGGAGAACTTGGAGTCCCATGCTTGAGGGCAGGAAGGATGCAGCACGGGAGAAAGATGTAGGCTGGGAGTCTTGGCCAGTCTCGCTTTTTCATGTTTTTCTGCCTGCTTTATATGCACTGGTAGCTGATTAATTTGTGCCCACCAGATTAAGGGTGGGTCTGCCTTCCCCAGCCCACTGACTCAAATGTTAATCTCCTTTGGCAACACCCTCACAGACACATCCAGGAACAATACTCTGCATTCTTCAATCCAATCAAGTTGACACTCAGTATTAACCATCACATATCCACACCTTGTCAACTTGAACCCATACACATCTCCTGAGATTATACATAATCTTCAAATAAAGACAATAATAAGGTCATAAGTATCCCTAACTTAATATAACTATTCTTCATACAACCAGAAATGCACCAATCAATCCCCAACCCAAATACTACTACATAAAGTTAACAATACATAAATGCTGATATAAAGTCAATAAATCTGATGTCACATGATAAAGAAAAAGGAAATAAAATGAAGATATTTTCTTAGTACAAGTATATACATGCACAAACATGTTTTTAATAAAAGAAGGAGGAAATACTCATGACAGTTACTGTCCTCGTTTCTGCAGCTGGTCACGTGGAGCTCGTATTGATGACTACCTTCTTCTATTACACACTCTGTATTCCCTTTGCCTTCAGCAAGCACCTCAGCAGGTCATGGTTTTTTTTTTTTCCTGGTAGAGTAACCCAAACCTTCATTCCTGAGAGGTCTGGACCATTTGTAGTCCTGCCTGGATTGGGCGGTTGTAGTTTCTCATTGACCTTAATCACAGGGCAGGGTAATACTAAGAGACGGGATGATGGATCTCCTGTATTCCATGCGTACCCTTCCTTACCTCCATTATGGGGTAATAGACTGGTTTCATCTTGATAGTCTGGGTCAATCTTCCTGCCAATACTCTAAGTCCCTTCTTAGCCTGTTGACTTAAAGGTAGGAGGAGCCCAGTGACCAGGTAGAAATCTGAACTTCCAGTTTAATGAAATTGTTGTTGTGTCTCCTGGTGGCAGCATTCTTCCCTCTGGAACTAAGACCTCTAGGCAAGCAGAGCATAATGTTGTGGGAACAGGAAGCAAAAATTTTGCTAGTGGATCGCTAGGGGTGATGGCAAGTGGTGCCATTTCCACTTCCACCACTTGATTCCTGAACTCGTGAATCCTGGCTATGGGAGAAAGAGTGCCATATATTGGACACTGATTCAGAGCATACACAGCCTTCTGGAGAACTGTGTTTCAGCCCTGAAAAGTATTGTCACCTAGTGGGCGTTGTAATTGTGACTTCAAAAGGCCATTCCACCATTCTATCAATCCAGCTGCTTCAAGATGACGGGGAACATGGTAAGACCAGTGAATTCCATGAGCATGAACCCACTGCTGCACTTCTTTAGCCGTAAGTGCTTTGGTCAGAGGCAATGCTGTGTGGAATACTATGACTGTGGATAAGGCATTCCATGAGTCCATGGATGGTAGTCTTGGCAGAAGCATTGTGTGCAGGATAGGTAAACTCATATCCCTACTAAGTCTCTATTCCAGTGAGGAGAAATCTCTGCCCTTTCCATGATGGAAGAGGTTTAATGTAATCAACCTGCCACCGGGTAGCTGGCTGACCACCCCGAGGAATGGTGCCATATTGAAGGCTCAGTGTAGATCTCTGCTGTTGGCAAACTGGGCACTCAGCAGTGACCGTAGCCAGGTCATCCTTGATGAGTGGTAGTCCATGCTGCTGAGCCCATGCGTAACCTCCAACCCTGCCACCATGGCCACTTTGTTCATGGGCCTATTGGGCTATGACAGAGGTGGCTTGGGAAAGAGGCTGGGTGGTGTCCACAGAACAGGTTATCCTGTCCACTTGATTATTAAAATCCTCCTCTGCTGAGGTCACCCGTTGGTGAGCATTCACATGGGATACAAATATCTTCACAGTTTTTGACCATTCAGAGAGATCCATTCACATACCTCTTCCTCAAAGTTCTTTGTCACCAATTTTCCAATCATGCTTCTTCCAAGTCCCTGACCATCCAGCCAAACCATTGGCTACAGCCCATGAATCAGTATATAATTGCACATCTGGCCATTTCTCCTTCCATGCAAAGTGCACAACCAGGTGCACTGCTCGAAGATCTGTCCACTGGGAAGATTTCCCTTCACCGCTGTCCTTCAGGGATGTCCTAGAAAGGGACTGTAGTGCTGCAGCTGTCCATTTTCGAGTGGTGCCTGCTTATCGTGCAGAACCATCTGTGAACCAGGCCCTAGTTGTCTCTTCCTCTGTCAACTGATCATAGAGAATTCCCAATGAGGCCATCGGTGCAGGCTGGGCAAGAGAAAGCAGGGTGGCAGGAATGAAGACCATGGGCATTTGAGCCACTTCCTCATGTAACTTACTTGTGCCTTCAGGACCTGCTCGAGCCTGATCACATATATACCACCTTTATTTGATGATGGAATGCTGCTGTGTGTGACCCACTTTATGACTAGATGGGTCAGAAAGCACCCCATTCATGATAGGCAATTCAGGTCACATGGCAACTTGATGACCCAGAGTCAAACGTTCAGTTTCCACCAAAGCCCAGTAACAGACCAAGAGCTGTCTCTCAAAAGGAGAATAGTTATCTGCAGAAGATGGCAGGGCCTTGCTCCAAAATCATAGAGGACTCCACTGTGATTCACCTTTGGAGGCCTGCCAAAGGCTCCAAACAGCATTCCATTCCTACCTGCCACTGACACCTTAAGCACCATTGGATCTGCTGGGTCATATGGCCCAATTGCCAGAACAGCTTCCACAGCAGTCTGGACCTGTTGCAGAGCCTTCTCCTGTTATGGACCCCACTCAAAACTGGCAGCCTTTCAGGTCACTTGATAAATGGGCTGGAGTAGCACACCCAAATGAGGAATGTGTTGCCTCCAAAATCCAAATAGGCCCACTAGGTGTTGTACCTCTTTCTTGGTTGTAGGAGGGGCCAAATGCAGCAGCTTATTCTTTACCTTAGAAGAAATATCTCGACAGGCCCCACACCACTGGGCCCATAGAAATTTTACTGAGGTAGAAGTTCTCTGAATTTTAGTCGGATTTATTTCCCATCCCCTGGCATTCAAATGTCTCACCAATAAGTCCAGTGTGTTTACTACTGCTTGCTCACTGGATCCAGTCAGCATAATGTCATCAATGTAATGAACCAGTGTGATATCTTGCAGAAGCTAAAAGTGATCAAGGTCTCTCTGATAAAATTATGACACAAAGCATACCCCTGAGGTAGGACAGTAAAGGTATATTGCTGGCCTTGCCAGCTGAAGGAAAATTGCTTCTGGTGGGCCTTATGGACAGGAATGGAGAAAAACATATTTGCCAAGTCAATAGCTGCATACCAGGTACCAGGACATGTGTTAATTTGCTCAAGCAATGAAACCACATCTGGTAAAACAGCTGCAATTGGAGTCACCACTTGGTTAAACTTATGATAATCCATTGTCATTCCCCAAGATCAATTTGTCTTTCTCACAGGCAAGATGAGAGAGTTGAATGGGGATGTGGTAGGAATCACCACTTCTGTGTCTTTCAAGTCTTTGATGTGGCATGAATCTCTGTAATCCCTCCAGGGATGTGATATTGATTTTGATTTACTATTTTTCTAGGTAGAGGCAGCTCTAATTGCTTCCATTTGGCCTTTCCTACCATGATAGCCCTTACCCTGCCAGTCACAGAGCCAATGTGGGGATTCTGCCAGCTGCTAAGTAGGTCTATGCCAATTATGCATTCTGGCACTGGGGAAATGACCACAGGATGAATCTGGGGACCCACTGGACCCACTGTAAGTCAGATCTGAGCTAAAACTCCATTAATTACCTGACCTCCATAAGCCCCTACTTTAACTGGAGGGCCACAATGATGTTTTGGGTCCCCTAGATTCAACATCAGCTCAGAGCCAGTGTCCAGTAGTCCCCAAAATGTCTGATCATTTCCCTTTCCCCAATGCAGTTACCCTGGTGAAAGGCTGGAGGTCTCCTTGGGGGAGGAAGGGAGAAAGATTCACTGCATAAATTGTCAAAAATGTAGTGGGTCCTTCCTCAAGGGGACCCAGCCTCCCCTTCATTCAAGTGGTTCTGGGTCTGTAAACTGGGCAAGTCTGGAAATTGATTTAGGGGCTGCTATTCTCTGTTTTTATACTTCAAATTAGTCTTTTGTCCATCTGACCTAAAAGTTTTCTCCTTGTATAAATTAAGTAGGAATACAGTAGGCTTCCTATCAGTTTCACTTCTAGGAACACCATGATTAATTAGCCAATGCCAGAGATCTACATGAGTCAGACTATTCTGATTGCTGCTTTGTCTCTGCTGTCCATTACGGTAGCTATGGCCACCTTGCCTTTGATGGTTGAGTGCTGCCGCTTGGCCCCCACCACCTTGGGATCCAATTATTCCCGTTGTATTTAAATTTTGTAGTTGAGTGACTGTGGTCTCCACTGTTAAATCAGACATACAGAGAAGAGCAATTACAGGGCTCTTCAAAGATGCAGGTGCTGCCCTCACAAATCTATTTCACAAGGCATTGGTCAAGGGTATATCTTCTGGACCCTTTCAGCCGGGATGAGTAGGTCTAAAGTGACTAATCCACTCCACCATCCCAATCTCCCTAAGCCTTTGGATCCTTTCCTTTATATTTAACAGAGGGAGATCAGGCATTTCCAGCTCACTCACAGTGGGCCATCTTTTAATTTTATCTCAGCTAACCAAGTAAATGAGCTATTTGAACCTTTTTTAACTCCCTGAGCTGCAACATTAAATGGTTCAGTATCTGCTTCTGAAGCCAGGAGACAGAATCATTGATTTCATCATTTTCTTTCATCACTTTGTCCACTAAACTTAGGAGCAACCAACCAGCTTCATTATGTTCCTTGGTTCTCCACATATGGTCAAAGATATGTACAGAATCACTAAACTCCTTGCCTCTCATGAGCGATGAATCAGGAGTGTCAAATGCATTTATTTTGCATAACTTTCTAAGCAGTTCATACCAATGACTGTCAGTGTTCTTCATACTATTAAAAGTAGAGTCCTTAGCATTTTGGGGTCTAATCACATTGAGCAGCCAACTCCAGAAACCCAAAAACCAATGAAAGAACTCCATCTGTATTATTCTGTTCCACTAGAACCACTCCTGGTAACAAAATCTGTATAAGTCAGGGTTCCCTAGAAGGGCAGAACTAATAGGATATATAGCCTATTAATTTATTAAGTATTAACTTAACGTGATCACAAGGTCCCACAGTATGCTGTCTGCAAGCTTGAGGAGCAAGGAGAACCAGTCTGAGTCTAAAAGCTGGAGAATTTTAGTTCGATGTTTAAGGGCAGGAAGCATGCAACACACAAGAAAGATGTAGGCTGGGAAGCTAGGCCAGTCTCACTTTTTCACTTTTTTCTGCCTTCTTTATATTGGCTTGCAGTTGATTAGATTGTGCCCACCAGATTAAGGGTGGGTCTGCCTTCCCCAGCCCACTGACTAAAATATTAATCTCCTTTGGCAACACCCTCACAGACCTCACAGACACACCCAGGAAGAATTCTTGCATCTTTCAATCTAATCAAGTTGACACTCAGTATTAACCATCACAGGATCTATTGTTCGAATTTCCTACAGCATGGTGCTATGGAACAGCTACTCTAATTTGGTGTTTCTTTTGGCTCAGTTACAGAGCAGAGTTTTCAGGGCTAGAGATTGTAGTTACACCTCTTTCCTTTGTTTCTAGCTGTCCTCAGGGATGTTTCTCCCTTCAGTCCTGATGTTTCCTATGGGTTGAGGCAAACACAGATCTCCTGCCAGGGAACCCAAGATAACAGGGAATCAGGTTGTCCACCTCAACCTCACTTTTTCCAGTGCAGAAACTATGAGTTGGGGGAAAATTTTCTGTGTGCTTGGTGTGTTACATTATGTAGCTAGTCAGACATGAGCAGAGCAGGAGAGGGCTCCACTGCACTCCTCCACATACACCAGGAATGTCATGCGACTACGAGGTGATAGTCAGGTGGTTGTTAACTGTATCTCTAAAATAATTGGTAACGGTCAGTGCCAGGGAAAGGAAGTCTCCCAATAAACAAAAACACCTGAAACTGGTGATCGATCAGCAACTTCCTGATAAGATCTCAGGAGTTGGGTGAGTTCACACATGTTCTCTAAGAGGCAAAATGGTGGAGTTCGACTGGTATATTACCTCCAAGGGACATTCAGCTGGTAAGGGATGAATGCCCAATGTGAGCATGCATACAACTCCAGTAAACACTCTGTGCATCCGCCTCTCCTTAGTGCTGGAAGGCCACAGTACAGTGGACATCCCATCTCAAGGGAAGAATCAGGAGAGAAGGAACATAAGACTCTGGAAGTATGCTAGTGCATAAAACCCCAAGTCAAAAGGTCAAACCGTGGACTTGTCTTTCAAGTCACTTGCTTGGCCCTCTTTCAAGTGTACATCCCTTCCTTTTATTCCTGCTCTAAAGCTTTATTGTAAACTTTCACTGCTGCTCTAAAATTTGCCTCGGTCTCTCCTTCTGTCTTATGCCCCTCAGTTAAATTCTTTCCTCTGAGAAGGCAAGAATTGAGGTTGTTGCAGACCCATACAGATTCACTGCCGGTAACATATTTAGGTGTCATGTGACTTGGATAACCTCCACTGCTAACATACTTTGATGCTGTGTGACTCAGATACATTCCCTAGTGGTAACAGATTATTTCTCACCTTCTTTGGCTGCAGGCATTCAAACCCTGTTTATGGTTTTCTTCTCCTTTTCTCTCTGCTGCTTACTAATCAAACCCCTGAACAAGTCCTCTCGGCCATAAGTGACTCAGGTCCCCCTGGATGGTCTCTCAGCTCACCCTGATGGGTGGCTTCCAGGGGTGGGAAGGACCTTGGGGGTCCACACCGAGTAGAACTGAGGCACTAATGACCCTCCTGGACAGGAGGTTTGTGAGAGTGGTAAGGCTAAATCCTAAAACCATGCAATGTTTGGGGTTTCCTCTGCTTTTTCAACTAAAATGGGCTCTTTCCCAAGAACCTGCACTGCCTATTTTCCTGTTTTCTCTGTGTGTGTTCAGAAATGGCCTTGTGCACCCACTTTGAGTGCCACATGACTTCTTAAGCACACACTCCTTGTTATTTGTGTATCTGTGGCTTTTACTGCATTTGTGCAGCAGCAAAGGCATGGGCTCCCTTGTGATATTCCTAAGATTTATACTTGTTCTTACTCTACCAGCTCCGATGACCTCTAACTCTTTTCCAGTCGGCTGGCACATTGCTGGGGCAGACACTAATTGGAACCCCGGCTCTGTCAGCTTCTTATGACTTACCATACGCTTTTCATTCCTGTTATGACCCAGGGCCAAGTTTTCTGGTGGCTCTTGAAGCAGTTTGTCCACCGGCTTAGGGCCTCACTCTGGCCTTTTAAGGATTCCACCTACTTTTGAGTCATCACCCCTTTGAGAGGAAGAAAAATTATTTCCTTGCCATTTGTGAGTTCTTACTCCAAGCCCCATTTCTCCAGAGGTTACTCCTTTATGTCCAGAGGACAAATAAAACTTGCCCACTCAAATCTAAGGGCTACTGTTTTTGCAAGCATTTGAAGGCTTTCCATGACTATTACTCTTGCTTCCTCCCACTTTCTCCTTTAGCCTCCATTTCTCTCATTCTATGCCCTTCTCAAAATGCATCAAGACCTTCAAGGTCATATTCAAAGGGAGATAGAAAGGAAGTCCATTCCCCTGTGTTAGTTAGCTGAAAAATAGGCTTCTTGTCTACTTAAAGAACATGGTAAATGGAAATCTGAGAAAAGAGATAATCATTTTGTTACTTGAGTGCTTCAAGTGAAAGTTACCATAAGGTCATGGAGACAAGGATGTAGGCTGGCCCAAGGCCACAGGCACGAGAGATCCATAGGACAGAGATGAAGTGTGGTCCCAGGCTAACAGATACCATTAGAACAGAGATGAAAGATTAGGGTATATAGTAAGACCAGTTCATTCTGGAACCCCAAAGATGAACAGGGGGCCCACTGTTCACTCCAGTGTCCCCTTTGTTCTCAAGTGGGTAATTGTGATGAGATGGGACCAAGGGTGCAGGGTAAGAATGGTTCATTCTAATATTCTAAGGATGATGAAGGGTGTCCCATTAAGGATAATAGTAAGGTAGAGGAAAAATCTTCTTTTTCCTTTTTTATTTTTTCTCTTCCATTATTTCTTCACAGATCAGTAACCATGTCTACATACCACAGGACATGCCCCTCGGATGCGTCCCCCAAAACTGGGAAAAGTTTGATATCTCCAAACCTTAAAACAACAACAACAACAACAAAAAACTAATTTTCATTTTTAATACTGTTTGGCTTAAAAAGGAACAGGGAGAAATTTACAAGTCAGCCTTGGAACCCAGTACCCCTGAGCAGGAAGTCCTCAAATAAGCCTTTTAAGTCTTTTATAACTGAGAGTAGAATAAAGAGGACAGGACTAAGAAAAAGAAGAAACACATCAAAAGGAGGCGGACTCAACTATTGGCTGCTCTGCAAGCCCACCAGCTTCTTCCAGGTTTCCCTAAGGACACTCCTTCAAATAAGTGCCATTGGTGCAGGACGCCAGGCCACTGGAAGGCAAACTGCCCCTTTGGGACAAATGGGAAAAAGCCTCATGTGGTGTGCCATCTCTGCCACAAGCTTAGCCACTAGAACAGGACTGCCCTGAGGGCTGATGGACCCCAGGACAGAATTCCTTCCCCTGATAACTTTGAGCAGAAGGAGCTCTCTGCTCCAGCTGGCTCTCAAATCAGATATTGTCACCAACAAAATAAAGCTGAGGGCAACTCTGGAGGTGGCAAGTAAAATTATAATTTTCCCTTTTGGGTTCAAGAGCTGCCTACTCTGTGCTAATCTCCTTCTCTGAACAATTCTCCTTCAAATCTTGTTGGGCAATCAAACAAATGGCATCCCCTCCCTGCAATAGAAAAGATTCACACCCCTTTATATGACTTGAGTGACAAATTAACATTCTCTTACTAGTCTCTGGTAATATCTAAATACCCCAAACATCTTTGGGGCAAAAATATGCTTTCCAAGTGATATGGTTTGGCCCTGTCCCCACCCAAACCTCATCTTGAATTGTAGCTCCCATAATTCCCATGTGTTGTGAGAGGGACCTGCTGGAAGGTAACTGAATCATAGGGGTGGATCTTTCCCATGCTGTTATCATGATAGTGAATAAGTCTCATGAGATCTGATGATTTTATAAAGGAGACTTTCTCTGCACATGACTTCTTGTCTGCCACCATGAAAAACATGACTTTTCTCTTCCTTTGCCTTCTGCCATGATTGTGAGGCCTCCCCTGACACACTAAGCTGTGAGTCAATTACACCTCTTTCCTTTATAAATTACCCAGTCTCAGGTATGTCTTTATTAGCATCATGAGAACACATTAATACAGTAAACTGGTACTGGTAAAATGGGGTGCTGCTGTAAATATACTCAAAAATGTGGAAGCAACTTTAGAACTGTGTAACATAGAGAAGTTGGAACAGTTTGGAGGGCTCAGAAGATGACAGAAAAATGTGGGAAAGTTTAGGACTTTCTAGAGACTTGGAGGGCTCAGAAGACAGAAAGACGTGGGAAACTTTGGAACTTCCTAGAGACTTGCTGAATGGCTTTGACCAAAATGCTGATAGTGATATGGACAATGAAGTCCAGGCTGAGGTGGGCTCAGATAGAGTTAAGAAACTTGCTAAGAACTGGAACAAAGGTGACTCTTACTATGTTTTAGCAAAGAGACTGGCAGGATTTTGCTCCTGTCCTAGAGATCTGTGGAACTTTATACTTGAAAGAGTTGATTTAGGATATCTGGGGGAGGAAATTTCTAAATGGCAAAGTGTTCAAGAGGTAGTAGAGCATAAAAGTTTGAAAAAATTGCAGCCTGACAACACAGTAGAAAAGAAAACACATTTTCTGGGACAAAATTTAAGCCTGCTGCAGAAATTTGCATAAGTAACAAGTAGCGGAATGTTAATAACCAAGGGAATGGGGAAAATGTCTCCAGGGCATGTTAGAGACCTTCACAGAAGCCCCTCCCATCAGTCTGCTGGTTTTATGAACAGGAGTTCCCCTGCACAGGCTCTCCTGCCTGTTGCCATGTAAGATGTGACTTTGCTCCTCCTTTGTCTTTTGCCTTGATTGTGAGGCCTTCTCAGGTCCAGAGGCCCAGGAGGAAAAAGTGGTTTTCTGAGGCAGACTCAGTGCTCCCTTGCTGTGTGCAGTCTAGGGAATTGGTGCCCTGCATCCTAGCCCCTCCAGTCATGACTATTGGCTAAAAGGGGCCAAGGTACAGCTTAAGCCATAGCTTCAGAGGGTGCAAGCCCCAAGTCTTGGCAGCTTCCATGTGGTATTGAGCCTGTGGGTGCATGGAAGTCAAGAATTAAGGTTTGGGAACCTCTGCCTAGGTTTCAGAGGATGTATGGAAATGCCTGGATGTCCAGGCAGAAGTTTGCTTCAGGGGCAGGGCCCTCATGGAGAGCATCTGCTAGGTGCAGTGCAGAAGAAAAATCAGGTTGTGAGCCCCCACACAGAGCCCCCAGTGGGGCACTGCCTAGTGGAGCTGTGTGAAGAGGGCCACCATCCTCCAGACCCCAGTATGGTAGATCTACTAATAGCCTGCATCATGCACCAGAAAAAGCCACTGACACTCAATGCCAGTCATGAAAACAGCCAGAGTACAGCCCCCATCCTCTGAGATCCAGGCAGAACCATAAAACCCTGAACCATAAAAACAAAAACAAAATAATGAAGTTTTCCTCTCTTTTTGTTTTATGTCCTTAGGAGCTTGACCTTGTAACCATGTTCAGAAACTTTGTCTTGGTCATCTCCACCATCTGGAGGACAGGATTTTTGGAATTTGTGTCATAGTTAGCTCACAAAATTACCTTCAGCAAGTTAAAAGCCATTTCAAGCTCAAAATTCACTGCTCTAGGCTCCTTCTGGGAAGAGAAATGGAAACTACCCAATGCTACAGTTTAGTAGCTAAGGCTTTGTCTTTTTCCAATGGCAGCATGGGTTCAGAGTTAAATTCCTGACTTAGGGAATGAGTGCTTTCTGCTTGATATCTGTGTGACCTTTGCCATTTATTGATTCTCTGCTCCTCCATGAACAATATCTGACTTTCCTTCTTAAATTTTTCTTTCTCTAAGCTACCTTTGGAGATTCTAGATCTTGTAAAAACTGCTAGCCACCTTATTGAAAATACCCTGTACACTTGTGGTTAAATCATAACCTTAGTACACTTGTGGTTAAATCATAACCTTGATTTCACCTGTGAGGTTACTTTTTGTAAAGTTTAAAAGCCAGAAATATTGGATGTATGGCCTACCTAAAGTAGGGTAATAAGATTTTTAAAAGAATTTATTTAAAAGAGTGCTATGATTAAAATTCAACTTAATTAAAAGCAGATATCTAAACCATGCATATATTTAAAAGGTCTTTATATATTTTTTCTCTTCTTGGATTGTGTTTTTCTGTAGTAAAGGGTTTTTTTTCTTCTCAATCAGCTGAATTGTTTTTCTCCATTTGTCTTCTTGCCACTCTTGATGCACAAATGAAAGGGTCTAAGATAATTTCTAACAGCCTGGGACATCTTGGGAAAAACTGAGAAAGTGAGACAAACCTCATTTTGGGAAAAACTTCTGTTTTCCTCAGAAAGCCACAGGAATTGAAAGCAGATACATTTCTCTCAAAATCTAAGGCTCTGTTCTATTTTGCATTGCATTATCTGATGTTTATGACTTTTGTGGCTATCAGAAATTACTTCACGTTATGAGAGTGCTTTAGTGTATAATCACTAGGTAGGAAATATACTTTTAGGGATGACTATTGGCAGTTAAGGTGGGATATGCATCTCTTTGCACGTTTGGATCAGAGATGCATGCTCTTGCCCACATAGAAGATATGGAGATCTCCCCACTCCCCACTGAGAGGTAAGACTCCCATGGGAGATGGACTGATTCCTTCCTTATATGGAATCCAGGATCTGGTATAAAAATGGGACCCTTAATTTTCAGGGATCTGTTTTGCCTTCCAGATGTGCCTGCCTGCTTATTAGGCCCTAGAACCTGCATGCTTTTCTGGCCCTGTTCCTCAAAGGGCTCCACCCTGTAGCCAGTAATCCAAATAAGAAACTTAAAATTAACAAATGAAAAATCTTACAAATACTGAATCTTCTGCCTCTCTGTGTATTTATATGTGTTGTGTGTGTGATGGTTATATATGAGAGAGCTCTGAATGATTGAATAATAAGTGCTTAAATCAAATATTTTTCAGAAAAATAAAAAGTGTAATGTATTTTGTTTCATGTTACTTAAGTAATCTTTAATAAATAAAGACAGTTTTAAAGATTATTGGTAAAATAAAAAATCTTCAGAAATTTAAACATTTGGTCTAAATTAGGCAGGTAAGACATCTGGTTTGCTAAATGCTTTAAGGTCATAATCTGCTTCTGTGACTATTGAAAATTGTTCAACTTATCTGTTTGGGAACCATTTGATTCTGGGTAATGCCTGGGCACATGTGGAGTTATCCATTCCCTCTGGCTACACAGGAAAGGGTCATACCTCATCTGCACTTCTGTCTAGTGTCCCAGGCTTTATACTTAATAATTAAAATCACTTACTTGCCAGGTTTTTCACCAAAAATAAAAGTTGCTAAGAGTTAACATTGTAACATGTAGTTGAGAGTACTGAAGAAACAGTTTTACGCACAAGGTGTGTTGGAAAGTAAAATGCGTTTTTAGTAAAAGATTATAAGAAGGCATGAAAATGTGGATTTTTTTGCCTAGATTAAAGGGTTAAGGCTTGTTTTAAGTTAGATAGGAAAGATCTCAAGGTTTGCACAAGTTGTGAAAGGTTTGTAAAAAATTAATCTTGTAAAAGAAATTCTGTGTGTGAACATATTGGCTAAAGTTAAAAGGGTATTATTCAGTTTTTCAGTAAATTGAATATTAGACTAAAACTATGACAGGTTTTTCTTAGATAATTTTTCTGCTTTTTAACAAAAACATCGTAAAGGGTTATGAAAGGCTTATGAGAAGCTTAACTTATGGTCAGACTGAATAAAAGTGTATAGATTTCTCTATGAGGTTTTATTAAGAAATGGGTTTGACATCAATAGTACACTAATGCAAAGGTAATATCTGGATTTCTTTCAGCTGTATTTGTATAAATGTATTATTGGTATGTGTCCTAAAGTTATACAAAACTCCTATAATTCTGATATGACTTAGTATATGTTATCAGTAATAATTATAATTGTTATATAAGATTATTGTGTGCCACAGAAGTAACAAATTTCCTTGTCAATTGTGTCTTTGACTGTGGCTGCCCTTAGATATTTTGTTATCCACAGACAATTGTTTTGTTTTAATTTTATAATCAGCTGTAGGCTTAAATGCAGGTTTCTGATAACTTTGGAGATTGTGACATTAAAATAGAAAAAGAGCTTTCAGGACTATCATGGAGAGCTAAAATGTTCATGAATATCAATCAGAACAGGAGTGAACTGCATGGAGCAAATGTTCTAGAAGAATTAAATAATCCTTTTGTGATTTTTTTCCTTAAAAAGTTGCAAATCCTTTGTTTTTCAAAGCCAAGAAGACTTTTCTTTTGAGCTATTTATAGCTTTTAACAATTGAGTAAAGTATACTCCTATAAAAAATTTTGGAGCATATTTCTCTCTACCAGATTTCTCCAAAATTTGGAAGCCATTTGTGAGTATTCTTAACATATGGCAATTTAGTTATTTGCATAAGTGCAATAAGAATCTGTTTTCTTTTACAACAGACACAATTGGAGAAACTTGTTTATTTTAGCAAGGCTTTGACTGGAATAATGTGCTTTGATTCCTTTTTAAGGAATCAAATGTGACTTACACTGCCAATGAAAGCCCCTTGGGAAAACTCACCTTACACTTTGTCTAAACAGTCCCTGTACAGGGTTCCTGACATGTGGTAAGTAGAGTGTCACTTTCTAACAGGCCCAGGAGCCCTAAGTTTTCTTGGGACCTCAAGAGGGGGGAGATTTACCCAAGTTATACAGGTATTTGATGGCATAAATTCATGAGTGGACTTAAGGCTTTAAAAGAGTCTTATCTGAGATTCCTTATCAAATAAAGTTCCCTCAAAGCCAATTTAAAAAGAGCCTATATGGTAAATAATTATTCTTGCTGTGCTTTATCCAAATAATCAGATCATGTATAATAAGACTAAAGCTTATTTTGCAAACAAATCAGTCTTATTATAATTTATTTTTAATAAATTGAGGATTGGAGAGAGAAAAATTATGTTTCAAGAACTATGGTACACCTATTATTATATTCTAGTCCCATCAGTTGTTCTTGAATCTTTGTCTGAAATTTAGACTAACCCTGCTTATTCCTCTTAACCAAACAGTGATCTCTGGCTACAGCTCAGAAGAAACAAAAGGGATGGGTAATGTAAAGCTCTGGATCAATATTCTAATTCTGGAGGTATATTGGAATTGGCTAGCAACCTCATAAACCCAAGTTCTAGTAGGCATGACTATAACCACCAACTACCTAGGCATGCTGGCAGCCTCAGGAATTTTTGGAGTCATCCTCACCCCCTTATTTTGTTTTAACATTCTTCTTTTTTTTTTTTTTTTTTTCTTGAGACAGAGTCTTGCTTTGTCCCCCCAGGCTGGAGTGTAGCAGCACAATATTGGCTCATTGCCACCTCCTCTTCCCAGGGTCAAGTGATTCTCCCACTTTAGCCTCCTGGATAGCTGAAACTATAGGCATGCACCACCATGCCTGGCTCACTTTTGTATTTTTGGTAGAGACAGGGTTTTGCTATGTTGGCCAGGCTGATCTCAAACTCCTGGCCTTAAGTGATATGCTTGCTTCAGCCTCCCAAAATGCTAGGACTGCAAGCATAAGCCACTGGCCCTGCATTCATCAACCCATGGAACCACCCCCCTGCCATGAAAGCTAGCAAGAGGCCAAGACCCACAGAACAACCACCATCACCCCTCTGTCAGCAGGAAGCAGTTACAAAAGACTAATCTTTGCCCATTTTCCCCAAAGAATTGGGGTCTTGGAATCTTGATGGAGGAAATGTTACAGTAGGTAGCTAGTCAGACATGAGCAGAGCAGAAGAGGGCTTACACACACACACACACACACACACACACACACACACACACACCCCACACACAAATAATGCTGGGCAACCATCAGGCGATTGTAAGGTGGTCGTTAATCTCTAAAATAACGATTGGTCACAACCAGCACAAAGGAAAGGCAGTCTCTCAATAAACAGAAACACCAGGAGCTGATGATCAGCAGCTTCCTGATCAGGTCTCAGAAGTTTGGCAAGCTGGCCTACACATGCGCACTAAGAGGCAAAATGGCAGAGTTTAACTGGTATATGACTTCCAGTGGACATTCAGCATGTAAGGGAAAAATGCCTCAAGTAAGCATGCATACAACTCCACTAAACACACTGTGCATGCTCCCCTCCCAAGTGCTGGCAGGCCAGTGCACATGGGGACAGCCCACCCCAAAGAAAGTCTCAAGGGTGTAGGGATGCAAGACCCCAGGAATATGCCAATGTATTAAACCCTAAGTCAAAAGGTCAAATCATGCACTTGTCTTTCAAGTCACCCACTTGACCCTCTTCCAAGTGTACTTTCCTTCCTTTTGTTACTACTCTAAAGCTTTTTAATAAATTTTCACTTTTTGAATTCTTGTCTGCAACTTAGACTAACCTTGCTTGTTTCTCTGAACCAACCAGTGATCTCTGGCTACAACTCAGAAGCAACAAATGGATAGGTAATGTAAAAATCTGAATTAATATTCTAATTCTGGGGGTACAAATCTAAAATTTGCTTCAGTCTCTCCTTCTACCTATGCCCCTCAGTTAAATTCTTTCTTCTGAGGAGGCTAGAATTGAGGTTGCTGCAGACCCGTACCGATTCACCACCAGTAGCAGATACTAGAAAGATTAAGGAGAGGAACATTCTGGTTATGAAGGTCCAATTCTCTTACCATATGCTCAAAGTTGTTTTTTTGTTTTGTTTTGTTTTGTTTTGTTTCGTTTTAATTCTCTGGAGTCCTGGGAACTGCCTCACTCTCATATTTGAGTTCTGGGATATTGTTGGTGATAATCTCTGCAGTGTATATTGGTTTTTATATTTTGTGGAGGGGGAGTGAAGCCAGTTTGCTTCTATGCTGCTATTTTGAAACCCTGCCACAAGTCATTTATTCTTATTGTTGGAAAATATTCCATTGATTAGGTGTAATACCATTTCTTTATCCATTCACCTATTGGGAAAGATCTTATTTGCTTCAAGTTTTGGCAATTGTAAATAAAACTGCTATAAATCTGTGCAGGTTTTTGTGCAGATAGAAGTTTTCATCTCATTTGTGTAAATGCCATAGAGTGCAGTTGCTGGATTGTATGGTAAGTAAATTAGTCTATTTTTATGCTGCTGATAAAGACATACCAGAGACTGGCTAACTTATAAATAAGCAGAGGTTTAATGGACTCACAGTTCCGTGTGGCTGGGGAGGCCTCACAACCATAGTGGAAAGTGAAAGAAAGACATGTCTTATATGGCTGCAGGCAAAAGAGAATGAGAGCCAATGAAAGGGGTTTCCCCCTATAAAACCATCAGATCTCATAAGACTTATTCACTACCTCGAGAACAGTATGGGGGAAACTACCCCCATCATTCAATTATCTCCCACTGGGTCCCTCCACAACATGTGGAAATTATGGGAGCTACAATTCAAGATGAGATTTGGTGGGGACACAGCCAATCATATCAGTAAGAATATGCTTACTTCTGTAAAGAGCTGCCAAACTCTCTTCTAAATTGGCTGTAACTGTTTGCATTTTCATTAGTAATGAATGAGAGTTTCTGTTGTTCCACATCCTCTCCAGCATTTGGTGTTGTAAGCATTTAGAATTTTAGACATTCTACTAGGTGTATAGTGGTATCTCCTTGTTGTTTTAATTTATAATTTCCTGATGACATATGATGTTGAGCATATTTTATATCATATATATGTACACACACACACACACACACACACACACACACATTCTTTGGTCAGATGTCTGTTCAGGTTTTCACCTCATATTTTAATTGGGTTGTTGCTTTGTTCAGTTTAAAGAGTTATTCATACATTTTAGAGCTCAGTCCTTTATCAGATATGTATTTTGCAAAGATTTTCTTCCAATCTGTGGCTTGTATTTTCATTCTCTCAACAGTGTCTTTTACAGAGCAGAAGTTTTTGTTTTTAATAAAGTACACCTAATCAATATTTTCTTTCATGTATTGTGCTTTTGGTGTTGCATCTAGAAAGTCATCACCAAACCTAAGGTCACCTAGATTTTCTCCCATGGTATCTTCTATTAGTTTTATAGTTTTTAGCTTTAAATTTAGGTTTATGATTCATTTTAAATTAATTATTTTTGAAATGTTTAAGATCTTTTTTGCATAAGAATATCCAGTTGTTCCAGCACCATTTGTTGAGGATTGTTTTTTCTTCCTGGAATTATCATTGCTCCTTTGTCACAGAGCAGTTGACTGTGTGGATCTACACACAAATTTAAGCCAACAGCTGTTGCAGTTCTATGTTTATAATAATATTTAAATTTTGAATCCAACTATTAATATGAATTTTAAGCCACTTCTCTGTCTCTTTTGATTTGAATGTGGAGGGTGTCATTTACTTCAGAAGGTATGTAAAAGAGATGTGCAACTTAGAAAAATCAAAATAAATTTTAGCATAAATATTCAACACAGAATGGAAACAGAATTTTACCCATGTAGCTAAATATGGAGCCCCTATCTGACTATATTAGAATATATAATTGTTAACATTATTTGCCAAGTCAAAAATAAAGACATTTGGGAAATTTTTCCTTTAAGCGCATTATTTGTATTAAAATAAAGTGATTGATATGCATGGTGTGAAATTTATGTTAATTAGTATGAGGCTAATGATTGAAATTTTAATACTATCAAATGTTTTTTCAGAATATAAACATTTAACAAATCAACAAAGCATAATTATTGCAGTAAGAGAGTTCACTTCTAGATCTGACCATTATCACCTTTATAACCCCATCTTCTGAGTATAAACAAGAGCTAATAAAAATGAAAATAGAATGATAAGAGAGGGAACAATTTGACTGAGATCTTCTGACTTTATAGTAGATCATACTGAATGGGAGATAAGCAATTTTTCTTAAGTTCTTTTATAATCATTTTTAAAAATATTTTATTTTCAATAAGATCTTGTTCTCATGAACTTATAATTCATAGTTTTATTATTATGATTGCAAAATGTTGCAACCAAAACTTGATGAGACATTTTAGAAGCCACCCTCACCCCCTTTTTCTGGTTAGAGCATAACAAGAGATGGTAGGTTGACATTTATTAGAAACTATGTGCATAGTTCCACTCTTTCTACCTTTTCTCCTTTCTTTGTAATTCTTACAGCTTACCTGTGAAATTTCATTATTAGTGAACTTAGAAATGCCATCATGTCTTTCTGGTTTAATGTCAAAAAATACACTGAATGCGAGAGCAAAGCTTGTAGGACTATTTGCCACCCACAAGGAAGGGGAGTAAAACTTTTCATCAAGGGTTTCGGGGTAAGTTCACTTGTTCATTGTAGTTTACCCCATACCCTTTCTGTAGCTGGCAGTGTCACATGTCTCTGTCTCATGTCATAGTATACATTTATTCTCTGTAATTTACAGAGCCAAAATATATTAGTGTTATTGGGAAGAAAACCAGGCTTCACTACAGGTGAGGTGAGGCATTAGGTAAATGTTCTGTGCCTGTTTCCTTATGTTCTATGCCTATTTGCTTATGTTCTAATAACTGTGTAATAATAATGGACTGGCCCATGAGAAAATAGCTAACGTGTTTCTACTGTATGCAACTCTGCACTCCTGACCTCAGGGAAATGTGAGAAACTCATTTCAAGGGGTTAAGATTGCAGGAAAGGTGAAAGCAAAAACACAAATGGAGTAAACTCAGACTCCAGTTTCACATACATTGAGATCTGCTGGATAATTGGATTTAAACCATTTTGTCGAAGAATGTTATTTTATATATATATATAAAATATATATTTATATATGTGGATATGGATATATAAGGATTTCATAATTTTCATAATTTTAGAAGATCCTCTGTTCATTTTTCTCTGAGTAGTAACATGGAGGAAAGTGCTTGACATTAATATGAAAAGGTCTTAACCCTATAATGAAAAAATATTTTTGAGTATAGAAGGCCAGTTAAGGTTGCCGCCTCTAGAGTGATAATACTGTGGATAAACTTTGCCTATTGGAATTTATCCTTGGAGATTTTCAATATGGATATTTCCCATTCCTATGTGCAACATCCTCTTTATGGGAGAATAGCTTTGTACTTTCTGCAGTTTGTTAGCTTCAGCAGTGGTCATGATGTAACTAGACACCTGTGCAATTACATTGCTTTTCCAAACTTTTTTAAACCTATTCTTACAGCATAGGTGAGAAGAAAAATACTATTAAAGATAGTTCAACATGTTCTAGATATACCTCATCTATATTATACATTAGCTTTTGTTTTTGAACTGGAAGGCACATTAGAAATTGTTAATGCCCTAGTTACATTGAATTACCATAGTAAGCATTGACTGTTGTTTTGGATTCTAGAAACTAGGACCAGTTTTAGTGCTTTACTCTTTGAGGTTAGTCACTCATTTAATCTAACCAGTAGTCACTCTCAACCAAAGCTGTGGTTTCTCCAGAGTGGAACTGTGACTCAACAGTCAGCTCTCAGTTTGCCCAGTAATATACATCACCAAAGCCAAATAAGCCCATATTGTTATTTTTTTAACTTTTATTTTAGGTTCAGGAGTACATGTGTAGATTTGTTATATGGGTAAATTGCATGCCATGGAAGTATGGTGTACAAATTATTTCATCATTAAGGTAATAAGCATAGCACCCACAGATAAATAGTTTTTTGATCCTCACCCTCCTCCCACTCTCCACACTCAAGTAGGCTCTGGGGTCTGTTGTTCCCTTCTTCATGTTCATGTGTACTCAAAGTTTAGCTCCCACTTATAAGTGAGAACAAGTGGCATTTGGTTTTTTCTTCCTGCATTAGTTCACTTAGGGTAATGGCCTCTAGCTCCATTCATGGTCCTGCAAAGGACATGATCTTGTTGTTGTTGTTGTTATTGTTGTTGTTGTTTTAATGGCTACATAGTATTTCATGGTGTATATATACTATATTTTCTTATCCAGTCTACTATTAATGTTCGTTTAAATTGATTCCATGTCATTGCTATTGTTAATACTGCTGTAATGAACATACATGTGCATATGTTTTTATGGTAGAAAACCTTATATTCCTTTAAGTATGTACCCAGTCATGGGATTGCAGGGTTGAATGGTACTTTCATTTTAACTACTTTCCATAATGGCTGAACTAACTTACATTCCAACCAGGAGTGTATAAGACTTCGTTTATCTCTGCAACCTTACCTTACAGCATCTGTTATTTTTATTTATTTATTTATTTTTTTGAGACGGAGTCTGGCTCTGTCTCCCAGGCTGGATTGCAGTGCCACTATCTTGGCTCACTGCAACCTCCACTCCCAGGTTCAAGCAATTCTCCTGCCTCAGCCTCGCAAGTAGCTGTGATTACAGGTGCCTGCCACCACACCTGGCTAATTTTTTGTATTTTTAGTAGAGACGGGGTTTCACTATGTTGGCCAGGGTGGTCTCAAACTCCTGACCTTGTGATCCACCTGCCTTGGCCTCCCAAAGTGCAGGGATTACAGGCAAGAGCCACCACACTTGGCCAGCATCTGTTATTTATAGACATTTTAATAATAGCCATTCTGACTGCTGTGAGATGGTATCTCACTGTGGTTTTGATTTGCATTTCTCTAATGATTAGTGATGTTGGAATTTTTTCATATGCTTGTTGGCCATGTGTATGTCTTCTTTTGAGAATTTTCTGCTCATGTTATTTGCCCACTTTTTAATGGCGTTGTTTGGTTTTTGCTTGTTAATTTATTTAAGTTTCTTATAGATTCTGGATATTAGACCTTTATGGGATGCATAGTCTGCAATATTATCTCCTGTACTTCAGATTGTCTAGTTAATCTGTTGATAGTTTCTGTTGCTGTGCAGAAGCTCTTTAGTTTAATTAGACCCTATTTCTGAATTTTTGTTTCTGTTGCAATCACTTTTGGCATTTTTCAACATGAAATCTTTGCCAGGTCCTATGTTCAGAATGGCATTTCCTAGGTTATCTTTCATGAGTTTCATAGTTAGAGTTTTTACATTTAAGTCTTTAATCCATCTTGAGTTGATTTTTATATATGATGTAGGGAAAGGGTCTAGTTTCAATCTTATGCATATGGCTAGCCAGTAATGCCAGCTCCATTTATTTAGTATGCAGTCCTTTGCCTATTGATTCTTTTTCTCAGCTTTGTTGAAGATCAGATGGTTGTAATTGTGCAAGTATATTCCTAGGCTCTTTACTGTGTTCCACTGGTCTATGTGTCTGTTTTTGTACCAGAACCATGCTGTTTTGGTTACTGTAGCTTTGCAGTCAGATAGTGTGATGTCTTTGGCTTCGTTCTTTTTGCTTAGGATTGCTTTGACTAGTCTTGCTTTTTTTTTTTTTTTTTTTTTGAGGGGGATTTCCATATAAATGTTAAATTTTTTTTCTAATTCTGTGAAGAATGACATTGGTGGTTTGATGGAGAATTGAATCTAAATTGCCATGTGTAGTATAGCTATTTTAACATTGATTCTTCCTATCCACGAGCATGAAATGTTCTTCCATTTGTTTGTGTCATCTCTGATTTCTTTGAGCAACTTTCTATCATTCTCATTGTAGAGATCTTTACCTTCCTAGTTAGCTGTACGCCTAGGTATTTCTGTTTTGTTCCTATTGTGAACGAAATCACCTTCTTGAATTGGCTCTCAGCTTAGACATTGTTGATATATAGAAAAGCTACTAATATTTGTACATTGATTTTGTATCCTGATACTTTGCTGAAGTTGTTTACCAGATCCAGGAGCTTTTCAGTATAGACTCTGGGGTTTTCTACATAAAAATCATATTGTCTGCAAACAGAGATAGTTTGTTTTTCCCTCTTTTTATTTGGATGCCTTTAATTTTTTTCTCTTGCCTGATAACTCTGGCTGGCACTTCCAGCACTATGTTGAATGGCAGTGGTGAGAGAAGGAATCTTTGTCTTGTTCTGGTCCTCAAAAGTAATGCTTCTGGCTTTTGCCAATTTATTATGACATTGGCTGTGGGTTTTGCATAGATGGTTCTTATTATTTTCAGGTTTGTTCCTTTAACACCTAGTTTCTTGAGGGATTTTTAACATGAAGAAATATTAAATCTTCTTGAAAGTCTTTTCTGCATCTATTGAGATGATCATGTGGTTCTTGTTTTTAGTTTTGTTTATGTGATGAATCACATTTATTGGTTTGTGTATATTGAACCAACCTTGCATCCCAGGGATAAAGCCTACTTGGTGGTAGATTAGTTTTTTGATATGCTGCTGAATTTGGTTTAATAGTATTTTTTTGAGTATTTTTGCATCTATGTTTATCAAGGATATTTGTCTGAAGTTTGCTTTTTTTGTTGTGTTTCTGGCAGGTTTTGGTATCAGAATGACACTAGTCTCATAGAGTGAGTTAGGGAGGGGTCCCTCCTCAACAATTTTTTGGAATAGTTTCAGTAGAAACGGTACTAGCTCTTCTTTACATATCTGGTATAATTCAGCTGTGAATCTGTATTGTCCTGGTTTTTTTTCTGTTTGTTAGGATTTTATTATTGATTAAATTTCAAACTCATTGTTGGTCTGTTCAGGGATTCAATTTGTTCCTGGTTCAATCTTTGGAAGTTGTATGTTTCCAGGGATTTATCCAATTTTTTTCTGGGTTTTCTAGCTTGTGTGCATAGAGGTGTTCATGCTAGTCTTTGAGGGTTTTTTGTATTTCTGTGGAGTTGGTGATAATGACTTCTTTGACATTTCTCATAGTGTTTATTTGCATCTTCTTTTTTTTTCTTTATAAGTCTAGTTAGTGGTCTATGAGTTTAATTTATTCTTTCAAATAACAAAGTCCTTGATATGGTTTGGCTCTGTGTACTCACCCAAATCTCACCTTGAATTGTAATAATCCCCATGTGTTGTGAGAAGGAACTGGTGGGAGGTAACTGAATTATGGGGGCAGTTTCCCCCATACTGTTCTCATATGTGAGTGAGTCCTCATGAGATCTGACAGTTTTATAAGCATCTTGCCTTTCCCCTGCTAGCATTCATTGTCTCTCCTGCCACCCTTTAAAGAGGTACCTTCCACCATAATTGTAAGTTTCATGAGGGCTCCCAAGCCATGTGGAACTGTGAGTGAATTGAACTTCTTTTTTTAATAAATTACCCAGTCTTGGGTATTTATTTATAGCAGCATGAGAACAAACTAATACAGTCGTTAATTTATTGATCTTTTGTATATTTTTTCTTTTCATCTCATCTTTCACTTCAGCTATGATTTAGATTATTTCTTTCTTTTTTTTTTTTTTGCTAGCTTTTGGGTTAATTTATTCTTGTTTCTCTAGTTCCTCTAGATGCTAAGTTGTTGATTTGAAATCTCTTTAAGTTTTTGATGTGGGACTTTAGCACTACAAATTTCCCTCTTAACACTTGTTTAGATGTGTCTTAGAGATTTTCATATGTTGTATCTTTGTTCTCGTTAATTCCAAAGAATTTCTTGATTTTTCCCTTAATCTCATTGTTTACCTAAAAGTCATTCCAAGACAGCTTGTTTAATTTTAATGTAGTTTTATGGCTTTATGTTATTTTCTCAGTATTTTTTTGTATTTTTATCACACTGTTGTCTGAGAGTGTGGTTGGTATGATTTCAGTTTTTTTTTTATTTGCTAAGAATTGTTTCATGGCCAACCATGATGTTGATTTTAGAGTATGTATCGTTTGTAGATGAGAAGAATGCATATTATGTTGTTGTTAGGTGGAGTGTTCTGTAGATGGTATTAGGTCTATTTGATCAAGTGTTAAGTTCAGATCCTGAATGTTTTTGTTAGATTTCTGCCTGAATGATTTGCCCAATACTGTCAGTGGGGTGCTGAGGTCTCACAGCATTATTGTGTGGTTATCTGGGTCTCTTTGGATCTAGGTCTTTGGATCTCGGTCTCTAAGAACTTGTTTTATGAATATGGGTGCTGCTTTGTTAAGGGCATATATATTTAAGGTAGTTAGGTCTTGTGGAGTTGAACACTTTACCATTATTTAATGCCCTTCTTTGTCTTTTTTTGATTGTTGTTTTTTTAAAGTCTGTTTTTCTTTTCTGAAATTAGAATAACAACCCCTGCTTTGTTTCTGTTTTCCCTTTGCTTAGTAGATTTTTCTCCATCCCTTTACTTTGAGCCTATTGCTGGCAATGCATGTGATATTGATCTCCTGAAGACAGCATACAGTTGAGTATTGTTTCTTTAACTTACCACTCTGTGCCTTTTAAGTGGAGAGATTATCCCATTTATGTTTATGGCTAATATTGATATGTGCAAATTTGATGCTGTCATTGTGTTGTTAGCTGGTTGTCATGTAGACTTGATTGTGTAGTTGCTTTATAGCGTCAGTGGTATATGTACTTAACTGTTTCTTTGTGGTGGCCCATAGTGGTCTTTCACTGTCATGTTTAGCACCCCCTTAAGAATCTCTTGAAAGATAAATCTGGTGATAACACATTCCCTTAGCATTTGCATGTGTGAAAAAGATTTTATTTCTCGTTTTCTTATGAAACTTAGTTTGGCTGAATATGAATTTCTTGGTTGGAAATTCTTTTCTTTTAGGGTGTTGTATATAGGCCACCAATCTCTTCTGGCTTGTAGAATTTCTGCTGAATTGTCCACTGTTAGCTTAATAAGGTTTCCTTTGTAGGTGACCTACCCTTTCTCTGTAGCAGCATTTAACATTTTTTCTTTCATTTTGACCTTAGAGAATCTGAAGATTATGTGTCTTTGGGATGGTCATCTTTTATAATATTTTGCAGGGCTTCTCCACATTTCCTGAATTTGAATGTTGGCCTGTCTAGCAAGGTTGGGGAAATTTTCATGGATGATATCCTCAAATATGTTTTCCACGTTGCTTGTTTTCTCTTCCTCTCTTTCAGGATGATAAAGATGTGCCAATAAGTCATAAATTTAGTCTCTTTACATAATTCCATATCTCTCAGAGTTTTCATGTAATCTGCTTTTTCTTTTTTCTTTGTTTTTGTCTGATTGAGTAATTTCCTGTCTTCAAGCACTTAGATTCTTTCCTCAGCTTTGTTTATTCTACTGTTATACATATGATTGTATTAAAAATTCTTGAACTGAGATTTTCATCTCTATCAGATTAGTTTGGTTGGTTCTTTCTTAAAATGATCCTTATGTCTTTCAGTTCCTGTATTATTTACTTCTGTTCTTTAGAATCCCTGAATTGGGTTTCAACTTTCTCTGAATCTCAGTGATCTTTATTCCTATCTATTCTGAATTTTATTTCTATCATTTCACCCATTTCAGCCTGATTAAAAACAATTGCTGGGAAACTAACGTGGTTCTTTGGAGATAATAATACACCCTGGTCTTTGAGTTGCCAGAGTTCTTGTATTGATTTTTTATCATATGTGTGGGCTGATATTCCTTCGGTCTTTGAAGTTGCTGTCCTTTGGATGGGTGTTTTTTGTTTGTTTGTTTTTTCTGGTTTGTTTTGTTTGCTTTTTTTTCTTTGATGGACTTGGGGGTTTGATTGTGGTATACCATGGGTTAAGTCAACTGGCTTAATTTCTGGAAGATTTCGGGAGGCCAAGGCTCAGCTCAGCACTCCTGGGTTGTGTACTCTAACTCTGCAGACCGGCATTGAGCCCCCAGCTTTGTTTTCTGATCCCTTGAGGTTAGAAACGTGCTGTACTGGAGGTGCTAAGTTGTTCTCAGTCTTCTGGCCACAAAACTCCAATGCGTGGTGTTGTGCAAAGTGATTTTTCAGGGTGGTGGCTGTGGGATTTATGCTCACTCACACATGCCAGTAGCCACAGCAGTGCAGACATGTCAGCTGGGGTGGGGTATCCGCAGGAGCAGGGCTACATGTGTTTGCTTCACTGGTGGTGGTTGTGGCATAGGAGGGATCCCCATGTCATTCTTGATTCTGGCTTTGCAAGTTAGGAAAAAGGGTATTTTTAATTTTCTTTGATTCTTCAAATATCGTAGCATATATACAATTAAAGTTATCAGAGTTTTAACATGTAAAAGATACATGCTGTTTATGTTCAGAAGACAGAGAGGCTGGCATTTATCCTAGAACTAAAATAAGAAAGTTGGAAGGGACCATAGGGATCTCCTGGCCTTGGAACTGATCTCTGATTGTTCTGAGCCCCTACTGTCTTTGAAACCTAAACATATTCTTCTTTTGAACATTTTAAGAGTTAGAGAGTTTTGATTTTTGTCTACAAAATAAACATTGGGTTAGTCATACTTGGAAATTATAACTCAAACTTTAGGACTTAGACCAGGTTTAGTGGAATTTTCATTATTGCATAATTGGTCAAAATATTTTGCTTGGGTGAATACATGTCTGAATGAATAATAATGGCATCAATGGAAATGTGGAATCAGTTAACATATTTTTTTTTTTTTGCTTTTCAAGTAACTTTTCAGACATGAATTGGAATAAGATAAGGCCAACTTGCTCAACTACATTCCTTACTAAAACATAATAACTAAAAGCTACAGTGTACATGTCATGTTTCACATGTTCTCTTGCAGTGCCAAGACTAGGTTTAAGCAATTCAGCTGCACAGTTACCAACCACTTCTTCTTGGAAGATTTACCTACAATCTAACTGATATACTTAACAAAATTTTATTTTTAATATTGATTGTACAATGTTTTACTCCTTAATTGTATCTGACAGCTTCTTATACTTTAAACTTGATCAACAGTAAATTGTGAAGAGAATAACTATACACCACATGGCTTGACAATATCCAAACATCATTCTTGTGCTACAAAAGCTACAAATGGTGAGTTGCAAACCAATGTCTTAATAATATTTTATTTTAAAACGTGTGTTTACCTTCATGTCTTTCAAGAAAGTAGCATGATCTTGAAGAATGAATAATGATTTTGGAGCGGGTAGACTAGAGTTTGTCCTGTGCCTACTAGCTCTGTAACTTAGACAGTATGCTTAATCTCTCTGAATATCATTTTCCTTATTATGAAATGATATATTTAAGAATATCAACCTTTAAGAAATGCTGTTAAGTTTTAATTAAATTGATATAAAAGAGGCAGTATAAAACATGGTGAAAGTAGCCCTTCAGTAGGTGTTACTTTTCTCTCACATATTTTTTATTTACTAGAAACATAAACATTTCAAGTATATTCTAAGTCATTAACTTTAAAATTGACTGTGTAATGCCAACAAGCCTTCAAAGTATGCCTTAAACTTATTTCTCTAACCTCTATTTCTAACAAAGCCTGCAAAATTATAAGATAGTATACTTTAAATCCATGATCAACTCTATTTGAGCATGATTAATGTCACATATTATTCAATTTCCTGAAAATATGACACCCTGTATAATTTATACTATAACCTTCCCTACATAAGGCTCTCAATTTCATAATAGGGACTAGCATAGATGAGAATATTTGTTTTCTGAAGCAAACAAAGCTTACTTTTCTATGTGAGCTAAAGTTTCTCCTTTCTGATTGAGAACAGGGAACACATGTTATAGTTACCAGTAGAACTGGTATAATTAGACAGATTTTACATATGGCTAAAATTACTTATGCTAAATAGCTAAAATAAATACAAAATGCCCCAGGAAGGGAATGTGAAGATTAAATACCATCAAGGATTAGAAAGATCACTACAAATCTTAGCCTTAGTTAGGTAGGCCCAAAGTAGGGTTCCTTGAGGGCATAGAGTACTAACTAAAATGAATAACATCATGCCATTCTGTAACCTGAAGAGAACTAAAAATCAAAACCCAATAAAATTCTATGTGGGTAAGTCTCCCTATTGTCTCTAGGGCCAAATAATTCAAAGATAATTATGTTGTATCTGTGTCAATAATAAGGAGAGCAAAGAGTTAAGACTTGGGACCCTAGAGAAGTAAATCACTTAGCAGAATGTCAAATTAGGAAGTTATAGGGTAGTGATGCTATGGAGAGACAGTTGTAACATACCACAATGAAATGGAGCAGCCAAAAGCATTTTAACAGACTTTTCCAACTTTCACATACATTATCACATTGAATGTTCACTATAATTCTGCAAAGATGGCGTAGAAGCTAGAAAGATTTAATGACTTCTCCAAGGTCCTACATCTAGGATCTCTGACTACATAACCCATACTCTTTTCACAAGTATTACATCTCTTCTGATGAATAAACATGAAGTTATGGGGTTAGTTATTTAAGATGAAAGGAGTCAAGATGCTTAGAGAGCAGACTTATAGAGTGAGGAAATTATAGATATAGGCCAATGCTGTGTGTCCCAAACAAAGCAGACAAAATTTCAGGGAAATTATTTAACTAGAGTTGAGAACATGACTAGTCTGAGAAAAAGCAGTTTGGCAGAATTGGTTAGCTGTCACTAATATGCATTCTCCCCTTGTTTATTTAATAATAGAACTTTCACCTTTTAGCTGAGCATAAGACTGAAAACTGCATTTCCTAGTATCCCCTCTAGTCTGGTATAGCATGACTAATTTCTAACAATGGGTGTTGAGCAAAGGTAATGTGTGAGACTTCTCAGTTATGCCACTAAAAAGAGGGTCAAGCCCTTTCTTTCCTTCCTCCTCACCTAGCTATCTAATATGTGAACATGATGGCAGTAGCTGGAGCAGACATATAAGATATGAGCACTACATAGCACTTTAATGTTGACAATGGCAGATTAAGAAGATAGAAGGAACCCAGGTCTCTGAACACTATGTAGTCAACATTGACTCAGGGCTACTTTCTTTAGACTGTTATTTGAGAAATACATTTTTATATTTTTTAAACCACTGTTACTTTGGTCCTTATTGCAGAAGAAAAATCCATATCCTCATTTTAGAAGTTTTGACCTGATATTAAGAGAAATGTAGTCACAGAGGGAAAGTAATTTATATTTTTTCCAGGATCAAGGGAATAAATATGAGTATGTGTCACATTGTAATGAAGACTAAAGTAGCAGAATGACATAAAGCAAGGTTAGAAATAAAAAGAGGGGAATATAAAAGCAGTAGCTGATCTAATGTGGAAACAGAATCGAGAGCAACAGAAAACTAGAGGCAGCAAGAGACCTGTGTCTCAAAGGCTGCCCTCAACATATTTGGTATTTAATCACATAGTATAACCAGTAACTATAAGTGAGTTTGTTTCCTTAACAGAATATTCCTCTTCAGTTTAGTTAATTAACTTCCAAGGATAATAAGCAAGTTTCAATTCAAGTATCCGATTCCATTGAGAAATAATGGTTGCACAGGTTTTATGTTAAGAATAATTCTGAGGCCACACCTGGGCGTAGAAGTGGAGAGTGGTAGGAAATATGTTATGTATTTGGCATCTTTCAGTTATAGTCCATACGTACAACAGCATCATGATGGAGAAGGGGAATGAAACTAGGAAATAACATTTTTGAAGTTATCATTAGATAAGTTCTCCTGAGAGTTATGGTGAATATGATTTCTAGAATGGTTCTGCTGCTGCAGAGTCAGAAAGCAATAGAAGAACATAAATGAATGAGATTCAAAATGTATCTATAGAGCCAAAGGTAGGGGCAATAATCAGAGTTAGAAGAGACAGTTGGGGATGAAGTGGTTCTGAACATTGCATGCCTCTCATTAGCATATTCTTGACCTTTAATTTATGCTTGAATTGTTGCATTCTAGGCAGCTTTCCAAAAGTATTTTTCATGAGAGAACAATTTCTGGATAAAAGCTTTCATGAAACAATTTAACTTGCCCAACTTTTTTTTTTCTCTTAAGGCAATATTAAGAGGTTAATAACGTTAACTGTAGTAGTGGATAACTTCCTGATTTTTATAAGGCTTCCAATACTTTTTAAGCAGGTATTTAAGTTGTAAATTCTTAGACTTCTGCCAAAGAAGACTTACCATTTTCTGCTATTAGAGGCAGCAACAGTATTTTTAAAAAAATGCTTTCATATACTTGTATCATTATTTTGAACCTGGAATGATCTTATTCTAAATGAACTTATACTGTTTTACCTAAAGAAAAACAATGAAAAATTGTTTTAACTTTAAAAAGAAAAATGATCTATAAAATATAAAGGATGAATGCAAATAAGGCTTGAAGGGAATATCTTCAAATATTAATAGTGATTTTTTTTGAAAATGAAACTATGGGTGTTTTATTCTTCTTCCAACTTTTTGTTTTTGTAATTATTTTGTATGAGTATGTATTACTTTAAATTGAAGAACCATAATAATACTTTAATGTAAAAGAAAAAAAGTAGTCCTATAATGCTAATAGTACTTTGAAAAGAACTCTGGGAAAAATCAGATATGTAGCAATCTAGACTACTGGAAAATCCTAAGAAAAGGCTAAGCACTTGCTATTTGGTTATTCTATTAGTCCGTTCTCATGATGCTAATAAAGACATGTCCAAGACTGGATAATTTATAAAGGAAAGGGGTTTGGGTTGGGACCAAGAGGGCTGACTAGAAGCAGTGGTGATTGGAGGCACCCATCGAAAAGAATCATAATAGCATGTGAATCCTGCACTGGCAAGCGAGGGATACAGGTTCTTTCATCAGAACTGATTAGGTGGCTGGTGTGACCCATGGAGAGGAAGAAAGAGCAGTGTGGTGCAGTGGCCTACTGAGAGCCACACAGGGCAGGGGAGCCCCCACCCCCCAGCCAAGGGAGGTGGTGAGTGAGCATGCTATCCAGCTGGGAAAACCATACTTTTTCCACTGAACTGTGCAAACCACAGATCAGAAGATGTCACTGGTGAACCCATGCCACCGGGGCTTAGGGTTCCAACCCCAGAGCTGTGCAGATTCTCAACAGCCTCTCAGCTAGGATCTGCTTAATCCTGCCATATTCCTGGGAAGAGGGGTGGTCAGCACCACAGCTGCGGCTGCCTGCTGTCTAAGCCTTTCGAGTTCCTTGGGAAAGAGACAACAGCCAGCACTGGGACTGATAGCTGCCTAACACGCTAAGCTCCCTGGGTGAGGGAAGGGTGGTAGCCATCTCTATAGCTTTTCCACTGCTGGAGCCAGGGAGGCTGGATGGCTTGGTCCCAAAAGGTGTCCCCCACAGTCCAACACGCCAGTTGTGGTAGACTGTGGCCAAAGCACCTCTTCAGGCCTGACCCTGACCCATCTTTCCTCACTTGATGGGGCCTTCCTGCAGGAACTCCAACAACTTCAGCCAGGGGCTCAGGGACAGAACTCTGATCTCCCTGGGCCTAAGCCCCTAGGGGGAGTGGTGGCTGTAATCACTGTGGACCGGCAGACTTAGCCTTTCCTCCTAGTAGTTCTGAGGAATCCAGGCGGCCCAGACAAGTGGGTTTCCCCTCAGTGAAGCACACCTCCTCGACCAAGGTACAGTCAAAGTGCTTCATTAAACGGCTCCTGTTCCCTGTGCCACCCAACTGAGTGAGACCCTTTAACAGGGGTTGTCAGACACCCTATACAGGAACGATCTTACTGGCATCAGGTTGGTCCCCCTTGAGGTTGGAGATCTCAGAGGAAGGAACAAGTAACCATCTTTGCTGTTCTCCAGGCTCCTAAGTGACATCTCCAGGTGCAGGGGCAAACCAGATGAATAGGGCCTGAAGTGAACCCCCAGCAAACCACAGCAGCCCTACAACCCTGCAGAAGAGGGACCTGACCATTGAAAGAAAACCAAACAAACAGAAAGCAACAACAGCATCAACAATTAAAAAAAAAGTTTCCACAAAAACCCTACCCAAGGGTCGGCATTCTCAAAGATCAAAAGTAGACAAACTCATGAAAATGAGAAAGTCAAAGAAAAACACTGAAAACCCAAAAGCCCAGAGTGCCTCTTCTCCAAATGTTTGCAATGCTGCTCCAGCAAGGGTACAGAAATGGATGGAGGATGAGATGGAGAAAGTGATGGAAGTAGGCTTCAGAAGATGGGTAATAACAAACTCCGCTGAGCTAAAGAAGCATGTTCTAATCCAATGCAAAGAAGCTAAACACCTTGATAAAAGGTTAGAGGAGCTGCTAACTAGAATAACCAGTTTAGAGAGGAACATAAATGACCTGATGGAGCTAAAAAAACACAGCACGAGAACTTTGTGAAGCACACACAAATATCAATAGCCAAACTGACCAAGTGGAAGAAAGGATATCAGAGTTTGAAGACCACCTTGCTGAAATAAGGCATGCAGACAAGATTAGAGAGAAAAGAATGAAAAGAAATGAACAAAGAGTTCGAGAAATGTGGGACTATGTAAAAAGACCGAACCTATGATTGATTGGAGTACCTGAAGGAGACGGGGCAATGTAAACAAGCTGGAAAACACACTTTAGGATATTATTCAGGAGAACTTCTCCAACCTAGCAAGACAAGCCAACATTCAAATTCAGGAAATACAGAAAACACCACTGAGATACTCCACAAGAAGATCAACCCCAAAACACATAATCATCAGATTCTCCATGGACAAAATGAAGGAAAAAATGTTAAGGGCAGCCAGAGAGAAACGCCAGGTCACCTACAAGGGGAAGCTCATCAGACTAACAGTGGACTTCTCAGAAATCCTAGAAGCCAGAAGAGAGTGGGGGCCTATATTCAACATTCTTAAAGAAAAGAATTTTCAACCTAGAATTTTATACCCAGCCAAACTAAGCCTCATAAGCAAAGGAGAAATAAAATCCTTTCCAGACAAGCAAAGGCTGAGAGATTTTGTCACCACTAGGCCTGCCTTGCAAGAGCTCCTGAAAGAAGCACTAAATATGGAAAGGAAAATCTGGTACCAGCCACTGCAAAAACACACCAAAATATAAAGACCAAGGACACTATGAAGAAACTGCATTAACTAGTGTGCAAAATAACTAGATAGCATCATGATCACAGGACCAAATTCACACATAACAATACTAATCTTAAATGTAAATAGGCTAAATGCCCCCAGTAGAAAGAAACAGACTGGCAAATTGGATAAAGAGTCAAGACCCATCCATGTGCTGTATTCAGGAGACACATCTCACATGCAAAGACGCATACAGGCTCAAAATAAAGGGATGGAGGAAAGTTTAAAAAAAAAAAAAACTAGGGGTTGCAATCCTAGTCTCCGACAAAAGAGACTTCACACCAACAAAGATCAAAAAAGACAAAGAAGGACATTACATAATGGTAAAGAGATCGATTCAACAAGAAGAGCAATTGGGTGCATATATCTATATATGCACACAATACAGGAGCACCAAGATTCATAAAACAAGTTCTTAGAGACCTACAGAAGACTTATCCTTCCACACAATAATAGTGGGAGACTTTAACACCCCACTGTCAATATTAGACAGATCAACAAGACAGAAAATTAACAAGAATATTCAGAACTTGAACTCAGCTCTGAATCAAGTGGACCTAATAGACATCTACAGAACTCTCCACCCCAAATCAACAGAATATACATTCCTCTTAGTGCCACATGGCACTTATTCTAAAATTGCCCACATAATTGGAAGTAAAACACTCCTCAGCAAATCCAAAAGAACTGAAATCATAACAGTCTCTCAGACCACAGCGCAAACAATTTAGAACTCAGGATTAAGAAACTCACTCAAAATCACACAATTACATGGAAATGGAACAACCTGCTCCTGAATGACTCCCGGATAAATAATGAAATTAAGGCAGAAGGTTCTTTGAAACCAAGGAGAACAAAGAGACAACATACCAGAATCTCTGGGACACAGTTAAACAGTGTTAAGAGAGAAATTTATGGCACTAACTGCCTGCATCAGAAAGCTAGAAAGATCTCAAATTAACCCCCTAACATCACAACTAAAGGAGCTAGAGAGGCAAGAACAAACTAATCCAAAAGCTAGCAGAAAACATGAAATAACTAAGATCAGAGCAGAATTGAAGGAGATACAGACACAAAAAGCCTTCCCAAAAAAATCAGTGAATCCAGGAGCTGGCTTTTTGGAAAAATTAACAAAACAGATAGACTGCTAGCTAGATTAATAAACAAGGAAAGAGAGAAGAGTCAAATAGACACAATAAAAAATGATAAAGGGGATATCACCACTGACCCCACAGAAATACAAAGTACCATCAGAGAATACTATAAACACCTCTGTGCAAAGAAACTAGAGACTGTAGAAGAAATGGATAGATTTTCTGGACACATAGACCCTCCCAAGACTAAACCAGGAAGAAACTGAATCCTTGAGTAGACCAATAGCAAGTTCTGAAATTCAGGCAGTAGTTGATAGCCTACTAACCCAAAAAAGCTCAGGACCAGACTGATTCACAGCTGAATCCTATCAAGGTACAGAGAGGAACCAGTACCATTCCTTCTGAAACTATTTAAAACAGTTGAAAGGAGGGACTCCTCCCTAACTCATTTTATGAAGCCAGCATCATCCTGATACCAAAACCTGGCAGAGACATAACAAAAAAAGAAAACTTCAGGCCAATATCCCTTATGAACGTAAATGCTAAAATCCTCAATAAACTACTGGCAAACTGAATCCAGCAATATATCAAAAAACATATCCACCATTATCAAGTTGGCTTCATCCCTAGGATGCAAGGCTGGTTCAACATATGCAAATCAATTAACGTCATGCATCACATAAACAGAACCAATGACAAAAACCACATGATTATCTCAATAGATTCAGAAAAGGCCTTTGATAAAATTCAACATCCTTTCATGTTAAAAATGCTCAATAAAGTAGATATTGATAGAACATATCTCAAAATAATAAGAACTATTTATAACAAACCCACAGCCAATATCATATTGAATTTGCAAAAGCTGGAAGAATTCCCTTTGAAAACAGGTACAATACAAGGATGCCCACTCTCACCACTCCTATTCAACATAGTATTGGAAGTTCTGGTCAGGGCAATCAGGCAAAAGAAAGAAATAAAGTATATTCAAATGGGAAGAGAGGAAGTCAAATTGTCTCTGTTTGCAGACGACAAGATTCTATATTTATAAAACCCCATCATCTCAGCCCAAAAACTCCTTATGCTGATAAACAACTTCAGCAAAGTCTCAGGATGCAAAATCAATGTATAAAAATCACAAGTATTCCTATATACCAACAACAGACAAGCAGAGAGCCAAATCATGAATGAACTCCCATTCACAATTGCTACAAAGAGAATAAAATACCTAGGAATACAGACAGAAAGGGATGTGAAGAACCTCTTCTAGAAGAACTACAAACCACTGCTCAAGGAAATAAGAGAGGACACAAACAAATGGAAAAACATTCCATACTCATGGATAGGAAGAATCAATATCGAGAAAATGGCCATAATGCCCAAAGTAATTTATAGATTCAATGCTATTCCCATCAAACCATCATTGACGTTCTTCACAGAATTAGAAAAAAAATACTTTTAATTTCATATGGAACCAAAAAGGAGCCTGTATAGCCAACACAATCCTAAGCAAAAAAAAGCTGGAGGTATCATGCTACCTGACTTCAAACTATACTACAAGGCTACAGTAACCAAAACTGCATGGTACTTGTACAAAAACAGACATATAGACCAATGGAACAAAACAGAGACCTCAGAAATAACACCACACAACTACAACCATCTGATTTTTGACAATCTGACAAAAACAAGCAATGGGGAAATAATTTCCTATTCAATAAATGGTGCTGGAAAAACTGGCTAGCCATAGGCAGAAAACTGAAACTGGACCCCTTCCTTACACCTTATACAAAAAATAACACAAGGTGGATTAAAGACTTAAATGTAAAACCTCAAACCATAAAAACCCTAGAAGAAAACCTAGACAATACCATTCAGAACAAAGGCATGGGCAAAGACTTCAGGATAAAAATGCCACAAGCAAGAGCAACAAAAGCCAAAATTGAAAATGGGATCTAATTAAACTAAACAGCTTCTGCATAGCAAAAGAAACTATCATAAGAGTGAACCAGTATCCTACAGAATGGGATAAAATTTTTGCAATCTATCCATCTGACAAAGGTCTGATATCCAGAATTTACAAGGAACTGAAACAAATTTACAAGAAAAAATAAACAACCCCATCAGAAAGTGTGCAAAGGATATGAACAGACACTTATCAAAAGAAGACATTTGTGCCACCAACAAACATATAAAAAAAACTCGACAAAACTGATTATTAGAGAAATGCAAATCAAAACCACAATGAGATACCATCTCATGCCAGTCAGAATGGCAATTATTGAAAAGTCAAGAAACAATAGATGCTGGCGAGGCTGTAGAGAAATAGAAACGCTTTCACACTGTTGGTGGGAATGTAAATTAGTTCAACCATTATGGAAGACAGTGTGACAATTCCTCGAGGATCTAGACCCAGAAATACCATTTAACCCAACCATCCTATTACTGGGTATATACCCAAAGGAATATAAGTCATTCTACTCTAAAGACACATGCACACATATGTTTATTGCAGCACTATTTACAATAGCAAAGACATGGAACCAACCCAAATGCCCATCAATGATAGACTGGATAAAGAAAATGTGGTATATATACACCATGAAATACTATGCAGCCATAAAAACAAATGAGATCATTTCCTTTGCAGGGACATGGATGAAGCTGAAAGCCGTCATCCTCAGCAAACTAACACAGGAACAGAAAAGCAAACATCGCATGTTCTCACTCATAAGGGAGAGTTGAACAACGAGAACACATGGACACCGGGAGGGGAACATCACATACTAGGGCCTGTCAGGGGATGGGGGGTGAGGGGAGGGAACCTAGAAGACTAGTAAATACATGCAGCAAACCACCATGGCACACATATACCTATGTGACCAACCTGCATGTTCCACACATGTTTCCCAGAACTTAAAGTAAAATTTAAAAAAAGAAAAGAGGTTTAATTGCCTCACAGTTTTGCTTGTCTTGGGAGACTTCAGGAAACTTACAATCATGAGAGAAGCCAACCTGATTCAGACTCTGGAAATGTCTCTTGGTGGTCAGAAGAGAATGTAGCCTAGTGAAATGGATTAGTGAAATACACTGGGGTGGTTTTGATAGACAGGAACCAAAGATATGAAGGACCTCATAGACACAGGTTAAGAAGCTCTAAAAAATATGAGTAAACCAGATGGCTTTTAAATTAAGGAGTTTCTTGGTCAGGTCACTATGAAAATCTCTCTGACAGTTCTGTGAAGCAATGAATTGGAAACAAGAACCAATCCAAGTAGGGGAAAATAAGAACTTTAAGTAGGGAAGGAGATAATAGAACTTGAACTCAAGCAGATGGGAGTGGGATATACGTGTGAATGTGATTTCAGCAGTACAATCAACAAAGCTTGGAAGAGTAAGGGGAAAGAAGTTGTGAGGAAATATAACTGGGAGACAAAAGGAGGATGATCTAATGATAATAAACTGGGGTTGTAATTCAGCAAGGCATTTTGGTTGAGATTATTCTTGGCATCTCTGTGTCATTGGCTCTCCTCCTCTGAGAATAGGCAGGACTCCTCTTGAATGTGGATTTTATGACTTGCTTCAGGAGAGAAGGACAAGGTGAAGGACAAAGTGACATTGCCAGTTCTGCTGTTTTTTCAAATGCCAGGTGCCATATTTTGGGGTTGCATGTCCTGAATACAATCAGAAGTGTGATGTGTTTGAGTGAGTTTGAGTACTGGGATAAGAGAGTCTAAGACAGATTGGATGATCTAAGATCATGGTGGTAAGGGAAAACAAGAAGTAGATTTGGGGAAATACAAAATATTTGAATATACTGATTTTGAAATTGGCAGAAAAAAATATATTACCAGTATCCAGCGTAATTGACACAAAGTGGGTACTACATGTCCAGATCAAACAAACAGAATTTCTAAAGAAAATAAAATATGTGACTAAATAATACAATGAATAAATATGAATGACTAAATTTCTAAAAGTGGACTTATTCAGCTTTTAAGATTGTCTGAGATACTCAGTGTGTGAAAATCGTATATTACACAAGATGGAGAAGTACTTCTAGGATATTATACGGCTGCAAATTTTACCCTACAGGCATAAAAGAGTTGGTGATTACTCCACAAAGACCAGTGTCATGTTCAGGTGAGAACTAACAATTGTGTCTAGTGAAAAGAAACACAATTAAGGTGCTGAAAATAATGAAGTAGCAGAAAATGTGTCAAGATCCAATGAACAGGTGAGCATAACACAGTCTGCAGGGAAAATGATTGAGGTGAAATGAACCTACTGATCAATCTGTTTTTTTTATTCTTTTACTTTTTTGAGACAGAGTCTCGCTCTGTCGCCCAGGCTGGAGTGCAGTGGCGTGATCTCGGCTCACTTGCAAGCTCCGCCTCCTGGGTTCACGCCATTCTCCTGCCTCAGCCTCCCCAGTAGCTGGGACTACAGGCGCCCGCCACCGTGCCCAGATAATTTCTTTTTTATTGTTTATTTTTAGTAGAGACAGGGTTTCACCGTGTTAGCCAGGATGGTCTCGATCTCCTGACTTTGTGATCCGCCCGCCTCGGCCTCCCAAAGTTCTGGGATTACAGGCGTAAGCCACTGCGCCAGGCCTGTATTTTTTTTATATTCAGGTTTGGTTCAGTCCATTTCATTGTTGACTATTTACTCACCACAAATCACAGTACTGAATTAATTCTCACCAATGATCCCAGAAACATAGCTGCAGAACTCTCATCATTACTCCATCTTGTTGTGGATACTCTGAAACTCTATTCCCATTTCCCTCTTCATGCCACACATGCAGCGAAGTATTATCAGTTCTACTCCTTCCTGTGTCCCACTCTTAAACTTTGTTAGTCATTTTATTAATAGAGAATCTTCCTTCCTGAAGTCATATATAAAATGTTCCCAGTTTTCAGGCACTGGACACTAGGCAGTTTGCCTCTTCTATCAAACATATTCAACATCCCTTCCTTCCTATAAGTTAGTTACGAATTGCATGAGATTTGGACTTTCTATATGTATCAGAAAAGTATTCATTTTATTTCTGGATTTCTGCCTTCAAATAATACATCTGCCAGTAGGTAAATCTAGTAGTAAACAGTAGGTGAAAATAACGTGAATGTGTATGCTTTGATGTGTGGAAATGGATATGAATATCTTATATGTGTGGTCAGGATATTGTCTTCTCTAGCAAAAAAGGGTAAGGCTTTGATCCAATATGAGAACAATATCAAGTGACAAGGAAGAAAGAGTCCAAATAGTAAACTAAAAACACTTGGTTGGTTGTGGAAGAGAGGTGTAGCATTGGTTAAAGGGAGCAAAAATTCACCGATAGTCTGTGATGATCAAATACCAGTAGGATATCCTCTATTCTGTTTTTGTATCTTTACCAGGTGACGAGTTCATATAAATAAGGTAATATATTTAGTGGTGGAACCAGTATTCTCCAATGATTTCAGTAAATAAATATGCTGCCTTAGTTTTGCATTTTCAATGACCTATATCATGTAAAATATATCCAAAGAATTAAAGTGATCAAACCACTAAAAGCTCATTACTTTTTATTTTTGTGACCGGATTCAAGTGCTATAGCATATTGACAAGAACATATACCCACCTGGGGCCAGGTGTCTAAATTTTCATGATAATGAAAGATGGTTTCAAAAAGGAACTCACCATGTGAAAATGTACTTAATCTTGTCTACAATTATTGTGTTGTGTTAATAGAAAGTTTAGTGTTAATGTGACAGACAATGTTAGAAAAAAAATCAATCTTGATTTGAAAGTTTCATAATTAATCAGGTGGACAGGAAGAGAGCATTACTGTACTATCACCCATTATTAGGAAGAATTTACAGTGCACATCCCAGACTGGTTTTCTCATTTAATTCCTGAGGGTCATGCAAGTGTTCGTTTCCATAATGATTCAATTAACCAATGTTAATTAACCAACATTGTTGCCAATTTATTACTAATATAAAATGAAACTATGTTATTTAGCAATACCAAGGCTCAGAAATAAGGCTTTATCAGTTCTTCAAGTCATTAACAGCTGCAAAAATATTTAATTGGTATACTTAAAGTTTAATTTATTTTAAAGTAATAATGAGAAATACTACACATTTTTAAAGGATTAGTATGATACAGGGGCGAATAGAAAAGAGCTCATTGGCCGGGTGCGGTTGCTCATGCCTGTAATCCCAACACTTTGGGAGGCCGAAGGGGGCAGATGTATTGAGGTCAGGAGTTCTAGACCAGTCTGGCCAAAATGGTGAAACCCCGTCTCTACTAGAAATACAAAAAAATTAGCTGGGCGTGGTGGCATATGTCTGTCATCCCAGCTACTCGGGAGGCTGAGGCAAGGGAATTGTTTGAACCAGGGAGGTGGAGGTTGCAGTGAGCCGAGATCGTGTCACTACACTCCAGCCCCAACGACAGAGCAAGATTCCCTCTCAAAAAAAAAAAAAAAAAAAAAAAAGGAAAGAGCTTATTATATGGAAATCTAGAGTTTAGTTTACATCATACATAACATTGCCCTGACTTTGCCCCACTATTACAGACATTTTAGGATCCCATTAATGTATGCACAGGAGATTTTGTGAAAGAGGGTAACTTGAGTAAATGCATCCAATCCTTCTTTCTTAAATGCTTCTCCTGCACGACTGACTTAAATAATCAAAGGAAAGGAACCTATTTGTGGGAATCAGTGGAGGAAGTGGGGGTGTAGCAGAGGATTATATGAAGGATCATTCTGGCCAAGGCGGCATATTGACAAAAGGCCTCCCCAAATTTAGAGCTTTTTTTTTTTTTTTGAGATGGAGTCTCACTCTGTCGCCCAGGCTGGAGTGCAGTGGCGCCATCTCGGCTCACTGCAAGCTCCGCCTCCTGGGTTCACGCCATTCTCCTGCCTCAGTCTCCTGAGTAGCTGGGACTATAGTCGCCCGCCACCACGCCCGGCTAATTTTTTGTATTTTTAGTAGAGACGGGGTTTCACCGTGTTAGCCAGGATGGTCTTGATCTCCTGACCTCGTGATCCGCCCGCCTCGGCCTCCCAAAGTGCTGGGATTACAGGCGTGAGCCACCGCGCCCGGCCAAATTTAGACTTTTTATATTGCCTCCAAATATTGCATACATATAGTCATTGTATTTTAAATGCATTAATTTGTTTAATGTACACATTTGAAGCACTGTCATGCCTGTGATGACTTGCAAAATAACATGAAAGTTGGAGGGAACTCTATATCAAGTCGAGTACTTAGAGAAGAGTGCCATCCCTGTGCTACAAACTTGGAAGATTTTTGCTAAGTATGGAACAATGAAAACAAGACTAAATCAAAGAGATTGAGCAACCATTTGATAACAGGCCTACCTGAGATATAAAAATCTCTTAAGCAAAACTGTAGTGGATATTTGTTATTTCCATAGCTTTGTAGCATTCAAATCCTCTACCTATGTAGGAGAAATTCCTCATTATGTGTTCTGTTGGTTGGGTAATTGCCTCCAGCTACAGAAGTTAAAGCAGGGAGCTTCTACCTTTCTTTAGTCCCTGGCAGCCCAGCAGCATCTAGGGACATGAGCTAGGCTCATTTAGATGTAGTCAACTCAAGACTGAAGATTAAGGGAGTTTTACAAAGATGTAAGGAGAGTTTGGAAACCATTAAAAAAGTGCTGGCACCAAGGTTTTCAAAAGCAGTGTTTCTGGTGGTGGCAGTGGTGGTGGTATAGGGACCTAGCTAGACTATTCTTCCTGCACTATTTTGGCTGCTTAACTTCCCTTAGTTCCTATTCATTTCCTGAACTTCCTTCTTCCATCTTCCCATCCATTCTGCAAGCTGCTTGAAACCCCTTAAGCACATCTCTTTTTTTCAAGTTAGCTGGTCTTTGTTCCTGTTAATGCAACTGTAAGAACCTGAACTGACTGAACAAATAATTTTTTTTTTTTCAGACGGAGTCTCACTCTGTCACCCAGGCTGGCATGCAGTGACACAGTCTCTGCTCACTGCAACCTCTGCCTCCCGGGTTCAAGCAATTCTCCTGCCTCAGCCTCCCAAGTAGCTGGGACTACAGGCGCATGCCACCACACCCAGTGAATTGTTTTGTATTTTTAGTACAGACAGGGTTTCACCTGTTAACCTGGATGGTCTCTATCTCCTGACCTCGTGATCCACCCACCTCGGCCTCCCAAAGTGCTGGGATTACAAGGGTGAGCCACCGCGCCCAGCTGAACAAAGAAATTTTTAACAGTGAAAGTGAGGCAAACGTGAAGATCAAGAAAGACTGGGTGCTGCTCTGCTGTGGATCAATATCACTGAAAGTCAGCACTTGAAATCAGCTACACTAAGAATCCTAAGAGTAAAGATAATCAAATAAACAAAGCCTGGAGATGGCAGGGCTCCTCTCAGGCAAGGAGCAGAAAAGGTACCAAATGTAGACGCTGATATATTTTGGATGCTTGTTCCCTCCAAATCTCATGTTGAAATGTGATCCCCGATGTTGGAGGTGGGGCCTAGTGGGAAGTGTTTGGCTCATGGGGGTGAATCCCTCATGAATGGCTTGTTGCCCTCCCCATGGTAATGAGTCTACAAGAGAGCTTGTTTAAAAGTGCATGGCATGTCCTCCCTTCTGTCTTGCTCCCTCTCTCACCATGTCACATGTATACTCCCACTTCACCTTCCACCATGAGTAAAAACTTAACTGAGGCCTCATCAGAAGCTGAACAGATGTTGGCACCATACTTGTACAGACTGTAGAACCATAAGCCAAATAAACCTCTCTTATTTATAAATTACCCAGCCTAGGGTATCCCTTTATAGCAACACAAAACAGACAAACATAGACCCCATGTCACAGAGAAAACCAGATATAGAATGCTGGCTTTTGGTGCAACAACACAAAGATGTTTCATTGCAATTTTATGGCAGAAAAAAAAGCAGTCACAATACCCCTAAATATGGAGGTTCTTTAAATAAGTTAATCACATTGTTAATGTAGAATTCTACCCTTCCATTAGAAATCATGTTGAAGCTTACTGAATACAGAAGATGTTTCTGATATACTTAAAGGCCAAAAATAGAGAGAGAAGGGATATTATACAGTATCAATCCAAACAGATACACTTGGGAAGGCAGGTGGACAGTTCTACTTCTATCATAGAGTTGCCTCTTAACTATATGAATGTGAATAAATAATTCAATCTATATAAGCTTAACTTTCCTTAACTATAAATGGATGTAAGTATAGTACCTACTTCCAAGGGTGGTTGTGATCCTTAAATATATGAAAGCACCGAGCATAGTCATTATTTTTACTTCTGCATATTCAGAAAATTTAACCATTACCATTGTTATCTTATGTTGGTGGTATTTGGGATAACTTTTATTCTTTCCTTTGTGCTTTATGTTTTATTCATTAAGAATATATAGCTGTATGATTAGGTAAGACACAAAAAAGAAGTTACTATTTAAAAAAAAGGAGAAAGGAGAAGAATTTAGAGAATTTAGTTGAACCCATTGAAAATGATTAAAAGAGTAGAAAATGTTAGAGGTGAATATTTAGAAGAGAAAACTGAAAAATAGCAAAAATAGAAACTAAATGGTATTTAATAGAGATAGGTGCCTGTCTGTTCTCTAAGTTAATGTGATGAAAAGAGGAAATGGATGTAATTATACCTAATTAAAATCCTTCCTGTGATGATGGAGGAAATTACAAAATAAGAAGTGGTTAAAAAGGTGAGCCTTAGAATCACAGGGCCATCCTGCAATTTTTGGTCCTGCCGCTAAGTAATTGTATGACCTTGATTAAAGTTATTTTATTTCACTAAGCCTTGATTTCCTTGTTTATTAATTGCAGATGAGCTAATACATATAAAGATAGTGCAGCCTCTGGCACAATGTATTCTCTCAGTAAGTGTGACCTTCAGTTAATAAACATCCTGTGCACTGAATGAAAAAGGATTTGGAGTCTGTCGACAAAGGTTTAGTCTCAGTTCTGCCATATATACTCAGGGCAAGCCACTACCCTTCTGTGAGCTGGGGTTCATTATCTGTAAAACAGAAAAAAGTACTGTATGCCCTATCTCCTTTCCAGTGCTTGTATGTGGATCAAGTGATATAAATAGTGTGAACATTCTTTGGAAAATATAAAGCCATTTATAATATAAGTATTATTTGCATGAATTACCCATGTCATATTAGTAATGTACCAGGACTTCTGTTCACACTCGAGGTTGTTATCAAATAATACAGCATCCCTTTCTTAGTCATAGAACATGGTTTTATTGAGTGAAGTGTTTAAACAATATGGCTTATCTTAAGAAGGCTCCTCAATTACTTAGAACATTTTTATATTTAAATGCGTTATTTTTGTTTAAAATTCCCTGATGAAAATTGTTTAACATGACTTAAGAAAAGTGATGTTAAATATGTGTTTAGTGTATGTATGAATGAATGAATGATAGAGTGAAGACATCAGCTTTCTATTGTTTTACCGTTGAACAATGCTATATTGATTTAAGGTATTTTAGAGCCTGGTCTATCAACCTGGAAAAAAAAAACTATTAAGCAATTAACTGGTAGCAGAGACAGAGAGTTTGAATAATTCAGGTGATTTGGGAACCTTAAACTACCCAAAATAGGACAGGTTGTCTCTAATTCATTTAATACATATTTAGTTCTTCATTTCATTTTTTCTGAAGGAATCTTTATTGTTGTAGGATAAATTATTTCCTCAAATTGCATCTAGAAAATCATTCTTAAGGTTGTCAGACAGCTAGAAGAAAAATACTGTCCAGCATAATTTTCTGTTCATAATGAATAAGTAAGCTGGAAAAAAATTCCTATTCTATGATAACCAAATTTACTTAGCAAACTGACCTGGAAAACAGAAACCATCTATTTTCAGTTACTCTGGAGGGACCACAAGTCCATGAGAACATTCTTAGCATGTGCTTGGTCTCCAATAATCAGGAATTGTACAAAAATGGAAACGTTCTGTTATTTCAGGAAAATATCTTGGTCAACTGAATAATGTTGTAAAATGTAGTTAGTAGTGAATAATTACTGAAGCAAGATTTAATCATTCTTTTTTGAAAATAAGTAAAAATAGAAAATCGAGGTTAAGGAACAGATCACATAGGTGAAGTGAACTGTAGGAGTAGCTAGAATTTAACACAGCTCCAAATTTAATCAATTCATTTTACTTGCAGTAAATATTTTCCCAACTCATTTTTCTCCCATGACTATATTGAGACCAAAATGCTATAACTTACATGCATAAAATTTCTGGTGATGTGGGTCTCCAATTTCTGGATATCTGAAGATTAATGCTGTCACATTTGAATGTTTAATCAGTACCTTTTCAAATTTTGACAAATACTTCTATGGGTTGGGGCAATTCTATGACTTCAAATTTTGAGTACTTTTTCTATACATAGCATAGAGTTTAAGTGTTCAGTTTATTTTAAAATTTGCATTTCCTGTACAGTCTGTAACTTCATGCTTTTAGAATTCAGTCCAGGACAACTACTACATTTGTACTGGAGGTCTCTTCCTTAATCTTGATTGCCCTATTCAGTTGTTTATGTTCCTCAAAGGAACTAGTTGGCTTTTATCTCTGAGATACAGGCAGAAGCCGAAAGCAGTGACTTTAGAAACAATGATTTTGGGGGGGAAAAAGAAGGAACTGCCTGTGGTAAAGAAACTCAGGATATTTCAACATACAGAGAGTTTTTTGACAATGGCTCAAATTGTCATGACACAATGATTAGGAAACATTGCTAAGATATTAGTCTTTCAATATATTCATGGTAGAACTCGCTTGTCTAACTCTGCTTAGTAAAAATAGGTAAATTGCTTCAGGGCTTTTCTTTTGATGGGATGAATGGTAATATTCATGTGAATGTCTGTTCCTTAGATTTTACAGTTTTATAGCCAAGGATAATAAACAGCAAGAGTTAGGACCTCAATGGCATTCACACGTCCAAAACATTTAGCAGACACTCGCTAGAACCTGGGGACTCAGGATGAGCAGCGCCACTGGGATTACTACCACTAGACAATACCCTGTAAGGATTTGTTTATTGTAATCTATCCAACAGCTTTCCTTGAATATTTAGCAGCATGATCACTTCCCAGGACAAGTTGCCATTCACAACATTGATTAGTGGTGCAACTGGTTTTCCACTGACCTATTTCTCTGCCGTGCTTTTTTGATAGAACAGCCACCATTCTGACAATAATGATGAGACCCAAAATGGAAAGAGGAAAAAGAATTTCAAAATTGAAGTTTGTTAAAGATTCTCTCTTGTTTTCACAACTGCATTATCTGAAATTCTCACCTTCAACCATCTTAATGTTGTTCTTTGTCGCAAATAAGCTGCTTTGTTTTTGAGCCTCTTCACAGTATCCACGAAAGAAGACACATGTAAAGATAGAAATGAGTCTGAGAGGCACTTTCTATTACTGAAGCAAACACAATTTGAAATTACTTGCGATTCCATCAAAGAAAATATTTAGTTAATGCAGTCTAGATGCTTGGAAAGCATACCTATTTCCTTTCTTTCCTACATGGTGTTAGAAATTGGTGACCATTTTTATTAGACATCATTTAAAATATCACCAACAAATTATTTTCCAATATTCCAGACATGTTTGAATCTTTAACATTTTGTGGAGTTTCATGACTCAACACAATCAAGTTTAAGACCCTGTTGCAATCTATTTATGCAATTAAATGCTGAACTTTGTTTATGCTGAACTTTTCTTTCAAAACTTGTGACCATTTGGTAGCACGTTTTAAGACTGTTTTATTACTACTGTAATATTAACAATGCTACAAGATATCCATGCTAAGATAGTATCATAGCAGCAGACTGAAAAATGTTGTCCTAGAAACCAGATCTACATGATAAGATTGATAATTCAATTAAAATTTTTTGGTATATTTCAAATAAAGTATCTGCCCTGGGACAAGTCACTCAAAGGAAATGCAAAAACTGACTAAATACCAGCACTATTAATGACTAAAGCAAAATAGAATAATAACATTGACACAATAAGACACAATAACCTGTAACTAAGAGGGATAGTGTGAAGGCTGAATGAAATAACATTTTTATGCAAATAAAGGGAATAAAGACTAGTTTGCTTCTCTTTTAATTGTGTTTTTCCTATACCCTTCTGCAAAGAATGTCCTTCTTCCTTGGATTCTAATGTTTTGGGATGAGGGTGGGGAAAGAAAGAAAATTAGTTTGAGTATGGTACATTTAAAAAATAAATTATTTGTTGTAACATCATGTATTTGTTAAAGACAAAATTGTTTCAATGAAATGACAACCTTAAAAACAGAATAATAATAGATGAATTCTAGTTGAGTGCTAGCTAATTTCTTACCTGAATAACCTTCTTTTATTGTTACACAAACACGCTGAGATAAGCACTATTACCATGGTCCATTGTACAAAGGTGAATAATGAGCCTCAGAGATTATGTAATTTGATGTGATCATAAAACCTGGATTTGAATCCAGTTCTCTCCATGTACAGCATATACTCATAACTCCCATGGAGACAGCCTCTCAACAAAAAGAAAATGTGTTTATTTAGTAAGAAAAATGAGGTTGTAATTTTGCTGAAATTGATTGCTCAAAGAGCAATCAAATACAAAGTAGTAAAATCCCTCAGACAGATTTGTTGATGAAAACCAGGATTATTTTAGCCCTGAAAAGAGAAGAGTTGTGTGCAAGAGGTAATAGCTAGCTTTAGATGTGTGTTAGTCTCTCAAAAGAAAAAAAAATTATTTTGGGTATTTGCTTTAGTAGGATCCTTCAGACCTACTATAATCAAAGGATTAAAGTTACAGTAAGGTAAATGTTAGCTGAATGCAGCAAAACAAAACAAAACCTTCCAACAAACAAAGCTGCCCAAAGATGTCAAAGTTCAAGGAGAGACAGGAAGACAGTATTAGAGATGTTATAACCAATTTAGGTAACCTTTTCTTCCAGTTGAAGGTGTATCTAAAAGCCCCTCCAACCTTTGGAAATTATGATCTCCTGTTATATTTACAGAATCCTGAACTTTATGTCATTGGTTCCTTAGACAAAAAGTTACCAATAAAACAAATTACTGTACCAATACCAGATCAGATGAGATTGGGCGTGTTCAGGTGGTATGGCATTGTCAGCTTTAAAAAAATGTGTCATTTGTTATGATTCTTCCCCCTCATTCTAAGTAAATATTCACTTTCTATCCCGAAAAAGATCATCAAAATTTGGAAAGTAATTTGTACCATAATTTCATAACAGTTTATACAGAGTACAGTTTGTGGTATACCCTAACCTATGAAGGTATTTTAAGGGTTCCCCTAATCACAAACTTCTACCATTATATGGTTGTTCAAGTATGAATCAGAGACACACATTTAGTAAGGAATGTTACTTGTAGTGGAAAGTCTAAATGTTTACAACTCATTTCTTTCTGGTATATATATTCTTAATTTTTCCCTCCAATTTTTCTTTTCTTTCTTCTATGTCATTTGGTGCAGTAGGATAGGCCCAGGATTGTCTTCTTCCTAGAAATCCCAACCTGCTCCCTTTTCATAGCCTAACAGTGCTAGTGATAATGTATAATAGAAAAGAAACGGAATGAGAGGCTTATTCCTGTTGTACTTGAAGCTTTTCTCACTAAAACTCTTTATACCTACTTTTCCAAAGTATTTTCAGCCATTAGAATGCCAACATCAGGGAATGCCAAGATTATGCTCTATTGCTTGTTTAAACTAAAATTGGAGTGGAAAAAAAATGGATCCTCTAGTTTAGTTAATAACAATGTATCAATGTCAGTAGTTTGGATGAATGTACCATGATTACATAAGATGTTAACAATCGAAGAAACTGAGTGTGGGATATATGGGACTCTTTGTACTATCTTTACAACTTTCCTGTATGTCTAAAATTATTCCAAAATAAAAACTTTATTTAAATAACGGATCTTTTTAAAACTCACCTATAATCTAGCTCAATTTATCAGTATAGACAATCATGTAGGAATTTGAGATGTAAATCTCAGTTAGAACTACTGCACTTTTTCCTGTACTTGCCTAAAAAGCAAGGAGCTGGTATTAAATGGGGAATTCTGGGTAGTTAAATAATTCCGTATTGTATGCATCTCTTTTTCCCTTGGGTACCCATGTTGGACAAAGGAGATTGGGACAGAAGGAACACAAGTGAGGAATAAAGATGGTGATGCATTTATTTTTACATCTACATCCCCCTAAAACCAACGTGTCAAGAGTGCTTAATCTGACTGCCTTCATGCTGGTTTGGAAAGAAATTAGAAATTCTAGAATGCACTGAGTGCTCAAAGTATTAATCAGCAACTTGGACCTTCTAGCCTTGGTCATCAATTACACTGAGTATCTCAGCTGACCCAGAAAATTTTTGATTTAAAACAAAATGGGCAGCTTTAGAAAACTTACATTTGTACATACTCAAATTTATATAATAAGTTATTCTCATTATCACTTTCTATGAATGAGTTTGGCTGCTGTTCTTGAAGTATACCAGCATTACAATGGAAGCAAAATATTCTGCTATTAGGCACATATAAAAGACTCAAATACTAAAAACGTATCTTTTGTTAAAAGGGAACAACAAACCTATTCAGGCTAGAGATGTACTCCACAAATGAGGTCAAGATAATCCCCATATTGCCAAAGTGTTTTCGAGGATGACAGCTTCCCTCTAGCTCTCCTGAAAATGTGTAAGTTATCTCACAGATAAATGCCTCTCAAAATGCTAAACTCAAGTCTATAAAAAGGAATTAAGAGAACTTGATTAAAATGAAAAGAAAAAGGTAGGAAAGTAGAGGTTGCTTTAGTTGGATAAAATCAGTAGAGAGCTTGCCTTGTTGGCCAGCAGACAGGACCAAGAGGGGTGTGTCACTGGGAGACAAGCTATAGAGTTATATTCTGTTATGTTGCTTGGAAGGAATCCCAGTCAGATAAAAAGATTAAAGAGACTGGGCCCTGAAACTGCATATAGTGTTTGTCTCTGCTTTCTACGAGAAGCCCTGGCAGAATGCAGTCCACAGGGGTCTTTACAGTGTTCCATAATCAACTATTTCTTGAACAAGGTAATTTTTACTTACTTATGACTGCTCCTATGATTGATAACTTGCTTACAGAGTAAAGGGAGGGTGAGCAGACACAGAGGCTGCACTGCACCGATACTGTAGATGGTTTGTGTAGATGTAGAAAGAAAACAAAATTGAGATTATTCAATTTACCAATAAAGAATTGATAGACATTTTGAGGTTGGTTCCAAGAAGGGAGAATGGAAGTAGGATGGTCTTAAAATTCTTATCTAAATATATGATGGGATTTATTACAAAGGTACCTTTTATATAAGTGAAAGAAATAAAAGGATATTTGCAAAGCTAGGCATTTGGACAGTGGCAGAATGAATCAAGCAAAGAACATTCAACAAATTCTGTTGCTATAAAGAAAATTTATCAAAATCTATATGTGACATATAAAAACCTGTGTTTACTCAGGGATGCCCTGCCTGAGCAAGTACTTAAGCAAACATCAAGCCCTTTGCCTTGGAAATCCCATTACTAGATATTCACTCTGCAGAAATATTTGCACATACACACAGAAGATGAATGTATAAAGATGACCACTGCTACACTGCAGTAGCAAAACGATAGGAACCACTTCAATGTTCACCAAGAAAGAAATGTTTAAATACATTATAGGCAACTGCACTATGGTATAGATCTAGCTGTTTAAACAAATAAAGTTCTAACAAGGAAAAGTGGCTATTACATTGTGTAATGATGAAAGCAAGTGACAGTAAAATGTGTATTATGGTGTCATTTATGTAATAAATACATACTAAATCATATATTTGAATATGTATGTAATATCAGGTAATAGCTATTGAGTACATTTAATGGGAAGATTAGCACATAACATAGTGGTTAAGAGTGTAAACTCTGGAGCCAGACTACCTGGGCTTCATAAGCCAAGCCTGACTTTTACTAGCAGTGTCACCTTGGGCAAGTCCCTTAAATCCTTTGGGCTTCAGTTTCTTCATCTGAAAAATGAATATAATTGTTGGGATGGTTAAAGAGATTAACACATAAAAAATGCTTGGCAAATAGTAGGGACTGAATAAATGTTAGCTATTTTTTTTTAACGGGAAGGGCATTGTTTTAAGTGCCTTATATGCTTTTATCTTCATAGCTACTCCATAAAGTAGATATTAGTAGTATCCTCATTTTGCAGAGGAGGACATTGAAAGAGAAAGGTGAACCAACTTGCCCAAAGCCACCTAGCTGCTAAACTTTGGAGATTGTATTTGAACCTAAGTATCTGCTTCCAATAGCTGTGCTCCTAATCACCACTCCATATTGCTTTTCTTTATATGCACACTCACACACATATGCATGTGCATACATGGACACACAAATGCCTAGAAAAATATCTGTTTGGTGTTTAGTTTTGTGTGGGCAGTGGAGTGTAGTCAAAAGGAGACAATTATTTTTTATTCAATATACTCTCGTAGTGTTGTGAAGGCTCTTCAAGTTTTTCTTGTACAAACTTAAATAATGAGTAAATAATAAAGCACCAAAGCATCATAGTCAATAAACATAATGTATTCAATATAGTTGACTTTAAATAGTTGATAAAAATTTAACGACATCTGTTGATCAAATGATACCATCAAAACAGTTAAATGGCAAAGCATAGAATGATAGAAGATATTTGCAGTACGTAAAACTGACATACTAGTACCTAGAAAACATGAAGAACTCAAAATCAATAGGAATGAGATAGAAAAATAGGAAATCAGCAAAATATTTGAAATGAAAAATATTTGAAATGAAACTTTACAAAGAGAAAACACAAATGGTGAATAAATGTATGAAAATGCTTTTTAAAATATTCATGGCAATGAAGATTAAAAGCACAATAAGTACACTGAGAACATCAATGACTAAAGTTCTATGTTTTGTTTTTTAAAAGTCTTTGTTAGCAAGCACAGGAGTTACTGTCTTTCAAAGTTGTGTTTTAGAAAGTAAAGTGTTAGTGCTTTAAAACTGGGGATGCATGCAGCTGCTCTGTAGGCCCAGTGAGTCATTACATATTTAATGATTGCACACCAATGATCTGGGGTATTTCAAACCTACCTATCTGTATGAGGGAGCATTGAGCAGGTTAGCCAGTTGTCCTCAAACGAAGGTATGAGCCCCAAATATCTGAGACAGGTCTCAGTTAGCTTAGAAAGTTTATTTTGCCAAGGTTGAGGATGCACACCCATTACACAGTCTCAGGAGGTCCTGATGACATGTGCCTAAGGTGGTCAGAGCACAGTTTGGTTTTACACATTTTAGGGAGACATGAGACATCAATCAATCAACATATGTAAGATGAACGTTGGTTTGGTCCGGAAAGGTGGGACGACTGGAAGCAGGGAGGGGGCTTCCAGGTCATATGTAGATAAAAAACAAATGGTTGCATTCTTTAGTTTCTGATTAACCTCTCCAAAGGAGGCAATCAGATATGCATTCATCTCAGTGAGCACAGGGGTGACTTTGAATAGACTGGGAGGCAGATTTGTCCTAAGCAGTTCCCAGCTTGACTTTTCTCTTTAGCTTAGTGATTTTGGGGCCCTAGGAGTTATTTTCCTTTCACAATGGCAATGGATATTTATTTATTTAATAAATTTATTTATTTCCTGTAGATTCAGTTAAAAGCTTTCACTCATCGACCATAAGTTTTGATTGAGGATCCTTAAAATGTATTGAATTACATTTTTTATGTGAACACCAGTGAATCATAATTCAGGTAAATATAGGCAGAATTGTTCATCATTTATTGGGTAAAAAGTAGATCATCACTACTCCAAGGCAAAAATTTATATCCCATTTGAAGTATACTAAGATCCAGATAGTTTTGGTCGGCTTTTGACTTCTGTTTCCCCATTAAATTGCACTTCAAAATCTTCTCTTTCCCATTGACGGAATGTGTGAGAAGAGTCTTCCTTCATGCTTGCATAACCTTTGCCATGAAAGCACTTTACCAGCTTTTATTATATCACTTCATCTATTTCTGACGTTTGCCATGTCTTTCTCTGTAGTATGAGCATAGCTTATAGCTAATGTCACTGAAATCTCATGCGTACAGAATGTCTGATAATAAAAAGGAAATTCTGATATTTCATAACTCCCTGACACAATGACTGGCAGAAAGCTAAAGTTAGGAGAAATGCGGGATGCTAAAACCTTCTGAGGCTAAAGATTTTAGTGTAAAGACCCACAGGTGAATATCAGGAGACATTAGTTCTATCCCACCTCCCACTCTTACTAGCTGTGGTGTCTTAGCTCACTAAAATTCTCTAATCTTTCATTCCTTAATCAGTAAAACAGCAATAGTATCAAAAACCTTTTTGTTGACCTAGAGTTTCCAATATAAGAAATCACAGATTGGACTGGAATGGATTAGAAATCATAGAAATAACTAGATATATTTAAATTTATTTTAAAATTTAATGTTATTAAGGTTTGTTGAGATAAATATTTGGGCTGGCTGAGACTGGAACTATTGGGAACTGCATTGTAAAAATTCTGTAGAACTGAAAGAGATAACTGCAGAACTTTCTGAGGAGAAACATGCGGTCTACTCCATACAACAAGGTATTAAGTTTGATTCTCTGGGATCTTGAGTCTACTGCAACCAGAAAGCTTTGTGGCCTTGGGCAACTCACTCACCTTCTAAATGAAAGACTCATTGTAGATGACTATTATGCTCCCTTCCAGAGTTACCCAAAATCTCAAATATTTTAATTTTAATTTAAAAGTGTTATAATATTGCCTCCAATTGGCACACAGTCTCTTTGGTGAACTCATGTGGTATTAGTCCATTCTTGCATTGTTACAAAGAAATACCTGAGGCTAGGTAATTTATAAAGAAAAGAGGTTTAATTGGCTCACAGTTCTGCAGGCTGTACAGGAAGCCTAGCTCTGACATCAGCTGCTGGGGAGGCCTCAGGAAATTTACAATCATGGCAGAAGGCAAAGTGGGAGCAGGTACTTCACATAGTGAAAGCAGGAGCAAGAGAGAGAGAGAGAGTGGGGAGTACTTGCCATACACATTTAAATGACCAAATCTCACAAGAACTCAATATCATGTCGACAGCACCAAGCCATGAGGTATCTATGCCCATAATCCAAACACCTCCCACCAGGCCCTACCTCCAGCATTGGGAATTAAAATTCAACATGAGATTTTGGTAGGGACATATCACATGTGTATTTTTTAAGGAGAATGTGACTAGTAATAGTTATGACTTGAAGATCTATGTATGAATTTCACATATCCATTAAAACTTAAAGCAGCAAACAGATGATGTATTGGAATCACTATACTGTTTTAGAAGCCATCATTCAGATAAAACAGCTTAATACATACAAACATTTATGTCATGCTAGGGAGAAATGTAGATGGTAAGTAGAATGGTTTATTTGGATACTTTATTTTGAATTAATAAGCCTAGCGGTGAAGTAAAGGGCTGAGGGATTAAGAATTAGAAAAGTTATTTTTTGTCCATAGGCTACCAGCTTGAATGTATCCAAAATGAATGGTGACTCAGGGCAATTACCATCTGTTAGCTGCTTTGTGATCTATGAACAATAAGTTAGCAGTCTTATTCCTAACCCAAACGGTTGAAAGTCCATCTTGTAGATAATGCTGATATGTTTGGCAAAAGATGACGTACTTTCTGAAGGAAGTAATCTCAAAGATCAAATGTCTACATATCAATTTTTTGGTTTCCTTCTCTAAGACTTTCCCACAGACCCAGGAAAAATACTACAAGAAGATCTAATTCAGTGCTTCTCATGGTTAAGGCTCACAAGTAAAGACTTATTGTGTCTCTAGAAGTGTTCATCATCAATATTTTTCTGAGTAAAGCAACATTTCTAAAGGATACCAAAACTGAATGAAGTAGAAGTCAAGAGAAATGGCTGTAACAGAAAAAGCGTGTTTATAATGGAAGGATTTAACTAGTGGACTATATCCTACTCATATCTTGACACCTGCAAAGAGGTAAATCTTCCTATAAGCAACAAATTATTCCTTAAATTTTGCATAGACTATTCCTTTTTCTAAATTGTATTATATTTTAAATGACCCAGACATTTTGAATGTTTAAATTAAATCTAGGTTGATTCATTTTATAAAGGTAGTAACTTTGAGAGGTGAATAGTTAACTCTCAGTTTTTCTGTTTCATTAGTTCATATTTTTAGGCATAGTTTTTATAAAGTGAGGCACATAAGCAATCACGATTGAAATATTAAAAATGTTTTATGTGTATCACATCTGTTTTTGTTTTAAGTAAATTTTTATCTTCTCTGAGCTTGGTTATTTTCCAATCACTTTAAAGTTCCTCTGCAAACTTTTCAAAGTGATGATTAAAGGGGCAGAAAGCAGAGCCAAAAAAAAAAGGGGGGGGGAAATAAGAGAAGCAATATTTTTTGGTAAAAATTTTTAAAAGGTTTCTCATGTCAACCACCAATTGTCTTCCCATTTTTCAGATTAACAGAAAGACAATTAAAAAATGATTAAGAAGATTTCCAGTTAGTTAACAGTATTCTTAAAAAAGATCAGGGCAAGAAGAAAAACCAAAAAAATAAACTTTATTCTTTCACTTGTTCATTTGATAAAGAAACCTGAAGCACAAAGATTAATCATATGATGAAGAAGAAAATCCATATACCATATATATTTAAACTTTAATATTGAAATAATACTTTAATATTGAAATTCTTACCTAATTCTGAATATTGGTTTATATTGAACTATAGGACAAAAATATAACATAAAGGTAAACTGCATTATGGTAGTTAATTTACAGAATATTTCTTTACAGAGTAGTTCTGTTTATTATATTAAAGTTTGCTTAAGATGCTTTAATCTTTTTAAATAAAATTTTATTCAAAATCATTTTTTCTTTTATTTCTTTGTTTTCTTCAACTTTTAAGTTCTGGGGTACATGTGCAGGATGTGCACATTTGTTACATAAATAAATGTGTGCCATGGTAGTTTGCTGCACAGATCAACCTGTCACCCAGGTATTAAGCCCAGCATCAATTAGCTATACTTCCTGAGGTTCTCCCTCCCTCCACCGCCCCCAACATGCCCCAGTATGTGTTTTCCCCCATGTGTCCATGTATTCTCATTGTTCAGCTCCCACTTATAAGGGAGAATATGCAGTGTTTGGTCTGCTGTTCCTCCATTGGTTTGCTAAGGATAACAGCTTTTAGCACCATCCATGTCCCTGCAAAGGACATTATCTCATTCCTTTGGATGGCTGCATATTATTCCATGGTGTATATGTACCACATTTTCTTTATCCAGTTTATCATTGATGGATATTAGGGTTGATTTCATGTCTTTGCTATTGTGAATAATGCTGCAATGAACATACATATGCATGTATCTTTATAACAAAATGATTTATATTCCTTTGGGCATATACCCAGTAATGAGGTTGCTGGGTCAAATGATATTTCTGCTTCTAGATCTTTGAGGAATTGCCACACTGTCTTCCACAATGGTTGGACTAATTTACACTCCCACCAACAGTGTAAAAGTGTTCCTTTTTCTCCACAACCTCATGAGCATTTGTTGTTTTTTGACTTTTTAATAATTGCCATTCTGACTGGTGTGAGATGGTATCTCATTGTGGTTTTGATTTGCATTTCTCTAATGATCAGTGATGTTGAGCTTTTTTTCTTATGTTTCTGAGCCACATAAATGACTTCTTTTGAGAAGTGTCTGTTCATGTCCTTTATCCACTTTTTAATGGGGTTGTTTCTTTTTTTCTTGTAAATTTGTTTAAGTTCCTTGTAAACTCTGAATATTAGACCTTTGTCAGACAGATAGATTGCAAAAATTCTCTCCCATTCTTTAGGTTGTCTGTTCACTTTGATGATAGTTTCTTTTGCTGTGCAGAAGCTCTTTAGTTTAAGTAGATCCCACTCATCAATTTTTGCTTCTGTTGCTATTGCTTTTGGTATTTTCATCATGAAATCTTTGCCCATGCTTACATCCTAAATGGTATTGCCTAGATTTGCTTCTAGGGTTTTTATAGTTTTGGTTTTACATTTAAGTCTTTAACCCATCTTGAGTTAATTTTTGTATAAGGTGTAAGGAAGGGATCCAGTTTCAATTTTCTGCATATGGCTTGCCAGTTCTCCCAACCCCTTTCATTAAATAGGGACTCATTTTCCCATTGCTTATTTTTTTCAGATTTGTCAAAGATCACATGGTTGTAGGTGTGCATTCTTATTTCTGAATTCTCTTTTCCATTCCATTTGTCTATGTGTCTGTTTTTGTACCAGTACCATGTTGTTTTCATTACTGTAGCTTTGTAGTATAATTTGAAGTCAGATAGCGTGATGTCTCCAGCTTTGTTCTTTTTGCTTAGGATAGTCTTGGCTATTTGGGCTCTCTTTTGGTTCCATATGAATTTTAAAATAGTTTCTTCTAACTCTGTTAAGAATGTCAATGGTAGCTCAGTGGGAATAGCATTGAATCTATACATTAGTTTTGGCAGTATGGCCATCTTCATGATATTGATTCTTCTATCCATGAGCACGGAATGTTTTTCCATTTGTTTCCTCTTTGAATTACTTCAGCAATGGTTTGTAGTTCTCCTGTAAATAGGTTCTTCACTTTACTTGTTAGCTGTATTCCCAGGTATTTTATTTTCTTTGTAGCAATAGTGAATGAAAGGTCATTCATAATTTGGCTTTCTGCTTGCTAATTTTTGGTGTATAGTCATGCTAGCGATTTTCACACATTGATTTTATATCACTGAAGTTGTTTATCAGCTTAAGAAGCTTTTGAGATGAGGTGATGGGGTTTTCTAGATATAAGATCATGTTATCTACAAATAAAAATAATTTGACTTCCTCTCTTCCTATTTGAATATACTTTATTTCTTTCTCTTGCCTGATCACCCTGGCCAGAACTTCCAGTACTATGTTAAATAGGAGTGGTGAGAGAGGGCATCCTTGTCTTTTGCCTGCTTTTCAGAGGAATGCTTCCAGCTTTTGCTCATTCAATGTGGTATTGGCTGTGAGTATGTCCTATATGGCTCTTATTATTTTGAGGTATATTCCTTCAAAACCTAGTTTATTGAGGTTTTTAACATGAAGGGATGTTGAATTTTATCTAATGCCTTTTCTGCATCTACTTAGATAAGCATGTGGTTTTTGTCTTTAGTTTTGTATATGTGATGAATTACATTTGCTGATTTGCATATGTTGAACCAACCGTGCATCCTGGGGATGAAGCCAACTTGATTGTGGTAGACAAGCTTTTTGATGTGCTGCTGGATTTGGTTTGTCCATATTTTATTGAGGATTTAGCCTCGATGTTCATCAGGGATATTGACCTGAAGTTTTCTTTTTTTGTTGTGTCTCTGCCAGGTTTTGGTATCAGGATGATGCTGTTCTCAAGAAATGAGTTATGGAGCAGTCCCTCCTTTTCAGTTGTTTGGAATACTTTCAGTAGCAATGGTACCTATGATGCTTTATTCTTGAATTTTCAGAGACATGCATGATAAACATTAAGTGATTGCCTAAATTTTTTTACAAATAGTATTAATGGGGCAATATATAATATAATTTGGTTTTCACTGAAGATTTTTTTTACTGTAATTTCCATTTTAAAAGTAAGCATATAGCTTTTGAAAGAAGAAAACATAAAAGATTTACACTTCTAAACTGCATCAAAAAAATATGATGGCCCTACATGAAGGGAAGAAAAAATCTCTATAGGGGAACATTAATGGAATGCTAGAATATATGAAGAGACACACTATTCTTGGATGAGAAGACTCAATACCCTATTGTTAATTATCTCCAGGTTGATTTTAATATTTAAAATAATCAAATCTAATCTGACTTTTTAGAATAACAAAGTTATTCCTTTTAAACATTGATTTTTAAGAAATGTATGAATAAATTTATATTAATGAGATGGGATTATAACATAAAATTTATGCTTCTTTAGAATAGCAGTTTCCTTTCTGGGGACTTTTAGCTTACCACTTCAAGTTCTCTACTTTCCTCTGTCTACCTCAATTATATCCTCCAAAAATCATGGTAAATACCTAATACTTTGCATAATTCTATATTTTTATACTTATATAATCACATACAAATACAGCACATATGGAGAGGTTTGGATATTGTTTTACAAAAAATATTCTACTATATACATTTTCTGCATCTTTACTTTTTCATTAAACTGTATGTTATAAAAGCAAACAGGTATATCTGCAAACAAGTATCTCTTTAAGCAAACAGGTATATCTGCAATTTATTATTTTTAATGGTTTCCTAAGATTCCATGGTGTTCAATGACCACAAATGTATTTAAACATGCCCTTTCTGGTAGGGGTTTAATTTGTTCTCAGGTTCATTGCACTGCAGATAATACTCTAATAAATGTTCTGCAACATATATACTTACTGTTTCTTTTATGTCTAAGGAATAGAATCTCTGAAAGGGATTATTTTGTTTCAGTTTATTTGCATTTTAATATTAATAAATGCCAACAGATTGCCTTTCCAAACATTTGTAACAAATAATATCTCTTCTTTCAACCTTTGATGGTATCATTTTGCCCACATCCACACTAAGTATTTTATTGCATTTTATTTTATTATCTTTTGAATAGGAGGAAATTCAATGTCTTTGAAACTTAAACTTGCATTTCCCTGACTGCAAGTGTGTTTCTACAACATTTTTGTACATTGATTGACCATTTGGATTTGATATTCTGTCAATTGGTTAGTCATATAATTTGCCTATTTTTCTATTTTTTCTTTCTTCTCAATTTATACAGTGTTTGAAATATAGGTATTTTTCAGTTGTATTACAAATATAGATTTTTATTAAAATTTAATATTTCTTTATTGACTTCATTTTTAATATAAATATTTTCAGTCATCTATTGTTTACTGTATCTTTTTTTCGTATCTTCTGGGTTTCCTCTTTTGGTTTTTATAGTTTTAGGTTTTACATTTAAGTATTTAATCCATCTTGAGTTGTTTTTTGTATATGGTGTAAGGGGTCCAGCTTCAATCTTCTGTATGTGGCTAGCCAGTTATCACAGCACCATTTATTGAATAGGAAGTCTTTTCCTTATTGCTTGTTTTTGTCAGCTATCTCAAAGATTAGGTGGTTGTAGACGTGTGGCCTTATTTCTGGGCTCTTTATTCTGTTCCATTAGTCTATTGCCTGTTTTTGTACCAGTACCATGCTGTTATTGGTTTTGGTTACTTTAGCCTTGTAGTATAGTTTGAAGTCAAGTATCATGATGCCTCCAGCCTTGTTCTTTTTGCTTAGGATTGCCTTGGCTATTCGGGTTTATTTTTGGGTTCGTATGAATTTTAAAATAGTTTTTTTTTCTATTTCTGTGAAGAATGTTTTTGGTAGTTTGATAGGAACAGCATTGAATCTGTAATTTGCTTTGGGCAGTATAGCCATTTTAATAATATTTAGTTCTTCATACCCATAGCATATTTTCCATTTATTTGTGTCTTCTCTGATTTATTTGAGCAGTGTTTTGTAATTCTGATTGTAGAGATCTTTCACCTCCCTGGTTAGCTGTATTCCTAGGCATTTTATTCTTTTTGTGGCAATTGTGAATGTAATTGCCTTTCTGATTTTGCTTTCAGCTTTGCTGTTTCTGGTGTATCGGAATGCTTGTGATTTTTGTAAATGGAATTTATATCCTGAGACTTTGCTGAAGTTGTTTTATCAGCTGAAGGAGCTTTTGGGCTAAGATTATGGGGCTTTCTAGATATACAATCATGTTTGAAAACAGGAAGTTTGGCTTCGTCTCTTCTTACTTGTATGCTATTTATTTCTTTCTCTTGCCTGAATGTTCTTGCTAGAACTTCCAATACTATGTTGAATAGAAGTGGTGAGAGAGGTCATCCTTGTCTTGCACTGGTTTCCAAGAGGAATGCTTTCAGCTTTTGCCTATTCAGTATAATGTTGGCTGTGGGTTTGTCATATATGGCTCTTGTTATTTTGAGGTATGTTCCATCAATACCTAGTTTATTGAGAGTTTTGAACATGAAGAGGTGTTGAATTTTATTGAAAGCCTTTTCTGCATCTATTGAGATAATCATGTGGTTTTTGTCTTTAATTCTGTTTATGTGATGAATCACATTTATTGTTTCGTGTATGCTGAACCAGCCTTGCATCCTGGGATGAAGCCTACTTGATCATGGTGGATTTGCTTTTTATGTGCTGCTGGATTTGGTTTTCCAGTATTTTGTTGATTTTTGCATCGATGTTCATCAAGGATATTGACCTAATGTTTCCTTTTGTGTGTGTGTGTGTCTCTGCCAGGGTTTGGTATCAGGATGATGTTGTCCTGATAAAATGAGTTAGGGAGGATTCTCTTCTCCTCAGAATTTTGGAATGGTTTCAGAAGGGATGACACCAGCTCTTCTTTGTACATCTGGTAGAATACATCTGTGACTCTGTTCCTGGGCTTTTTTTTGGTTGATAAGCTATTTATTACTGCCTCAATTTCAGAACTTGTTATTGGTGTTTTCAGGGAACAATTTCTTCCTGGCTCAGTCTTGGGAGGATGTATGTGTCCAGGAATTAATCTTTTCTAGGCTTTCAAGTTTATGTGTGTAGGGGCAGTCATAGTAGTTTCTGATTTTTTTTTTATTTCTGTGGGATCAGTAATAACATTTCCTTCATTATTTCTAATTGTGTTTATTTGGATTTTCTCTCTTTTCTTCTTTATTAGTGTAGCTAGTAGCCTATCTATTTTATTAATGTTTTCAAAAAGTCAGCTTCTAGATTCAGTTTGATATGTGTGTATTTGAATGGTTTTCCATGTCTTGATTTTCTTCATATCAGCTCTATTTTTTATGCTTTCTCATCTTCTGGTGGGTTTGGTGTTGATTTGTTCTTGCTTGTCTGATTCTTTCAGTTGTGAGGTTAGGTTATTAATTCAAGATCTTTGTAATTTTTTGACGTAGGCATTTAGTGCTATGAATTTCCTTCTTAACACTGCCTTAGCTGTGTCCCAGAGATTCTGGTATGTTGTATCTTTGTTCTTATTACTTTCAAAGAACTTGATTTCTGCCTTCATTTCATTATTTAGCCAAAAGTCATTCAAGAGCATGTTGTTTAATTTCCATGTAATTGCATGATTTTGAGCAATTTTCTTTGTCTTGACTTCTATTTTTATTGTGCTGTGGATCAAAAGTGTGTTTTTTATTATTTCAGTTCTTTTGCATTTGCTGAGGAGTGTTATACTTTTAATTATGTGATCAGTTCTTTACTAAGTGCCATGTAGTGATGAGAAGAATGTATATACTGTTTTTGGGGTGTAGAGGGTTCTGTAAAGGTCTATCAGATCCACTTGGTCCAATGTTGAGTTTTGGTTCTGAATATCTTTGTTAATCTTATGCCTCAATTATCTGTCTAATACTGTCAGTGTAGGGTTGAATTCTCCCACTATTCTTGTGTGGGAGTCTTGTCTCTTTGTAAGTCTCTAAGAATTTGCTTTACGAATCTTGATGTTCCTGTGTTGGGTGCATATATATTTAGAATTGTTAGGTATTCTCATTGAATTGAATCCTTTATCATTATGTAATGCTCTTGTCTTTTTTTATCTCTGTTGGCTTGAAATCTGTTTTGTCTGAAATTAGAATTGTAACCCCCTTTTTTTTCTGTTTTTCATTTGCTTGGTAGGTTTTCCTCCATCCCTTTATTTTGAGCCTATGAGTGTCATTATGTGAGAGATGAGTCTGTTGAAAACAGCATACCACCTGATTTTGCTTTTTTATCCAGCTTGCCACTCTGTGCCTTTTAAGTGGAGCACTTAGCCTATTTAAATTTAAGGTCAGTTTTACATGTGTGTATTTGATCCTGTCATTGTGTTGTTAGCTGGTTGTTATGTTGAGTTTTCTGTGTGGTTGCTTTACAGTGACACTGGTATGTGTGCTTAAGTGTTTTATTTTGGTTTTTTTTTAATTAGCAGATAGTGGTCTTCTCTTTCTATATTTAGTGCTGCTTTCAAGATCTCTTGTAAGGCAGGTGTGGTGGTAATGAATTCCCTCAACATTTGCTTATCTGAAAAGGATCTTATTTCTCCTTTAATTAGGAATTTTAGTTTGGCTGGATGTACAATTCTTGGTTGAAGGTTTTTTAATTTAAGAATGTTGAATATAGGCTCCCAATATCTTCTGGCTTGGAGGGTTTCAGCTGAGAGGTCCACTGTTTGCCTAATGGGGTACCCTTTGTAGGTGACCTGCCCTTTCTCTCTAGTTGCCTTTAACATTCTTTCTTTCCTTTTGACCTTGGAAAATCTGAAGTTTATGTGTCTTGGGGATGATCTTCTTGTGTGGAATCTTGCAGAATTTCTCTTTGTTTTCTGAATTTGACTGTTGGTCTCACTAGCAAGATTGGGGATGTTTTCATGGATGATATCCTGAAATATGTTTTCCAAGTTGTTTGCTTTCTCTCCTTCCCTTTGAGGGATATCAATGATTAGTAGATTTGGCCTCTTTACTTAATCACATAGTTCCCAGAGCTTTTGTTTATTTTTTTAATTCTTTTTTCTTTATTTTTTTGTAACTGTCTTATTTCAGAGACCCAGTCTTCAACTTCTGAGATTCTTTATTCAGCTGTTAATACTTGTGAATTCATTGGAAAATTCTTGTGTTGTGTTATTCAGCACTGTCAAACCAGGTAGGTTTTCCTTTTATATTGGGTATTTCATCCTTCAGCTCTTGTATTGCTTTATTTTGATTCTTATTTTCCTGGGATTAGATTTTGCTATCCTCCTAAATCTCAATGATCTGTATTCCTGTTTATATTCTGAATTCTGTTTCTGTCATTTCAGCCAGTTCAGCCTGATTAAGAACTTTTGTTGGAGAACTGGTGTGATCTTTGGAGGACATACAACACTTTGGCCATTTGAATTAACAGAGTTCTTGTGTTGGATCTTTCTCATCTCTGCATGTGGGTATTCCTTTAACTGCCATGTAGATTGAGTACAGTCAATAAGCATCTTTTCTGGATATTTTCACTGGGCTGAAGCATTGTTCAGGGTCTTTGTTTGAAGCTGACTTATTGTCTCTGGTTTCAGAGGAGGGGTAGGTTAGTGAGGTATTTTTGGTGTTGAAGCTTTGGGATGTGATCCAGCAGGTGGCACTTAGGCTTACTGGTCAGTTGGTAGACTCTTGCTTGGCTGTTTGGCTCCCAGTGTTTCCTCACAGTTACACTCATGTTCCCTCTCAATGCTCTAAACATATGTGTTCCTCTCCTTCTTGAGTGCTGGCTATAGATTGTGACTTGCCACTTCTGGGCTGCCCACTGCAGCTCTGGGGAAATCTCAGTGTTTATGTTCCTTCCTTGACTTGGAGGCAGCAGAGGAAGAGATCTTAGCAGTGGTTGTGGCTGAGGATCATTTGCTTGTCTCCTGCAGCTCCACCCCATAAAGATGCAGGTCAGCAATTGCTCAGTGCAGTCATCCCAGGATGAAGGGTCTGTGCTGTGGATCCAAGCCAGGGGTTTACTGTCTGGTGATGAGAAGCTGGGGGTGTGTGAGACCCATGAGAGACAGACTGGCTTTCTCTCATTGAGTCGACTGCAGCTTCTTGGAGGTGTGGATAAGGCACTTAGGGTCTTTGTTCCTTCATTAGTATAAGGGTGGTAAGGGCAGTTCCACTGCAGAAGGAGTGGCAGAGAGGCTTTCAGTTGCCCCTGGAAGCTCTGTCCAGGTAGTTGCCAAGTTGCTACTGGCTCATCAGCTCTGGCAGGGCGTGGCTGCAGGTCCAGACCTGAAGGACCTGCCTGATGAGGAGATATGGGAATGGGTACTCATGTAAGAGTCTGGCCAGTTTTCTGTAGGGGTGCTGCATTATTCTTGGGACCCACTCTAGTCCCTGGATTGTTGAATTTTCCAGTACCTTGGAGGGATCACCAACGAAGGCTGTGAGACAGGACAGATGACAGCCTGTCTCTCCCTCTGGGAGCTTTTTCCCAGGGAGGTGCAGGCCTGTGGCCAGCCCAAAAGCACCTGTAGGAAGTGGCTGGAGACTGTGGTTGGGAAGTCTCATCCAGTAAAGAGGAATAGGATTGAGAACCTGCTAAAAAAAAAAAAAAGAAAAAGTCTGGTCACATTTTTGTAGTGCAGCTGTGCTGTGCTTGAGGTCTGCTTTAGCCCTTGTTCACCTCACACACTCTGAATCCCAAAGGCTGAAATAGCTAAGTCACCCAAACAGTAAAGATGGTCACCTACCCCTCCATTTGGGAGCTCCATCCTAGGGAAAATTCATATCTCTGTTGGCTGGAGAACATGGGTGGGGATGGCTGGAGGCCCCAGTTGGGAGATCTCCCTTAGTGAGGAGGAATGGGATTAAGCACCTGCTTAAAGCTTAATCCCATTCTGACCATTTTTTGGTAGAGCAGATGTGCTGTGCTCAGGGATCCCTTTCACCTCCTCAGTCAGCTTGGAATCTCCAAAGCCCGAAGGCTGGAAAGGCTAAGGTGCCAAAGTAGCAAAGACGGAGACCCACCCCAGCCCCTATGAGCTCCTTCTTAGAAAAAGGCAATGCCACTACCCGTGGCTGGCTGCAGTTCCAAGCCAGTGGATCTTATTTTATTAGGTCCCATGGAAGTGGGGCCTGCAGGCTGTCGCTGCTCAGCTTCCTGGATTCAGCCTCTTTCCTAGGGGTATGTACAGGGGTCTAACCTCTCACTTTGCCGAAGCTGCAGCAACTTTTGCTGGATATCTCAAATATCTATGACTCCAGGGTCTCCACGCATGCCTGAGTGGCTGCTCTGCCAAGACTCCACGTAGCTCTGTCTGTCAGACTGAAGGCCCTGGTGGAGTGGGTTCACAAGATCTCCTGACCTGCAGGTTGCAACGATCCAGGGGAGAAGCATGGTTTCCCAGGGTTGCACATTCACTCACTGCTTCCCTGGGCAGGGGAGGTTACCTTGGCTCCATGTTGCTCCCAGGTGGGCCGTTGTTCTGTCTTGCTTTTCTTCATTGCCCATGGGTCAAGTTGTTTTCTCGATTAGTCCCAAAGATAGTACCTGGATATTTCTGTTGAAGGTGTTGTATTTACTCATACCTTCCATTCCTCTCCGTGAGAGCCACACATTAGCTGTTTCTAGTTGGCTATCTTGGCCACTCCCTCCCCTAAGTATCTTTTTATGTATTTGTTGGAAATTTGCAAACGTTTTCTCCCATTCTATGAGTTGCAGTTTAATTTTCTTGAGGGTATCCTTTGATGCACAAACTTTTTAAAAATATGATGTAGCCAACATGTCTATTTTTTCTTTTGGTGCTTGTGTTTTTAATACCTTCAAAACCACTAACAGACCCAAGGAAATAAAGGTTTACTTCTAAATTTTCTTCAAAAAGTTTTATAATTTTAGCTCTTACATTTACGTCTTTGACCCACTGTGAGTTAAGTTTTTGTGTATACTGTGAGGTAGGAGTCCTCCTTCTTTATTTTGCATGTGGATACCCAGTTGCCACAGCACCATTTGTTGAAAACACTGTTATTTTTCCATTAAATGATCTTGACACCCTTGTTGAAAATTAATTGGCCACAGATGTATGGGTTTATTTCTGAACTATCGATTCTAGCCCTTTGCCTATATGTCTATTCTTATGCCAGCACCACGCTGTCTTGATTACTGTAGGTTTGCAGTAAATTATGAAATTGAGAAGTGTGAGTACTCAAACCTTGTTATTTTTTCAAAATTGTTCAGGCTGTTCTCTACTTCTTGCATTTCTAACAACGTTATTCTATATTTAATCTAGAAACCACTGAACTTATTATATTATATTGCAGTTAAGTAATATAGAGCAGATCAGAAAGCTCAAATACAAATTTGTACATGACTGACTTTAGTATATGTTAAAGTTAGCATTTCAAATTAGTGCACAAAGGAATTGTTATTCATTGGGAAATTTGACGAGCCATTTTAAAATTTCAAGTCAGTACATACTTCACTTTTTAATTTTTCAAAACAAATTTCATATAAATTAAACATTAAATGTAAAAATTAACCCATACAGGAAGAAAATATAGGATAACATGTTTATAATTTTGTAGTAAAGAAGGTTTACAAGAGACAAAATTCAGAATCAATGAGCAAAAATAATTATTCAAATGCATTATAATGAAAATCTTCATTACAAAAATAAATGAGCAATTAAAAAATCATAAACTTAGAAAAAATTGCAACATCTAGGGATATAAGTCCGATGGCTTAAATATATAAATTTTTATACAAATATATTAATTTTTACAAATTAACAAAAACAAAAAATTTATATTTTTTATAAATTAATAAAAACTTATAATAATTAAAATAGAACACCTTAATATAATAATGTGTTAAATATATATATACACCTGATATGGTTTGGATCTGTGTCCCCACCCAAATCTTATGACGAATTGTAATCCCCAGTGTTGGAGATAGATCCTGGTGGGAGGTGATTGGATCATTAGGGGTGGATTTCCCCCTTTGGTGCTGTTCTCATAGAGTTCTCATGAGATCTGGTAGTTGAAATGTGTGGCACCTTTCCTGTCTCTCTCTTCCTCCTCCTCCAGCCATGTGAAGTGCTGGTTCCCCCTTATCCTGCTGCCATGATTTTAAGTTCCCTGAGGCTTTTCCAGAAGCTGAGCAGATGCCAGAATTATGCTTCCTTTACAGCCTGTGGAACAGTGAACCAATTAAACTTCTTTTCTTTATAAACTACCCAATCTCAAGTATTTCTTTGTAGCAATGTGAGAGTGGAATAACACAGAAAATTAGTACCAAGGAGTGGGGCATTGCTATAAAAATACTTGAAAATGTAGAAGCAGCTTTGGAACTAGGTAATGGGCAGAGGTTGGAAGAGAGTAGAGGGCTCAGAAGAAGACAGTAAGTTGAGGGAAAGTTTGGAACTTCCTAGAGACTCGTTAAATTGTTGTGATTGAAATGTTGATAGTGATATGGACACTGAAGTCCAGCCTGAAAGGGTCTCAGATGGAAATGAGAAACTTACTGGGAACTAGAGCAAAGGTCACTTTTGTTATGTGTTATCAAAGTGGTTAGAGGCCCCTACCCTAGGGATCTGTGGAACTTTGAACTTGAGAGTGATTATTTAGTGCATATCTGGTGGAAAAAATTTCTAAGCAGTAAAGTGTTCAAGATGTCACCTGGCTGCTTCTAACAAACTATGCCCATATGCTTAAGCAAATAAATGACCTAAAACTGAAACATATTTTAAAAAGAAGCAGAGGGTAAAAGTTTGAAACATTTATGCCTGGACATTTGGTAGAAAAGAAAATCCTACTTTCTGGGAAGGAATTCAAGTAGGCTGCAGAAATATGCATAACCAAAAGGAAGGCAATGCTAATAGCCAAGACAATAGAAAAAAAGGCCTTGAAGGCATTTCAGGGATCTCTTCAGCAGCGTTTTCCATCACAGGCTTGGAGGCCTAGAAGAGAGGAATGGTTTTTCTGAACCAGACTCAGGGGCCTGTTATCCTGCACAGCCTTGGGATACTGGCCCCTGTATCCCAGATATCCAGCTCCAGCCATGGCTACAGGGTCCCAGGTACAGCTTGAGCCACTGCTTTAGAAGGTACAAGCTATAAGCCTTAATGGTTTCCACATGGCATTAAGCCTGTGGGTGTGCAGAGTGCAAGAGATGAGGCTTGGGAGCCTCAATCTAGATTTCAGGGGGTGTATAAAAAAGCCTGGATGTCCAGGCAGAAGCCTGCTGCAGGGGCAGAACCCTCATAGGGAACCTCTACTAGGGAAGTGCAGAACAAAAATGTGGGGTTGAAGCCCCCACACAGAGTCCCCACTGTGGCACTAACTAGTGAAACTATAAGAAGAGGGCCACCATCCAGAATGATATATCCACTGGAAGCTTGCATGCTATACCTGGAAAATGCCAGCCCATGAGAGCAGCTGCAGGGGCTGACTCATGCAAAGCCACAGGGGAGGGGTTACCCAAGACTTTGAAAGCCCACCCATTGCATGAATGTGCCCTGGATGTGAGACATGAAGTCAAAGGAGACTATTTTGGAGTTTTAAGATTTAACGGCTGCCCTGCTGGGTTTTGGACTTTCATGGGACCTGCAGCCCCTTCCTTTTGGCCAATTTCTCCCTTTTGGAAAAGGAGTATTTACCCAATGCCAGTACCTTTATTGTATCTTGGGAGTAACTAATTTGTTTTTTATTTTATAGGCTTATAAGTGGAAGGGACTTGCCTTGTCTCAGGTGAGACTTCGGACTTTTGAATTAATGCTGGATTGAGTTAAGAGTCTGGAGACTGTCGGAAAGACATGATTGTATTTTGTAATGTGGGAGGGATATGAGATTTGGAAGGACCCAGGGGCCAAATGACATGGTTTGGATCTGTATTCCCACCCAAATCTCATGATGATTGTGATCCCCAATGTTGGAGGAAGGGCCTGGTGGGAGGTGACTGGATCATGGGGGCGGATTTCCCCACTTTGGTCCTGTTCTCATGATGAAGTTCTCATGAGATCTGTTGTTTAAGTGTGTGTGGCATCTCTGCCCTTTTTCTCCTCCTCCTGCTCTGGCCATGAGAAGTGTTGGCTCCCCCTTCTCCTGCTGCCATGATTGTAAATTTCCTGAGGCCTTTCTAGAAGCTGAGCAGATGCCAGAATCATGCTTCTTGTACAGCCTCAGGAACCATGAGCCAATTAAATCTTTTTCTTTTTAAACTACCCAGTCTGAAGTATTTCGTTATAGCAATACAAGAATAAACTAATACACAGGCAATTCATAAAACCAGAAATACAAATGTTTAGCAAACTTATTTTCAAAATATTGAACCTTACTAATACTCAAATAAACATACAATAATGAAAAAAATGAGATTATTTTTGACCAATCATTTTGGTAAAGACAAATAGAATAAATTATAATAATACATTTTTATACAAAATGTAAATCGATGTAACCCTTTCTGTAGACCAGTTTGTCAAAATGCATTAACATTTAAAAATATGTAATTCTAGTAGATTATCATTCTGTCTTGTAATATGAGCCTTTCACAGAAATAAGCACTACCACAATTTCAAGAATATTAGAGGTTTTAAAATCTTTTATATTCATATAATGCTGGAGAGACATCATCATGGTAGAGTGAAAAGAAGGCTTTGGCATTCAGTCAAGTATAACCTAGAATACTGGCTCTACTAGTTACGAGCTGAGTGATGTCAAATTACACTGATGATTAATATTTTTTAGCCGTGAGACAAAAAATACAAATATCTACCTTGCATTATAAACAGAATTTAGTTAGGTAATGACTGTAGCTCACTATACCGGATTGAACAGTGACCCCTCCAAATTAAAAATTTACGTCCACCCACAACCTGTGAATATGACCTTATTAGAAAATGGGCTTTTGCAGATGCGGTAAAGTTAAAATGAAGTCATGCTGGATTAGGGTGGGCCCTAAATTCAATATGACTAATGTCTTTATAAGAAAATAGAAGTATGTCCACAAATACCAAGACACACAGGCCATACGAGACATGCAGAGATGGGAGTGATGCATCTCAAAGCCAAGAAACAAGGATTGTCAGCAACAACCACAAGGTAGAAGAGACAATGAAGGATTCTTTCCTGGAGCATTTGAAGGGACCGTGGCTTTGCCAACATTTCAGTTTTAGACTTTTGGCCTCCAGCACTACAAGCAAATAAATTTCTGTTGTTTTAAGCCACCAAGTTTGTGATGCTTCGTTATGGCAACCCTAGGAAAAGAATACATATATCTAGTGCAATGCTTTACAAACTAGGAACTCATAAAAGGGAAATTATTGTGATTTATTAGTGGCAAGCTTCTTTCTCATACACTACTTTACTTTATGGTTTATGCTATCTGTTATGTAGGTTGCTTATTTCCAGTTTTTTAAAAAGCACTTTAGAATGAAAGAGGTTAAATATTTTTTCACAGGTCACAAAATTAAAAAGTAATGGACATTCATTCTTTTTACTTGATTAAAAATATTCTATTTTTAAAGTATCACTTGACATTCTTGCTTTAAATTCTACCTCAAAAACTGATTAGATGAGATTGTCTGCACTGTTTTTTTTTTACCATGTGTATCTTTATTCATATGTCTCTGTATACATATGTCATTGTTTTAATAAATAGAGTCTTAGAAGTTAAATTATTGGGTCAGATAATATACATTTTTGGGTATTTTGTTTTTTGTTTTGATTTTACTATGTTTAATTTTTCTATGTCCCTTGAACCATATAATATATATTTTAACAGCTTGATGAATAATTGATATGAAGAATTTGATAAATTTTGACTTATGAATACATTCATTAAACCCTCCCCACCACCCCCCCATCACCACCACACAAACCCACAGAACATATCCATCAATCCTATGATGACAGAAAACAGATCAATGATTGCCTGGGGATTGAAGAGGTTGAATCACCTATAGAGTAACCTTGGAATCACCTTGTGCTTTTAGATCTCTTTGCGATAGATATGAAGAACATAGAAAATTCCAGACATTTAGAGAATTTTCATTGACTAGGATGAAAGAGCCTGGTAAACAAGGCCTATAAAAGGTAATATTTCAGGTAATTGGACCCGAGATCAAAGCTACCACAAGATAGTAAGGCCAATCATGCATGTACTGATGTGCTTTATGTGAGAAAATCTCTTTTCCATTAGAAGAAAATAAGCTAGGCTAAGAGTTCAAATTTATATCACTACTTTACATAGTAAAGAGAAAAGACATAGTAATAGCTTGGAAAGTTGTGTTGGGTTACTATTTCAACTTCATAAGAAGCTACATCTTTAAAAAGTCCATGAAAGAGAAAATTTGAACCAGGCATTCAAAATTCATAAAATGTCTACTGAAAAGTCACCTGTATCTTCCACATTATAAATCATTTTCTGTAACCAATAAACACATTGCTAATCTTCATGACTCATTCTACAAACAACCACAGATTTCCGCTAAAGGAAGAAGGCAACTACTAGAAGGTGACCCTTGACTCCTTTGCTATCCATAACTTTATGCTACCTGACTGGCCTAGAAAGGGGAACAGTGTTTTTCCATCAGTCAACACCCAATTTGAAGTGTCATTACCTTCATGAATACTTCTCCAATGATGCCAGCCTATATTGATCTCTCTCTTCTCTGATACCCTTTTGAGTTTGTCCTTAGTGCACTTTCTTTCCTTACATTATTGTGTACTTACTATGTGCCAGACATTGTGCAAAACACAAAACACACACTATCTTATTTATTATTCACAGAAAGCTATGAGGTAGGGATTTGAGTAGATACCTTGCCTCAGGATGGAAGTCTAAATCATCGTGGACTTTACATTGTGTTAGTTATCTAGGGATCCTAAGTACTATTACCAGTGTCTAGAAAAAGACAAATAAGCTTAATCTCTTCAAGGGTTTTTCAGAAGCAAAAAGAATTACATACTCTTAACAATCTCCACAGCACTTTGCACTGTTCTAGGTCCCAAGCAGGTGTTCCACAAATACTTGTTGAATGTTGAATGTTTAGTTGATAAATAAGCATACTGTAGTGGAAGAAATATTCTACTCGAAATCAAGAGACATAAGTCACACAGCTGTATGATCTTGAGAAAATCTCTTGAAGCTTCATTTTTTTTTTTCTATAACATGACAAGAACAGATGAGAAGAACTCTGGCATTCCTTCTAGCTCTGACACTAATATAAGCTAAAAGGTCCAAAGAAATGTTACTTGGAAAGCAAAATGTTGCCTATCACAATTGAAGTAAGCTGGATAAATATTTTAGAGCATTTTGCATTATTACATCATGGGATACTGTACCTGCCACAGCTTCAGAGAAGCCTCAGTAACAGACACGAATGAAGTTTTATTTTTATGTAAAGATAATGCATAGATTTGATTTTTTAAAGGCAATGCTGAAATAGCCTCCTGATAAGTCTTCTTGTCTCTGCTCCTATCATTTCTTCACAATGTAACCAAAGTGGTTTTTCTACAGTTCCAAATAAATCACTAGCCTGAATAAAACACTTCTTGGCATTTCTGTGGCATTTCGAAAAAGATCAAATCTTTAAAGTGGTCTGTAAGGCCTCCCTGGATCTGACACCCTCCTGAAGTTCTAACCTCAACTTTCACCTCCCTGATTCAAAATCTTTATTCTAGGCTTCCAGCCATACTCAACTATTTTAGACACCCAAATGAGTGACAAGTATACTCAACTGCTGGCCTTTGAACATACCACTCTTTTTTCCAGGTGAAGGTGATCATTCACCAAGTAAAAAAACTGAGGATATATTACAGGTGAAAAAGCAATTGAGTGTCCACAGCAGCATTATTCACGAGTGGGAACAACACAAATATCTGTCAATGAATGAATAGATAAACAAAAAGTGATATGTTCATGCAATAGAATATTATTTAGCCAAAAAAAGGAATGCAGTACTAATAAATGCTACAACATGGAGGGACCTTGATAACATCATGCTCAGTGAAAGAAGCCAGACACAAAAGGCCACATATTGTATTATTGCATTTATATGAAATGCCCTGAATGGGTACATCTAAAGACATAGAAAGAAGAGTAGCCATTGCCAGGGATGGAGGAAGGGAGAGTGAAGAGCGAATGCTAATAGATATGATTCTTTTGGGGGTAATGAAAGTGTTCTAAATTGGCTCTTACTGATGGCTGCACAAATCTGTGAATATTAAAAAACATTAAATTGTACACTTTATATGAGTGATTGTATGCAATTGAATTATATTTAAATAAAGCTGCAAAAATTCAGTTGAAGATGCTTTGAAAGTAATTATACAAATGGCAGAGAGGGAAATTCATACACTACAAATACACAACTGAATTTGGGCTGGGATGTTGGCACCTCAGTTTGGTGGCTGCCTGAGTTTGGGTAAATCATTTCTAAGCCTTTAACTGTAAAACTAGGGATAATAAAACCTCAACTAGTTTGTGGGAAGATTAAATGAGATAGTATAGGTAAAAATGTTTTGTAAGCTTCAAAATTCTATTCAAATGTAAGATATGGTAAGGTAACTATAAATGTGTAATTATCATTATAATACACAGTAGGTATGTAAATTCCAGTATTTGACACCCTTATTTTTATTCCTAGTCTCACAGACCCCCTTGATACCAATCAGAAAAATCAACTTTAGATAAATAACAACACTCCTAATTATTTCCAATTAACTTTGGATAATATAAAATTATTTAATTTTGTTTGGCCAACAAGTGAGTTTTGTCCATGAATCTCTGAGCACTACATTTGTATCTAATGATAATACTCTAAGAAGGCAATTTTGTTAGGAAAATCCATAAACAATAACTCTGTAGAAAATATTTGCAAGCCAAGCATTATAATATGACATTAAGGAGGTAAGGATGAAAGAGAGGAAGAAGGATACATCTTTCTTTTTAAATCATTGCTAAGAATCTTGGAGTGGGGAAAGAGAAGCAAACATCTGTAGTGGTGAATTTTTTCTCCTTAAACCTAAAAGACAGCCAAAAAGCAATCTGTTGTTTCAAAAAAAAAAGCTAGTAAACGAGGAGGAAAGTACACTTGGGGGAACATCTGGTCTGAGAAACCACTTGAAAAGTAAACGTAGGGAAACATTTGCACAACACACAGCAGCTAGCATGCTACTGAAAAGAAGGCAGAATAATACAGAAAAGATCTATATGCATAAAAGTATGCAACAGGGAAATTCACATAAAAATATAACACATTGAATGATTGTTTTTTACAGGTAATTATTAAATATATTTTAATATTAGGCTATAAGGGTCACCATCACTAAAACACAGTGACCACAAAGAGCAACTGTTGCCGGAGCATAAGTCAACCTCCCACCTCACTTGTAATGCGCTCACTCCAAGTAGAGCAGAATTAAAATAGAGAATATGATCTCTACTTTGGAGAAACTATTAGCAAACTTAAAGAGACACAGTCGATATCTATAAAAACCATAGTAACATGTACAACCCCATGGAAATAAATGTAAATATGAGACTGATCACACACAAAGATAATTTAAAAATTACAAAAATAAACACAACTTTGACTGAGTGAGGCTAGTCAAGAAAGGTCAAAGGAAGGGTGGGGGAACGGGGAAATGAAGATAGGCTGAGTGTTGATACAAATATACAGTTTGATAGAAAAATAAGATCTAATGTTCTGTAGATCAGTAAGATGAGTATAGTTTATAATAATCTATTATATATTTCAAAATAGCTAAAGAGAATAATTCAAATGTTTTTGGCATAAAAAAGAAGACAGATATTTAAAGTGATGGATACCCCATTACAATAATTTGATTTTTACAGATTATATGAATATATTAAGGTATTGCGTGCTTCCCAAAAATATGTGTATCTGTTATACATCAGTAAATAAAATAATTTTTTTAAAAAAAAGGAGTATAAAGAAAGGCCAGAGGCCTCACATTAGCTGCCCTTGAGCCAAATCCAATCAAGAGTTCTGTTTGGGCAAGAGAAAAAAATAAAGGATATTCAAATAGAGAGGAAGTCAAATTGTCTCTGTTTGCAGACGACATGATTTTATATTTAGAGAAGCCCATCATCTCAGCCCGAAACTCCTTAAACTGTTAAGCAACTTCAGCAAAGTCTCAGGATACAAAATCAATGTGCAAAAATCTCAAGCATTCCTTAACACCAACAATAGACAAGCGGAGAGCCGAATCATGAATGAACTCCCATTCACAATTGCTACAAAAAGAATAAAATACCTAGGAATCCAACTTACAAGGGATGTGAAGGACCTCTTCAAAGAGAACTACAAACCACTGCTCAAGGAAATAAGAGAGGACACAAATGAATGGAAAAAACATTCCATCCTCATGGATAGGAAGAATCAATATCATGAAAATGGCTGTCCTGCAAAATGTAATTTATAGGTTCAATGCTATTCCCATCAAACTACCATTGACATTCTTCACAGAATTTGAAAAAAAAATTTTTAATTTCATATGGAATCAAAGAAGATGCCATATAACCAAGACAACTCTAAGCAAAAAGAACAAAGCTGGAGGCATCACGCTACCTGACTTCAAACTATATTACAAGGCTACAGTAACCAAAACAGCATGGCACTGGTACCAAAACAGACATACAGACCAATGGAGCAGAACAGAGACCTCAGAAATAACACTACACATCTACAACCATCTGATCTTTGATAAACCAGACAAAAACAAGCAATGGAGAAAGGATCACCTATTCAGTACGTGGTTCTGGGAAAACTGGTTAGTCATATGCAGAAAACTGAAACTGGACCCCTTCCTTACACCTTATACAAAAATTAACTCAAGATGGATTAAAGACCTAAATGTAAAACCCCAAACCATAAAAACCCTAGAAGGAAACCTAGGCAATACCATTCAGGACACAGTCATGGGCAAGGACTTCATGACAAAAATGCCAAAAGCAATTGCAACAAAAGCCAAAATTGACAAATGGGATCTAATTAAAGAGCTTCTGCACAGCAAAAGAAACTGTCATCAGAGTGAACAGGCAACCTACAGAATGGGAGAAAATTTTTGCAATATACCCATCTGACAAAGGTCTAATATCCAGAATTTACAAGAAACTTAAACACATTTACAAGGACAAAATAACCCCATCAAAAAGTGGGCAAAGGGTATGAACAGACACTTCTCAAAATAAGACATTTACATGGCCAACAGACCTATGAAAGAAAGCTCAACATCACTGATCATCAGAGAAATGCAAATCAAAACCACAATGAGATACTATCACATGCCAATCAGAATGGCGATGATTAAAATGCCAGGAAACAATAGATGCTGGTGAGGCTGTGCAGAAATAGGAATGCTTTTACACTGTTGGTGGGAATATAAATTAGCTCAGCCATTGTGGAAGACAGTGTGGCAAATTCCTCAAGGATCTAGACCCAGAAATACCGTTTGACCCAGCAATCTTATTACTGGGTATATACCCAAAGGAATATAAATCATTTCACTATAAAGACACATGCACACATATATTTATTGCAGCACTATTTATAATAGCAAAGACACGGAACCAACCCAAATGCCCATCAATGACAGAGTGGATAAAGAAAATGTGGTACATATACACCATGGAATACTATGCAGCCATAAAAAGGAATGAGACCATGGATGAAGCTGGAAGTCATCATCCTCAGCATACTAACACAGGAACAGAAAACCAAACACCATATATTCTCACTCATAAGTGGGAGTTGAACAATGAGAACACATGGACACAGAGAGGAGAACAACATATACCAGGGCCTGTTGGGGGGTGGGGGTGAGAGGAGGGAACGTAGAGGACAGGTTAATAGGTGCAGTAGATCACCATGGTACATGTATACCTATGTAACAAACCTGCCTGTTCTGCAAGTGTATCTCACTTTTTTTTAAGAAGAAACAAAGGAAAAATTAAAAAAATAAAGAATTCTGTTCAATTTGGTTTGTAAACACACAAAATTCACATTAAACATTTGAAAATTGGGAGTCCCATAAGAACTGGGATATCTGATTTCTCCTGAAAAATCAGATGATCAAACAAAATTAGACCTACATTGTCCCATGGCAAAAACTGGCTTTACTTGAGTCACAGCTGCCTGCTTTAGAGACAGCCTGGGATCTCTGTCCCATAGTCCCCCCTACTCCAAGTGAATCACTAATAAATGGGTTGAGAAGGTCAGAGTAAAGACAAACCAGAGCAGAAGCTCTCAGGTCTTAGAGTATGTAAGAAACATTTGAGGTGCTGATAATAAATATCATTTCCTGGAATGTACTCCAGAACTACAGTCTCTGAGGCTAGGAATCTGAAATATGCTTTTTTAAAAAATAGCATCTTAAATATTTCTGAGGTATACACAAGTTTGGGAACTGCTGGCCTGGTTCACCTCCACTCAAATTCAATTTACTTACTGGTGAAAGATTAATCTTAACTCTGATATGTTGCTTTCTGCTCAAGAACCTTCAATAATTTCCTTTTATCTACTGAATAAAGTTCAAACTAGTCTGTCTGGCATACAAAGCCCACTATAATATACTCCAAGCTACTTTTTCATTGTTTTCTAGCCACATGAATCTTTCACTCTTTTCAAATAAAACTACTCCTTTCTCACAAATGCTTCACACTTGTCTACCTCTAGGCCTTGGCAGAGGCTTATCTTTATATGTGAGAATATCGTTTTTCTATCTGCTATTAATTGATAGAAGGATAGATACCTGACTTAAGTCGGGTCAGTCAGAATTTTCCCCCAGTTTTTCTCCCTAGGAGATTGTAAAACTCAAGAGCTCATGGCATTCATGTGTTCAAACATGGGAGACAAAAAAAAAAAAAAAAAAGAGAAAGAACTGAAGTGGGCCTCAGTCATCTGCATTTTTACAAGCAACTAAATGGGTAATTCTAATGCAAAGGGCACATTTTCAGAAACACTGGAGCTAAAAAAAAAAAAAAACACTGATATGGAATCAGGAGACTCATTCTAAACTTGAGTCCATCCTTAACTTAGTAGATGATCTGGCCTCAATCAGCTCATAGAAGTAAAATGTAAAACAGGATACTACATACTGAGAAGGGGTGGGTAGGAGGATAGGGAGAGATTTGTTAAAGAATGCAAAATTACAGTTAGATAGGAGGACAAACTTCTAGTGTTCTATAGCACTGTAGGATGACTATAGTTAACAGTAATATATAGTTTCAAATAGCTAGAAGGAGGATATTGAATTTTCCCAACACAAAGAAATGATAAATGTTTGAGATGATAGATATGCTAATTACCTTGATCTGATCAGTTTACATTATATGTATTGCAGCATAACAACATACCCCATGAATATGTACAATTATTATGTCAATTAAAAAATTCTGAAGCTCACATTTCTCCATCTGTAAAATATGAGTGATACAATAAGCATAGTTACCAAAAAATGAAACGATTGGTAAATGCATGCTTCCTTCTTGTTGAACATCAGTTTGTAATTTTTCTCAAAGTCTATTCTTAACCTGTACTGTGTGATGTTGTACAGAAGACTGTGTACATAAGATTGTGCTTAAGTAGAAAAAGTATTCTATTCAACAATGTAATGTGTACTAAGGATGATATGGTACACTTGTTAAACTACCAAAAGATTCAAGAATAATTCCCTGCATTACAAAATGTTTTTATATACATGCAAAAATACATATAAACATATATATGAATATATATATATTTGTAAACTCAGATATATATATGAGATATAGATGAGATAAATACATATCTGAGTTTACAAAATGCCAAAACAATTAGTTTTTTGATGATTCAATGAAGAGAAAGATCTGTTATACAAACTTTTGATACACTGTAAAACAAATCAATTTACCTATCTGCAATTTATTTGTGACAGCTTGTAGACATTTTTCCATTTAGAATAGAATAAAACATTTTAGCTACGTATCCCATTGCATCATGGCCTCAAGAAGAGTCTGAGCAAGCTGAGTGTTGGGTGGAAAAAAAAATGTGTGCTGGTTTCTCTAACGAAGTATTAAATTTCCAGTAAAATGCAAATATTTTCCAAAGTTTCTCTCTCTTTTACTTTTTTTATTGATAAGCACTACATATAACATGTTGCATCAAATACCAGAATAAATTTATCAAATATTTTCAAGTAGATAATTAAGTATTTGAAATCCTCTACAATGTAAGGAAACACACACACACACACACACACACACACACAAAACTACCTAGGTATCACCACTCCTATCACCCCTTTCTCTTCTGTAGGGTTCGTAACTATTTTGAATATATACAAAAGGATAGAAAAGAGAGACATTAAGAGTGAAAACCTGAGCAACCTAAGCTAGCCATATACAGGATACATAAACAGAGAGACTTTTGTAAGGTAGATTTAGTGACAAATAATTTAGTGACTCTTTGTAAGGCAGATTTAGTGACAAGTGATTAATTGAAGGAAGGGAGTAGTCAAAAGTAAGTTTCCATTCAGTATCAAAACAAGTTGTGTCCTGTTATTTGAAAAGTGCCAAAAATATTGATTAACCCGAAACATTGATTAAAAGCTGATTGCTTCAAGCAAATAGTTTTGAAAGTCTCTCCAGTGTAGCTGGACTAACTTTGGAAAACAAATTTGGCATAACTGAAAGTTTGCAAATTCTTTAAGTAAACATGCCATTATTTGACAAGATTATTATCTTCAAAGTTTTTGTTTTGATCCAGGCAATCAGATCCCTTCATTTTGAGGTTTTAAGCATTCTTCTTATTATATGAAAACATATAAAGTTGTAAAATTAAACAGCTATATCTTAAAAGTAAATATTTTAGATCTACTAAGTGAACATATTATTAGTAAATGTATAATTATTTTCTCATAGTGATCTCAACAAGAATTAGTAAATTCATAATTTTTTCCTCATAGTGATTTCAACATGACGAAATGTCTTTGTTCCGGGGTGGATGTGGACACACTAAACTTTTCAATGCAGATTAGAATTTTTTTAACAGCCAAATAGCCTTTATAATTAAGTTTCTACTGGCTGAGGTAATTATATACCATTGTATTAATGAACACTAGTTAGAATTCAGCTCAGAATACCCTGACATACTTAATATATTTAAATTATTGCATTATAGCCTGCCTCAAGAATAGTTTTCACACAAATAGATTTGATTCTTTTTTCAAGTGTGGAGGAAATCACACAAGTACTATGTACACACAAAATACTTTTCTTCATTATAATATATTCAGATTATTTTAAATTTTGTTATAAAATCCTTTAAAAAGCCAGTCTTACAGAAGAGCATATATTACTGTTATAATAAAAACTTACTCTTATCTTTCTCTTTTTTGTTAACAGCTTTATTGAGATATCATTCACATACAATAAATTTCACCCATTTAAAGTGCGTAATTCAATTTTTTAGAATATTCTAAGTTTTGTAACCACCACTACATTAGTTATAAAACATTTTTATAACCCTTTAAAAATCTTTGTGCAAATTTCGCCTTTAACCCTCAGGTACCTAAGTCAGAAGTTCACACAAATACTTGTATATGGATGTTCATAACAGCATTACTCATAATAGCCAAAAGATGAAAACAACCCAAATTACCATCAACTGATGAGTGGACAAGCAAAACGTGGGACATTCTTACAATGGGAGTATTATTTGCTATGTACTTAAGAGTGGAATTTATGAATCATATGGAAAATGTATGTTTAACTTCTGAAAAATCACCAGACTGTTTCCATAGCAGCTGCCCTACTTTATATTCCCACCAGCAGTTTAGGATTATTCCAATTTCTCTACATCCATGTGAACACTTGATATAGTTTGGATATTTGTCCCTGCCCAAATCTCATGTTGAAATGGAATCCCCAATGTTGGAGGTGTGGCCTTGTGTGAGGTATTTGGATAATGGGGGTGGATTCCTCATGAATGGCTTGTGCCATCCCCTTGATGATAAGTGAGCTCTTGCTCTGAGTTCACGTGAAATCTGGTCTTTCAAAACTGTGTGGCATCTCCCTCCCACTCTTTCACACTCTTTGCTTCTGCTTTCATCATGTGACGTGCCTGCTACCCCTTTGCCTTCTGTCATGATTGTAAGCTTCCTGAGGCTACCCAAAAAGCCAAACAAATGTTGCCATTATGCTCCCAGTAAAGCCTGTAGAACTATGAGCCAATTAAACCTCTTTTCTTTATTAAATTTCTTTATTAAATTACCCAGTGTCAGTTATTCCTTTATAGCAAATCAAGAATGACCTAATACAGAAAATTGGTACCAGGAGTGGGGTATGGCTATAAGATACTTGTAAATGTGGAAGTAGCTTTGGAATTGGATAACAGGCAGAGGTTGGAAAAGTTTGGAGGGCTCAGAAGAAGACAGGAAGATGAGGGAAAGTTTGGAATTTCTTAGAGACTAGTTAAATGGTTGAGACCAAAATGCTAGAGACTAATGGACAGTGAAGCCCAGGCTGACAAGGTCTTATATGAAAACATGGAATTTTTAGGAAACTGGAGCAAACATCATGCATCCTATGCCTTAACAAGCAGCTTGACTGCATTCTGTGAATTTCCTAGGAATCTGTGGAAGTTTGAGTTGGCGGAAGAAATTTCTAAGCAGCAAAGCATTCAAGATGTGACTTGTTTGTTTCTACACTCAGATGTGGAAACAAAGAAATGACTTAAAGTAGGCATATATAGTTAAACAGGAAATAGAGCATAAACGTTTGGAAAATTTGCAATCTGGCCATGTGGCAGAGGAAAAAAAAGGTTTTTCCAGAAGAGAAATTCAAGTAGGCTGTGAAATAACCACTTGCTAGAGGAATTTGCCTAACTAAAAAGGAGCCAAGTGTTAATATCCAAAAAAAAAAAATTGGGAAAAGTCCTTGAAGGAAGTTCAGAGACCTTTATGGCAGCCCCTTTATGGCAGCACTACAGGCCAGAGGACCAGGAAGAATAAATGGTTTTGTAGGCCAGGCCCTGTGCTCTGTTGCCCTGTGTAGCCTCAGGACAATTCTCCCCACATCCTGGCCACTGCAGCACCAGCCTCAGCTCAAAGGGACACAGGTACAGCTTGGGTGCCATTCTGGAGGGCACAAGCCATAAGCTTTGGTGGCTTCCATGTGGTATTAAGCCTATAGGTGCACAAATGCAAGAGTGGTGGATTCTTGGCAGCCTTCACCTAGATTTCAGAGAATGTATGGAAATGCCCGGATGTCCAGGCAGAAGCCTACTGCAGAGGTAGAAAACTCAAAGAGAAGCTCTACTAGGGCAATGACAAGGGGAAATGTGGGGTTGGAACCCCCACACAGAGTCACTAGTGAGGCACTGCTTAGGAGAACTGTGAAAAGGGGATCACAATCCTCCAGACCACAGAATGGTAGATCCACTGGCAGCTTGAACCCTGTGCCTGTCAATGCTGTAGGCACTTGACAATCTGTGAGAGCAGCCACACAGGCTGTACTCTTCAAAGCTACAGGAGCAAAGTTGCCCAAGGCCTTGGGAGCCCACCCCTTGTACCAGTGTGACCTGGATGTGAGACATGATGTCAAAGGAGATTATTTTGGAGCTTTAACATGTAATGACTGCCCTGGTGGGTGTTAGACATGTGTGGGGCCGGTAGTCCCTTTCTTTTCACCAATTTCTCCCTTTGGAATGGAAATATTTACCCAATGCTGGTATCCCCATTGTATTTTGGAAGTAAATAACTTGTTTGATTTTACAGGTTATAGGTGGAAGGGGCTTGCCTTGTCTCAGATAAGACTTTGTACTTTGTACTTTTGAGTTAATGTGGTAATGAGTTAAGACTTTGGGAGATTATTGAGAGGGCGTGATTGCATTTTGCAATGTGAAAAGAATATGAGATTTGGGAGGGCCAAGGGTGCCATGATATACTTTGGATATTTGCCCTCACACAGATCTCATGTTGAATTGTAATCCCCAGTGTTAGAGGTAGGGCCTCCAACACTGTGGGAGGTGTTTTGATCACAGAAGCAGATCCTTCATGAATGGCTTGGGCCACCCCCTTGGTGATAAGTGAGTTCTCACTCTGAGTTCACACAAGACCTAGTCATTTAAAAATGTGTGGTGGCTCTCCTCAACTCTCTCTCTCTTGCTCCTTCTTTCGCCATGTAACATACCTGCTCCCCCTTCACCTTCCACCATGATTGCAAACTTCTTAACAGAAGCTGAGCAGATGTCATCAATATACTTCTTGTAAAACCCAAAGAATTGTAAGCCAATTAAACCTCTTTTCTTTGTAAATTACTCGGTCTCAGGCATTTATAGCAATGCAAGAACAGCCTAATACAGCAGTTTTTATTTTCTGGTTTTTTTTTCCTTTTTAAATTATAGACATACTAGTGAGGATAATGTTGGTATCTCATTGTGCATTTGATTTGCTTTTTCCTACTGATTCATGGTGTTCAGCATCTTGCCATGTGTTTATTGGCCATTTTCATATATTCCCTGGATAAAAGACTTCATTTTTAAATTTCTTGCCCATTTTGTAATTGGGTTGTTTGTTTTTATATTGTAGATTTATAAGAATCATTTGAATATTCTGGATTTAAATCTTTTATCAAAAATGATTTGCAAATATTTTCTCCATTATGTGGACTATCTTTCTATCTTTTTACTTTCTTGATGTTTTTTGAGGCACAGTTTTAAATTTTGTTAAAGTCCAATATATCTATTTTTTTGTTGTTGTTATTGCTTGTACTTTAGATGCCATATCTAAGAAATCATTGCCTATTTCAAGATCATGAATATTTACATGTATGCCTTTTTCTAAGAGTTTTATAGTTTTAGGTTTTATACTTAAGTACTTTGAAATGTTAGTGGTCTTTGCAGTTATTCCTATTGTGCTGAGGTGGGAGTGATGAAGGACAAAGGGACTCATTGTTCAAATGTCATAGACTCTTGCTGTTCTTATAAAGTTTTAGTAGATTTTCTTGAATAAATGTTTCCTTGCTTGCTGTAAGCCCTTAGGTCAATTTACAGAGATTTTAACGTATATAGATATGGATAGACATAGGTAGATATAGAGGGACATATCTATGTACATATAATCTCTCTCTATCTGTATCAATATATCTAAACCTATATGCATATTATTTTTTATCAATTATGATTGTTTCACCAGGGGTTGGGGCCATGGAGCTCTTCATGCTGCCATTCCATAAGAGGAACCTCTTTGTCTTTTAAAAAACAGAAATTTGTTAATTTTATAATGATAATCCTTGTTTGTTAGTGTGAAATGTTTGCCTGCTTCATGGGGACAATTATTACTTATCTTGGTTTGTCTATAGTTATGTTACCTTTAAAATTTATATTTCTTATATGACGATATTATTATACTTCTTAATGTGACAGGAACAGACCTATGTTTAAACCTACACAGAAGAGTGGACTTAACAGATATTGATTATTTGCTCAACTTTTCTCCACTGCTTGAGAAAACATTATATATTGTATTTCTTTGATGAGTAGTTTCTCCAGCACTCTGAAAAACATAATATTTGCCAGGCCTACCAAACATAAATTGACCCAGTCGCTAAAGGAATCTAGAAGTTGAGCTAGTCACTAAAGCTGTGTCAAATAGATCTTTGTCCTTGGACCTTTTTTCTACAGCTGAGAACGAGAGAGAGTTTTCTTTCAACTATGAACCATAAAATATGATATAAACCTAAAGCTGCCTTTGGGCATATCTCTATCTATATAGAGAAAGCTTCCATATGGTAAAAGAGAATGAGGCCAATGCACAGAAAAAGTAGACACTAAGTGAAGAGAAAGGAAAAGGAAGTGGAAATAAACAGAGAGCAAATTAATAATATTGTTTGAGACTCTGAATATTGTTCTTCCAGAGACCAGATCTAAGCCTGACTTTCCTATATATGTGAACCCATAAATATCCTTTCTTCTTAAGCTTGTTTGAGTTGGCTTTCTCTCATGTGCAGCTGAGTTTTGACTAATATATGTATATGCACATTATAACTACAAATATGTAAAATATCACATATATATCTTTGTGTACATATCAGAAAAAATGTTCATACTAGTCCTTTTAATAAATCGTAAATATTAAAGACATCACAAAACAGGCAAATTTCTGGCCAGGCACGGTGGCTTACGCCTGTAATCCCGACACTTTGGGAGGCCGAGGTAGGCGGATCACAAGGTCAGGAGATCGAGACCATCCTGGCTAACACGGTGAAACCCCGTCTCTACTAAAAATACAAAAAATTAGCCAGGTGTGATGGTGGGTGACTGTAGTCCCAGCTACTCAGGAGGCTGAGGCAGGAGAATGGCGTGAACCCGGGAGGCGGAGCTTGCAGTGAGCAGAGATCGTGCCACTGCACTCCATCCAGCCTGGGCGACAGAGCAAGACTCCGTCTCAAAAAAATAATTAAATAAATAAAAATAAAAAATAAAAAACTGGCCAATTTCTGAAATCTATATATTTTAATTAGGTTATATTCAAAATCTCATTCTATAGAGCAGATCATTCAGATTTTCTTTTTAAACATAATAGAATCAAATAGTAAGTAGTATTTCTTGAGGGCTCTTCATACTAGCAGTGACTTATACTGAAAATAAAATCCTATTACAATGCCTTAAAAAAAGACTGTGCCTTATTTGTGTTATATAATAAAATGTTCAGTATTATGCACTTTAGGGATGATAATGCACACAATGCTGCCAGTGACCTAGAATTTTTCCACTTTTATCTTCTGCCATTCTCAATGGGTGGCCTTTTGCCCTTGTATTTGTGGTCACAAGGTAACTATTATGTCTCCAGGCTTCACATCAATTTTTCAGTCAAGAAAAGAGAAGAGCAAAGAGGCAAAAGGAAAAAAGTGAATAAGTGATGGAAAATTTAGAGTGCACATTTAGATATAAGGGTTTAGGGCCCAAGTTTGGACTTGGAAGTCACTGGTATACATATAATAATAAATCCATGGGTCTGGATGAGGTGGACTATGGAAGGAGTGAAGAGTGAAAAGATAAGGGGGCAGGAAAGAATTCCAGATAATGTCACCAATTATAATTCAGGATCCAGATCGCCAATAAACATATGAAAAGATGCTCAATTTTATTACTCATTAGTAAAATGCAATTTAAAACACAATGACATAGCACACATATGCTTATACACACATCTCACACGCATTCAAATAGGTAAAATTCAAATAACTAAAAATACCATGTGTTGGCAAAAAGGTGGAGCAACTTGAACATTCATACATTGCTGGTAGAAGTGTAAGGTGGTAAAACTGTGTTAGAAAACTGAAAAAAAATTAAAATTCATCAACTGTGCTTAACCCATTGAGTTTCTAATTGTATTAAACAGGAAAATGCTGATTACCTTCTAAGGATGACAGAAAAATTATTCAATATTTTGAAAATTAAGTAGTTAAATAGAATAAATCATATATTCATACTGCTTTTCTTATATAAACTTTACCAATTGATAACCAAAAAGTAGATGAAGGGAAGTGTCTCCTTAGAACATTCTCCCAGTGAATAAACGAACGGAAAATAATTGAATTAATATATCAATTTGTTTAACCTAGCAATGAATTAATTGATCTGTGCTTTGAATATCAATGCTTGCTAACATAAGAAGAGAGACAGAAAAGGAGAGCGAGAGATACAGGCATTACCATTCTCCTGATAAAAAAACACAATACCACTTCTATTCTCACTAAAGTGTTTGAATCTGCTGATTAAACTCTGGATCTAGCTACCAATTTTCAGAAAGCATAGAGGACAGAAGAATGTTTTGAACTACACCATAATAATGCAATCAACAAAATCTAGACCGTGAGAAAGTCTACAATTCTCATAGCTTGGGTTCTTCAGCAAGTAAATAATAAGGAGAGGAAGGGAAGTATAAGGAAATATATTAATTGTAAGACAGATATAATATATCTTATATTTTATCATTTATTGCAAATTTTAAAAATTGGCAAAACTAAACTATAATGCACACTCGATTGATAAAACCATCAAGAAAAACAAGTAAATAATTTATATAAAAGTCAGAATAGTGGTCAGTTGTAGATGGGGTGGGGACTGTGATTACAATGGGCCATATAAAGGGAGGTCTTGGGTAATTGAACAACTTCTATTTCTGGAGCTCGTTGGTGGTAAAAACAATGATTGTTTTATAGTATACATTTGTTTAATATGTGTGTTCCTTTATTTTCTTTTAAATAAGAAAGTGAAAATAAAGAAAATAATTTAAAAAAATTAAAATTTTAAAAACAGAGGTGAAATAAAGTCATTTATTAAAAAGACAAAAACAAAGACTTTCACCAGCAATTGCACACTAAAAGAAAAATTAAAGATAACTCTTTAGGTAGAATAAAAATGATCTCATATAGAAAATGAAAATTCAGGAGGAAATGCATAACACTGAGAAAAGTAAATATGTGAATAAGTATAAATAAATATTTACTCTTGCATCAATAAGTACATGTTATAAGAAACTTAAAGAAACATGTTATAAGAAAATAAGTACATGTTATAAGAAACTTAAAGAAACATGTTATAAGAAAATAATATATATTATTTTAATATGTATTAAAATGGTATATTGAGGGGATGGAATAAATCGATTTAAATATTCTAAGTTCATATAAGTATCATAGAAGTGGTACAAATATTAATACTTATTAAATTGTGATGATTAATGGCTATGGGTTGTGATCTTCAGGGTAATTATTAGAAGAAAAGTAAAATAGCATTGACTATAAAGTTTCTACAAAGAAAAATAAAATAATACAAATATTTGATTAGTTATAAAAAGGAGGAAAAAAGAAAGTGAAAAGAAGAAACCTAGAACAAATTTTCTAAGCAGAAAGCAAATAATTAGATAGTAATATAAATCCAAAAATATAGAAGTTACATTAAATGAAAATGGACAAAATACTCTAAGTAGAATATTAAGTTATAATAATTGATAAAAAGACAAGACCCAATTGTATGTTACTTAAAAAATGCAAAATTTAAATTTAATGACAGAGCACATTTAAAGGAAAATGAAATCTATATACCACGTGAACACTAATTGGAAGTTAAGAAAGATAAGAACAGAAATCAGTGAATTAGAAAGCAATGATAAAATAGATAACATCATTAACATGTTTTGTTCTTTAAAACATTAATATAGATAATAAATCTCTAGAAAGACTGATTAAAAAAAGGGAGAATAAGGGACATCATAACAGATACTATAGACATTCAAGCTTATGATAGATTATTAGAGTGACTTTATACAGATGGCTTTAACAATTTGCATGAAATAGAATATCTTTCAAAAAATATGAGCCGTCAAAACTGACAGAAGATATTGAATATCCTTATACACTGAATCCTTTTGAAAGAAGTGAATCTGCTGTTAATTTTTTCATACAGACACATATGCATGTACATGCACGTACACACACACACCTTTAGGCTCAGATGAATTTATTAATAAATTCTTACAAATATTTAACAAAGAAATAGCACACCAATTTTTTTTCAAACTCTTCTAGAAAATAGAAGAATAGTTCCTCACTTTATTTTTAAAGAACACCATAACATCAATTCCATAATCTGAGTATGGCTGCAAAGTAAATGTAATCCATGTCTCTCTCATTTCCATAGTTGCAAAAAGTAGGAAAATATTAGCAAATTGAAATCATTCATTTAGTAAAAGAAAAATACATTACATCCAACTGAAGTTTATTTTAGTTCTTCAAAAGTGGCTTAGTATTAGAAAATTAGTTACACCAACAGAAAATAAAAGACCTTTGGAAATTCATAGAATCATTCTGTTTGATGAAGACAAAGCATTTGAAAAAAAATCAGCATCTCTTCACGGTAAATCTCTAAGCAAATTAAGACTAGAAAGAATTTTTTTAAATCAGATAAAGGACATGTGTTGGTTGTCTACTGCAGCCATAAAAACGTCCACAATTTTAGCAGCTTAAAACAACACAAATTATTTCACAGTTTCTGTGTTCAGATGTCTGGGTGGACTTGGCTGAAATTAAGGCATTGGCAAGGCCTCGTTCCTTACTGGGAGCTTGGAAAAGGATCAGCTTTCAAGCTCACTCAGGGTTTTAGAAAAATACAATTCGTTGTGATTGTAAGACTGAGATTCCTATTTCCTTGCTGGCTTTTACCTGGGGGTGTCCTTAGCTTCTAGAGGCTGCTATCTAGTTCTTATAAATGGTCCTAGTGCAATGGTACATTGAATCCTTCTCATTCTTGTAGTCTCTCTGGGTTTCTTTTCTTCTGCATTTTTCCCTACCTCCTCTTACATTTCATCTCTTTAACTCTAGTCAGAGAAAGTGCTCTGCTACTAAGGGCTCATGTGATTAGATTGGGTCCACCCAGATAATCTAGGCAATCTCCCTATTCTAAGATCTGTAGTCTTAATTACATCCCTGTTTCCATATAATCTAATATACTAATGAGTTCCAGAGATTAGGACATGAGTATCTTCTTGAAATATCATTCTGTCTACCACAGGGTGTAGTGAATTCTCATAATTTTATGTTGCCTCAATATCCATTTTGAATATGAATTGGACTTTCTCATACCAGAAGGAGGGCTTAGTCACCCTTAACACAGTTTCCAGTTCTCTCTCTGCTCTGTTCCTCCATGTGATCTATCTAGATATTTACCTTATAGGACCACCACCTGGTGACCACCTCTGTATGGGACAGCAAGATACAACCTACTTGACTTGCCCCACTGACCCCCATGACTCAAATGAACTGCACAGATACACCCAGTGACCTCTTAGTCACAGCATGGATCCATGGAACTTGTGCCTGCTTGCTCTAAACTTACAAATTAGAACTCCCTGCAGGAAATCCACTTGGGTAATGCTCTAAATTCCAGTAAATGTTGGCCCACAGGTCCATCTCTCTCTCTCTCCTTCTCTGTCTTGCATCCCACCTGCTGGTTGAGCATACATGTTCCAGAAGGCTTTTCCCTTCCTGTTGGCCCTGTGAGGTGTGCTGCCTTCTTCCCTCTGGGAGCTGTAAGTAATACAATGCTTTTGTTATTTCATGTACTTTGTTGAGTTGTCTCCTCTGTTTCTCATTTTAGTGACACACCCAAACTTAACTTTTTCTTGGTCAGGGCTCTCCGTCTCTCTTGGTAGGAATAAACTAGAAACAAATCAGACAGGAGCCACAAGAGCATTTTGTAAGTATAAACAAGTTTCCTGTGAGAGGAGCACCTGGTGATGGGCCAGACACTTAGACATTATGTCATTCACCAGGATAAAGAAGTATGCTATGAAAGACACACTGTAAATACCGATGAACAAATCTCTTGGAAATCCATCAGGACAGGGCTAGAATTTAGACCCACTCTTCAGAAAGAGGCCTCAAGACCAAATTAGAAGAAAAATATGATGTAGGGCATCTACAAAAACCCTACAGTAGATATTATGCTCAATCAGAAAATTTTGGAAACTTTTTTACTGAACTTTGGAATGTGATAAAGAAGCTTGTTATCACCACTTTTATTTGGGACTTTATTAGCAAAGCCAATCTGTCCAAGAAGAAAAGAAAATAAATAAAACATATAAGGTTTGGAAAAGAAATAATAAAACTCTCATTACCTGTACATGGCATGATTATATATCTAGAAAATCCAAAGGAGTCTATGTAGCAACGTCATACAAGTCAAAATATATTTCATAAAATATACCATCCAACATTGCTTGTGGAAATATAAAATAATGCAGCCACTGTGGAAAGTACTATGGCGGTTTCTCAAAAAGTTAACTATAGAATTGCCATATTTTCCAGTAATTCCACTCTTAGGTATACACCCACAATAATTGAAAACAGGGACTCAAACAGATACATTTACACCATTATTCATAGCAACACAATAGCTGAAAGGTAGAAACAACCCAAATGCCCATCAAAAGATTACCTGATAAACAGAATGAGGTCTATACGTATAATGCAATATTGTTCAACCATAAAGAGGAATGAAATTCTGATACAGGCTACAGTATAGATGAACCTTGAAGACATTATACTAAGGACAATAAGCCAGACACAAAAGGACAAATGTTGTATGAATCTACTCATATGAAGTACCTAGAATAGTAAAAGTCATAGAGAAAGAAAGTAGAACAGTGGTCACCAGGGGCTGGAGAGAGAGTCCCATGGAGAGTTACTGTTTAATGGGTACAGAGTTTTAGTTTTTCAAGACGAAAGAGTTCTGGAGATTAATTGCACAACAATGTAAATATACTTAACACTACTGAACTGTACCCTTTAAAAATGGTTAAGATGGTAAATTTTATTCTAAGTATATTTTTTCATAATCAAAATTTAAGAAATCTAAAAAAAAATCTAAATTGTACTCAAAAACTATGTCAAATGAAAGATTTGCAAGACGTCTATATTGACAAATGAAAGAATATAATTGAGAGAAACTAGAAATAGAGGGATATGTGATAATGGATTAGAAAATTCTACACTGTAAATGTGTCAGTTTTTCCAAATTATTCTACAGATTTAATGCTGTCACAATAAAAATATTAGCAGGGTTTTTGAGATAATTTTTCAGCTGATTATGAAACTCAAATGAAAATGCAAAAGATCAAGAGCAGACAAGGGTATATTGAGTAAGAAAACAAAGCTTGAGGACATAAACTACCAGTTATTGAGATATATTATAAAACAATGGGAACTGAGGCAGTACGATACTGTCACAAGTGTAAAGAAATGAACTAATGGATCAGATGAAAGAACCAAGAAACAGACCCATACATATACAGTCGCCTGACTGACAAAGGTGATACTGTAATACAATGGAGAAAGAAGGGTCTTTTCAGTAAATTGTACTTGGTGAATTGAATATCCATATGGAAAGTATTTATTTGGGACAACACTAGTGGTTATCAAAATGTAATCCACGGAACCTTTGGGGTTCCTGAGATCCTTTGAGGAGATCCTTGAGGTAAGAACTATTTTCATAACAATATTAACACACTCTTTACCTTTTATACCATGTTGACATTTAAAATGATGGTGCAAAAAGAAAGGATAGGTAAAACTGGCTATACCTTTGCACCAGTCAAGTCAGTGGCAGCAAACTTTACCAGTGATCATTGTACTATTTAACACCCTGTATTCACAGTAAAAACAAAAGCCAGTTTTATCTAAGAATGGCTTTGATGATGCAGTCAGACTTATTACTTTTACTAAATATCAATTTTTAGTACCTATTTTTTAATATTTTGTGTGACCAAATGGGAAATATATATAAAGGACTTCTGCTGTGTGCTAAAGCCTAATAGTTGTCTCAAAGAAAAACACATGTGTGACTGAGTTGCCAGCTGAACTAGCCATTTTTTTTTCATGGTACAACATATTTATCTTAAAGAATAATTGTCAAACTGTGGTTATTAAGACTACTATTGGGTGAGCAAATTGCTGAAACTGAATGAAGTCAGCCTGTCAATTGAAAATAAAATTTGATCTTTCAAGTGAAATTTGGAATTTTGAAAAACTTTCATCTACCACTGTTAACCTGATATCTTTCAACTACTTAAACATTTTTGTGATGAGATCTGTGATGTTAACTAATGTGATTTTTGACACTGTATAAATAAATGTGTCAACATTTGAAAGATCTGCATAAATCAATGAATAAATATTTTAAAAATTATCAGTATAAGATGGTACAGAAATCACTCATGGATAAAATATTCATTCAATGTGCAACAGATATCAATTACTTTTAAAGTAACGAAGTACAAAAAGTTCATTGCTAGTTCTTCAGATTCCTATTTTAACTAATCTTTAAGAAACTACCACGTGTCAAGTGTAGTATTAAAGAATATCCACAATTATATCAGAAAATTAGTAAAATACTTTTCTTCCTCTCATTTCCAACTAAAATCTGTGTGTGACTAAATTTTCTTAGTAAACTTCAACCCAAACCATAAAGCATAACAGATTGGAGAAGCAGATATGAGAATTCAGATCATTTATTTCTTTTTAAATTTATTTTTTCAGAGACAGGGTCATGCTTTGTTGCCCATGATGGACATGAATTCCTGGGCTCAAGCAATCCTCCTGCCCCAGCCTCCAGAGTAGCTGGGACTATGGGCACACACCATGGAGCCTGGCTTAAGAATACAGCTATTTTCTATTAAGCCGTATATTGAAGAGTTTTTCAAAAATGTAAAAACAATGTTGCTCTCCTCAGTAAATAGGCCTTTTGTTTTATAAAATATAATTATTTTTCACAAAACATACTGTATTAACATGTAATTTTATTATTATTTTAATAGAATAAATATTCTAAAATTTTCTTTTTTATTTTTTATTATGGTAACTATCAATAGATATAACCCACATAAACAAAAGCTCTTTGCAGTCTTCACTGGTTTTTAAGATTGTAGATAATTATTGAGACTGAAATATAAGAGAATCACTGCCATACAACAAAACCATTTCAATTGACTTAATATATAATAATGAATGATAAAAATTAAAATGGGAGGAAAATATAGAACATTTTCATGACATTAGAAGAAGCAAATATATCTTAACATACAAAAAGGTACTAGCCTTAAAAGAAAAATATGGAACATTGGACTATATTAGAATTAGGAAATTCTCATCATCAAAAGAAAACATTAAAAATGTAAAAAGGTAACCCATTTACAGTATAGGAAGTGATATTCATAACATATACATCCAACAAAGGACTCACCCAAAACACATGAAAAAAATGTTATAACTCAACAAGAAAAAAGACAGACAATAGAAAAATGGGCAAAAGCCTTGAACAGATGTTTCACAAAATTACCCATCTGCTGGAGGTAGATCTTTTACAGGCTCTTAAGACCTTTGGTTTTATCTCAGTAGCCACAACTTTTCAAAGCGTAGTCCAAGGCCCACTTGTGTCAACATCACCTGATAGACTTGTGAAAAAGGAAGAATTATTTTTACCATTGTGTGGGGATGGTGTCCAAATCACTGGGCACTCCACAGTTTTTGACATCTTTCATGTGATTGTTATACATTCTAATTGCTTTTGTTCATCTGGAGCCCTGGAACACTGTTGTTATTTTTGTTTTTAACGTCATCATCATTTGGGGTTAAGGTTGTTTGTTTCCGATCATATCTAACAAAGTGCAGGGTGAAAATTCACAATGTATTTTCTCTCGGAGAAAAATTGAAAGGAGTGATGATTACCACAAAATAAGTACCCAAAAGGCAACCTGGAAGTCACTGTTGATCATACAAAGACCATTTGTAAAGGTATGCTGATATGAAATCTGTGGTAGGTAAGGGTATGTGAGTGGTATAGGCCTGAAGTTTTTAAAGTGTAGTCTCTGGACCAGTAGCATATGAACAACCTCAGGTCTCCTGAGAAATGCAAATTCTCTGGCCCCACATCACAATTAGTGACTCAGAAATGCTGTGGGTAGGCCCCAAAATTTGTGTTTCAACAAGGTCTTCAGTTGATTCTGATGTATGCTCAAATTTGAGAATAACTTGTAGAGGCAGTTATTTTGAGAAATTTAGCTATGAATGCAAGATACCTACACATATTTAAATACTGTTGAAAAAGAGTCTATACTAGAGACATGGTTGAAAATATAATAATACAAAGGAATTTCCACTGGATAATGTTCTTGAGCAGACATGAGATGATGGAATCCAATCATAACTCAAAGTAGAGGGTTATTTATGAATTGTAATAAAAATGAAAGGTAAAAAGGATGGGTTCAGATAATAACAGCTAAAATTTATTGAATCCTTCTTATAGGCCAAATAGTGTCCTAATACATTTACAAAGCTAAATTCTTTTATTGTTCTAACAGTTTTATGTAGAGCTATTATTATCTCTGTCTAGCTGATGAGAAGATAGAATTAAAGAGAGGTGAAATTACTTTCCTCAAATCACACAGCTAGTAAGTGACAATGCTAGGTTTCAGACATAGGAGATCTAGATTTCGAGCTTATGTTCTTAACCATTATGCTATGCTATATCTTAGATTCAGATAGGTTTTCAGGTGTGATATATGGAAGTTAAGAGTATTTCTATCCAATGGCTTCTATTTTCTCTGTGAAATAATGTGCTGAAAGTGAGTGAGGAGGACACATCAGATATCTGAAGTTAATGGAACCAATTTTAAAATAATCACTGTAAGACATGGGAGGGCAAACAGAAACAATTATACATTATAAAATGGCCAGAGTAGCTGGGGACTTATTTGAGGTTCATGACCATGAATTTAGAGTCCTACCCAAATCCTGGTCATATTATTTCCTCTGACAGCAATCAGCTGTCTTTGTGTAGGCACAGAGATAGTAGACATTGTTTTACCCAGGATTGGAATTTTGCCAGAAATTATGAAGAGAAGATGGAGAGTCAGGATGTTTCCTGGGTTGGCCCTAGGCATATGGAAATGATAGACAATGACCTGTAAGCTGGATATAGATGTAAGTTAAAATAAAATTACTCGTACTATCAAGAAAGTAAGAAAAGAAAAAAAATCCACATAGTCTTATAGCTATTTTTAATTCTCTGTTCTCTGGCAAGTCTTAAGCCATATGTAAGAATATTTTACATCATTTAAGCATACTGTGCCTTCAATTTTATGCTGTTTCTCCACTTAAAAACAGTTTTATTCATTTGCTAGAGTTTTTATTTATAATTTTTAATAGATACTTTGCACATGTGATGTAACATAACCTACTTATTTTTTCTCCCATGTGAAACCATTAATGTCTCCAATTTTCTAATACAAAGATCTATACATTTTTGTATAAAGGGAATTTTTCTTCTTTTTTGAATAGGTTTCTTAAAGCAATTCCTTGAATAAGATTATTAAAAGAAAGGATATGAGTAATTTTATGTCTCTTGATACATTAATGAAATTTCGAATACCTACCCAGAATAATTGCGCCAATTTCCCTCACCACCAGAAAGGTATGACTATGCCAGTTTCTCTATTCTGCTCCCCTATTATTAAGCTTAAAAAATTCTTAAAATACTTTTCTAATTGAATAAAAGACTAATACTTTGCTCTTATTGTAGTGACTATTACATTTATTGTTAGTCAGATGAACAAGTTTCCACATGGTTGTTTGCCTTGTACACCTCCTTTAGAATGAAATGACTTTTCATGTCTTTTGCTTATATCTAGTGTATCTATTAGGGTCTTGGTGTAGTTCTTATTTGAATAAACTTTATAAAAAGTAGATAATAAAATCCTTCATCTCAGATATAAAATAATAGATTCTTGCAAAATGAAGTGTGAATTCTCAGTAGTTCTGAGTGTCCATTTTATTGCTTCAGTTCATATTCAAATTTATAGCTTTGAAAATATTCATGTATTAGCATGACTTTCCCACATGGTAGCTTAGGGATATTTTGCAATATTAGATAATTTATATAAGCCTTAAATTTGCAATTATGGAAGTATAGATATAACACATATGAAGTGTGATATTGATTTACATTAAAGAATAGAATTATTAATAGTTTTCCTGATAAAGATATGTTAAAAAATACTTACATTTATAAAAATGTGATACAATTAAAATTTTATTTGTTTACATTTGATTTAAAATTTTACTATTCATTAAATTTAATTTGTATTATCATTTAAATATAACAAATGTTTTGAATATTTTAGATGATAAGTAATTTGTTATAACCACATATAAAAAGTAAATTTAGTTTTAAAAATTTTACATTTACTTTTTATATTTTGATAAAATATTCTCAAATGTACTTTGAATATAATGCCATTTTATTTTTTAATTCTTTAGATTACAAATTTCTGATCATGTGAAACAATTATGACACAGTGATTTTACTGAAATAAGAGAAAGAAAAATGCATTTTATGGAATTAAGTACAATTTTTGTATTACATATATAACTAATGCAAACATTGCTAACCCAACATCAGAATACTAATAATGTCAGCTTTGATATTTTGCCGACTTTCAGTCATATAAGAATGATAGTTTTACCCATATTTTAAAAATTTGTCACTGTGATGATATTTTTGCTTGTTATATTGGTTTATAAATTGTAAATATTTATAATATGGTATGTGGACTTTTATTTGTACTCTTTCTCCAGACCCCACACATATTAGGGGTAGGTCAACATATAGTAGTTATTTCATAAAGTGATTAAATATACAATTGAACAGTCACACTTTAAGTAAAGACATCTACTTATTACAGAAGTAAAATGCTCACTCTCTTGAGTTCCAAGTATTTGTTTAAAAGCCATCGCTCAATTAGAGTGGTATTTTCTATTGTGGCAAATAACTAAATGAAGTCTACACAAAAAAACCATAGAGATTTCAAACCTTGATAAAATAAATTCACAGAAAATCTAAACACTAATGCAGAGTATTTTTCTGAGCCCCTTTTCTTCATATTTATATTGCTTTAGCATTCTTGTCCAACAGAATCTAAGACTTGATGATGGTCAAACTTTATGCTTCTCTTCTATAAAGTTGTGTTGGAATACATGTAAGAATAAATTTTCCTTTTTTAAAGATGCAATAATTACTTTTAGAAAAATGTAATGTGTAGTATTTAAAGCAGTAGGTTGAGAATCAAACATATAAAAGAAACCAAAGTCCACTGATGAGGGAAATAGTATGCAACGAAAACTGCAACTGCTGGAACTAAAGCCCAGTGCATATCTCATTGTTACAATATTCAAGCACATTTAATGAATAGTCAGAAACTGTGTTTTTATTTAACATGTAGCATAATCTCCTATGTCTCAGTTAAGTGACATTGCTCAGCATTCACACTTCTGTTTTTATGGGCAATTTATTGCTAAATAAAATCCCCAATTTTAAACAACTTTACATTCTAAGTAGTTTTGGTCATTCTAAAGTGAAAAACAACCACGATGCAGGACTTGTTTTGTTACTTTTTTTCTGTTGTTTCAGGTACTGAGATGCATCACCAACAATAATAATTTATCTTTACTATTCTTTCTTTACAAAATTACCAAAACTGAATGGGAAAATCAGTAATGCAGTGGTGATTATTATTCTTTATTTTTATTTTTATTTTTTATTATTTCTTTTGGTATTTTCTTTTACTCTGGACTAGACAATAATGTGGTCATAGATTTTCCACATTTTTCTATTTCAACTAAAGCCCTAATACAAAATAAAATGATATGATAATGGGTAGATCGAAGTTTTCTGAGACCTGAGGCTTAAAACTTTTAGAGATTTTATTTTTTTTAAAGATATCAATTACAATTAAGTATGTAAATTAAGCACAAAAGTTAATATATATTCAGAATGACTAAGTAACTTGCAGTACATTACACATTAAAAAACTTGTCAAATATCACAAACATAATTGAGAAAAAGAAAGCAAAATGTTTCAAGTGATTGTCCACAATACTTCTATAATATTTTTTCTGTATGTTTTTCTCTGTATAATCACTAATCGCTTGTAAACGTGAAAAATTATTTTGTAATAGTTTATATAGAGAGAATAAGAAGGTAAAAAAAAGCCTTTATTATAATATGATTAATCTTAGATGATTGATCTTTCCCGGTTATTTGATGAGTTTCCTTGGGAGGAGGTCTTTAGAAAATTGCATTTCTTTTGAAAAGAAGCTTTCTTACTCAGGAAATTCCAGAGAGTCTCTCTCTGCACTTAGTGAAGAATGGGGGTAGTAGGGGCAGATATTGGGTTAACAGTGGACAATAAGACAAGGTTAAAAGGACCTTGATTCTGAGGCAGCTTGAAAGGCCTCTCAGCATGTAAAAGTGCCAGTCTTTGGGGTATCCCTTTTTGAGCTCAACACTGATGAACTAGGCTTTTAATTTTCATTTTGTTTCATTCTAAGATAAATTCACAAAAACAAAAATCACTAAGAAAGAAGTTTATCCCTCAAGGGAAATAAAATATGTTTGGTTTCTTTTTTTTGTGATACGTAGTATTTTATTATTTGGGAGTAGGGGATTTGTTTCTTTGCTCCTGAAGTACCCAAGGTTGCAATGGCTTGCTATTACTTTCATAGCCTCAGGTTGTTTCATTCCCCCATTTTCTTCTCCTCTATGAAGAGGGCATTTAATTCTCAATCATCTGGCCTCTCTTTGAGTTGATATATTGTATGATTCTAGTGCATACATGTGCATCTAATATATTAGTTATGCTTTAAAAAATAATAATAATATAATTAATCCCAGTTTTTATAATTTTGATAATTTAGAACGGTTTCTTTCAATATTATAACTCATTATTGTCAATGTCATTTAAATTTTAGGATTGCTATCAGACTTGGGAAACCTCTGTCATATATTTTTCATATGTTAGATATAAGATTTCAAAGGCATTTCAAGTTTTCCTGTGCAGTAACAATGCCTAAGTAACCTTAGAATTGACAGCATTTATTATCCAGTTTGCCAACAATGTCCTTGCTTTACTGATGGATTTTGAGTTTTGTGTTACTTTTATCAGCGTCAGTAATTCACATCAATTCAGCAAGAAATTTAAATATTTTTTCAGTGTGGTCATTTGATTAATTCCTCATTAATTAAATTATCAATAAATCCAATAGCCTACTTATTATTTTGATTCAAAACTTATCCCTTCTTCTTAATGAATTATTGCTTTGGTCTGATGTGAATTTTTTTTTAATTTTAATTTTATTTTTTATTTTTTGAGACAGAGTCTCACTCTGTCGCTGAGGCTAGAGTGCAGTGGCGCGATCTAGACTCACTGCAACCTCTGCCTCCTGGGTTCAGGGGATTCTCCTGCCTTAGCCTCTCGAGTAGCTGGGATTACAGGTGCATGCCACCATGCCTGGCTGATTTTTTGTATTTTTAGTAGAAATGGGGTCTCACCATGTTGGCCAGGCTGTTCTCAAACTCCTGACCTTGGGTGATCCGCCCACCTTGGCCTCCAAAAGTGCAGGATTACAGGCTTAAGCCACAGCACCCGGCCTGAATTTGTTTTTATGATTCACTTCATGATATCAGAATAATTTCTATTATGTCATTCTATTTTGTTTTCATAATCTATTAATTATTTTTATTTGAATTTTCTTTAATAAATGTTAAGATTGTAATAAAAGATACCTGTTATATATGTCTAAATCAAGACTTCATTATGTCTCATTTGCTGAATTGAAACATTTTGCATTGCTTTTCCAAATTGCAGTTAAAATGGCATACCCCCAATTCAACTTCTCCTTACTTGTATCCCCCAAATAACATGTGAGAAAAGGAAAATTGAAGTTGTAAAGATAATGATCAAAATAGATTGTGGTTAAAATATCTTCTATGTTAAAATTTAGCAAATACATATGACCAAGTGAACACATTACTAGGGCCCATCACAATATAAATTAGATTCATGGTAAATCAGCCTGATCTGACAAAAAAAAATTTTTTTAAATGCTGATGGGGCTTATTGTCATGCTGTCAGTTGTCTTATATTAATGCTAATAAAGTTTTCCTCACAGTCTTTGCAAGGTGATTTTTCTTCATGATTTCATATAATCTAAAATCTTAGTAGAAGGAACCTCAAGATATCTATCAGCTGGTTTAGGCACTTGCACATAGTCATGTAAATTATTATTAAGCCAAATTAAGTGACAAGGCGATGAGGCTCATGGATTTTCTAGGTCTTATTCAAGGTTACACACACACACACACACACACACACACACTCCAATGTGATTAGGATTCAGAAATTATTACTTAGACCTATTAAATAGTCTTATCTGGGGAAGACCAAAGTGCCAAGATTGTTTCAATCAGGAATCAAGAGAAGAAAAGCTACAACAGTAAAAACCTGAATAAGTAGTTATATTTCTGTTTACAAAATGATAATAAATATTCACTGTAGAATATTAATTAAATATGGTAAGCAAAAAGAAGAAAATAAATTGACCCCATATCCTAGCTATCAGAGATAATCATTATTGCCATGTTATTACATAGCCTTCAAATATTTGAGCTATTTTCAAGTTTTAGTTTCTTTTTTTAAATTTAAAAAATGTTTAACTCTTGTGGGTACATATTAGTTGTATATATTTATGGTGTACATGACATGTTTTAATACAGACATGAAATGTGAAATAACCACATAATAGAGAACAGTGTATCCATTCCCTCCAGCATTTATCTTTTGAGTTACAAACAATCCAATCACATTCTTTAAGTTAATTTAATATATACAATTAAGTTATTATTGAATATTGTTGCGCTATTGTGCTATCAAATAGTAGGTCTTATTCATTCTATTTTTTGTACCCACTAACCATCACCACTTCTCCCCCAACTGCCACTACCCTTGCCAGCCTCTAGTAACCATCCTTCTACTCTCTATGTCCATGAGTTCAACCGATTTGATATTTAGATCCCATAAATAAGTGAAAATATGTGATGTTGTAGTTCTGTGTCTGGCTTATTTCATTTAACATTATGATATCCATTTCCCTCCATGTTGCCGCAAATGACTGAATCTCATTCTTTATCATGACTGAATAGTACTTCGTTGTGTATATACACTATATTTTTTTAATCTATTCACCTGTTGATGAACACTTAGGTCACTTCCAAATCTTAGCTATTGTAAATAGTGCTGCCACAAACATAGCAGTACAGATATCTCTTTGATATAGTGATTTCCTTTCTTTGGGGTAAATACCCAGCAGGATTGCTGGATCTTATGGTAGCTCTATTTATAGTTTTTTGAGGAACCTCCAAACTGTTCTCCAAACTGGTTGTACTAATTTACATCCCCATCAACAGTGTACAAGAGTTCCCTTTTCTCCACATCCACACCAGCATTTGCTATTGCCAGTCTTTTTGTGTGTAAGCCATTTCAATTGCACTTCTCAGATGATCAATGATGTTGAGCACATTTTCATATACCTGTTTGCCATTTGTATGTCTTCTTTGTAGAAATGTCTATTCATACCTTTTGCCTATTTTTTCATTGGGATAATTAGATTTTTTCCTAGATAGTTGTTTGACCTCCTTGTATATACTGCTTATTAATCCCTTGTCAGAAGGGTAGTTTGCAAATCTTTTCTGGCATTCTATGGATTTTTCTCTTCACTTTGTTGTTTCCTTTGTTGTGCAGAAGCTTTTTAACTTGATGTGATACCACTTGTCCATGTTTGGTGTGGCTGCCCGTGCTTGTGGGGTATTGCACAAAAGGTCTTTGCCCAGACCAATGTCCTGGAGATTTTCCACAATATTTTCTTACAGTAGATTCATAGTTTGAGGTCTTAGAGTTAAGTCTTTAATCCATTTTGATTTGACTTTTGTATAGGGTGAAAGATAGGGGTCTAGTTTTATTCTTTTGCATATAGATATCCAGTCTTCCCAGCACCATTTATTGAAGAGACTGTCTTTTTCCCATTGTATTTTCTTGGCACCTTTGTCAGAAATGAGTTCACTGTAGGTGTGTAGATTTGCTACTGAGTTCTCTATTCTGTTCCATTGGTCTATGTGCCTGTTTTTATGTCAGTATTATGCTGTTTTTCCTACTATAGCTCTGTAGTATAATTTGAAATCAGGGAATGTGATGCCTCTTGTTTTGCTCTTTTTTGCTTAAGATAGTTTGGCTATTCTAGGTCTTTTCTGGTTCCATTTAAATTTTAGGATTGCTTTTACAATTTTTGATAAGAATTTCATTGGTATTTTGATAGGGATTGCATTGAACCTCTAGATAGCTTTGTGTAATATGGACATTTTAACAATATTCATTCTTCCAATCCATAAACATGGAATATGATTCCATTTTTGGTGTTCTCTTCAATTTCTTCCATTAGTGTTTTATGATTTTCTTTACAGAGAACTTTTTTTGGTTATGTTAATTCCTAGGTATTTAATTTGACTTGTGGCAATCATAAATGAGATTACTTTTTATTTCTTTTTCAGATTGTTTACTGTTGATATATAGAAATGGTATTGATTTTTGTTTGTTGATTTTGTATCCTGAAACATTACTGAATTTATCAGTTTTAATAGTTTTCTTGTGGAGTCTTTAGGTTTTTCCAAAGATAAGATCATAACATCAGCAAACAAGGATAATTTGACTTCTTCCTTTCCAACTTGGATGCCCTTTAGATCTTTCTCTATTCAAATCTTTTGTCCATGTTTTCATTGGATTATTAGACTTTTTCATATAAAGTCATTTGACCTCTCATTGCTCTAACAAGGACTTCCAGTACTATAGTGAATAACAGTGGTGACAGTGGGCATCCTTGTAATGTTCCAGATCTTAAAGAAAAGACTTTCAGCTTTTCCTTATTCATTGTGAAACCAGTTGTGGATATCTCACATAATAGCTTTTATTATGCTGAGGTATTTTCCTTCCACCACCAGGTTTTGAGGTTATTTATCATTAATGGGTGTTGAATTTTATCAAATATGTTTTCAGCATCAATTGAAATGATCATATGGTTTTAACCCTTCATTTTGTCAGTATGATGTATCATGTTGATTGATTTGTGTATATTGAACCATCCTTGCATTTCAGGGATAAATCCCACTTGGTCGTGATGATTGATGTTTCCAATGTATTGTTGAATTCTGTTCGTTAGTATTTTGTTAAGTATTTTTGCATCAATACTCATCAGAAATATTGGCCTGTAGTTTTCTTTTCATGATGTGTCTTTGTCTGGTTTTGGTATCAGGGAAATAATGGCCTCAAAGAATGAGTTTGGAAGTACTCCCTCCTTCCTTATTTTTTGAAATAGATGGAGTAGGATTCGTATTAGTACTTCTTTTAGTGTTTGGTAGAATTCAGCAGTGAAGTCATTGGGTCCCATGTTTTTCTTTACTGCAAGACTTTTTAATATGGCTTTGATCTCATTACTTATTATTGGCCTGTTCAGGTTTTGGATTTCTTCTTTATTCAATCTTGATAGGTTGTATTTATCTAGAAATTTGTTCATTTCTTCTAGATTTTCTAATTTATTGGCACATAGTTGCTCATAGTAGTCACTAGTGGTCCTTTGAATTTCTGCAGTATCAGTTGTAATGTCTCATTTTTCATTTCCAATTTTATTTCCTTGCATAGTTTCTCTTTTTTTTCATAGTTAGTTTGGCTAATAGTTTGTCAACTTTGTTTAGCTTTTCAAAAAACTGAATTTTTGTTCATTCATTTTCTGTATTTTTTTTTTCATTTTCATTGTATTTATTTCCCCTCTGATGTTTATTATTTCTTTTCTTCAACTAATTTTGGTTTTGATTTTATCTTGCTTTTGTTAGTAAATGCATAGTTAGATTGCTTATTTGAAGCTTTTCCTCTTTTTTGATGTAGGCACTTATAGCTATAAACATCCCTCTTAGTACTGCTTTTGCTGTATCTCATAGGTTTTGTATGTTGTGTTTCCATTATCATTTGTCTCCAGAAAATTTTTGATTTCCTTCTTAATTTCTTCATTGACCCTCTCATTCAGGAGCATATTGTTTAATTAATATGTATTTGTATAGTTTCCAAAATTCCTCTTGTTATTAATTTCTAGTTTTATTCCATTGTGATCAGAGAATATGCTTGATATTATTTTAATTGGTTTGAATGTTTTCATACTAGTTTTTTTGATCTAACATATGGTCTTTTCTTGAGAAGGAGCCATTGTACTAAGGAAAAGAATGTGTATTCTGCAGCTCTTGGATAAAATTTTCTGTAAATGTATTTTAGATGCATTTGCTCTATAGTGCACATTAAGTCCAATGTTTCTTTGTTGAGTTTCTGTCTGGAAGATATGTCCAGGGCAGAAAGAGGGCTGTTGAAGTCTCAAACTATTATTATATTGTGGCCCATATCTCCCTTTAGCTCTAATAATATTGCCTTTATATAACTGGGTGCTTCATGATTGGGTGCATATATATTTAAAATTGTGATATCTTCTTTCTGAATTTACCTCTTTATCATTATATAGTGATCTTCTTGGTCTCTCACAGTTTTTTTCTTGAAATCTATTTTGTCTGATATAAGCATAGTGACTTCTGCTATTCTTCTCTAGATTTCCAGGCAGAGACTCTTGTTCTTTTCCCTTACTTTCTCTCAAATGTACAGAATCTCTCTCTCTCTCTCTGTTCTGAGCCACCTAAAGCTGGGGGTGGAGTGACACAAGCACACCTGTGGACACCAACACTATGACTGCACTGGGTTAGACGTGAAGCTAGCACAGCACTGGGTCTCACCCAAGGCTTGCTGTAACCACTCCCTCACTTTGGCTTATATTCACTCAAGGCCCTGGGGCTCTACCATCAGCATGTGGCAATGCCAGCTGGGCCTCTGTCTTTCCCTTCAGGGAGGCAAGGTCTTTCAAGCCTTGGATGGGTCCAGAAGTACCATCCAGGAGTCAGAGACTAGAGTCAAAATCCTTAGAAATCCACCTGGTTTTCTGTTGTATTGCAGCTGAGCTTTCCACTCTTCCCTCCCCTTTCCAAAGGCAGAGAAGCCTCACTGTGTAGCCACTGCCACCACAGGCCATGAGGAGTACTGCCAGACTACCACCAATGTTCCCTTAAGGCCCAAGGTCTCTTAAGTCAGCTGGTAGTGTATGCTGACTGGCCTGTTACTCATTCTTCAGGGAATGGGCTCCCCTTTGGCCCAGGGCAGGTCCAGATATGCCATGTAAGAGTCAAGTCCTGGAATCAGGGACCCCAAGAGCCCACTTGGTGCTCTGTCCCCTTGTGGCCCTGCTGGTAACTAAGTTGCAAGACAAAATCTCCTTTACTTTTCTCTCTGCTTTTCTCAAGCAGGGGTTCTGTCCCATAGCCACCACAGCTGGGTACATGCTGAGTCTCATCTGGAGCTAGCAAGTCTCAGAGGTTCACCCAATGCTCAGGATGTAGTATCTGGGTATGGCTGCTGGTTCAGATCCCAAGGAATCTTCAGTTAGCAGGTGATGAATGCTTCCAGGACTGGGTCCTTTATTCCAAGGCAGAGGGTTCCCTTCTGGTCTAGGGTACACCTAGAACTGTTGTCTGGGACCTAGAGCCTGGAATGGGGGCCCGAGGACTCTGAGTGGTGCCCTATCCTGCCGTGGCTGAGCTGGTATCCTAGATGCAAGGCACAGTCCTCCTTACTCTTCCCTTTTATCTCCTCAAGCAGAAGGAAGGGGTCTCTTTTGGAGCCGTGAGCTGTGCAGCCTGGCATTAGAGGAAGGGTGATGCCAGAACTCCCTTGGCTGCCCCAGCTGGTATCTCAGTATATCGCATGCCCCCACAGTCCACTGTCTCTGGGCCAAATTCAGCTCTAGGTCTCGCCTAAGAGTTGCAGTCCTTATGGCCTAGATTGCCTTTCAAGTTTACTTGGAGACACAGAGTGCTGTAGCCCTTAATGGCGAGGTTTGTGAGAAGTAAGTTGGACCACTGGGGTCAGCAATTCCCTTCTGTCTAGGGCTGGTCTAAATGCTCCCTACATGGGCAGGTGTCTGCTGAATTTGGTCTGGTTTTCCTTTATGCCATAACAGGACATCACTAAGTTCACTGCCTCATAATTGCTATGTTCTCCCTCCCCCAGTGCCCAGAAAATCTCTCTGCACCATGCTACTGCTGCTGCAAGGGGTGGCATCGGCAAATAGGATGGTTTTTTATTTCTTCAGTGCCTCTTTCAGTGTTGTGAAGTTAAAACCAGGTACTAGGAGTGCTCGCCTGATTTTTGGTTCTTACGAACATGTTTTCTTCTGTTTAGATGGTTGTTAACTTGGCGTCCTTGATGGGGGACAATCAGTGGAGCTTTCTACTCTGCCGTTTTTCTCCATCTTCTCCCCCAAATTTTTATTTCTGTAAGCAATTTTGCAGTGGGCATCCTTCTATAAAGTTTGCTACACATCCATGATTATTTCCTAAGTATAAATTCTTAGATGAATTGTGTAGTTGCTCATTGAAGCAAACACATCCATGATTTGTGAGGAGTCCTGATACATATGACTAAATTGTCCTTACAAATGCCTCAATTTACATACTTCCCCCAACTGTTAAATGATTCTACTTCTCCATGATATTATATGAAACATTTTACAGCAGAAGACATGTCTGGTCCTTTAGAAATATGACCATACAAGATGGAAATAAACATTCCAGAAAACCGTATAGTACATATTATTCAAATACTCTCTATACCAAGAAGCTCTTTGGAATCACTTTCTTGTTGTGCCTAAAGCTTATATATCAAATTATTAAATTGAAATGCATGGAAAAAGCACACATAAATGATAGTAGAGGTCTAGAAGGTATTAGAAAACTGTTGCAGAGATAATTATTTAAGATGACATATCAGGTAATATTATTGTATATTTATAGTGTTTAAATGACAGATGGTTGAAAAAAATATAACCCTGAACATCTGGAAATAATAGGTAAGTACAATTCTGGGTGAAGAGCTTGGACTCAAACTAAACACTAATTAAGGTTATTGCCTGTGCATGTCATGTAAAAATCATTACTTTAAAATTATCAAAAATTCTGGTGAGGTGTATAATGATTAAGAGACAAAGAATAGCATGTAGTAATGTAAATTATTACACCTAAGATAATGCAAAAACCAACTTCAAATTGAATGAATTTATATGTAAATCCACAATTTTGGAACTAATACATGAGAAGGATAATTTTGTTTACATTAGTTAGCATATGGAGAAATCCCTTGAAACAATGTTATGATTTCAGCAGGAGAGCAGACATAGAAAGAGAAGGCCTTTCCTGTTGCTTAAAGAATTTACCGAACAGCTCAACAGAGCAAATAGTCTTTAAAGTACGAACCACTTTTATGCAAGCAGAAGCACTTAATCAACATATTATTAGGCCACATATGTAGGGATCTGATAACTAAATTCACTATAAATCACTTTAGAACAAAAAGCTATAAACTATCATGAGGACTGAGAGTGGCAAACAGATTTTAGCTTAAAAAAATTTGTGTTTCTCAAAGAAAATATTTAGTTGGAATAGTTTTATTATATTTTCTAGAAAAATCTGTGTTTAAAGAAATGGGAACCCTATGGGGTACATTTCCTTGTCACTCTGATCTAACCTCTAGGGAATTTTGTCTCTAGCACTACAGTTTTAACTACATACAATAAAATCATTTCCAGTTAAAAGAATATCACAATGAAGATAAAAAGCTGGGGAAAATCTCTGAGGTAGTATTTGCAAAATATAAGCACACCTAAAAAAAACTAAATAGATAAATATATTCCAAGCTTGATTCTTCCATTTGTGATACAGATTCAAGACATCACAGTGACATAAATCTAAATTATATCATATTCTTAAATATTAACTCTTTAAATTAAAATAAGTGAAAAACGGGAAAACATTTGTGAATCAAGTATAGAACATAGCTAACAACTGCTGTGAGAGGAAGCAAATAACTCTGATATAGCTCTTGTCCCTAAGGAATTTACACTATAGTTAACGGGGAAAAAAAGAATGAAATTCTATCATTTGCAATAACTTGGATGGAACTGGAGAACATTATGTTAAGTGAAATAAGCCATGCACAGAAAGACAAATATTTCATGTTCTCACTTATATGTGGGATCTAAAATAATTGAACTCACAGAGATGTAGAGTAGAATGATGGTTACCAGAGGCTAAGAGGGGTAATGAGCAGCAAGGGATATAGAGGGAATGGTTAATGGGTGTAAAAATACAGTTAAATAGAAGGAATGAGAACTAGTGTTCAGTAGCACAATAGGGTAACTATACTGAAAAATAATTCTTTGTATATTTCAAAATAACTAAAAGAATGGGATTGGAATGTTCCCAACTCAAAGAAATGATAAATTCTTAAGGAGATAGATACCCCAATTACCCTGATTTGATCGTTACACATTGTATGCTTGTATCAAAATATTACATGCACTCCATAAATATGTACAACTCTTATGTGCCTATAATAATTAAAAATTAAAAAATTTAAAAATATTCTAAATGTAAATTGAATTTACCAGGAAGTACAAAATAATCGAATACATCTGTATTAACGAAATATAAATAATAGGAAAAATCAGAATGAGTGTGTTAGTATCTGTTAATTTCAGCTAATACTATCAGCAAATGATAATATGTATTTAAAAGGGGGTGTGTTAAGATGATTAATAGGTATACATTGACTGAAATGGGCTCCAGGTATTCTAAGAGTAAACTAGTTCAATTTCAAGGAGCTGCAGTAAAATGCTTTTTGCATGGTAAGTAATTGGAGCTTCACAACAGTTTATTTAGTGGGTACTATTGTGAAAACCATTTTTCAGAAGAAACAGAAACAAGATGGGTTAAGTATTTTACCCATGTCTACACTGCTAGCTAATGTCAGACCTAGCATTCCAGCCAGTTTGGCTACTATGAAGGTAGGAACAAAGTCTCTAGGGAGGTGAGAGCAGATGTGATCTATCTCTGTGCTACCTCTGCTTGATAAAAAAGTAAGCACATCTTTAAAAGTGCATGGGTCAGTAGAAAAGGAACAAGATGTATTGAATAGATTTGGATAGAGTTTAGTATAAGAACCTTCTCAGGTTGCACCAAGTCAGCAGGGAGCAGGGTCATTGAGGATACAAACAGAAATAATGCACAGATTAGGGTTAAGGTCAAGCATGGTTCCAATAGAGTTAAATCATAATTAATGTACAGCTTGCTGGGCATTTTTGAGGCCTTATTGTCTAATCTTTGCAACAACAGCAAGAGTAGGTAGATTGATTTAGATATTTTGGTTGCAAATAACTAAAAGAAACATGAAATAGATCAACAAAGAAAAAGGACATTCCTTGTTAGGACACAAGAGTGTTTTATGACATCCAAACGTGTGATTGAAAAATCCTCAGAAAAGAATTGGATTGAGAAAATTAAAATTTGTCAGGAAGTGAGGAAGCACTTCCCCCTCATTTCTTGACTCTCATTTTTTTCTGAAGGTCTGCTTTATCTCTGTCATTCTTCAGAATAATTATTTGTTGCTCATTCTCCATGGCAGTAGATGGCAGTCCATAGTCCCCAAGTTCATTTCCAATTTCAAGGGTAAGTGTAACGGGGAGATGGATTTAACCTGGGTTAAATTCAGGCCACTCAAATATGACTGGGGATGGGTCATCTAGTACGAGCTTGGCTATTGGTGGTCCATTTCCTTGGACCAGGTTTTCTGTTAGGAAGAGTGACAACTATGAGCTTAGGTACAATAGATACTGTCACTTATCTTACAGGTGTGAGAAAAATGAGTCTCAATAGGAGAATTAGATTCTCCAAAGTCAACCAAAGCAGAAATGAGCTTTGTACCTAGGTCCTGTGCTCACAACGCAGTCAGACTTTTCATCATTTTATAACTTCTTCCTAAAGCAAGAAGCATTCTTACACAGATTGAGAATCAAATAGATTTGTAGTGGCTTGTGGCAGTGTTTTCACTGTGGATGGGGGTCTAAATAGAATTTATGAGCATGACATATGAGGCTTCTGCCTCAAAAATGATCACAGCAAGATGAAGACTTGTTGACTGTTGAACACATGCAAGGAAGTCAGAAACAAAGATGTGGCTTGATCTATTCCAGTGCATAAGTCAGACCTACATATAACTACCAATAGTCATTGATATTGGTGCTTTTTATGCCTAGCTCTTGAAGCAGGGCCTAGGGGTCTCAATAGTCTTGGTCTGTGAAGATACTCATTCAACAAACACTTATTGAGCATCTATTCTGTCATTTTTCTAGATGCCGGGGATACAGCAGTGAACAAGATGGACAAAATTCCTGGGCCCAAGGAACTCACATTGTAGCTGGGGCAGACAGGATAAGTGACAAATAGTATATCATGTGGTGATAAGTGCTAGAAAGGAAAATTAGGCAGAGTAAAGGGATAAAGAATGAAGTGGGTCTACAATTTTAATTAGAATGGAGGGTGGTTAGTAAAGGTCTCTCTGAATAGGTGAAGTTTGTGCAGAAAGAAAATAATATGAGAGAGAAAATCATGCAGATATCTGGGAGCAGATATGTCCTGGTCCTCCATTTGAAAGCCTGTTTCATAAGTGCTCGCATATTGTGTAAATCGGGGGATTCTAATTTTGGGTGACAACTTGAATCTTTGGAATCCTCTCTTATTAGACTATTTTTGTGGTGGATTCATTGTAAAAATGGCATAAATCTCTACTACTGTTAGGATCTATGCCCTTAGCAATGTGACTTTACAGCTCCTCCCATCAATAGCTAAAACTGCTGATTTCCCACTTCTTAAATCTGTGCTAGCTGTGTGACTTCATTTGGCCAAAAGAATGTAGCAGATGATGGTCCTGTTCTGAGTCTAGGCCCCAAGAGACCCAACATGTCTGTACTTTTTTTGGGGAACCCCTACCTCTCTCCTAAGAGCAGAACTAGTCTATTCTGCTGGAGGTGATGAGACCATGTGGAACAGAGCTTATTCATCCCAGTGGCCCCAGATGAAGTCTCTGTTATGTGAGAAAACCAATATCAGGCATATTATCCACTGATCTGCAGATCTGTGAGTGAGCCCTGTCAAGCTCAACTAATATGAGAACTTCCCAGCCAACACAATTGACCTCTGAGCAATAGTACATGGCTATTAATTTAGGATATTGAGTTTCATAATGGTTTTTTATGCAGCATCATCATGGCAGCAGATAGCTGATGCTCTTTTTGAGTAATAACTAATTAATAATAGCTCTCAGGAGTTAAGGGATTATGATTGTTTAAATTTAAAATGTATATTTACAACTCAGCCTGGGATACTATCCCCCATTTTGATGTGTGTGTGTGTGTGTGTGTGTATGTGTTCAAAGTGTGTGCATCATGGGATGATGGGATGACAGGTCAGAAAGGGGGAATGAAAAGGGAATGTATGCTGAGAGAGAGGGTCAGAGTAAATTTACTGTTTACCAGATATGGAAACTTGACTTATTTTCATTTTATATGAACATACGATAATGTGGTAAAACCAACACACATAATTTCATAACCATGAGTTGGTGGAATGTGACAACAGGGGCCTCAGAGGCTCTCTTGTGTTCCTTTGTTTAGGCTGCATCATTGTTAATAATAGTGCCCCTGTCCCCACCCAATCTGGATAAAACCCCAAATGTTGTCATTGTAAACAACATTGCCAGAAACCAAATCTCTCACACTCACTATGCAAAACACATATGAAAGATGACAAGAGCTAAATTACAGCCTTTACTTTCACCCTATCAATCTTCTCTCTGCCTTTTGTAGTCTCACTTTTACAAAACAATTCCAATTGTATTTCATAAAAACACTAACAATTTTTTAAGCTCACAAAATCTTTCTGTTTTTCATTTTGTAATGTGTTTTTCTGTAGGACTTCCTCTCTTTCTGTTAATTCAAGCAATAGAATGAAGCTTTATGTATAAAGAAGTGTTTGTGAAGCATAGATAAGATACTTGCTTTGAGCTGGGTTTTTCAGGTGGAGGAATGGATTTGTACTAACCCTGCTCCCTTCCCTCCTTTCAGTCAGCATTCAAGTTTGCTGGTGTGAGGACTGCTTTGCAATGTCATGGAAATGAAACAGAAGTGACTCCTGGCCATATAAGTATTGTGTCCTCAGCAATTAAGTTAAGCAGGTTCTAGTTTTAATTACAATAGAACCACTTGATATGACTTCAAACTTTTTTCAACTGTTATTATATTCTGACTTATTTTTTATATACTTGGCTTCTTATTTATTATTTATCTTCTCCTTAAGTAGAAGTTACTGAAAGGATGTTTCAGCAAGCTCACGTAAATTACTTTCTTCAGCCTTTTTGGTATTATTTTCAACTACTTTTCTCTTGCTTAATGAGTATCCTTGTATAAACTAGATAAACTTAGCCTGTAATTATTTCAAAGATAATATTTTACAAACTGGCACAGTTACACTATATGTAATTAATATTTCTTATATTTACAAATTTGCCTTTAGCATTGGTCTTACATAGTTTTTCACCAAATCAAAGATTAACACAACAATTTTCATATTTATTTTTTACTCCGTTTAAATGTATTTATTTGTACCTCATTCCAAAAACAGAATTTGAAGTCAGATAATTCAAAGATGAATATGACAATATTTGAAAAATAATTCTTTCATGAATGTGCCTTTTAAAACGTATTCTCTTGATAACTGAGAATTTTCAAAAGTGACAGTAAGAAAATATTACGTGTTGTCACAAATTATCCTAATACCCATTGGGAAATGTACAAATGTTGATATAAAGAATCTATAAAAAATTCTATGCAAAATTGTAAAAGTATTTCTGTTGGCAATTTATTTATTTATTTATTTATTTATTTATTTATTTTTGAGACAGAGTCTGGCTCTGTCACCCAGGCTGGAGTGCAGTGGCGCAATCTCGGCTCACTGCAAGCTCCGCCTCCCGGGTTCACGCCATTCTCCTGCCTGAGCCTCCCGAGTAGCTGGGACTACGGGCCCCCGCCACTACACCTGGCTAATTTTTTTGTATTTTTAGTAGAGATGGGGTTTAACCGTGTTAGCCAGGATGGTCTTGATCTCCTGACCTCGTGATCCGCCCGCCTCGGCCTCCCAAAGTGCTGGGATTACAGGCTTGAGCCACCGCGCCTGGCCTCTGTTGGCAATTAAAATCATAAATAGAAATAGTCAATTTACTCTTCTTAATTGTAACTGGCATGCTAAAAACTGTTAGTTTTCTATCGAAATATTTATTTCCTATAAATGTATTTATTTACCAGATATAAATGATTCATCTCTATAATAAACATTACATTTTTTAATCAGGAAACTATCATTTATGTGCTATGATTGTTAAAACTTTTTGGTTTAAACACAACTGGAAGATACTCTGAAGCTCTTAAGTGCTCTATTTTGCAAACACTTGTTTTGTCTATGCTCCAAGTTGTGTCTTGAACTTGAAAATGGCTCCTAAATCATGGTGCATATATCTAATGATGATTTCTACTACAGGGGTGGGGTATTAGATTATCTATTTACTCAATAACAATTTTTAAATCATATGTTTAGGAACCATTACAACTATAGTTGAAATATAGTTGACAAAAAGCTTGCACTGTTCCCTTCTTCAAGCATACATCTGGTAAGACAGCAAGTTTTCAACTATAGTTGAAATTACCAGGAGAGAAGCACACTTTCTCCCTCTCCACAAGTACTAAAGCATTTCCTGAACATATGTTGTCTTGCTTCATACAGCTTTGCTTATAAAGTAGTTGGAGATCTGCTCTCTGACTTTGGAAAAAATATATACCTGAGAGTAAGAGAACCTATAGAAATTAGGTCCAGATCTATACTTGTAAGAATGTCTTTAGCAAGTAAAAACAAGTTGTATTTTTTTAAATAAGTTTTTTTTCTTTTAAAGGCTGAATCAATCTTTCTTTCTCTCTCTTTCTTTCTCTCTCTTTCTCTTTCTTTCTTTCTCCTTCTTTCTTTCTTTCTTTCCTTCCTTCCTTCCTTCCTTCCTTCTTTCCTACCTTCTTTTTTTTTTGTGACAGGGTCTCGCTTTGTTACCCAGACTGGAGTGCATTGGCACAATCATGGCTCACTGCAGCCTCAAACTCCTGGGCTCAAGAGATCCTCCTGCCTCAGCTTCCCTAGTAGCTGGGACTACAGGAGTGTGCCACCACCCCCAGCTAATTTTTTAAATTTTCTTTTCGTTTAATTTTTATCTTTTACAAGTACTTGTAATTTTAAAATTTTGTCTTTTGTTTTTAATTGTTCAACTTTTATTTTGGAGTCTCTCTATATTGACGAGGCTGATTTTGAACTCCCGGCCTCAAGCAGTTTTCCCATCTTGGCCTACCAAAGTGCTGGTAAGATTACAAGCAAGAGCCACTGTGCCTGAACTGAATTTATTTCAAGATGTTAATACAGCTTTAATAATTGTATTTGTAGGGATTTTTGATGATTCTGATAGAGGGTAAGGATACGCCAGTGTCCATTATTTATTCTGTGTGCACTCAATTATCTAATTGTTGGCATCATTATGGAGGAGAAATAATCTCATTCTGCAGTTATAAAATCTGCAGAAATCATAACTCCACCACTAACAAGCCATATCTTCTTGGTCAAGTAAGAATTTTGCTGAGGTTCAGTTTACCAACTCTAAAAATATGCTATTATGACCTCATCTACCTTCTGCTAGAATTCTTAAGAGGATTGAATGGAATAATATGTTTAGAAGTTAATTGTAAATGGTAAAGGGATTTTGAAGTAAAATCTAGTATTTTCCTGAGACAGGTAATATACCCTCTACAATATATGATACTAAGTCAACCTATCTTCTCACCTCATTTCCTCCACATGACTTTACATTACTACAATACAAACTGAACCCATTTATACATGCAACTTACAATGGGATAAATAATTTAGTGGCAAGAATCTGCAGTGATACAGGCTACACTATTTTGGATGTTTGCGATTTTTGTAAGATGAAGTTTGTCCCCACAATATTAAACAGACAGGTTGGGTTGGGTAATTGTCACTTCACTTCTTTTCAATCTGGAGAAGTTTAGTCACATAGTATTAATTTTTAAAAAGGAGGAAGAAGACTATTTGCCAGGCTTGGGATGACAGAGATTTTCTGGTAAAACATGTCAAGTAAGAAGTGAGAAAACGATGAAAGCAGCAGCGAGGTTGACACGGACTGAACTCAGATAGCAGGCAAAAGAAACCATGAAAGGAAACACTTTGGGAAGTTTTGCATATCCTAATGAAAGACATTTTAGTAGAAAGAAAGTGTGGTCTCAGTGGAGAAAACAGGAAGTCACTATAGAGTGGAGGAGAGGGTAAATTAGCCATTAGGAAGACAGCACTATATCAGAGGCTCTGGACAAGAAATAACCAAGCCTGGGACAGCAATTTTGGATATTCACTTCTGTAACAATGGATTATTCTGTTGAAAGAAACAGCTAGACTAAATAATGGGCTAAATCCACATTCTAAGCTGACAAGCTAATTTTGTAAGGCACTCTGATTTTCTTCTTAGGCCCTTATGTACTCCAAAAGCTACTGAGATCATAGATGGGTTTTTGCTAATGAAGAAACCTCAAGTTATATAAAGGCCAGGTCTTAGTAATAATTAAAGAACAAGCAGTCTACCTTTAACTAAGTCAATATTTAATTGGCTCTTTTCAGTCATCCTATACCATGGAAAAGTGGGGAGCTTTAAAATGTAATGCTTCACAGTTTTGATCAAACATGATTCCTTTTTCCTCTACATACAATAACCTCTTATACCCAGCAGTGATTACACAGCCCTCATCACTGGCTGCTAGTGTTAGAAGCTATATCAGCATCTTCTGAGGCAGCTGGATAAAAAGTTTCTATGTTTATCTTTTAAAAAATCTTTCATTCTCCTGCCTTCTAATACAGTCTGGAAATACATTTTGAATCAACTCTGAAAAGAAGACAGCTTAAATACTTGACAGCAGTTATACAGTAAAGGCAGGACATAATTTCTGTTTCAGAAACCATGTGTGCAAGCTGATTTTTCTCTATAGCTAGAGTTTCAGGGCAAGATTTTCAAACAAGCATTTGTGTGCATAAAATGGGTAATTGCACACACAAATGGGCAATTTTGTATGCAATTATCCATTTTGCATACGCAATTATATGCTTCTGAGGGTATTACGCATGTACATGAAATTTGGTAAGCATACCCATTACACCTTCCTTTGAAAATCTGGTCCACATTGTAGGTTTATTGCATGGAAGAAAACTGGGATTCTTCCTGTGTGATAATGTAATTGCAATCATTACTTTTCCTTAACTTTTAATCAAGGATCTCAAAGCCCATTAAATTACTAACCTAATCATCCCAACAGCCTTATTATCGATGGATACTAAATGTTATGAGAATCTCATTTTAGAAATTAAGAAATCAAGACACAGAAGTTGGACTTCTCTAAATATTAACTACTATCCATTTAGGATTCCTTACAAACGGTTCCCTAGAATCCACTCTCCATCTGCCTGCTCATATGCAAATCTAAAGGAACAATTAATGCAAATGGCAAAGGAATTGAGCATAAACACAATGTTTCTTTCCTTCTGGTCTAACCAAGCCAAAGTTTATTCACATTTCTTCCCCGACAAAAAGCTTTCACCGTTCTCTTCTTCAAGCATACATCTGGTAAGACAGCAAGTTTTAATAGGAGGGCTTGTTCACCTGGAAAATTCCTATGTCGTTGTCAAAATGAGAGAATAAAACATTCATTCACTTCACGGAAGTAAATTGTGTCTTCAGGTTTGCAACATGTTTCGCAGAAAGCTGATGAAAGAGGTTTATTTGACTGATAACAGCTTGAATTTTATGGTTACACATGTGGCTTTCTCACAAAGCTGAACACAATGTTCGTTGTGGCTTTGATATCATGGAAAGAAGACAGACATTTTTGAATATTTGTGGTGGTGATTGTTGTTGTAGTTAACTTATGTGCCCTTTCGTATTCCTGCTTGACTTGCTACCTGTCTACCATGTCATTATACAGTCTGTGCTGACAGTATTGCAGAGGCAGAAAGCTCAAGTTGTTCCAGAGAAAGAAAGAGCACAGTCATTCCCCTGCAAAGAAAAAAAAAGTCAGATTGGCATCTACTACAGAGAGATTACAATTTGAAAGCAATTGTGCCTGAAACCTATGAATTGCTTATGTTAAGACAAATTATAATATTTGTAAATGACCTTTTATTGCGATATTATCTTGTAGTAGTAGTAGTAGTGGAGTATTAGAAGCAGCAGCAGCAACAGTAATAGTAATGTAATAGTAATAGTAGTAGCTGCAGCAGGAGTAGTAGTAATAGTAGCAGCAGAAGTAGGAGTGATACAGCTAATAACAAACAGAAACACCTAATATTTTGCTACTTACTGTGTGCCAAGAACTATGGTAGATTTTTAAAATAAATTGTCTCTTTTCATCATCACAATAACTCTGAGAGGTAGTTATTTTTAATCCCCTTTTACAGATGAGAAAATGAGTTAAAAAAAAAACAAAACAAAACTTGTCTGTGGTCACACAGCTACAAAACAGCAGGCCTAGGATTTGCCCCAGTGAATTCAGAATTTAAAAGCTATGGATATGAAAAAGAGTACAAATTCCATTTTAGCCATTTTGTTTCTATTCCTAGGTAGTCATAGAAGATGCAAGGGAAATTTTGCCAGTTACCTATTCGTCAAAATGCCACTCACAGTGTGCCATTTTCGTAACTCACGAATTTTAAATTAAATCTTGCTAAGTAGTATTAAATCAAAACAACACATGTAACAAGTCATGAGTTAGAGATAGTATTAGACAGAATGAGGGGCCTGACTTGGAGGCATACTGTTATTTCTTGATGAAAATAAGTGAATTATCTGCCTTAAAATATGTGTGTATGTATGTAAATACAATTTCACCTGGGTGAGTTGGCCTTCTGAAGTACCTGTCTCTGTCAATAATATTTGTTTCTTCTTATAATAATAACTAAAGCTCAGAAAGACCTTAAGAAATAAAATGCATGCTGTTCATTAGCCTTAAACCTTTCATGATTAGCATGTTTATTGGGATGTTTAATAATTTGCTTTCTTTAGAACCTTTCATCTTAGAGTTCCAGTGTGCTTTATAAACATTCTCTTAGCACTTCAACCAGGAAGATGTATACGCATATATATGGCTTAAATATGCCTCAAATGATTAAATGGTCTACTTTAGGTCACAAAGTATAGAAAAGTCAGTTATGAAAGCCACTCTTTTGTTGAATGATTTATTCTAAACATGCATATATAGCCATCATTTTAGAAGTATATGTTCCTCAAAATGTATTTCTGTATGTGATTGACAAACTATATAATTGACAACCATGCCCAAAACACTCTAGTTATGAATCAATTTGTAAAACCCAAATCAGGTACTTAGCACCTAAAAAGGGCTTTCTTGAGTCAGTCACATAACTACAGTGATCTAGAAAAGCTCTGTAAATAAGTCTGACGCGTTACAGTTATATAAATGAATGTACTTGCAAATGCACATACATAGGGATATCAGGATTTTTGACCCGATTACTTGGCCAAAGATTTCTCCATTGACCCATATTTACCCAGAAGTTGTATGTCATAGCTCATTTTTCACAATCTCTCTATCTTCCTCATGTGCATACCATAGAAGACTTATTTTTCTAAAATTTTACTTGGGATGCCTAATCAACCAGAAGAAGACTGCAACTAGGATGCCTCTGTGTCATTTACCCAAATGCAATGTGCCTACTCTATCTACAGAGTCAAAAGTTAAAATACTTTGTGTGAATATAAGTAGTGGGGGCTGGGGAACGTAACCTTGGCTGATAGGTTAGAAAAACGCATTTTCTTAAAATCCCATACTGTGAAGTCAAGAGTTAAAGGGTTTGCACACAGATGCTATGTTCTATACCCAAATTGTACTTTTGCATGCCAACAGGCATACGGTTATCCTCCTAGCACATAAATTTATAATTTTAAGCACATACTACATGCTGAAATATTTACATGAAAGTAGGCCCTGGAAACACATTACTTTTACCCTTGGTGAGCTATTACAAAAAATATGCGAGATCACATACATATATGCAAATACAGTCTGGTGTCTCTGAGTTTTTTCTTACCTTCATCAACCTTCTTTTATTAGAGATACTATTCAATTTAAAAGTGGATGAGGAGCTGGTTCCTTCAGTTTTTTTCTTCTGCCCCATGCTTCTGCAAACCATTCATTCCCCCAAGTAACCATCTCCGCTTGTGCAGGTTTCTCATCCTTATAATGCTTTCTACATTTCATTTTCCAGGCAGTTTGTCTAGCAGGCAGTTTTCTCCTTAAAGCAGATTCTTTAAGCTTAAAAAAGTTTTAGGTGCTCACACAAAGTACTTTCTTTCACCCAAGAAAGTATAAAGGAAAGATAGCATTCTAAGAGAAGCACAAGTATCAGGCAAGCTTAGAAAAACTGTTAATTTATTTTACTCTAGAGAAGGCAACATACAATCATTTCTGGGGTTTGCTGACATTGAAAGTTGCACATGTTCGTGTGATATAATTCATTTCAGAAATGAAGTGAACACTGTTTTTTAGGTTCTGCAGTGTTTACATTTATCATAGCTACCACAGATAGTTTTAAGATATTATTTTGTTTATGCTAAAATGGTACAATTAAAAATTGACTATAATCTTGGTTGGAAAACTTTAAGGGAATTTAATGCATAATCAGAGATCAACAGATAATATTCTCATCAGCAAAAGAGTGTAAGACCTTAACCCAAGTCCAAAAACAAATTACCCAATCACCCATCTGACATCAGAATGAGAAGATTTAGTGTGTATTTAACTGGAACGCATGTATTTTGCAGGCTCACTAGATGCAAAATCATGTAGAACAAGACATCACCAAGCTATTTGAAAATGAAATTGTAGTTTACTCATCACTGGGGATTTAGCAGTGTTTCTGAACTGGGTAAAATAACTCAGGATGATTCCTCTTTTTTGGACTCTCATATTATGAACAGATTTGGGGATTATTGAAAATGGAGAACACAAGTGACTTTTCACTGAAGGATGTATATTTCAAGGTAATAATTGCATTATGAACATTTGTTGTAATGGTGGTCTGTTTATGAGGAGAGACCAAGGTCAGGTGTTGCACATCATTAAGATACAGATGATGAAAGAAGGAATGAAATACATTCATCAGCAAACAAATATAAAAATGAAAGAAAGTTAACAGGGAAAAACATGGAGCAATGGGTGAAAAAATGTCTTTTTGGCCTCTCAATCAAAGCCAGATAATATGCCCCATGATTCTCTCAATTAGTTCCCCCTGCCCCCCACCAACCCGACATTCATTTCTCCCCCAACATTTATTTTAATTAAACTAAAGTAAAACTCATGTCTGTTAATCGCCACTCACATTTTCTTGGCTTTTCTGACCCTAAGAAAAACCTCATTAATGTTAGCAGTAATCTTTGTTACCTAGCTCTAATATGCTCATTTTCAACATGATTTGTAGCATTAGGTAGAGCAACGACTTCTGTTCCCCTTCATTGAAACTAGGTATCTGTGTTTTCTCTACATTGCACTCAACATTTGCCCTTAATCGTCTATAAAGTCAAATATTATTCACTGTGTCTATAGACTTTGCTCTCACTGACGGTCCTGTAAACACTCTGAAATTGCTTTATCCTGATGTCTTACACATGCTCCTTTGCATCTTCTGTACCATTTGCTTTCATTTAAGATGCTTTTTCATATGGCGTTGTGAAATAACCATTCTATATAAGCAAGCTTGTGGAAAAGTGATTAAGATGTATCAAATTTTAACCTCTTTTTCCACTATCACATTTATATCCAACGTCTCTTTATCTTTTAGGAGACAGTTTCTCTTAGGACACCTTTGGCTAATAAATTATTTCAAGTTTTTTTTCCTTAACATTTATAGAATCATATGTACCACTATAAAGTATGAACTTCAATTCCAAGTGGAGCATTTCACATTGAGAAAGACCCCAACAGAAGTTAGAGTCTCAGCATCAAGGATTTTCCCATGGTGGACAGAATATACGTGGAAGTGATATTCAGTAATTTAATGACAGCAGATCCAAACATATAAGGTAAAACCTCCCCATCTGTGCCTAATTCTTTAGCAAGTGTTCACAATGCAAATGCTATGGGCTTTTCTAGGTCATTTGGCATTATGTGAGAAATCACTGCTCTGACCCCATATGGTGAAGCGTCAGTAGCTAAACAGATTGGCAGGGCAGGGTCATAATACACTAGAATCCTTGAGGACATCAGTTGCTATTTAGTCAGTTCAAAAGCAGCTTGACATTCCTTTCACCAATGACATTGTTTATTTTGCTTTAATACTTCTTTCATAAAATGTAACTACTATAGGACAATTTGGTTTAAATTTTCTGAAGTAGTTTTAACAGAAATAGGATATGTCATTCTATGTATAGAAAAATTACATATATTTATATGGTAAGTGTAATATATATTTTGCATATAAAACATGAATGACATATACTCCTACATATGAATGACAGAATTAATCAATTAAGCCTTTAATAATATGATCAGAATTTCTTGCTGAAAACATACAATTTTAGACTTCTATTAGGAAAAGATAAATGTAGGAGATAAAATGTAAATGAAAGCATTTACATTATTTTCAGGATGATTATCCCATAGCTTCAACCCATCTACTTCTCTGTAATTGAGGTAGAATGGTATACTAAACTAAAAGGTCATATATCATACTTAATTGACAAACAAGAAGATTAAATCTCTAAAAAAGAGTAAATATGGTAAATATGCTAAAGTTAGAGAATGAATGTTTGTTATCTGATTTCTATAGCTTGGTCACTCATTCATTCATTCATTCACTCATTTTTACCAGCATTTTTACTTAATTTGAAGTCATCTTAAAACTGCCTTTTGGCTATTCACTAGCATGCTCCTCAAATGCAAAATATTTCATGTTAGCCTTCCCACTTTCTAATTTTGTATCATAATTAAAGGTAATGGGGAGTGGTAGGGAAGATTAACAGGCGCCACCAGAATCTCTTCTTATTGAACAACTTCATTTCAGAATACTAGCCAAACATAAATCCATGATATGTGAGGTTCTATAAAATCAACATCACGGAGAGGGAGGAGCCAAGATGGCCGAATAGGAACAGCTCCAGTCTACAGCTCCCAGCATGAGCGACGCAGAAGATGGGTGATTTCTGCATTTCCATCTGAGGTACTGGGTTCATCTCACTAGGGAGTGCCAGACAGGGGGCGCAGGTCAGTGGGTGTATGCACCGTGCGCGAGCCAAAGAAGGGTGAGGCATTGCCTCATTCGGGAAGCGCAAGGGGTCAGGGAGTTCCCTTTCCTAGTCAAAGAAAGGGGTGACAGACGGCACCTGGAAAATCGGGTCACTCCCACCCGAATACTGTGCTTTTCCGACGGGCTTAAAAAACGGTGCACCAGGAGATGGTATCCCGCACCTGGCTCAGAGGGTCCTACGCCCAAGGAGTCTCGCTGATTCCTAGCACAGCAGTCTGAGATCAAACTGCAAGGTGGCAGCGAGGCTGGGGGAGGGGCGCCCGCCATTGCCCAGGCTTGCTTAGGTAAACAAAGCAGCTGGGAAGCTCGAACTGGGTGGAGCCCACCACAGCTCAAGGAGGCCTGCCTGCCTCTGTAGGCTCCACCTCTGGGGGCAGGGCACAGACAAACAAAAAGACAGCAGTAACCTCTGAAGACTTAAATGTCCCTGTCTGACAGCTTTGAAGAGAGCAGTGGTTCTCCCAGCACGCAGCTGGAGATCTGAGAATGGGCAGCCTGCCTCCTCAAGTGGGTCCCTGACCCCTGACCCCCGAGCAGCCTAACTGGGAGGCACCCCCCAGCAGGGGCAGACTGACACCTCACATGGCCAGCCGGGTACTCCAACAGACCTGCAGCTGAGGGTCCTCTCTGTTAGAAGGAAAACTAACAAACAGAAAGGACATCCACACCAAAAACCCATCTGTACATCACCATCATCAAAGACCAAAAGTAGATAAAACCACAAAGATGGGGAAAAAACAGAGCAGAAAAACTGGAAACTCTAAAAAGCAGAGCACCTCTCCTCCTCCAAAGGAACGCAGTTCCTCACCAGCAACGGATCAAAGCTGGACGGAGAATGACTTTGACGAGCTGAGAGAAGAAGGCTTCAGACGATCAAATTACTCCGAGCTACGGGAGGATATTCACACCAAAGGCAAAGAAGTTGAAAACTTTGAAAAAAATTTAGAAGAATGTATAACTAGAATAACCAATACAGAGAAGTGCTTAAAGGAGCTGATGCAGCTGAAAACCAAGGCTCGAGAACTACGTGAAGAATGCAGAAGCCTCAGGAGCCCATGCGATCAAATGGAAGAAAGGGTATCAGCGATGGAAGATGAAATGAATGAAATGAAGCGAGAAGGGAAGTTTAGAGAAAAAAGAATGAAAACAAATGAGCAAAGCCTCCAACGAATATGGGACTATGTGAAAAGACCAAATCTACCTCTGATTGGTGCACCTGAAAGTGACGGGGAGAATAGAACCAAGTTGGAAAACACTCTGCAGGATATTATCCAGGAGAACTTCCCCAATCTAGCAAGGCAGGCCAACATTCAGATTCAGGAAATACAGAGAACGCCACAAAGATACTCCTCGAGAAGAGCAACTCCAAGACACATAATTGTCAGATTCACCAAAGTTGAAATGAAGGAAAAAATGTTAAGGACAGCCAGAGAGAAAGGTCGGGTTACCCTCAAAGGGAAGCCCATCAGACTAACAGCAGATCTCTCGGCAGAAACCCTACAAGCCAGAAGAGAGTGGGGGCCAATATTCAACATTCTTAAAGAAAAGAATTTTCAACCCAGAATTTCATATCCAGCCAAACTAAGCTTCATAAGTGAAGGAGAAATAAAATACTTTACAGACAAGCAAATGCTGAGAGATTTTGTCACCACCAGGCCTGCCTTAACAAAGCTCCTGAAGGAAGTGCTAAACATGGAAAGGCACAACCGGTACCAGCCGCTGCAAAATCATGCCAAAATGTAAAGACCATCGAGACTAGGAAGAGACTGCATCAACTAAGGAGCAAAATAACCAGCTAACATCATAATGACAGGATCAAATTCACACATAACAATATTAACTTTAAATGTAAATGGACTAAATGCTCCAATTAAAAGACACAGACTGGCAAATTGGATAAAGAGTCAAGTCCCATCAGTGTGCTGCATTCAGGAAACCCATCTCACATGCAGAGACACACATAGACTCAAAAGGATGGAGGAAGATCTACCAAGCAAATGGAAAACAAAAAAAGTCAGGGGTTGCAATCCTAGTCTCTGATAAAACGGACTTTAAACCAACAAAGATCAAAAGAGACAAAGAAGGCCATTACATAATGGTAAAGGGATCAATTCAACAAGAAGAGCTAACTATCCTAAATATATATGCACCCAATACAGGAGCACCCAGATTCATAAAGCAAGTCCTGAGTGACCTACAAAGAGACTTAGACACCCACACATTGATAATAGGAGACTTTAACACCCCACTGTCAACATTAGACAGATCAACGAGACAGAAAGTCAACAAGGATACCCAGGAATTGAACTCAGCTCTGCACCAAGCAGACCTAATAGACATCTACAGAACTCTCCACCCCAAATCAACAGAATATACATTTTTTTCAGCACCACCCCACACCTATTCCAAAATTGACCACATAGTTGGAAGTAAAGCTCTCCTCAGTAAATGTAAAAGAACAGAAATTATAACAAACTATCTCTCAGATCACAGTGCAATCAAGCTAGAACTCAGGATTAAGAAACTCACTCAAAACTGCTCAACTACATGGAAACTGAACAACCTGCTCCTGAATGACTACTGGGTACATAACGAAATGAAGGCAGAAATAAAAATGTTCTTTGAAACCAACGAGAACCAGGACACAACATACCAGAATCTCTGGGATGCATTCAAAGCAGTGTGTAGAGGGAAATTTATAGCACTAAATGCTCACAAGAGAAAGCAGGAAAGATCCAAAATTGACACCCTAACATCACAATTAAAAGAACTAGAAAAGCAAGAGCAAACACTTTCAAAAGCTAGCAGAAGGCAAGAAATAACTAAAATCAGAGCAGAACTGAAGGAAATAGAGACACAAAAAACCCTTCAAAAAATTAATGAATCCAGGAGCTGGTTTTTCGAAAGGATCAACAAAATTGATAGACTGCTAGCAAGATTAATAAAGAAAAAAAGAGACAAGAATCAAATAGATGCAATAAAAAATGATAAAGGGGATATCACCACCAATCCTACAGAAATACAAACTACCATCAGAGAATACTACAAACACCTCTATGCAAATAAACTAGAAAATCTAGAAGAAATGGATAAATTCCTCGACACATACACCCTCCCAAGACTAAACCAGGAAGAAGTTGAATCTCTGAATAGACCAATAACAGGACCTGAAATTGTGGCAATAATCAATAGCTTACCAACCAAAAAGAGTCCAGGACCAGATGGATTCACAGCCAAATTCTACCAGAGGTACAAGGAGGAACTGGTACCATTCCTTCTGAAACTATTCCAATCAATAGAAAAAGAGGGAATCCTCCCTAACTCATTTTATGAGGCCAGCATTATCCTGATACCAAAGCCTGGCAGAGACACAACCAAAAAAGAGAATTTTAGACCAATATCCTTGATGAACATTGATGCAAAAATCCTCAATAAAATACTGGCAAACCGAATCCAGCAGCACATCAAAAAGCTTATCCACCATGATCAAGTGGGCTTCATCCCTGGGATGCAAGGCTGGTTCAACATATGCAAATCAATAAATGTAATCCAGCATATAAACAGAACCAAAGAGAAAAACCACATGATTATCTCAATAGATGCAGAAAAGGCCTTTGACAAAATTCAATAACCCTTCATGCTAAAAACTCTCAATGAATTAGGTATTGATGGGACGCATCTCAAAATAATAAGAGCTATCTATGACAAACCCACAGCCAATATCATACTGAATTGGCAAAAACTGGAAGCATTGCCTCTGAAAACTGACACAAGACAGGGATGCCCTCTCTCACCACTCCTATTCAACATAGTGTTGGAAGTTCTGGCCAGGGCAATTAGGCAGGAGAAGGAAATAAAGGGTATTCAATTAGGAAAAGAGGAAGTCAAATTGTCCCTGTTTGCAGACGATATGACTGTATATCTGGAAAACCCCATTGTCTCAGCCCAAAATCTCCTTAAGCTGATAAGCAACTTCAGCAAAGTCTCAGGATACAAAATCAATGTACAAAAATCACAAGCATTCTTATACACCAACAACAGACAGAGAGCCAAATCGTGAGTGAACTCCCATTCACAATTGCTTCAAAGAGAATAAAATGCCTAGGAATCCAACGTACAAGGGACGTGAAGGACCTCTTCAAGGAGAACTACAAACCACTGCTCAGGGAAATAAAAGAGGATACAAACAAATGGAAGAACATTCCATGCTCATGGGTAGGAAGAATCAATATCGTGAAAATGGCCATACTGCCCAAGGTAATTTACAGATTCAATGCCATCCCCATCAAGCTACCAATGACTTTCTTCACAGAATTGGAAAAAACTACTTTAAAGTTCATATGGAACCAAAAAAGAGCCCGCATCGCCAAGTCAATCCTAAGCCAAAAGAACCAAAGCTGGAGGCATCACACTACCTGACTTCAAACTATACTACAAGGCTACAGTAACCAAAACAGCATGGTACTGGTACCAAAACAGAGATATAGATCAATGGAACAGAACAGAGCCCTCAGAAATAACGCCGCATATCTACAACTATCTGATCTTTCACAAATCTGAGAAAAACAAGCAATGGGGAAAGGATTCCCTATTTAATAAATGGTGCTGGGAAAACTGGCTAGCCATATGTAGAAAGCTGAAACTGGATCCCTTCCTTACACCTTATACAAAAATCAATTCAAGATGGATTAAAGACTTAAACGTTAGACCTAAAACCATAAAAACTCTAGAAGAAAACCTGTGCATTACCATTCAGGACATAGGCATGGGCAAGGACTTCATGTCTAAAACACCAAAAGCAATGGCAACAAAAGCCAAAATTGACAAATCAGATCTAATTAAACTCAAGAGCTTCTGCACAGCAAAAGAAACTACCATCAGAGTGAACAGGCAACCTACAAAATGGGAGAAAATTTTTGCAACCTACTCATCTGACAAAGGGCTAATATCCAGAATCTACAATGAACTCCAACAAATTTACAAGAAAAAAACAAACAACCCCATCAAAAAGTGGGTGAAGGACATGAACAGACACTTCTCAAAAGAAGACATTTATGCAGCCAAAAAACACATGAAAAAATGCTCACCATCACTGGCCATCAGAGAAATGCAAATCAAAACCACAATGAGATACCATCTCACACCAGTTAGAATGGCAATAATTAAAAAGTCAGGAAACAACAGGTGCTGGAGAGGATGTGGAGAAATAGGAACATTTTTACACTGTTGGTGGGACTGTAAACTAGTTCAACCCTTGTGGAAGTCAGTGTGGCGATTCCTCAGGGATCTAGAACTAGAAATTCCATTTGACTCAGCCATCCCATTACTAGGTATATACCCAAAGGACTATAAATCATGCTGCTATAAAGACACATGCACACGTATGTTTATTGCAGCATTATTCACAATAGCAAAGACTTGGAACCAACCCAAATGTCCAACAATGATAGACTGGATTAAGAAAATGTAGCACATATACACCGTGGAATACTATGCAGCCATAAGAAATGATGAGTTCATGCCCTTTGTAGGGACATGGATGAAATTGGAAATCATCATTCTCAGTAAACTATCGCAAGAACAAAAAACCACACACCGCATATTCTCACTCATAGGTGGGAATTGAACAATGAGAACACATGGACACAGGAAGGGGATCATCACACTCTGGGGACTGTTGTGGGGTGGGGGGAGGGGGGAGGGATAGCATTGGGAGATATACCTAATGCTAGATGACGAGTTAGTGGGTGCAGTGCACCAGCATGGCACATGTATACATATGTAACTAACCTGCACATTGCGCACATGGACCCTAAAACCTAAAGTATAATAATAATAAATAAATAAAATAAAATAAAATAAAATGAAATTTAAAAATCTACATCACTTTATAATTCTGCAGTTAGATTAATTATTGCAGTGTATGGCTAATCTTCCATATGTCAGCAGAGCTTGAGTTATAACTAGTCATCATATATTACACTTGATATACATATATAGCTCATAAAAACAAATGGAGAAAGTTGTCAACTTCCATTTTAAAGGCTATAGTTGGAAAATTTTCTTTTGATATGCATAAAGGAGTTAGAAGTTTAAAAAACTAGCAAAGTATAAAATTCTTGTTCTTACAAAATACTTGACATACATGGTTAATAAATGTTATTGTCATATATGCATAAAAATGGTTTGATTGCTGTGAAAATTTGTTGCAAAGAGTGAGGTACCATTTCAGGAAAGGACAATCACAGAGGACCTCTTTAAAACTATATAAAAATTAAGCAAGTTATGAGCTTGAGGTAGACCAGTCCTGCCACTCTTAACAACGAGAAAAACTGGATAAAATTTTAAAAAGTATATGTAAAAGTATATGTGAAAGTATCAAACACCTGCTCAGCAAAAATTACTTGAGGGATAATATAAAAAAGGGAGCCACAGAGCAATGAGTAAGAATTCCACAGCATTTGCTTACTTTTAGTCTGCCACTTTGGCAGTAATCTCCAGGCTGCTGCCCAGAGAGAGAAATAAGTAGAACTTTTGGCAAACTTATGGGTCAAGACAGACCAAAACAGGAGTTCAAGACTGCTTTGAAGAGCCAGTATGAACCCAGTGAGAAGGGAGGTTCTCTGAGCTGAGCTTGACACATTGCCGGCTTTTCTTTTAAGTATTTACAAATTTCTTGAACTGGGCAAAGCAGTAGACTAAGAAACAAGAAGAAAGGGTCTGAAGGGCTAAAAGAATCTATCCATCAGAAGATGGAGTGATTCTAAACATTAAGACACCAGACAACACAACTTCAAAATACATGAAGCAAAATTGTGAGATCTGAAAGAAGAAATAAGCAAATTCACAATTATGGTTCATGACTTCAAAATTACACTTGCAACATTTGATAGAACAACTAGACAAAATAGTCAGGAAAGACAGAGAAGAACTGAATAAGACCATCAATCAAGATGATCTTATTGATATTTATGGAATACTCCACCCAATAATAGCAAGATACATATTCTTTTCAAGTGTCCAGGGAGTTTTCACCAAGATATACCATATCCTGAGTCATAAACAAGCCTCAACACATTTAAAATAATTAAAGTTACACAGAGTATGTTCTCTGATCATAATGCAATCAAACTAGAAATCAATAACAGAAAGACAACAGGGAAATCTTGAAACAAGTGAAAATTAACACAATTCTTAACAATTCATTGGTCAAAAATAAGTTGGAAATTTAAAAAAATATTTTGAACTAAAAAAGTTAAAATAGAGCATATAAAAATGTTTGGAACACAGCTGAAGCAGTGCTGAGTGGTATATTTATAGCATTTAATTCTTACATTAGAAAAAAAAAGTGCCTAGCACAGTGGCTCACACCTGTCATCTCAGCACTTTGGGAGGCCAAGGCCGATGGATCAATTGTGCTCAGGAGTTCAAGACCAGCCTGGGGAACATGGCAAAACCCTGTCTCTACAAAAAATATTCTTAAAATTAGCTGGGCAGGGCATGTGCTTGTAAGACCCAGCTACTCGCGAGGCTGAGATGGGAGGATCACCTGAGCCTGGGACGCTGAGGCTGCAGTGAGCCATGATAGCACCACTACACTCCAGCCTGGGCAACAGAGTAAAACCTTGTCTCAAAAAATAATAAATATAAAAAAAGAAAGAAAATGAGGAAACACCTCAAATTAATAAACTAAATTGTTACCTAGAGAAATTTGAAAAAGAGAAAATTAAATGCCAAGAAAGTAGAAGGAAGAAATAGTAAAGATAAGAGCAGAAATCAATAAAATTGAAAGCTGAAAAACAAGAAAATATTAATTAAAAAGTGTTTTTAAACAAAAATAAAATAGACTTCTGACAAGACTGACAAAGACAAAAAGAGGGAAGATGCCCATCACCAATATCAAGAATGAACATGGGGTATCACTACATATCCTGAAGCCATTAAAATAATTCTAAGGAAATACTACAAACGACTCTACACACATAAATGTGAAAACTTAGAAAAAAATAGACCATTTACAAAAAATCACGTACAACCAAAATACAATTAAGATGAAATAGAAAACATTAATACTTGTATAACCTTTAAAGAAATTACATTTATAATTAAAAGTACTCCAAAAGGAAACCTCTAGGCTTAGGTGGATTCACCGGGAAATATTACCAAATATTTGAAGAAGAATTCACACCAAATGAAATTTATACATTTGTTCTAAAAAATAAATAATGAGAGAACACTTTCCAATGCATTTTATTGTCAGTATTATCCCACTATCAACACTAGAAAAAGACAGCACAAATAAAGAAAACCACAAATTAATATCTCTCATGAAGTTTGATATAAAAATCCTCAATAAAATATTAGGCAATCAATTTAAGCACAGTATAAATAATATGCCATGTTACTTAAAGTATGCAAGATTGGTTCATCATTTGAAAATCAAACAATGAAATCCACCGTATCAACAGGTTAAAGACAAAAAGTCATATGATCCTATCAAAAGATACAGAAAAAGCATTTAACAAAATTCAATACCCATTCATTATAAAAACTCTCAGCAATCTCAGAATGTAGAGGAATATTCTCAACTTGTTAAAGTGCACCTAATAAAAGTTACAGCTAACATTATGTCTAATGGTGAAAGACTGAAATCATTCACCTAACATTGGAAACAAGGCAATCATATGCACTCTTGCAATTCTAGCTCAACACAGTGCTGGAAGTTCTAGCTAACCATGATAAGGCATGAAAAGGAAATAACAGGCATACAGACTGGAAAAGAATAAATAGATCTGTTTCTATTTAAAGATAACACAATGGTCTACACAGAAAAATCCTAAGCATTCCACAAAATTATCTTCTAAAACTAATATGTGAGTTCAGCAAGGTTTCAGAATACTCTATACAATTTTTTAAATAAAATAAATTGTTCTGGCGATAGTTTACTGAGAATGATGATTTCCAATTTCATCCATGTCCCTACAAAGGACATGAACTCATCATTTTTTATGGCTGCATAGTATTCCATGGTGTATATGTGCCACATTTTCTTAATCCAGTCTATCATTGTTGGACATTTGGGTTGGTTCCAAGTCTTTGCAAAAAACCAAACACCGCATATTCTCACTCATAGGTGGGAATTGAACAATGAGAACACATGGACACAGGAAGGGGAACATCACACTTCGGGGACTGTTGTGGGGTGGGGGGAGGGGGGAGGCATAGCACTGGGAGATATACCTAATGCTAGATGACGAGTTGGTGGGTGCAGCGCACCAGCATGGCACATGTATACATATGTAACTTACCTGCACGTTGCGCACATGTACCATAGAGCCTAAAGTATAATAAGAATAAGAATAAGAATAAGAATAAGAATAAAAAAAAGAAAATAAATAAAAATAAAAATAAAAATAAAAATAAAAAAAGAAGTATGCTGAGTTTACTCTGTCTGGGCTCTAAAGGAACAACAAAGCCTGGATGATAGCACATCTGTTTACAGCATGGTTTACTGGATATTTGAAGCTGACTGTTGAGACTTACTGCTGAGAAAAATAATTTCTTTCAAAATATTACTGCTCATTGACAATGCACCTGGTCATCCAAGAGCTCTGAGGGAAATGTACAAAAAGATTAATGTTGTTTTCATGCCTGCTAACATAACATCCATTCTGTAGCCCATGGACAATCTCACAATAAAACTTTAAGGGATGAGGAGTTACTTCTTTTGAATGAGCAAAGAAAGTGGTTTCTTGAGATGGAATCTACTCCTAGTGAAGATGCTATGAATATTGTTGAAATAACAACAAATTTAGGATGGTACATAAACTTAGTTGATAAAGCAGCAGCAGAGTTTGAGAGGATTAACTCTAATTTTGAAGGAAGTTGTACTATAGGTAAAATGCTATCAAACAGCATTGCATGCTACAGAGAAATGCTTCGTAAAAAGAAGACTCAATTAATGTGGCAAACTTCATTGATGTCTTATTTTAGGAAATTGCCACAGCTGTTCCAGCTTTCAGTAACCACTGCCCTTATCAGTCAACAGCCCATCAACATCAAAGCAAGACCCATCACCAGCAAAAAGATTATGACTCGCTGAAGGATTGGATGATCTTTAGCATTTTTTAGCAATAAAGTATTTTTCTTGTCAAAAAAAAAATAAATAAATAAAAAATAAATTGTGTACATTTATATACTAATAGTAAACACATGAACACTAAAATTTAAAATAGAGTGTTATTTTCAATTGTTCAAACCAAAAAGAGGAATACTTATGTGTTATTTTGATGAAACATTTACAGGATTTGTTTGCTAAAATTTATACAATATTAATTTAAAAAAATCAAATAGTTTTATAAATGGAGAGACAAACCATGTTCATTGATTGGAAGACTCAACATTGGAAAGATGTCCATTCTTCCCAAATTGATATATAATATCGCTCAATATCCTAGTTAAGTTTTTGTAATTACAGATAAGATTATTCTAAAGCATATATAGAAAAGCAAAGGAACTAGAATAGCTAATACAATTTTGAACAAGAAAGAATAAAGTGAGAAGAATCAGTCTAGTCTATGTGATTTTAAGACTTCTTATACAGCTATAATAATCCAGGTTGTGTGTAGTATTGATGAAGGAATAGACACATAGATCAGTGGAACAACATAGAGATCCCAGAGATAGACCCATGCAGATATGCCCTATTGACATTTTTTTTTTACAAAAGTAGAAAAACATTTCAGTGGAGAGAGAAAGTTTTTTCAGCAAATTGTGCTGAAGCAATGGGACAGCCACAGGTACAAAAATGAACCTAGACCTATGTGTCACATATTACGGAAAATGTAACTTGAAAAAGATGATGAACGTTACTGTAAATTTTTATAGCATAAAATTTTTGGAACTAAGTGTAGGAAAAAAGTCATTGGGATCTAGAACTAGGCAAAGAGATCCTCGATAAACTGAATTTCGTGTAAATTAAAGGTTTTGTGAAAGGTCTTAGTAATAAGATGAATAGTTACAGACTTAGAGAAAATATTTATAAACCACATCTCTGACAAATGACAAATTACTAATATTCAGAGTACATAAAGCTCTTTCAACATTCAATAGTGGAAACAAAAAAATCAAATAATTCAATTAGAAAATGGGCAAAATACATGAGAAGATATTTTACTGAAGAGGATATACAGTTGTCAAACAGATACATGAAAGGATATTAAACACTATCAGGCGTTAGGGAAATTAAAAGTAGAACCACAATGAGATCATTATGCACCTCAGAATGGCCAACATAAAACACTAGTGATGATACCAAATGCTGGAGAGGATGCAGAAAAGTTGAGTCATACATTTCTGGTGGAAATGTAAAATGGTACTGCCACTCCGATAGTTTGACAGTTTCTTAAAACACTAAACATACCACTGTCAGACATGCTAACAATTGTAATCCTGAGCATTTATCTTAGAGGAATGAAAACTTATGTCTACACAAAAACCTGTTCAAGAATGTTCATAGCAGTTTTATTCATAATAGCAAAAAATTAGAAACAACTAAAATTTCTACAATAAGTGAGTAGTCAAATAAACATTGGTGCAACCATATCAGGGGCATGGGCTACTAACCAGCAATATGAAAAAACAAATTATTGATACATGACACAACTCACATGAACCTCATGGATTCTATTTTATAACGTCCTTGAATAAACAATATAGAGAAGAAAAAAAATAGTGGCTTCCAGGGATTTGGGATTGAGATACAGTTGTGGAATTATGTGGCAATAAGGTAGTAGCGCAAGATTACTATGTGGTAATGGAAGAGTCATGTATCTTAATTGTGGGGGGGGGGGTAGTTATGCAGAGCTACGTTGTGATTGAATTTCATAGAATCACATACACACACACACACACACACCCCTACACACAAGTGCATGTATAATTTGTGAAATCTGAATAAGCTTTGTGGACAGTGCCAACGACATTTATTTGGTTTCAATATTGTACTATAGTTACGCAAGGTATCAAACTTGGAGGCGTCAAGGTGAAGGGTGCATGGGATCTTCCTGTACTTTGTAACTCTCTGTAAATCTGTGATTATGTCAAAATAAAATATTTTTTAAAAGTAAAGATAACTAAAATAAAAATAACTTCTGCTTGGGCTTCCTGTGCCAGACAGCCCTTCTATGCAGATACCCTTCTCACCAAGTTTCTGCTCTTTTGCCCTTATCATGGCCACTGTGGCTTCCCCTCAATTCACTAGTGTGAATGGCTACCTTACACTGTCCCACCTGGTGTCTTCAGGGCTGTACTACTCAGGGAAGAAAGGGAATTGAAGGAAAGAAGGAAAAGGAAAATAAAGGGAAGGAAAGGAAAAGAAAGAAAAGAAAAAAAAGAAAAATGAAGGAGAAGAAAGGAAAAGAGTCAATATATTTAAAAATGACACTTCAGAAGTAAATTTTTCTTGTTACAAAACCAAGATATAGTTAAAAATAAGATTATCATAGTACAGGCCTTCACAAACTTCATGGGGGCACACAGCAGGTTTCTCAAATAACTATTGGTGTATGTAAGTTGTGAGGTTTTTCAAAAGTAATTTGGTTCTACTAATAAAGTAACAAAATGTTTGCATGCATTTCTATTATGTTATAATAGAATCAAAGCTTATCTTTATAAAAAGCAATAATTTCATTCACTTGCACAGTGATGAGCTGTCCTGCATGGAGGAGTCAGAGTAGTTACCTAGGTCTCAACATGTAGAAATGTCAAGTTCAAGTAACCATCACTCATAGTATACTTTGTAGTAGGTGAGAGGGTTGAAAATCAGCACATTAGAAAGGTAGTTCTAACTTCTCCTAGGCTGAATATCAGAAACTTTTTAAATAAATACAATAAAAATTAAACTTGTAAATTCAGAGTAAATGAATTTTAACCAAGGAGTGGCCAGACTATAGAGTTTTGAACTTTGGTTCAAGCAAAGATAACTTTCCACAAAATTTTATATGAAAGAAAAGCAAGCTCACTTCCAAAGGGAAATGTGACACAATTCTCTGTAAATTTTAAATAATCTACACATATTATGAGTGGTTCAGGCAAACGTTATGCAAGAGGAAGAAAAGCCACATGCTCACTTGTAAGGATGGCCATTACACAGAATGTTGGTTTATGGGGATATTTGGTGGGTTTTCAATGTTAACTATTAATACGGGAGGGGAGCAGGGAAGTGCTGGGTAGAGAAGGACAGGGTCCTTGGTGAAGGTTCTATCCTCGGGCCTATTTTGGCATCCAAATGTTGCATTTCTCCAAGACTACTCTGGCCCACCATGCCCCACATTCTGTGCCCATAAAAACCCAAGAGACACAAGTGGCTGGATATTGAGAGGAGCATAGGAGCAGAAGAGCACACCGACAGGCACCAGCAGACTCTGGAAGGCCATCAACGGCAGGACAACCTAGAATTCGGTCGGGGGCAGTGAGAGGAGAGTCCAGCCACTGGGCAGCCTGACTTCAGGGGAAGACCACCTTCCCATTCCATCCCCTTTCTGGCCTCCCCATCCAGGTCACTGAGAGCTACTTCCACCACTCAATAAAATCTTGCACCCATCCTCCAACCCCACATGTGATCTGATTTTTCTGGTACACTAGGGCAAGAACCTGGGATACAGCAAGCCCTCTATCTTTGTGATAAGGCAGGAGGACTAGTTGAGCTGATTAACACAAGCCGCCTGCCGATGGCAAAACTGAAAGACCACACTATAACACATGCCCACTGGGGCTTCGGGAGCTTTAAACACTCAACCCTAGATGCTGCCGTGGGGTTGGAGCACAAAAACGCTCCCCACAACCTGGCGGACTGCGTGCTCCCTTTAGGGGTCTGAGCAGCGGGGCACCAAAGAAGCGAGCCACACCCCTGCCACACACCCTGGGAGGGAGAAAAGGGAACTTCTCTGCTTTCACTATTTTGTATTTCAAATAAAATAGCATTCCAGATCACGGCATAAAAGCAAGAATTTAATTCAATTGCAATAACTTGGTAAATATACACCATTTTATAGTGTATTAAAATTTATTGAGATAATCTCATACATATTTAAAATTTGGGTCATATTTGGCTTTAAAATTAGATAAATATGCTCAGTTTTAAAAAGATTACCCTAATTTACTTTAAAAGTAAATTTTTTATTGAGGTACAACAGACATAAAGAAATGTTCAAAAACCATATATGTACAACTGGCATTTTTTCTTTAATTTATTAACAGCCTTATTGAGGTGTAACTGACATACAATAAGCTGAACATATTTAAAGTGTGCAATCTGATAAGTTTTCACATATGTAGACTCCCATGAAACCATCACCCAAATCAAGACAATGAACATATTCATCATTCCCAAAGTTTTTATGTGACCTTTGGTAGCCCCACCCTTCCCTACCGCAGAAAACCACTGATATACTTTTTATTGGGAATGATTTGTCTGCATTTCCTAAGATCTTTGATATAAATGTAAGTATGCAGAATGTACTCTTTCATATCTGGCTTTTTTCATTCATCATAATGCCTTGGAAATCCATCCAAGTTGTTTTGTGCATCAATCATTGCTTAGTAATATTCCATGGTATAGATGCACCAGAGTTGATTTAACTATTCACCTACTGAAGGACATTTGTGCTCTTCGCCAATCTGTGATTGCAAATAAAGCTGCTATGAACATTCATGTACAAGTTTTGTGTAAACACATTTTCATTTCTCTGCAATAATTATCTAGATTTGGAATAGATGGATCACACTGTAGATATATTTTTCAATCCTCCAACAATGGCTTTTTCCCAGAGCAAGCCCAGATTTTCAGCCTTTTGCCTGCACCCAGAATTGGCAGGGGAGAAGGAGCTGAACTCAGCTCACCTTTCCAAGATCCTGTCTTCTTCACAATCTCAGCCTTTATTGTCCTCATTGGTTTAGCAGTTCTCCAAATAAGTTTGCATATTATCCCGTTTTTCTAACTGATCTATCTTAAGTTGCATTGAGCTACAAAGAAGCAAAATACTAAATTTCTATTTTAAACTAATACATTTTCTAAATATTTTTAACATGTATGTCAATAAACTTTTGTATATTGATTATATACTTAGCAACTTTGCAAAACTTTTATGAACTCTAATAATTTGTGGTTTTTTTTTTGAGTTTTCGTGTAGGCAATATTTAGCCTTTTGTTTGCTCTTATTTATTTCTAAATATTTTATTGCCTTTTTTTTTTAGCCAACTGGCCAGAATCTCTGAAACAATATTGAAAAATATGGTGAGTCTTGTTCTAAATTTTAAGAAGAATGCTTTTAAGATTTCATGACTGTCATGCTAGCTCTAAGTTTTTGGAAGATATCTTTTATCCGTTTAAGAAAATCCCCTTCTACCAATAAGCTACTAAGATTTTTCCTTTTATCACAAATGATTATTTACTTTATTTAATAACGTTCCCAAATTTTTAAAGATGATTATGAGTTTTTACTTCTTTCTTTTTATATGCAAATTACATTAATAGATGTTGAACTGTCCTTTCATTCCTGGACAAATGCCCCTTCGTTCCTGAACAAAGGCTAATTTGTTCACAAACGTGTTATTTATTAATACATTATTATATTTAATTTGCTAATATATTGTTGAGGATTGTTACCTCTCTATGTTTATAAGTGTCTTTGGCCTGCACATTTTCTTTCTTATACTGTCTTTTTCTGGTTTTGGTGTCGTGGTTATGAAATTTTCATAAAGAGCTTTAAGAAGTATGCCATTTTTTCTCTTTTTTGAAAGTTTTGTTAAGTATGTTCTTTGAATGCTTGTCAGAATTTGTCCGTAACAACTTTTGATCATTCATATTTGCAATTCTTATGTATTTAAGTTTGGTAACTTATTATTTTTTTTCTTGGATTTTCTCTATTTTACCTAAGTTTCAAATTTATTAACAAAAGTTTCTTCAGAATATTGTCTTCTATTTTTATTTAGCTATGTTTTTATTTTATTTCTAATATCGGTTATATGTATCTTCCCATTTTTCTTCTTCTTTAAAGAGCTTGTTTAATGTCATTAGTGTTTTCAGAGAATCAACTTTTGTGTTTATTGATTTTTCACTATTGCAACTTTATTTTCTATTTCATCAATTTCTCTTCCTTGTTTTTTTCTTATCATTTTCTTTCTTCTGCTTTCCCTGGTTTCATTCAGTTGATATTTATTTGTCTTTGAATGTTGATTTTAATGAGAATAAAATTACTCTCTGTCAATCATTTTTCTCAGTACTTTGTATACATCATTCTACAGACATATGGCTTCGTAGCTGATGTTCAGAAATCAGCTGTTAATCTAAGCTTTATTTCATTTAGATAATCTGATTAGATTGATATTGGATCTTCTCATACTAATCTTCATGATTATTAAAGTTTTAATATATCTTTAATAAATTCTGAATTATCTCTCTAGCTCTATTTCTTAACTTAAAATTTCTTTCTGCAGTGTTGTTAAATCTTATCATTATGCCATCTGTTGAGCATTTAATTTCGGTGATCATATATTTTTTATTTCTACATATTCTACTTAGTTTTTTCTCATGTTGTTTTTTTCTTATCTGTTTACTCTTTTTTTATTTTAAGTACTTTATATAAACTTATATTTGGAATGTGAACTGAATTCAATATCTGTAATTATTATAAATTCTCTAGTTTCTTGTTTCTGCTGATTCTTACTTATTATAACTTATTTCCTCATGTGCTTAGTAATTTATTTTTATTGTTATTTCATATTCCTTATAATTTGATCTGGGGACTCATTGAGGCCTTTATTAAAATGTGTTCTTCCAGAAGGGGTGAGTACTTGTTTTTATCATGTTCCTGGGGTCTTGTACTTTTTCAGTCTGAAATTTTGGCTTAGAGTTTTCAGGCTATACAAATAGTGTGAATTCAATCTCCAAAGACATGTGCGAGCAGGCTCATAATTAGGAAATCTGACAAGGTACATGGACATAGCCATTGAAAGTAATGCCCTTTGGGGACCTCAGCCTTATGGGGTTATCTCAATCAGACCTTGTTTCCTGTTTTAGTCCCGGGCCTTGGGGCCTGTTCTCTGTTCATGTAACTTGTTACATCCTAAGCTCTATGCTGCAAAGGATGAGACACACTGAAAGGAAAGACTCGTTTCAGTTTTCTCTTATTTTAAAGAATGTGACCTCTTTTTTGTTTCTAGCTTATAAAGAATTTTGTTTCCTTACCTCTAAGTCATCTATGCAGTATGAAAAAAATTAAAATCTTAAACTAATATTTTTCCTTTATTTAGTAACACAATTAAAATACTGGGAAAATATTTTATTTATTTTCCCACTACTGGGTATTTATTCAAAGGAAAGGAAATCAATATATGAAAGGGCTACCTCTACCTCCATGTTTGTTGTAGCATTATCCACAACAGCAAAGTCATGGAATCAACTTCAGTGTTTATCAGTGGATGAATGGATAAAGAAAATGTGATGTATATACACAATGGAATACTAGTTGTCCATAAAATAATGAAATCTTGTCTTTTGCAGCAATACGGATGGAACTGGAGGTAACTATGTTCAATGAAATAAGCCAGTCACAGAAAGACAAGTATCACATGTTCTCACTCATATGTGGGAGCTATAAAATTTGATCTCATGGAGGTAGAGAGTAGAATTATAGCGACCAGACGCTGAGAAGGGTGTTTGGGTGGGGAAAGGGGATGAAGAGAGGTTGGTTAATAGGTACAAACATATAGTTAGATCAAAGGAGTAAACAAGCAATGGGGAAAGGATTCCCTATTTAATAAATGGTGCTGGGAAAACTGGCTAGCCATATGTAGAAAGCCGAAAATGGATCCCTTCCTTACACCTTACACAAAAATTAACTCAAGATGGATTAAAGACTTCAATGTTAGACCTAAAACCATCAAAACCCTAGAAGAAAACCTAGGCAATACCATTCAGGACATAGGCATGGGCAAGGACTTCATGTCTAAAACACCAAAAGTAATGGCAACAAAAGCCAAAATTGACAAATCAGATCTAATTAAACTAAAGAGCTTCTGCACAGCAAAAGAAACTACCATCAGAGTGAACAGGCGACCTACAGAATGGGAGAAAATTTTTGCAACCTACTCATCTGACAAAGGGCTGATATCCAGAATCTACAATGAACTCCAACAAATTTACAAGAAAAAAACAAACAACCCCATCAAAAAGTGGGCAAAGGACATGAACAGACACTTCTCAAAAGAAGACATTTATGCAGCCAAAAAACACATGAAAAAATGCTCACTATCATTGGCCATCAGAGAAATGCAAATCAAAACCACAATGAGATACCATCTCACACCAGTTAGAATGGCGATCATTAAAAAGTCAGGAAACAACAGGTGCTGGAAAGGATGTGGAGAAATAGGAACACTTTTACACTGTTGGTGGGACTGTAAACTAGTTCAACCCTTGTGGAAGTCAGTGTGGTGATTCCTCAGGGATCTAGAACTAGAAATACCATTTGACCCAGCCATCCCATTACTAGGTATATACCCAAAGGACTATAAATCACACTGCTATAAAGACACATGCACACGTATGTTTATTGCAGCACTATTCACAATAGCGAAGACTTGGAACCAACCCAAATGTCCAACAATGATAGACTGGATCAAGAAAATGTGGTGGGGAGGAGCCAAGATGGCCGAATAGGAACAGCTCCGGTCTACAGCTCCCAGCGCGAGCCACGCAGAAGACGGGTGATTTCTGCATTTCCATCTGAGGTACCGTGTTCATCTCACTAGGGAGTGCCAGACAGTGGGCGCAGGTCAGTGGGTGAGCGCACCGTGCACCAGCCGAAGCAGGGGCGAGGCATTGCCTCACTCGGGAAGCGCAAGGGGTCAGGGAGTTCCCCTTCCAGGGGTGACAGACGGCACCTGGAAAATCGGGCCACACCCACCCGAATACTGTGCTTTTCCAACGGGCTTAGGAAACGGTGCCCCAGGAGAGTATAGCCCGCACCTGGCTCAGAGGGTCCTACGCCCACGGAGTCTCGCTGATTGCTAGCACAGCAGTCTGAGATCAAACAGCAAGTCGGCAGCGAGGCTGGGGGAGGGGCGCCCGCCATTGCCCAGGCTCGCTTAGGTAAACAAAGCAGCCTGGAAGCTTGAACTGGGTGGAGCCCACCACAGCTCAAGGAGGTCTGCCTGCCTCTGTAGGCTCCACCTCTGGGGGCAGGGCACAGACAAACAAAAAGACAGCAGTAACCTCTGAAGACTTAAATGTCTCTGTCTGACAGCTGTGAGGAGAGCAGTGGTTCTCCCAGCACGCAGCTGGAGATCTGAGAACGGGCTGACTGCCTCCTCAAGTGGGTCCCTGACCCCTGACCCCCGAGCAGCCTAACTGGGAGGCACCCCCCAGCAGGGGCAGACTGACACCTCACACGGCCGGCCAGGTACTCCAACAGACCTGCAGCTGAGGGTTCTGTCTGTTAGAAGGAAAACTAACAGAAAGGACATCCACACCAAAAACCCATCTGTACATCACCATCATCAAAGACCAAAAGTAGATAAAACCACAAAGATGGGGAAAAAACAGAGCAGAAAAACTGGAAACTCTAAAAACCAGAGTACCTCTCCTCCTCCACAGGAACGCAGTTCCTCACCAGCAACGGAACAAAGCTGGACGGAGAATGACTTTGACGAGCTGAGAGAAGAAGGCTTCAGACGATCAAATTACTCCGAGATACGGGAGGATATTCAAACCAAAGGCAAAGAAGTTGAAAACTTTGAAAAAAATTTAGAAGAATGTATAACTAGAATAACCAATACAGAGAAGTGCTTAAAGGAGCTGATGGAGCTGAAAACCAAGGCTCGAGAACTACGTGAAGAATGCAGAAGCCTCAGGAGCCGATGCAATCAAATGGAAGAAAGGGTATCAGCCCTGGAAGATGAAATGAATGAAATGAAGCGAGAAGGGAAGTTTAGAGAAAAAAGATTAAAAAGAAATGAGCAAAGCCTCCAAGAAATGTGGGACTATGTGAAAAGACCAAATCTACGTCTGATTGGTGTACCTGAAAGTGATGGGGAGAATGGAAACAAGTTGGAAAACACTCTGCAGGATATTATCCAGGAGAACTTCCCCAATCTAGCAAGGCAGGCCAACATTCAGATTCAGAAAATACAGAGAACGCCACAAAGATACTCCTCGAGAAGAGCAACTCCAAGACACATAATTGTCAGATTCACCAAAGTTGAAATGAAGGAAAAAATGTTAAGGACAGCCAGAGAGAAAGGTCAGGTTACCATCAAAGGGAAGCCCATCAGACTAACAGCTGATCTCTCGGCAGAAACCCTACAAGCCAGAAGAGAGTGGGGGCCAATATTCAACATTCTTAAAGAAAAGAATTTTCAACCCAGAATTTCATATCCTGCCAAACTAAGCTTCATAAGTGAAGGAGAAATAAAATACTTTACAGACAAGCAAATGCTGAAAGATTTTGTCACCACCAGGCCTGCCCTAAAAGAGCTCTTGAAGGAAGCGCTAAACATGGAAAGGCACAACCGGTACCAGCCACTGCAAAATCGTACCGAAATGTAAAGACCATTGAGACTAGGAAGAGACTGCATCAACTAACGAGCAAAATATCCAGCTAACATCATAATGACAGGATCAAATTCACACATAACAATATTAACTTTAAATATAAATGGACTAAATGCTCCAATTAAAAGACACAGACTGGCAAATTGGATAAAGACTCAAGACCCATCAGTGTGCTGTATTCAGGAAACCCATCTCACATGCAGAGACACACATAGGCTCAAAATAAAAGGATGGAGGAAGATCTACCAAGCAAATGGAAAACAAAAAAAGTCAGGGGTTGCAATCCTAGTCTCTGATAAAACAGACTTTAAACCAACAAAGATCAAAAGAGACAAAGAAGGCCATTACATAATGGTAAAGGGATTAATTCAACAAGAAGAGCTAACTATCCTAAATATATATGCACCCAATACAGGAGGACCCAGATTCATAAAGCAAGTCCTGAGTGACCTACAAAGAGACTTAGACTCCCACACATTAATAATGGGAGACTTTAACACCCCACTGTCAACATTAGACAGATCAACGAGACAGAAAGTCAACAAGGATACCCAGGAATTGAACTCAGCTCTGCACCAAGCGGACCTAATAGACATCTACAGAACTCTCCACCCCAAATCAACAGAATATACATTTTTTTCAGCACCACACCACACCTATTCCAAAATTGACCATATACTTGGAAGTAAAGCTCTCCTCAATAAATGTAAAAGAACAGAAATTGTAACAAACTGTCTCTCAGATCACAGTGCAATCAAGCTAGAACTCAGGATTAAGAATCTCACTCAAAACCGCTCAACTACGTGGAAACTGAACAACCTGCTCCTGAATGACTACTGGGTACATAACGAAATGAAGGCAGAAATAAAGATGTTCTTTGAAACCAACGAGAACCAAGACACAACATACCAGAATCTCTGGGATGCATTCAAAGCAGTGTGTAGAGGGAAATTTATAGCACTAAATGCCCACAAGAGAAAGCAGGAAAGATCCAAAATTGACACCCTAACATCACAATTAAAAGAACTAGAAAAGCAAGAGCAAACACATTCAAAAGCTAGCAGAAGGCAAGAAATAACTAAAATCAGAGCAGAACTGAAGGAAATAGAGACGCAAAAAACCGTTCAAAAAATAAATGAATCCAGGAGCTGGTTTTTTGAAAGGATCAACAAAATTGATAGACCGCTAGCAAGATTAATAAAGAAAAAAAGAGAGAAGAATCAAATAGATGCAATAAAAAATGATAAATGGGATATCACCACCGATCCCACAGAAATACAAACTACCATCAGAGAATATTACAAACACCTCTATGCAAATAAACTAGAAAATCTAGAAGAAATGGATAAATTCCTCAACACATACACCCTCCCAAGACTAAACCAGGAAGAAGTTGAATCTCTGAATAGACCAATAACAGGAGCTGAAATTGTGGCAATAATCAATAGCTTACCAACCAAAAAAAGTCCAGGACCAGATGGGTTCACAGCCGAATTCTACCAGAGGTACAAGGAGGAGCTGGTACCATTCCTTCTGAAACTCTTCCAATCAATAGAAAAAGAGGGAATCCTCCCTAACTCATTTTATGAGGCCAGCATCATCCTGATACCAAAGCCTGGCAGAGACACAACAAAAAAAGAGAATTTTAGACCAATATCCTTGATGAACATTGATGCAAAAATCCTCAATAAAATACTGGCAAACTGAATCCAGCAGCACATCAAAAAGCTTATCCACCATGATCAAGTGGGCTTCATCCCTGGGATGCAAGGCTGGTTCAATATACGCAAATCAATAAATGTAATCCAGCATATAAACAGAACCAAAGACAAAAACCACATGATTATCTCAATAGATGCAGAAAAGGCCTTTGACAAAATTCAACAACCCTTCATGCTAAAAGCTCTCAATAAATTAGGAATTGATGGGACGTATCTCAAAATAATAAGAGCTATCTATGACAAACCCACAGCCAATATCATACTGAATGGGCAAAAACTGGAAGCATTCCCTTTGAAAACTGGCACAAGACAGGGATGCCCTCTCTCGCCACTTCTATTCAACATAGTGTTGGAAGTTCTGGCCAGGGCAATTAGGCAGGAGAAGGAAATCAAGGGTATTCAATTAGGAAAAGAGGAAGTCAAATTGTCCCTGTTTGCAGATGACATGATAGTATATCTAGAAAACCCCATTGTCTCAGCCCAAAATCTCCTTAAGCTGATAAGCAACTTCAGCAAAGTCTCAGGATACAAAATCAATGTGCAAAAATCACAAGCATTCTTATACATCAATAACAGACAAACAGAGAGCCAAATCATGAGTGAACTCCCATTCACAATTGCTTCAAAGAGAATAAAATACCTAGGAATCCAACTTACAAGGGATGTGAAAGACCTCTTCAAGGAGAACTACAAACCACTGCTCAAGGAAATAAAAGAGGATACAAACAAATGGAAGAACATTCCATGCTCATGGGTAGGAAGAATCAATATCATGAAAATGGCCATCCTTCCCAAGGTAATTTACAGATTCAATGCCATCCCCATCAAGCTACCAATGACTTTCTTCACAGAATTGGAAAAAACTACTTTAAAGTTCATATGGAACCAAAAAAGAGCCCGCATTGCCAAGTCAATCCTAAGCCAAAAGAACAAAGCTGGAGGCATCACGCTACCTGACTTCAAACTATACTACAAGGCTACAGTAACCAAAACAGCATGGTACTGGTACCAAAACAGAGATATAGATCAATGGAACAGAACAGAGCCGTCAGAAATAATGCCACATATCTACAACCATCTGATCTTTGACAAACCTGAGAAAAACAAGAAATGGGGAAAGGATTCCCTATTTAATAAATGGTGCTGGGAAAACTGGCTAGCTGTATGTAGAAAGCTGAAACTGGATCCCTTCCTTACACCTTATACAAAAATCAATTCAAGATGGATTAAAGACTTAAATGTTAGACCTAAAACCATAAAAACCCTAGAAGAAAACCTAGGCAATACCATTCAGGACATAGGCATGGGCAAGGACTTCATGTCGAAAACACCAAAAGCAATGGCAACAAAAGCCAAAATTGACAAATGGGATCTAATTAAACTAAAGAGCTTCTGCACAGCAAAGGAAACTACCATCAGAGTGAACAGGCAACCTACAAAATGGGAGAAAATTTTCGCAACTTACTCATCTGACAAAGGGCTAATATCCAGAATCTACAATGAACTCCAACAAATTTACAAGAAAAAAACAAACAACCCCATCAAAAAGTGGGCGAAGGACATGAACAGACACTTCTCAAAAGAAGACATTTATGCAGCCAAAAAACACATGAAAAAATGCTCACCATCACTGGCCATCAGAGAAATGCAAATCCAAACCACAATGAGATACCATCTCACACCAGTTAGAATGGCAATCATTAAAAAGTCAGGAAACAACAGGTGCTGGAGAGGATGTGGAGAAATAGGAACACTTTTACACTGTTGGTGGGACTGTAAACTAGTTCAACCATTGTGGAAGTCAGTGTGGCGATTCCTCAGGGATCTAGAACTAGAAATTCCATTTGACCCAGCCATCCCATTACTGGGTATATACCCAAAGGACTATAAATCATGCTGCTATAAAGACACATGTACACGTATGTTTATTGCAGCATTATTCACAATAGCAAAGACTTGGAACCAACCCAAATGTCCAACAATGATAGACTGGATTAAGAAAATGTGGCACATATACACCATGGAATACTATGCAGCCATAAAAAATGATGAGTTCATGTCCTTTGTAGGGACATGGATGAAATTGGAAATCATCATTCTCAGTAAACTATCGCAAGAAGAAAAAACCAAACACCGCATATTCTCACTCATAGGTGGGAATTGAACAATGAGAACACATGGACACAGGAAGGGGAACATCACACTTCGGGGACTGTTGTGTGTTGGGGGGAGGGGGGAGGGATAGCATTGGGAGATATACCTAATGCTAGATGACGATTTGGTGGGTGCAGCGCACCAGCGTGGCACATGTATACATATGTAACTTACCTGCACATTGGGCACATGTACCATAAAACCTAAAGTATTATAATAATAATAATAATGAAAGAAAAAAAAAAAAAAAGAAAATGTGGCACATATACACCATGGAATACTATGCAGCCATAAAAAATGATGAGTTCATGTCCTTTGTAGGGACATGGATGAAGTTGGAAACCATCATTCTCAGTAAACTATCGCAAGAACAAAAAACCAAACACCACATATTCTCACTCATAGGTGGGAATTGAACAATGAGAACACATGGACACAGGAAGGGGAACATCACACTCTGGGGACTGTTGTGGGGTGGGGGGAAGGGGGAGGTATAGCTTTAGGAGATATACCTAATGCTAAATGACGAGTTAATGGGTGCTGCACACCAGCATGACACATGTATACATATGTAACTAACCTGCACATTGTGCACATGTACCCTAAACTTAAAGTATAATAATAATAAAAGAAAAAAAAGGAGTAAGTTTCAATGTTCAATTACAATTGAGTGACTATAGTTAACCACAATGTATTGTATATTTCAAAATAGCTGGAAGAGAGGATTTGAAATGTTCCCAACACATAGAAATGATAAATAGTTGAAGTGATGGATATCCTAAATACCCTGACTTGATTATTACACATTCTATGCATGTAACAAAATACCATATGTACCCCATATAAATGTACAGATATTATACAACAAGTTGTTTTTTGAAATGAGGGACAAAATTATGTGACTAAGTAATAGTCACAGTATTGCATGTAGAGTCCTGTGTACCCTTCACTAAGCTTCTTCAAATGGTGACATTTTATATAATAGTTATATAACATTAAAATCAGCAAACTGACAGGGGTACATATGTCATTGAGTATAGTCGGCTCTCGGTATCCATGGGTTCTACATCCTCAAAATGTACCAACCACAGGTCAAAAATAGTTTTTTAAATGACACAACAAAAATAATACAGATAAAAAATAATCCAAAAATATACAGTGTAACAACTGTTCACTTAGCATTTGCATTGTTTTAGGCATTATAAGGAATCTAGTGATGATGTAAAGCAGGAGGATTTGCATAAGTTATATACAAATACTATGCCACTTTATATAAGGGACTTGAGCATCCATGGATTTTGCCATCCATGGATACTCAGGGGTGACTGTATGTCCTAGAATTGCATTTTATAAATTAAAGTTACCAACTTTAGGCAAATAATTTAACGCAGTTACTTGCAAAAAATACAATTCATGAAGAAAATAAGGATTTCATTAAAAGATCTTTTTTTAGAAAATTTAAAATGTGAATATAATAAAGGTGCTGTCACTGTTTTAAATTTTTTGTATTTTATATTTTTATTGTTTTATCTTCTATGCATTCTCTTATATTGTTCTCCAGGGTCCACTGTTTCCTGCCATCTTTTCTGCTCTTTCCTTGAGTATTTTCATTCATGCCTTTAAAAAAACCTTACACTGATGACTCCAAAATCTATACCTCTAGCCCAGCTTCATCCTGAGTTTCTGCCCTTAGTCTCTATTTTAGATATTTCCGATGTACTTTCAATCAACATGTCACCAATGTATCGTCACTTATACTTTCCCTCCATATCCTCCTATATTAGTTTATTTTCACACTACTATAAGGAACTAGCTGAGACTGGGTAATTTATAAAGGAAAGAGATTTAATTGACTCACAGTTCTGCATGGCTGGGGAGGCCTCAGGAAACTCACAATCATGGCAGAAGGCAAAAGGGAAGCAAGGCACATCTTACATGGTGCAAGGAGAGAGAAAGAAGAGAGGAAGCACCACACACTTATCAAAACAACCAGATCTCGTGAGAGCTCTGTCACAAGAATAGCAAAGGGGATGTCTGCCCCACGACTCAATCACCTCCCACCAGGCCACTCCCCCAACACCTGTGAATTATAATTCGAGATGAGATTTGAGTAGGGACACAGAGCCAAACCTGTATCACCTCCTTAACTTCCTTTTAAAATGACTAATTTTACAACCTCCCTAGTAGTTGCCCTAACTAGGAATTTGGGCTTAGTCTTTTACTCTTTCACTCATTTCAATCCCCGCTGATCTCAGAATCATTTCTATTCTATCTACGACATGTCTCTCAACCTCTGTTTCATTTCCATTGTCACAGTTTTGTTTCATTCCCTATAATTTTACTTGTTCTATTAAAAAATTCATAAAGGATTCCTGGAATTCTATCTCCTCAATAATGTTACCGAGACAATTCTTTACACTGGCAAAAGAGTTATCTTCCTAAAACAATTATGATCTCATCATCCTTCTGCTTAATGATTTCCAATGGCACTGACTCTTCAAACTCTTCAGTTTGGCATACATGGCCCTTCACAATTTCAACCCAGTCAATCTCTTTATAGTGCCGTTTTCTACCTCAAAAGCCTCTCCCTTTTCCTCAGCTGTGCAAACTAAATTCAAGCTGACTGGACTTCCTTGCATATGTCATTTCCCTTGACATCTTTAAGTCTTTGCACTTGTATTGAGTGTTTTCTTTCCCGTCTTGTCTTCGAAAAATTCCGTCTACCTCAAGACCCAGCTCATTATCATCTCCTTTATAAAGCCTTCCCAGACTTTTTTACAGTTATTTTCTCCCTTTTTTAGTTTTCCCACAACATTTTCTCCATGCGTGTCTTTTTGGTAGTTATCACATAGCATCTGTTTGATTGTAGTTGTCTCTTCCAATATATTATATCATTTCTGAGGCAGAGACCTTACTCAGCTTTGTTTTTCCAGCATTTCAGAGAAAGAAGTGTTTATTAAATGAATACATTTTAATCAAAATCCAAGAGCTCAAGGGATAATGCTTACTCTTTTATTCATACTTAATAACATGCTCATCCATGTGTATTTTATTTTGTATTGCCAATATCTACATAATTCAATGAAATTCGCTTCCTTTTCTGGGTTATTCACCTCCAAACATAGTCACATGACATGTTCAGTTTAATGAAAAAACCACAATTTTATTAAAAAAAAAAAAAAACTAGCAAGACCTGCTTTTGTCTACTTTTTCCTCTTGAAATTACATTTCATTAATGGAACGCTCATGAAATTACATTTTAACTTTGGTTTTAATTAGTCGATATTATAGTTATCAATTTAGCTTTGAGGGTATGTTGGTGTTATTGATATAATAATTAAATATAAAATGATTCGTCTATTAAAAATATACTAATTGACTTCTGCCAAACATAACTAATTACAGCTGATTGGTCAAAATAGTATAAGCAGTAACTTTAATTACTTAACACTGGGTTACACATTTTATTACTTCACGTAAGCATTTTTCTTTTTTCCTGAAAAAAATTAACTACCGCATCGTTCATGTTGATTTAATTTAGAAAAAGAAAAATACGGAAACAGGTTTTATGTGTTGCTTGTTCAAATAATAGAATTAAGAGATAATGTCAAGAAAGGAGAATGCAGCTGTGGATAAGAGTTTATTGTTGCAAAATATTACAAAGTGCTATTGAACAGGTTAACCATTTGGGGGGCAATTGCATGCTACTTGAAAATTGTGTTTAAATTGCTTTAATTACCAGCTCACCTAGGAAATAGAACACTGACTTTTCTTTAATGAAAGCTTTTTAAAAAACTAGTATGAATTATAGATCTCTCTTCTTTTTACTGCTTGTCGCTGAGATTATATATATATATATATATACACACACACACATATATATACACATGATCCATGGTAAACATTTTTTGAGCTGTTTCTTTTACATAAATGGACATTTATATAACAGATTTCAATGCTGCTTTCTGCTTTGTCCATGATAGTTATCAAATATAGCTTCTGTTAAACTTTGGACTAATTTACCATAATCATAAAATTAAATTGATTGAGACATAAAATCATACTCTGTAAACACAGAAATAAGCACTAACTTTTCTGATTCTAGTAGTTGCTTAAATAATGTTCTTTTGCATACTGCTTGCTAAGTAACATAGCAGAATGACCCATGTCTTACCCGAAAAAGAGGCCAATAAATGACATTTTACTGAAGGAGAAATTATCAACAAGGATTGATTAGGTACCAATTTTGTCAGCAAAGCACTGCCCTGAGCTCTGAGATAAAATCAGTGAGTAATAATTTTACCTGTCATGATATATAAAGACTATAATCAGAAGAAAGGTACTTAACATTTACACTAAAAACCTGAAATTATTATTCAGCACTGGTTAATGTAAACTTGCTTTATATATGGCTAAATTTAAAGACTAAACCCAATGTTGGTACAAAGGTATTTTTTGGTATTAACTCTATGGAGCACTCTTACTTTTTTTTGCTCTTAATTTTTGGCATCGACGACTTATCTGCTTTTGGCTAAAATCCAAGTATTGATTTTAACCTACAAAAGCACTTTTTTGCTATAGGAGCTGGTTATCTTAGAGATCGTCATTTTCCTATATATCAAGGGGTGCTTCTTCAGGCAGTGCTAATATTTAATTTTAAGTTGTTAGTGTTAGTTGGACTAGGAGTCGACATGCCTACTTTTAGAATATAATGTGCTGCTTTTCCTGCAGAAAACAATGTAAAGTCTATATACTTAATGAGGCCTTGATTTAAAGAGTTTGCAAATGAAGCTCTCTTGTTTTATACTCACTAATAAAGTGTATGATTATTTGAAAAATCTACAAAAGCCCATAGAATGCACGGAAATAGAACATGATTTAAAAAAAAACAAAAAAAGTATTCTACCTTTTGATTAACATAATTTTGCAAATTCCTTCTCTATTGTTACCTCATTTTAAAAAGAGTAGAGCAACAAAAACTACATTTAACATATTATCATAAAACAAAACACGAGCTTTTCAACAATTCCAATAATTTCTTAAGGTCATTCTTTTAAATTGATGTAAACTTGTTATGTTTTTACAGCTTAAATGACTTTTCCATCATCTTTTTAACTGAGCATTTAGTTTTCCTCCAGGCAAATCAATGAAAAATCATCTACTGAAAGATAAAATTTTGTTTATACACATTCACAAGAGACTAGTTTGAAACACACTTCTGTTAGTAGGCTATAAAATCAGATGGCTATCATAAGGGTTATGCTCTTTGTTCCTCCAAAAATGTATCCTGCTTATATTTGAATGTAAACAAATTTTTTAAACCAATAATTTAGGAATAATTTTTAAAGAGATTTCAATAAAATAATCTCATTTTAAAATGTGAAACTTACTTTAAAAATAAAGTTTTAATTATAAGTTTAGAAGTAATGCAGTATTAAGGTTGACAAATCTTTGAAGCACCAAGAAAAAACTGTTAACCTAACTTTGGACTTAAATGGAAAACAAAACAATTCAATTTATTTTTATACTAGCACTATCAAAAATAGCATATTACAAATCAAATTCAGAGTGCAACTCAGTAATAAAAAGAATGCTGAAAAGGAAAGTTCAAAAATGAACATAAACAGAAGTCATTCAACTGAATGAATAGCGACCAGAGTATAGCCAAATAAAGCGGGTCACTGTCCTCTTTTTCAAAAATGTAATGTCTTTTCTTCACTCGTTGTTTATCTCAGACCTATACAGCTTCATTTTGCAAAATCTCACCTCAATAATCACAGTGTAATGATAATAATAATAGCTATTTTTAAATGTGTGCATACTATATTTTAGATAATAGCTTAACCATTTTAAAGTATTTACTTATTTAATCTTTATAACAATCTTATGAGACAGACACTGTTGTCCTAATTTTACAGATATAGAAACTGAGACTTTGAAAGATTAAGTTGCTGCCTAACTGGCAGAGTTGGGATTTGAACCTAAGTCGGGATTTGAACCTATGTCAGAATTTGAACATAGGCAGAATCTCTCCAGAGACAATAGACTTAACCATTAAGTATTGTGCCTTTTAAGCATTTTTAGTGTACATGCCCATTGTTTTATGGTGACTACATCAAGCAATGAATAAGTATATGAAAAGACAGTTGTTTTCAAGGAGCTCACATTTTGGAGGTGATGTGTAGTATGAACACTAAAAATTTCTGGATTTTTTTGTTATAAAACATTTAATTGCTGTGTTCAGAAAGGATGTAGATGAAATAAAGATAGAGAGAGAAAGTCAGTTTGATGATTATTGGTGTAGACGTTAACTTAAACACTTTTTGAGACTTTTTGAGTATCTGTGATGCCAAGTGCTAATTAATACAAGCTTGTATTTTGAAAGAGGATATTAATCTAATGGGAGAGTCATATATGCCAATGAATAATTGCTGTGGCATGTAATAAATATTATAAATGTAAAAGGTATCATAAGAACAAAAGACAGAGGGATTGAATTAGAGTATTGTATAATAAGGAAGATAAAGGGAAAATGGAGGCAGATGTTATGGAATGGTTCCTATATTTGTCCCTTTCTAATTTTATTAGTCTGTTCTGATGCTGCTAATAAAGACACACCCAAGACTGGGTAATTTACAAAGGAAAGAGGTTTAATTGACTCACTGTTCCACATGGCTGGGGAGGCCTCACAATTATGGTGGAAGGCGAAGGGGAAACAAGACATGTTTTACATGGTGGCAGGCAAGAGAGCATGTGCAGGGGAACTCCCCTTTATAAAACCATCAGATCTTGTGAGACTTATTCACTATCATGAGAAAAGCACAGGAAAAACATGCCCCCATGATTCAATGACCTCCCACCAGGTCCCTCCCACTACACATGTGAATATGGGAGCCAAAATTCAAGATGAGATTTTGGTGAGGACAATGCCAAACCATATTATTCTGCCCCTGGCCTCTCCAAAATCTCATGTCCTTACATTTCAAAATGAATCATGCCTCCCCAACAGTCCGCCAAATTCTTAACTCATTTCAGCATTAACTCAAAAGTCCACAGTCCAAAGTCTCATCTGAGACAAGGCAAGTGTCTTCCACCTCTAAGTCTGTGAAATCAAAACCGAATTGGTTACTTCCTAGATACAATAGGGGTACAGACATTGGGCATATAAACCCATTTGAAATGGCAGAAATTGGCCAAAACAAAGGGGTTACAGGCCCCATGTAAGTCTGATGTCCAACAGGGCAATCATTCAACCATAAAGTTCCAAAATGATCTCCTTTGACTCCATGACTCACATCCAGCTCATGCTGATGGAAGACGTGGACTCCCACTGCCTTGGGCAGTTCCATCCTTGTGGCTTTGCAGGGCACAGCCCCTGTCCCACCTACTTTCATGGGCTGGTGTTGAGTGTCTGCCACTTTTTCAAGTGCATGGGGCAAGCTGTCAGTGGATCTACCATTTGGGGGTCTGGAGTACAATGGCCCTTTTCTCACAGCTCCACTAGGCAGTGCTCCATTGGGGACTCCATGTGTGGGCTTCTACCCCACATTTCCCCTCTGCATTTCCCTAGTAGAGGTTATTCATGAGGGCTCTGCCTGGCAGCAAGCTTCTGCCTGGACATCCAGGCATTTGATTACATCCTCTGAAATCTAAGCAGAGGTTCCCAAGCTTCAATTCTTGACTTCTGTGCACCTGCAGGCTCAACACCACATGTAAGCCACAAAGGCTTTAGGCTTGCACCCTCTGAAGCCACAGCCTGAGCTGTACCTTGGCCCCTTTTAGCCATGGGTAGGGCAGCTGGGACACAGGACATCTAGTCCCTAGGCTGCACACAGCAGAGGGGCCCTGGGGCCAGCCCAGGAAACCACTTTTTCCTCCTAGGTCTCTTGGACTTTGATGGGAGGGGCTGCCATGAAGGTCTCTGACATTCCCTGGAGATATTTTCCCTATTGTCTACTTGATTAACATTTGGCTTCCTGTTACTTATGCAAATTTCTGCAGTCAGTTTGAACTTCTCCCCAGAAAATGGGTTTTCCTTTTCTGTTGCATCATTAGAGGCTGCAAATTTTCCAAACTTTTATGCTCTGCTTCTTCTTGAATGCTTTGCCACTTAGAAATATCTTACCCCACGTACTCTAAATCATCTCTTTCAAGTTCAGAGTTCTACAGATCTCTAGGACAGGGGCAACATGCTTCCAGTCCCTTTGCATAGCAAGAATGACCTTTTCTCCAGTTCCCAATAAGATCCTAATCTCCATTTGAGATTACCTCAGCCTGCACCTTATTGTCTATATCACTATTAGCATTTTAGTCAAAGCCATTCAATAAGTCTCTAGGAATTTCCAAACTTTCCCCTATCTTTCTATCTTCTGAACCCTCCAAACTGTTCCAAACTCTGTCTGTTAACAGTTTCAAAGTCACTTCCACATTTTTGGATATCTTTACAGCAGTGCCCTACTACCCAGTACCAATTTACTATAATTATCTGTCCTCATGCTGCTAATAAAGACATACCCAAGACTGGGTAATTTATAAAGAAAATAGGTTTAATTCACTCACAGTTCCACATGGCTGAGGAAGCCTCACAATCATGGCAAAAGGTGAAAGGGAAGCAAGACACCTCTTACATGGAGGCAGACAAGGAAGTGTGTGTGCAGGGGAACTCCCCTTTATAAAACCATCAGATCTCATGAAACTTATTCACTATCGTGACAACAACATGGAAAAACCCGCCCCTATGATTCAATTATCTCCCACCAGCTTCCTCCCACAACATGTGGGAATTATGGGAGCTACAATTCAAGATGAGACTTGGGTGGGGACACAGCTAAACCATATCACTAACGATCCTGGTGAAATTTCAGGACTCTGTAAAGTTATACCTTCCAAACAAACCTACCTTATCATACACTTATCTCTTCATTTTTTTTAATTGTTGCAAAATATTTTACTTATATTTTTACACTGTCTGTAGCAGTCATGTCATTGAATGCTGCTTTGTACTATGCCTCGTACAGACTAGTTCTCAAAACATAAAGCTCAGTTAAAATGTCATTTCTTTGTAGAGGACTGCCTCCATTAGTATTCTAGCTCAAGTAGTCAAGAGCCCATAAGTCATTATTTTATTACCTATTTTGTTTTCCTCTTTGTGCTTATCACTATCTGAAACTGCCTTATTAATGTGTTTATTATCTATTGTTTCCCACCAGAATATTAGGGCTGTGGCTATATCTAATATATATATACACATATATATACATATATACACACATATATACATATGTACACATATATACACATATATACACATATATATACACATATATGCATATATACACATATATACACATATATACACATATATACACATATACACACATATATACATATATACACATATATACACATATACATATATAACATATATACATATATACACATATATACATATATAACATATATACGTATATACACATATATACATATATACACATATATACGTATATATACACATATATACATATATACACATATATACGTATATATACACATATATACGTATATATACACATATATACGTATATATATACATATATACATATATACGTGTATATATACATATATACGTATATATATACATATATATGTATATATACATATATACATATATACGTATATATACATATATACATATATACGTATATACACACACACATATATACATATATATATTCAGCACTAGAACATGTCTGACATACAATATGTGTTTAAGACAAGAAGCATAATTACAGCCAGGTGCGGTGGCTCACGCCTGTAATCCCAGTACTTTGGGAGGCTGAGGCAGACGGATCACGAGGTCAGGAGATCGAGACCATCATGACTAACACAGTGAAACCCCCATCTCTACTAAAAATAGAAAAAAAAAATTAGCCAGGCATGGTGGCGGGTGCCTCTAGTCCCAGCTACTCAGGAGGCTGAGGCAGGAGAATGGTGTGAACCTGGGAGGCAGAGCTTGCAGTGAACCGAGATCGCGCCACTGCACTCCAGCTTGGGTAACAGAGCGAGACTCCATCTCTAAATAAATAAATAAGTAAAGAAGCATAATTACAATGAGATATGAAGTGCTCAGTATTGCATTTCACTTTGATTAAATTGTAGGCAAACCCAAATTAATACTTTGTCATTTACCTTTAGTTGCATTTATTTCTTCTTATTCTTTGATTCTTTTTAAAAACCATAATACATTTTCAACTTAATTGTAATATAATTAGAATACAAAATAAATCATCCATTTAATTATATATTTCAATGTACTTTGACAAATGTATACACCTGTGTAAACACCAAACCTATCATATCCCTTTGCAATCAATTGTCCCCACCTCCATATAAGCATCAACTAATAAGATTTCCATCACCATAGGTTATTTTCGCTCCTTCTATAACTTCATTTGTAGTATGTAATTTTTTGTTTCCTACTTCTTTGCTCAGTTTAAGGTTTTTTAAGACTTTCATGTTATTGAAGATATTGGTGCTTTGTTGGTTTAGTGCTGAGTGGTATCACATTGTACAAATATACCACAATTGACTGCTTCCAGTTTTGAGCTATTATCAAGAAAGCTGCCATGAACATTCATATAAAAGTCTTTTGTGGACATAGGTTTTCATTTCTTTAAGTGTGTAAGAGTAGCTTTGTTGAATCATACAGTAAGAATCTATAATATTTTCCAAAATGGCTGGACCATTTTGCATCCCACCAACAATGTATGAGGCTTTCATTTGTTACAAATCTTCACCAACCAGTAGTTTCATCAGACTTTTTAATTTTACTTTTTCTAGTGTGTGTGTAATAGTGTCTCACTGTGGTTTTGATTTAATTTTTCTAACAAGTACTGTTGTTTACCATATTTTTGTGTGCTTATTCGTCATTCGTAACTACATTTTAATATGTAAAGTATCTGTTCAAATCATTACCTTTTAAAATACTGGGCTGTTTGTCTTTGTAGGAGGCAAAATAATGTTCCCCACAAGATGTCTACATCCTAATCCCCAAAGCCTTTATATACCTTAAGTAGAAAAAGGCGCTTTTCAGATGTAATTAAGTTAAAGATCTTCAGATGGATAGACTATTCTGGAGGACCCAATCTAATCACAAGTTTGACCACAGGAGCAAAGGAGAGAGAGAGAGAGAGAGAGCTGAGGGAGAGAGACAGACAGAGAGAGAGAGATGTTTAAAATGCTTGGCTGTTGGCCTTGAAGGTGCAGAAAGTGGCCATATGATAAGAAATTTAGGTGGCCTCTACAAAAACTGAAAGAAGGCAAAAATCAGATTCTCTGATAGAGCCTCCAGGAATGCAGTCCTGCTGACACCTTGACATTAGGACTTATCTCCAGAATGTTAACATAAATAAATTTATGTTTTTATGCCACAGAGTTTATGGTAAATTTTTTTTTCTTTTGAGACGGAGTCTCACTCTGTTGCCCAGTCGGGAGCACAGTGGAGTGATCTCAGCTCACTACAAGCTCTGCCTCCCGGGTTCACACCATTCTCCTGCCTCAGCCTCCTGAGTAGCTGGGACTACAGGCACCCGCCACCACGCCCAGTTAATTTTTTTGTATTTTTAGTAGAGATGGGGTTTCACCGTGTTAGCCAGGATGGTCTCGATCTCCTGACCTCGTGATCCACCCACCTCGGCCTCCCAAAGTGCTGGGATTACAGGCCTGAGCCACTGCGCCTGGCCAGTTTATGGTAATTTTTTACAATAAGAAGAAAATCCGTCTTATTATTGAGTTGTAAAAACTCTTTATATATTCTGGACACAAGCCTTGTGTTGAATATATGTAATGCAAATTTTCTAGTCTGTGAATTGCCTTTTCCTAGTGTCTGGCTTGCCTCTTTATTTTCTTCATATAACTTTTTGAGGAATGAAAGTTATAAAATTGTGATGAAGTCCATTTTCTTTTTTGATTATTGCTTCTGTCCCTTGTCTAACCAATCTTTGTCAATCCCAAAGTTATAAAGATATTCTATTGTTTTCTTCCAGATATTTTTAAGTGCAGGTTTTTTTGAACTTTAAGTTCCCTTGTACATGTGCAGGTTTGTTATATAGGTAAACCCATGTCATCAGGGTATTATTGTACAGATTATTTCATCACCCTGGTTTTATGTTTGGCTATATGATCCATTTTGAGTTAATGTTCCCATATGATGTGAGGTAGTAACCAAAAAGCCATAGACAATATATAAAGAAGTGAATATGGCTCACATCCAATAAAACTTTATTTATGAACACTAAACTTTGAATTTCATACAAATTTCACATGTCATGAAATATTCTCTTTTTTCAGCAATTAAAAGTGTAGATAAAAAAACATTCTTAGCTCATGGGCTATACAAAAATAGATGGCAGACTGGATTTGTCACATGGGCCATATTTTGGCAACTCCTACTTTTTGCATTACATCTAAATAAGTTATAAAACCCACAATACAATCTTTTAAAATCTTTGCTTTAAATAGTCATACATATTTTAAGAAAATTAGAAGTAAAATATAATTTTTTTCATATTTACCTACGTACTTTCAATCTCTGGTGATTGTCACTTCTGCCTAACATTCTGAATTTCCAACTAGTATCATTAGCCTTCATCCATAAAAAAAAAAATTCTTTGGCATTTCCTATAGCACAGTTCTGATAAAAATACATTATTTTTATATTCACTTGTCTGAGTATATCTTTAGTTTGCTTTAATTTTTGAAGTACCTTTTAGTTTTGTATGAAATTCTGGATTGAACTTTTTTTGCTAGATATTTCTTCAGAGATATTGATATAATGCCTTTGGGCTCTATTGTTTCTGATGACAGATCAATAATAATTTAAATCAATTTTTATGACTATGTAATATGCTATTTTTTAGAGTTTCAGAGTTTGGTCTTTATCTTTGGTTTTTACCACCATGACTATGACGTGCATAGATGTGATTATATTAGTACTTTTTCTGCTTGGTGGTCATTGAGACTCTTTTATCTATAAATTTATGTCTTTCACTACATTTGGAAAATTTGTATTTTCAAATATTTTTTCTGCTCTAATTTCTCTTTTTTCCACACTCTAGGTCTTCAACTGCATGTATGTTAAATCATTTGCTAATGTCCCATATTCCCCAAGGACCTTATTATTTTTTAAAATTGTTTCCCTTTTCTTTGTATTGAATAATTTATATTTATCTCTCTTCAGATTCACTAATCTTTTCTTCAGTCATCTGCTTGTGGGTCCATCAGTGACTTTAAAATTTGCAATATTTTGATATTTTAGCTCTAGAATTTCTATTTGGTTATTTTAAAAAATTTCTCTGCTGACACTTTTATCTTTCCAATTATTATAGGCCTATTTTACTTTGTGACCTGAGGCATATTTGTCATAGCTGCTTTAAAATTCTTCTATGATAATTGCAACATATTGATAATCTCAGTGTTGGTCTTTATTATTTATCTTCATACAATTTGGGAATCTTCCTCTGGCTCTCCTTCATATGAGACCCATCTTCTTACTTTCCATTTGCCACGCTAATCTCAAACTCTGTATTCTATTTCTTCAAGCCAGTAAGGCACTTTTATTTGAATTTTAACCACCAAATGTAGCACAGATAAAAGATGTAAAAAAAGGGAAACTCACCCAGTGCAATTATGATCTTCCAAGCTTCAACCCTCTTTGTTAACAATAATTCAAGAATCTGCATTTTCCAAAACAAATTTTGTTCTACTAGCAAATACAGTAACAAAAGATAATTTACATTTCCATGAACTAAAATTTATTCTTTAATTATATTACACAAATGTCAGTTTTAAATAATTTTTTTACCTACGTAAAATTGTAGAGTAGATGTAGGAAAGCTCTAATGTTAATGAAAGAACAGCTTTAGTGAACTTGATTTCCAGCGTGTTAGTCTATCAGAGACAAGGAGAATCTGGATTGCCCAAAGCCAAGATTAGTAAATCCCTCTAAAAGCAAAGACCAGGTTATGTCCTGAGAGTTTCTTTGCCTTGGCTTAAGAGTTGAAAAATGAAGATGCTGCTTCTGTGAGTGGTTTTCCATTTAGGAAAGTATCTGAAATGCATTATTTCCAAGCTATTTTCACTCTACATTTTATAAAGTTTTAAGGCAGTTGCTAATATTTGGAGAAAATTCACACGTAATGCCTATATCTAAATATAAACTTTTTACTAGACTTTAATACATATAAAGAAAGATAATGCAGTGTAATATTGAAAAAGTCTGATAATTAGCTAAACAATCATTTGAGGCTTAGAGCTTAGATGGAGGAGTATACAAGTACATTTTTCCTTCAGCATCACTCAGCTTGCATGGGTAAACAATAGCATCATCCCTAGTCTACTTATGTCAACCCATTGTGCCTCATGGAGTATAACAGATCTTAAGATTTTTGGAGCCATCCATGATTTTCGTCCTGTTCTTTTTTATGTAAGAAGCCTCTCTTCATTGGATTTTCCTCTCAGTCACTCCTTAAGGATATCCTTTGTCTCTTGACTCCTCAATTAGGTCTTTAAACTTGGTTATGCTTTTATTCTATTCCCCACTTCCACCCATAGACCTGAAGATAACTTTGCATAATAAATTCTGTTATATTTGGGAATGTGTCTGAGTAAGGATTTTGAGTGGTGGATAAAGAGATGATGCTTTCTGATGTGGCTTGGCTGTGTCCCCACCCAAATCTCATCTTGAATTGTAACTCCTGCAATCCCCACGTGTCATGGGAGGAACCTGGTAGGAGGTGATTGAATTATGGGGGTGGGTCTTTCCTGCGCTGTTCTCATTATAGCGAATGAGTCTCACAAGATCTGATGGTTTTAAAAACGGGAGTTTCTCTGCACAAGCTCTTTTTGCCTGCCGCCAACCAAGTAAGATGTGACTTGCTCCCCCTTGCCTTCTGCCATGATTGTGAGGCTTCCGAAGCCACATGGAACTGTGAGTTCTCCATTAAACCTCTTTCCTTTGTAAATTGCCCAGTCTTTGCTATGTCTTTATCAGCAGCATGAAAACAGATTAATACAGTAAATTCGTAAAAGTAGAGTTGGGCACTACCATAGATACCTGAAAATGTGGAAGTGACTTTGGAACTGGGTAACAGGCAGGGGTTGGAACAGTTTGGAGAGCTCAGAAGAAGGCAGGAAAATGTGAGGAAGTTTGGAACTCCCTAAAGACTTGTTGAATGGCTTTCACCAAAATGTTGATAATGATATGGACAATGAAATTCAGCCTGAAGTGGTCTTAGATAGAGATAAAGAACTTCTTGGGAACTGGAGATGACTCTTGTTATGTTTTAGCATGTTAAAAGCATCCAGTTTTATAAAGGAAGAAGAGCATAAGAGTTCAAAAAATGTGCAGCCTGGCAATGTGATAGAAAAGAAAAACCCATTTTCTGAGAAGAAATTTAAGGCAGCTGCAGAGATTTGCATAAATAAAGAGGAGCCGAATGTTAATTCTCAAGACAATGGTGCCCTGTGTTCCAGCCGCTCCAGCCATGACTAAAAGGTGCCAAGGTACAGCTCAGGCTGTGGCTTCAGAGGGTGCAAGCCCCACGTCTCAGCAGCTTCCACATGGTGTTGAGCCTGCAGGTGCAAAGAAGTCAAGAATTGAGGTTTGGGAACCTCCACCTAGATTTCAGAGGTTGTATGGAAATGACTGGATGTTCAGGCAGGAGTTTGTTGTAGGGGCGGGGCCTTCATGAAGAACCTCTGCTAGGGCAGTGCAGAAAGGAAATGTTGGGTCAGAGCCCCCACACAGAGTCCCTACTTGAGCACCACTTAGTGGAGCTGTGAGAAGAGGGCTGCCGACCTCCAGACCCCGGAATGGTGGATCCACCGACAGCCCGCACCGTGCACTCGGAAAAGCCTCAGACACTTAACACCAGTCCATGAAAGCAGCCAGGATGGAGGCTATAACCTGCAAAGCCACAGGGATGGAGCTGCCCAAGACCATGGGAAACCACCTCTTGCATCAGCATGAACTGAATATGAGACATGGAGTTAAAGGAAATCATTTTGGGGGTTTAAGATTTGACTGCCCCGCTGGATTTTGGGCTTGCATGATGCCTTTAGCCCCTTCATTTTGGCCAATTTCTCCCATTTGGAATGGCTGTATTTACCCAATACTTGTACCCCCATTGTATTTAGGAAGTAACTAACTTGCTTTTGATTTTACAGGCTCATAAGCGGAAGGGACTCGCCTTGTCTCATATGAGACTCTGAACTGTGGACTTTTGAGTTAATGCTGAAATGAATTAAGACTTTGGGGGACTGTTGGGAAGGCATGATTGGTTTTGAAATGTGAGCTTTGAGATTTGGGAGGGGCCAGGGGCTAAATTATGTGGTTTAGCTGTGTCCCCACCCAAATGTCATCTTGAATTGTAGCACGAGATCTGATTATTTTATAAAGAAGAGTTTTCCTGCACAAGTTATCTTCTCTTGTCTGCCACCATGTAAAATGTGACTTTCACCTACCACCATGATTGTGAGGCCTCCCCAGCCATGCATAACTGTGAGTCCATTGCACCCCTTTCTTTTGTACATTGCCCAGTCTCAGGTATGTCTTTATCAGCAGCATGAGAACAGACTAATACACACAGTTTACTTAGTTTATGTTGGGCAGTTTACTTCCTTGAGGAATTCGTTTTCCTGTTATAGCAAAATATCTACCTGAGTCCCCAACCCCAACTAGGACAGAGTGACTTCTCACTGTCCACTAAAATTTCCAGTACACTTAGCCCTTACAGTAGTTTTTGAGAACAAAACTCTATTTCTATCTCTAGTGCTAAAATGTTCATTATATGCCAACACAAAATAAATATATTCAAGTTTTCACTATCCTGGATATGATTCAACAACAAATTAATCAAGTATTTAATCATTTTTCTTTCAATAGTCACTTATTGAGTACCTACCATGTATCAGACACTGTATTAACCAATGGAGATTCTAGAGTAAGCAAATAAATAAGGCCTTTCCCAAATGGCCCCATCCAGAAGAAATCCAGTAGATAGAAATGAATTTACACTCAATAAGATCAGATAGGACTAACAGTACTAGCTATTTGAAAACACAATGATAGGGTAATAAGTGTTTGGATATCTACTTTCTGTACCAAAGATTCTTAAGCTTCTGAATGCATAAGAATTACAAGAGAAATTGTTTGAAATGCAAATAAAATTTTTTGAAATGCATATTTTTTGGACTCACTTTCAGAAATTTTTATTCTTTGTTTGGGGTGGGCCAATAATATTTATATTTACAAGCACTCAAAGTGATTCTGATGCAGTTGCCTACAGTTTAGGAAAATAAACTACCCCCATAGACTCTGTCAAGCAAAAGGCTATTTAATTCTCAGTGTCTTTCACCAGGATTTTTTTTTTTTTTTTTTTTGAGATAGGGTGTTGCTCTGTCACTCAGGCTAAAGTGCAGTGGTGACAACATGGCTCACTGCAGCCTTGACCTCCTGGGCTAAAGCGATTCTCCTACCTCAGCATCCTGAGACACACGTAGCTGAGACTACAGACATGCATCACCAAGCCCGGCTAGTTTTTATATTTTTTGTAGAGACTAGATTTCACCATGTTGCCTAAGCTGGTCTCAAAGTCCTGGGCTCATGCCATCTGCCTGCCTTGACCTCCCAAAGTGCTGGGACTATAGGTGTGAGCCACCACGCCCGGCTTACAATTTTGAACTTTAGTTTTCTGCTAGGAGTGGAAAATGGGTATAGAGAGCTACAAAGAGCTTCACTCTTAATTTTATGACAAAGCAATGCCCGAAAAACAGCAAGCTCGCAACTTTTCTTTAATCCATCAAGTGCTAAAGTTGCAGGGCAACAAACTGACTTGAAGTCAAAATAGAGATGAGAACTGCAGAGACAGATAGAGCAATGATTCACTGGAGCAAGATGCAGTCCCAAATCCCTAAGAGTTTATCTAAGGTGACTGGCAAAGTATAGGTGAAGACTTCCCAAGTGAAAACCCCTGGTGACTCAAATCTAGAAGTGCACACCCTCTTGTAGGCTTCTTCTCCACTTTTCCACTGGAGATTTGCTGAAAAGATTAGGAGAGTCCTGAGAAAGTTTCCCTCGTGGTCCGGAAATGAGGAAGGGCCGCAGCCACTGAAGGAGAGGCAAAAAACTTCCTGGGGACCTTTCTCTCCATCAGTCCTAAGGAACAAAAGCCCTAGTCTGCATGGAGTAGGGGTGGGGAAGGGCAAGAAATGCTATTGCCTTAGGGCAGTAGTGAAAACTCAGTGCATCTAGAGGAATGAAACAAGAAAAAAATAACTTTCTACCACTAGGGTAGGGTGCAAAATGCACACTGAATTTAGAATTATAGTCTTCTGAGAGGCAGTAACATGGAGAAAGCCACACTGTTCAAATCTAGGAAAGGGCTACTAGCACAAGACTGAAGTTTAATCAGAACAGAGAACATCTCCCAGCCCCCACTGTGAGGCTAAGAAGGGTGGAGTAACTTGTAATTTGCAAGAGAGATTCTTTCTGAGGGGCAGCACAAAGGAAAGACCAAAGGTTCTAAGGGGATTGCTTACAGGACCCCCCATGGATGTGAAAATTCAGATGCTCAAGTCCCTTATATAAAATGACCTAGTATTTGCATATAGCCTAAACACACCCTTCTATATAATTTAAATTATCTCTAGATTTCTTATAATACCTAATACAATGTAAATTCTATGTAAATAGTTGTTATACTGTATTTTTCAAATTTATATTTTTTTCAAATATTTTTTATCTGCACTTGATTGAATCCACAGATGTGGAACCTGTGGATAGAGAGGGCTCACTGTATATTGATAAAATCCCTCTGAAAAATCAGCTCCCATCCTAAACACAAGTTATCACTAAATGCATTTAAAGCCTGTGGTATACTGAGAGTAACCATAGCAACAACAAACTTCAGTCCCAGCCCAATACCTAATTAGATTAACTGGAACCCCTGAATTAGAAATGAAAGGCATGCACATTTCCAGGCATAAATATTACTTACTTCAGTTTCTACTGTCCTCTACAAGATGTTTGGCTTAAAGAAAAATACTAAGCTTAAGAAATGGCAAGAAAAGCAATACACTCCCAAGAGACATGAAAGCATCACAACCAGACATAGACATGACACATGTATTGTAACTGACAAAAAATTTAAAATAGCTATGATTGATGTATTGAAAGCAAAAATTTGGAAAACTAGTAAGACCAGATAGGTCATTTCAGCAGGAGATGGAAACTAAGAATCAAAAGGAAATGCTAGAAATAAAAAACACTGTTACAGAAATGAGGAATGTCTTCAATGGACTTATCTGTAGACTTGACAATGGCCTAGAAATGAAACACTGAGCTTGAAGATGGTCTATAGAAAAAAAAAAGAGCGAAAACAGAGCAAATTCTGACATGAGGAGATGATTCTGGATTATCTGGATAGGCTCTATATGCAATCACAAGATCTTTATAAGTAAAAAAGGAAGATGGGAGGGTCAGAGTCACATAGAGATTTGAAGATGCTACACTACTGGTTTTGAAAATGGAGGGAGGGGCCATGAGCCAAGGAATGTCGATGGTCTCTAAAAGCTGGAAAAAGCAAGGAAAAGGATTCTGTCCTAGAGATTCCAGGAGTCCTGTTGGCATCCTGATTTTAGCTCAATATAAACGCAGTACTCTCTGCTATACTAACACTATCTGCTTGGAAAGAGCATCTCAGAATTAACTGCAATTTGGTGTTCACTCACATCCTAAAATAAATCCTGTCCATATTTCAACCACTGTTCAAAGACCCATTTAAGGCTCACATCCTCCAAAAAGCCTTCTGCAGTCTTTTTCAGTATTTTACTGTGTCGTTAGTATGGTAGGCAGAATAATGCTCTCATCCTAAAGCCCAGAAAATGTGAATATTTTAGGTTACATGGCAAAGGGGAATTAACATTGTAGACAGAATCATGGTTGATAATCAGCTGACATTAGAATAGGGAGTTTAGCCTGGATTATTTGAGTGGGTCCAAAGTAATCACAAGAGTCCTAAAAGTGGAAGATGAGGTCAGTGGAAGATGTGACTATGGAAGAAATGCATAGAGAGATGGCTTGGAAGATGGAGGATAGCGTCCATGAGCCAAAGAGTGTGGACAACCTCCGGAACCTAGAAAAGGCAAAAAAAAAAAAAAAAAAAAAAAAAAGTCCTCTAGAGCCAGAAAGGGAAGCAGCCAACACCTTTATTTTAGCCCAGTGAGACCTGTGTTGGAGTGCTAACCTACAGAACTATAAGATAATAATTTTTGTTGTTTTAAGCCACTAAATTTGTGGTGATTTGTTATGGCAGCAATAGCAAACTAATGCATCTTCTGTAATCTTTTTCTAACCTATTGGTTTCTCTTTTATCAGTTATAACTCCTAAAATAGGAATAATTAAGCAGTCTTTAAAGTAATGAATGCAATGATAAAGTATTTTTTTCAGTATGCCTAAAAAAGTAGTCTTCACCCTCACCCTAAATTTAGAGCCTGTTTTATATGTCTCCTACTTAATGTATCTATAGTTTTATTTTTTTAAATAATTCAAAATAATGGTCAATATTATATTCAATAATTCGGAGTTTTCACCATTAAAATTAACTTCTTCCTTTTTTATGGATGCATTTACCAAAAACTTGGAAATAATCTTCACTTCTTCACCTGTTTAGTCATCATCTGATTTCGCAAACATTTGTTTGTTTAATCCCATATTTTGAAGTGAATTAAAATTAACAAGGTTATGTTTAACCATATCAATTATTATGATTTAGCAAATATTTATGCCACAATCAGCAGCAGTAGTACAAATATCATGAAGATTAATCAGGAACTGATATGTCAGTTTTGTTGTGCTTCCATTCAGGGGCAACAGCCTCATTGGCTGCTGTCTTTTCCTGGCAGTAAAATAGCTGGACTTTGACCTTTACAGTTGAAAAAAGAAGAAATTGCCCTCCCTGTGTGATACTAGAAAAATTGGAATTAGAATAAATTTCCCTGTGAGGTTATATATACGTAACAATTTTGCAGGCAGAGACAAGTGACCCAATACTCAACTAATTAGGCATGTAAAAGGCCAGGCCTGCTGGATCTAAAGAAGTGAATGAAAGAGTAGAGGGTCCTAAGGAGTGCTGGAACCATTTTAAGTCTGTGTTATCAACAGGAACAATGAAAAATTGCTAGTAAGAAATATATGTCCTCCTGTCTTGAATGCAATTATAATCTCATAATATATTACAGTAATGTTGTTAGCCTCCATACTGTATTCGAACAACCAAAGAAAAGACATAAAGGTCTTTTCTTATGGTGTCTTTTTCTTATGCTGTCTTTTCAGACATTCACATCAGCATTATCTCATTTAATCTTCTTTAGTCTCATTTAATCTTAATCACTATGTTTGGTAGGCAATATTTATTCCCATTTTTACAGATGAAGAAACAGAAATCCAGAGCATTAAGACAACCTTCCCAAGGACTGTTTGATTCCAGTACTCATATATTTTTTGCATTATGCCATGTTTCATCTCAAAAGATAAAAGTACTTATTGGTTTGTTTTCTTCTCTAGGTGTAATATAAGCCATAGAAAAAGTGATGCACAGATGTGATGCCAGTGTGCTAAAACCCTTTCTGCTAGCCCTGAGACTTTCTGACATATCCAGTATTATGTTGTGATGGTAAGTAGTATACTCAGAGAGTGCAATTAGTTGATTTAGGTATCAACCCTGGAAGAAGATTAACATTTTATTAATTAAGATCAGTATGGGGCTTTTTACACTACTGGAAGGTCAAGGAAGAGCAAAGCTGCTACAATATCCCTCTAAGAAGAGTCATCAAGTGTGGCCTAGTGGCCCAATCTCTGAAGAAGATGAACAAGCAGGATCATTGGGATGTGCAGTAGTGTTATGTACCAGGCTGGCTGATGTACCCAAGACAAGATACAGGGAAAATAGTACCAGAAGTACAGATGGAATTATAATGACCTGCTAAAATTCCTAGCTGTAGCATTCTTCTAATCCTTGTAGCTCAGTTAACTGATCTCCATCATAGTTGAGCCTTATATTCTGACTTATCAGAAAGCCTATGAAGAGCCTTGCGATTTGTCTTTGTAAGGAAACTCTTTACCCTTTCTAACAAAATTAATCCCAAACCCAAGATTCTACAATGTTGAAGATTTCTTTACGACATCATTTCTCCAACTCCATTCATATCAAACATGCTGGGTTGCTTATATTCACAGATATTTCTTTCCACTTCCTGCCTGGCCTCTCTGCATTTTAACTCTGCTTGAACCATGAATAAATATATTTTATTAGTACTTTTCTTCTATTAACTAATTTTGAATGATAGTTCCACTATGACTCTACTTTTTCCATTTTGGTCCCGTACACTAATTCAGAAAGACTCCTGGCTATATCCTAATTTTTACAGTTCCCAGCATTATATTAAACTCTGCAGATCCACCTGGATTTCTGGTTCCAGTAGGCTCTCAGTCCCATTTGTGATAGAAAGAGTAATAATTTAGCTCACAGAATTTTGCTTATAGCGTCTGTCTGTATGACATTTAGAATGAGGTGTTTAGCTTTCACTAAATCTAATCCATTCTTCTTCTGGGAGGGTGATGTTTTGAAATTTCTCCCAACAAGAGCAAATGGAAATAAATATTCACAGATTCTTTACTTTTTAATCACATTTTTATCTAGCATTTTCAGTTCTTTCACTTTAAATTAGACTGTTGATTAGCGACAACCCTTCAAAATTACCTGGCCTGACAAACACATGACCAAAAGATGAAAATTATTTTATGTACATAAATTTCTTATAAGAGTTTTCTTTACTGACTTCTTGTCTCCAACTACCCAATTAGTAATGTTTCTTTGCTTCTGGTGAAAACGTGTTCAAGTCCTCAAAACTACCTTTATCATTTGATATTATTGTTTTCTTTGGTATTGACAGAAGAAAAAAAAACAGCTTCAAGGTATGCTCTCGGCCACTATCATTATTGCTAATTAGTTTGTTCCCCTTAGACTGATATTACTTCTAGCACTTTCTGCTGATTAAAAAGAGGTTAGAATATTCACTGCATAATAATATCAAATTTGAGTATGAAGCATATCCGTTTTCCCATGTTTAGATATTCTGTAACCTTCATGTATTAGTAATACATATTACAAAACAAGTATTTGAAATTTAAATTATGGAATTGATTATGATCCAAGCAATGTGAATGCATTCTTAGAAATAATAAAAAGTTGTATATATTAGAATATCATAAATAATTGAAAGAATGGAGATAAGGAGCAGAATAGCAAAGATGATTCTCTCTCTCTATAAAGTCCTCATTAGACTCTGCCAAGCTCTGTTCATTTCTACTTACACTATTCCTTAGGAAAGACACTTATGCTTAACTTAGTATCTATCTATTGTCCTCAAATAGTTCAAAAGTATATATAATAATGATAGCTTAAGGGAATTGAGGTTATTCTGATTTGAAAAAAAAAAAAAAATGTCTTGGTGGTGACCTAATTACATTTTGCAGAATTATGTCAGGATTTGAAAGTTTTGACTAAGAGAGCACTTATCTTTGTTAGTTTTCAAGAGCTAGGAGATTCTTAAATGTCTTCAAATCATTGGCCTTGGATACTAGCATCTGGTTAATGGAAACTTCCCAACTTGTAGTCCACTTGAATCTCTTGTAGACATTGGAAACTAAATCTGTGGGAAAAATGGACTTACAGAATTTGAATATCAAATATTCAAAGAATTTGTCTTGCTTTTTGATTCTCTGTGCATATCATGGTGGCATACATTACCATGCTGAAGACAATTCATTGGTACTTATTCTTAAAGATCTTGAAAGTCACAGATTTCAGAGCATTGTATAGGCATCCTTATTCCCCATTCAGAGGCATTTCAGTCACTGGCTATAAGCATTTCAGTGTGGCAGTTTTAAGAGTATGTATACTGGTGTCAGACTATCTGCATTCCAGGCTTAATTTTACCCATTACTACCTGTGTGACCTGGGCCAAGTTACTTTCCTGAAAATGAGGTTAATAAAAATATTTACCTCAAGAGTTGTGATGATTCAGTGCGAATCATCCATGAAAAGGAACTAACACATTGTCTGGCAGAGATTGAATGTTGTTTTGTTTTGTTACCTATTATTATTAGGAGGACAGTGAAGGGGCAGGTATGGAGGTACTCCTCTGAATTTTAAAGTGGCTAAAAATGTCCGTGGAGAAGAGCTAAAAACTGACTAGAAAATCATATGCCTGTAAGATCTACCTTGTTGCATACTAGTTAGAGTGCAGGATGTATCTCTAACATCATTACTCAAAGGAAGGAAATTTTGTAACTGAATAAAATACATTCCAAGTCTACCAAGTATGGTCAAGGAATATTGTGTGTGTGTGTGTGTGTGTGTGTGTGTATATACACATATATATAGAGTGTGTGTGTGCGTGTGTATATATATACACACGCACACACACACAATAATATATATAGTTTGGCTGTGTCCCCACCCAAATCTCATCTTTATTTGCAACTCTCACAATTCCCAGGTGTCATGGGAGAAACCCAGTGGGAGGTGATTGAATTATGGGGGTGGATCTTTCCTGTGCTATTCTCGTGATAGTGAATGAGTCTCACAAGACTTGATGGTTTTAAAAATGGGAGTTTCCTTGCTCAAGCTCTCTCTTTGCACCACCCATGTAAGATATGACTTGCTCTTCCTTGCCTTCTGCCATGATAGTGAGGCCTCCCCAGCTATGTGGAACTGTAAGTCCATTAAACCTTTTTCTTCCCAGTCTTGGGTACGTCTTTATCAGCAGCATGAAAATGGACTAATACTTATACATAATCTTAAGAGAAGCATACTCACGTACTTCGCATAAACCAGAATTATTGATTTGACTGTAAAGTCTTATTGAAGAAATATCCATCAGTATTATTTCATCTAGTTTCATATTCTACTTCCTCCCTCTCTTATTCACAGATTGAACAGAATAAAGAGTTGCTAAACCAGAATCCTAAATGTAATGATTATGAGTATACCCAGGGGGGCTTTGGGAGAGAGCCAAAGATAAAAAAAATCCCTTTTTTGGACCCTTATTCAGATGAAAAATGAACAGTAGATGAGCTATTGAAAGAACTGATTGTTTGTTCAAAATGGGAAAAGAGAAAGAAGAAAGAAAGAGAAAGAAAGAAAGAGAAGGAAGGAGAGAAAGAGAAGGAAAGAGAGAAAGAGAGACAGGGAGGGAGGAGGGAAGGAAAGAAGGAAGGAAGGAGGGAGGGAGGGAAGGAAGGAAGGAAAGAAAGACAAAGAAGGAAAGAAAGAAAGAGAAAAAAGAAAGAAGAAAGGAAGGAAGGAAAGAAAAAAGAAAAGAAAAGGAAAATTTCTGGTCCTCACATACAGATGAGAGGAAAAAAATGAAATGCTCATCAGAAGCTTCCTGGGAGATTTTTTCTTTCTGCCCACTCATAAAAGGAAGAAAGCAATAAAGAAAACAGCTGTGTGACTAATAAAGTAAATGGGAATATTCAGCTTGGATCACTGTTTTCAAAACGTAGCTGTGGCTATCCCTGTGAGTATCATATAATGTTCTGATTTTCAGGTGTACAATGGTGAGGAGAACACATTTATTTAGCATTATGAAGTGAAATGCTAGAATAATGGTCATGAACATTAGAAATGCAAAAGACCAATTGCTATCTCCATCAATCCTGGAGAATCTGTGAAGGACTGCCCCCTTCTATATATTCCCTAGTGCTTTGTCCAGGCCAATTTTAAATAGTTTCAGCAATAAATTTCTGCCATTTCTTCTGGGAAACTATTTCACTACCTAATTAAATCTCTGAGATGACAACTTTTCCTGACATTCAAACTAATTTTTTCTATGTTCAGTTGCAACCTGCAATTTCTATTTCTACAGCACATGCTTGTATCAGCCCAAGTAACTTCCCTGCTTCCTCAGTGCTTACAATTTTTAATACTTCCCCAAAATTTTGGTAGCCAGTTGCAGAATTTCTTTGTCAAAAATGATCTTTTCAAGATCAATGACTATACATATTTTATTATAGACAAAAAATGCAAGTTGTTTCTAAAAGCAAACAGATGAGTTAGTGAGCAGAAAAACATGATGTTAACCAGACCTAAAGCCATTAAGGAAATTGAATCTCGGAACAAAAACAAATTGTAGACATTTTTCGCTCCTTCAGGCCTGGAAGGTCACTAATAAAGCACTCCACTTTTCACAAGGCAAACAATCTCCTTTTCCCCTTTTCTGTTATTACTCAGTATACATACATGTACTGTTGTCTTTTTAACAACTGGGAGAGGCAGGAGGAGCAACCTAGACATAAATCAGTGATGTAGGGTTGCCCAGCTTCCTCTATGTCTCACCTACATGAGCTCCTTCCACCTTCCAAGATTCTACAAGAACCTAGCAAACACAACCTACAGAATTTTTTTAGGTTTTAAAAAATTCCATTATTAGGCAGAAAATGTGCCTTTACTTTGTCAATGCTAGAATAGAGAGATGGAAATTTAGCATTTCAAACATTGTTTATAAATGTGGAAAAGATGTATTGATGTTGTTGTTTAGTTTTGATTTATTTTCAAAATAAACCAGTTGCGATATGATTCATGCACAAGTTAGATTTTAGGGATGAGTCATAGATTATGCAGTCCTTAAGTGGAATATTTTGGGTAATTTTTAAGCAAATAGGATAATTTCAGAGAAAATATATGCAAACTTTAGAGTGTTTGGCAGAAAGTGGGCAGATAGATTTCATACCATTATGGAAAATTGCCTGGTAGGCAAGACTCATATTAAAGTTAGACTATATAAAACTTCAAAGTGGTAATATTTGTTAAACTCTCAAAGCATAACAGAGTAGTCATGAAAGTGATTCTAAATATTAATCTGGCTAAACAAACACCCCACCAATATTTGGCTGATGTTTCTAAGACTTGCCAGTGTTATAGTTTTGTTATTCCCTTGTTAGAAAGCTTAAGTTGTTTGAAAAGGGACAACATAATAGTTATTATCGATAACATTTCAGAAAACTATTTAAATCCAAATAACAGTTACCTTAAGCAATGTTGATTTTTATTTATTGTCTTGCAAATATATGGCACATAAAACAGTTAATTGCATATTCTACATAGAAAATCACAGTTCTTACCCTCTAAAACTTTAACATTCCACTGCAGATATAGCAGTTCGAAACTAAAATGGTAAATAAGAAAAATGTTAGTTCATCTAAGCTATATATGTATATATAAAGACCCCAACTCAACATTGTATGATTTTCACTGGATATTTCCAATTTTCAACAATACAAAAAAATGAGAAAATTTAAAATTCAAGAAAAAAAATCAAGTAGAGAAATGGGGAAATAATGATAAGGTAGGGTGATGAAAGTGGAAAAAAGAATACTGAATATACAAAGAGTAAAAAAATACAAACATTTTAGCTGACACATAAGAGCACAGAAGATAGTGATAGCAATAGTATCCAGATTATTATAGAGCTACAAGGTAGTGAGGGAAAACAGATCAGAAAATACTTTTACTGACAAGAGAAGCTCGAAATAGGTTAGAAGTTAAATCTCAAAGGTTTTTAATCACTCGGATATTGTCTGCCATATCAGTGATATAAAAGCACATTTTACAAACTGAAGAGAGGCTTTCTCTCTTTTTTTCTTTTTGAGACAGAGTTTCACTCTTTTTGCCCAGGCTGCAGTGCAATGGTGCGATCTTGGCTCGATGCAACCTCCGCCTCCTGGGTTCAAGCGATTCTCCTGCCTCAGCCTCCCAAGTAGCTGGGATTACAGGCGCCTACCACCATGCCCGGCTAATTTTTTTTTGTATTTTTAGTAGAGATGGGGTTTCACCATGTTGGCCAGGGTGGTCTTGATCTCTCGACCTCGTGATCCACCCGCCTCAGCCTCCCAAAGTGCTGGGATTACAGGCGTGAGCCACCGCGCCCGGCCGAGGCTTTCTCTCTTAAATTATGTGAGATAGAAACTCTTCCAAGATATTTGGAGGGAGAAGGAAGCAGTCGTGTTTAAAATGTTGAAATTTTCTTCATCTAATATGAAGAGATATATGAGCATAAAAGAAGCAGTGCAGCATCCTGTGATTTTAGGGAAGGTGACTTTGAGGAGATACTGGGCTGTCCATAGGACTTTTGAGTGTACTACATAAAGATTTTTGTTACGATATGCACGGAAACTTGAAATATCCAAGTAACATAAAAAATTCAATGCAACACAGCTTAATTAAGTCTAAAGATGGAAAAGGACAGAACAGGCCAATATGATTAAGGAGAATGCAAAGAGTTGTATAAGCAATACACAGATGGTTTTTAAAAATACGTCTGCTAGGAAAATGGGAAGATCTATAAAAAGCAAAAGAAGTTAAGATAGAGAAAAAAAGGAATACATGTATATATATACACACACATTATTGAACATTAAGCTGCTGAGAATATTTAAATATAAAACATTTTAAAAGTGTACTTGAAGGTAAATATTTGTACGAAGAACAAAAATAAGAAAGAAGACAGGATTAAGTAGATATGAACAATTTTCCATAGAGAAAACAATTTACTTTTTTAAAAATTATATATATATATATATAGTTTTGTTTTGTTTTGTTTGTTTGTTTTTTGAGATGGAGTCTCGCTCTGTCACCCAGGCTGGAGTGCAGCAAACATTTATTTTTTAACTGGGGGACAATACATTAAAAATTCTCTCTTTTATTACATTTAAATCCCTATAGTATCAGAATATAAGTATAATATACATTTATACCATAAGAACAAGCAAGGAATCCTCTTCAATGATAAAATCTTTATCATACTTACATGCTTATGGGGAAACTTTTTTCTGTACCCAGAGTTAGTTGAGGGTGCAAAGATAGTGTATAAAAATAATTACAGCTATGATTCATTAATTTTAAAGATAAAAGTTCTAATTGTAGGAAAAATTAGCCATTTTCAGGTGCAAATTGTTGAAGGTAAAATTTTTGTAATTTTTGTGCTGCTTCCATATTCATGAAACACTATATTGGCTTTTCCTCTTGTCCTTTCCTTTGTTAATCAGGCATACGTTGTTTTATTGTGCTTTACTTTATCAAACTTCATATATATTGAGTGTTATACAAATTAATGGTTTATGGTAATCTTGCATCAAGCAAGTCTATCGGCACCAATTTTTCCAACGGCACTTGCTCACTTCATTTCTCTGTATCATATTTTGATAATTCTCACAACATTTCAAACTTTGTCATTATTATTACATCTATTATGGTGATCTGTGATCAGTGATGATTGATATTACTATTGTAATTGTTTTGAAGTGCCACAAGACACTTAGATAAATATTGTGTGTGTTCTGACTGTTCCACGGACTTACTGGCCGTTTCCCTGTGTTTCTTCCTATGCTTGGGCTTCCCTATTCCCTGAGACACAAAAATATTGAAATGAGGCCAATCAATACCAATCCAATGGCTTCCAAGTGTTAAGTGAAAAGAAAAGTGGTATATCTCTCAATTTAAATCAAAACCTGGCAATAATTAAACTTAGTGAGGAGGGCATGTCAAAAGTCTAGACTTGTAGCAAAACCATAAGCCAAGTTGGGAATGCAAACAAAAAGTTCTTGAAGGAGATTAAAAGTGCTACTCCAGGGAACACAGGAATGATAAGAAAACAAACAGACAAAAAAAAAAAACAAAAACAACTTAGTACTGACATGGAGGAAGTTTGAGTGATCGGCATAGAGGATCAAACCAGTCACAGTATTCCTTTAAGCCAATGCGTAATCTAGAGCAAGGCTCTAACTCTGTTCATTTCTATGAAAGCTGAGAAAGTGAGGAGAAGAAAAGTTGGAAGATAGCAGAAAGAAGTCATCTCCATAATACAAAAGCACAAAGAGAAGAAACAAGTGCTGCTGTAGAAGCTGCAAGAAGTTATCAAGAAAATCTGTCTAAGATAAATGATGAAGATGGCTGTAGTAAACAACAATTTTTCAATGTGGACAATACGACCTTACATTGGACTATACAAGACTTTCATATATAGAGAAAAGCAGTCAATGCCTAGCTTCAAAGTTTCAAAGGACAAGCCAACTCTCTTCTTAGAGGCTAGTGCAGCTGGTGACTTTAAGTTAAAGCCATTGCTCATTGACCATTCTGAAAATCCTAGGGCACTTAAGAATTATGCTAAGTTTACTCTGCTTGTACCCTATAAATGGAATAATAAGGCCTGGATGAAAGTACATCTGTTTATAGCATGGTTTACTGAATACTTTAAACCTACTGTTGAGACCTACTGCTAAGAAAAATAGATTCATTTCAAAATATTATTGCTTACTGACAATGCACTTGGTCACTCAAGGTCTCTGATGGAGATGCACAAGGAAATTAATGATATTTTCTTGCTTGATAACACACCTATTCTGTAGTCCATGGATCAAGGAATAATTTGAATTTTTTCAAATCAAGAAATACATTTTGTAAAACTATAGCTGCTATAGATTGTGATTCTCCTGATGGGTCTGTGCAAAGTGTTTTGAAAACCTCCTGGAAAGGATTCACCCTTCTAGATATAATAAAGAATGTAATTTATAGGAGGAGGTCAAAATATCAACAGTAACAGGAGTTTGGGAGAACTTGCTTCCCCTCTTGGATGACTTTGAGAAGTTCAAGACTTCTGTGGAGAAAGTCACTGGAGGTGTGGTGCAAATAGCAAGAAAACTAGAATTAGAAGCAGAACCTTCAAATATAACTGAATTGCTACAATCCTAAGCTAAAACTTGAACGAGTAAGGAGTTGCTGCTTATAGATGAACAAAGAAAGTGTTTTCTTGAGATAGAATCTACTCCTGGTGAAGATACTGTGAACACTGTTGAAACAACGACAAAGGATTTTGAATGTGAAATAAACTTAGTGGTAAAGGAGTGATAGATTTGAGTGGATTGACTCCAGTTTTGAAAGAAGTTCTATGTGGGTAAAGCATTATCAGACAGCATTGCATGCTACAGAAAAAGAAAGTGACAATCAATGCAGCAAACGTCATTGTTTTCTTGTTTTAAAAAATTGCCATAGCTACCTCGACCTTCAACAACCACCACCCTGATTAGTAAGTAGCCTTCAATATCGAGGCAAGACCCTCCATCAGCAACAAGATTACTACTTGCTGAAGGCTCAGATGATCATTAGCATGTTTAGCAATAAAGTATTTTTAATTAAAGTATGCATATTGCTTTTAGACATGATACTATTACACATATGTATACTAAACTATTGATTCAATATTACCTTTATATGCATGGTAAAATATATTTGTGTGACCTCTTTATTGTGATATTTGGTTTATTGTGGTGGTCTGAATCCCAACCCACAATATTTCTGAGGTATGCCTGTATAGGTAAACTGCTATTCAAATGAAATCCCTAGAAATTCACTTTGAATATAACGATATAGGTAGGTTAAAAGTAAAAGGATGGCAAAAGATATGTAAACCATAGTTATGACAAACCAAGGTGACCAAATTAATATTAGATAAATTAAACTTAAGAACAAATACAATAAAATGACATAAGTGAAGAGGGATATTACATATTGACAAAAAGGGTTAGTCTATCAAGAAGAAACATCTTAAATGTGTCTGTACCAGACAACAGAGCTTCAAAATACATAAAGGAGAAAAATATCAGAACTTGAAAGAGAAAGAGACACATCCACATTTATGGTTGGTGACTTCAACACTCCTCTTTCAATGGTAAAACTAACAGAAAATTAGCAAAGACATAGAAGAACTAAATAGCAAGGTCAACCAATGGATTCAATTATCTGTATAACAACCTTTACCCAAAAAGAGCCAAATACACATTCTTTTTAAGTACACATGGAATAATAACCAAGAAATATACTTTGGTTCATAAAGTAAACCTTAATAATTTTGAACAATTGAGGTAATACGAAGTATGTCCTCTGACAAAAATGGACCTAACATCACACTAATGACTAAAAGATAACAGAAAAAAATCTCAAAAGATGTGAAAATTAAACAGCATATTTTAATTAATCCATTTGTTAACAAGAAATGCTCTAGGGAAATTTGAAAGTATTTTAAACTGAATGAAAATGAAAACACAAAATGTAAAGATTTGTGGGACAGCTAAAGCAATGCTAAGAGATAAATTTATAGCACTAAACACTTAATTTCCTTTAAGAACTGTTCTTTTGCAATCGTATCTTGAATATGTCTCAGCAAAAAGAAGGAATAAACTATTGATACAGCAACTTGGATGAATATGACGTCATTATTCTGAGAGAAAAAGGTAGTTTCAAAAGGTTGTATAGCATAGGATTCTACTGATATGACTATGAAAACACAAAACTACTGTAATTGAAAACAAATCAGTAATTAGGGATGGGTGGAGAATATGATAATAAAGAGATAGAACTGGAAATTTTGGACACTGATGGAACTTTTCTTTATCCTGATTATGGTGATAGTGGTTGCATGAATCTATACATGTGTTAAAATTCATATAATGGTAGACAAAAAATTAACTGTACTGTATGAAAATTTAAAAAGTAAAAGAACAGTAGAATGAGGTGGGGAGGGCTGGAGGAAACTCCTATAAGTGAAGGCTGGCTGTATGTCTGGCATAAAATTAGGTACTTTAATGCACACAAAAAATCTGAACTCAACGGAACAATTGTTAATTGCATATTATCAGCTTTCTGGTTAATATCCTTCAGTTTAAGGTATAGTGGGAATTTAATGATCATAATCATGCAGTTTTTTATTTAAATCAATGTTTTCTTCTTCTAACATAATTGAGGGCAATGGTTTTCAAGGAGGCATCATTGTTTCTGATATAGTATTACATTTTAAAAAGACATCTTAATAGACTTTGATTTTTCTTTGGATTGATATTTAAAATGAGAAAGAAATTTTGAAGGGTGAAAACTTGGTATAATTTTGTACTCTTACAGCTTTAACATTTCATCATTTTAACTAAGGTATTTGAAATAATAGAAGTTGGTATTTCCAAAAAGCAAAGAAACACATATATATCATACATGGAATAATTAAGTTTTGTTCTCACAGAAATAAATATATCAGCTATTATATAACTTAAATTAACACCTTCATTTACAAAAAATGAGCTATGCTTCTTTTAGAAATATCTATCTAAGGCTTTTTATTTGTATTTGATTGGTCATTAATACTTTTCTACATACTGCATAGAATTCCATCAATCTATTGGAGTACAATCTTCAGAAAATAAAAAAAAACTCTGATGAAAATGTAGAATGAACATATTAATTACTTATTTAGTTAATATGGAAACCTTTGAGATAATAAGGCTGGTTCAACAAGCATATTGAAGAACAGGGGTTATACAATTCACCAGAAAAGGGAATCTGAAACGTTGACTGAGTTAGAAACCAAACAGGTAAATGTCTACAGGGCAATGAAACATTACCTTTGTCATTATGTTTTCTACCAGACAGAAATTTGTAAGTGGACAGGTAACTTCATATAGTTTGGGTTCTAATTAAGTATTAAATTACAAAGTAAAACACAAGTACATTATCCTAAATAATAAATACTAGAGCTATGTACTAGCACTGTAAATAGTTTCTGCTCCTTCTTACCCTAAAACAAAAATACGTGAGAATCAAAATTGAAACTTGAAAGAAAAATAAATGCTAAACACAAACAGATTTTCACATATCTTGCAAATAATTTCTTTCTTCTCCCCTTTCCTGACTCATGAACAAAATGAAATGTGAATATTATCAAAATGTAGACATCTAAAACCAGATCACTCTAGATGCTTGAATAATTTAAAAATATTTTCTCTTTCAAAACATTTCTTTTTATTCTTTGTCCATGTTGACTTCACACTTTCCTTAAACCTTTTTCAGCAATAATTTTCTGGGATTCATTCCGTTCTGTTTCCACCCTCCTTTGAACTCCTATCTTTGATATTGCATATTAGGAGTATTTCTATATGTGATACTGGATACTGTAACTCTGGCATTTACAAAATGTGGCAAAGTTTATGGCCTTTGGAAGAAAATAGGGCAATTAGACATATTAGGCTGTTCAACTGTGTGACCATATCAGCCAGATTTTCTCTATTCTTTCCCTGTTTTACAAGTAAGTGTTCATTCACTATCAGTACTATTACCACTGTTTTCAACTATTGAATTGACCTTTGGTTTTATAAACATCGGTATATCAACCATTAAAATGCAATGAAAATTTGTAACTGCAATTTATCATAAAATGTCCAGAGACAGTCTGCAGAGTAACACACTGTTAATCGCAATCACAATCAGAGTCTTCCATGGCATTATGTCTGCTGATAGTTGGGAGGCACTCAAACATTTTTAGCCCAAAGGTAAAACATTTCAGTTCTATCTTCTAGAACCAGAAAAAAAAAACTATAGTTATCACAAGAAGGAAGTGAAAAAATATGAGCTTCATACTGAGAAAACAATATAAATTTTTATTTATCACAGTTAAAGGTAAGGAACTGTATATTTCGAATTTGTTAATATGTATCTCCTATCATGTTCAGTTTTTTGGTGACTTTAACTTCAAATAGCCAAAGACTCAAATAAGTACTCACTACAAACACTAGTAATTTGATCCTATTAGAAAGAATTGGTTTTTCTCCATGTTTCATTGTTTATCTCTTTCAGATCTCTTCATTCAATGCCAGAAGTAAATTTTTTCAATTGTTCACCTCTGTCATATTTGGCTTAGACAAATATGTATAAGAAGAACATGTTCATTAATTTACACTATAATACTCTTAATAATTTTCATTATGAGAAGCAATGTGAAGATCATATATATTTAATGTGTCCAGAATATGGAGGAAATACCTGATTATAAGTAGTCAGCAAAACCTTAATTTAAAGCACATTAATGTATAAGCATTAGTAAATCAACCATTAAGTGCATTACTGGTCTATAAGAATAGTTCGTGGTGTTGTCTTGACTCCTATTTGCAAATATTCTTCCAATTTCTGGAAATGACTGAGAAGATAAATGGTTTTTTGTCTCTTCATTGCTCCTATATATCTTCTTTACCATGCCTTAGCTTTCATCCCACTCATATACACCTGCAAAGACCACCTGAAAGCTACAATTAACTTATGAATATTTTAAAAATAATTACTATATACACTGTGGTAGCCATTGAACTAGACCTTTCATTTGTGGTCTCATTTGGCATGCACAGTATATTTTTAAGGTATCATTATTCTAACTTTTATAGACAAGTAAAAAAAAATACAGCACAGAGCAGTTTAGTGCTTAAAGTTTCAAACTTGAATGTGTCAGTTTTCAAAATTAGAGAATTTTATAGTGTATCGTGTTTATTTCTAGTTAATATGGGCCATTTTAAGTTTTTTTTGGTATTTGGCTTTGGAAATATCAAAAAGGGCTCCCACTGGAAACAGAAGTGTATAAAACAAAGCTTTATAAAAAATAAACACAATATCTCTTTATTCATTGAGCCACTATGGCTGTGTTCTGTTCATCTCTGTTTAAAAATACATTTAGATAAATATTGAGAAATTAGCGTTCTAAGGCAGTTTCAATATGTATTTTACCTGAGGATAAGGAGGTAAATATAGTTTTTATGGAAATGCTTATTAGACAATGTGAATGACAGGAAAATATGGAACATGATAATGGGTAGTATTTTGTTTTTAAAATATCTTTCATCAGAACATTTCTAATTACACACACACACACACACACACACACACAAAGCAATAAGACACCCTAGAAATTCCCATATGGCATACAATAATTATGAATCTTTTTCTACTTATTTAGAAACTCTCCTATAAAAAATTTAAGTAATCTGGCTGTGACTGATTGGAAATAAGTTTAAAATTTCACTGATTTCATGCCCACTTTCCTGACCAAAAAGCAAAGAAAGGTCTTTCATGTCTATCGCTTTTCACTTCCAATGTTGTTATCCCAGACCGGGCTCTGTAAAGACAGTCATAAAGGCCCTCTAACTGGTCTCTTCAAAATTCAATGAATCTTCCACATCAATAACAGATAAAACTTCTTAGAGTGTTACGATGATTGTGTTTCTCATGCTCACAGTCCTTGGCTGGACTATTCTTGCTGACCCAATGAAATCTTGTTTTCATAGTATTTTGTCCTTGAAGAGATCTTAGAGTTGATATCATGCATCCCTCTGATTTGCCAGGTAGAAAAACTGAAGAGGGAGGGGAACTATTCATGTGAGGAATTGATTTCTTAAAAACTTTTTCAGCATATTACATGGAATTTAATGGTGTCTCACCACTCGAAAATAAAATCACTCATTCTTATATATTAAAAGCGCTTTGTAATATAAGTCAAACCCACTTTCCTAGTTTTAACTATCAATATTCCCCTGGATTACAACCATCTTTGCGTGCACATGGAATTATCTGGCATAAATGTCTTTGCTTACATATTTCCTACTTTATTCCCAGTCATTTACTGTAAGACTATTATCCCCTCTTTCAAATTTCAGATTAAACATTACCTTGATCATCTAAAGAAGACTATCTTTTATTTATTCATGCTTATGGCAATTTTCAGCCTCTTAAAGCATAGACCCCATTATGTCTTGTGTTCACATTCTCTCCCTTCTGCCTAATTCTAAGTTTTTGAACACAGATTCTGATCCTTGAACACCTATGCCTTCTTTACAACACCTAACATAGCACATTGCATGTATTAGGTGCAAAATAAATATTTGTAGCATGAATAAATACATAAGTGGATTAATTACCAGAAATTATCAGGGGTTCTTTTCACTTATTTTATGTGATGCCAAAACATCCAGATACTTAGAACATCTGTATGGTTGGCATCAAATAGTAAAACATATGCATGGTTAACAGAATTTCCTTACTTTTCATCTGGATGCTTTGGCATTGGTAAAATAGCTCTACTCTCTCAAAACCATACTATTTCTTTGTTGTAGGTTATAGTATTTTTTTCTTTGATTGAATAAAGAGCTTCAATTAAGAAAACTGAATAAAACCTATTTTAAGGCACATCTATTCAATAAAAAACACAAGAGAAGTCTATTTTCTTGCAAATTGCATCAGTCAGATCTAAGTAATGGATATAGTTGTGTGTGTGTGCACGTGCGAATATTCTCTTCCTATTGATTGAAACTTTTGGCACTCATTTCTATGAAGCCCTATGCACATTTTGTGATATTTTCTTTTATTGCAATGCTCAGATGGATTATGCATCAGCCATCAACAATCTGTTTATGAAAGAGGAAACACTCTGGGAATTGTCAGTAAGATCATCTTCATATCAGTGCATACTAATGAACATTTGCTTTTCAATAAAACTGCTGGGCTCTGCAAAAGTAGATACTTGATAATATATTTATTTTTCGTTTTAAAAAGAATTTGTATTTGCAGGAAATGGTAGAGGGACTAGATAATCATATTTTATACTACTCTGGGTAAATATTTAGAGAGAAAAAAGCACATAAAAATAAAAGAAAGAATGCAAATCAAAAATATACCTTAATAATACATAAAATATTATGATATATTGGAAAAGTAAAATGTTAACAACTTTTCATGTTGCAGAACATAAAATTCTTTAGTAACTATATTTATTCAAAACCATATTTTTCTTTATGACTATTTAAACTTACACATTGCTATACTTTGATTAAAGTGTATTTCTAGCCTTACAATTCTGTGAGAAAATTTATAAGATGTGCTTACAATGCTGAAAGTATAACAAGTATTTATCATTGATTTCTACTTTGGCTCATATTAATGAGGGAGATTCTAAACCAAAGCTACTGTGCTTGAAATCTATATCATAAGGGGAAATAAATAAGTGTGTGTATGTGTGTGTATGTGTGTGTGTACATCAAATATGTTTGTTCATTCCTTCTCAAACCTCCTTTGTAAGTGCTGACCGTTGGTCCAAGTTGGAGTTAATCTATAACAAGCTCTGTGGAGCCATATAATTTGTGTTCGTTTTGACAAGTCAAATGCTGACAGATTACATATAATTACATATAATGCAGAATGAAACAGTGATCAAGTTGTGCATCTAGTTCCCATCTTTGGTCACATTGGAGATATATAGACATAAATATCTCATAGACTTTCTAACATGGTTGTTCCATAGTCTAAACCATAAAAATAAAATAATATAGTTCCCCCTAAAGTATAACTTTCTTGTTACTCTGCTTTGTTAAGTCTTCCCCAGTGATCAAAACCAATATCAATGCTTTTCTCTTTTTTTTCCCAAGTAGAATTTAATTCATATTTTTAATTTGTTTTTTCTATTGCAGGTTTACAATAATGACTGATTTTTTAAAAATAAAACCTGATTGTTTTTAAATCACTGTTGTTGAGTGTGTGTCTGGTTTCTGGATCTTTGTAACACTCTTCTATTTATACCCAAGAGTGAAACTAATACTGCAAGCATGAAAGCTGTATTATGAAAGAAAATAATTTCTTGTTTACCTTTTAAAAAATCTTAACTTCTAACTTTTTAAATTTTTTAAAATTTTGAACCTCAACCTCAACATCTATCTGAGTCTGACTTTGGATATTGGTTTTGCTAATCCATATTTCCTGGTTTTCTGACCTTAGACTGGTTTTTGGGCATGGTATTCTGTCTTTCTTGTATCTTATGCCACAGTTCTCTACCTTATCAGTTTTTATCCCAGGTTCTGTCATTTTTTTAAGACCTACTGCTTGTATAACTACTGATATTAGGTGAAAATGCATTCTGTTCTTATGTACATTTTCTAAATATGCCACAAGATAACACTGATTATTTATGTGAATCGTTACTATCAAATTTTTAGATAAACAAACTTATTAGAATCCCATCTCCCACTTCTACAGTTGATTCCTATTTATGTGCTTAGTATAATATGAGACAATTTTTTAAACTTAAACATCCAAGTTTTCTGCAACTGACGACAGTATGTTTCTTTTTTTAACATTGTGAAATAACACAGTCAAGCTAATTAACATATCCATCACTTCACATAGTTATCTTTGTGTGTATGTGTGTGTGTGTGTGCGTGCATGTCCACACATGCACAGACATGCTGAGAACACAGGATTTATTCTTTCAGCAAATTTCAAGTATAGAATACAGTATTGTTACATGTAGACAGCATGGAATACATTAGATCTCCACCTTTGTAGTACCCTTTGACTAACATTTTCTTCTTTTAGTTCTTCTATTTTTTTCCTATGGAGGAAAAATAATCTATTTAATTTCTGTAAATAGAAATTAAATGTATTTAATTTCTATTTAATTTCTGTAAAGAAGTTATTAATTTTTTTGTTTCTATTCTTCTAAAGAATAATTTATATATGAAAAAAAGAATTTAAGTGTTTATTTAAATTAATTGTTACGGTTTTATACACCCATATAACTACTACTTAGGACAAGATTATCCCCAGAAGGTTCTCACATGCCTCCTTCTAGTCATTATCCCCAACTCTATTGAAGACAATTATTTCCTAATTTCTATCACCATAGTTTTGCCTGTGCATGACCTTCATATAAAAAGAATCACACGGTATGAATTTCTTTGTGTTTGACTTCTTCTACTTGGTAATTTTTTTTTACTGTGGTAAAAATATATGAGATCTACCTTCTGAACAAATTTTAAGTGTACAATACAGGATTGTCAACTATATGCATTGTTGTATGACACATGATGAGAACTTCTTTATCTTGCATATACCCATTGAACAGAAACTCACCATTTCTACATTCCCTCCCACCTCCCAGTCCCTGGAAACCACTTTTCTGTTTTCTGTTTCTATTAGTCTGGCTACATTAGATACCTCATATTGGTGGAATCATGCAGGGTTTGTTCTTCTGTGATTGGCTTATCTCACTTTCCCTGATGTCTCCCAAGTTCATCCATGTTGCTGAATATGGTAGACTTTCCTTCTTTCTAAAGGCTGAATAATATTTCATTGTATTTTTCTTTATATATTCATCCAGAGATTAATGCATAGGTTATTTCTACCTCTTGGCTATTGAGAATAATGCTGTAATTAACACGGGAGTGCAAATATTTCTTTAAGATCCTGTTTCAATACTTTTGTATAAATATCCAGAAGTGGCATTTTGGATCATATGGTAGTTCTAGTTTTAATTTTTTGAGGAAATTTTACACTATTTTCTATAGCAGTTTTACCATTTACATTCCCAGCAACAGTGTACAATGATTTTGATTTATCCATATCTTCACCAATGCATGTTATTTTCTGGTTTTGTTTATTCATAATGGCCATCCTAACAGGTATGAAGTGATAACTTTTTGTGGTTTTAATAAGTATTTACTTCATGCATAGGGTTGTTGAATATCTTTTCGTATACCTATTGGTCATTTGCATGTCTTATTTGGAGAAATATCTATTCAAGGCCCTTGCCCATTTTTAATCAGGTTAGTTGGTTTGTTTGCTATTGAGTTGTAGAAATTAATTATATGACATTAACCTTCATCAGATATATTATTTGCAAATATTTTCTCTCATTCTGTAGGCTATCTTTGCAGTCTGTGGCTTGTTTCCTTTACTGTGCTGAAACTTTAATTTGATGTAGTCCCACTTTTCTAATTTTGCTTTTGTTGCTTGTGCTTTTTATGTAATATCCAAGAAATTTCCAAAACCAATGTCATGGAACTTTCTCCCTATGCTTTCTTGTGGATTTATAGTTTCAAGTCTTACATTTAAGTCTTTAATAAATTTTAGGTTGATTTTTGTGTATGGTGTAAGATATGGGCCAATTTCATATTTTGCAGGTGGATATCCAGTTTTCTCAACATTTGTAGAAGAGGCAATCCTTTCCACACTGTTTAAATTGGCACCCCTGTTGAAGGTCACTTGACTGTATGTGAATGATTTTATTTCTGGGTTCTCTATCAGTTCTGCTGGGCTGTATGTCTGTCTTTATGCCAGCTTTGTTTTTCTTTCTCAAAAATATTTTGGCTATACTGGGTTATTTGTGGTTCTATATAAATTTTGCATTTTTTTAATTTCTGCAAAAAAATCAAAATTTTAACAGAGTTTATTGAATCTTAGATTGCTTTGAGTAGTATGAACGTTTTAACAGTAATGCATCTTTCAGTTAATAAACACAGGATGGCTTTCCATTTATTTCCATCTTTAATTTCTTTCATCAATGTTTTAAAGGTTTTGGTGTATATTTTGCCTTCTTGGATAAGTTTATTTTTAAGTATTCTATTATTTTTATGTTATTGTAAGTGAGATTGTTTTCTTAATTTCCCCTTCAGATTGTTCATTATTAGTGTATAGAAACACAACTGATTTTTGTTTGTTAATTTTGTATCCTGAAATTTGCTAATTGTTTTTATTAGTTCTAATAGATTTTTCGTGGAATCTTTCGTGTTCTCTACATATAAGATGACGTCCTCTGTGAAAAGAAATAATTTTAGCTCACAAACCCTCATTGACAATGCACTTGGTCACCCAAAACCTCTGATGGAGATGTACAAGGTTAATGTTGTTTTCATGTCTTCAAATACAACATCCATTCTGCTGCCTTGGATGAAGTAATAATTTTTACTTTCAAGTCTTATTATTTTTTTTTAAGAAATACATTGCATAAGGCTATAGCTGCCACAGATTGTGATTCTTCTGCTGAATCTTGGCAAAGTATAGAAAAAATTCACCATTTTAGATGCCATTAGGAACATTTATGATTCATGGGAGGAAGTCAAAATATCAACATGAACAAGAGTTTGGAAGGGTTAAATTCAACATAACCTTTCTAAACTTTACTTTGAGGGTTTGAAAACTTCAGTGAAGAAAGTCACTACAGATGTTGTGGAAATAGCAAGAGGAATAGAATTAGAAGTGGAGCTTGAATATGTGACTGAATTGCGGCAATCTCATGATAAAACTTGGATGGATAAAACTTGGATAAAGTGCTTTATGGATGAAGAAATAAAGTTCTTTTTAAAAAAATCCATTCATCGCTGGGTGCAGTGGCTCACGCCTGTAATCCCAGCACTTTGGGAGGCCGTGGCAGGTAGATCATGAGGTCAGGAGTTGGAGACCATCCTGGCCAACATGGTGAAACACCTTCTCTACTAAAAATACAAAAATTAGCTGGGCATGGAGGCGTGTGCCTGTAATCCCAGCTACTTGGGAGGCTGAAGCAGGAGAATTGCTTGAATGCGGGAGGCGGAGGTTGCAGTGGGCCGAGATCATACCACTGCACTCCAGCCTGGGCGACGGGGTGCGACCCTGTCTCAAAAAAAAAAAAAAAAAAAATCCATTCATCCACTGATGAACACTTAGGTTGATTCTATATCTTGGCTATTATGAATATTGTTGTAATAAACGAGACTTCAGATCTCTCTTCGATATATTATTCAGTAATAAAAAGAATAAAATACTGTCACTTGCAGCATCACAGATAGAACTGGAGGTCATTATGCTTAGCGAAATAAGCCGGAGCCAGAAAGACAAATATCACCTGTTTTAACTCATATGTGGGAGCTAAAAAAGTGGCTCTCATGGTGATAGAGAGTGGTGGTTATCAGAGGCTGGGAAGGGAACAGGGGAATGAAGGATGAGGAGAATTTGGCTAATGGATACAAAAATAGAGTCAGAAGAAATAAATTCTAGTATTTGATAGTGCAGTTGGGAAATTATAGTTAACAGTAATTTATTGTATATTTCAAAATAGCTGGAAGAGAAAAATTTTTATGTTCCTAACATAAAGGAAAAGTAAATGCTTGAGGTGCTGGATCTCCCATTACTCTGATTTGATCATTACACATCGTGAACATGTATCAAATTTCACACAAACCCCCAAAATATGTACGACTATAATATATCAATAAAAAATAAAAATTAACAACAACAAGAAGAATGGTTTTTTTTTGAGATGGAATTTACTCCTGGTAAAGATGTTATGAACTTTGTTGAAATAACAACAAATCATTTAGAATATGACATAGACTTAGTTGATTGAACAGTGGCAGGGTTTGAGAGGATTGACTCTAATTTTAAAAGAAATTCTACTGTGGGTAAATGCTATCAAATGGCACTACATGCTACAAAGAAATCTTTTGTGAAAGAAAGAGTCAATTGATGAAGCAAACTTCATTATAATCTTATTTTAAGAAATTGCCACAGGCCTCCCCAGCCTTCAGCATCTACCACTCTGAGCATTCCACAGTTATCAACATTAAGGCAAGACTCTCCATGAACAAAAAGTTTATGACTCACTGAAGGTTGAGATGATCTTTAGCATTTTTAGCAATAAAGTATTTTAAATTAAGGTATGCATGTATTTTTTTAGACATAATGTTAGTGCACACTTAATAGACTCTAGTATAGTGTAAACAAATTTTATGCACACTGGGAAAACAAAAAATTAGTATGACTTGCTTTATTGTGACACTTGCTTTATTGCAGTGGTGTAGAACTTAACCCATAATGTCTCTGAGATATGCCTGTAGCATATATTCCACAAATACTAACTTCTATTTATTTATAGTTATTTTTATTTTTTATTTATTTTTAGAGACAGAGTCTTATTCTGTCACCCAGGCTGGGGTGCAGTGGCATGATCTCGGCTCACTTCAACCTCTGTCTCCTGGGTTCAAGTGATTCCCTCGTGCCTCAGCCTCTAAGGTAGCTGTAACTACAGGTGCACACCACCACGCTCTGCTAATTTTTTGTAGAGATGAGGGTTTCACCATGTTACCCAAGCTGGTCTTGAACTCCTGACCTCAGGCAATCCGACCGCCTTACCCTCTCAAAGTTCCAGGATTACAGGCATGAACCACCACGCATGGCCAATTTATTTATACTTATTTATTCAATCTACAGGTTTTCCCTTGGTATTAAATAATGATTGTAAACTTAAAACCATTTTAATTAATATAATGTCCACTTCTTTCTCAAACAGTTAATCCTTAATACTACATTATTAAGCAGAAGAATAATTGAATAAGTTTACTTTGCCTAATGGAACTGGAACTGGAATTTTAATTAAAGGAACATTAGTCAACTTTCAGTCCAGAAGTAGCAAACAATCTTTTGTAAAGAACAGAAAGATCTTTTCAATTTAGTTTGCTTTTACTTTCAAATTGACTCTATAATAATTTTTTTTCCATATGTAATATTGATGTCCTTGAATCAAATGAAAAACTGATGAATTTTTTTTTCACAAAATAGGGAAATAAGTATTTATATTAATTAGGATTATGCACAATAAGTAATCAGGTGACTTCAGGATCTCAAGTGTTACATAAGGAATCCAGTTTAGAACTACAATATGATAGAATTTCTAACTATAATATTAATTTTAAAGTTAAACAGAAAGAAGAGGTCACAGGGATTTTTTTTTTCCAAAAAGAGATGAATAATGAAAGAAGGAACCTCTATTAAAACTTGACTTTAAAATGTTTGAAGCCCACCTAAAATGAAGTAGACTTCATTGGGAACATGTTTTTGTTTTAATTATAGTAATATTTTTCTACTTTACACACATCTATATAAAATTTTCCTGCATCAAATAAATGTTAAGATGGATAGGATAGCAATATCCAAAGCAATAGTTGAATTCTAGAAAATATTTTGCTCTATGGAGTTACATATGTTTAGGTCGAACACATAGTGTATTTTGCAATTAGTTCTACAGTAGCAATTAATAAGTTATTTTTGGGCTCTTCTGACACTCAGTTTTTACCACAGGAAAGCATGTTGTGGTTCTCTGCTAGTTTATTGCAACTTTTTAAATCTTTTTTTTTCTTGAATGGAAATTACATTCAAGAAGATAAGCCATGCTGAATATACTGTTGTGATATCTTTTCAGTGCACATTCTAGCAATTTACCATGAGATCCTAAAGAAACAGGTTCCTGATTTGTGACAAGAATGTAAGTGAGCTGATCCTCTAAAACATTTGGGGGTAAACTTTTTCTTTTCCTACTGTTTTGTTCTATATGTGAGTATGTGGTTGTATTTACCTAAACAATTTGCCATAGCTATGGTAATTAACCAATTTTGATTGAAAATGTTCTCTTAGAGATGATTAAAGGTTTCTATACTTCATAGGCTTATAATTTATATTTTAATTTTGAGGGACTATCAAGCTACTTGGTTTCTCAGAATAGATTTTTGTGAAACATGATGATTTTCATTCTTTGGCCCACACTACAAAAAAAAAACTTTTTTTCTTTTTTGTGTGCATGAAAACAAATGCAATTATGGAATTCATCAAACTTCTGAACATGGCTCCTGAATGATAGTATTATGTTTTAGTTGGGTGGATTATTTTAAAAGGTAGCTATAGCAAAAATAAAAATTATTTGTGTAGAAATAGCCTGACAGTGCCCACCCTATGTAAATTAATGATGTTCATCAAATAGGTTTTTATTTGAGAAGTTTTCCAAAATTTATCTTATGAAGGAAAAAATTCTAAAGCTTCTAATTTTCAGCACAAAGTAAGGGAAAAAGACAGTGTTAATTTTACATTTATCAAATACCTGATAAAAGACAGATGCATTTTAGGTTACTTTTACCTGGGATTGCAAGAAATGAAAGAAAAACTTTTTCTCACTAAAATTTTATTGTTTAGTAGGAAAAATAAGGTATATATAAGTAATTAAAGAAATAATTTAGGACAGAATGTTACAAGTGCTATAAAACATGTATATCATAACTAGGAAGAAGAAAGTACATTTGGAAGAGAAAGGTCAGGAAAAACTCTACAGTGGAGATTACACTTCAAGTGGGTTTTAAAAAGGAAGTAGAGTTTCAAAAAAATAGCGTTGTCTCTAAGCATCAGTCTTGAACAGTGAGGATATTCTTTTTTCTTTTTTAATGATAAAAACCCAACAAAAACTTAGGACACTAAATAATTTATTTGCTTTTATGACTATAAGATTTATGACTATTTACCTAGCTTCAGACATTGCTGGAATTTAAGCGATCAGAAGATGTCATTAGGCCATCTCAGTTTTTTTTCCCCTGCATTTCTTTATGTAACCATCATTTTCAGGCAAGTGGCTCGGGGAGCTTTAGATTTCCATCATAACAGAGAGGAGCCAAGATGGCCAAACAGGAACAGCTCCGGTCTACAGCTCCCAGCGTGAGCGACGCAGAAGACGGGTGATTTCTGCATTTCCATCTGAGGTACCGGGTTCATCTCACTAGGGAGTGCCAGACAGTGCGCGCAGGTCAGTGGGTGCGCGCACCGTGCACGAGACGAAGAAAGGCGAGGCATTGCCTCACTCGGGAAGCGCAAGGGGTCAGAGAGTTCCCTTTCCTAGTCAAAGAAAGGGGTGACAGACGGCACCTGGAAAATCAGGTCACTCCCAGCCGAATACTGCGCTTTTCCGACAGGCTTAAAAAACGGCGCACCAGGAGATTGTATCCCGCACCTGGAGCAGAGGGTCCTACGCCCAAGGAGTCTCGCTGATTGCTAGCACAGCAGTCTGAGATCAAATTGCAAGGTGGCAGAGAGGCAGGGGGAGGGGCGCCCGCCATTGCCCAGGCTCGCTTAGGTAAACAAAGCAGCTGGGAAGCTCGAACTGGGTGGAGCCCACCACAGCTCAAGGAGGCCTGCCTGCCTCTGTAGGCTCCACCTCTGGGGGCAGGGCACAGACAAACAAAAAGACAGCAGTAACCTCTGAAGACTTAAATGTCCCTGTCTGACAGCTTTGAAGAGAGCAGTGGTTCTCCCAGCACGCAGCTGGAGATCTGAGAACGGGCAGCCTGCCTCCTCAAGTGGGTCCCTGACCCCTGACCCCCGAGCAGCCTAACTGGGAGGCACCCCCCAGCAGGGGCAGACTGACACCTCACACGGCCAGCCGGGTACTCCAACAGACCTGCAGCTGAGGGTCCTCTCTGTTAGAAGGAAAACTAACAAACAGAAAGGACATCCACACCAAAAACCCATCTGTACATCACCATCATCAAAGACCAAAAGTAGATAAAACCACAAAGATGGGGAAAAAACAGAGCAGAAAAACTGGAAACTCTAAAAAGCAGAGCACCTCTCCTCCTCCAAAGGAACGCAGTTCCTCACCAGCAACGGATCAAAGCTGGACGGAGAATGACTTTGACGAGCTGAGAGAAGAAGGCTTCAGACAATCAAATTACTCCGAGCTACGGGAGGATATTCAAACCAAAGGCAAAAAAGCTGAAAACTTTGAAAAAAATTTAGAAGAATGTATAACTAGAATAACCAATACAGAGAGTGCTTAAAGGAGCTGATGGAGCTGAAAACCAAGGCTCGAGAACTACGTGAAGAATGCAGAAGCCTCAGGAGCCCATGCGATCAAATGGAAGAAAGGGTATCAGCGATGGAAGATGAAATGAATGAAATGAAGCGAGAAAGGAAGTATAGAGAAAAAAGAATAAAAAGAAACGAGCAAAGCCTCCAAGAAATATGGGACTATGTGAAAAGACCAAATCTATGTCTGATTGGTGTACCTGAAAGTGATGGGGAGAATGGAACCAAGTTGGAAAACACTCTGCAGGATATTATCCAGGAGAACTTCCCCAATCCAGCAAGGCAGGCCAACATTCACATTCAGGAAATACAGAGAACGCCACAAAGATACTCCTCCAGAAGAGCAACTCCAAGACACATAATTGTCAGATTCACCAAAGTTGAAATGAAGGAAAAAATGTTAAGGGCAGCCAGAGAGAAAGGTTGGGTTACCATCAAAGGGAAGCCCATCAGACTAACAGCGGATCTCTCGGCAGAAACTCTACAAGCCAGAAGAGAGTGGGGGCCAATATTCAACATTCTTAAAGAAAAGAATTTTCAACCCAGAATTTCATATCCAGCCAAACTAAGCTTCATAAGTGAAGGAGAAATAAAATACTTTGCAGACAAGCAAATGCTGAGAGATTTTGTCACCACCAGACCTTCCCTAAAAGAGCTCCTGAAGGAAGCGCTAAACATGGAAAGGCACAACTGGTACCAGCCACTGCAAAATCATGCCAAAATGTAAAGACCATCAAGACTAGGAAGAGACTGCATCAACTAAGGAGCAAAATAACCAGCTAACATCATAATGACAGGATCACATTCACACATAACAATATTAACTTTAAATGTAAATGGACTAAATGCTCCAATTAAAAGACACAGACTGGCAAATTGGATAAAGAGTCAAGACCCATCAGTGTGCTGTATTCAGGAAACCCATCTTACATGCAGAGACACACATAGGCTCAAAATAAAAGGATGGAGGAAGATCTACCAAGCAAATGGAAAACAAAAAAACAGCAGGGGTTGCAATCCTAGTCTCTGATAAAACAGACTTTAAACCAACAAAGATCAAAAGAGACAAAGAAGGCCATTACATAATGGTAAAGGGATCAATTCAACAAGAAGAGCTAACTATCCTAAATATATATGCACCCAATACAGGAGGACCCAGATTCATAAAGCAAGTCCTGAGTGACCTACAAAGAGACTTAGACTCCCACACATTGATAATAGGAGACTTTAACACCCCACTGTCAACATTAGACAGATCAACGAGACAGAAAGTCAACAAGGATACCCAGGAATTGAACTCAGCTCTGCACCAAGCGGACCTAATAGACATCTACAGAACTCTCCACCCCAAATCAACAGAATATACATCTTTTTCAACACCACACCACACCTATTCCAAAATTGACCACATAGTTGGAAGTAAAGCTCTCCTCAGTAAATGTAAAAGAACAGAAATTATAACAAACTGTCTCTCAGATCACAGTGCAATCAAGCTAGAACTCAGGGTTAAGAATCTCACTCAAAACTGCTCAACTACATGGAAACTGAACAACCTGCTCCTGAATGACTACTGGGTACATAACAAAATGAAGGCAGAAATAAAAATGTTCTTTGAAACCAACGAGAAGCAAGACACAACATACCAGAATCTCTGGGATGCATTCAAAGCAGTGTGTAGAGGGAAATTTATAGCACTAAATGCCCACAAGAGAAAGCAGGAAAGATCCAAAATTGACACCCTAACATCACAATTAAAAGAACTAGAAAAGCAAGAGCAAACACATTCAAAAGCTAGCAGAAGGCAAGAAATAACTAAAATCAGAGCAGAACTGAAGGAAATGGAGACACAAAAAACCCTTCAAAAAATTAATGAATCCAGGAGCTGGTTTTTTGAAAGGATCAACAAAATTGATAGACTGCTAGCAAGATTAATAAAGAAAAAAAGAGAGAAGAATCAAATAGATGCAATAAAAAATGATAAAGGGGATATCACCACCGATCCCACAGAAATACAAACTACCATCAGAGAATACTACAAACACCTCTAAGCAAATAAACTAGAAAATCTAGAAGAAATGGATAAATTCCTCGACACATACACTCTCCCAAGACTAAACCAGGAAAAAGTTGAATCTCTGAATAGACCAATAACAGGAGCTGAAATTGTGGCAATATCAATAGCTTACCAACCAAAAAAAGTCCAGGACCAGATGGATTCACAGCCAAATTCTACCAGAGGTACAAGGAGGAGCTGGTACCATTCCTTCTGAAACTATTCCAATCAATAGAAAAAGAGGGAATCCTCCCTAACTCATTTTATGAGGCCAGCATCATCCTGATACCAAAGCCGGGCAGAGACACAACCAAAAAAGAGAATTTTAGACCAATATCCTTGATGAACATTGATGCCAAAATCCTCAATAAAATACTGGCAAGCCGAATCCAGCAGCACATCAAAAAGCTTATCCACCATGATCAAGTGGGCTTCATCCCTGGGATGCAAGGCTGGTTCAATATACGCAAATCAATAAATGTAATCCAGCATATAAACGGAACCAAAGACAAAAACGACACGATTATCTCAATAGATGCAGAAAAGGCCTTTGACAAAATTCAACAACCCTTCATGCTAAAAACTCTCAATAAATTAGGTATTGATGGGATGTATCTCAAAATAATAAGAGCTATCTATGACAAACCCACAGCCAATATCATATTGAATGGGCAAAAACTGGAAGCATTCCCTTTGAAAACTGGCACAAGACAGGGATGCCCTCTCTCACCACTCCTATTCAACATAGTGTTGGAAGTTCTGGCCAGGGCAATTAGGCGGGAGAAGGAAATAAAGGGTATTCAATTAGGAAAAGAGGAAGTCAAGTTGTCCCTGTTTGCAGATGACATGATTGTATATCTAGAAAACCCCATCGTCTCAGCCCAAAATCTCCTTAAGCTGATAAGCAACTTCAGCAAAGTCTCAGGATACAAAATCAATGTACAAAAATAACAAGCATTCTTATACACCAACAATAGACAAACAGAGAGCCAAATCGTGAGTGAATTCCCATTCACAATTGCTTCAAAGAGAATAAAATATCTAGGAATCCAACTTACAAGGGACGTGAAGGACCTCTTCAAGGGGAACTACAAACCACTGCTCAAGGAAATAAAAGAGGATACAAACAAATGGAAGAACATTCCATGCTCATGGGTAGGAAGAATCAATATCATGAAAATGGCCATACTGCCCAAGGTAATTTACAGATTCAATGCCATCCCCATCAAGCTACCAATGACTTTCTTCACAGAATTGGAAAAAACTACTTTAAAGTTCATATGGAACCAAAAAAGAGCCCGCATCGCCAAGTCAATCCTAAGCCAAAAGAACAAAGCTGGAGGCATCACACTACCTGACTTCAAACTATACTACAAGGCTACAGTAACCAAAACAGCATGGTACTGGTACCAAAACAGAGATATAGATCAATGGAACAGAACAGAGCCCTCAGAAATAACGCCACATATCTACAACTATCTGATCTTTCACAAATCTGAGAAAAACAAGCAATGGGGAAAGGATTCCCTATTTAATAAACGGTGCTGGGAAAACTGGCTAGCCATATGGAGAAAGCTGAAACTGGATTCCTTCCTTACACCTTATGCAAAAATCAATTCAAGATGGATTAAAGACTTAAACGTTAGACCTAAAACCATAAAAACCCTAGAAGAAAACCTAGGCATTACCATTCAGGACATAGGCATGGGCAAGGACTTCATGTCTAAAACACCAAAAGCAATGTCAACAAAGGCCAAAATTGACAAATGGGATCTAATTAAACTAAAAAGCTTCTGTACAGCAAAAGAAACTACCATCACAGTGAACAGGCAACCTACAAAATGGGAGAAAATTTTTGCAACCTACTCATCTGACAAAGGGCTAATATCCAGAATCTACAATGAACTCCAACAAATTTACAAGAAAAAAACAACCCCATCAAAAAGTGGGCAAAGGACATTAACAGACACTTCTCAAAAGAAGACATTTATGCAGCCAAAAAACACATGAAAAAATGCTCACCATCACTGGCCGTCAGAGAAATGCAAATCAAAACCAAAATGAGATACCATCTCACACCAGTTAGAATGGCAATCATTAAAAAGTCAGGAAACAACAGGTGCTGGAGAGGATGTGGAGAAATAGGAACACTTTTACACTGTTGGTGGGACTGTAAACTAGTTCAACCCTTGTGGAAGTCAGTGTGGCGATTCCTCAGGGATCTAGAACTAGAAATTCCATTTGACCCAGCCATCCCATTACTGAGTATATACCCAAAGGACTATAAATCATGCTGCTATAAAGACACATGCACCCGTATGTTTATTGCGGCACTATTCACAATAGCAAAGACTTGGAACCAACCCAAATGTCCAACAATGATAGACTGGATTAAGAAAATATGGCACATATACACCATGGAATACTATGCAGCCATAAAAAATGATGAGTTCATGTCCTTTGTAGGGACATGGATGAAATTGGAAATCATCATTCTCAGTAAACTATCGCAAGAACAAAAAACCAAACACCGCATATTCTCACTCATAGGTGGGAATTGAACAATGAGAACACATGGACACAGGAAGGGGAACAACACACTCTGGGGACTGTTGTGGGGTGGGGGGAGGGGGGAGGGATAGCATTGGGAGATATACCTAATGCTAGATGACAAGTTAGTGGGTGCAGGGCACCAGCATGGCACATGCATACATATGTAACTAACCTGCACATTGCGCACATGTACCCTAAAACCTAAAGTATAATAATCATAAAAAAAAAACCCAGCAAAACTCCCAGAAAAACAAAACAAACAGAAAAAAAGATTTACATCATAAAAGCTTTCTATCTCCAGAAGAAAGGGAGGATCAAACTTTCAACAGTCTCAGTATAAGTAGCAGGATGAAATTACATCGGTCTGGATTAGATCATGTGCACATAAATAAACAAACCACTGTGGCCAGAGGGGTGCAATGCTCTGATTAGCTACACCTGTGTTATATGCTACACCTTGGGACTGAAAGTAGACGTGGAAACATTATCAGTTAAACCATACTGAAAATCCATTACTAGAAGAAAGAGGACTGAAAACATAATAGAGAAATAAAAGTCAGTACATAGTGGGACATTGGACAAGTTACATAACACTTCTGAACTCTAGTTTTCTTATCTGCAAAAGGAAATTATAAAATTAACTTCATGAAGTTATTATTAGTATGAAATTTGATGTTGTGTATAAAGTTTGTGGCACTTAGTATGTTGTGATAGATGTTAGTCTCTTTCCCCCTTCAGCATTCTAGGATTTTGGTTTGGTCTAATATTAATGTGGGCAAATGCACACACAGAGACCCACACCTGTACATACAAAACCATGACAATACACATAGAGATCTCTCTGGATGGTGGTGGTACATGGAAGTAGTGCTATAATAGATGGCTAAGAAGTTTTATCTCAGGCAATTATATGAGCCATTTCCTTTATACTTAATCAAATTGAGGCAAAATGGATAGTCTCAGTCTCAAAAATCTCAGCTTTAGGAACTGCTACTGGTTTAACACCCAAAAACTTACAAAACTGTTAGCAATTCTCAAGTTACTCTTAGAATTGAAATTGATTCCATAAAAATAGTTTCATCTGCTATGATTAGGGACAATGCTATTTTAACCTATAATATAGAAACCATGGAAAGGCATATTAAGCCTGAGACTCTCTGTACATTAGGTGCTAAAAAGAGGAGAATGCATACTGAATCTTCATTTAGGAGAGTATAATCAAAACTGAATGGATACTAGACAGAGTAGAAATATCTATTCCTATTTCCTACTGGGATCTGTTGAGGTAAGACCAATGCATTTCTACATTTAATGTAGCAGGGCATGTAGTTAAGAAACTTATAAATGGAAAGTGACCTCACAAATTACACTGAAACAACAGCAAATTATTCAAATCCTATCAGAATTTCAGTAGAAATTTTTCACAAAATCTTATATGTCAGGCACAGATGCATTCCAAAGCATGATTAGGAACAATATTGAAACCAATGATCTTTGGTGACCTATCACACTGTGTATCACACTCTACAGGTAGCTTTTGATTGTGCTTCTGTTTAGGACATGTCTCATCAGTGAATCCCCAGGACTGCCAACTAAACAGGCAGCCAGGTACAGAGAAACAGGTATTTTAATGTAAAATCTGCTCAATCAAGCACAAAACATAAATGAGGAAAAACAGTCAAAATAGCATATAAAGAAACGACAATAATAAAAAGATTACAAAAATAAGTCATCAGTAAATATATCACAGATTATGATAAATATGAATTGGTTAATGTCACATGTTAAAAGACAGATACTTTCCAGTTGGTATAAAACAAACAACAACCAGTAACATGCTGTTTACAAGTAACATACTTAAAATAGGATGGTTGAAAATAACAGCATAAAAAATACCTGGCAGGCAAACCTTAACAAAAGGAAAGGAGGTATACTAATATTAATAAGAAACAAAACAGAATTCACAGTAAAATAATTAAGAGTAATTAAGTGCAGTAAGCTTTAAAACATTTACAAGATCTTATGAGTCCATACCAATAATAACTAACCAATTAAACAAATAAACAACCAGATAAGGAGAGCAAGGGTTCTTGCTTACAGCAGAATGGCAAGAGCTGGTAAATGTGGAGTGAGTACTGGAAAAACACGATTTCTCAACGATTAGAGTAAATATTGGAGCAGATAAGACTCATCAAATAATGCTAAATTCAGGAAAAAAAGTTGATGGTGAGCAGGATATTTCTGTGGTCTTAAAGTCTCTGTCCACAGACTTATTAATTAAGGAAAACATAGTAACTATACAATGGAGAAATTGAGCAACATTTTGACTGGGTGATCAAAATTAATATCAAAATTACATCACCAGTGAGGGGCAGATCAACATTGTATGCAACCAGATGTGATCCCTGGCTAGTACATAGCATCAACTATGTGGTGTTTTGGTTGAGAATGCATAACTGGAATTGAATCATTAGCAAACATCAGACAAACTCAACATGGGCATCATTCTATTAAAACAAACAGTAAAAACAAAAAAACAACAGGTAGAGTGAGTGGGGACTGTATTCCTCAAAAATGTTGATGTCAGAAAAAACTAAGAAAAGATCTTCCAGATTAAAGAAAACCAAAGAGACACAGCAGCTAAATGTAATACCTAACCCTAGACTGGTACCTTATTGGGTCAATTGATAAAACTGGATACGAATGTTAAATTGAATGAGTATATCAATGTTAAATGTGCTGAGTTGATAATTGTACTGTTATTATGTCAAGGACCAGGATATATGTAAGTTATCCTAAAATGATTTCAAAAGGAAACACACAAACACGTGTGTTGTGTGTGTATGTATATAAAGAGAGACAGTATAAAAGCACATGGTAAAATATTACCAATGCTGACAATAGACGAATTTTGGTAAAGAATATATGGATGTTTATGAATTATTCTTATTCTTGCAAGATATGTGTAAAGTTGAACTTATTTTCTTAAAAATTTTTAAAATTAAAAAGTGATAAAGAACAAGGTTATATGTGTAAAAGACATAATGCAAGACAAAGATACAAAACACATGAAACTTCACGTAACTTATGAAATAATATTGAGATATGAAATTACTACTATTTTCAGGTCAAAAAGAACTATTGACATGACATTATTATAAATGTTATATTGTCCAACTTAATGCATTAAGAGAGAAACATGTATTTTCTATTCTTATTTCCACATTAGCGACTTTTGCTAGATACACACTTCTGGCAGATTGCTTACTTCTTTCCACAGAAAGTGGAATAAAGAGAGTTTGGAATAATAATCACCATGCTTAGTCTCTCTGTCCGTCTCTGTCCCTTTCTCTTGTCTTTGTGAGCTATATTTTCTTTATACAAACACAAGTGTTCTAATCCGTCCTGACGCATAGTGGGGATTCGCCCTTGCCAGTGTGACATGCAGTTGTCAAGCTGCCCCTGAGACTGGGTGGATAAATGTGTCTAAAGTAGAGACAAGGTATTACAAAAATCACTTGGCTGAGGGTCTAAAGCCTCATTCTCCTATCAATTCTTTCAGTAATAATCATTTCGATCTTCATGTTAATGACTTGTGACTATCTCTTAATTGGTTCTAAACTCAGGCAGGAAAGGTGGGGTTTTGTTTGTTTATTCCCTGAAATACCAAATATATAACACAGCATATGAAACAAAAGCTTCAGAAGAAATGGATCCATACAGAGTTATAGTTGGATCTATTAACCTTTGTTCAGACAGCAACTGCCAAGTAGGCAAAGAAAAATGAAATGTATAGTGTTTGAATTAAATAACCAATAAACTTTAAATTTAATTGGACAATTTATTTTCTTTTCAAACTAAATACATTGTTTCAAAAAACAATTTTTTTTTGAAAATTTCTTTTCAAAAAAATTTCAAACAAAATTTTAAAAAATAATCATCTGCTAAACTTTTCTTAACATTATGAAATTGAAGAGGTATGGGTATTTCCTTTCTCTAATCCTTTGTAATTACCACATATTAGGTGAAGCTGATTACATGCTTCTTCCCCAAGTTTGACAATATGGAGAAAGTGAATAAAACGTACTGGGAGAGTTGTAGATTGTGTAAAGCCACTTTACTGGAGTTTAGAATCCAGAGATGGTGGTGGGGAGTGTTGAATTGTGGCAGACCCAGGGACGTGATTGAAAGTGCCCAAGTGTTTCCAGCTGCTTCCTGTTGTTCTTGTCTGTTGTCTAAGCATTTCTCTCTAGTCTTCCCACTGTATAGGCTCCATGATATCCTCATGATCAATTAATTTTCTTCTTAAATAAGGCAGAATTGATTTTTGGTTTTACCAACTAAAAGCTTGCTTGGTATACCATTAAATGGCAAATAAAAAGATATGAAGATAACCAGATCACCTTACAAGAATAATGTGAGAGATAGTGCAATAAAACTCTAGGGAAAATTGACTTGTAAGGATGGATGGAAACAGTCTGAATAAATGTATGCAGTTCAAACCTAAAGGTGATTTAAAAGAATAATGTAGCCGGGTGTGGTGGCTCACGCCTGTAATCCCAAGACTTTGGGAGGCCAAGGTGGGCGGAGCATGAGGTCAGGAGATCGAGACCATCCTGGCCAACACGGTGAAACCCCGTCTCTACTAAAAAAAATACAAAAAATTAGCCAGGCGTTGTGGTGGGTGCCTGTAGTCCCAGCTACTCTGGAGGCTGAGGCAGGAGAATGGCGTGAACCCGGGTGGTGGGGCTTGCAGAGAGCCGAGATCGTGCCACTGCACTCCAGCCTGGGCGACAAAGCGAGACTCCGTCTCCAAAAAAAAAAAAAAAAAAAGTAAAACAACTATATCATAGAATCCTGTGTTTCCTATATATTTTGATATGAGCTACTGAAGCAATGTAATTCACTATGTTAACAGATTAGAAAATAAAAATCATATGACCATCTTAATATGTGTTGTTGAAGAAAATAGTTGAAAAAATCCATTCCTCATTTACTACAAAATACTATAATCAAAGAATAAAACAGCATATCGTTAACTTGAAAAATAATATCTACAAAAATACTAGAACAGACACCATTGAAACAAACCAACAAAACTCATAAAAACCCAAACATTAAGGAAAAAAAACTGTGTTAAAAATTATTGAGTCAAAAAGAAAAAAAACCCTGAAATTGTAGAAAATTCAGAGAATAATAATAGAATTGCATATAAGATCCTAATAAAGCTATACTTAGAAGAAACGTTATAGCATTAAACACTATTATTGATAAATGAACAATATTAAAAATACATTAATTAAACATTCAACTCAAGAAATTAGGGGGAAAGCAGTAATGTAAACTCAAAGAGACCATATAGCATAGTGGATAGGAACACAGAGCTGACTTCTTATCCTAGTTGGTTCTACCATTCATTCCACTAACTGCATGGCCTTAGACAAGTCACTTAACCTCTCGGTGTTTCTTTCCCAATATGTAAAATGAGGAGTGTCAACCTGTAAAATGGGGATACAAGTAATATCTACCTTCTAGAGTTGTTATAAGGATTATATGTATTAATATAAGTATACTATTAAAAGCATTTGGCTTAGTTATTACTAATATCAGAGGAGCAGAAACAAGAAATTAATGAAGATAAAAGCTAGTATTGATGAATCAGAAAACAGAAAAAACAGTGAAACTAATGACTAAATCCAAAAGCTTTTCCTTTAGAAATAATTATAAAATAAATAAACCAGCAGCTAATCTAATCAACAAGATTGGGAAAAAGTACAAACAATTAGAACTGGAAAAAGAGAAAATTATCACAGATTCAGAAAAATGCAAAATAATTAGATATGATGATGACACTGCTCAACCTTGTGCAAATAAATTTAAAAATCTGGATAAAATACATAATTTTTAATGAAAATATAATCACCATAAATAGCCTCCAGATGAGATTTTTAAAAAACTAAATAAACCAACTGCCATTAAAAAAGTCTAGTCTTATTGAAGAACTATGCCCTTTCTCCAAAATAAGCATCAGTTTCAAATAGATTTACAAGGTAATTTCTCTTAAACTTTCAAGAAATAAATCATTCTGAAAGTATTCAAACTGTTTCTCATACTAGAAAGAGGAAGGTCCTAAACTCTTCTTATAAAGCCAGCAATAACATTGACATCAAATCTTACAAAGACATCTTCAAAAAGAAAACTAAAATTTGATCTCACTTATGTATGTAGATGTAAGAATCCTAAAGTAAATATTGGCAATTAGAATCTATATGTAAAGAATAATACACCAAGATGATTTGGGTTTCTTTCTAGGAATTCAATAATGTTTAATATTAGGAAACATTAATATAATTTATCACATTAATAGGTATGGCAAATAGTGTATAATTTGGTCCTATTTTGTTGATCTCATTTGCACAGACATGTACAATTTCTAGAAAGGTACAACATAAAGAGTGAGACTGAGAAATCAGTGCCGGGTGAAGGAAGCAGGATATGCTAATTTTTACATTAAAAAGATATGTTTAACAGTGTACTTCTGCCATTGTCAAGGTTTGCTCCTTTCTCTACTTCCATTCGAGACCTTAGGCTTTTTTACTTTCACTAGCCATTTGTGAGAAAACACGAGCAATGTGACTTGAGCAACAGGTGAAAAATTACTGCAAAAATGTCACCCCAGTTCCTCCTGCAGTTTGTGCCTTAAAGTCCATTATTAGAGATTGATTTATTCATCTTATATGCTCCTTAGCTCTATCTTATAAAATGCAAATACTTTGGGGAAATATAATATGCTAAGCCAATTGACAAAATGATGTCAGTAATAATAGAGTGTTAAATGAGCACTGGGAGTAGAGTTTAGTGGTTAAGAGATGGGAGTTCATAGTAAACAGATCTAAATCTTGTCTAACACTCACTAGCTGTTTGCCCTCTTTAAGCCAAATGAAAATAAAAATTGTTAATCTGCCTACTTCATGAAATTGCTGACGTATTAATGAAACAATGCAAGTATTTAGAACAATGCTTTGCATGCATTAAGCTTTTGGTAGATATGTGATAGGTGTAAACTATTATTAGAAACGAAAAAAATGAAGAAATATTTGTTGAACACACTGTGTGAAATAGGCACGGTGCAGAATACGCAGGCATATAGGATATGTTCTCTGTTTTCAAGGAGCTTATGATAACGGCAGATCTGTTTTTCTCCTAATTGTAAACTCAGAGCATAGAAAGACGTGCTAAACACTGGCAGAGAGAAGAGCTACTATAAGTAGGAAACAGCATGCAGAGAATAAAAATGGGGAGTCCAAAAAGACATTTCAGTTCTGCCTCATACATGAAGTTAAAACTCAACTCAGAAAAAGAGCCAGGTGTTAGTGAGGAATGAAAGTATATAGAGTTCTGATTTCTTTGTCCATTTTTTTTAAATGAAAGACAGCAAGGTGGGTTAGATTTAGCAAGACATGATTCCAGCTCACGACTTCCACAACATCAGTTATGATTGCGATACAAATCTGTGACTTTTTTTCAGAGCTTACTTCTCATAGTCTTTATCTAAAGCTGTTAGCATTTAGAAGCAGATTATTCCATTTCTTCCCTCTCAGTACGCAAAGTATTTCATATGGCAATTCCATCATCTCTACTGTGAGAAAGTATGGTGTTCCTAATAATTATCTTTTAAACTTACAGACTAATATAAATTATAAATGTCTAATTTACACTGTGCCATTTGATATGGATTTATCTTTTCACTGATGATGAAGAACAAAGGTTTGCTTTAACAATATAGACAGGAACAGGTTTTTCTGCTTATAATTCTTTGCTCCCATTTAAGCCTTTTAATATTTTTATGTCAAGGCATGTGGCACCATCAATATATCAGTTTTACAGAAAGGTAGAAGAATATCTATGACCCATTTTTAATGTACTTGCACATACTCTCAGCTAGACACTGATCCATGTACATAGGAAATGAGAATGATGGAGATGGAGTTATCTGTAATCAGAATACTAAATCCAATGCTAAGAAGAATTATTTTCAGATGCTGAGATGGTGAGAATGGGGATGCTTCTGCTAGTATTAACTCAGTACTTGTAACAGTACTATGCCTAAACATAGAGCCCATCAGTGAGGCCGGTTTCAGGGACTAAGGGAAGACAAAGGCAGGGGAAAGTAGGAAGTTCCATAGTAAACGTTACCTCCTTTAGAAAGATTTCCCTCCTCCTCATAACCATATGTGAGCCCTATATCCTCTGAATCCCCATAAAATTATGTTTATATAGCTAGATAGCAACTCTGACTACAAATTTTGTGCCATTCGCTGAACTATGCATCATATGCTTTATCTAAATTAAGCCTCTTAGCAATAAGATAAGTACCACTTCTATTCCCACTTTGCAGATGGAGAAATTGAGGCTTAGAGCAGATTAGTAACTAGCCTACCCACCTTCCACAAACTAAGAAATTACAAAGTGAGGGTTATGAATCCAAATCTGCCTATAGAGTTAGTACTTTTAACTCCTACAGCATAAGCTGCTTCCCAAAGTTAGTCTACTTGACCTTACACTACGTTTATGTGTTTATTAGTTCCCTTCTTATAGGATTATAAACACTTAAGGCAAGGATTATCGTCAGACCTATTTATACTGTGAAGCTGGCTGGGAACTTTAAATATATTTAGGCCTGTATTAAAACATGGCATTTAGCGTAAATCCCTGAAAAACAAGAATTATATCTCTTCATAGATCCAGATGAATACATATTCTTTGAATGACTGAGTGAATGAGAGAACATTGGATAGTCAGCTAGTCTCAGCAAGAAAGCAGAAGCACAATGCTATACTGGCCAGTCGTCATAGCATTATGGGAAACTGGAATCAAATCAGCTTTCCCTCACCATTTGTTTTTTATTTCAGCCTAAAAATAAAACCAAATTGATTGTATTATGGAATTAATTTGTGCTAAAATAAGTCAGTAGGATGAACAATGAAAAAAAACTTTAAAAAACAATTTATTTAGAGAGCAATGAGCTAAAATTGAGGTGAAGAATTTAGCTTATTTTAAATTTTTTACTAATGCACCAACCAATATATGTGTTGTCTCTTTCTTTTTAAAATATATACTTTATTTTATTATTTTTAATTTCAATAATTTTGGGGGTACAGATTTTTTTTGTTACACGGATAAGTTATTTAATGATTTCTGAGATTTTGGTGCACCCGTCACCCAAATAGTGTACACTGTACCCAATATGTAGTCTTTTATCCTTCTCCCCCTTCCTATTCTTCCTCCCAAGTCCTCAAAGTCCATTATATCATTCTTATGATCTTGCGTCCTCATAGCTTAGCTCCTACTTATAAGTGAGAACATATGACATTTGATTTTCTATTCTGGAGTTACTTCACTTAGAATAATGGCCTCTGACTCCATCCAAGTTGCTGCAAAGGCCATTATTTCATTCCATTTTATGGCTGAGTAGTACTCCATGTTGTACATGTACATGCTTCTTTTCTGACCTTAGTGTTTCTAGTTACTCACCATTAAGCATAATTTTAGCTATAGTATTTTTGGAGGTATTTATTATCAGGTTGAGGAAGTTCTCTTCTACTCCTAGTTTTCTGAGTGTTTTTTATCCCAAATCGGTGCTGGATTTTGTCAAATGCTTTCTCTGCATCTAATTATATGATCATGTAATTTTTCTTCCTTAGTTTGTTGATCTGATGGGTTGGTTATATTAATTACTTTTCAAATGTTGAAACTGCCTTGTATAACTTGGATAAATCCCACTTGGTCATGGAGTACAATTCTTTTTATAAATTGTTGGATTTGATTTGCTAATATTTTTCTGATGATTTTTGCATCCATGTTTATAGAGACAATGGTCTGTGATTTTCTTTCCTTGTAATGACATTTCTGGTTTTGGTATTTAGGTAATGCTGGCCTCATCAAATGAGTTAGCAGTATTTCCCTCTGCTTCTATCTCTGAAAGAGATGGTAGAGAATTGGTATGATTTAGTCCTTAAATATTTCGTAGAATTTCCCAGTGAACACAACTGGGCCTGCTGCTTTCTGTTTATGAAGATTATTATTCATTGGTTCAGTTTGTTTAATAGATATAGGCCCATTCAGATGGTCTATTTATTTGGTATGAGTTATGAAAGATTGTGTCTTTCAAGGAATTGATCCATTTCATCAAAGTTATCAAATTTGTGGCCATACAGTTCTTCATAATGTTTATTAACTTTTTAATGTTCATAGGATCTATAATAATGTTTCCTGTTCCATTTCTGACATTAATAATTTGTATCGTCTCTCTTTTATTCTCAGCTTTCCAGCCTAGAGGATTAAGGACTTTATGATCTTTTCAAAGAACCAGCTTTTGGGTTTATTGATTTTCTCTACTGATTTCCTGTTTTCAGTTTCATTCATTTCTGCTTCTATTTTTATTATTATTTTTCTTTTGCTTATTTTGAATTCAATTTGTTTTTTTGTTTCATACATTATAAGCTTATATTATTGATTCTAGATTTCTTTTTTCTAATATAGGCATTCAATGTTATAAATTTCTCTGTAAGCACTGATTTCATTGTGTTCCACATATTTTGATGAGGTGTAGTTTCATTTTCATTTAGTTGAAAATATTTTTGAAATTTCTTCTTTGACTCATGTACTATTTAGAAGTCTGTTGTCTAATTTTCAAGTGTTCAAGGGATTTTTAGCTATCTTTTTGTTTTTGATTTCTAGTTAAATTCCATTGTGGTCTGAGTGCAGGCGTTATATAATTTCTGTTCTTTTACATGTGTTGAGATATATTTTATGGGCCAGAATGTGTTGTATTTTAGTAAAGGTTCAAATGAACTTAAGAAGAATGTGTATTCTGCTGCTGTTGAATGAACAAGTCAATAGATGTGTTATATCCAGTTAATTGACAGTGTTATTCAGTTCAACTATGTCTCTACTGATTTTCTCCTTGCTGGATCTGTCCATTTTTGATAGAGGGGTGCTGCAATCTTCAACACTAGTATCGAATTCATCTATGTCTCTTATAGTTTTATCAGGTTTGCGTCACGTATTTTGATGCTCTGTTGTTAGGCACATATACATTAAGGATTGTTATATCTTATTAAGAATTGACCCTTTTATCATGATGTAATGTTCCCCTTATCCTGGATAAAGTTCCTTGTTCTGAAGTCTGCTTTTTCTGAAATTAATATAATACTCCTGTTATTTGTAAAAATTGTGGATGGCATAGTATATCTTTCTATATCCCTTTACTTTTAATCCATATGTGTTTTTATATTTAAAGGGGGTTTGTTGTAGACAATATAAAGTTGGGCCTTATATTTTAATACACTCTAATAATTTCTGTTTTTTAATTAGTGAATTTAGACCATTGAAATTTAATGTGGTTATTAATATACTTGAATTAATATCTACTAGAATGATCACTGCTTTCTATGTATTATCCTTCATCTTTATTCCTGTTTTTCTTCTACTCTTTTCTGTCTTTTTTGATTTTAATTGAACATTTTATATAATTTCATTTTATTTTCTTTCTTAGCATATCAGTTATACTTCGTTTTTCTCTTTTGTAGTGGTTGTCCTATAATTAGCATAAAACACAATTAATCAAATTCCACTTTCAAATAACACCATTACACAGGTAGTAAAAGTACCTTATAATAACAAAATAATCCTGATTGTTTTCTCCCATCCTTCGTATAGTTGCTATCATTCCTTTCACTTATGCATAAGCATATATATCCCTTTACCTATTTTTTATATGCATACCTCATTAATACAACATTACTATTATTATTTTTGAACAAGCTATCTGTTGGATCAATTAAGAATAACAACAATAAATATTTTAATTTTACCTTTAGTTATTCCTTCTCTTTATGTAGATCCAAGTTTCTGACCAATATCATGTTCCTTCTCTCTGAACAATTTCTTTTAACATTTGTTGCAAGCCTGGTGTACTGGCAACAAATTTCCTATCATTTGTCTGTATCAGAAAAGCTTTACTCACTTTCATAGGATAATTTAAGTCTGCAGAAATCTAGGTTGGTGTTTTTTTCCCCTCAACAGTTTAAATATCTTACTCCATTTTCTTCTTGTTTAAATAATTTCTGAGGAGCAGTCAGATATAATCCTTATGTCTACTGCTCTATAAATAAGGTGTTTTATTCCTCTAATCTCTTTCAAAAATTTTTCTCTATCTAATTTTCTGAAGTTTGAATATAATAGGCCTAGGTGTATTTACTTGCTTGGTTTTCTCTGACCTTCTTGGATTTGTCATTTGGTGTCTGTATTAGTCCATTCTCACATTGCTATAAACAACTACCTGAGACTGAGTAATATATGAAGAAAAGAGGTCTAATTAACTCACAATTCTGCAGGTTTAATGGGAAGCATGACTGGTAGGCCTCAGGACAGTACAATCATGGTGGAAGGCAAAGGGGAAGCAAGCACCTTCTTCACATGGCAGCAGGAGAGAGAGCAAGCGAGGTGGGGAAGTGCTACACACTTTTAAACCATCAGATCTTGTGATAACTCACTCACTGTCATGAGAAAAACATGGACAAATCCACCCCTGTAATCCAATCACCTCCCAGAGGCTCCCCACTCCAGCATTGGGAATTACAATTCAACATTAGATTTGGGTGGGGACACACAGCCCACCCGTATTATTCCCAAATCTCATGTCCTTCTCACATTTCAAAACACAATCATGCCTTCCCAGCAGTCCCCAAAAGTCTTAGCTCAATTTCAGCATTAACCCAAAAGTCCAAGTCCAAAGTCTCATCTGACACAAGGCAAGTCCGTTCTGCCTATGAGCCTGTAAAATAAAAAACAAATTAGTTATTTCCAAGATACAGTGGGGACACAGGAATTGGGTAAATGCTCCCATTCCAAAAGAGAGAAGTTGGCCAAAACAAGGGTCTACAGGCCCCATGCAAGTCTGAATCCCAGAAGGTCGGTCATTAAATCTTAAAGCTCCAAAATGATCTCCTTTAACTCCATGGCTCACATTGAGGCCACACAGACACAAAGGGTGGGAACCCAAGGCCGTGGGAAGCTCTGTACCTGTGGCTCTGCAGGGTACAGCCCCTGCAGCTGCTTTCATGAGCTGGCATTGAGTGCATGTGGGTTTTCCAGATGCATAATCTGTCAGTGGTTCTACATTCTGAGATCTGGAGGACAGTGGCTCTCTTCTCACAGCTCCACTAGGCTGTGCCTCAGTGGGGACTTTGTGCGGGAGCTCCAACCCCACATTTCTCCTTTGCATTGCCCTAGTAGAGGTTCTGTCTGAGAGCTCTGTTCCTGCAGCAGCCTTCTGCCTGGACATCCGAGCATTTAAATACATCCTGTGAAACCTAGACAGAGGTTCCCGAACCTCAACTTTTGCCTTCTGTGCACCCGCAGGCCCAACGCTACATGGAAGCTGCCAATGCTTGGGGCTTGAACCATCTGAAGCAATGGCTTGAGCTGCACTTTGGCCCCTTTTAGCCACAGCTGGAGGTAAAGCAGCTGGGACCCAGGGCACCATGTCCCAATGCTGCACAGAGCAGCTGGGCACTGGGTCTGGCCCATGAAACCATTTTTCCATCCTAGGCCTCTGGGCTTGTGATGGGAGGGGCTGCTGTGAAGGTCTATGAAATGCCTTGAAGACATTTTCCTCATTGTCTTGGCTATTAACATTTGGCTCCTCTTTACTTATACATATTTCTACAGCCTTGAATTCCTCCCTAGAAAAAGTTTTTCTTTTCTACCGCATGGTCAGGCTGTAAATTTTCCAAACTTTTATGTTCTGCTTCCCTTTTAAACATAAATTATCTTTGTTTATGCAAATGAGCATAGGCTTGTAGAAGCCAGGCCACATCTTGAATGCTTTACTTTTTAGAAATTTCTTCCACCAGATACCCTAAATCATCTCCCTCAAGTTCAAAGTTCCACACATCTGTAGGGCAGGGGTAAAATACTACCAGTCTCTTTTGTGCATTGATTTTGTATCCGAAAAACTTTACTGAAGTTGTTTATCTGTTCTAGGAGACTTTCTCTTGAGTCCTTAAGATTTTAAAGGTATAGAATCATATCATTATCAAAGAGAGTGTATTAGTCTGTTCTTGAATTGCTATAAAGAAATACCTGAGACTGGGTAATTTATAAAGACAAGAGGTTTAATTGGCTCACAGCTCTGCAGTCTGTACAGGAAACATGTTGCTGGTATTTGCTAGACTTCTGGGGTGGCCTCAGGAAACTTACAATCATGGCAGAAGGGAAAGGGGGAGAAGGCATATTACATGGCTGAAGCATGAGCAGGAGAAAGGGAAGGGAGAGGTGTTACACACTTTTACATTATCAGATCTCATGAGAACTCACTCACTGTCATAAGAACAGCACCAAGAAGATAGTGTTAAAACATTTATGGAAAATCTAGTCCCATGATTCAACCACCTCCTACCAGGCCCCACTTTAAAACACTGGGGATTATAATTCAACATGAGATTTGGTGGGTTCCAGATCCAAACCATATCAGAGAGATAGTTTGACTTCTTTTCTCATTTGGGTGCATTTTATTTCTTTTCTTGCCTGATCGCTCTGGCTACAGCTTCCGGTACTATGTTGAACAGGAATGGTGGGAGTGGGCATTCTTGTCTTTTTCTGCTTCTCGAGGGTAATGCTTCTAGCTTTTGTCTGTTCAGTATTACATTGGTTGTTCATTTTTCATAGATGGCTCTTATTATTTTGAGGTATGATCCTTTGATGCCTAGTCTATTGAGAGTCTTTATTATGAAAGGATGTTGGATTTTATGAAAAATATTTTCTGCATCTATTGAGATGATCAAATGTTTTTTTGCTCTTAATTCTGTTTATGTGGTGAATCACATTTGTTCATTTATATATGTTGAGCCAGCCTTGCATCCCAGGAATAAAGCCTACTTGATTGTGGTGTATTAACGTTTTGATGTAGTGCTGAATTTTTTTGCTAGTATTTTGTCAAGGATTTTTGCGTCTTTATTAATGAAGAATATTGGTGTGTATTTTACTTTGGTAATTGTTTCTCCCAGATTTTGCTATCTGGCTGATGTAGAATGAGTTAGCAAGGAGCCCTTCCTCCTCAATTCTTTGGAATTGTTTCAGTAATGTTGGTACCAGTTATTTGTACATCTGGTAGAATTTGGCTGTGAATCTATCCAGTGTAGGGCTTTTTTAGTTTGGTAAATTAATTTCTAAGTTACTGATTCAATTTCAGAACTTGCTATTGATCTTTACAAGTTTCCATTTTCTTCCTGGTTAAATCTGGGGAGTTTGTGTTTCTAGGAATTTACTACTTCTAGATTTTCTAATTTTTGTCTATAGAGGTGTCCATAATAAGGCTCTGAGGATCTTTTTAATTTTTGTGGGTAACTTGTAGTGTTATTTTTGTAATTCTGAGTGTAGTTATTTGAATCTTCTCTTTTGTTCTTGGTTAGTCTAGCCAGCAAACAATCTCATTTATTCTTCTGAATAAGAAACTCTTTGTTTCATTTATATAAGGATTTTTGCAACTGAATTTCACTCAATTCTTTTCTAATTTTAGTTATTTATTTTCCTCTGCTAGCTTTGGGATTGGTTTGTTCTTTTTTTCTAGTTCTTCTAGGTGCAAAGTTAGATTGTTAGTTTGAGATCTAACTTCTTGATGAAGGTGTCTAGTGCTATAAACTTTCCTCTTAACACTGCTTTAGCTGCATCCCAAGGATTTTGGTAAGCAGTGCCTCTGTTTTCATTAATTTCAAAGAATTTTGGGATTTCTGCCTTAATTTCATTGTGCACCCAAGAGTTATTCAGAAGGAAGTTGTTTAATTTGCATGTATTATGGATTTGTGGAGTTTTGAGAGATCTTCTTGATATTTATTTCTCATTTTATTGTACTGTGGTCCAAGAGTGTGCTTGGGATGATTTTGATTTTTAAAAAATTTAATGAGACCTGCTTTATGACTGACTATGTGTTTGATTTTAGAATATGTTCCATCTGCAAATGAGATAAATGCATACTCTGTAGTTTTGGATTGGAGACTCCTGTCTGTTAGTTCCCATTGATTAAGTGTCCAGTTTAAGTCCAGAATTTCTTTGTTAGTGTTTCAAGATCAATTGTTTTAAAAATGAAAATAAGCTGGAAAATGTCAGCTTACTTTCCAGTTATTAAAGCACAAACTGTACTTTCGGATGTTTTGCCAAACTTCAACTAAAAATTGGCTGACTTAAAAAAATGCAATTTTTCTGGTTGCCAGGTAGTTATTTTTCTATGTGAAATACTGTCTTCGGGGGACATTTTGAATTAACAGAGTTGTTTAAACAAAATAGTCAGTAAGCATAGCCAGTAATTACTTGCCACGATTTTATTTCCATTTCTTTTACAATCCTGACTTCCTGTGCAATTTAATCTGGAGTTGCCATCATGATAACTATCTCACAATTTATTCAATGAAAGTCTTCAGGGACCCCAATATGATGCCATTATAATGAGAGATTAGAATGCATAAGGATACAAGTCCAAAAAGGATCTATTATGATGCCAATTTGATGTCTCAATGAATATGATGGCAGAACTATTACAACACTGTCTTTGGAGAACCCACATTGAGGGATAGGATTATAAAGAGATGACAGACATATTATAATACATATTTGAGAGTTACGTCAAGTTATGAAAAAGTCAATCATGACTCCTATATTAATTCATGAAACACAGAGATGCCAAGGCCAGCCTCCTTCTAATGGTGTTAGTAAGCATCACTGAAGAATGATATGCTCAACAGAGAGTGGTATGTGAGCTGATCAACAGTGCTACCGATGTCAGTTAGTCATTAACATAATGGCTGGTACATCATTTATAGTAGCGTATCTCTATGCAACACAGATAGCATGTGGAAAGCAATGTCCTTTTCTTCACTGTTAAAGATCAAGAAATCATTTCAACATACAGTTCTTGAGGTAGTTCCCCTGTTTTGCTGTTTTCTGTAAATTCCTCAACCTGTCAGTTCCTTCTATTTTCTAGGTATGGATAACTTACAAGTTAATTTTTAAAAACTGCATATTTTATTTAAATATTTTAAATTAGGCTGAAATGGGAGTATGGAATAATAGTGAGGTTCACAATCTGGAGTTAAAATATTGTATTTTAAAAGGTTCATGAACTCCCTGAAATTGTGTACTGAATTGTATGTAGAAATACAGCTAGACATTTGGAGTGATGGTGCAATTCTCAAAGGGTTTCTGATTCTAAAGGTTTACAGCAATGGTGCATGAGAACTTGTCTATTTTACAAGGTAAGCAAAAAAACTCCTGGATATCTAGAGCAATAAGTACTCTCCTTAACTATGTGCACATATCTAAAAGGAGGGGAAATTGTAAGATTAATGTGAGTGCTAGGGTAGGAGCACATTTAAGTAACAACATGCCATTTTTTTAATGAACACTATTTAAAGGTTTTTTTTTTAAATATGGAGTATGAATTACCTTACAAATACCTCTTGATTTGTGATATGGTTTGGCTGTGCTCCCACCCAAATCTCAATTTGAACTGTGTCTACCAGAGTTCCCACATGTGAGAGGGACCCAGAGGGGAGGTAATTGAATCATGGGTTCCAGTCTTTCCCATGTTATTCTCATGATAGTGAATAAGTCTCACGAGATCTGATGGCTTTATCAGGGGTTTTTGCTTTTACTTCTTCCTCATTTTATCTTGCCACCTCCGTGTAAGAAGTGCTTTTTGCCTCCCGCCATGATTATGAGGCCTCTCCAGCCACGTGGAACTGTAAGTCCAATTAAACCTCTTTTTCTTCCCAGTCTCAGGTATGTCATTATCAGCAGCACGAAAATGGACTAATACAGTAAATTAATACCAGTAGAGTGGGGCACTGCTGAAAAGATACCCAAAAATGAGGAAGCAACTTTGGAACTCGGTAACAGGCAGAGTTTGGAACAGTTTGGAGGGCTCAGAAGAAGGCAGGAAAGTTTGGATCCTCCTAGAGACTTGTTGAATAAATTTGACAAAAATGCTGATAGCTATATGAACAATAAGGCCCAGGTGAGGTGGTCTCAGATGGAGATGAGAAACTTGTTGGAAACTGGAGCAAAGGTGACTCTTGTAATGTTTTAGCAAAGAGACTGGCAGCATTTTGTCCCTGCCCTAGAGATTTGTGGAACTTTGAACTTGACAGAGATGATTTAGGGTATCTGGTCAAAAATTTCTAAGCAGCAAAGCATTCAAAAGGTGGCTTAGGTGCTGTTAAAGCATTGTTTTAAAAGAGAAATAGAGCATAAAAATTCAGAAAATTTGCAGCCTGACAATGTAGTAGAAAAGAAGAATCCTTTTTCTAGGGAGGAACTCAAACCAGCTGAAGAAATCTGCGTAAATAGCAAGGAGCCTAATGTTAATCCCCAAGACCATGGGGGAAATGTCTCCAGGCCATGTCAGAGACCTTCATGGCAGCCCCTCCGATCACAGGCCCAGAAGCCCAGGAGGAAAAAGTGGTTTTGTGGGCTGGCCCCAGGTGCTGTGTGCAGCCTAGGGACTTGCTACTCTGTGTCCCAGCTGCTCCAGCTGTGGCTGAAAGAGGCCAATGTACAGCTTGGACTGTGGCTTCAGGGGGTGGATGCTCCAAGCCTTGGCCACTTACACATGATGTTGAGCCTGCAGGTGCACAGAATTCAAGAATTGAGATTTGGGAAACTCCGCCTAGATTTCAGAAGATGCATGGAAATGACTGGATGCCCAGGCAAATGTTCTCCTCATGGAGAATCTCTGCTAGGGCCATGTGGAAGGGAAATGTGGGGTCAGAGCCCCCACACAGAGTCTCTACTTGGGCACTGCCTAGTGGAGCTGTGAGAAGAGGGCCACTGTGCTCCAGACCCCAGAATGGTAGACCCACTGGCAGTTTGCACTGTGTTCCTGGAAAAGCCAGAAACATTCAACGCCAGTCTGTGAAAGCGGCTGGGAGGAAGGCTGTACCTTGCAAAGCCACAGGGGTGGAGCTTCCCAAGATCATGGGAACCCACCTTTTGCATCAGTGTGACCTGGATTTTGAGACATAGATTCAAAGGAGATCATTATGGAACTTTAAAATTTGACTGTCCTGCTGGATTTTGGACTTGCATGGGCCCTGTAACCCCTTTGTTTTGGCCAATTTCTCCCATTTGGAATGGCTGTATTTACCCAATACTTGTACCTCCATTGTATCTAGGAAGTAACTAGCTTTCTTTTGATTTTACAGTCATAGGCAGAAGGGACTTGCCTTGTCTCAGATGAAACTTTGGACTGTGGACATTTGGGTTAATGCTGAAATGAATTAAGACTTTGGGGAACTGTTGGGAAGGCATGATTGGTTTTAAAATGTTAGGACATGAGACACTTTCTTGTTATGTCCTCAAAAGGGTTTTCCTTGGTGTGTAAACATGGAGAGAGAGAGAGAGAAATAGACAACTTCCTCTTCTTACAAGGCCACTAATCCCATCATTAGGGTCTTATCCTCAAGACCTTATCTAACCCTAATTATCTCCAAAGGCCCCATCTTCAAATTCCATCACCTTGGGGGATAGCGCTTCAATATATGAATTTCAGAGGGGACACAATTCAGTCCAAAACAGAGGCCCAAGTTCATATAGCCAGTAAGGGAGACTTCCATCCTCAGTTATCTCTCTTTCCACTTTAACTTTTTAGTTCTATCTCTATAGGGTCTTTGTTTCTAATAAAAATCCTCCTTATTAATGTTTCTCCTAATTTTGTTTGATCCTACTGCTATATTTATATTTGAAGTTGTTGATGCTTTTATTATTCAGTCAGTATCTGCAATAGAACAAATGTTTGTGTCCCTGCACTCCCAAATTCATATGTTGAATTCTATCCTCAAGGTGATGGTATTAGGAGGCGCGACTTTTGGGAAGTGATTAGGACATGAGGGTGGAGCCCTCATGATAAAAGATCAGTGCCCTTATAAAAGAGACCCCAGAAAGTTCTCTCCTCCTCTTTCTACCACATGGCGACATAGGAAGTTGGCAGTCTGCAACATAGAAAGGGGCCCTCACCATAACTCAACCATATGTAGTCCCCTGCTCTTGGGCTTCCAGATTCCAGAAGTGTGAGAAATAAGCTTTTATTGTTTACAAGCCACCCAGTCTATGATGCTTTGCTATAGCTGCCTGAATTAAGACAGTATCCTTTTAACATGTGCCAAACCTTAGGCTACGTTTGTTAAAGTTACCCAAATGAATGAGACACAGTTCTTACCAACAAAGTGGGGGGTGGGTGGAGAGGAAGGAAATAAGAAAACTAGAAGAAATTGGGTACAATGTGTAAAGGGTGCATTCCCTCTGATCAAGGAACTCATTGTATTGCAAATGAAGTGCAGCAATTGACTCATGTTTATGAGATTCCTGGTCTTATTTCATTTACCACTACCCTGAAGCAGCTGAGCTGATAGAACAAAGGAATGACCCTTTGAAGATTCAATTATGATACCATCTGGATAGTAATACTCTGTGAAGTAAGAATAGCACTCTCCAGTATGTAAATTATGTGCTACTTCAGTGACCAATACATGGTCTTGTTTTTCCCATAGCCAAAATTAACTGGTCCAAAAAACAAATTACTTCTAGTAATTTACTAGCAAAGATATTACTTATGTTCTTATTTTGGAGTCTATTTGAAGTTTGTAGTCTACCAAATGTGCAATAGCATTATGTCTAAAAAGTAAATACATATTTTAATTTAAAAATATTTTATTGTGAAAACCGCTAACAATCATCTGAGCCTTCAGTGAGTCACAATCTTTTTGCTGATTGAGGGTCTTGCCACCATGTCGATGGCTGCTGACTGACCAGGATGGTTGTTGCTGAAGGTATGGGTAGCTGTGTCAATTTTTTAAAGTAAGACTACAATGAAGTTTGCCACATTGATTGACTTTTTTTCACGACAGATTTTCTCTGTAGCATGCAATGTTGTTTTACAGTATTTTACACACAGTAGAACTTCTTTCAAAATTGAAGTGAATTCTCTCAAACCTTGCCACTGCTTTATCAACTATGTTTATTTCATAGTCTAAATCCTTTGTTGTTTCAACAAACTTCAAAGCATCTTCACCAGGAGTAGATTTCATCTCCAGAAACCAACTTCTTTGCTTACCCATAAGAAGTGACTCATTCAAGTTTTATCATGAGATTGTAGCAATTCAGTCACATCTTTGGGCCCCACTTCCAACTCTAGTTCTCTTGCTCTTTCTACTACATCTGCAGTTACTTTCTCCACTAAAGCCTTGAACCTTTCAAAGTCATCTATTATGGTTGAAATCACCTTTTCCAAACTCCAGTCAATGTTAATATTTTGACATCCTCCCATGAATAACAAATATTCTTAATGGCATTTAGAATGGTGAAGCCTATCCAGAAGTGTTTACAAATGATAACGGAATAATGTGCTATTGGTATTTTGTTTTTTTGGTGTGGTTTTTTTTTTTTTTTTTTTTTGACGGAGTCTTGCTTTGTCACCAGGTTGGAGTGCAGTGGCACGATCTTGGCTCACTGCAACCTCCGCCTCCCTGGTTCAAGCGATTCTCCTGCCTCAGCCTCCTGAGTAGCTGGGACTACAGGTGTGCACCACCATGCCAAGCTAATTGTTGTATTTTTAGTAGACACAGGGTTTCACCATGTTGGCCAGGATGCTCTCAATCTCTTGACCTCGTGATCTGCCCTCCTCAGCCTCCCAAAGTGTTGGAATTACCGGCATGAGCCTCCGCGCCCAGCCTTTTTTTTCCATATGAAAGACAAATATTGTTAACACAGATGCCTATGGATGCCAAATTGACAAGGGTCAGAATTTGGTGATTTTGTATTGTATAAAGAAAAACCTACAATTTCTAGAATTATATTATGTGTCGGCTCTAAGTTAGAATTGGCCTCTTGGCAAATTTTGGGAGATTTTCAAGGTGGAAATGAAGCAGCAGCCATTATGCTTTAAAGATTTGTGTAGGTATTGTGGTCCAGGAATCATTGCAGTTCATGCACGTCATCACTGAGCTGTTGATTTGTCAGCTTAAAGCAGCAGCCAGGCACATAAGTTCCCCAGCTCCTACAAGTAATCTTTCAGCTTCTCTAAGTTCTGAGCTAGGCATATGTTCAGCTCCATAGCAAAAGTTGTCATCTTTTTCTAGAGGTCACCTACATTGATGGAGACAAAAGCTGTGATAGACAAGTATGGGTTCTAGTTGGTCATCTGGGATTTTGGTTTGTCCCTGTGGGTTACAGTCTACCCTGTCTCTCTTCTGCTTCAGGTCATAGTTTTCTTCTCTAATATTGATCCTGCTGACCCTTAGTGACTTTAGACTCATCACCTGGTGCAGAGGCAACAGCTTTTCAGTCTTCTTCATTGGCTACCACAATTGCATAAGATCCAACACCTATAAGTTTTTATATTTCATGTCACTCAGAGAGGTTCTGGTTCTCTGATAAAATCCTAATTGATATACTCTGCTTGGCTTCTCAGCCTCCTCATAGCCACTTTCTGCTAGGCATCTATACCTGTGCCATTTATTATTTGGTGACTACCTCAAGAGGAAAACCTGCTTGAACTCTCAAGTTTACTCCTCTGCTCTTCAGTTTTCTTTGGGATCTTTGTTAGTCACTTATAGGCTCCTTTGGTAGCTGTGAACTTCATTTTTTGTTTTTTTCTTTCAGTTTCATGAAACTGACAAAAAGCTCTGCTCAACCTCTCTGACTCTTAGCAACCATTTCTACACAGCTGCTTAGCTTATCAGCCTCTCTGTTTAAGCCACATATGAGTCAGCAAATCCCTTTAGGGAAATGTATATTAAAATGTTTGCCAGATGCAGAGTACATTTTCTCTTTTCTGTCAAAGCTTGGTTCCTCAAGTCCTGTCTTCTTCAATAGCTCTCTGATACTTTTAACCAGGCGTTTGTGGGTTTATTTGTATTTTTCAGTGTTTCTAGTTGTTCTCTTTCTCCGCTTTTCAAGATTTTGAACAAATAGCATTTCCGCTATCAAACTCTCCTTAACAACTTCCTTTCCAAGACTACAGGCAAACAGTGGTTCCATTATTTATATATCAATAACACTTTGCACGCAGCTCTGTCGGCACTTACCTCACTCTAACGTTATTATCAGTTAACATTTCTATATACTCTACTAGAATGTGTGTTGCTTGCAGGCAAAAACTGTTAATCCACATTCTATATCTTATGCGCAGTATCTGGTGCATTGAGGGGCTCATTGTTTTCTGAAGGAATGGGTAAATTATGTATAAATGCTCTATAAATGCTTACTCACTTATTCCAGAAGTTCAAATTTTTTGTCCTTTTTGATATTTATAATTGTTCTCGATAATATACTGTTTTTAATACAGTGATGCTTGAGGGAGGCAGTATTTAAAATTACTTACTTTTATCTATCTATTAATACCTATTGATTCTTTGATAGTTTACACAGTTTTGCAGTTAACCAACACAACGTTTATTCCAAAAAAAAATAGGATTTCAAGAAGTAAATAATGTTAATGCTTCATTATTCTTTTAATGATATCACAAAAAGGACAGCAATCAACTTTGAGAATTGTTGAGAATAAAATAATCATATAAACACTCCTTCCTCTATGAGGTCTCATGATCCATCTTCTATCTTCTGACTGTCTGCCTCCCCAGAGTGCCAGATGGAGTAATCTATTCACGTTAACTGTGAGGGTGAGCAATTCAGTCAATCATTTGAAATCTTTGTCTAACCAACACAAAGCATCTGGATATTTAGAAACCTCTAGATGACTGACTACATTTTTCACTTTACATCCAGATGTTTTGGTGTCATGAAGGCACAGTCTATTGCTCAGAAAAATGGAATTGTGGTAAAAACATTAACACACGGTCTTTTCTCAAACAGTTCTGATTTACATTACTCATTTTCTTATGAGTAAATTTCAATTTATGCATGTTTCTAACATTGGCCAAACATTAGTAAACCAGAACCACACTATGTACAGAAAATAACAACTTTCTGAATGTATAACCAGGAAAGAAAATTTTGTTTCCTTAGACACTTTTTATAAAGCAGACTACATATGTCTTTGCCACATACACATTGTCATATATTGAACTTACCCAAAATATAGAAAATAACACAGTAGGGATACATTTACTACAAAGAAGAAATCATCCAATGGGTGCAACATGCCTACAACCTCAAACAGAAAGGACCTGTAAGAATCTCAAGTTCATGGGAAAATGAGTTAATGCATTCTGGAAACATTATACTACTGTTGTTCAACTTACCAATGGAAAAGAGTTAAATATCATTGAAGGAATAGCTTTAAGGTATTCATAAGGTCAAACACTTTCACTAACTAGCATGTTGTCTGTGCCTAATTCATGTACATTTTTAAAAGTAATATCCTTTCCAATTTATTTTTTAGATCTTCGAACCAGAAACATAATTTGTGATAACTCTGATTTCCAACTTTGTAACCTATCCTTGGATTGACTTGCTGTTAAAGTACTTAGAGTAAGGCTGACCAAATCTGTCATGTAGGCAGTAATAATAGCTGTATATAATGAAGTCCACTCATTCAAGTATCTAGGTATATAAATTCATCCTTAATCATATGAAAAATGATCTCATAATTTACGGTGTTTGCAGCATACCATTTTAGATTAATCTCATAATTTTATATTGTTTAAAGGTCCTTTGTTCTCAGTGATTATGTATCTACCTAGTATAATCTATAACATAAGACTTTGTTCTATAAACCATTAATTTATAATCATTTTGCATATGTCAGTTCTGATAATTATGGTGCTGTACAATCTGTATGAGTTGACAGTATTTTGGCAGAAGCAGCCAGTTTTTATTATTATTATTTACATGGCAATTTGAGCTCTGTTGGAATTTTCATTGCATTTACAATTATCCTTCTGGGTTATTTTCATACCACTGAATAAAAATGGCTACCCTTACTTGATCTGTTTCAATACCAGTGACTCTAATATCCTTTAACAATTTAACTTTGTACATTTAAAATATTATTTTTTCACTTACTGGGAAGTTTTGTTGAATTCATATAAACCACTTAATATTGCATTATACTATTTAACCGCCTTTGGCCATCCTCCTTTAAATTACATTTTGTCAGGATCTCCCTATTAGAAATTTCACTGCAAACTCTCATTGAAGTTGGGTTTTGAGATGCAAATGAGGATAAGGAAAAGACAAGCAAAACAAGCTGTTTGTCTTATTATTTTTCTACAAGTTCACATTCTGCTGATGAAATAATTCATGCATTTTAATGTTCATCATTACCTGAAGCATATTTTTATGTATTAGGTTATTACTGATTATTATTTATATAACACAGTTTACTAGATTGAAGCAGAAGTAGAAGACATTATAAATTGAATACGTAATTGTTTTTGGTTAGAAAGATGATGGATTATTTTACATGCATAGTTGTCATATGCAATAGTGAAAATTAAATGTGAGTTGACTAACTCTTCCAAGGGTGAGAGCTTCCTGTAGTCCTCCAAACTTAGATTGTAATGTTGAAGGGCAAGTAGGCTGGGTGTGGTTCCTTCCTTGTAGGAAAAGGTGAACTCTTGACAGCTTCAAATTCACAAAAACTAATAGAATTTCAAAATTGGTTCTCAGAACAATCAAATCAAGAGGAAAGTCACAAGAGTCAGTCTAGTCATTTGTTATCAAGCAAACAAAATAACAGATGCCTTCAATTTTTTTTTTCAAATTGTTTTTTGGGATTGTAAGGGCACTGCATGGATCACATGTTCCAGAGGATTCTGCCGTTCTGCTGTCAGGAATTATGTCTTAAACACAACACACACACACACACACACGCCTATCTGACCATTACTTATAGACACACTGAACAGTGTGCTCAAGACTAGGGATGTCAAATAGTGGCTGTCTCCAATTCCTATTTTTTACTGCTAGATCTAAAGCTGATGTACTGTGCTGCCACAGTAGAAAGTTTATCATGATCCAGCCCACAGACATCTTGGTTACACTAGTGGTTAGCAAAGTACTTCATGATCTTTATGCCTAAATGATGCCCGACAGTCAGGTTTCACTATCATTGCAGGAAGCGACTTCTTCCTACTTTTTTCATGACCTTGGATGATAAAAGGACATAAACGGGAGTCTAACAACCTTCTTCATCTAAAAGAAAATGACATCTTTAAAAATGATCTCGTCTCTTTCTGCAGAAAATAGAGTTATTATCCTCCCTTCTCCTCCCTTCAGCTGCAGCCATTTTCTGCCCTCTAATATGTGAGGCCACCCATGACATGTAAAATTTAGTGAAGGTAAATTCAACTCACTTGGAGAATGACAAAAAGAAAAGGGAAGAAAAGAAAAGAAAAAAAAAAGACAAGAAAAGAGGCTGAACGAGCCCACTGATTGCTGGTGCACTGAAGCTTATACAGCCAGGAGAAAGGACATCAAGCAGAGTGCATTTCCACACAAGTGACAATGAGGAGTGAGACCTGCCAGTGGGCAGAGGGGAGAGGAAAAAGTGAGGCAATTTGGACTTCTAACCAGGGAAATGTGGCTATTAAAGCTAACTGTTGGATAAACAAAGGAAATGGAAATTTACTTCTAGATTAATCTGAATTAATTTAATTTGACAGCATGCATGGTTGAAGGGGTAGAGCACTTGTCTAGTAGTCAGGAGCCTTGGATTTGCAGCTCTGCTACCAACTCTAGTAAATTGCTTTGCCATTTAGCCCTTCACAGAGATAATGGCAACTGTCCTTTGCTTTGTTTTCAAGATGTGCAATAATGTCCATAGTGTTTGAAGCTCTATAGAGCAAAGCTCCACATATAAGCATTTGATCCATTTGGAATTAAGCGTATATTTTGCAAGTATTTTTGAGCTGTTAATAAGTATACAGTACTGTGCTAGGTATGGGGAAATAGGAATGAATAAGTCTAAATTCTAAATCCGTGTATTCATGGAGCTAACAATTGAGTAGCAGGACCACTCACAAATGCAAGTAACTTAGGCAGTATGGAGCATATGCAATAAAAAGAGATAAGAATAGAATTCTGGGGGCCTATGTAAAGTAATAATCACTTCCTGCCAAAGGGAAACAGGGAAGACATTTCAGAGAAAGGGAACTTTATGTGAAACATGAATGCTGTCTAGGCTATTGAAAAACAAAGATGTGAGAAGGGCCTTTTCATAGGAGAAGAAAGCATAGATAGAAAAATAGTGCCTGATTTGAGGAATGCCAAGTAGCCTAGTTTGGCTATAGCAGAATGTGCATGCAGGAAAGTAGATGGGAATGAAGTTAGAAAATCTAAGTTCGGATGAGACTACAAGAACTTCCATACCAGGATAAGAAATTTCTGTTTCATTTATGGTAAGGAAAAGCCACATAGGGTATCTCACGGTACTGAGCAAAATGACTGGAGCTTAATTTTGTAATGGAACAGATTGAAATGGGGACACATTAGAAGTTCAGGCATCTAAGGTATTAGAATAAGTCCAAATGTGAGATATTAGAAAGCTGAATAAGATAGTAGCAGTGAGAATGAAAATAAGAAGTCAGAAAGGAGTAAGTAGAGAAAGAAAGGGTGGGGGAGAGAGAGAAAGAGAAAGAGAGAGAATGAGAGAGAGAGAAATTTGTTTTACAGATTGAATTGATAATAAATTCTGACTAATTGCATGGTTTGAGGGGAAATGAGTATTTAAAAATGACTCCTATATTTATGAATCAAGGGGATTTGTAATATGTAAATAAGAAGAACATTTCTGAAAATAACAATAATGGGTAAAATTTTGAATGTGTTAAGTTTCAGATATCAGTACTTATCTAGGTGAAAATATTTAAATATTAACTCAACATTTGAAACTGTAGTCCTGGGAGCTAAGGAGGGAAGTTGTTTCTGAAGATACAGATTAGGAAAAATCATTTGAACAGAAATGATATTTGAAATCATACATATGAATGAAACCACTATAGTGGAGATTATTAAAAGAGAATTGAAGACAACAAAAGACAGAATCTCAGGTAATACTTACAATATAGAAAACAGAAAAAATAAATTAGGTCAGCAGAAGAGACAAAGACAAATGATCATATAGTAGGAATATCCAAAAGGCTGAGGAATCACGCAAGCCAAGACAGCAGACCATTTCAACAGAGAAAGGTCAGTATAATGAATTGTGTTAAATGTTGTGGAGAGGTCAAGCAGAGTGATGGCTATGAAAAAGCTGAAATTTAGCAGTTAAGAGGGTCATTAGTGACCTTCAAAAAACAGTTTCAATAGAGGAGTGGGGAGAAGCTGCTTGACTGCAAGTGGGTCAAAAAGTGGGTGGTGATAAGTAGGAGGTGACTGCAGACTATATTTTTGGAATGGTTGGTGGTGAAAGAAAGGCTAGATATATGCCATAATCTTCAGTGAATAGCTGTTCACAGAAAAAAATTATTAGTTTAATTATTTGTCTTCCTTTTGGTGTCTCCTAGAGCAGAGTATATTAATGGGCATAAGGAAACATTAGAGATGCAAGAGAGATGGGGCTAATGGATGAAATAATCATACCAAAAGAGAGCAGAAGAAGACAAACGTATTACCTTTGGAAAAGAGGAGGGACATATTTTTCTCACAGACAAAAGAAGGAAAAGATAATGAAGAGAAATACAGAGAAACTTTGAGATGGATAGAAGGTAAGTCAAGGGGGTTCATGCAGGGTAGTCTTTTACTCAACAAAATAAGAAATTAAGTTATTTACTGAACACGGAGATAGAATTTTGGCTGAAAGCTTAAGGAGAGTGGAAATGATTTAGAATAACTATTGTAGAGATTACAGAATGGCCCCAAGAAAATATAAATTAAAGAATTGCTGAGCAGCAGCAAAGGACCAAGTGAAGGTAAACTTAATCAGTACAGTTTCTTGATTTTCATCAGCAATATTCAGCAGCCTGTGTAAGAGTGGGGAGAAAACAGAAATTGGGAATTTATTCAGGATTTAGGACTGGATGTGGAAAAAAGCCAAAGAGGCTAAGAATTCTAAGAGGCTATGAAAAAAATCACAATTAAATATTTGACCATGGCTTTTAGACTAGGGATAGTAGCAATTAAAACCAGTCATAATGATGGCAACTGTTGGTTTCGTAAATATGTGGAAGTTAAACATAAGGTGGTATTAATATAAAAGGGAGAATTTCAGAGATAAGCACTTAGAGGTCACAACATTCTAAATCATGACTGGTAATGAATTTTACTGACTTGATGAATAGCTTACCAGTCATGAATTATATATGTGTCATCATTATTACCCCTTAAAACATATAATTATTGAGAGATAAGTCCAAAGTAAGCATTTTATAAACAATGACATTATAAATCTAGTGGTATGGAAGTCAGAAAGAAATCATTCATGGAAGGCTCATGATGTACCAAGCACTATGCTAGAATATATAAATATACACATATATGTATACACACACACACGCATATATATGTGTGTGTATATGTATATATGTGTGTGTGTATATATATATATATAATGGGCATAAGAAAACATTAGAGATGCAAGAGAGATGGGGTTAATGGATGAAATAATGGTACCAAAAAAGAGCAGACGGTATTAGCCTTGGAAAGAAGGAGGAACACATTTTCCTCACAGACAAAAAAAGGAAAAGACAATGAGGAGAAATTCAGAGAAACTTTGAGTTCATGCAGAATAGTCTTTTACTCAACAAAGGAAGAAGTTAAGTTATTTACTGAACATGGGGGTAGAATTTTAGCCAAAGGCTTAAGGAGAGTGAAAATGATTTAGAATAACAATTGTAGAGATTACAGAATGACTCCAAGGGAAAACAAATATATATATATATATATATATATATATATATATATATATATGTATAAACCTTTTACTCTTTCACATACTCCTATGAGATTGTTATTTCATGATTTTCCCGTTCCTGCCACCTTTTGAAAATTAATAAACTTAATTTCATTAATTACAGTTGTTGAGTGGACAATGAACAGCCAAAATAGTTTTGAGCAAGAACAAAGATGGCGACATCACACTTTCTGATTTCAAAATGCATTACAAAGTGAAAGTAATCAAAACAGTGTGGCACTGTCATAAAAGTAGACACATAGGCCAACAGAACAGAATAGAGGTATAAACCCGCAGATATACAGTCAAGAATATACAGTGGAAAAAGGATAGTTTCTTCAATAAATGGTATTGGAAAAACTGGATATCTACACCCAAAAGAATGAAATTAGACCCTTATCTTACACCATACACAAAAATTAACCCAAAATGCATTAAAGACTTAAATGTAAGTTCTGGAACCATAAAACTCCTGAAAGAAAACATTGGGGAAAAGCTTATTGGCATTGGTCTCAGCAAGGAGTTCTTGATTATGGCACATACACACACAAAAAAAACACAGGCATAAAACTCAGTAGTAAACAAATAAATAAAAACAAAAACACCTAATAATCAGATTTTGTACAATTGCAAAGTACCTGAATAGACATTTCTCTAAAGAAAATATACAAACGGCCAACAGGCATACAAAAAGATGTTCAATGCTAATCATTAAGGAAATGCAAATCAAAACCACAATGAGATGTCATCTCACACCTGTTATGATAGCCATTATTAAAATAACCCCCAAAATGCAAGCAAACAAACAAAATAAAAAATAACAAGTGCTGGGAGGTTTTGAAAAAATTGGAATCCTTGTACACTGTTGGTAGAAATGTAAAATGATGCAGCCACTATGGATAAGAGTATACAGTTTTCTCAAAAAATTAAAAATAGAACTAACATATGACCCAGCAATCTCACTTCTGGCTATATATCTAAAACAATTGAAATTTGTATGTCAAAGGGATATCTGCACTCCCATGTTCATAGCAGCACTATTCACAACAGCTAAGATATGGAAACAACTTAAATACCCATGGACAGATGAATGGATAAAGAAAATGTATTATCTACATATAAGGAACATTGTGTATACATAGAAGGAAATGGAGGAAATCCTACCATTTGTGACAACATGGCTGGACCTGGAAGATTATGCTAAGTGAAATGTCAGCAACAGAAGGATAAATACTACATGCTTCATTTTATGTGAGGCATCTAAAATATCAAATGCATAGAAGGAGAAAATAGAATGATGGCTAACAGGAGATAAGGGATGGAAATAGGAGGAGTTGTTCAATGGGCAAAAGTTAGTTATATAAGATGAATAAGTTCCAGAAGTCTTCTGTAAAACATAGTGCTTATAGTTAAAAATAAGGCATTGTGCAATTAAACATTTGTTAAAAGGATAGAACTCGTGGTAAGTATATTTAACACACACACACAACCACACACACACTCACCCACACAAACACACACACATGCACCAAACAAACAGAACCCAAAGAAACACAAGAAAATTTTGGAGATGATGGATATGTATATTACCTTGATTGTGGTGATGGTAACAAGAGTGCATACATATATTCAAACTCATCAAATTATGTGAAGTTTTTTATATGTTCATTATACCTCAAAAAAGCTGGGAAAAAGATAGGCAGAAATTAAAAATTAAATAAATAATGAAGATAAGTAACTTGACCAAAGTCCTATAGCTATTGAGTGGACAATGCAATTTGAGGTCAGGTTGGAATTTATGTCATTTTCTGGTCACTAGGTTATGTTTTCTCCAAGAACTTACCTTGGCATATAGTGGTTATAAATAGTCTAATGAGACCATTATGGTTTCTCTTCCCAATGTACTGGTTTATACAGTAGCTGAAGGATCTATGGTCAGTATTTCATTTCCTTGCCTTGCTAGGAGACACATGATAACCTAATGTAACCTGTAAATATGAGCTTCACTATGCTTGCAGGTCATGGAGATGGATACTAGTGAATTGAACTTGGCAAATAAGTGATTCTCCAGAGAATTACTTTGAACTTTGAAAGTGGATTTAGATTATGACTTAGGTAGATGCTCATTTTCATTCTTTGTCTCACCCTATTTAAATTTATCCTGCATCTACACAGCCCCAGAGACAAGAGAAATCTGAAAAGTTGTCCAAACACAGTATTTTATAAACCAAGCAGCTCAGTTCCTCAGCATGTTAGCATGGCAGAAAAAGCAAATATTTCTGGATTTTCAGCTGATCTTGCACTAAGACAGAAGGCCATGCTGACTGATTTGACAAAAGGATATGATCAAAAATCCTAAACCTACAATGCTTCATTGTCACATGAACAGTCACAGATTTAAATTCATAGAACTGCATTAATTTTCACCTGATGTGGTCTCAATAACGTCAGATTTTAATGCAATTGACATATGTTATATATATATATATATAATATATACACACATATGTATGTATGGTCACAAATAAAAATGGTTCAATGTTAGCCCTGTTTTATTTTATTGGAAAGCATTACACTAGATCGACTCTATCTTGTGCTTTTAGAGCAACATCTCTGATTCAACTGGTCAATTCAACTATTCCATCATTACAGTAAAATTATTGGCTTAAAGATGTTTTCTTTCCCTATTTAACTGACTTGTTATTTGACTGGAGTCATTAAATCAATTGGTATTTCAACATTGGTTGGACAAATTTGTGATGATTATCTAGGCAGAGCAAGAAAACTACCCTGATATTTATGTAAAAATGTTATTTATCAGAAGCAGCTAAATAAATGCTAATACTAGTCCCTTAAATGTATCATTGTAGGAATAACCTTTGTTTCAGTTTATACTATTTAAATTCATTACCACTTTTAACTTTGATAACTTTACATTTTTCAACTATATATTTGGCAGCCAGAAGAAATGGCATATTTTATGAGCATTTACACAGTCATAAATTATGGGCATTAAACACATGCAATGATGCCAGATTACAGAAAGTCAAAGAACACCACAATTTGCATATTTATCTGCAGTTTTTGCACCAATAGTAAAAAGTAAAGTTATTTGCACACATGAAAGATTTATCTTAAACTTAGGAATAAACCAGTGCTTTTATTCATTCTGGTGACTGTTCCATTCATTAAATGCCTTCTAAATGGTCTGTGTTTCTGGCTGCAAAGTCATCATGTACCATTAAGCATTATGAAAAATGTCAGCATGCAATGATTCAACAACATTAAAAATGCTAAAAATAAGGACAAGTATAAAGACAGATTAAATTTGAAAGACAGCATGCGCTATACACTTGAGATTCTAACTTTAATTAACTTTAACCAAATGACATGAAGATGATTTAGGTTTGTGGGCACTATGTTGAAATTCCAGTCTTTGAGAAAATGTAGTGATTCTTCCTGGATTTGACCAATTTAAATGGCTTCTTGAATACCAGAATGTTGAGATAATAGTATTCTTCATTCACAATGCCAGATACATGTTTTGTGGCTTATCTAGCTTCCAGATCTTTGGTTCCTTTCAGACTTTGTTGTTGACATGTAGTATCTATCCAACTCAAATTGCCCCTGAACCAGAAATGGACTTGTGAGCATTACAGAGCAGTCTTTGAAGTCCTCCTTATTGCTTTGTATTTTATCTTTTTCCTCTTTTTGGTGTTCTTTTCTCTGTAGAACTGCACTGTGCAATACAGTAGTGACTAGCTACATGGGACTATTTAAAGTAAAATTAATTAAATTGAAATAAAAGTAAAAATTCAGTTCCTCAAATGCACTAGCCATGTTACTATTATTACAAAAGTTCTACTAGAACTATTATTACAAAAGTTCTACTAGTGTTGCCCTAGAATCTTTATGTTGCATGTGCATTGTTCAGGGCTGCTATATTCTCTACTAAGGTGGAAATGGGGTATGTTAACATATTATTTGCACCCAGATATATTTGCGCCATCACTAAAAAGCTATTGAAATGCCAAATGGTCTTTATAAGTAAAATAAATTTGGATTGCAAATAGTGGAAATTCAGATCCTAACCAAAGTAGGTGAGAGAATTATTTTAGGGAAGAGATTTCTTCTACCACCATTCAAATCATATCATAAACAAAGTTAGCCTTGCAGTCACTGATTGACTGATATGTGGAACTGTTTGTTTGTTTATTTACTCTCATTTTTTTTCATTTGATTCATTCCATTTACTGTGTGACTGTCCCTTTCTGTGTGCTGAGTATGCAGTATGATCAAAACAGATATGCTTCTATCCTTAGTGGGTTTATACTCTAGTAAGGGATAGCAACAATTAAAGAGGCAATTGTATTCTATGGTAAGTGCCATGACAGCAATAGTAAAAGGAACACATAAATGCAACCAGCACGGACTTGGAGCAACAGGAGATGAAGGCAGCCAGTGAAGGATGTTTTCTTGTTGCTGTTGTTACTGTTGTCATTGTTGTCATTCTTTGAAAGTGAAACTTAATCTGAGACTTGAAGGATGTGCAAGAGTTAGTAATGGCAGAAGAGAAATGGTGTTTTAGACAGAGTATATACAAAGTCTTAGAGGCAAAGCGACACTCAATCTATCAGTTTGTGGCTAAGTTGTGTTGGGAAAGTTCACTGGGAATATGGGAGAAAAGGCACCAGATATTGCTTTATTTCATTCTATTTGATGGTAAGGTGACATGTCCCTTTCCGTTTATTTTGACACCTAGGAATACTGTGTCTAGCAGACTTCAGAGTCATAGATTTATTATTTATCTCTAATGTATGTATTATGCCTATAATGGTCCTATATTATCTATTATAGAAATTGCTTCTAAGAGCTGACTGCTGAAAGTTGGAACTTTTTAAATGTTTGAAGAAACCTTGGAATAACCTACCACCAGCTTTCTCCCTACATAATGAGATGTTGCCATTTCCTCATTTCCTGACCTGATCAAATCTAAGAAGGTGTTTCTTTTTCTTCATATTTTCTGTCTTTTCATGCCCTTTGAATATATTTTTGTTTTATGAAATAAGCCAAACACATGATTTCATCATAAGCCACTTCACAGTTCTTTTTCTGTGGTGCCATTAAATAAAGAAAAAATGAATTTTCTTTCTTCATGAAGTTACCAGAAGAAAAGTTATGTGGTTGCAAATTATTTGGGAGACTTTAAATATCCTTTTCTCGCTCTATTTGCATTTCTCTCCTGCCTAGAATGTCCATTCTACTCCTAGCTTCTCCACATTGGAGTCCTGCTACACCTGTCCTCCTAGACTATGCCAACATTTTTCAAACTTGTCTAATGCCTTTTCCCTTCCTAGTCAAAATTTGCTATTATTTTGTCTTGTTTTTCACGGCAACTTTGTGGAACAGTTAAATAATGCAATTATGGATACAGGGATTGAAAATAGCCTACTTGATTATGCTTCTAATGTAATGTATGCTTCTAAAAGTGTACCTGTGTTATAGACTGAAGAGGGAATCATAAAATGGGATTTTATGCAAATCATCTTTATAACAGACTGGATAAGTGGTTTTCAAGCAGTGTTTCATAAAACTCAGGGTCAGTGGAGGTGCCAATGGGCATCCTGAGATGAATGGGGGAAAGTGTGTATGGTTTAATGTTCCCTCATTTCCTGTTTAACTAGAGATGGTCCTCTTTTTTTCTGTTTCTGATCAGGAGTCTATGCAAGATTTTATGAAATTCACAAATCCCCGGATCATAACACTCTTAAGTGTACAGAATTTTGTTTATATTATGTTCTTTCCATGCTAGCACAGTCCCTTGAGCATTGCAAGTACTCAAGGAACATATATTTAAAGAGTGATTGAATGAGTAAATGAATAAAGTAAATGTATAAGAATTTCAGTTTCCTTCCTGCTTATTTCAAGCACTGGATTTCCACTATAGTTTCTATGAACTTTAGGCAACATATTTCTTCTTTGATTTCATTTTCTTGAGTTTTTTCTATCAACATTTTAGCGACTTTAATTTATTTTTCTGTAGCGTTTCAGATCTTAATAAATTTGGAGATAATCAATTTCATTATCATACATTTTAATTTGTCATTAGTAGTCTTTCTACTCATACATTAATAACAAAATATTATTGAATGCTTATTTTACACATTCTACCTCAAATTATTTTCATCAGAAATCAATTGGGTCATGGATATGCCCATTTTATAAAGAAAAAATAAAGATCAAATAATATGCCCCAAGGTACCCATAGCTAGTAAGAGAAGGAACTGGGATACACATCCAGACTGATGTAATTCCAAGTTGCATGCTTTAAACTATTGCAGTAAACTAGCAGTCTTCCTCTAAACTTTTTAGATTTCTTTTCCTCACGTCTCTGCTTAAATAAACTGGCATAATCAATAACGATATTCACAAAGCTCTTTGTGTGAGAGGAAATCTACAATCCCTGACCTCGTGGTCTCTGCCTTGCTGAATCATGATGCCTAATACTATAGGCAAAAGAAAAGCTTCTTCAGTTCTAAATGACTGCATTTCTTAACCGCAAGGTTCATTTCGGCAAGCTTGGCTGAGTACCACTTTAAGTAAGGCAAAGGTGGGAATGATGAAAGTTCATAGTTAAGTTTATCAGGCAATGCCATATACAGCCATGGATGCTACAGTTTTGATGCTAAAATATCTAACAGTTCCTTCATAGTTTCACCTTCTGATAATTGGTTACATTCTTTCAAAAAAACAAGTTGTGTGCTTTTTCAGGTGGATTATGCACTTGCATGGCATAAGATGATCCAAAACTGACAATGGAAGCCATTTATTCACCAGTAAACTGAATTTACTATGACTGTGTGTATGCCTGTAGATAGTGAAGGTTAGGTCATTACACGTTAAATAAAACATTAGCAGTAGCTTCAGTCAACTAAGATATTGCAAAGGGTAGTCTGTAAACTTAGAAATCAAACCTGTATTATATAAAGCTCTAGACAAATGCGGAGCTGAATAAGCTCAAATAAAAGAATCACTAATAAGGCAAAATATAGCAAAACAAGAGGCAAAATTCTAAGAAGAGAAAGTGACCAGAATGCTAAATATTAACTTGAACCACGAGAGACTACCATTTTTTACGTCTAAACTGGTTTAATATCGGCAATTTCATATGGTTCAACGTAATTACAGTTTCGTCAGAGATAAAGAAGAAGAAAATAAACACAGTGGAACCTAGAAAGACTTCAAAATGTGAAACTGAAGATTACAAGAGGGAAGGAGAACAAAGAGTTTGTAATTTGTTTTCTGACCCTTAGACCTACTCTAAACATTATACACTTTTCCTGAGAAAAATATCCTGGTGGTTTCTGAAAACAGAATCTCTTCTTTTGCTCTCTGTGGTCAGAGAATTGTATATAGTTGATTGGAATAGAAAGTGGATAAAGCAAATTGTTCCTGGATGAATTCAGTCACTGTCAGATTTTCCTGAAAGTCATTTTGATTTTGCTTAGCTATACTATGTGTGTGGTCTCAGTGTCGTGTTTTAATATGGGATCTACAAATGTTTTATGTAGAAGGCCAGATAGTAAATATTTTAGATTTTGTGGGCCATGTATGGTCTTTGTCACATTTTTTTAAACAACTCTTTAAAAATTTATAAACTATTTGTAGCTCAAGGGCTGTACAAAAACAAGCTACAGGCTGAATTTGGTTAGTAGATTGCAGTTTGTTGAGCCCTGTCTCAGATTTTCAAATTTGTACATATTAAGTTTTTTTCTGATTCACAATTTCCCTTTGTTTTCCCATTTTTCATTCTACTTCCCTCTCTCTTTGTCATTTTTCACATTTCATGCTATTTTATAACCTTATCTCTGCTAACAAAAACCAAAAGAACCTGGGTAAGACAATTCTGTAGATAGGACATCCTCATCTGGAAAATACTTTGGACTCTCTGATCGCTAAGGTTTTTTCCCAGCTCTGACACCCTTTGATTATATTTTCAACCAATGATGGAAAAAATAAACATAAACATTGTGGAGACATCTACTGGGAAAGCCAAAGTTTCTACATTGTGGAGACATCTACTGGGAAAGCCAAAGTTTCTAAAGGGGAAAATAGATTTTACTAAGGATTTAACCCCTCTATTGTGTTTCTTTCCTCACACATGGGATTCAAGAATATTTGCTCTGCTAAAGCAAAAAGGAAGACAATATATTACTTTATTCTTTAAATAGACTACTCCATATACCCTTATCTTAAGCATGTTGCTTTCTTTCAATATTTAGTGGAAGTCTTCCAGCTGGACTCTTTCCATTTTCCATTTACCATGACATCCTAAAAGAAGGAGAAAATTAGGTCATATGTCTCTCTCCTCCATCTGAAAGCAAAACAAAATGCACTTCTAATGATTTTGGACAGATATCCCAACACCCATTTTTTGCATTTGGAACTATGTTACTTGATCAGAATGTAAAATTAGATCCTATTTAATCAGTCATATCTTCAATTATTATCCTTGAAGCAATTACTTCTTTCTATTTGACTTCTAGGCTATTGTTCCCAATTTTAATCATCTCACTAGTTGATTTCTGCAATATTTGACTTCAAAAGTGGTTATATCCTATACTGTAGAATAAATTATGAAGACCTTGATAATATAAGATAGAACAAAGAAACAGACATTTCCTTTCCTTTTACTGACCCTCTGATCACTGACAAGTCCCGTATGGTGGTTACTTCACATGTAGTCCCATGGAATATTAAAACTGAAAAGTATTTAACTCCAGTTTCTTAATTTTGAGACAATACTAAAGTCCAAATGTGAAACCACTTGTTCTAATTAACTAGCTATTTAGGGTCTGAGCCAAGAATAAAATCCAGTCCTTCTAACTTTTAGTCTGAGCTCTTCCCACTGTACAATACCTCATGACCACTTAAAGTAATTTAATAATGTTTCTAAAAGACTCATAAGTCTGTAGCTGTGAGTAGCAAAGAGCCTATCTATGTTTATCACTTGGGTTTTAATAGAGGTAAAGAAATCTGCTTCAAAGATTGTGGGGTTATACACACAGGGTGAAGCTGCCTTTTCAGGCAACCAGCCCTAGGCCTCCATAAAAATGTACTTTTCTTATTTTTTGATTATGGCAATTCTTTCAGAACTAAGGTGGTATTGCATATGCTGAAAAGGGAACACTGCTGGTGGGAATGTAAAATAGTACAACCACTGTGGAAAACAGTGTGAGAATTTCTTAAAGAAATGAAAATAGAACTACCATTTGATCCAGCAATCTCACTACTTGGTATCTACCCAGAGGAAAAGAAATCATTATATGAAAAAGATACTTGCACATGTATGTTTATAGCAACACAATTAGCAATTGCAAAAATATGGAACCAGCCCAAATGCCCATCAATCAATGAGTGGATAAAGAAATTGTGGTATCTATATATACCATGGAACACTATTCAGCCATAAAAAGAAATAATGGCATTCACTGCAACCTGGATGGAATTGGAGATCATTACTCTAAGTGGAGTAACTCAGGAATGGAAAACCAAACATTGTATGTTCTCGTTCATAAGTGGGATCTAAGCTACGAGGAATGCCAAGGCATAAGAATGATACAATGGACTTTGGGGACTTAGGAGAAAGGGTGGGAAGGGTGTGAGGGATAAAAAACTACAAACTGGGTATAGTGTATGCTGCTTGGGTGACGGGTGCACCAAAATCTTACAAATCACCACTAAAGAACTTACTCATGTAACCAAACACCACCTGTTTCCCCAAAAACCTATGGAAATAAATGAAGGACTTCTCTTAGCTGCTGATGCTAACCGGAAACAATGTATAGAATTTCTAGTTCAAGCTTCAGATGCTTAGATACTTTTGCAACTAGTTAGCAGAAGAAAGGCACAAAGAGTGCACTTAGCACTTCTCCAGTGTCTCCTGCCCAGTCCAGCATGTAAAGAGAAACCTCAATTACCAATCCTTGAGGGAGACAGATAGAACTTCATGATCTGATTTTGCTGTTTTAAGCACTCTGCTATAGCATCTGAATTGAAGGAAGATGTAAACTGGCAGAAGCAGGGATCACATCTATTTAATTTGTATTGTATAGTACTTAGCATGGCGCCATGTATATATGGGCACTTGATAAACATCACTAGAGGAGAAATGCATTCCAAATGTATTTGTTGGCAATAAGCTTAGTTTTCATCCCCTTATGTGTTGGGGGTCTAAATGTCACATTTTTCTCACTTTATGCTTCTTTAACAAAGACTTCATTCTTTCCCTTGGTAAAAGAGAAATTTTTAAATAAGAGTAGACCAGACTTCCAAGTGAGAGACCCTCACAAACAGGCAGAATGAGAATAAATCCTTAAAAATCTGTCTCAACTACAGACGACCCAAAACAGAAGATTTAGAGACCCTAGCTAAGATCTGTGAGGATGATAACATTTTCTTCCTACTTTCTCAGCAAGACACTTTCCCAGTTTCAACATATAGAACATGATTTATTGAATCAAATTTTATTCTCAAAGGAGAGATTTACCAATTCTACTGAGCTCCTTTCTTTCTTTGTCTTAGGTACCTACATCCATTAGTTTGAATGGGGACTCTGAACTGCAAGCAAGTACAGAATAGGTTATATAAGTGAATAAAAATCTTTTCATGATAGTTTATTCTTAAAGCTCAACAAGTCAGTGTGGGTCAGTATGGAGAGACCAAAACGTAATGGCATCATACTAAATGGACTCTGAAATCTAAAAAGAAAAAGTAAAATGAATAATTAATCTCATTTCATTATACAACCCCAAAAGAGAACAAAATAGTCACAAGTTATTTTGATTTAAAGTACACCTGCCCTAGTAATATAGGCAGGAACACTTTTAAATATAGGCTTTTCATCTTATTTGTATCTGTTTAAGTAGCTTTTGAAAAAAATAAGTGAAATAACTTTATCAATTTTGAACAAATAGTTCTTAATCCCAAGCCAATGCTTGCAGAGGCCTCAAGTCACGCCTTCCATTACATTCATAGGAGTAATCTAGATATATACAACATTATGTTGTTCTCTGTAATATTTATTTATTTATTATTAATTTAAAGTTCTTTTGCAATCAGTAGCTGACACAAAAATTATCTATCTTACATAGAATATAAATCAGTAGCCCCATGTGTTGGTTAGACATACAGTTCAACAAGCATTACGGATGATGCACCAAAGAAGTTTAGAGGTAGAGAAGAGCAGAGGACAAGCTTACCCATGGGAGAATTTCTCATTCTAAGAGTCTGTAGAATGGAGAGGCAGTTTTCAAAGACTTTTGCCCAAAGTCATCTATTCCCAAGTATACATTATGTATGAAACACATTCTAATAGTCTATTTTATAAATGAACCAACCTCACTCATTGTATGGCTAGAAATGAAACCACATGGGTGATACTATTTATCAAAGCCTTTTTTTTCTTCTAGGAATAAATAGTAGGTCCCCCTTGCAACTCATGGGGGAAAATTAATCCTAAAAGGATGCATGTGCCAGTGAACAGACTGAAGAAAACAGTGAAATGTGTCAAAAATCCAAAAGAAAAAGTATAAAAGTTAAGTCTACTTTAGCTGAGTGCACAGCTTTAATTGGCAATTTGGGCCAAATATTGTCCATTAAGAATATATTTAAAGTATCTCAGCAGTATGGCATGGTACACAATCATGGGATGTGTTCCTTAAGACATATTTCCAGCTTTGTGAATTTCTGCATTTGCAGTACAGGATGCTCCTTCCATCTTTGGGCTCAAGTTTCCAAATCCCGTGCAATAAAGCTTAGAAAGCTGCAGTTCCAAAAAGCCAACTCGGGAGGCAATGTTTGAGAATCAGACACAGAGAAAATAGTACCTGGCTCTATCTCACCAGTAGAAAATTTACTATAATAATTAATAGAGTGCCTTCCTGACATCCCTGTCTGTCAGAGGTACAACTGACATCCTATTCGTTACTAAGACTCAGAACCATGACCTAACTCTGTCTCTATTTCATCTTTCCTACTGAGGTTATTTAACAATTTCTGTTGATTTTTTTCTTTATTTTTTTTCCTGAAATTTTTTTCTTTATTTCCATTAACACTTTAATCCAGAGTCTTGCTATCTCATGCCTGGATTACAAAAAAAGATTTTATCTTCCTTCTCTGACTAAACTTTCCCTACCACTGTTTCCATTAAACAGTGTCCCCTACTATTCATCCTATATCTCACTGGTAGACAGAAATTTCTAAAACTCTGCTGTTCACCATGACATTCCCCCACTCAAAAAAAAATTTTTTTTTGATGCTCAAAAAGTTTTTTTTTATTATTATTATACTCTAAGTTCTAGGGTACATGTGAACAACGTCAGGTTTGTTACATATGTATACATGCACCATGTTGGTTTGCTGCACCCATTAACTCATCATTTACATTAGGTATTTCTCCTAAAGCTATCCCTCCCCAACACCCCCACCCCACAACAGGCCCCAGTGTTTGATGTTCCCCACCCTGTATCCAAGTGTTCTCATTGTTCAATTCCCACCTGTGAGTGAGAACATGTGGTGTTTGGTTTTCTGTCCTTGTGATAGTTTGCTCAGAATGATGGCTTCCAGCTTCATCCATGTCTCTACAAAGGACATGAACTCATCCTTTTTTATGGCTGCATAGTATTCCATGGTGTATATGTGCCACATTTTCTTAATCCAGTCTATCATTGATGGACATTTGGGTTGGCTCCAAGTCTTGGCTATTGTGAATAGTGCTGCAATCAAAATTTTTTTTTCCAAATGATTGACCCAAACCTCTCTGCATAACTTTTAAGGTCCTTGATAGTATGTTTCTGTAAAACTTTATTCTCACTAGTGTATATATGGTGCATCTAGTCAGGCTTACATTCATAGTTAAGAAAAATATGTAACTTCATTTCATTTCAGGTCCTAGGCCAAGCTTTCACTTCAGCTCCTAATAGGTCCTGGGCCAAGCTGAGCAGCCCCTGTGAATCATCACTTCATCTCCTGATTAGTCCTGGGTCAAGGTCCTGGACCAAGCTGAGTCAGTTTCTCCAAGACAGCCCACAGACTAAGCACATTCCTTCCCCTTCCCAGTCCATAAAAACCGCAGACCCTAGCCTCATAGTGGGCAACACATTCAGCACCCCCCTGCCACCGGCACCTCAGCTGCAGAGAGCTTTCTTTTTTTGCTTATTAAACTTTCACTCCAACCTCACCCTCGTGTCCATGCTCCTTAATTCTCTTGGATGTGAGACAAAGAACTCTGGGTACTATCTCAGAAAATGAGAAACTACTACATTTTGGTGCATTGGCAGGACTACAACACTACCTAAAGTAATAATACAATTTATTAATGGCTAATAAATTATGTATAGCTAATTTAATAGTGTGTCTTCTATTGTTATTACAAAAAGTCCTTGTTGCTATTTTTGTAAAATTCTCAGTTAAAGAGATTTTGGTGACAGAAAGAATAACTGAATCAGGTAGACTCAACTGATAGGGGCACCCCAGATTCTGGTACCCTAAGGAGTCCATCTAGGTAAGCAGTATACCTCAAGAATAGTGCCTAAAGACAGCCTGTTTCTCTTGGATGAGCCATAAGTGACATTTCCACAGGATCATTCCCTATCTTATATCTTTAGAGTAACAAAGAAATCAGTTTTACTCTATCTTAGATATTTGATCTGTGACAAAAGCAAAATATGCTTATTTCTCATTAAAAAGTGTATGTCAGGCTGAGGGTTAGCATAAAGGCAAGCAGATTGAAAAGGCTCAGTCATGTGCTGCCTGCTTGTTTTAATACTTTTGCTCCAAATAAGCTCATGCATTTCCACAGTTTAAAATTCCACATGTGTCTTTGGATGTGTGTTTCCCTTAAGATAAAATCAAATAGAATCAGAAAGAATGTACACCCCCCACACACACATGCACATGTATTACTCCTTTTTTAGTCTCAGTTGTATACTATGGCTATTACTGGATGGCTGCCAGTATTCATATTGGTGAAATGCAATGTTTGAAAAAAAATTGAAAAGATATTTCTCCATATTGCTAGAGGAAATAAATGATCTAATGATAAGCAATGGGTAAAGATCTTTCCAGGAGTATATACACCGACTTATATAACATTAGGCACCCCATATCTATAACAAACTTGATCTCACACTGAGACAACGAAGGAGAGTTGCAGGAGTTTCAGTCCTAATATAGTCCTTGTCATGCTTCTGTCTCCACACCAGGTCACTGTTGGGAATCATTTTCCCTTTTGTGATCATGATTCGGTAGTGATTTTCTGTCTTATATCAGATTTTTTTTTGTCTTATATCAGAAAACTCAATAAGCCATTCTGCTGTTCAAAAGGGGGCTTCAGAGAAAGCAGTTATTTCCTCACCAAAAGTTAATAGGAGTCATTTAAGAATATTATTGACTAGACTTTGATAACAAATTACACTTAGGATAAGTTTCAAATATGTCCAAAACATAAATGTTAGAAAATGGAACCATTCAATTTTATACACAAGAACCACAATCCATCCACAGAAGTGGCCTGCTCAAGTAATTTTCTCAGGAGATATAGCAGACCAGAAATTTCTTAGTTAAATTTCATTTCTAGTCTACAAATCTTTTATATAAATACAGGTAGTACAGTAATCTTTGGCATAGTCTTGGGTATTTAAGAAGGCCCCACCTAGAAATAAATATAGTACTTCTTAACGTTTGGTCTATTTACATGACTGGGGAGTTTATGTTATGGTGGACCGGTCTCAGCCTTTTTCTGAACACCAAGAAATTTCAGTACCATTATTAAAAAAAGTTGCTCATCTCTGGGCTCAGCTTTATGATTATCATGTTTGTTTATATGCTGCTTTTCTGCCAAATATATGTAAGAAGGTATGCACAAATATGAGCAGTGCAATAAGATTTTCATTAAGTAAATGAAAAAGTCATGGTGAAGAATTAGAAAGGTTAGTAAAATAAGATTAATCCAAAGGTGAATATGAAAAAAATTATGTGCTATGAGGTACAGAATGAAATGTAACATGTAACATTAGCTGCAGCACATAATTTTTTTTAAATGTTCAAGAGAATTAAAATTATTTTCAGAAACACAACCAGAGAGAAATTTCTATTGCAATTCCTTGTATATTGTAGTCAATAATATCTTCAACAACTTGGAGTGTATAATGTAGTCAATAATATCTTCAACAACTTTATAGAAAACAACCAACATCTTAAGGCTGTTTTACAATATCGGTCAATGTATGTCAATGGTATTATGCCATTATGACTAATCTTAGTGCCATTAAAGAAATTCTACATGTGTTTAGGACCAGATGAGGTGTGTCATGCGGCAAGCTAGGTCTGGCTTAAACCAAAGTCAAATTGAAGATTATCTAGAGGAATAAATTTTCTTTAGGTATTTCAGGTAATCTTCCAGAGATAATCGCTCACCTAAATTTTGATATGTATTTTGTGGCAGACTTTTAAGTAATACTCTTTGTGAAATCTGGTAGTGCAGCTAATCTATATTGCTTCTTAGGTGCAGACAGATGTACTTTAATAAGCGGATCACGAGGTCAGGAGTTCGAGACCAGTCTGGCCAACATGGTGAAACCCCATCTCTACTAAACATACAAAAAATAGCCAGGCGTGGTGGCAGGTGGCTGTAATCCCAGCTACTCAGGAGGCTGAGGCAGGAGAATTGCTTGAACCTGGGAGGCGGAGGTGGCAGTGAGCCGAGATCATGCCACTGCACTGCAGCCTGGGCAACAGAGCAAGACTCATCTTGAGAAAACAAACAAACAAACAAAAACTGAAATAAGATTGAGTCTATGCCTTCTTAGTAAAATTGAGGACACTTACCTAAGGAGGTGTCCTCATTTATGAAAATGAGCCAAGAGACTACCTGCAGAAAGGAGCAAGATTTATCCCCCAAATAGTTAAAGTCAGCTTCATCTCATAAATGAACAAGAATTCAAGTTGCCAGAGTTTTGTATCATAATGTATTTCCTCATAATTTTTAACTCAGATTATTTTTAACAGAATATAATCAAATATCCTACTTATCTTTAAAATAAAACTCATTAAAAACACTCATAAAACTCAAGCAATGTAATTCTCTAGTGATTTCTCTATGACTAGCTGCTTGAAAAACGTAATCCTAGTTAACTGAAGAAATCTGCCAGTTGTGTAGCTGCTTGAAAAACGTAATCCTAGTTAACTGAAGAAATCTGCCAGTTGTGTAGCTGCTTGAAAAACGTAATCCTAGTTAACTGAAGAAATCTGCCAGTTGTGTAGCTGCTTGAAAAACGTAATCCTAGTTAACTGAAGAAATCTGCCAGTTGTGTAGGGTGATTATCAATATACTAGTCAAATATTGCAAAATGCCTACCAAAAACTATGACTTTTGCAATAGTGGATCTTAAGCCACCTTTTCTGGAAGTAATTGGATAGTAACACTAGTCATTAATTACAGCCACAATTATATTATTACATTAAAACTCTTTAATCTGCATATTAGAGCACATTTATCAGCTTGGCCTCTTTAGGTGTAAGAGGGTATACATTTAAGCATTATCAGCTAGTATAATTTGTATGCCTAACAGTACTTTGATTGTCATATGCATGAAATGTCATAGATGATTAAATAATTTTTTGAGATAATCTACTTCCATAAAAGATTTAGTTCCCCATTTTGGGCCATGTTATCTGTAAATCTATCATAGGGGTTGGCTCCCTTAGGTCCTTATTACCTAGGGAAAGAGAATACCATATGACTGTAGTTCACAGACTGTATTTTGAATTAAGATTTCCTGGAGCTCATTACAAAGGCAGATTCTGTACCACATTCTCAGATCTTCTGCTTTAGAAATTCTTAGGTTAGACCCAGGGAGTTCCATTTTAACAATAACCTTAGAGATAATTCTGATGCAAAGTATCAGCAGATCTCATTGTGAGAAACACTCCTTAGGACATTATCCTCTAGCACCATAATTAAGGGGATTATTTGATGGCTATACCCTGAAATAATAGTACACAGAACACCCCTAGAGTATGAGAGTAGTGAACACTCACAACAGATATGGAAAGGTGCAAACGGTGTCATCTACTTGGTAATGTAGCTCAGGGCCGTCCCTGGTTGCCTGCCCATCCAAGGTTTTACCATTACCAAGAACTATAGGAATTTGAAGCACAGTTTTTCTGGGAATTTCCATACACTTTGAAATTAAAGAGCACAGGCATAAATAGAATAGTAGCACCAAAATTTAAAGACCAGAAATTTCTGTACCTCACAATAAGCAGTGCTGTAAGAAAGAGTTGGTCATTATAGTGATTTCTAAAAAAGTATCTTTTCCCCCTTACCTTCTAGAATGCAAATCAGTTCACTTATTCCTTAATCAGAGGATAGTCTTATGTTTTCATTTTCTTCAGTGTAGTAAAAATATTTAATGACATATCCTATTAGATGTTTCTTTTGGAATTCACATGACAGAAATCAATGCAGCTAAAATATTGTCACAGCAGGTCTAACTACAACACATATTCACTCTTTAATCCTTGGACTATAATGTGAGACATAAATATACAATAAAAGAGAGGAGTGGCATTATCATTTGTCATAGCAAAAACACATTTAGCGATCAAGTAGTTGGTATAATATACCTAGTGATTCGGAAAATTAGATGTTAAAAAAGAATAGAGTATAATAGAAAGAAGAGAGAAATAATTCTTAGATATTTTCAGATAAAGTGCATTTTAACAGGAACAAAGACTACATAGAAGCAGATGCACATTTGACAAGATCAGAGTCCTTAGGCTATAGCATCTTAGGGAGAACCGAAGAAAGAGAAAACACAAAACATAAGTAATAATAATAAAAATGAACAATACTTTCTTTAAACAATTACCAAGTTACTACTCTTTTTCAGGTGCAGCCACAGGTCCTAGGGTTACAATAAACAAAGAAACAAACAAACAGGACTTTTGCTGCCAAACAGCACAGAATCCAGTGGAAGAGACAAAAAGCTGGCAAGTAATCACAGTACAGTGAATTTAGTACAATAATAGATATTCAGAACTTGTTTAAGAGCTCAGAATAGGGAGATAATAATCTTGTCTGTGAAGGGAGAGGTTAAGGAAGACTTCATGGAGCACCTGGCTTTTCAATGTTGAACAGGAATTTTTAAAGTGTACAATATTCCCCTGTAGCATTATAATGGAGAATAACTGAAGAATAGGACACAGAACACTCACAGATTTTGATAAAAAATGAGCACTTGTAGGTTAAATGAGAAAGTGCAAATGGCATCACCTACTTCATAAAGTGGCCCAGGCTTACAGTATTCAGAGACTTTATCACATTGCCAAAAGAAGCTGTATTATTATTTTTGAGTTAGTATATATTATATAGCTTCCCAGAAGTAGTAAATGACTAAATCTAGATTTCCACCACCCCAAAGCATCAGTTTTTAACTTTGTAACTGTGTGTGTGTGTGTGTGTATGTGTGTGTGTGTGTGTTGAAAGGCTTTTTATTCTTCTATTTTCTGGATAGAATATTCTATTCTTCTATACTCTTGGAATTCCTTTCTGTACTCTGTAGGAGCCTTGTGTTTTATCTTCTCTGACATTACCATAATCCTCTTTATAATATTTTGTCCATGTCCTTCCTTTTTTCCTTAATTGTCCATCTCTAGCCAAATTAATTCTCCCTGAGGAAACTTCCAAAAGTCTCCGCCTTTCCAAAAATCACAAGAACATCAGCAATGGAGGAGGAGAATAGGCTTTTTTGAGCAGAGAAAGGTAGGAAGCAGGGCAGGCTGGCTAGAAGGGGGAAGATTCCATTAGAATGGGTTCTAAGAGGCTGAGTGGGAAAAAGGTTCTCAGGGGAATTCATGCAGCAAGTACATCCAGAGCATACCAGATTATTTCACCAATGCAGCAAAGGGATGCTCTCTTAGTGGTGTCTATTATCACTAAATTAAATCCTTTGGATACCTGGTGTTTTCTTCTCTATGGGGAAAAATCTTTTATGTGAAATATCCCCGCCTCTCTCCAAATGCTCTTCTCCTCCTCTACACTCCAATTATTGACCATTGACCATTTTCCATTCGTTTTTCTGTCTTGATTTAATCCAGTTACAAACTTTTCTTACCTACTTAATTTGCTGGCCCTCAAATAATCAAGAAACATTGTAAAAACTTCACATAATCTTTAGAAGGACAGATGCTTTAATTCTTATCCTGGTATTGCATGTGCCTAGAGGAAACAGGAAAATGCTTAAAATGGTTCCAGCTAATTTCAAAGAGAAAGGCGCAAACTGCTGCCTGAAGCAGAAGGCTGGAGAAGACTGCCTATGTCATCACAAGCAGCTGTTCTTATCCCAAACAGGGGAATGAGGAAGGACTTGGATACCAGCTGGGTAACGGAAGTGGAGAGAGATGAAATACATAATTTTGATTAAAATCTTTCTTCTGTAACTTTCACACATATTTCTGCATAAACATTTTCCTTTTTTAGCCTCAAATAAGAGTCAATGCGGCTCAGTGAGGAAACACATACATATATACACACACATAATAACTGAGACTGTGGGTTTTAGCCTCATGCAAGATTCTTCTTATGACCTTGGACAAGCATCTTCACCTCCATGTGTTACATTATTCTCATTTGAAAAAACATTGTAAAACAAATTCTGAATAAATTTTGGAATTGCTTTGTGAAGGAAAAAATATGATTTTCATTATTCTGATAAAGGTGGGTTTTACAAATTCATAAAGAATATTATACTTTTACTTTTAGATAAACATGGACTATTAACTAAAAGTAGAGCAGTAGCATGTGACATTTAACAGATTAGAAATGATATAATTAGGGAGTGGCCAAGATGGCCGACTAGAAGAAGCTAGGTTGTGTCACTGTCACGGAGAGGAATGGAAGGGGTGAGTAAAAACAGCAACTTCAAGAGAAACAACCAGGTAGTGGCATTGGGGACCAACTGAGGAGGATGTACTGGCATTGGGACCAATCAAGAAAACAATGCAACCCACAGAGAATGGAGAAAAGCAAGGCAGGACAATGGCTCACCCAGGAGTGACACAGAGCCAAGAGAACCTTCCCTACCCAGGGAAGCAGTGAGTAAATGTGCAACCCTGGGAAACCATGGTTCTCCCACAGATCTTTGCAACTCTTGAGTCAAGAGATCCCCTCGTGAACTTACTCCACCAGGGCCTTCAGTCTGACACACAGAGCTATGAGAAATCTCAGCAGAACAGCCACTCAGGCATGTGCAGAGACCTGGGAGCTTTAGATACTCCATCTCTGGGCTTCCTGCCGAATGTAACTGCAATTCCAGCAAAGTGGGACATTAGACCCCCATGCATATCCCTAGGAAAGAGGCTGAATCTAGGGGGTCAACTAGCAATGGTCTGTAGGCCCCACTTCCATGAAACATCACAGAATAAGACTCACTGGCTTAGAATTCCAGCCAGCCACCTATAGCAATGTTGCAACTACCTGGGCTGGAGCTCCCATGAGAAGGGGCAGGCTGTCATCTTTGTGCTTTGTGCATTTAAACCAGTCCAGTCTGTGGGCTTTGGAGAATCCAAACCAACCAGGGGTGGAAGGAATTCCCCAGTGCAGCATAGCTGGTCTACCAAAACATGGCCAAACTACTGCTTTAAGTCAGTCTCTGGTCTGTTCCTCCTCACTGAGTGGGACCTCCAAATGAGGGCCTCCAGCCACCCCTGCCTGTGTTGTTCAGCCTGCAGAGATTTGAAAACTCCCTGGGATGGAACTCCCAGACACAGGGGCAGACAGCTATCTTTGCTGTTTGGATGACTTAGCAGTTCCAGCCTTTGGGCTTTGGGGAGCCCAAGCCAACAAGGGGTGGAAGTGGTATGCATGCACAGCACAGCAGCCCTACAGAAAATGTGGCCAGACTGCCACCTTTTTTAACCAGGTCCCTGACCACATTCCCCGTCACTGGGCGGAGCCTCCCAACCAACATCTCTGGCCACCCTCATCAGTGATCTTTGACTGACAGAGGTTTCAGGTCTTCCTGAGATGGGGCTCCTAAGAGGAGGGGTGGTCCACCATCTTTGCTTATTTGGGCAACTTAGCCACTCTGGCCTTTGGGCTTTAGAGTGTCTGAGGCAACCAGAGGCTAAAGTGGACCCCTAGTACAGCACAGCTGCACTACAAAAACATGGCCAAACTACTTTTTTAAGTGGGTCCCTGATCCTGTTCCTCCTTACTGGGCAAAACCTCCCATCCAGGGACTCCAGCCACCTCCTACAGGCGCGTTTGGACCAACAACATGTCTGTATCTCCCTGTCATGGAGCTACCAGAGGAAAGGGCAGGCTGCTATCTTTGTTGTTTTTCAGCCTTCACTGGTGAATACCTCCAAGTACTGGAAAATCTGAGGTGACTAGGGACTGGAGCAGACCCCCAGCATACCACAGCAGCCCTATGGAAAAGTGGCCAGGCTGTTAAAAAATGCAAAGGTCAGCACCCTCAAAGATTGAAGGTAGATAAGCCCATAAAGATGAGAAATAATCACCACAAGAATGCTGTAAACTCAAAAAGCCAGAATGTCCTCTTTCCTCCAAATGACAGCATCACCTATCCAGCATGAGTTCAAAGCCAGGCTGAGGCTAAAATGCCTGAAATGACAGAAGTAGAATTCAGAATATAGATAGATAAAAGTTTACTGAGCTAAAGGAGTACACTGTAACCCAATTCAAGGAAGCTAAAAATCAAGATAAACCATTGCAGGAGCTGACAGACAAAATAGCTAGTTTAGAGGAGAATGTAACCAACCTGATAGAGCTGAAAAACACACTACAAGGATTTCATAAGGCAGTCACAAGTATTAATAGCAGAATAGACCAAGTGGATGATAGAATCTAAGATTCTGAAGATGGAATTTATTAAATAGGACAGGCAGAAAAGAATACAGAAAAAATGCAAATGAATAAACAAAATATAGAATTATGTAAAGACACTAAATTTGAGAAATATGAGATTATGTAAAGAAAATGAATCTATGACTGATTGCTGTATCTGAAAGAAATGGGGAGAATGGAATCAATTTAGGAAACATAGTCAGGATATCATCCATGAGAACTTGCCCAACCTAGCTAGAGAGGCCAACATACAAATTCAGGAAATGCAGAGAACCTCAGTAAGATACTCCATGAGAAGATAATCCCAAAGACACATAGTCATCAGGTTCTCCAAGGTTGAAATGAAAGAAAAATTGTTAAAGGCAGCAAGAGAGAAAGGCCAGGTCACCTACAAAGGGAAGCACATCAGACTAACACTGGACCTCTCAGAAGAAAACCTACAAGCCAGAAGAGATTGGGGGCCAATATACAACAATCTTAAAAGAAATTCCAACCCAGAATTTCATATCCAGTCAAACTAAGCTTCATAAGCAAAGAAGAAATAAGATCTTTTTCAGACAAGCAAATGCTGAGGAAATTTTTACCACGAGATTTGCGTTACAAGAGCTCTTGAAGGAAGTGCTAAATATGAAAAGGAAAGACCATTACAAGCCACTACAAAAACATACTGAAGTTCACAGACCAGTGATGCTGTAAAGCAACCACATAAACAAGTCCGCAAAATAGCCAGCTAACATCATGATGACAGGATCAAATACACACATATCAATACTAACCTTACATGTAAATGAGCTAAATGCCCCAATTGAAAGACACAGAGTGTCAAGCTGGATAAAGAACCACGACAATTGGTATGCTGTCTTCAGGGACCCATATCACATGTAATGACACACATAGGTTCAAAATACAGGGATGGAAGGAACTGTACCAAACAAATAGAACATAGAAAAATGCAGGGGTTGTAATCCCAGTTTCTGACAAAACAGGCTTTAAACCAACAAAGATAAAATAAGACAAAGTAGGTCATTATATAATGGTAAAGAGCTCAATTCAACAAGAAGATTTAACTGTTATAAATATATATACACCCAACTCAGGAGCACCAAGATTCATAAAGCAAGTTCTTAGAGACCTTCAAAGAGATTTAGACTCCCACACAATAATAGTGGAAGACTTTAACACCCCATTGACAATATTTAACAGATCATCAAGACAGAAAATTTAAAAGATATTTAGGTCCTGAACTTAGCACTGGATAAAACGGACCTGATAAATATCTACAGATCTCCCCACCCCCAAAAAACAGAATATACATTCTTCTCATTGCTGTATGGCACATACTCTAAAATCAATCATATAATCAGAAGTAAAACACTCTTCAGCAAATGCAAAATAATTGAAATAATAACAATCTCTCAGACCACAGTGCAATCAAATTAGAAACAAAGACTAAGAAATTCACTCAAAACCATACATGACTTCTGGGTAAATAATGAAATTAAAGCAGAAATCAAGAAATTCTTTAAAACTAACGAGAACAATGATACAATATATCAGAATCTATGGGACATAGCTAAGATAGTGATAAGAGGAAAATTTATAGCACTAAATGCCCACATCAAAAAGTTTAAAAGATCTCCAGTTATCAACCTACTATCACAACTAAAAGAACTAGAGAACCAAGAGGAAACAAATCCCACAGCTAGCAGCAGACAATAAGTAACCAAAATCAGAGTTGAACTGAGGGAGATAGAGACATGAAAAACCATTCAAAAGATCAACAAATCCAGAGGATTTTTTTTGAAAATAATAAAACAGACAGCTAGCTACACTAATAAAGAAGAAAAGAGGGAAGATTCAAATAAACGCAATCAGAAATCACAAGGGGAATATCACCACTGACATCCACAGAAATACAAACAGCCATCAGAAAATATTATGCAAATAAACTAGAAAATCTAGAGGAAATGGATAAATTCCTGGGCACATACATCCTTCCAAGACTGAAACAGGAAATAGTTGAATCTCTGAACAGACCGATAATGAGTTCTGACATTGAGGCAGTAATAAATGGCCTATCAACCAAAAACAGGCCAAAACCAGACAAATTCACAGCTGAATTCTATAGATGTACAAAGAGGAGTTGGGACTCCTCACAGCTGAATTCTATAGATATACAAAGAGGAGTTGAGGAGGAGGGACTCCTCTCCAACTCATTCTATTAGGCCAGAATCATCCTGATACCAAAACCTGGCAGAGATACAACAAAAAATGAAAACTTCAGGCCAATGTCCTTGATGTCCATTAATGCAAAAATTCTGAACAAAATACTGGCAACCAAGTCCAGCAACACATTATAAAGCTTACCCCACACTATCAAGTAGGCTTCATCACTGGGATGCAAATTTGGCTCCACATATACAAATCAATAAATGTGATTCATCACATAAACAAACCTGAAGACAAAAACCAAATCATTATCTCAATATATGAAGAAAAGGCTTTTGATAAAATTCAAAATACATTCATGTTAAAAACTCTCAATAAACTAGGTATTGAAAGAATATTGCTCAAAATAATAATGGCCCTATATGACAAACCCACAGTCAACATCATACTGAGTGGACAAAACTGTAGGCATTCCCCTTGAAAACCAGCACAAGTGAAGGATGCCCTCTCTCACCACTCCAGTTCATCATAGTATTGGAAGTCTTGGCCAGGGCAATCAGGAAAGAGAAAGAAAAAAACGGCATCCAAATAGGAAGACAGAAAGTGAAACTATCCCTTCTTGCAAATGACATAATTATATATCTAGAAAACCACATAGTCTTAGCCCAAAAGCTTTGTAAGCTGAAAAACAACTTCAGCAAAGTCTCAAGATACAAAATTAATGTGCAAAAATCACTAGCATTCCTATACACCAACAACAGTCAAGCCACAAGCCAAATCAGGAAAGAACTCCCATTCACAAATGCCACCAAAAGAATAAAATACCTAGGAATACAACTTACTAGGCAGGTGAACGGTCACTACAAGGATAACTACAAACCACTGCTCAAAGAAATCAGAGATGACACAAACAAGTGGAAAAACATTCCGTGCTCATTGATTGGAAGAATCAATATCATGATAATGGCCATACTGCCCAAAGCAAGTCATACATTCAATCACATTCCTGTTAAAATAACATTGACATTTCTTTACAGAGCTTTATAAAGAATATTTTAAAATTCACACAAAACTAAAAAGGAGCCTGAATAGCCAAGGCAATCCTAAACAAAGAGAACAAAGCTGGAGGCATCATGCTACCCAACTTCAAACTATTCTACAGGGCTACCATAACCAAAAGAGCATGGTACTGGTACAAAAACAGACATATAGACCAATGCAACAGTATAGAGAACCCAGAAATAAGACTGCATACCTACAACTATCTGAACTTTGGCAAACCTGACAAAAACAAGCAATGGAGAAAGGATTCCCTATTCAATAAATGATGCTGGGATTACTGGCTAGCCACATGCAGAAGACTGAAACTGGACATCTTCCTTCCACCATATACAAAAATTCACTCAAGATGGATTAAAGACTTAAATGTAAACCCCCAAACTATAAAAACCTGGAAGACAACCTAGGCAATACCACTCAGGACATAGGCATGGACAAACATTTTATGATGAAGATGCCAAAAGGAGTAGCTATAAAAGCAAAAATTGACAAAGGGGATCTAATTAAACTAAAGAGTTTTTGCACAGCAAAAGAAACTATCAACAGAGTAAACAGATAACCTAGAGAATAGGAGAAAATTTTTGCAAACTATGCATTCAGCAAAGGTCTAATATCCAGCATCTATAAGAAACTTAAAATTACAAAAACAACATAAAAAAGTAGGCAAAGGGCATGAACACTTTTCAGAAGAAAACATGCATGTGGTCAACAATCACATGAGAAAAAGCTCAACATCACTGATCATTAGAGAAATGCAAATCAAAACAACAATGAAATAGCATTTTACAACAGTCAGAATGGCTGTTCTTAAAAAGTCAAAAAGTAATAGATGCTGTCAAGGTTGAGGAGAAAAAGGAACCCTTATACACTGTTGCTGGGAGTGTAAATCAGTTTGGTCATTGTGGGAGACAGTGTGGCAAAATACCATTCAACCAAACAATCCCATTGCTGGATATATATCCAAAGGAATAGAAATCATTCTATTATAAAGACATGCACATATATGTTCATTCCACCATGATTCACAGTAGCAAAGACATGGAATCAACATAAATGCTCATCAATGATAGACTGAATAGAGAAAATGTGGTAAATATACACCATGGAATACTATGCAGCCATGAAAAAGAATGAGATCACGTTCTTTGCAGGGACATGGATAGAGCTGGATGCGATTATCTTTAGCAAACTAGCACAGGAACAGAAAACCCAATATGGCATGTTCTCACTTATAAGTGGGAGCTAACTGATGAGAACACATGGCCACATAGAGGAGAACAACACACACCGGGTCTTTTCAGAAGGTGAAGGATGGGAGGAGGAAGAACATCAGGAAGAATAACTAATGGGTACTAGGCTTAATACATGAATGATGAAGTAATCTATATAAAAAACCCCAACATACAAGTTTACCTATGTAACAAACCTGCACTTGTACCCTGGGACTTAAAAGTTAAAAAAGAAATGATATAATTTTGAGTGTATAATTATTATAAAATTAAATCCTCACAGAGAAGTTTTTCACAGACAGTATGCAGTTGTGGGCTGCTGTAATAAATGACGAGTTTCAAAAAACTAAAAGAAATTAGAATAATAGAAGAAATTCAAATGACATATAGGAGAATAAACTTAGAATAACCATATAGGAGAATAAACTTAGAATAACAAAGTCATTGCTAAGCAAGAGAGAAAATCTATAAGCCATAAAAGTTGACTAATCTGATTATAAATTTTTTAAATTTCTGTGTGACTTAAACACTATTAGCATAGTTCAATGAGAAGTGGTATAACTGGCAACTATAGTTTCATAATATACAACAAAGGGAAACAAAGTTCCTATATATACAAAGAGTTTTTTATAATTCAATAAAAATAAATTACCTGAAAGAAAATGTATCATGTACAAGAAAAGAACATTTACAGAAGAAATACAGTCAAGAAGCATGACAAGGTAATCAGTCTCATCAGTAGTCCAGAAATTAATATTAAAACAAGATAACGTTTTTCAAGTACAGGCAAAGTGTTATTCTCATAACGTAGTGACAGATGTGTAAATGATTACACCTTTTTTGGCCCATAAATGAGTGTATCTAATAAGGAGCATTTCTGTCACCAAAAACTCTCTGTCCTACAGAAACACTGTCATATGTGCACAAAGATATATGGATACGGGTATCTATGTCTCTGTTGTTTCTCGGGGGAATACTTTCAACATTTTCTGGTTCAGTACAATGTTGGCTGTAGCTTTGTCAGAGATGGCTTTTATTAACCTGAGGTATGTTCCTTCCATGCCAATTTTGCAGAAGATTTTAATCATAAAGGGATGCTGGATCTTGTCAAATGCTTTTTCTGCATCTATTGAGATGATCATATGATTTTTGTTTTTAATTCTGTTTATGTATCACACTTACTGACTTGCATATGTTAAACCAACCCTGCATCCCTAGAATGAAACCCACTTGATCATGGTGGATTATCTTTTTTATATGCTGTTGGATTCAGTTAGCTAGTATTTTGTTGAGGATTTTTGCATCTATGTTCATCAGGAATATTGTCTGTAGTTTTCTTTTTCTGTTACATCCTTTCCTGAATTTGGTATTATGGTGATACTATCTTCATAAAATAATTTAGGGAGGATTCACAATTTCTCTATCTTTTGGAATTGTTTCAGTAAGAGTGCTACCAATTCTTCTTTGAATGCCTGACAGAATTCAGCTGCAAATCCATTCTGTCCTGGACTTTGTTTTTGTTGTTGGAAATTTTTTTAATTACTGTTTCAATCTTGCTACTTGTTATTGGTCTGTTTAGAGTTTCTATTTCTTCCTGATTTAATCTAGGAGGGTTGCACATTTTCAGGAATTTATCTATCTCCTCTAGGTTTCCTAGTTTGTTTGCATAAAGGTGTTCATAGCAGCCTTGAATGATCTTTCGTATTTCTGTGGTATTGGTTGTAATATATCTTGTTTTGTTTCTAATGGAACTTATTTGACTCTTCTCTCTTCTTTTCTTGGCTAATGTAGCTAATGGCCTATAAATTTTGCTTATCTTTTCATATAGCCATCTTTTTGTTTCATTTATCTTTTGTACCTTTGTTTCAATTTTATTTAGTTCTGCTCTGATTTTTGTTTTTTCTTTTCTTCTGCTGGTTTGGTGTTTTTTTTTTCTCCAATTCCTTGAGGTGTTACCTTAGATTGTCTATTTGTGCTCTTTCAAACTTTTTGATGTAGGCATTTAATTCTATGCACTTTTCTCTTAGTACCACTTTTCTGTGTTCCAGAGGTTTTAATAGGCTGTGTCATTATTACTGTTCAATTCAGATAATTTTTTAATTTCCATCTTTCATTGTTGACCCAAGGATCACTCAGTAGCATATTATTTAATTTCCATGTATTTGTATCATTTTGAGGTTTCCTTTTTGAGTTAATTTTCAGTTTTATTCTTCTGTGGAGAATATTTCATTTGCTGTTGGAAAGAATGCATATTCTGCAGTTGTTGGGTAGAATGTTTTGTAAATATGTTAAGTCCATTTGTTCTAGGGTATAGTTGAAGTCCATTGTTCCTTTGTTTAGTTTCTGTCTTGATAGCCTGTGTAGTGCTGTCAGTGGAGTATTGAAGTCCTCCACTATTATTGTGCTGCTGTCCATCTCATTTATGTGTCATAATAATTGTTTTATTAATTTTGGAAGCTTCCATGTTAGGTGCATATATATTTACAATTGTGATATTTTCCTGTTGAACTGTTCCTGTTATCATTATATAATATCCACCTTTGTCTTTCTTATTTGTTATTGCTTTAAAGTCTGTGTTGTCTGATATAAGAATAACTACTCCTTCTCACTTTTGGTTTACATTTGTATGGAATATATTTTTCCACCCTTTACCTTAAGTTTATGTGAGTCCTGATGCATTAGGTGAGTCTCTTGAAGACAACAGATACTTGGTTGGTGTATTTTTATCCATTCTGTCATTCTGTATGTTTTAAGTTGAGCATTTAGGCCATTTACACTGAACGTTAGTATTGAGATGTGAGGTACTGTTTTATTCATTATGCTAGTTGTTGCCTGAATACCTTTTTAAATTTGTGTTATTGTTTTATAGGTCTTGCAAGATTTATGCTTTAAGGAGGTTCTATTTTGGTGTATTTTGAGGTTTTGTTTCAAGATTTAGAGCTCCTTTTAGCATTTCATGTAGTGCAGGCTTGGTAATGGCAAATTCTTTTAGCATTTGTTTGTCTGAAAAATACTTTATCTCTCCTCCATTTATTAATCTTAGTTTTGATGGGTACAAAAATTTATGGCTGGCAATTATTTTTTTGGAGGAGGGTAAAGACAGGACCCCAGTCCCTTTAGGCTTGTAGGGTTTCTGCTGAGAAATCTCCTGTTAATCTGATAGGTTTTCCTTTATAGGTTAGAATTACTTCATTTTCACAGTCATACTCTTATGATCATTTTTCTAATTATCTCTCTAGTTTTCTATATTATTTCCCTTATATTAACAATATTAACAACAAAATTAACACGCACCAGCACTATAGATGTCCAAGAAGTAGAGACAGCATGAACTATTTTACCTGACTTTAGATAAACTGATGACTATGTGATGATGAATTTCTCAGGTGTTGTTTGAGCTTTTTCTATTTGGATGTCTAGATCTCTAGCAAGTTTTCTTCAATTATTCCCTCAAATATGTTTTCCAAATTTTTATATTTCTCTTCTTTCTAAGGAACACCAATTATTCTTATGGTTGTTCATTTAACATAATTCCAAATTTCTTGGAGGCTTTGTTCAGTTTTTAAATTTTCTTTGTCTTTGTCATATGGGGTTCATTCAAAAGTCTTGTCTTCAAGTTCTGATATTCTTTCTTCTACTTGTTCAGTTCTAGGTTTGAAATTTTCCAATGTATTTTGCCTTTCTCTAAGTGTGTCTTTCATTTCCAGAAGTTGAGATTGTCTTTTTTCATGATATTTATTTCTCTGGAGACTTTAAAATTAATATCCTGTATTTTTAAAAAATTTCTTTAAGTTGGCTTTTATATTTCTCTGGTATCTCCTTGAGTAGCTTAATAATCAACCATCTGAATTCATTTTCTGGCAATTCAGATATTTTTTCTTGGTTTGGATGTATTGCTGGGGAGCTAGTGTGGTTTTTGGGGGTGTTATAAAACCTTGTTTTGTCAGCCGGTGCAGTGGCTCATGCCTGTAATCTCAGCACTTTAGGAGGCTGAGGCAGGTGGATCATGAGATCAGGAGATCAAGACCATCCTGGCTAACGTGGTGAAACCCCGTCTCTTCTAAAAATACAAAAAATTAGCCAGGCGTGGTTGCGAGTGCCTGTAGTCCTAGCTACTTGGGAGGCTGAGGCAGGAGAATGGTGTGAACCCAGAAGGCAGAGGTTGCAGTGAGCCAAGATTGCGCCACTGCACTCCAGCCTGGGTGACAGTGTAAGACTCCGTCTCAAAAAAAAAGCTTGTTTTCTCATATTACCAGAATTACTTTTCTGATTCCTTCTAATTTGGGTAAACTATTTCAGTGGAAAAATCTGGAACTCAAGGGCTTCTGTTCAGATTATTTTGTCCCACTGAGTGATCCCTTGATGTGGTGCACTGCCTGTTCCCCTAGGAATGGGGTTTCCTGCAAGCCAGACTGCAGTAATTGTTATTGCTTTTCTCGGTCCAGCCACCCAGTGGGGCTATCAGGCTCTGGGTTTGTGCTGGGGAATGTCTGCAAAGAGTCCTGTGATGTGATCTGTCTTCAGGTCTCCCAGCTGTGGATATCAGCACCTGCTCTGGTGGAGGTAGCAAGAGAATAAAGTAGACTCTGTTAGAATCCTTGGTTTTAGAGATGTTTTCTGGCTTTCTCAGATGCTGGTTATGCTAGCAGTAAAGTTGTCATGTAGACAGACTCAAGATCACTGGCCAGGATGTTGCAGGCAAAGAGATTAGCTGTTGTTTTTTTTTCTCCTTCCTTGGAGCAGGGCTGTTCTGTCAAAAGTTGCTGTAATGGCCTGAGTTGGTTGGCCTCCAGCTAGGATGTGGCACATTCAAGAGAGCACCAGAGTTTTTTGCCTGTCTCATGGAATTTGCAGCAGCCTGCTGCTTCTTTCAGAGGATCTGTGATTTTTTTTTTTCTGGTACACTCCTGTGTGGGTTCCCGGAGCAAAAGTCAACAGTGTGTCTCCACACACTGTTCTGTCTGTCCAAGTGGGAGTTACACATCATCTCTGTCTCCTGTCTGCCATATTCCCTCTACCTCCCCAAGACTGTTTTCCTTATGAACATTTTAAAAGGGGTAATCCTGAACAAAAGTCCCGTTAGTGCTACTGCTCCTAAGTTTTGTAAAACAAGAGATTTATGGAAAATTTTCTACCAACTATGTACACCCTTTGTTTCCACACCATTTTGGTATCTGTCAAATTTTCCCATGAGTATGCCACTACATCAGTGACTCTGATTAATCTGATCAACAGGGTTAAGATTAAATATATTTACTTTGTTTCATAGATCATTTAATTAAGTTTACTATCAAAGGGTTCCAAGTCTGAGCAATTGAATAAATACTATAAACCATCAGGGCCTAACTTTGAAAGTGGCTCAGTCTGCTTGCACTGTCATGACAGACTGGATGGCTTAAGCCACAGAAGTTTATTTTCTCACAGTTATCTAGTCTGGAAGTCCAAGATCGAGGTTCCAGCAGATTCAGTACACTAATCTTATCAGATCAGGGCCCCATCTTTATGACTTCATCTAACTTTAATTAAGTATTTCCCTGAAGTCCCTATCTCCAAAGACAATCACACTGGGGGTTAGGGCTTCAACATACACATTTGGGAGGTTGGAGTAGGGCAAACATCATGTTCATAATGGAAAGCCAAGTGGATTTATCCTTTTTTTTTTTTTTGCTTTTTAAAAAATTGCCAGATATGCTGATTACCTGGGTGACAAAATTGTATGTACACCAAACACCCGAGACAAACAATTTACCCATGTATAAAACCTGCACAGGTACCCCCTGAATGTAAAATAAAAATTGGGGCCAGGCACAGTGGCTCATGCCTGTAATCCCAGCACTTTGGGAGGCCGAGGCAGGTGGATCATGAGTTAAGGAGATCGAGACCATCCTGGCTAGCACAGTGAAACACCCCCTCTACTAAAAATACAAAAAATTAGCCATGCGTGGTTGCATGCACCTGTAATCCCAGCTACTGGGAAGGGTGAGGCAGGAGACTCGCTTGAGCCTGGGAGGGGGAGGTTGCAGCGAGCCGAGATCGGGCCACTGCACTCCAGCCTGGGTGATAGAGTGAGACTCTGTCTCAAAAAAAAAAAAATTGGAAAGAACAAAAAGACAAAATTGTGTGTACTTCTCATGTAAAACATTTTATGTTAAAAAAATATATAAACATATTATGGAATGGCTAAATCTAGCTAATTAACATATGCATTACCTCACAAAGTTATTTTATGGTGAGAACATTTAAAATCTACTCTATCAGCATTTGTGTACACTTAAATTGTTGTTGTTTTTAACTGACTTCTCCACCTGCCTCAAGGTATTAATACAGGTATAAGAGGATGTATTAGTGATTGAATAGAATCTACCATGACATATAAAGAAGAACCTAGTACAATTCTATATTCTATAATAACCCTGGCTTGTGAGTCAAGACTAAACTGAATACTTTCCGGAGCCAAGGCAGTGGTTCCTTAAAATACTTGAAAGCTTCTTATAGTCATCTCTAAGGTACAAATCACCATGTTTTCTGCAGGGAGGCAAGTTAGTGCCTGGCTTTCACAACAAGAAGTACAGTCCCGGAGTGTACACGGTGCTCAAGGAAAGAAAATGTTATTTACAATGGTTGGGGGCCTATCAGCAGAACTTGTCATTAGTCAGAAGGCAGGGGTTTATAGTGCCTACAGTGTGGCCTCTTGGGTAGCTGGCAGACCTTAACATTCTCCGTTCAGTTTAATAATCTAATATCATTTTTGATTTTGGAGAGACTGCCTGTGGGCAATCAATTAAACTTATGTTTTTTGTTGGCCATCAACAAGGCAGTATTCATCCACCCCACAGAAAAGAAAAGTGAGAATAGGAGAATATCTGAAGATTATGCACAAGAGGTGCAGGAGCTTGAGCCATCTCTCATTGTTTCTAATAGACTTATGAAGGTTAAGGAGAACAATGGCTAATTCACAGTTGGTGCTAGCTAGTGGGGGATGACAGACTTGTAGTAAGTTGAATTTAAGGTTCTGTCAAGGCTATGGGAGAGCCACACCAGGGCATTTACATTTGGAAGAAAGATTCCAAGGTGGTTTAGAAAGATGAAGATTCATTAATGTCCCTCCCTCTCCCACATCTCCCAAAATGTAAAGTGTTCCTTTCCACCTTCACAAATCAGTAGCCATAATGTTATATTTCTCCCCAGTCATCTCCTGTTTACATCCACATCTTACATATGGAAGAGTCAGGTGTAAGAAGCACAAAGTCATTTTTATAAAGCTTAACCAGAACTATGTATTTGGATTCTCTAGTCTCCCTTTTGGTCAGGCTGTCACCTTAAGAGTGTATCAACCACATCGATCTAGGGCTACCATTGGGGGAGAAATGACATATCATGCCCAGGAATGGTCAGGCAGAATCCTGAATATTCAGTATAGGGCCTTATAACCAGCCCCACTCCTTTTGTCCTGATTATTATTCAGAAAGCTGCTGAGAGGAAATGATCCCATTCTGAAGAAAGCTAAATCCAATGAAAAAGTCATCTTACTGATGTGTGTGGATCAAGAGAAGATAAGAAAATTAGAATGAAAAATTATTTGAGATAATTTTTTAGAAGATACCCAATAACAATAACAGATGCTTTTGAATGGAGAAAACTTGAGGTGCCATAATACCTGGACTATCAGCTTACTGTTGAGTCACTTTTGTGATAAAAAAAAAATGTTCCATTTTCAGACAGCAAATGGTCCAGAAAGCTGAATACATGACACCTGCTAGTTTTTTTTTTGTTTTTTTTTAAATTATACTTTAAGTTTTAGGGTACATGTGCACAATGTGCAGGTTAGTTACATATGTATACATGTGCCGTGCTGGTGTGCTGCACCCATTAACTCGTTATTTAGCATTAGGTATATCTCCTAAAGCTATCCCTCCCCCCTCCCCCCACCCCACAACAGTCCCCAGAGTGTGATGTTCCCCTTCTTGTGTCCATGTGTTCTCATTGTTCAATTCCCACCTGTGAGTGTGGCACATATACACCATGGAATACCATGCAGCCATAAAAAATGATGAGTTCATGTCCTTTGTAGGGACATGGATGAAACTGGAAATCATCATTCTCAGTAAACTATTGCAAAAACAAAAAATCTGCTAGTTTTAAAGGCCATACTGACATGACCAGAATCAGCTAATAAGACTAGAACAGAAACTCTGTAACCTGAAAAAGTGTCATCAGCAGTGAAATAAAACCCTTAGCTTTGAGAAGGATTCAAATATCCAACATAGGCATTCTACCAGAAGTGGACAGGGCAATATGACCTGTGCTATGTGGCTTTCCTCCATCATGAAAAAATCAAGTAAATTTTGGCAGGGGTGACAAGCATGGCATGCATTGATGGCCTCTGCATCAGAAACATAGATTCCTTTACTTTGTTTCCCCTCTCTGATGATGGATGTATTGTCTGTGGCAGTACTATGAGAGACTCATACAGTATTGGTGGGTAATCTGATCAGTATAGACTTGGACAGAAGCTTCATTCACATCAGTCTTATCAGAGGATGGGCCCTTACCTGGCATCTACACACATGACTCTGACAGTTCGGTCAGTAGCCAGCACTGCTTTCAACAGCCTATAGTCCCAAAAAGTAAAGTTTTCAACCTGTCAGTCTCTAGATTTCCAAGTAGCAAAGAACTAGGCCATTACCAACAGTAATAACAAAACAAGATTCATTAGGAAGAATAGTAGTCAGATCTATGAGAATAGGCTTGAGTTCTGTCTTTGAGCAGAGTGGCTATGTCCATTTTTGTTTCTGTATAGCTGGAGCTAAGGTTGAACAGCTGCCACAGACCAGTGGACAACACAAGTTTAAGATTATCCTATGAGTGAACCAGGACAAGGAATTTAAGAGAAAGTTTTTGAGTTGAGGGTCCCATTGTATCAGCACCTTTGCTTCAGGTGGCAGAGTGAGTGATACATTTTCTCCCAAAAGGATAGCTGCCACTTTTCATGCAAAATCAAGATACTAGTGGGGCAAGGATGGCTGCATTCTAAAATAAACTATTTTCATTTAAAAAGTGAGGCTTAGTAGGTCTTTCCCACCTTATTAGTCATTGAGTCTTACTTGATCCATACCAAAATAGAAATAACAAGTTAACAGTCACAAGGTATTTTTAGGTCTGCTGTCCATTTCATAAGAGCCCAATAGCAAGCTAATAGCTGATTTACAAAAAGAGGGATAAACACTACTGACCATTAGAGAAATGAAAATCAAAACCACAATAACATCTCACATAAGTCAGAATAGTGATTATTATAAAGTCAAGAAACAACAGATGCTGGCGAGGTTGTGGAGAAATCGAATCGCTTTTACACTGTTGGGGGGAATCTAAATTAGTTCAACCATTGTGGAAGACAGTGTGGAGATTCCTCAATGATCCAGAACCAGAAATATCATTTGACCCAGGAATCCCATTCCTAGGTATATACCAAAAGGAATACAAATCATTCCATTATAAAGATACATGTAAGCATATGTTCATTATAGCACTATTAACAATAGCAAAGACAGGGAATCAACCCAAATGCCCATCAATGATAGACTGGATAAAGAAAATGTGGCACATATACACCATGGAATACTATGCAGTCATAAAAAGGAATGAGATCATGTCTTTTGCAGGGGCTTGGTTGGAGCTGGAAGCTGTTATCCTCAGCAAACGAATGCAGGAACAGAAAACCAAGTGCTGCATGTTTTCTCTTACAAGTGGGAGCTGAGTGATGAGAATATATGGATACAGGGAGGGGAACAACACACACTGGGGCCTGTTGGTGGGAGCAGAAGGAGGGAGAGCATCAGGAAAAATAGCTAATGTGTGCTGGGCTTAATACCTAGGTGACGGGTTGGTAGGTGCAGCAAACCACCATGGCATACATTTACCTGTGTAACAAACCTGCACATCATGTACCCCAAAACTTAAAACTTTAAAAAAGGGCAGGATAAGTTCAAAACCCCAAGGTTGCCTCCATGTGAAGGCTGCTTCCCTGTTCCAAAATACCTAATTGGAAAAAAATCATCAGTTATAGAGACTTGTAGATCAAAGTTGTGAATAGGGTTTTGAGTTTTAAAGGTACTAGCACTTCTCTATATGTGGCTTCTTTCCAATTGGGATAATCTTCTTCAGTATAAACAGATAAGAAAGTACAGGCATATAAGATCAATTTCTACTATAAATTCAAATGTAGAAGCAAGAGCAATAATAAATATGCGAAAAACCTCACTCAAAGATTGCATTAGACTTTGCTTTCCTACTTTGTACTCAGTCCGAAGTCCATCAGTTTAAACAGGTCGCACCCCCTCCTCCAATGGGATTAGATAGGATGGTGATGTAAGAACTATATCCAACAGTGTTCAAAGTTTCAATTCTTTTTCTTCCTAAAATTCTCTAGCGTATTCATTTAAGTACATATTAGCCCTTGGCCCCTGTATTAATCCGTTTTCACACTGCTGACAAAGACATACCAAAGACTGGGAAGAAAAAGAGGTTTAATTGGACTTACAGCTCCACATGGCTGCCGGGGGCGGGGGGCCTCAGAATCATGGTGAGAGGCGAAAGGCACTTCTTACATGGCAGCAGCAAGAGTAAATGAGGAGGAAGCAACAGTGGAAGCCCCTGACAAACCCACCAGATCTTGTGAGACTTATTCACTATCACAAGAATAGCATGGAAAGACCAGCCCCCATGATTCAATTACCTCCCCTGGTTCCCTCCCACAACACTTGAGGATTCTGGAAGATACAATTCAAGTCGAGATTTGGGTGGGGGCACAGCCAAACCATATCAGTCCCTCCTGAGGACAAGCTCCACATCTAATCATCTTTGTATTTAAAGTAGATGAGGTCAGAATAACAGAGGGGGTGTGGAGAGGACCTGGAGGGAAGGCATGGCTTCATTCCAGTAAACAAGACACTATCAGCTTTGAGAAGCCTGGCAGCTACTCATGGCTTAACTAAATGAACTTTAATGTTGTAGATCCACCAAAAGTTCTATATATTCATGCTGACACCATTTATTTCAGCTTTGGGGACACCTTGACTCAGTTCTTGCATTCACATTGCCTTTTAGCTGAAGCTTAGGGGTTGTGGCTCCATTGTCATGACTAAAACCTTCCTTTCTCCCTCCTCCAGCAGAGTAGAAACAATCAAAACAACATTTGAGTGCCTTGTTTTAATCCTTTCACTCACTGCTCAGCTTTTTAACATTCAGTAACAGGTAGGACAGCTAGAGCCCTTTACTTCTTGCCCCCCATCACTTTTGCAACAGCATGCACTAATGGATCTCAGATAGTCATTTTATATGCCTAGCCTGGCTTGTAAGGCCCTCATCCTCTCTCCTCTAGAGAGCCATGTCTCTGTCAGCATCCTATCCTCATAATCAATAGCTGTCAAGAACTGTGAAGGGTCAGATATTATATTCTACTGGCCAAATAACAAGTTAGCCTGCTACAGTTTCACGGATGCTGGTTGGAGACATGAGACTCCCAATCAGAGACAAATAAATCTATTACTCACAAGGCAGCAAGCAGCATACCTTCATGTTTATGTCTGTTTTTCTCGACCCCAAGGCTCACAACTGTAATACAAAGAAGCACAAGTGGATGCTGTGCACAGTAGGTTTGTGTCACACCTGAGGAAGCTCAAGTTTGGGGAACCATTATCTTTTCTAACGAGCTGTAAACAAAACTGATTGAAATTTGCTTTGGAGGGAGACATCTGCATTATATTGGGGGGTAAAAATACCAATCCTTTGCTCTGGAAAATGATAGTTTCAGTATATTTCAATGCTGTTTGCTTTATAAACATCCTTAAAAAGATAGTCCAGAACAAATGGCAGTTAATGCCCCCTCTTTTCACAGAAACGTAAGATACCCGTGGAAACATGTCTCCCAACAAGTATATGAGTTGTAATGTAACAATATACAAGTCATAATGTAAAGTAATAAAGTCTCAAAGGAATATGCATAATATGATTTTACTTATGTAAAGACATACGATGTTTGGGTTGTGTTCCTCTACATGTTTCTACAAAATCTTAAACAACAAAAATATTCTCAGGTATTATTTATATATTAACAAACAAAAAAATTGAATAGAATAAAGAACCTATCAAATACTAAGGATATATTAAAAATGTAGGAATGTTTCTATTATGTTATTATAATAAACGTTATTAATACATTAATTAAATTATTTGAAAACCATGCTCATAAAAATCTAGGTGTTCAAATGAGTTCTATTTCAAGTTATAATAATATGTATTTTGCTGAACCATGCTTTGAAAAGTTGCTGTATTTCTAGAAAGTCTGGGAGCTTAAATTTTAAGGAATCCAATAGATACAATGCAAATATCTGCTGTTAAGGTTTCTTTTTTTCCCTCTTCTTTAAATAAGAGGGAAGTCCATGTTCTGCTGACAGGAAAAAAAGTAATACAGATATACATCTATATATATATATGTGTGAGTATATATATATATATGCACAGATACACACATATATGAATTTATGTGTTTGTATACATATATCTGTGTGGGGGGGTGGGGGGTATGCTTTGTACCCACACACAGAGACATGTAATGTGTTTTATATACTTTCAGTCTTTTTGTCTTTCTGTGTCCACTTTTATTTATGTGAAAAATAACAAAGAACTTTGATAAATCTGACATTTTTGTAAAATGACTTCAAAGTTTCTTCACTGTTTTTCATTCATTCACTGACCAAGTATTTATTCAGTACTTAAAATACGACAAGCACTCTTCTACATGCTAGCCATACAGAGGTTAACACAACAATATGTCATCATGAAACTAATATTCTAATGGGAAACAAACAGTAAACAGAAAAATAAACGTTCTAATGTGCTACAAAAAATAAAAAGTAGAATAAGGGAATAGAGCTTTATAAATATGTTCCTTTAGGTAGAATAGTAATGGAACGGCTCTGTTTGGAACAAACACATGAAAAAAGTGAGAAAATGAACCATGCAAAGTTGATAGTGAAAGAAGGCAGTCACGCAAAAAAATAACATCTTAAACTTAAATTTTCACTGTTGACAGGTGTAAAAAAACACAGAGGTTTTAAATGTTCAGTAGTTTTAAGTTGTATATAAACATATCAACCTAATAATTATCTCTCCCACATAGGGTTGCGGCAGTTAGACAAGAATTTTAAGATAAATAGTAAAGATAAAAAAGGAATATGTTGAGCCATGATAATTTGAAAGGAAATAATCTATAAAAAGTTGTTTACCTTTTTAAACATTACTGACTCTGTTTTTAAATTTTATATCGAAATATCTCATATTGAATATCATAGAAAATATTATTAGAATAATATAAGAAATATTTAGTTATGTACCACTCAGCTTTTGCACTTTTTACCTTTTTTTTTAACATTTTGCAATTTTTAACATTTTATTTGCAACTCATTTCCCCTACGTTCTTTAGATGTAATCATTATCCTGCATTCTGTATTTGGATGTGAGGGGTAGACTCTATGCAACACCCATGATGGATTCCTCTTGGCCTCACCTTTTTCTTATTTCTGCCATTGCTGTGAATACCATTATTGTGCCAGTTCTGACCGGTTTCATGCAGATGCAATTTCACAGCATCGTACCTCAGACACAAACAGTGTACTTCTTGTTCCCATCCCAGGGCTCTTTTATTGCTGCTGTGGCCATGAGACACTACAAGAACCTGTTCAAGTTTCCTGCAAATTTCATACAATATCGAAGTGCAAAAGAGTGAATATCCCATAGGGCAAAATTTTGACCTTGATTATGGAAGCTAGCATAAAAATCCCATTCCTTTATTATCCCTAAATAGAATCCTGGGATGTGCTTCATATGGCTAATCAGATGGTCCTGTGAGATAGAGGAACCAGTGGCTTGTAGAGGTTTCCAATTTGATAATGAATCATTTTCTTGGCTCCCCCACCTTTCCTGCTTTGTTTTCCCTGTCCGGCAGTCCTGCTCCCTGAGACCATTCACCCTGATAAATTATTTACACATAAATGTTTGTATCATGCTTTACTTTCTGAGGAATTCAGATGTCTTTTGATGTAACAGAGCTTTTCATTTCAATATTTTAATATAGTCAGTTTGTACTTCTTTCATGTGTTTTGTGGTTTGCAAGAAGTTTAAGACCTTCTCTCCTGCTCTCAAGGCACAAATATATTCTATATTTTCTTCTAAATGTTTATGGTAAAGCAAGAATCTACTTTTTATTCTAAGTGGACAATCAATTATCTCAGTAACATTTACTAAATGAATAATCTATACTTTATCAACTTTTTATTATGAAAATTTTCAAACATACAGAGAAGTTCAATAAATAGTATTCTGTTTGCTGCAAGGTAAATGTTTATGTCTTCCCCAAATTCATATTTTAAAACTGAATCCCCAATATTATGGTATGTGGAAACAGGGCCTTTGGGAGGTGATTAGTGCTCTGACAAAAGAGACCCCACAGAGCTTTCTTGTTCCTTCTGTCTTGTTGAGGACACAGTGAGAAGATGGTCATCCGTGAACCAGGAAGCATGCCCTCATCTGACATCAAATCTTCTGGTGCCTTGACATTGTACTTCCTGGCCTCCAGAACTGTGAGCAATAAATTTCCATTGTTTAATAGTCACCAAGTCTATGGTATTCTGAAAAGACTATGACAGTGTGCAATCATATAATTATTACCCATTGCTAAAATATTGGTATACTGGATTGATCTGTAAGTCTCTGTATGCATAAATGTCTTTCATAACTGCTTTTTAAAAACCAGAGTCCAATCAAAGTTAATGCATTTTAAAGCTTTAAATCTAAGGAATTTCTATCATCTTTTTCTTTCTTATGACAATGATATTTTGAAAACATCAAGCCAATTATTGTGTAGAATAACTCCATTCTGGATTTGATTGTATCCTCTGGATGTTGTTTAACATAGTCTTTTACCCATTATATTTTTTCTAAACTGGAAGTTAGATATAAAGGCTTTATTTTAAACAAGTTAAATATTTTTGTCAAAAAATTGTAAGGGACACTGTGTGCTTCATACTGTATCACATCAGTATGTCAGCAATGTTAGGTTTTGCTACTATTCATGATACTAATTTTGATTACTTGGTTGAAGTTATGACTACCATTTCTAACAATTGTAAAGGTAATTTTTTCCTGTCATGATTATCAATGTAACTTTTTCTTTGTGAATTACCTTCCTTACTCTTAGAGAATGACGATTATCTTGTATATGCTGTATATTATTTTCATGTGTTTCCCCAAATATTTACTATTTCTTCATCTTTTTAAACAATGGGTAGTATTATACACATTGTAATAAACAGTATTTAAAATTTTACACGAATTTTATTATCCTTTATATTTCCTCCTGTAATATGCTTTTTGAATTGAATAGTGAGATTAATCAATATTGAAATATAAAAGCTTTCATTTATTTGTTTTTACTGTTGTATAAGATTCTACTATAGAGATCATTAGCAAATTGAATGTTTATTGTGGCACTATTCACAATAGCAAAGACCTGGAACCAACCTAAATGTCTATCAATGATAGACTGGATTAATAAAATGTGGCATATATACACCATGAAATACTATGCAGCCATAAAAAAGGATGAGTTCATGTCCTTTGCAGGGACATGGATGAAGCTGGAAACCATCATTCTCAGCAAACTATCACAAAGACAGAAAACCAAACACTGCATGTTCTCACTCACAGGTAGGAACTGAACAATGAGAACACATGGACACAGGGTGGGGAACATCACACACTGGGGCCTGTCGGGGGTGCAGGGCTGAGGGAGGGATAGCATTGGGAGAAATGCCTAGTGTAAAGGATGAGTTGATGGGTGCAGCAAACCAACATGGCACATGTATACCTATGTAACAAATCTACACGTTGTGTATATGTACCCTAGAATGCAAAGTATAATAATAGTAATACAAAAAGAAACTGCCAAAAAAAAAAAAGAAAGAAAATTACCTAGGAATGATAATGTATTAGGGCTGGGCATGGTGGCACACGCCTTTAATCCCAGCACTTTGGGAGGCCAAGGCAGGTGGATCACTTGAGTCCAAGAGTTCAAGAACAGCCTGGACAACATGATGACACCTCATCTCTAAAAAAAAAATGCAAAATATTAGCTGAGCATACCGGCGCATGCCTGCAGTCCCAGCTACTTGGCAGGCTGAGGTGTGAGGATTGCTTGAGGCTTAGAGCTTGAGACTGCAGTGAGCCGGGATCGCACCACTGAACTACAGCCTGGGTGAAAGAATGAGAGCCTGCCTTATTTATAATAATAATAATGTAAAGAAATTGATCATTTTTCTTGTCCCCAGAGGCAAGTCCAAAAGAGAAGGCTTTGAGGATTCCTGTTTTAGTCTTGTTACTGGTTACTGTCTTTGAGTAAACTTTTGGCATCCAATATGCAAGGGTAAGATAAGAGACAGAGCTTTTCTTCTCCAAAGACAACATACATGAGTTACAAATTTCCTATTCACTCTCCTGTGTGATATAGATTTCTCTGTCTCATCCATTTTAATTCTAATATTTACAGTCTGTTCCATGGCGATCCTTGTTTTGGGGATTCAAATTACATCAAATGTTAAAGAAGACAACCCCAGTACTTTGGGAGGCTGAGGTGGGCGGATCAAGAGGTCAGGAGATAAAGACCATCCTGGCTAACACGGTGAAACCTGTCTCTACTAAAAATACAAAAAAAAAAAAAAAAAAAAGAAAATTAGCCAGGCATGGTGGTGGGCACCTGTAGTCCCAGCTACTCGGGAGGCTGAGGCAGGAGAATGGTGTGAATGGCGTGAACCTGGGAGGCGGAGCTTGCAGTGAGCCGAGATGGAGCCACTGCACTCCAGCCTGGGTGCTGGGCGACAGAGTGAGACTCTATCTCAAAAAAAAAAAAAAACAGAAGACAACCATTTTTTTTGTACACTAAAAACTGTAAAACTTTGAAATATATTGAAAAATATACAAATAAATTGAAAGAAGTCCTATGTAAATGAATTTGAAGAATTAAAATTATTAATATGTTCATACTTCCCAAAGCAATCTACAGACTTAATGCAATCCCTGTGAATATTTCAATATAGTTTTTCATAGAAGCAGAAAAAACAAACTTAAAATTTGTATGGAACCATGAAATACCCCAAATAGCCAAAGCAATCTTGAGCAAAAACAACAAAGCCAAAGGCATCACAGTACCTGATTTAAAAATATACTGCAAAGCTATAGTAATCAAAATAGCATGGTTCTGGCATAAAAACAGACACATGGACCAAAGGAACAGAACAGAAGTCTCAAAAATAAATCTATGCATTTATGGTCAATAAATTCTCAACAAAATCACCAATAACACACAACGGAGAAACAAAAATCTCTTCAACAAATAGTGCTAGGAAAACTGGGTATACACATGTAGAAGAATTAAATTAGAACCTCATCTCACACCACATACAAAAATCAACTTAAAATGGATTAATGAGTAAAATGTGACTATAAAATTACTAGAAGAAAACATCATAGAAAACTTCATGACATTGATCTGAGCAGTGATTTTTTTTTTTTTGGACATGACCCCAAAAGCATAGGTAACAAAAGCAAAACTAGACAAATGGGATTACATGAAACTTAAAAGCTTCTGTACAGCCAAGGAACTGATTAACACAGTGAAGAGTCAACCCTTAGATTAGGAGAATATATTTGCAAAACATACAATTGATAAGGGGCTAATGTCAAAAATATATAAGAAAATCAAACAATTCAATAGTAATAAAACAAAAATGGGAAAGCACATAAAATAGACATTTCTTAAAAGAAGCCATAGGGAAAGTGAGCAAAAGGCATGAACATACACTTTCAAAAGAAGACATACATGTGGCCAACAAACGTGAAAAAATGTTCACCATCACTAATCATGTGATAAATGCAAATCAAAGGGACAATGAGATACTATCTCACACCAGACAGAATGGCTATTAGTAAAATGTCAAAAAATAATAGATGCAGGCAAGGCTGTAGAGAAAAGGGAATGATTATACACTGTTGATGGGAATGTAAATTAGCTCAACCACTGTGGAACACAGTTTGGGGCATTCTCAAAGAACTTAAAACAGAACTACCATTTGGCCCAGCAATCTCATTACTGGATATATACCAAAAGGAAAATAAATCATTCTACCAAAAAGACATATGCACTCATACGTTCATTGTGGCACTATTCAGAATAGCAAAGACATGGAATCAACTTAGGTGCCCATCAACAGTGGATTGGATAAAGAAAGAGTAGTACATATACATTATGGAATAGGATGCAGCTATAAAAATTAAGAAATCATATTCTTTGCAGCAAAATGGTTGCAGCTGGAAGCCATTATCCTAAGTGAACTAATGCAAGAACAGAAGACCAGTTACCACACATTCTCACTTAGAAGTGGGAGCTAAATATTGGGCACACATGGACACAAATATGATAACAATAGACACTGGGGTCTCCAAAAGGAGGGAGTGAGGGAGGCTGGAGTGTGGGAGTATTTGGGAGGTATTGGTCAAAAAAGACAAAATTTCAATTAGACAGGAAGAATAAGTTCAAGAGCTCTATTGTAGAACATAGTGACTACAGTAAATAACAATATATTGTATATTTGAAAGTTTCTAAGAGAATACATTTTAAGCATTACCAGCACAAAAGAATGGTAACGGAGGCAATGCCTATGTTAAATAGCTTAATTTAGCTACTGCACAATGTGTACATAGATCCAAACATCATATTGTGCATCATAAATGTGTACAAACTCTACTTGTTAATTAAAATAAGACAACTACCATTTATCTCAGATTAGAATTATGTTTATATTTTTATTTAATCAACATTGCAGATTTATACTACTCCATTTTTATCATTGGGCCACCCTTTAATCACAATTGTCTTTTGGAAAATATTTGGATGAAATAAAACCTAAAATGCTTTAAAGTATCAGAAAATACTTATATCAACTACCTATTGCTGCGAAACAAATAATCCCAAGACTTAACAGCTTAACAGAACAAATGTTTATAGTTTGGGGTGGGGATCAGAAGTCCAGGTGAAGATTTTCTGGGTCTTCCACTTTAGTCTATCATGATGGTGAAATCAAGGTGTCTACGTGGGCTGGGCTTTCATCTGAAACCTTGACTGGAGAAGGTGTTGCCTCCAAACTCACTTATGAGATTGTTGTAAGTATTCAGTTTCTCACAGGATGTTCAACTCAAAGCTTCCTCTTCTCATTGGCTGTCAGTTGGATATCACCCTCAAATCCTTGTTTTATAGATCTCTCTATAGAGCAGATCACAACACGATACTTAGCTTCATCAGACTGAGCAAGCAAGAGAGAGCCAGAGGGAGAGCAAGACAAAAGCCCTAGTTTTTTTAACCGAATCTTGCAAGTGATATCCCACACCTTTTACCATAGTCTGTTTATTTGATGCAACTCACTTGACTCAGCATACATTCAAGGGGAAGGGGTTACACAGTGACACAAATATCAGGAGTCTGGAACCATTGGTAGCCAGTTTAGAAGCTACTTACCACAATGTTCTATGGTAAACAAATAATTTTGTCATTTGAAATGTATAATTCTAAAGCCTTGACCAGTAAAGTCTATATTTAGAGAGGATAGTTAAAAATATTAAATTTTATTAAAAATGTGTCCATTTTCTAATGTTGGAAAATACAGTACAGGGAAATAGAAAAAAAAAAATCACCTCTGTAGTTCCACTACCCAGAAATAGTCACTGCTCCTTTCACATATTTACTTCCAATATTTTTTGTAAGTAGGGTGTTTTTGTTTTAGTAATAATATTGAATATTAAATATTAAATCATATAGCTTGCCTTTTCTACTTAACATTATAGCATAAGCATCTACACTGTTTTTATAAACTCTTTGCAATTACCATTTTAATAACTGTAGCACAATGAGTAAACATTTCATTATTTATTTAAACCAACATCTATATCTTATATTCATATCATTTTCAGATTTGCTATTATAAATCAACCTATGATAGAAGCAACAAGTTTCAGACAAAGATATACTTCTTAGTGGTAGAGAATTCTATATATTAAAAATAAATAAATCCAGCAAGAAGGCAAGAAAGAAGGAGAACTTTTAATTGGTTAAAATATATGTGTAAGGAAATAAAATACAAATAGGAAAGCCACAGAAAATAGGAAACAAATCATTAGCAGAAGTACAAGAAACACCTCTCACATCTGTAATCCCAGCACTTTGGGAGGCTGAGGCAGGAGGATTGCTTGAGGCCAGGAGTTAGAAACCAGCTCTGTCAACATAGCAAGATTCTGTCTCTACAAAAATAAAAATAAATAGTCAGGCCTGGTGGTGTGTACCTGTAGTCCCACCTACTCAGGAGGCTAAGGTAGAGGATCACTTAAGCCCAGGAGTTCAAGGCTGCCATGATCACACCAATGCACTTCAGCCTGGGTGACAGAGCAAGACCTTGTCTCAAGAAAAACAAACAAACAAACAAAAAACTCACCTAATCATGTAGATTTGAGTAGTCAAAGTAAGACACATTACTAGTGATACATAAGACGAGTATCTAATGCATACTGAATGTGGGAAATTAAAAATTGAGTCTTTGACAGGCCTACCAGGGAAAACTAAATTAAGAATGGCTAGAGCTTGATGGAAAAATCACTTAAATAAACCAGATTAATTTAAATATGTAGGCACTCATTGATTGTATCTGTGGCTATTTAAGAAACTGACTATTACAGTCCCATTCTTGATGGGACTTCTTGTTTACAAGAACATGGGAAACTTCTTGTTTTCAAACGTACATCTTCAAGAGCCAAAAAAATACAAAATGATTATCTTCTGAAAAAATTATAGGTTATTTCATAAGACCTTTGTTCCTGTATCTGAAAAGGTTTTTATAAAATTAATTTTTAAAATGAAGTTTTTAAAAAATAATACTGATTTATATTAGGTATAATATTATATAGTGACCAAAATAATCTAACTTGCATTATTTCACATACACAGGGAGACAGAGAAGACAAATATCTTTGGAAATAACAGAACAAAGATTTACACATATCAGGAAAAACAAGATGTTCCTGATACATTAAGGTGTATCAGGAAAAATAATTAAATATAATTATTTTTATATGTTTGCTTCTGTGAACCAAATATATTATTGCGATAGTCTAGGTCTAGACAATAAAAAATAACTTGGTTTTTACTAAGGTTGTATCTTAGTAAGATAAAGAGACATGGAGAGAAAGAGAAAGAACACTAAACTCTAAATGCTTGAAAGACCTATGTTAGACGTAAAAGTTATCTTTTGATGAGAAGCATAAAGTGATTATTCCTTTATTTTCTCCTTTACACTCTGAAATTATTGTGTGAGGAAGGGTGCATTTTGAGTCAGAAATATGCTCTGTCGGGGAAGTGTCTTTGGCTTTCTAGTCCTTGGAAGAAAAACTAGGAGGAAAGAATGTCAATGCAGGCAGTTTAAGGCTAGCTCTGGCTCTGGAAGGAGCTTCAGAACAGGTGGGTAAAGAAGATTATTAAGCTTCCTGCCTGGTCCATCTCAGTTTGCAGACTATGAATGCAGACTGGTATATAAAATAGAAAGAAATTCCAGAAACATTTTTCTCTACCTTTCACTGTTGATACTTCATCTTTGCTCAGTTGTCACATCAGGGATGTCTTTCCTAATCTTTCTAAGTTAAATTCACTTATTATATAATAGGAGTAAGTAAGTAAGAGGTATTACATGCTGTCATAGCAGAATATACGTCTTACTTTTAGCACTTACCACATTTGCTAATTTGCATGTATTATAATTTTTCACTCCCACTAGCCTGAAAGCTCCATGAAGGCAGGAATCTTGCCTTTTTTTTCTCTTCCTCTCTCCTTTTCTTCATTCCTCTTTTCCTTTTTCCCTCACTTCCTTCTATCCTCATTTTTTTCTATTTTCTCTTTTATCATTAGCACAATGCTTGTTACATAGCAGACAGTTCATGTTTTTTGAATGAATGAATGCTTGTGAGCTGTACTTGGGCCCCTTCTATTATTGGATCTCCACAATGTAACAGAAAAAGAAATCACAAGGAGTAACAAATAGCCAGGGAAAAGGTGGGACACCTACAGTAATTATCCCAGGTTAAGTGAACACACAGCAAGTTTGTACATAGTACTGTGATTATAATTATCAGCGATTTGCCATCCTGATGGATTTTAATCACTAGTGTTTTGTTTTATTTTGTTTTGCAAAGATTAGTTCCAGGTTCATATTTTTTCTCTGTAATGGAGATACAGAATAAAGAGCACATTCATTTCAGTTGGATTGGAAATCTGATTCCCATCTCCCTCAAACACAACTTATTGTTGCCCAGTATAAAAGAACTACGTTTTGAAGTCCCATCCAAATATAGACATGTTTCAGGAGGCATGGATGAGTCCAGATTTTGGTTTTTTCTTTGCACTTATCCTAGATACGTGGTTGATGTGGTCTTGCCATAAGTCAAAACATGTATGAGAAAAATATAGGCCCATCGAGAATTCCTAGGTTCCTCCTTCTCCTTTGGTATAATGTAATTGTTTTCTCTATCAGCTCTTAATATTTTCTCTCTCCTACATGCGAAAAACTCAACTTTAGGCTGAACTTCCCAATTATTTTGCAAAGAGCTTACATTTTCCTACATAGAAAAAGGACAAGCCATCCTCTGTCATCCTTTGTGATCATCAGGGATTTCTTTTTTCCTTTGAAAGTAACCTTTGCTGAGAAAACAAGATTGCCAGAAAAAATTTCTTTGGGGAAAAAAAGGAGGGAGGAGAGGTTTTGAACTTCTGTATAAGGAACTAAATCAATATAAGGTCAAATATAAACAGAGGCCTTTTTCCTCCTGCAAACTAATGAATAAAAGCCAATGTAATCCTTGCTCCATTGCCCTCTTGGCTTTCTTTAACTTAAGAGAATAAAGTAATAATGTATTTTATGTTTAAAGCATTCATTTTATTCATTTAATTTATTTTCATTGTTATTTTCATGTTTACTTCACAATTACAGTGGGTTTTACATTCTCTTTACTTTGTTCTGTATTCAGCTGAGTATCTAAAATCAATCACGGCTATCTAGGTTTTTATAAAAATGTAAAATTCTTGTGATTCAGATAGGTTATTTGCCCTTATAGGAACTTAATAATATATGGTCTCATCCTTGCACAATAATGTAACATTTCAGATGTAAATACCAATACTAAAAGCAAAATAAAAATATATGAAAAAGTTTTTACTGATTTAAATAGCTTTATTTTTGCAATGTTCATATCTTATTAAATTTTAAAACCTCCAAAAATATTGTCAGGTTTTGCTTTTGTTTTTATGATCTGTGATATATGGAGCCTCTCTGGCTCACATAGTTTCATGGGCCTCTTCCTTGGCCCATTTTCCTATGTAGACTTTAACTGCTTCTCATTGGAACTTCACAGAGCCTAACTGATATGTTTGTCCTGTCCACTTTATCTATTCAACATGTACAGTCATTGATGTAAAAAATTAAAGAGGGATAAAGAAAAGGGAGGGAAGTGGTAATTTATTCAATACAGCTCCAAATCCCTTTAATTTATTTTAAATCAGCAATCTGGCTACCAAAAAATAGCATGGCTTAAAATGTTTCTTGTCAAGTGCAGAGCATTTAATTGTACTTAACAAAATATCTTATTGATCAGAAATGTTTTTGTGTTCCCGGAAACTTCACTATTAAATGCCAGTGAGGAAGACTCATTTAGAGACATGTAAATGTCAGATATAAGAATGGAGTTCTGGAGATATATACAAAGTGGATTGGTCTCTGATCTCTTCTGTGAGATTAACCTCTAGCTCACTATCATTTATACCACTTTTTCTGGCTCTGGGGTTTGGAGACTGCTGTGGCTGGCTAAAAGCCCTAAGCAAATTTTTCTATCGTTTTACATAATTCCCAGAAACCAAGGTGATCATATTTCCCAGTCTAAAATAAGGTCTAGGGATCTGATAAAAGTTTGGTCTACTTTCTGAAAATATTGTTAATACACAAATATATTGTAATTTATGTGATTTTTGATGAAATATGGTGACAGTCCCCATTTCAAATATTCTATCTTGGAAAATTCATAATAAATGACCTTATTACCAGTAGTACTTCTGTTAATCTGCATAAAATGAACACACAATAAATGTCACACATGATGAAAGTTTGCCTGTGATAGCTTGTTCAATCCTTACCAACCACAGAGTACATTTTACGACTTCCACTCTACTCTTGATTTTATAGAGAATGTTCTCATGTAGAGAGGCTAAGTAATTAATTATGTCAATTACCAGTTTTAAGGGCAACTTTACCGAGTGCCTGCCATGACTGGTGGTCCTCTTTCACATACACTGTGCTGCAGGTATTCTGAGTCTAATTTTACAAATGAAAAAAATGAGGCTTCAATAGGTTAAGAATCTAAGGTCACATTGCTGCTTGTTTAGCCAGAATGTAAACCCAGGTTTATTTGTCTTAATAGCATATGTAGTTGTTGTTACACCTCATTGTCTTCATAAAAGGCATAGTATAGTATAGTTCTGTAGGCAGAAAAATGAACTAGCTTAGGTTATAAGTAATGTTGTTGGATTTAATTGGACACCCATGGCAGTCAGAAAAGGAAAGAAAATAAAAAAAAAGAATGGTCTGGGTAAAAAGGGGATTGAGAAATAGACGGGAAAAAGAGAATAAAAGCATATGTGGACAATTATCGCTAAAAGTTGTTTCAGGGACACATAACATAGCTGGTAATTTCCTAGTATACCTTCAAGTCCTAGAATTCTGTGATATAATTTTCTTTCACTGAACACTAGCATAACAGATGAACTAAATTTCTAATAGATAACTTCTTTTATTGTGTATACTATGTATAACATGGATGCCTTTTGCATTTCAAAGAGATATTCAAAGGTTGAACAGCAGTGCTCAGAATCAGGAAAACAACACCATAAACATGTTACTCCTACGGCATTTAATGATTCATCCATAACCCTGTAATGGAGAAAGTTAGCTTCTCACACCTGGATAAGTTATCTAGTGGAATGAACATTTCTCTCTAAGGGTGATAAGGTTGCAGTGATTAACTGAATAGTTGATGGAGATAAAAGAGCTAGTGGAATAAAATCATTCAATACAATTCCCTCTCCAGTTCTTCCTGTTAAAATAAAGTGAATCAGCTGAGCATGGTGGCTCACACCTGTAATCCCAGTAATTTGGGAGGCCGAGGCAGGTGGATAACCTGAGGTCAGGAGTTGGCTAGGACCAGCCTAGCCAATGTGGTGAAACCCCATCTCTACTAAAAATACAAAAAATTAGCTGGGCATGGTGGCACATGCCTGTAATCCCAGCTACTCAGGAGGCTGAGGCAGGAGAATTGCTTGATGCACGGAGGGGGAGATTGCAGTGAGCCGAGATCTCGTCATTGCACTCCAACCTGGGCAACAAGAGTGAAACTCCGTCTCAAAAAACAAACAAAAAAATAAAGTGACTCACAAGCATAATGGCAGCCAACCTCTTTTGGAAAGCAAATGACACATTTTTGAAATCAATAAGTGACCCTGCAGCTAGCAGCACACAATCACCCGCTCATGAACCAAGTTCAGTTGGAACTATTCTTAAAGCACAACTAGGAGACCAGGTGGCAGGATTCTCATGCAAAGGTGGAGCACTTCCCACGGAGCAGGCTCTCTGAGTCTCACCACAGGGTGATGGAATAGTATTGTTTGGTTACTTAATAAGGAGGCTGTAACTGATCCAAACTTGAAATGGCAAAGATATAAACTTCTTTTAAAACCTAAAGAAATAAACCTGAATTGTTAACAAAGTAAACAATTGCAAGGTGAGGGGAAAAAAAACCTTTGCCACTGCTTTACTCAACAAATCAGCTTTACTTTCTGAGATGCTCTCAATGCCTAGAGCAGTGGTTTTTAAACAGTGCTTTATGTTAGAATTATCTAGTGGTACCTGTTCACACAACAGGTTGTATCAGAATCATCTGGGGATATCTAAGAAATTGATGGAGGGGTGGTAAGGCTAGTTAATCTACATTTTAAACAACTTTTTTAGGTAATCCTGAGCTAAGCACTGTGAATACCATCCTCTGGAAATACTATCTTATAGAAAAAAATCACTTTGCTGGGTTTTTTTATGCCAATTTCCCTCAACCAATAAAACAAAAAAATATGAGGGAGAATTATTTTACTCAACAAACTTATTTCATTTCCATAAGTAATTTTCCTGACAGTGCATTGTTGGTGGTTTACTCTTTAGGGAGTGTAGACCTGACTATCTTCAGCTTAAAACAAGAATTAGAGAGCCACATTGGATAGCATGATTATTACTGAACTTCCGACATTAAGGTCATTGCACAAACTCAAGTCTGCCCCTGTGTTATTACATAATGCTGTGTTATAGAAAGACAAGCTTTTATTCAACCTGTGCTTAGTTTATAATCAAATTTTTGAGTGCTCATTGTGATGAGTTTGCAACCTCATGGTAGTGTACTGGAAAGCCTTGGATATTTCTAGTAAAACTGAGCAAGGAGGACAACATCTCATATATCCTCTGGAAAGAGCACCACATTGAGAATAATTGTGAAATTGTAATAAATTAAATTTCCACAGAACAGAATTCCCACTAGGTCTGTCTCGGGTGCCTTGTATGTTTTCATCAATACTAACATAAACTGAGAACTAAATAAAGTTAAAAGATGGAGGCTATTGCCACTGTTCAAGGCATGATTTCTCTGGAATGACCCAGCTTTGCTATGTGGCATGGATGAATCTGGGTAGAACATTTAGGAGTATATTATAAAGTTTGCTCAAAAGGCATAAATAGAACACAGCTATAATTATTTTAGGGAAATGCGATGTTTGAGAGCTACATACTAACTCTCAGGGAGTCCACCTCAGCAAGGTTCCCTCTTGTGTTGGAACAGATTGTTGTGTCTTCTGCTGAGTACCAGATTAAATAGTTGGATTTCAGTTAGGGACCATACTGCATGAAAAATACATACTGTGAAAAGCAAGAAACACATGGAGCATGGTGAGATGTTTGCATTATAAGAAGCATGTTGAAACTTAGACTAACTAAGAGGACAGCAGATCATATGTACCATCTCACAGTCACTCCAAGAAATATATTCATTGAGTAGAATGCAAGCAGAATTGTTCATTCAATTTAAAGTCTCTATTCTCTAAGTCCAACTCTTCAACCAGGAGCAAATTGCATTTGTAAAGGTACATAAAAGATTCAACTCCAATATAGAAATGAGGTTATAAATTGAGAAGTCCCTATATGAATGAAATGTTATCTAGTTGAAATTGTATAAAATATACATTTATATATTATACAGTAGAGGTGAGGTCAGTTTGATAAAGGGACATGTCCAAGAAGTACGTGGATAATAGAAATCTGAAAGTGCTTTAGTAGGAAGTCTCTAGTAGAGTCCTACAGAATATTGCCAATTTGCACCTTCTTAAGGTAAATCAAATAGTTTAATTAATGATTGGGATAAAGACATTTAGGGCATATCTGAATGATACGATGCAATCAACATATAAAAATAATTCAATAGGCTACAATAATAAGATGAATATAACAAGATGGAACAAAAAAGTATGATACTTTGTCTTTAAAATCTAGCTGAGAGGCATGACTTTTAGAATGATGGAGTGAGGACTCATAGAAATCTACTGCCTCATAAAAGCCATGAGAACATTTATAGCATTATAAAAATTAACATTTTTAGAAGTTTGGAAATTAACCAAAGTCTTAGAACAATCTGAAGGAAGTTTACACAAGAAAAACCAATTAAGCCCAGTAAAAACAAAAAAGTTTGTGGCATTTTTTTAAAAATTATACTTTAAGTTCTGGGGTACATGTGCAGAATATGCAGTTTTGTTACATAGTTATACATGTGCCATAGTGGTTTGCTGCACCCATCAACCCGTCAGCTACTATCCCTCTCCTAGCCCCCCATCCCCAAACAGGCCCCTGTGTGTGATGTTCCCCTCCCTGTGTTCATGTGTTCTCATTGTTCAACTCCCACTTATGAGTGAGAACATGTGGTGTTTGGTTTTCTGTTCTTGTGTTAGTTTGCTGAGAATGATGGTTTCCAGCTTCATCCATGTCCCTTCAAAGGACATTAATTCGTCCTTTTTTATGGCTGCATAGTATTCCATAGTGTATATGAGTTTGTGGCATTTTTAACTTGGCCTACTCACATGTACCTCCCCTCAGCTCCATGTAGCTGTGAAAAACAGTAGCCTTTCAATCACTGTGGGGTTGGGGGATAATAGAGTTTGAAGCTACTAAAAAGTAAAAAACTTCCATCCCCAGAGCATTTCCACAATTTGACCTGTCTGGAAGCTCCCTGTAACAGCATCATTTGCAGGGTATTCTTGTTATTTGGTCTGGCCCAGAGCTTGCTCCCTGAGAAACTCCCGATTCCCAGGGTGTTTTCTGAAAACAAACACTACAATTGTTTAACATTTTAGCTTCATAAAGCTATTATATTAGTTGAGGCAAAGAAGAGCCCAGCCAAATATTCAAGAGGAATATCTGGAAAGGAGATGTCCTTGGAGCTTTGCAAAGGTCTGACAAGTCCCTGGGGACTTACAAGGATATGCAAATGGGCAGGACTGTGTACATGCCCAGAAAAGACCAAAGAAGACTCTAACATCACAACTCTGGCTGATCTTGAGGCCCTGCATAAACAGGAAGTGAAGTTTAAAGCATCTTTGAAAATCGCATGCCAGAATGTTGAAGACATACCACAACACAAACACAGAGCCTCTCAGCAAAGTGTATAAGACTAATTGATTCAAGGTATATGAGAAAATTTCTGAATGATCATTAGGTGACCACTTACCTAACTGAACAGAGATTTCAGTAACTTCAGACTACAGGGAATACTGACTTTAGACAATCAATCCAAAATAATTACTAAATAAATAAATAGGACAAAAAAGAAAAAAAAAACAGCAAAAACAGTAAACGTGTGAGACAGAAGATTTGATTTATAGAGTTGCTACATCATATTATATAAAATGTTCAGATTTTGTCAAAAAAATTATGACACACACACAAAACCCAGAAAAGTATGACCTATATATACATAAAAAAGTAGTTAATAAAAATTGTCACCAGGGTTACCCAGATAATGGACTTACTAGGCAATTACTTTAAATTAGATATTATAAATATGTTCAAAGATTTTTTTAAATGTCTAAATAATTAAAGCAATTAAAAGAAAGATGCCTCACCAAACACAGGATATGAAGAGATAACAATTATGAAACAAAATCAAATAGAAGTTTGGGAGTTGAAGCAGACTGACATCAACAAGATTGCGGAATAGAAACTCCCAGTCTTTATTCTCTCACAGGCACATCAATTTATCAATGATATATGGACCCAAATACCATTATGAAAAGTCCAGAATCCAGTTGAAAAGTTGTAATATCCAATACAAACAGTACAGAGAAAGCCACACTGGACCAGAGGGAAGAACAATTTCACTTTACCTACAACAGCCCTTTCTCGGCTGTGACTTTTCCCTTGGGAGTGAAGAGAGAGTGGAGAATGTGTCCAGCATCTCAAGCCCTTTGGTACATTGCCCACAGAGTTTGCTTTTATCTTGCCTTACCTGGAATATTGATTGAACTGGCATAGTTAGGATATCTAGGATAGCTGAAAAAAATAAATTTAAAAAAATGGCGGGGGTAGGGGGATAAGTAGCTTGTAGTTGCCAGCACAAGTCAATGCAATCAGAAGAATACAAACAAATCAAGGCTTTTTCCCAAGGCAGAAGGGAAACCACGGGAGCATACCTCCAACATCCAAGCCTGTAGTCCAATAGTCAGACACCAGACAAAGAAAGAGATACAGTCATCTGAAAAAAAAATATATATATATAGAGAGAGAAACCAGTAAATCCTTCTAATTAGGAATCTCCATACAAAAGTTTAGAAAAGACACATCCATGTAAAAGGTTTGAGAGGCACCAATAATTCCCAGCCAAGTTGACTGGTGAAGACTGTCAGAGCCAGTCTGTGAAGACTGAGAAAGGTGGTTATTTCCTCAAATGCCCAGATACAAACACAAACCTATAAGAAACATAAACAAACAGGAAAAATGACTCGATTAATGAACCAAAATAAAACTCCAGTAACCAACTCTTAAAAAAAAGATCTGTAAGTTATCAGAAAAATTTCAAAATAATTATTTTAAAGAAGCTCAGAAAGTTATAACAGAGTATACAATTAAATTAAATATGAAAAATTAAGTGTGAATCAAATGAAAATATTAACACAAACAGGAACTATAAAAAAGAGAAATTCTACAGTTGAAGAATACAACAACGGAATTTTAAAATTCACTGAAGGAATTAAGCAGCATATTTAATCAAGGAGGAAAAAGAATCAGTAAACTCAAAAATAGGTCATCTGAAATTATTCAGTCAGAGGAGTAAATATTAAAAAGAATGGAAACAAGAAAGCCTAGTGGACTTATGGAATACCATAAAGTAAACAAATATATGCATTATGAAAGTCCCAGGAGGTGAAGAGAGAAATAAAGGAAAGAAAAAGTCATTTGAAGAAATAATAACTGAAAACTAGGAAGGGAAGTACACATTCAGGTTCAAGTAGCCCCAATAAATGTCTAATTAGGATGAATACAAAGTCTAAACAGTGACACATTATCATAAAATTGTTAAAAGTCAACAACAAGGAGAGGATTTTGAAAGCAGCAAGAGAAGAGTGAATAGTTACATACAAGGGAGATATCAGCAGATGTCTCAGCAGAACCTTGCTACTTAGAAGAGACTTGGATGATATCACCAAAATGCTGAAAGAACAAAACTGCCAAACAGGATCAAAATACTTAGCAAAATTGTCCTTCAAAAGTGAAGAAGAAATAAAAACTTTCCAAAATAAACAAAAGCCGAGAGAATTTATTCTAGACCAGCTACACAAGAAATGTTAAAGAAAGTTATTCAAGGTGAAACAAAAGGAGACTAAACAGGACATCAAAAGCTTGGGAAAGTATAAAATTACTGCTAAAGGTAAATATGTAGCAAGTACAGAATAGTATAATGCTCTAATGGTGGTATTTAAATCACTTTTATTTCTAGTATAAAAAACAAAAAAGTATTAAAATAGCTATGAAAGTGTGTTAATGTATACACAATATAAAAACATGCAAGTTGTGACATCAGTAATATATACTGTGTTTGTGGCAGACATAAAAGTGTAGAATATTTATATATAACGGAAGTTAACTTGTTATAAGCTTAAAATAGACATATCTATTGTAGACTTAAAAAAGACTTAACATCTTATAAGATGGTTTATATAAGGCTAATTAATGGCAACCAAAAAGAAAATACATATTAGAAGATAAACACTCAAAAAAGAAAAAGAATCAAAGCATATTAGTACAAAAGAATCAACATAAAGGAAAGCAGTAAGAGAAGAAAAAAGAGAGAAAAGAGAGCTAAAAGACAGAAAATTAACAAAATGGCAACTGTAAATCCTTCCCTATCAATAATTAGTTTATATGTTAATAAATGAAATTCCACAATTAAAAGATATAAAGTGGGTGAAAGGGTAAAAAAAAAAAAAGATTCAGCTATATACTGTCTAAACAGACTTACTTTAGATTTAAGGACATGCAGAAGCTAAAAAAAAGGAATAGAAATAAATATTTCATGTCAGTGGTAACCAAAAGAGACAAGACTTTCTGCACTTATTTCCAGGCGAGAAAGACTTTAACACAAAAACTGTCACAAGAGACAAGAAAGGACATTATGTAAAGATAAAATGTTTAATTCATCAGGAAACTATAACGATTACAATACATATGCACTCAACATTAGAGGACCTAAATATATAAAGCAAGCATTAACTGAACTGACAAGATAAATATAGAAAGCAATATAATAATTGTATAAAACTTCAATACCCTAATTACAATAATGGATAAAATATCCAGACAGAATATCAATAAGAAAACAATAGGCTTAAAGTGCTGTAGATAAAATGGACCTAATAGACATGTCTGTAACATGTTGTTTTCTGTCTTATAGCTTTTTTCTCTTTTTTTTCCTTCTCTTTCTGTCTTCCTTTACGTTTTGTTGATTTTTTTTGGTACTAATATACTTTGATTCTTTTTTTTTGAATGTTTATCTTCTAATATATATTTTCTTTTTGGTTGCCATGAGGCTTATATAAACCAACGGTAGAATACGTATTCTTTGCAAGTGCACACAGATTATTCTCCAAGTAGATTACATGTTAGGTTACAAAACAAATCCTACAAAGTTAAGAAGATTGAGATCATATCAAGTATATTTTTGGAACACAATGAAATAGAACTAAAAACAAATAACCAAAGGAAAGCTTTAAAATTTACAGGTATGAGAAATTAAACAACATACTGCTGACCAACCAATGTCTCAAAGAAAACTTTAAAAAAGAAATTGGAAAATATCTTGAAATAATTGCAAATGAAGCACCAGAAACCAAAACTTAAGAGGCGAGCAAAAGCAGAATTATCAGGGAAGGTCAACGGGGTAAACATCTATATTAGTAGAGAAAACTTAACTTTACACCTCAAGGAACAAGACAAAGAAGAACAAACTAAGCCCAAAATTAGCAGAAAAAAAAAAGAGATTAACAGATTGGAGCAGAAACAAATGAAATAGGTAACAGAAAAACAATAGATACAAATCAACAAATGTAAGAATGAGAAAAAATGAACAAAATTGACAAGAATTTAGCTGAACTAAGTGAAAAAGGGAATTTTCAAATAAATAAAGGAATGAAAAAGGAAACATTACAATTAATATCACAGAAATAGAAAGGCTCATAAGCAAATACTATGAATAATTATACACCGACAAACTGGAAAATCTAGAAGACATGGATAAATTCTTAGAAATATATGACCTATGAAAACTGAATCATGAAGAAACAGAAAAGCTGAACAGAAAAATAATGAAGAAAGATTAAATCAGTAATAAAAAACCTCAAAACAAATAGCCCAGGACATGATTTTCTCAATGGAGAATTTGACCACACATATTTAAAGAACTAACATTAATTCTTCTCAAATTATTCCAAAAAATGAAGAAAAGGTAAAATTTTTAACCTTATTTTATAAGGTGAGCACTACACTGATACCAAAGCCAGACAAAGACACTGCAAGAAGACTGCAGACTAATATCCTTTATGAATATAGATGCAAAAATCCCCAACAAATACTAGCAAACAAAATCCACTAGCATATTAAAAGAATCATACACCATGACTAACTGGAATTTTTCTCTGGGATGCAAGAATGGTTCGACAATCAAAATCAATCAATGTGAGACAACATGTTAACAGAACAAAGGATTAAAGTCACATGATTATCTCAATAGTTGCAGAAAAAAATTTGACAAAAGTCAACACCTTTCATGATTTAAAAAAATTCCAAAAAACTTCCAAAAAGAAGGAAATTAACCTGATAAAGGCAATATATAAAAAGCCCATAGCTAAAATACTCAATAATGAGAAGCTGAAAGGTTTTTCTCTAAGATCAGGAGCAAGGCAAGGATGCCTATGCTTGCTATCTCTATTTAACACAGCACTGGAAGTCCTAGCTAGAGCAATTAGACAAGAGAAAGAAATAGAAGGCATACAAATCAGAAAGGAAGAAGTACAATATTCTCTATTTGCAGAAGACATAATTTTATATGCAGAAAATCCTAAAAATTCAACGGAAAAAATCTTAGAAGTAATAAATTTAGCAAAGTTGAAGATACAAAAGCAACAGAAAAATTAGTATCATTTTCAAATACTAACAGTGAACACTACAAAAAAGAAATTTAAAAAATCTAATTTAAAATATCGTAAAATAGAAATAAAATACTTAAGAATAAACTTAACCAAGAATATTAAAGACTGGTACTATGAAAACTACAAAACATTGCTGAAAAAAATTGAAGAGGCTACAAATACATAGAAAGACATCCCATGTTCATGGATTGGAAAACTTAATATTGCTAAAATGCCCATATTATCCAAATCAATATACAGATTCAATACCATTGCCATAAAAATGTCAAGTTAATTTTTTACAGAAATTTTTAAAATCCTAAAATTTGTATGGGACCACAAAAGACCCTGAATATTCAAAGCTCCTTTGAGAAAAAGCAACAAAGATGGAGGCATTACACTTTTATTTCAAAAAATATTACAAAGCTACAATAATTAAGATAGTATGGTACTGGCATAAATGCAGACATGTAGACCAATGGAAAGGAATAGATAGCCCAGAAATAAACCTAGTCATATATGGTCAAATGAGTTTTGACAAGGATACCCAGAATATGCTATAGAGAAAGGATAATCTCTTCAACAGGTGGTACTGGAAAACCTGAATATCCACATGCAAAAGAGTGAAACTGGAACCTTTTCTTACAAAATACATGAAAAACAACTTGGAATAAATTAAAGACTTAAACATGAGACTTGAAACTTCAAAACTCTTAGAAGAAAACAGGAGAAAAGCTTGTTGCTATTGTTATTAGCAATGGTTTCTTTGATATGAGCCCAAAAGCATAGGCAGAAAAAGCAAATATAAAGTAAGACTACATCAAACTAAGAAGTTTCTGCACAGCAAAGAAAATAGTCCACAAAATAAAAAGGCAAACTATAAAAAGGGAGAAAACATATTTATATTTCTTTTTTTGTACTTTTCAACTTAATAATTTTATTTTTAAAAAACAGATTTAAAATATAATTTATGTACAAGTAACTGCACATATTTAAAATATCCAATTTGATAAGTTTTCACATATGTAAACAGTAAAAAAAACACAATGGAATTAAAATGGTACACTAGAAAATTTCTAACTAACACAAAAGAAGGCAGTCATAGAATAGCAGTGAGAAACAAGATCTAAGACATACAGAAAATAAATAGCAAAATGATGAACACCTTAACATAATCACATTAAATGTAAATTGATTTAACATATTGATATGGTTTGGCTGTGTCCCTGCCCAAATCTCATCTTGAATTGTAGCTCCCATAATCCCCACATGTCATGGGAGGGACCCAGTGGGAGGTAACTGAATGATGGGGGCAGGTTTTCCTGTGCCGTTTTCATGATAGTGAATAAGTGTCATGAGATCTGATGATTTTATAAAGGGCAGTTCCCCTGCACATACTCTCTTGCCTGCCACCATATAAGACACAACTTTGCTCCTCATTCACCTTCTGCCATGATTGTGAGGCCTCCCCAGCCATGTGGAACTCTAAGTCAATTAAACCTCTTTCCTTTATAAATTACCCAGTCTCAAGTATGTCTTTATTAACAGCATGAGAACAGACTAATAGATGTATTAATCAAAAGATTGAGATTGGAGAAGAATTTAAAAACAAGCAAACAATTTGGCTGGAAGTGGTGGCTGATGTCTGTAATTCCAGCACTTCGGGAGGCTGAGGCAGGTGGGTCACTTCAGATCAGGAGTTTGAGACCAGCCTGGCCAACATGGTGGAACCCTGTCTCTACTAAAAATACCAAAAATAGCTGGGCGTGGCAGCAGGCACCTGTAATCCTAGCTACTCGGGAGGCTGAGGCAGCAGAATCACTTGAACCCAGGAGGCAGAGGTTGCAGTGAGCTGAGATCGCACCATTGCACTCCAGCCTGGGCAACAGAGCAAGACTCCATCCCCCAAAGTAATAAATAAATAAATAAATAAATAATACAACATAATCCGATTATACGCTATTTGTAAAGAGACCAGGACTTGCATCATTAGTAATCCCTAGTTCCTAGGCCTTCCGACTTGGACTGAATTACATCATCAGCTTTCCCAGTTCTCCAGCTTGCAGACAATAGATCATGAAACTTCTCAGCCTCTATAATTGTGCAAGCCAATTCCCACTGTGTGTTTGTGTGTGTGTGTGCATACACACATGTACATATATATATATATATATATATATATATACACACACACACATACACAATACACTTTTGGTTTTGTTTATCTGGAGAACCTTGACTGATACAGATTTTGATATCAACAGTGGTTCTAGATGAACAGAATTTTAAGGATGAGTTTTCTGAATTGGTTGTGGGGTTTGTGGCATTGTCTCTCTAGTCTGATTAGATTTAAAGTTGCTATTGTCTCTATTTTCAGTAGTAAAGGGGGAACTGATAGTCCATAGTGTGAAGTATTTATAGATATATGCAAAAATCTGCATTGGATACTTCTAATCAATCACTTATAAGAAGCAAGGAACTAAGTAACTCTATATATGACCATTTTTGGAAAACTAAAGAACATAATGACATTGGACATTGGTTGGTTGCTTCTAATGCCTCTGGATAAAGTGATGAAAAGAAAGATGAGTTCAGGCATTTGAATTCCCAGCTCAAGCACTGCATAAATGACCTAAGATCTTCTAAGTATGCACTGGAGGAGAGCCTTATCTCTTGTAGCTGCAAGGCTAAAATTGCCAGAAATCAAATGCAGAAATTAATTCTGTGATTGGCTGACTTACAACACAATTTGAACTCTCAGTCTCAAGGGGTGTCTACTATTAAATTGAGAGCATTAGTTGGGAAAAAATGAGATCCTGTAAGACGAACTGGGGATATGTAGGAAGAACCTGATGAAGCTAGGGACATTAAATCCCTAAATTCTGAGGAGTCTTCTTTGCTAATGACAGAGGTCTCCTCACCCCTATTGAAAGTGGTCTTCCCATTGTCTGTGCAGTTGGTGTCCCCATGCTTAGCAAAGTAGCCTCTTCAACTGGCAGAAGTGGCCTCCCCACCTTCAGAGGCAGCTGCATCCCCACCCACAGTGATATTGGCCTCTTCACCTCCATCTGAAGGTATTAATCTTGCATTGTCTAAGGAAACAATAATAGCTTTCTCTGAGGCAGTTACCATGCAAGACAATGCTAATTCTCCTAAGGACCTACCTCTAACCCTCCTCTTTGCTTCTATGTCTATAACTGGACTCAAGTCTCAGCAGGCCCCTAAAGGTGAGGAGGTGTAGTTACTGTAAGGGAGGACATAGTCAAAGCAGCAAGGTGAATAGCCTGACTTGGGAAGGTCCATAGCATTTTCCAATTAATCATGGTGTTTCTGGAAGTGAAAGAAATAGGAAGTTTACTATATTTTTACTTAATTTGTATAAACAAGAAAGTTCCAGGTCAAATGAAGAGATGTCTAACTTGAATTATAAAAACAGAGAGTAAAGGCTTCTTAATCAATTCCCACATTGGAGCCAGTTTATGTACCTCAAACTCCTTGAATGAAGGGTAAGCTACATTCTCTAGAGGAATAACTCTGGTACACTAATGAAAATTTATATTGCAAATATTTCTCTCAGCCTTATTCAAAGGGAATTACAGCCTTCTACCAGGGCAACTCTGCACTGGGAAAATGAAAATAATCAGATCTTTTAGGGACTACTGGACACTCACACTGAACTGACACTGACTCCAGGAGACCCAACATATCACTGTGGTCTTCCAATCAGAATAAGGGCTTATCAAGTTCAGGTGATTAATGGAATTTGGCTTAGGTCCATCTCACAGTGGGTCCCTGCATCCTTGAACACAACCTGTGGTTATTTCCCTAGTTCCAGAATGCATACTTGGAGTAGATATGCTTAGAAGTTGGCAGAATCTCTAAATTGACTTTCTGACCTATGGAGTGAGGGTTATTATGGTGGAAAAGTCCAAGAGAAAGCCATTAGAACTGCCTCTACTAGATAAGTAGTAAATCAAAAGCAATACTGTATTCTTAGAGGGATTGCAGAGATTAGTGCTATCATCAAAGATTTGAAATATGCACCACATTCCCATTTAGCTCTCCTGTTTGACCTGTGCAGAAGACAAATAGATCTTGAAGAATGACAGTAGATTATTGGAAGCTTAACTAAGTGGTGACTCCAATTGCAGCTGCTATACCAGATGTGTTTCTCTTTTCTTTTCTTTTTTTTGCCTAGGAAATTAACACATCCCCTGGTACCTAATATACAGCTATTGATTTAGAAAATTCCTTTTCTACATTGCTGTCCATAAGGCCTACCAGAGGCAGTTTGCTTTCAGGTGTCATGGCCAGCAATACATGTTCACTGCCCTACCTCGGGAATATATCAACTTTCCAGCCCAATGTCATAATTTAGTTTTCAAGGATCTTGATCACTTTCCCTTTCACAAGATATCACATGGTTTACTATACTGATGACCCTATGTTGATTGAACACAGTGAGTGTGAAGTAGCAAATACTGTAAGACATATGTCAGGGGTTGAGAAATAAAGCTGACTAAAATTCAAGGGCCTCCTACTTTATTGAAATTTCCAGGGGTCCGTTGATGTACAGCATGACCAGATATTCCTTCTAAGGTGAAGGATAAGTTTTTCTGTCTGGCTTCTCCTAAAACCACGAATGCACAATGCCTAGTGTGCCTATTTGGATTTTGGAGGCAAAATATTCCTCATTTGTGTGTGCTACTCTGACTCTTTAACCAAATGACCTAAAAAGCTACTAGTTTTGAGTGGGGCCCGGAATGAAAAAAGGCTCTAAAACAGGTCCCAGGATGCTGTCTGTACAAGCTGCTCTGCCACTTGGGCCATATAATCCAATGGAGCCAATGGTGCTTGAAATATCAGTGGCAGATAGGGATGCTGTTTGGAAACTTTGGCAGGCCCCCATAGGTAAATCACAGCACAAGCCTTTAGAATTTTTGAGCAAGACCCTGCCATAATCCACAGATAACTATGTTCCTATTGATAGACCACTCTTAGACTGCTACTGGGCTTTAGTAGAGACTGAACTCTCCACCATGAATCATCAAGTTACCATGAGATCTGAGCTTCCCATTGTGTACTGTGTTATCTGATGCAGCAAACCATAAATTTGGGCATGAATAGCAACTTACAGTTATACATGATAATATACATATATACATTCATATACCTGATCAAGCCTGAACAGCTCCTAAAGGCACAAGTAAGCTACATGAAAAAGTAGTTGAATGCCCATGGCTCCCAACCCTGTTTTTCTGCCATCTTTCTCCCAGCCTGGGCGTATGACCTCAAGGGGAGTTTCCAGTGTTCAATTAATAGAGGAAGAGAAGACTTGGCGTGATTTACAGATGACTTTGCACAATACGTGGATACCATTTGAAAGTGGGCAGCTGAATCACTACAATCTCTCTCTGAAAGACAATGGCAAAGGGAAATCCTCCCAGTATACAGAACTTCAGGCAGTGCATCTGGTTGTGCACCTTGCTTAGAAGGATAAATGGCCAAACATGATTTGTGCTGATTCATGTGCCATGGTCAAGAATTTGTCTCCCGGTCAGGGACTTGGAAGAATCATGATTGGAAAATTGGTGACAGAAATTTGGGGGAAGGAGTACATGAAGAAATCTCTCTGAATGGATGAAAAACATGAAGATATGTATGTTTCATGTGACTATTCACCAAAGGGTGACCTCAACAGATGAGCAATTTAATAATCAGATATATAAGATGACCTGTTCTATAGATATCTGTCAGCCTCTTCTTCTAGCCACTCTATCATTGCCCAAAAAAATAAATAAAAAAAATCACCATGACAGCAGGTCATGAGGTTATGCATGGGCTCAGCAACATGGACTTCCAGTCGCCAAGGCCAACCTGGATATGGCCACTGCTGAGTGCTCAATTGGCCGGCAGTGGTGACCAACATTGAGCCCCTGATATGACATCATTCCATGGGGTGATCAACCAGCTACTCGGTGCCAGGTGGATTATATTGGACCACTTGAATCATGGGAGAGGTAATATTTTGTCCTTACGAGAATAAACACTTACTCTGGATGTGTATTAGCCTTTTCTGCATGTAATACTTCTGCTAAAATTATTATCTTCAGACATATAGAATGTCTTATCCGTCATTGCAGTATTCCACACAACATTGTTTCTTATTAAGAAACTCATTTCACAGCACAAGTAGTAGGGCATAGACCCATGTTCATGGAATTCACTGACCTTACCATGTTTCTCACAATTCTGAGGCTGCTGGCTTGATACAACAGTGGAATGGCCTTTTCTAGACTCAGATATAGTGTCAGCTAGATCACAATAGTTTTCAGGGCCGGGGCAAGGTTTTCCAGAAGTCTGTATATGCTCTGAATCAGCATCTAATATGTGTTGCTGTTTTTCTGATAGCCAGGATTCATGGGTCCAGCGATCCAGGGGTGGAAATGGCAGTGGCACTACTCACTATTACTCTTAGTGACCAACTAGCAAAATTTTGCTTCCTGTTTTCATGACTTCCTGCTCCACTTGCCTAGAGCTCTTAGTTTCAGAAGGAGGAATGCTTCTACCAGGAGACATAACAATGATAGATTTCATTGAAATGGAAGTTAAGACTGCCAGAAGACCACTTTATGACCCTTATTTCTGTAAGTCAACAGGCCAAGAAGGAAGTTATGGTATTGGTTGGGGTGATTGATCTGGACTACCAAGAGAAAATTAGATGACTACTCTACAATAGAGAAAGTAAGAATATGTTTGAAACACAGAAGATCCTTTAGGATGTTTTTGAGTATCACCATTCCTGTGATTAAGTTCAATGGAAAACTGCAGCAACTTAATCCATGCAGGACTACAAGTGGCCCAGAGTTTTAGGAATGGGGGTTTGGGTCATTCCACAAGGTAAACACCAATGATCAGCTAAGACACTTGCTGGAGGCAAAGGGAATATAGAATGGACAGTAGAAGAAGTTTGTATAAATATCAGCTATGACCATGTGACCAGTCACAGAAACAAGAATTGTAATTGTCATAGTATTTCATTCTTATTTTGTTATGCCTTAATTTGTGTGTATATATAAATAATAAATAAATATTTTTTCCTCTTTTATCTCCTCATCATGTAACATAAAATATATTGACTTTATATCAGTATTTAAGTATTGTTAATATTACATCACAGTACTTAAGTTACAGAATATTACTCAAGGACTTTTCCTTCTCTTCTGGATAAGGGTTTGGTATGTTTTCAATTGTACACAGGATAGTTTTAGCAAGTTGGGTGGAATTATAACCATATAACTGTATTGCCTTTATTTGAATTAAGTACGATTTAAAGAGACGTGTATGGGTGCCAAATTGACAAAGGGTAGACTTGTAATGATTAATCTTAGTTGTCAACTTGACTGAGATAAGGAATGCCTAGATGACTGACAAAACATTATTTCTAGGTGTGTCTGTTAGGGTATTTGAATCAGTAGACTGAGTTAGATTGCCCTCACTAATGTCAGTGGCCATCATCTAATCTATTGAAAGCCAGAATATAACAAAAAGGCACAGAAAGGAATGTTCTCTCTGTTTGAGCTGGGACATCCATTTTTTCCTGCTCTTGAACGTTAGTGCCCCTAGTTCTTAGACCTTCAGACTTGAATCAAGACTTAAACCATCAGCTCCTCTGGTTCTCAGGCCTTTAGACACACATGGAATTACACTGCTAGTTTTTCAGGTTCTCCAGCTTACACATGGTGAATGGTGGAACTTCTCAGCCTCCACAATTGTGTGAGTTGACTCTCATAAAAAATGTCTTGTTTATATAGATATAGATACAGAAATCTCATTAGTTCTGTTGCTCTGGAGAACCCTGACCAATACACAGTTAAATTAAAAAATAATCTGCATTTTCTGTCTTTATATGTGACTTTTAGTCTTTCATACAAATACACACACACACATAAACACACACACACACACACACACACATGGTTTTTATTACAGCACTTCAACTTGTGGTCTTATGCTCTTTGTCTGGGATAAGTACTTTTTATTTCAACTTCAAAGCATAAAAATAATTGCTTTGGAGCAATCATCCAAACACATCCCTGTTTCCTTGAATTGTAAGAAGCATTTGTGACTGAAGTACCTAGCAGAGGGGCATCATATTGTGAAATGATTCATGTGCTATAAACATTAAATATTTGAAGGCCTTTATTTAGTACCATTATATGGTGTTGTGTCAAGCTCTATACCATGATAAACACATGGACACAATATCTTCCTTCTGAGAGATAAATTTTCCTTCCTTATATTATTTTAATCACCTAAGTTTTCATTGATGGAAAAAATGGATACATGGAGATAAAATTGAGACCCATACATATCGCTGAATGCTTACCAAGAAAGTATTGTCATCAAACCTCTGAAACCATTGCTAATTTGCTGAACAGTTCATGCTTTGCAGCCATTATGTGAAAATTGCACTCTCTCACTTATATGTAAATAAAAGGGAAATAACCACAAAACTAAGAACCCCTGTGGGTTGTGATGTTAGCAAAAGTGCTGATAAAACCAAATGCTTCATAGATTTTTGTGTGACTTTAAAATCAAGTGCACTAAAGGACTGTTGTTTTACATTTTGGAAAAAGTTAGATAAATGATGTAATGTTTTTACTGACCCAAAGTGAAGGGTGTAGATAGCAGAATTCCTAAACTTTCTTGTTTCTCATGTAAATAAGAAATTATAATAAAAACATTAAATGTTGGAGCTGGAAAGTGCATCAGAGGTCACCTTAGTCCACTTGTACCTGATTGCTAGTTCCAGAATGGATTCATAAATATCACCTAGGTGTTTTGTCAAAAGTAGCCAAGCCCCAAAGCTCCATATTATGACACACTGATTCATTTAGTTTATGGTAGAACTCAAGAATCTGTATTTTAAAATAAGATGCTCAAGATGATCCTGTTATACAGGTTTGACAAATGCTGACTTGTACTGAGATATAATCACTTGTGGCAGATAAACTCTCCTGGAAAGAACCAGCGGGAAATTAATTTATATATAATCTTAATTTAATCTTAATTTATATATATAATTTTAATTTTAATCATATATATGATTTAAATTAAATTAAAATCTATAAAATCTATAAAATTTAGATTTAAATTAAAATCTATAAATTTGTATACAGATCAGACAGATAGGTAGATAATCTGCATCTGAAAGTCACTAAGGCAACCAGCACTTGCAAAGATAAAGTTCTAGAGAAAGAAGAACTGCATAGAAGTGAGGTAACATTCTGAAACTATGTATTTTTTCCTCCAGGTATTTACTAGTATTGGGCACCAGGGAAAAAGGTTGAGATTGTGGATCTCTACTCCCCTATCCCCCACCCAGGTAGTTCATCTCTACTGTGAGGCAAAAAACAACAAAACAAAATAAAAGAGCAGAATTTTTGGTAGCTTCATTGGGCCATAGGGGGAAAAAGATTAGAGACTAAATGGTCCAGGATCTCACTGAAAATGGAATGAGGCTGGTTTACCTCTAATAACATCTGCTAAGTTTTGAACTTGTATAGGGCAAGAGGTTAATTAGCTAAGCAGAAACCCTCTGGAAAAGCAGTCCAGCGTATTCAGCAATCTTATGATGCTGTGAAGACAAATACTTGCTGGGTGGAGAGGGTTTCCATTCAACCCTTGTCTGTCAGTCTCTCAACTGGAACTACCAGTGGGCTATGTTGGAACATAAGTGACTCAGAAGCAGTTGGAGTCTTACACATACTGCAACATAGCCTCAAGGCAGCTCAGTCTTTGATTTAATTAATGTTATTATCCTCTACTTGATTTTTCCAGCAAAAGTTGACCTCTTCCAGATGGAAGATCATATCATTCAGATCATCTACAAATTTTAATACACAAAGTCTGACATTTAACAAAAACATAAAGGCCATGCCCAGAAACAGGACAAGATCACCAAAATCCAAGATTAAAGAGAATGATAGAAAAAGACCTAAAGATGATTCAGATATTGGTGATAGAAGAAAAGGACTACAAAATAACCATGATTAATATATTCAATCAATTAAAGGGAATGGTGGAGAAAATAAGTAAAACTATAGAGAATTTCTCCAGAGAATTTGAATCTGTTTAAAACAAAAATCAAATGGAAATTATACAATCAAAAAGTGCAGTGTCTGAAGTTAAAAATATAATACTTGGCTTTAGCAAAAGATTAGAGAAGATTGGTGAGGTGGAAGACAGATAATAGAAAAGCATAGAGAAGAAAATAAATGGAAAATTCTAGAAAGAGGATAAAGAGACACATGAGATGGGATGGTTAGGAATAAATGAGAAAATAACAGCTCGCACAGTGATTCAGGAATACTCGTGTTTTGATTTTGACTGTAGTAAACAGTACTATACATTCTAGTAATCTTCAAATTGGGCATAGGTGTGCTCAAGTACTATATAGATAATTCAATGATGTGCAGAAAATAAATGTTAAAATTTCTACTTAAAGCTATTATTTTAAAATGTCTATTTTTATACTTTCTATAATATACATAAAATCATACATAGTAGTATATGAATATACATAAATAGAAACAAAAATTTTGGAATATGGATGCATTAGCAAACACTTTATTAATGAATGAGGCCTAAGATCAATATTTTGGAAATGGTTGACCTGTTAAATATGGGAGTGGTGTCCTAGATATTAAGTATTAGCATAGTAACTTTTCCTGATATTTTCCTGAGATTATGTTTGTTGAAGAAGCTTATTCATGGGTTCTCTCTTTATACCAGGTGTTAAGCAACTTATACAATACATTTGACAATGGTGCTTTTCATTGACATAGAGGTCCACGTGTAAAATGGTAAAGCGGGCAAAGTTTGTTCGTTAGAAGCACATTTCTATTTTTCTCTTAAACCCTCTTACATATCTAAAGGCACCCTCACCATGAGGGACACTTATTTTCTCATTTTTCATGGGCCTTTAGAAAACACATTTTGCAGTTCTTTTCTTCCCACTAAATCAATCAAAATTCAGTCTCTCAATTTTGGCTTTACAGCTAATTTCAAGTGTTTGCTACTTAGGATGAAAGCATATTGACTTTCTAATAAAACTTGGGCATAGATAATTCATATTCCATTTAGTACAGGTATAAAATTTTCATAGAAGTTTGTTAACTCAATGTAATATAAAGACATGAACCTTGAAGTCAGAATGACACTTATCAAACACCCACTTCTCTTGCTTATAAATAGTGAGATCTTGAAAATGTCATTTAAATTATTTGAATCTCTCGTATTCCCATCCATAAAATGGAAGTTAGGATACCTGTGGAATGATAGAGAAAATATCTTTTATGTTTTCTGCACAGTAGAGCTTTCTTGAAAAATTTTACTAGGACCTGGGTTAAAGAACAAGCCCTGTAACTTAAAGGATAAATGAATACATAACAAGAGATTTGCCTCCCCAGAGATTTGGGCTTACATTTCATAACTGGATGAGATTCAGAGCCATTATAGGAGTTGCCAACTCTGAGACAATTGTCTTATTGGTATTTCTAAGGTAAAAAAAAAACCCAGGGTCCTGCCCTTCTTTTCCCAAGGAGAATTTGTTTACATTAGGGAGGTTAATTGTTTATTCCACTCTCAGGAGAGGATGGGGAAAATGTATATATAAGCACCCAGATTCGTATTTTGGGGTTCTTCTCCATTATGTGGAAGGACATATCTGCCTTTTACCATATTGCACTGAGCATAAATATTTGGGGCAGAGAATCAATCTGATAATTCCATGGCTATAAGTAAGACTAATCAGCCCTGATCCAGGGATTGTATGCTAATTTTCAGGTTAATGTGAACAAATATAGATAAAATTTTATCAATATCTGCCTTACCAACTACACAAGGGAAGGTCAAATGAGATAGTTGATACCGAAATGCTTCAAAAAGAACTTAGAAATATCAGGAGATAATTTTCTCCGATGTTATTTTGCTGCTGTTCTTTGTGTAGTAAAATGTTCATAATAACGAAAAGATATCCAGAACGCTATGCTTTCATATTTAAAATTTTCCTGTGAATTTTTTTGCTATACTAGGCTTTTGGTGAGAAGAATTTTGAAGGGTATCAGAATACCTATTAACTATAACCTGAGAGTTTAAATGGATGCCCCAGCTATTGGGGATAATTACAGCAAGCATGACAGTTGGAACTCTTAATATGTTATATTATTGCCAAAATTTTTGAAGCAATGATTATCACCTTAAAGGGGTAGACAAATTTGCTTACAAATTACAGCACCAAGAGACAATGTTAACATTAGCAGCCCAGGATGTTTCTTGCTGAGATGTTACATGGAAATAATAGTAACACAAGAACACATTGAGAAATATCTTCTATAAAATGAGATATTATCTTTTTGATAACATTTTTTAGATCTCAAAGCCTTTCAATTTTGTTTCAAATATTTAGTTAAAAATATTTACTTCCCCTTTAAATTAGGACAGAAAAATCATTTACGCAACTTTAAAAATTCAGTAGTTCAAAATAATTCACCTCATAAATAAGGCAGTAGTCATGAAAATTCTTTGTATATCTGCCCTTCCAAAGGAGACAATTGTAATGTTAGAGGGCGCTCCAAAGATAGTGCCTCCCTTTCAAGGTAATGACACATACATTTATTCAACAAGGCAGCTCTCTCCAAATGTCAAAGTTTCAGCCCCAAGGCATTTCTCTGGACACATAGTAGAAAATACAGTTATTTAAATAAAACCTGCATTTCCTTTGGCATTATTTTTTACAATCCATCTCTTACAGTGGGAGTTCCCAAGAATTTGATAGTGCTGGGTCTATAATAAAGGAAAAGCAAAGCCTATGCCTTTATCTTTTACGATTTTTCCAGTCTTTAATTTTTCTGTCACTCTATAGATAGTCTGGTTCTCCGAAGTATTAAAGAAAAAAGTTATTAGTATATACTACTTGGCAGATGTTGCTTATGCAAATATATACGTATGTTGATATATATAGACACAATCATATGCATATATCATATATACATATATATTTATTTATTGAGCACTCTGTGCTACACTCTGTACTAAGCATTCTATATGCATTAGCTAATTATCACAACAGATTTATATGATAGGTGTTATTGCTGTCTCATTTTACAGATGAGCATTTTGAGACTCAAAGATGTTAAATTATTTTCCCAGAGTTAGTAAATGTGGAGCCAATATTTGGACTAAGTCTATTAAACTTTAATACCCAAATTATGGGGAACTATGTAAATGCAACCAAAATGATAGAGAAAAATCATTTATGTTTTAAGTTATGGTAGCCAAAGAAGTGTATTTAAAATATGTTGAGCAAGTTGACGAATATATTGTTTGTTATTCTCAGTTTTTAATTGAGAGACAATGTTGAATAGTAGGAAAAGCACTGTATTTAGATGCAGAGAAAAGTGAGTCACTAAATTGTGTGGCATTGGGCAAGTTATTTGACTCTTCTAAGCAGAAGTAATGTAAATAATCTTTAAAGGGTACTTTGCACAAAATAGCTGTGCAATAGTTTTGAACAATTTTTGGTAGATTGCAAAACTTTTCAGCTTTCCCCATAAAGATATGGATAACAGACTTGTCTGGTATTTGGCCTGTCCTTTTGACTTTCTTTGCCTGATAGAATATGGCAGAAACAACGTTAAGCCAGTTCTGATCCCAGGCCTCAAGCAGTCTTATATATACCTTAATTCTTACTTTTGAAATCCCACCAGGTCTGTCTGCTGGATAATGAGAAACTCATAGCCTAGTTACCCGTATTGTACCCTCATCGCCCAAGCTGAGAGCCAACTAACCCCCAAAAGCTGAGCTGCCTGCTTGACTGACAGCTGATTGCATACACATGATTGAACCCAGTAGAATCAGAACTGCTCAGCTGAGCCCAGTACAAATTGCCAACATAAGGAATCATAAATTAAACTAATGGTTGTTCGTTTAAGCCACTAAATTTTGCAATGGTTTCATCTAATATAAGCCAAATGGTACAGTATTTCCATCATTCTCTTTATTAATCAACCAAGCCAAGTCCTTACTGAACATTTGAATGTGAAACACTATGCCATTAGTTAGGAGTGAGAAGATACAAACAAAAGAAGCATAAGGCATGTTCCCTGTTCTCAAAGAGCCGAGTCTTGCGGGTAAGATGAGAGTGACAATTAAGGAATAATTACAGAGCAAAAAAATAAAATCAGAGCCCCTGTGTGAAAACAAATTAGATCATTAAGGAGGCGATATCATCTTTCAAGGATACTCAATCGCTACTTAGTGGAAGTACCTGTAGACAATTGTCATCATTGTCACTGCTTCCATGGCAATAAATTAAGAGAGCTGGATTTGTGGCAGCTGATTTAAGAAAAAAAAAAAAAACAAACTGGAGAGTGTGGAGAGTGAATGAAATCCTTCTTTGTTTCCAGTGAAAAGTTCCCCATTGGGCTGACTTTAGATTTGACTACTGAAAGGAGTATGTGAGTAACAGAGATGAGCTGGGAGAAAGGAAGATAGTGGGTTAGGGGAACCATTTCCATCAGTGAGCATGTGGTGATTTTTTAACTACACACACGCTGACAGGCTGTTGTCAATAGTCACTAATGTGAAAACACTGATATCTGCAACAGCCATACTGAAGAGGCAAATGAGTATTGGAGTCAGCCTGATCCAGGTCCAAATGAAAATTCTCTCATTTTCTTACTGTGTGACTTTAGAGATGTTAAATAACCTATATACAGTTCACAGTCTTCATCTGTAAAAAGATTATAATGATGGCTCGTACCTCATAGGTTTGTTGTGAGGATACAAAGATATGCACACACACACACACATACACACACACACACATACCATCTAGCCCAATCACTGGTATATTGTAGATGCTCACTAAATACAAAAAGACTTACATATGTCTACTATTGTTGGTGTATTTTTTTGCCCTAAATTTATGCAAGATAAAATCATTGACGTAGAAGACCCACACATAAGATTTTGAACAGTTTACCCCTAGAAAAATGCATTCAAAATTGTCTTTCCACTCACTCAAAAAAGCTAGGCTGATCTCAATTGTATATAAGTATTTGGAATGTTTAAAATGTTACAACTCCGTTACCTTGCTGCTTTTCCTTTTTTTTACATGAAGATGATCCACCTTTGTCATTGTCTGAAATGCAAAACATATGCAAATAGAAGAAAATTTACCATGGTCAATTGTGCATTTAGTATGTGGGCTGAGGAAGGGCTTCCAAAGCATAATGGGAATCTTTCAATTGGCTCCCTATTATATAAACAGTAAGTGGTGTTAACTAATGGGCAAGCCTCTGACTTACAATTCTCTAGGCAGCATGCCCCACTGTCAGTTTCTCTTCTCTATGAAATACTGGCTAAGAGCAGGATAATGAGTCCCTTGCCTCACGCACTCTAACTCTTTTACAAAGAAACTACGAGAGGCTGCTCAGTTTTGATTATATTCTATTTAATGGATTTGTCCATTTCTTTTTTCCTCCTTTTGCTTTCTTGTTTTCTGGAAATGATTTTTCTTTCTAAAGCACCTTATCTCTGGCTATGTTTTTATTTAAGCTGCAGTCACAGTTCTTTGACTAGAGTTCTTTCTTCCCCCAAATGTAAAAGAGACAGGATTTACAGCTCATCTACTCAATTGAACTCAGGAGAGTTTTGTTGGTTGTGGGTGATTGTTAAATGGAAAAAGAAATTTCAGAAACACTGAAACATTGATTGACAGAACTCTCTTATTCACGCCTCGTTTCTCAAATGCTGGCAGCTTTCTCTCCACTGCATGTATTGCATCTCCCTGATGTCCCTCCATTGCACAGGTTCTTCAGCAAATTTCACATGGAGACACTTTTCAGAAGCTAGGAGTTAGAAAGGGTTAATTCACCAACTGTATTATGTCGTTCATTCTTTCTCGTACTTCCCTTACAGATCCTTGATTTGTATCCTGGGAAATGCACAATGGTTGAAATGGAAATGATTCACTCTAAAAATCCTGACAGGATTGCTGTGAATTTATGTGTATGTTCTTAAATGACTTATACTAATGAAGTCAGGAGGTCTCAGAGCTCTTTACATTCTATCTGTGTCCCCTTCACTCTTCTCCCCTCTTTTACCCTGGCCCTACTTTTCCTGATTGCATACAATCAATCTTTCAATCCTTTCACTCCTCCTCATCCCAGGCTTCATTGATGGTAGCAGGAACAAAAAGTAGACACAGAGGAAAAAATGGAAAATATGCATGTCTGGCTGTATTCTTAAAAAAAATAGAGACATTTGGAGCTCACTCATTATTTTCTATTATTTCTAGTTCCCCGATAAGGATTATCAAGCAGCGGCTATATAAAAAACTTAAAGCATGGGGCTAAAATTGCTAATTAGACACTTTTTGAGGTTTGGCAGGGATTATATCCATTAATAATAATAATAGTAAACATTTCTGGGGCACTTAATATTACTAAGAACATTATGTGTGCATTGTCTCAATTATTTCTCATAACAACTTGATGAGAAAAGTACTATCATTATTCCTATTTTATGAATTAGGAAACGGGGGCTAAGAATGTCTGTATGAATTGCCTAAAAGAAGACAGATTATAAATAAAACAACTGTGAGTTAAACTCATTTCTGCTTGACTCCAGTCAGAGCTCACAGAAATATGGACTGTGCCTAAAATAAGTATACTTAGATTCAAGCGCTACTTTTTACCCTTTATAATACACTAGGAAGAATGCTAGGCTATTTAATTCACATCAGCTCTGCTAAAGTGAGCATTATTTCCCCCATTTTTATGTATTTAAAAATTAATAAAGGAAAAGTAATGAAGAAAGTGAGTAGTGAAGCCAGAATTTAAAGCCTAGGTTTTCCAGTCCTTCTACAGAGTGTCAATGAAGGGTATGGATACTGCTACATCAGTTTATGGGATCGCCTATACTACCTTACGACAGCATTTATAGATCTAAGGTATTTATAGAATATCTGTACTAGAGTTCTCCAGAGAAACGGAACCAGTAGAATATGCATTTTAGAGAGAGAGAGAAAGAGAGGGAGAGATTATAGACATTGGCTCACATAATTATGGAGAATAAAATACTGTAAGATCTGCAGTTGGCAAGCTGGAGACCCACCCAGGAGAACCAATCCAATGACATAGCTCCAGTCTGAGTCTGAAGTCCTGAGAAGCAGGAGAGCTGATGGTATAAATTTCAGACTGAGTCTGAGTTCAAACAAAGGAAAAGACTGATGTCCCAGGCCAGAGACAGGCAGAGAGAGCAAATTTTTCCTTACTTCACCTTTTTTCTCTATTTAGGCCTTCAGTGGACTGGATTAGGCTCACCCACATTGAGAAGTACAATCAGCTTTACTCAGTCTATGGATTCTACTATTAATGTCATATAGAAACACTCTCATAGACACATGTGGAAAAATGTTTAACCAAATATTGGGCACCTTGTGGCCCAGTCAAGTTGACTCATAAAATTAACCATCAAAATGTCTTTGGAAAATACAAAAACAAAGCAAAAAAAAATGCAAACAAACAAAAACCCTTTTTGAGACCTGGGTAAAAAGTATAAAAGATCTGGTAATAGAGAAAAGTACAAACATATATGGTGGCAATGTTCTTTCAATTCAAAACTGCTCACAAATCAATTTTTACCTTTTCAGCCACATCAAAATTTATCAGGGCAGGCAAAGATTTTTAGAGGTAATCTAGTCAAACTACCTATCCAATTCATGAATCTCTTCCTCAACATCCTTCTCTTTAAATACTCCCAGTGACTATAAACTTATCGTTACTGAAAGTCGCCCATTTCCTTTTCACAAAACATCATGCTAGAAAATTCATTCTTGTACTGAGCAATGTTTCTTACATTATAAAAAATAAAAGCAAAATGAGATCTTAACCATCAAGTTAAATGTTCCCATTTTACATCTGTAAAATGAACAACTCTGTTATGAATTTTATCAGCACTAGGACTAGAACCCAGTTTCTCTCACTCCTATTCTAGAGCATTTTCCACTATAATATGCATCCACTCTCTGGTAGGAAAAAAACACATAAATTGTTTTTCGTCTGCTCTCATATCACAACAATCAGCACAGACTACCTCTGTGGCCAAAGGTGTGGTGTCTTTTTTTTTTTTTTTTTCACACACCAAGCAGCAGACACCAGCTGGGTGTGAGTGTCCTCTAATTTAATTCAATTCTGACACTATCTATATCTATCTGGTTATAGTCTCAGATCCTACAGGTTGAGGACTCAGTGCCATAAGTCTACCCCCTCTTCAGATGCCAATGGCAATTCTAGGCCTCCAGAACTTCTTGAAACTTGAACAGTTTCAAGTTGGGGTTCTCACAACTCCCTATTTGGGTTCAACTAATTTGATAGAGCAACCCACAGAACTCAGGAATAACACTTCATTGGTTTATTGCAAAGTATACAGATAAGAGATGCACAGGGCAAGATATGGGGAAAAGGTCACAGAGCTTCTATGTCTTCTCTGTGTGGACACCTCTCCCAGAACCTCCATGGGTTCGGCTGTCTATAAGCTCTCCAAACCCTGTCCTCTCGGGTTGTTATGGAGGCATCATTGATTAAACCATTGGTCATTGATGATCAAGGGGTGTCAGCCCCTCTCCCCTCCCCACGGGTCAGAGGATGAGACTGAAAGCCCCAACCCTCCAATCATAGCTTGGTATTTCAAGTGAACAGCCTCCATCCTGAAGCTACCTAGAGGCTGCCAGCCACTAGTCAACAAAATGACAAGACTTTGAAGATTCCAAGGATTTTAGGAGTTGTATGCCATCAAATGGAGTTGTAGACCAAATATATATTTCACAGTATCACACACCCATTAGGCTCAGGTATGGAAGCCTTCTACCTGAAAGTCCTTCTGAAATTTAAAAGCAATATTTATGTTCCCCACCTTTTCCCCACTATTTTTCTAGGCTTTCCCAGGGTAACAATTCCCGTTTTTTCATGTGGCATAATTGTTGAAGATGAACTGTCTCTCTCTCCCCACCAGTCTCCCAGCTTTGGTTTCCCTGTGCATGCCTCCTTTAAAGCATGGTATTTATACATTAACACACTATTCCAGTGCAGTGCAGTGTATAAGTAGGCCTATCACCTCATCTGAACACAGCCTGAGATTACACTGTTTTTGTGGCAGTCACACGTGCTGCTTTTAGCCACATCTTTCATTTTTCCTTTAGCTAATTTACTGATCTAATTCACTGATCTAATTCTAAGACATCACATTTATTTCTGCCATATATCACATCAGACTTCCAATATGGTGATATCCCTTAATTCTATATCTATCACCCAAAAGATAAGCTTGCCTTACTACTTTCCTCCTTTCTCTAGAAAGAATATTATCAATTTTTTAATTCTAGCAAAGAATGAAATATGTACTTACTAAGATAGAGATCAAGAGCACCACCCATATTATTACATATCCAACATTCTCACTACTCCCAATTTGAAATATACTCCCTGATCTCTTTTAAGGAATTATTGAATCAGTCAAGTTGTGCTAATCCTAACACGGGGCCTGGCTGAGAGGTTTCATGATGACTTAGTGGCCAATTTAATGCTTACAAATTCATTATTTATTGTGAGGCTTTCACACATCAACAATCATGCAAATATATCCAACACTCACAGGCAATGGCTCAGGAGACCAGCATTTTGACCAACAGGCAAGTTCAGTTTTTTTCCCGGGAGTACCAATCCACGGTGGTGGGGAAAGGAAAGGGTCACTGCTTTTTTCCCAACCAAGGCTCTGGCAACTGCAGCTGTGGAAAAGGAGGCCTCAAGATTCTCACTGGCAGAGATCTTGGAGACATTCACCACGATCAGTCGCATTGTGGTTTTTATGGCCCTCTGCAGAAGTGTCCATGGCCATTATCTTCATTTGCCTTTTGGCTTCAGTTTCTTTTCTGATTTCAGGGGCGCCTGGCCACAGTAGGTGTCATCTTATCACCTAAATCTACTATGCATACGCTTAACATTCAGAGGGGTCAGCAATTTCACCGTAAGCTGAGTCACTTGTCATAAGTGACTCCATTTAGAGACATTTAGGATTATAAAACATTATTATATATCAGACATTCAGGGAGATTCTTCAGTCTAATGCTCCTGATTGACTACTCTCAAAGGGTGCCTGGGACATGAACAATTAAATAATGACTGAGGAGACTTGCAACGTGGAACACATATGGTAGAAAGTGCTTAGTTGAAACAGGATAAATTTCAAATAAAGGTTTTTCAAGATCTATAGATTACCAGTTTGAACGTCTCCTTGGAGAACAAATGGGGTACTATCATAAAGATACTCTTGGTACATAAATGTGAGTACTTCATCAACAAGCATAAACTATTGTTTCACTAAGACTACCATGGCAAATAAAATAAGATACAAACAAATTAAGACGATACAAGTTTAAAGAAGATGGTTCTCGCCCAGGCATTATATCTATAAAGTCCTTTCTAGATAGAGTCCCAGGCACTATTTTTAAGCTTAGCCATCAGGAAGCTCTTAAAACCTGTCTGGATAATATGTTGAGAAAAGTAAATAAAAATACTTTATAAACACTGCAGAATTGCCATAAAAGAAAGGAAGCCTCAGAGGTTAAACAGAAAGTAAAAGCAGGAATCCCAAGCAGAAGAGGAAGCCAAAGCTAGATTTTGCTCTGTGTTTCTCGTCATTGTTGGTGGTGGTGTTTTTGTTTTGTTAATGCTGTGAAAGATTTTAGCTTAGGCCACAGTAGCTGTATAAATTCAGGGACATAAAATGAAGTATAAGGTCTGCTCAAGATTGAATGTCTAACAAGAGATCTCCCACATAAAACTGGAAACTTAAAGTTTACATCCAGTAAAAGAGTAAAAGAGAAACCTGTCATATGGAATGGGTTAGAAAGGAAATTGTCTACCTCAAACCTGGTATTAGGTAAATGAAGACAAAACATCCCCTGAACGAATTCAAATCCACCAAGAAACCATCATGGCAGATGAAGTCCAAATTCAGCTAGTTGTATGATATAAAAATCCTCAAGCAAACAATTTAATTGAATAGGCTGCTATGTTGGCAGTTTCCACAAGTGAATGACAAAGGCAAAGATGAATTCTTGGGGAATAAAGGAAGTCCAACACATAGTTATATTAAAATAATCAGTATACTGTCCAGAAATCATAAATCGCAGTATAAGGTAGAACTAATAGGAAAAATAAAATAGACTACAGAGTTAAACCCATAATAACTAGATTTATCTAATACTAGAAAACAAAAAGAAATACATATATTTCATGTATATAAAGAAATAAAAAGAGAAATTTGAAAATAGGATAGGAGGGAGAAAAAGGAGATATAGTGTTCAAGCATATTTTTAAAACTATAAGTAAAGCTTCTGAAAATTAAAAATAAAACAATTGAAATAATGAAATGTAAACTTTTGGGTTTAAAAAACATATTAAAAAGTGTATATGTATAAATTCATATTAAATGTAGATGATGGGAGAACTACTGATCTAGAATATGTCTCAAAAAATTATCTAGAATTATGTTGTATCACCTCAGAGAGAAAAGAGTTAAAATTATATCAAGTAGGTTTCCTAACTTAATAAAATAAAACAAGAAATAAATAACTACAAAATACTTGGAAAATTTGCAAATATTTTGAAATTAAATAACAGGAGTCAGATAGAAAATTTGAAAGGAAATTAGAAAATATTTTGATCTGGATTAAACAAAATGATAATGTATCAAAACTCGTGAGAGGCAGTTCAAGCTGTATTTTGTACTTGTGCAGTTCAAGCAGTATTAAGTATTTCCCCTTATCTTCTGTTGGGAGAATTATACTTATATAGGAGAGCATGATTTATGTAGATATGGTATTACAGAGACTGGATAAAGGATGTATTATTCAATTCATGATTCTGGGGAAAATGGATATCCATGTGGAAAAAGTAAAATTATATCTCCTTCCCACAACATAAAAAAATCAATGTGGCTGGGCACGGGGCCCACACTTGTAATCCCAGCACTTTGGGAGCCTGAGGCAGGAAGATCACTTGAGGTCAGGAGTTCGTGACCAGCCTGGCCAACATGGTGAAACCCCATCTCTACCAAAAAATACAAAAATTAGCCAGGCATGGGGGCAGGCGCCTGTAATCCCAGCTACTCAGGAGGCTGAGGCAGGAGAATTGCTTGAACTCGGGAGGTGGAGGCTGCAATGAGCCAATGTGCCATTGCACTCCAGCCTGGGGGACAAGAGTGAAATTCTGTCTCAAAAAAAAAAAAAATCAATGTGAAAGCCAAAAATACAAATGTTTTTCAAACTTTAGTGTGTGTCAGAATTATCTAGAGATCTTGTTAAAACGCAGATTTTTAGGCCTCTTATATGGAAGTTCTCTTTGACTAGGCTTGAGGTGGGACTGAAGTATTTGCATTTTTAACAAGTTCTCTGGTGATGCTGATGCTGCTGATCTAGGTATAACATTTCAAAAACCATTGCTTTGGCCAGGCGCGGTGCCTTATGCCTGTAATCCCAGCACTTTGGGAGGCTGAGGCAGGTGGATTGCCTAAGGTCAGGAGTTCGAGACCAGCCTGGCCAACATAGTGAAACCCCATCTCTACTAAAAATACAAAAAATTAGCTGGGCATGATGGCGGGCGCCTGTAATCCCAGCTACTAGGGAGGCTAAGGCAGGAGAATCGCTTAAACCCAGGAGGCGGAGATTGCAGTGAGCCGAGATTGTGCCATTACACTCCAGCCTGGTCAACAAGAGCGAAACTGCGTCTCAAAAAAAAAAAACAAACAAACAAACAAAAAAAAACATTGCTTTTAAACTTTTATAAAAATGGGAAAATATCTTTACAACCTTGAGGTAGGGGAAGAACTTCTTAACTAGAACCCAAATGTCAAGCCATAAAGGAAATGATTGACAAGTTCAACTATGTTAAAACGTAAAAGCAGATTTGTTTATCAAAGACACATGAGAGTTAAAACACAAGCCTAAATCTATGAAAATATTTGCATTATATACAACAGACAAATAATTATTATTCAGAACATTGAAAGAACTCCTATATATTAATTTCTGAAAGCCTGTCAACCTATTGGAAAAATGCAGAGAAAAAATGAGTAGATATTCCACAGTAAAAAAAAAAAATAGCCTATGAAAATATGAAACATGATCAACCTTATTAATAACCAATGTAATAAAAATTAATCATGGTAAATTGTAATTTAAACCCACGAGTTTGGTGAAAATCTAAATGTCTGACAACATCAAGTTTTGGCAACAATACAAAGCAATGGGAAATTTCATACCTTGCTGATGGAAGAGTAAATTTTTATGTAATAAAAGGTTGACACTATTTGGTAAAGTTAAACATGTGAATGCCTTATGACCCAACAATACTCCTAGGCATTTCTCTCAAGATATACTACCAGAGGACACAAACAAGAAAGTTCATAACAGCAATGTTCATGACAGCAAAATGTGAATACAATCCAATAGTTCATCAACAGTTGACAGGTTAAAGAAATTTTGTCATACTCATATAATGGAATACAATAGAGCAGTAAAACATTTTAATGAATCACAGCTACAGCCATCGCTATGCATGAATCTCCAATATATAATTTTGAGCAACAGAAGCAAGTCACTGATGGATATATATAGTATTGCAATATTTATATGAAGTTCAAAGTCAAGTAAATATGAATAATATGTTATTGAGGACTGCACTTATAAGTATTAAAATATTTTTAAAAACCAAGAGAATCACTAATGTAAATTTGAGGATTGTGGTTGCCTCTGCAGTATAGCACATGTGATGTGATTAGGAAACAATATAAAGGAACATTCATTCAAAATGGCTGACTAGAGTCATCTCTTGCTTTCCTCCTTTACTGAGAAGAACCAAAATAGTTACTAATCATAACTCAAATATATTATCCAAGAGAGAACACTGGAATTCAATAGATTAAAAAAGTGACTGGAAACACCTAAAACAAGGAAAGAGACGGAACAGAGGCAGCCTGCTTGGCTGGAATTGGCTGGGAGCCGGGGACGACTCCTCAATATAGGGAAAAAGTAACTGAGACTTCCATAGTGTTCCACATTCTCATCCTGGACTTCTGCAATCCTACTCATGGAAGAGCCCCTTGACTCTTGTGGGCCCTAAAACTAACATAGGGAGCTTCCAGGAAATTATGCAATGGCATGGCTGCAGAAAAAGAGGTCATACTGGGTCCCAAATATTTCTCAAGGCTGAAACAGCTACAGCAAGGTACCATTTTGAAGCCTAAACCCAAGCAGACTGCACGGTCCTGTGGCTCATTGGCACTGGGGCTGAAGCACCAGCAAAGCATAGGCTGCTACTGCTTGAGCTGCGGCATGAGCTAGGAGTGGGCTGTACAGATGGAAGAGAGGTGCAAAGAAACAAGTTGTAAGCTGTCACCACTAGGGATGATGAGTGATCACCACTGAAGCTGATGCACAGGTGAGGTGTGCATTCCCCAACAGCTGGATTAGGCTGCCAACACTGAAAGCTGCACTGGCCTATTCAGTGGCAGAGCTGCAACATGCCTGCTACCACCCCTAATCCAAGCACTCTACCTGGCAGCTGGGGATAGTCCAGCCCATGCCTACAATGGCTGGTGCCCGCACACACCACCAGGGGCCTGAAGAAAAGTCCGCTGGCCCAGCCTCACTCTCTCATGCCATAGCACACAGTCCAGAGGCCTGTTGATTGCCCAGACCAGCCTGCCACCAGTGGCACCTGAGCAATCGACACATGGAACTGAGGCTGGGCCTACTCACCTACCAACTACCAACACAACTGGGATCTACCTTCATATTACACCTGTGGGCCTGGAGACTGGCCCATATAGTCCATTGCAGCCACCACCAATACCATTATGCACAGTTCTAAACTCAGAGGTTCACCTTGACACTGCTGTTGTCATTACCCACACCACATTGTCTGCCCAGAGGCCTGAGAACACACTCACTCACCTGGCCTACTGTTGCCAATACTGGCATGCAATCAAGCCACCTGGAGGCCCAAGAATCTGCCTGCCTGGACCAACTGAACTTACTGCCAGCATATGACTCCCTGGGGCCCAAGAATAGGCATGCTCAGCCCACCGTAGTCACCACTGCGACCTGAAGACTGACCCACCTGGTATCCTAGTCTCCAGAAAAACTTCACCTCAGCCTCCACTAATAACTGCACCCTAAGTCACCAAGGAAATTACAGATGCTACTGACACTGTTTAGTCAAATGAATCACACAAATACTGCACTACTGCAAGAACCCAGAATCAAACCCAAAGTGCCCTACCCAACCAACACCATAGATACATCTTGAGAAAAAAAAATCCTCCTCTATGAAAGCAAATTTAAAAACTTGGAAGAAGTGACAATCACAACAGATGTGCAGATATCAATGTGAGGACATAGAAAACATCCAAAAAAGAGAGAAAATATAATATATCCAAAGCAACAAAATAATTATTCATCAACAGATTCTAATCAAAAAGAAATTTATGAAATTCTGGAAAAGTAATTCAAACTATTGCTGTTAAAGGAGTTAAGTAAAATACAAGAAGATTGTGAAAAATAATAAATAGAAATAAGAAAAATCAATTCTGCATATAAATAAACAAATTACCAATAGAGATCTCTATTTGATACACACACACACACACACACACACACACACATATATCTCTCATAAAAAAGAACCAAATAGAAATTCTGGAAATGAAGAATTTATTGAATGGAATATAAAATATATTTGAAAGTTTTAACCATAGACCAGATCAAGTAGAAGAAAAAAATTCTCAAAACTTAAATATAGGTCTTTTGAAATAACCAAGTCAGGCGAAAATAAATTTTAAAACACTAAAAAGAATGAGGAAAGCCTTGGAGGCATATGAGACACTACAAAGTGATAAAATATTCAAATTATCACTATCCTAGCAGGCAAAAAGAGAACAAAAGATTTAGAAAACCTATATAACAAAATAATAAATAAAACTTCCCAAGTCCAGCAAGTAATTTAGATATCCAGAAATGAGAAACTCAGATATTCCAAACATATACAATGAAAAAAAGGATTCTTTATGGCAAATCATATTCAAACTGTCTAAAGTCAAAGACAAAATAGAATTTTAAAAACAGCAAGAGAAAAACTACTAGTCACCTATAAAGAAACCCCGATTAAGCTAAATGTGGACTTCTCAGCAGAAAACATACAGGCCGGGAGAGAATGAGATGATGTATTCTAAGTGAAAAACAAACAAACAAACAAACAAAAACACTGCCAGTTAAGGATACTATATCCAGAAAAATTATCTTTCATAAGTGAAGGAGAAATACAATCTTTCCCAGACAAGCAAATACTGAGAGAATGCATCACCATTAGATTGGTCCAACAAGAAATGCTCAAGGGTATCCTAAACCTGGAAGCAGAACAACATTTACCATCATAAATACACATAAAACTAAACTATAAAGCTAACTGGTAAAGAAAAAAATACAAATAGGTACAAGGAAAGACTGAAATGGTACTATTAAAGACAACCACCAAATCACAGTGATAAACAACGAGAAAAAGAAAGCTACAAAGTACATAAACAACAACCAGAAAATAATCAACAATATGACGTAAATGAAACCTCACATATTAATAATAAAAATCTTGAGTATAAATGAATTAACTTTTCTCCACTTAAGATATAGACTGAATGTATAATAGGACATGATGCAACTACATGCCGCCTACAAGAAATGCACTTTACCTGTGAAGACACACATAGACTCAAAGTAAAGGGATGGAAAATGATATTTCATGCAAACAGAAACGAAAAGTGAGTAGGATTGGCTATACATATATCAGATAAGACAGAATTTAAGTCAACAACAGTTGAAAAAAAAAAGGACAAAGAAAAACATTATGTAGTGATAAAGGTATCAATTCAACAAGAGGATGCAACAAATCTAAATATATATGTACCTAAGTCTGGAACACCTAGATTCATGAAGCAAATAGTCCTAGACTCAATAAGAGAGATAGACCCTAATAGTATAATAGAAGAGAATTCAACACCCCACCTTCAGCATTAGACAGATTATCTACACAGACATTCAGCAAAGAAATATTGTATTTAAACAGAGCTTTAGACCACATAGACCTAGCAGACATTTACAAAAAATATTAACCAACAACAGAATACATATTCTTCTAGCCAGCACATGGAACATTCTTCAGAATAGACTATATGTTAGGCCACAAAAAAAGTCTGAAAAAATTTTTAAAAATCAAAATCACATCAAGTATAGTCTCAGACTACACTAAAATAAAACTAGAAATCAATACTGAGAGAAATGTTGGAAACTCCAAGTACATGCAAATTAAACAACATGCTCCTAAACAGCCATTGGCTCAATGAAGAAATTAAGATAGAAATCAAAAAAAGCATTGAAACAAATAAAAATGGAAACAAGATATATCAAAAAGTATGAGATATAGCATAAGCTGTGCTAAGAGGGAAGATTATAGCAATAAACCGATACATCAAAAAAGTACAAAGATTTCAAGAAAACAATGTAATGATGCACCTCAAGGAACTAGAAAAGCAAGAATAAACAGAATCCAAATTAGCAGAATACAAGAAATAATAAAAATCAGAGCAGAACTAAACAAAACAAGAAATAAAAATAAAAAGGATCAATGAAACAAAAAATTATTTTTTCAAAAAGACAAATAAAATTGATAAACTGCTAGCTAGACTAAATGAGAAGAGAGAAGACCAAAATAAACAAAATCAAAAATAGAAAAGGCAATATTTCAACGGATACCACAGAAATACAAAAGATTTTTAGACACGATTATGAACAATTATCTGCCAATAAACTGGAAAACCTAGAGGAAATGGATAACTTTCTTGATGCATACAACCTACCAGGATTGAATCAGGAGAAATACAAAACCTGAACAAATAAATAGTGAGTAGTGAGGTTGAATCAATAATATAATGTCTTCCAACAAAGAAAAGTTCAGGATCAGATGAATTCACTGCCACATTCTACCAAACATGTAAGGAAGAAATAATAGCAATCCTCCTGAAACTATTCCAAAAAAATTGAGGAGGAAGAAATTCTCCCTAACTCATTCTAAAAAGCTAGCATTATCGTTATACCAAAACCAGAGAAGTACACAACAACAACAAACTACAGGCCAAAATTCCTGATGAACATCGATGCAAAAATCTTTAGCAAAGTATTAGAAAGCTGAATCCAACAACAAATCAAAAAGATAATACACCATGATCAAGTGGGATTTTTACCAGCAACGCAAAGTGGTTCAACATGCAAAAATCAATGAATGTGATATATCACATCAAGAGAATGAAGGTCAAAAACTGTATCATCATCTCAATAGACACAGAAAAAGCATTCGATAACGTTCGACATCCCTTCATGATAAAAACTCTCAACAAACTAGGCATAGAGGGAACCTATTTCAAAATAAATAATAAAGGCAACAGATGACAAATCTACAGCAAACATCATACTGACTGGGGAAAACATGAAAGCCTTTCTTCTAAAACTAGAACAAAACAAGGATGCCCACTTTTACCACTACTATTCAACATAGTACTGGAAGTTCTAGAAAAGAAAAAAAAAACAGGCAAGAGAAAGAAATAAAAGGCATCCAATAGAAAAACAGTAAGTTAAACTGCCCCTCGTTGCAGATGATATGATCTTATATTTAGGATAACCAAAAAACTGTACTAAAACATTCTTAAAACTGATAAATTTAGTAAAATTGCAAATTACAAAATTCACATGCGAAAATTAGTAGCCTTTCCTCACACCAATGTTGAAATAGCCAGAAAAAAATAAACAAGAAGACAGCTCCATTTACAATGAAACAAAAAGTAAAATATTTAAGGATAAAGTTAACCAAGGAGGAGAAAGATTTCAACAAGGAAAACTACAAAATGCTAAGGAAAAAATTTGAAGATGACACAAAGAAATGGAAAGACACCCCATGCTCATGAATTCAAATAATTAACATTATTGAATTAAACATAGTGCTGAAAGCAATCTACAGATTTAATGCAATTCCTATTAAAATACCAGTGTCATTTTTCTATAGAATTAGAACAAAACCCTAAGTTTTTTATAAAATAAAAATAATTCAGAATAATCAATGCCATCCTGAGGAAAAAGAACAAAGTGAGAGGCATCACACTATTTGACTTCGAAATACAAAATAAGGCTACAGTAACCAAAACAGCATAGGATTGGTATGAAAAAGACACATAGATCAATGGGACAGAATAGAGAACCCAGAAATAATGCCATATATTTACAGCCAATTGATCTTTGACAAGCCTGTCAAGAACGTGCATTAGTGAATGAGAAAGAAATAGAAGGTACCCACTTCAATAAGTGATGCTGGGAAAACTGGAAACCCGTATGAAGAAAAATGAAAATGGAGATAGAGATTCGAATGATAGATACTAGAGGCTAGGAAGGGGGTGTGGATGGCAGGGGGATGAAAAGAGTTTGTGTGTAAAAGTGTACAGTTAGAATAAATAAGTTGTGATGTTTAGTAGTAGAGTCACTACAGTTAGCAAGAACACGTTGTGTATTTCAAAGTAGGTAGAAGATTTGAAATGTTACCGACATGTGGAAATGATACTCAAGGTGACGGATATTCCAAATACCCTGACTTGATCATAATACATTTTATGCATGTAACAAATACTCACAGGTATCCCAAAAATATGTAAAATATTATGTATCAATAAAAGAAAAAATAAAGGGACACTACATTACTGGTATTCTTCAGTTTCTTAAGCTGGAACAGGGAACTTGGATGTTCTTGATTTTTATCATTCTACAGACTACACAATGCATTGCACTTTTTTGCATTTAATTAATAGTAAAATAAAATTATAGTATCCGCCTCTTGCCTTCCAATTCAAATCAAAAGATTCTGGCATGTTTTCTAGGCCCTAAATAATCTGATCATTCTCTACCAAATTATTTTCTACTATTTCCTGGCATTTAGCTTACCTTCCATGTATTTCTTATGCTATTTCTCTTACCTTGAATATTCTCAGTTCATTTCTTCCCATCTAAAACAAACCCACTATATTTTTATGAGAATATTTTTATTTATATTTAAAATTTAAAAATATAGATCACAAAATGACAGACTAGACATAGACAGGAAGAGTTTCTCCCACCAACAGACAAACCATGAATAAGACTGGCACACTCTGAACAGATATTTAAAAAGAAGCATTGAGAATGGACAGGTGGAGGCTGGAGTACCTGAGCTGAAAGGGGAAGAAACTGGGAACTCTGCAGAGCGTTGTTGATCACCAGGATTATTCCTGGCCCTGAGTGGCTCCTGGGGAAAGGGTGAGTAAAATAGGCATGGAGTGGCACATTCTCACCATGGATGTCTAGAATTATAGCTACAGGAGACTCCATAACTGCCATGGACATTTGAGCTGGCATGGAGAACTTCCTGGAGAGTTGGCAGAGACAGATCTCCAGCCTGCATGCAGCTCAGAGGGGTTCATTTGGAAGAGTTACAGTGGAGCACAGTCATCAGTACCCATCCCCCAAGGCTTGCCCTATTCCTCTAAGTAGCTTTGGACTTCATTTGCTGCCAGACCTTGACAGAGCACGGCTATCTTGCCTATGAGATGGAGCCATGCTGATTTGAACACTTCCTGGTCTCCTGGTCTGTCCCAGGATCCCTGCCTGGCTGCACAAGCTTGCAGCATGGCCTCTGCTCCTGAGGTGAGTCAAGTGCCAGTGGCTACCACCATAGCTCGTTCGCCAGCAGACCCCACCTAACAGTCAGAGAACTTCTGCAGGTATGCCTCTTCTGGTGCATACTCACCTGCAGCCCTCCACTGCCAGTGTGCACTCACCCACAGACTCCTTCCACAGTTTTGCTGGTGCACAAATATGCACTGAATCCACTATGCCTTGTCACTCGACTACCCTGTCAAAGTACTTTTGCCTGCGCCCCCCATTGGAGTGTTGTTACTACCAGACTGGGAACAGTTTGGCTCCTCAAGCACAGCAGGTGCTTAAACTCAAGAAGTCAGAGGAAAAAACCATGGGCCTTGTCCCAGCCCTCCACGGTTAGAGCATGAAGCCCAGGAGTGCTGAGCTGAGCCTTGGCCCCATGAAATCATCCAGAAATTAAGCCAATTTACTAAACCCATCTCATACCACTGTTAAACCCTCAAGGGAATCAAAGAAAATAAAAGTAAAAAGCCCCATCCAAAGGACAACAACTTCAAAGATTAAAGGAACATTAGCCCACACAGATGACAAACAACCAGTGCAAAAACTCTGGCAACTCTAAAAGGTAGAGTGTCTTCCTGTCTCCAAATGACTACACTAGCTCCCCAGTAATGGTTTTAACCAGATTGAAATGGCTGAAATGACAGGAATAGAACTCAGAATCTGGATGGCAGTGAAGATCATCTAGATCCAGGAGAAAGTTGAAACCCAATCCAAGAAATCTAGGGAATCCAATAAAATGATACAAGAGCTGAAAGATAAACTAGCCATTTTAAGAAAGAACAAAACTGATCTTCTAGAGCTAAGATACTACAGGAATTTCATAATATGATAAGAAGTATTAAAAGCAAAATAACCAGGATAACTGAAGAATCTCAGAGCTCAAAGACCAGTTCTTCGAATCAACTTAGTGAGACAAAAATAAAGAAAAAATGAACAAACCCTCTGAGAAATATAAAATTATGTTAGAGACCAAACCTAGGATTCATTGGCATCTCAGAATGAGAGAGAGAGAGAGAGAGAGAGAGATCAAACAACTAGGAAAACATATTTGAGAATATTGTCCAGAAAAATTTCCCCAACCTCACCAGAGAGGTTGACATGCAAATTCAGAAAATTCAGACAACCTTAGTGAGACATTACACAAGACAACCATCTCCAAGAAACATACCAGCCAAACTGCACGAGGTCAATCTAAAACAAAAAAATATTAAAGGCAGTTAGAGAGAAGGGGCAAGTCAGCTATGAAGGGAACCCCTTCAGGCTAACAGTGGACTTTTTAGTAGAAACCTTACAGGTCAGAAAAGATTTGGGGTCCATATTCAGCACTGCAAAAGAAATAATATTCCAACCAATAATTTTAATAATATTCAGTCAAACTAAGCTTCTGTGTGAAGGAGAAATAAAATCTTTTTCAGATAAGCAAGTGCTAAGGGGATTCATTACCACCAGACCTGACTTGTCAGAGAGTGAGGTAAGGGACTCACTCAAGGGAGTGATAAACATGGAGGTAAAAGGCTGTTACCCGCCATCACAGAAATACACGTAAGCACATAGCCCACAGGCAATATAAAACAACTGTACAATTAGGTCTACATAGCAACTAGCTAAAAACATAATGACAGGACCAAATCCTCACATGTCACTATTAACCTCGAATGTAAATGGACTAAACACCCCACTGAAAAGTCACAGAGTGGCAAGTTGGATAAAGAAGAAAGACCCAACTATATGCTGTATTCAAGAGGCCCATCTCACTTACAATGACACTGATAAGGATCAAAGTGAAGTGATAAAGAAAAATCTACCAAGCAAATGGAAACAAAACAAAACAGAAAAAGTAGCATTGCTATTCTAATTTTAGACAAAATACACTAAATCAACAATGGTAAAAAAGGACAAAGAGGGGCATTACCTAATGATAAAGGGTTCAATTCAATAAAAAGACTTAATTATCCTAAATATATACGCACCTAATGCTGGAGCACCCAGATTCATAAAGAAAGTTCTTAGAGACCTACAAAGGGACTAGATAACCACACAATAATAGTGACAGACTTCAAAACCCCACTGACAGTGTTATATAGATCATTAAGGCAGAAAACTAACAAAGATATTTAGGATCTAAACTTGACACTTGATCAAATGGACCTAGCAGATATCTACAGAACACTGCATCCAAAACATCAGAATATACATTTGTCTCATCTGCACACAGCACATACACTAAGATCAACCACACGCTGGGCCATAAAGCAATTCTCAACAAATTTAAGAAAACCAAAATCATATCAATCACAGTCTTGGACCACAGTGCAATAAAAATACAAAGCAATGCCAAGAACATATCTCAAAACCATACAATTGCATTAAAATTAAATAACCTGCTCCTGAATGACTTTTGAGTAAAGAATGAAATTAATGCCAAAATCAAGACATTTTTTGAAACTAAGGAAAACAAAGATACCGCATACCAGAATATCTGGGACACAGCTAAAGCAGTGTTAGGGAGAAAGTTTATAGTGCTAAACACATCCATTAAAAAGAAAGTTCTCAAATTGACAATCTAACATCATGCCTACTGGACCCAGAAAAACAAGAGCAAACTAACCCCAAAGCTAGCAGAAGAAAATAAATAACGAAAATTAGAGATGAACTGAATAAAACTGGCACATGAGAATCCATACAACTAACCAATGAAACCAAGCTTGGATTCTTTAAAAGGATAAAATAACATTGATAGAGAGATAACTAGAATAATAAGAAAAGATCCAAATAAAGACAATAAAAAATTACAAAGGTGACTTTACCACCAACCCCACAGAAATACAAAAATCCCGTATAGACTATTACAAACACCTCTATGCACACAAACTAGAAACCCCAGAAGAGATGGATAAATTTCTGGAAATATACAATCTATTAACATTGAATCAGGAAGAAATGGAATACCTGTACAGACCAATAACAAGTTTTGAAATTGAATTAGTAACAAAACTCCTACCAACCAGGAAATGTCCTGGGATAGACAGATTCATAGCCAAATTCTACCATATGTATAAAGAACAGCTAGTAACAATCCTACTGAAAGTATTCCAAAAGAATTGAGGAGGAGAGACTCCTCCCTATCTCATCCTATGAGATGAGCATCAGTCTAATACCAAAACCTGTCAGAGACACAGCAGAAAAAGAAAACTGCAGGCCAAAACGCCTGACTAACGTAGATGCAAAAACCCTCAACGAAGTACTAGCAAACCAAATCTGGCAGCACATCAAAAAGCTAATCTCCCATTATCAAGTAGGCTTTATTCCTGGGATGCAAGTTTGGTTGAACAGACACAAGTCAATAAATGTAATTCATCATATAAACAGAGCTAAAAACAAAAACCTCATGATCATCTCAATGGATATAGGAAATTTTCAATAAAATTCAGCATCCCTTTGTGTTAAAAACCCTCAACAAACTAGGCATTGAAGGAATATACATCAAAATAATAAAAGCCATCTATGAAAAACCCACAGCCAACATCATACTGAACAAGCAAAAGCTGGAAGCACTCCCTTTGGGAACCAGAACAAGACAAGGATGCCTACACTCATCACTCCTATTCAACATAGTACTGGAAGGAAGACCAAACCAGAGAAATCAGGCAAGGGAAAGAAATAAAAGGCATCAAAATAGAAAGAAAGGAAGCTGAAGTACTTCTCATTATGGATGATATGGTTCTCTACCTAGAAAACCCCATAGTCTCTGCCCAAAGGCTTATAGAACTGATGAACAACTTAAGTAAAGTTTCAGGATAAAAACATCAATGTACAAACATGAGTAGCATCTCTATACGCCAATAACACCTGAGCTGAGCCAAATTCAGAATGCAATCCCATTGATAATAGCCACAAAAATTATAAAATACCTAGGAATACAGTTAATCAGGGAGGGGAACAATTTGTACAATGATAATTATAAAACACTACTGGAAAAAAATTAAACACTACACAAACAAATGGAAAAACATTTTATGTACACAGTTAGGATGAATCAGTATTGTTAAAATGGCCGTATTGCCCAAAGCAATTTATAGATTCAATGCTATTCCTATCAAAATATCAACATATTTTTTTTTCTCACAAGACTAGAAAAAACCACTCTAAAATTGATACGGAATTAAAAAGGAGCCCAAATAACCAAAGCAATCCTAAGCAAAAGAACAAAACCAGATACATCACGTTACTCAACTTCAAACTAGACTATAAGGCTATGGTAACCAAAACAGCATGATACTGGTACAAAAACAGTCATATAAACCAATGGAACGGATTAGATAACCCTGAAATAGATCCACACACCTACAGCCATCTGATCTTTGACAAAATTGACAATAACAAACAATGGGAAAAGGATTCCCTATTCAATAAATGGTGCTGAGATAACTGGCTAGCCATATGCAGATGATTGAAACTGGACTGCTTTCTTTCACCATATACAAAAATCAAGTCAAGATGGATTAAATACTGAAATGCAAGACCTGAAACTATAAAAATTCTAGAAGAAAACCTAGGCACTACCACTCTGGACATAGAGCAAAGATTTCATGACAAAGACTCCAAAAGCAATTGCAACAAAATCAAAAATTGACAATTGGGACCTAATTAAATTGAAGAGCTTCTGCATAGCAAAATAAACCACCAAGAGAGTAAATAGACAACCTACAGAATGGGAGGAAATATTTCCATTTGTTGCATCCAATGAAGGTCTAACATCCAGAGTCTATAAGGAACAAGCAAAGAACAACAAACTCATTAAAAAATGGGCAAAGGACGTGAACAGATACTTCTCAAAAGGAGACATACATGTGGCCAACAAACAAAAGGGAAGTGCTCAACATCACTAATTATTAGAGAATTTCAAATCAAAACCACAATGAGATACCACCTCACACCAGTAAGAATGGCTATTAGTTGAAAAGTCAAAAAATAACAGATGTTGACAAGGTTGCAGAGGAAAAGGAATGTTTGTACATTGCTGGTAGGAATGTAAATTAGTTAAGCCACTGTGGAGAGCAGTTTGGAAATTTCTCAGGAAATTTAAAACAGAACTACCGTTCGACCCAGCAATTCCATTACTGGGTATGTATCCAGATGAATATGTCTTTGTATCACAGTGATCCATGCACACATATGTTCATCTCATCACTAATCGCAAAAGCAAAGGCAGAGAATCAACTTAGATGTCTATAAATGGAGGAGTGGATTAAGAAAATGTGGTACATACACTCTATGGAATATATTACACATCTATAAAAAAGAATGAAACCATATTATTTGCATCACCATGGATGCAGCTGGAGGTCATTATCCCAAGCAAATTAATACAGGAATAGATAACCAAATACTGTATATTCTCACTTATCAGTAGGAGCTAAATTTTAAGTATACATGGATATAAAGAGGGGAACAATAGACACTAGGGCTTACTTGAGGGTAGAGGATGGAAAGGGGGTGAGGTTAGTTTCATGCGCATCCATGTGAAGAGACCACCAAACAGGCTTTGTGTGAGCAATAAAGCTTTTAATCACCTGGGTGCAGGCAGGCTGAGTCCGAAAAGAGAGTCAGCAAAGGGAGATAGGGGTGGGGCTGTTTTATAGGATTTGGGTAGGTAAAGGAAAAAGGAGGGTTGTTCTCTGGCAGGCAGGAGTGGGGGGTCACAAGGTGCTCAGTAGGGGAGCTTTTGAGCCAGTATGAGCCAGGAGAAGGAGTTTCACAAGATAATGTCATCGGTTAAGCAGGAACAGGCCATTTTCATTTCTTTTGTGGTGGAAGGTCATCAGTTAAGGCAGGAACCTGCCATCTGGATATGTATGTGCAGGTCACAGGGGATACGATGGCTTAGCTTGGTCTCAGAGGCCTGACATTCCTGTCTTCTTATATTAATAAGAAAAATAAAACGAAATAGTGGTAAAGTGTTGGGACAGCAAAAAGTTTTTTGGGATGGTATGGAGAGATAATGGGCGATGTTTCTCAGGGCTGCTTCCAGCGGGATTAGGGGCGGCGTGGGAACATAGAGTGGGAGAGATTAAGCCAAAGGAAGATTTTGTGGTAAGGGGTGATATTGTGGGACTGTTAGAAGAAACATTTGTCATTTAGAATTACTGGTGATGGCCTGGATACGGTTTTGTATGAATTGAAAAACTAAACAGAATAAGAGAAGGAGAAAAACAGGTACTAAAGTTCTAAGAACTGGGAGGACCTAGGACATTTAATTAGAGAGTGCCTAAGGAGATTCAGCATAGTCCTGCCAGCAAAGATTATTTATTTACTTTAAGAGTTAACAGTGGCAGTTTGGGGATAGCACCAGGAGATATCAGCTGTGATGGCTTGGAGAAACAGTGTAAACTGGCAGTGTAAACAAGAGCAGGGCATGTATGAGTAGTTGAGAACGGTGAATAGGAGTATGACCAGACAGGAGATAGTAGGGATGACAAGTTTTTTGGGGCACAGTCCAAGTTGGTCTGGTGTCTGGAATGAGACTGGAGCCCAATAAAAAGGAGCATCCATACAGGAGCTTAAATGGGCTGTACTCTGTGGCATTCCGAGGACAGGCCTGAATTCTGAGAAGGGAAAGTGGTAAAAGTATCATCCAGTCCTTTTTAAGTTGGTAGCTAAGCTTGGTGAGGTGTGTTTTTAAAAGACCATTAGTCCATTCTACCTTTCCTGAAGACTGAGGACTGTAAGGGATATAAAGGTTTCACTGAATACCGAGAGCCTGAAAAAATGCTTGGCTGATTTGACTAATAAAGGCTGGTCTGCTATCGGAGTGTATAGAGGTGGGAAGGCCAAACTGAGGAATTGTGTCTGACAGAAGGCAAGAAATGCCTGTGGTGGCCTTCTTAGACCCTGTAGGAAAGGCCTCTACCCACCCAGGGAAAGTGTCTACCTAGACTAAGAGGTATTTTAGTTTTCTGACTCAGGGCATGTGAGTAAAGTCAATTTGCCAGTCCTGGGCAGGGGCAAATCCTCGAGCTTGATGTGTAGGAAAGGGAGGAGGCCTGAACAATCCCTGAGGGGTAGTAGAATAGCAAATGGAACACTGAGGAGTGATTTTCTTGAGGATAGATTTCCAGGATGGAAAGGAAATGAGAGGTTCTAAGAGATTGGCTAGCGGCTCATAACCTACATGGAAGAGGTTATGAAATGACGACAGAATAGAATGGGCCTGTGAGGCTGGAAGGAGATATTTTCCTTGGTCTAAGAACCATTTGCCTTGTGTGGGAAGAGATTGATAGGCGGAAGTTTCAGCGGGGCAGTAGGTGGGAGTGACTGATGTGAAGGAGAAAAACTGGCATGAGGGACAGAAGTTGGAAAGCTAGCTGCTTGCCTAGCCACCTTATCAGCATAAGTGTTGTCTAGAGCAATGGGATCTGATGCCTTTTGATGGCCTTTGCAGTGAATGACTCCAGCTTCCTCTGGAAGTAAAGTGGCCTTGAGCAAAGTTTTTATTAAAGAGACATTAATGATGGAGGACCCTTGCATAGTGAGGAAACCTCTTTCAGCCTATATAACAGCATGGTGGTGCAGAATATGAAAGGCATATTTAGAGTCACTATAAATATTGACACGTAGTCCTTTTGTAAGAGTGAGGGCTTGAGTTAAGGCAACTAGTTCGGCTTGCTGAGAGGCAGTGGAGGGGGGCAGAGTGGTAACCTCAATGATAGATGTGGAAGATACTATAGCATAGCCTGCCTTTGCTGGTGAGTGGCGATTAGGCCTGGCGGAACTGCCATCAATAAACTAAATGTGATCAGGGTGAGGAACAGGAAAGAAGGAAATATGGGGAAATGGGATGAATGTCAGGTGGATCAGAGAGATACAGTCATGAGGGTCAGGTGTGGTATCCAGAATAATGTGGGAGGCCAGATTGAAGTCCGGGCCAGGAACAATGGTAATTGTGGGAGACTCAACAAAGAGTGAGTACAGCTGAAGGAGCCGGGGAGCAGAAAGTATATGTGTCAGGTGTGAGGAAGAAAATAGATTTTGGAAGTTATGAGAACTGTAGAGAGTGAGTTGAGCATAGTTGGTGATTTTAAGGGCCTCTAAAAGTATTAGGGTGGCAGCAGCCGCTGCACAGAGGCATGATGGCCAGCCTCAAAAAGTAAGGTCAAGTTGTTTGGACAAAAAGGCTACAGGACGCGATCCTGGTCCTTGTGTAAGAATTCCGACTGCACAGCCCTGCACTTCAGCTGTGTGTAATGAAAAGGGTTGGGATGAGTCAGGGAGAGCTAGGATGGGGGCAGTCTCTAAAGCTGTCTTCAAGGAATGGAAAGAGGAGTGGGGAAAGCATTTAGGATCTATGGGGTCAGCTGGGTTTCCTTTTATGAGTTTATATAATGGTTTTGTTAGAATGGCAAAACCAGGTATCTAAAGTTGAAAGTATCTAACCATGCCTAGGAAGGAAAGGAGTTGTTTTGTAGAAGGTGCTGGGGTTTGAGAGATCAGTTGGACATGATGGGCAAAGGAGAGCACGTGTGTTTTTATGAGAATTATGCCAAGATAGGTAACAGATGAGGAAGAAATTTGGGCTTGACTGAAGTAATGGGGGCTGTCTGTGAGGCCTTGTGGCAGCACGGCCCAGGTAATTTGCTGAGCCTGATGTGTGTCAGGGTCAGTCCAAGTGAAAGCAAAGAGAGGTTGGGACGAGGGGTGCAGGGGAATAGTGAAAAAAACATCTTTAAGATCAAGAACAGAATAGTGAGTTGTGGAGGAAGGTATTGAGGACAAAAGAGTGTACGGGTTGGGCACCACAGGGTGGATAGGCAAAACAATTTGGTTGATAAGGCGCAGATCCTGAGCTAATCTGTAAGACTTGTCCGGTTTTTGGACAGGTAAAATGGGAGAATTGTAAGGAGAGTTTATAGGTTTTAGAAGCCCATGCTGTAGCAGGTGAGTGATAATGGCTTTAATCCTTTTAAAGTGTGGTGTGGGATGGGATATTGGCATTGAGTGAGATAAGGGTGATTAGGTTTTAATGGGGTGGTAAGGGGTGCATGATCGGTCACTAAGGAGGGAGTAGAGGTGTCTTATACTTGTGGGTTAAGGTGGGGAGATACAAGGGGAGGATGTGAAGGAGGCTTTGAACTGGGGGAAAAGGCAGCAATGAGGTGTGGCTGCAGCCTAGGAATAGTCAGGGAAGCAGATAATTTAGTTAAAGTGTCTCGGCCTAATAAGGGAACTGGGCAGGTAGGGATAACTAAAAAGGAGTGCTTAAAAGAGTATTGTCTAAGTTGGCACTAGAGTTGGGGAGCTTTAAGAGGTTTAGAAGCCTGGCCATCAATACCTACAATAGTTATGGAGGCAAGGGAAACAGGCCCTTGAAAAGAAGGTAATGTGGAGTCTGTAGCTTCCATATTGATTAAGAAGGGGACAGACTTACCTTCCACTGTGAGAGTTACCTGAAGCTCGGTGTCCATGATGGTTTAGGGGGCTTCCGAGGAGATCCGGCAGTGTCAGTCTTCAGCCACGAAGCCGAGACGATCTGGGAAGGAGTCAGTCAGAGAGCCTTGGGCCAGAGTTCCAGGGGCTCTGGGAGTGGCTGCCAGGTGAGCTGAACAGTCTGATTTTCAGTGGGGTCCCACACAGATGGGACATGGCTTAGGAGGAATCCTGGGCTGCAGGCATTCCTTGGCCCAGTGGCCAGATTCCCAGCACTTGTAGCAAGCTCCTGGGGGAGGAGGTTCTGGAGGAATGCCTGGCTGCTGCAGTTCAGGCGTTTGGAAGTTCTTGTGTGCTGGAGATGTGGCTGGGGTTTGTCTCACAGTGGAGGCAAGGAATTGCAACTTTTTTCTATTACTGTACACCTTGAAGGCGAGGTTAATTAAGTCCTTTTGTGAGGTTTGAGGGCCAGAATTTAATTTTTGGAGCTTTATTTAAAGTCAGGAGCAGATTGGGTAATAAAATGTATATTGAGAATAAGACGGCCTTTTGACCTTTTAGGGTCTAGGGCTGTAAAGCATCTCAAGGTTGCTGCCAAACGAGCCATGAACTGGGCTGGGTTTTTCATATTTGATGAAAAAGAGCCTAAATGCTAACTAATTTTGGGAGAGGTTGGATAAAGAAAAAGGAGCATTAACCTTGACTATGCCTTTATCTCCAACCACCTTTTTAAGAGGAAATTGCTGGGCAGGTTGGGGAAGGCTAGTCAAGGAACAAAACTGTAAGCTGGACCGCGTGTGAGGAGGGGAGGTGATAAAAGGATTATAGGGTGGGGGAGCAGAGGCTGAGGAAGAATTGGGACCTGGCTCAGCCTGGCAAGGAGGTGAGAGGTCAGATGGGTCTGTAGAAAAGGAAGATTAGAAAGACTCAGTGATGCTTGGGGTTGGGACTGAGGGGACAGGTGGGAGGGAAAGAAGGAGGATTTGGGATGAGTTGCATTGGGAACAGAGACTAGGGAGGGAACAATGTGTAAAAGAATGCCTGGATGTCAGCACCTCAGACCGTTTGCCCATTTTATGATGAGAATTATCTAGATCTTGTAGGATGGAAAAATCGAAAGTGCCATTTTCTGGCTATCTGGAACTACTGTCGAGTTTGTATTGGGGTCAAGTGGCATTGTAGAAGAAAATAAGACATTTAGGTTTTAGGTCAGGTGTGAGTTGAAGAGGTTTTAAGTTCTTGAGAACACAGGCTAAGGGAGAAGAAGGAGGAATGGAGGGTGGAAGGTTGCCCATAGTGAAGGAGGAAAGCCCAGAGAAAAGAGAGAGTAGAGAGATGGAGGGAAGGGGTTCAGGGGTTCTTATCCTCCAGAAAAGCAGGAAAGGGGTTGGGGCATGGAAATAAGGGATCAGGGTGCAGAGATAAGAGGTCAGGGTGCGGAAATAAGGGATTGGGGTGCAGAGATAAGAGGTCGGGGCATGGAAATAAGGGATCGAGGGGTTCTTGCCCCCCAGAAAAGCAGAGAAGGGGTAGAGACAGGGAGAGAAGGGGTTGGGGTTCTTGCCCCTCCCCCAGGAAAGCAGGGCTTGCCGCTAAGGTTGAAGGACCAAGGCAGGTGTCTCTGCATGGTCAGACACCTCTGAAATGTGGGTGAATAATCAGAGAGGCATCCCTGCAATGATTAAACACCAAGGGAAGGCTGCCTTCCTGAGTCTGTGACCAGTGCCAGAGTTTTGGGTCCATGGATAAAACGTGTCTCCTTTGTCTCTCCCAGAAAATGAAAGGAATTGAAATTAAGAGAAGGGAGAGATTGAAGGGCGGCACCAAGATTGAAAGGAGAAAGTGGTTGAGGGATAGTGAGAGAGGTTGGAGAAGAGAGTAAGAAGAGGCTGCTTACCCGATTTAAAACTGGTGAGATGTTTCTTGGGCTGGTGGGTCTGAGGATCAGAGGTCATAGGTGGATCTTTTTCACGGAGCAAAGAGCAGGAGGACAGGGGATTGATCTCCTAAGGGAGGTCCCCCAATCCGAGTCACGGCACCAAATTTCATGCGCGTCTGTGTGAAGAGACCACCAAACCGGCTTTGTGTGAGCAATAAAGCTTTTAATCACCTGGGTGCAGGCAGGCTGAGTCCAAAAAGAGAGTCAGCAAAGGAAGATAGGGTTAGGGCCATTTTATAGGATTTGAGTAGGTAAAAGAAAAAGGGGATTGTTCTCTGGCAGGCAGGAGTGGGGGTCACAAGGTGCTCAGTAGGGGAGCTTTTGAGCCAGGATGAGCCAGGAGAAGGAATTTCACAAGATAATGTCATCAGTTAAGGGAGGAACAGGCCATTTTCATTTCTTTTGTGGTGGAATGTCATCAGTTAAGGCAGGAACCGGCCATCTGGATGTGTATGTGCAGGTCACAGGGGATATGATGGCTTAGCTTGGGCTCAGAGGCCTGATAGTTAGAAAAACTACCTATTGGGTATTATGCTCATTACCTGGGTTATAAAAGCATTTGTACACCAAAACCCAGTGACACACAATTTACTCATGAAACAAAACTGCACATGTACCTCCTGAACGTAAAATAAAAAGGGGAAGAAAATAAATTAAAAATATATATTTAAAGTCTACAACACAATGTTTTGAAATACATATATATATAGTGAAATGACAAACCAATTCTCAAAGTTGACTTCAAACTTCATACCCCAGTGTTTCCGTGAAAGTTCCCCAGCTATCTAGTCTTATGTTTACCTAACCCTTCTCTGAACCCATTTCCTTTTTTAAAATTAGTAGTTTTGCATGGCATACTGTAACATTTCATTTGTCTCTGACTGTTTTATGAGTATACCATCTCTTTTATCAGAAGTTTACTTTTTTTGCATCTTTTTATGACCTAACACAGTTCTTGGCTTACCAAACATATTTCGATAAATACATGCTTATTATTTAAATTGGTCAAAAATCTATATACATAAAAACTATTGAAAGCTATGCACATTTAATTTATTCAAAAATACACAGCAAAGTAAACACGAAAAATGGTCAAGTAGCGTCTGCTGTAGTACACAAGGTTTTTTCACTATTGAGACAGTTTTCATAGGCAAATGACATTAAATTGCCTCAAAAAATGCATTTGTATCAGGAGAATATATTACCTGCTGCCATTAGAAACACTAAATGAGTGTACACCACATCACTAAAGATTTAGTGATTACTTAGGTTAAAATTAAAATAATAACTGACATCTTACCTCACACAGGTATTTAAATTTGCTTGCAAACCCCCATCTCCAAATTTCCTCTTCCCTCAAACTACTCAGATTCACACATAAGCAGATTTAGTATCATAATACAATAATATTTGCACACAGGCATGGTTGCACCAGCTGTTTTCTTACAAATGCAAAACAAACAATTTGAAGCAAAATAATTTCATAGACAAAATAAAACATGTCTTTTGTCTTTCCTAGAATTCTTCATACAGTCCAAATGTAAACTTTTGTAATGAGCTCTCGCACAGTAGTGCCTACTCTCTTGAAGTCCTTTTGAAACCTGTGGAGCTCAATCTCTTCGAATTGGGCCATAAAAATTCTGTTTTGCTATGCACTAGAACAACTCAGTTGTTGTTCCCAGGCTTGCTTTCTCTAGGATATCTCTTGGTGGATATAAAAAAACTGATCAAATATTTGGCTTATAAATAATATTTGGAAACACTGCATGACACAGTGTCAGTTGGTTTGTATTTGTGATGAAAAGAAATGAAAGAGAATTTCAGACAAACTTTCCTTCATCAGAGAGCCAACATTTCTTTCTGTTTGCAACATTTTATTCTGTACCTTATTCAACTGTTTTATTTTCACTATATCAGCATCATTTTCTCACTGAAGGACTCGCATACCAGATAATGTGATTTAATTAAAAATGGAGTCTGAATCAATTCAACAAGAAGATGTAACAACCCTAAATATATATTAACCTAACTCCAGAGCTCTCAGATTCACAAAGCAACAACTACCAGACCTAGGAAAAGAGAAAGACAGCAACACAATAATAGTGGGGGACATCAACACTAGACAGCACTAGACAGATTATTGAGGCAGAAAGCTAACAAAGAAACCCAAGACTTAAACTTTACTCTAGAACAAATGTAGCTAACAGATATTTACAGTACGTTCCAACCAAAAACTGCAGAATACACGTTTTTTTTTCATCACATGAAACATTCTACAAGATAGACCATATGATAGGTCACAAAGCAAGTCTCAATAAATTTAAAAAATCAAAATCATACCAAGTATCTTCTCAGAACACAGTAGAATAAAACTAGAAATCCATTCCAAAATAAACCCTCAAGCCTATACAATTACATGGAAATTAAACAATCTGAATATGACTGACTTTTGGGTTAAAAATGAAATCAAGATAGAAATTTAAAAATTTTTCAAAATGAATAATAACAGTGACAAGTTATCAAAACCTCTGTGATACAGCAGAAGCTGAATTCTACCATAATTTCAATGAAGAACTGATACCAAGTCTACTGAAACTATTCCAAAAGATTGAGAAGGCAGGAATCCTCCTTAACTCATTCTACAAAGCCAGTATCACTGTAATACCAAAGCCAAGAAAGGACATAACAAAAAAGAAAACTACAGACCAATATCCCTGATGACTACAGGTGCAAAAATCCTCAACAAAATACGAGCAAACCGAATCCAACAGCACAGCAATAATAATAATAATAATTCACTATGATCAAGTGGGTTTCATTCCAGGGATGCAGGGATGGTTCAACATATGTGAGTTAATAAATGTGATTCATCACAGAAACAGAATTAGAAACAAAAACCATATTATTATCTCAATAGATGCAGACAAATAATTAGATAAAATCCAGCATCGCTTTATGATAAAAACCCTCAACAAACTGGGCATTGAAGAAACATACCTCAAAATAATAAAAGCCTTATATGACAAATCTTCAGTCGACATTATACTGAAGCAGGAAAAGTTAAAAGCATTCCCCTGAAGAACTGGAACAAGACAAGGATCCCCACCTTCACCATTTCACATCAACATAGTACTGGAAGACCTAACCAGAGCAATCAGGAAAGAAAAAGAAATAAGGGGCATCCAAATTGGAAAAGAGGATGTCACACTGTCTCTGTTTGCCAGTGATATAATCTTATACCTAGAAAGCCTGAAAGACTCCTCCAAAAGACTCCTAGATCAGATAAATGAATTCAGTAAAGTCTCAGGTTACAAAATCAATGTACGCAAATAAGTAGCATTTCTATGCACCAACAATCAAGCTGAGAATTAAATGAGGAACTCAATCCCTTTTATATTTGCTACAATAAACAAATAAAATACCTAGGAATATATTTAACCAAGGAGGTAAAAGTACTCTACAAGGAGAACTACAAAACACTGCTGAAAGAAATCATAGATGACACAAACAAATGGAAACATATCCTATGGTCATGGATTAGAAGAATTAATATCATTAACATGACCATACTGCCCAAAGCAATCTAAAGATTCAATGCAATTCTTGCCAAAATAACAACATAATTTTTCACAGAATTAGAAAAAAATCCAAAAATTCATATGGAACAATAAAAGAGCCTGAAGAGCCAAAGCAATCCCAAACAAAAAGAATAAATCTGGAGGTATCACATTACCTGACTTCAAATTATACTCCAAGATTGTAGTAACCTAAACAGGGTTGTACTCACATAAAAGTAGATACATAGACCAACAGAACAGCTATTCTATTAGAACTCAGAAATAAAAACCAATACTTACAACCAACCAATCTTTGATAAAACATGCAAAAACATAAATTGGGGAAAGGTTCACTTCAGTAAGTGGTTCTGTGATAACTGGCTTGCCAAATGCAGAAGAATGAAACTGGATTCCTGTTTCTCATCATATACAAAAACTAACTCAAGATGGATTAAAGACTTAAATCTTAGACCTGAAATCATAAAAATTCTAGAAGAAAACCTAGGAAAAAAACTATTCTGGACATTGGTGAAGACAAAGAATTTATGATTAAGTCTCCAAAAGCAAATGTAACAAAAACAATAGTAAATGAGACCTAATTGAACTTAAAGCCTTCTGCACATCAAGAGAAATAATCATGAGTAAATAGACAACCTACTATATGGGAAAATAAATTTGCAAATTATGTATTGGACAAAAGACATTTCTAGATTCTACAGGGAACTCAAACAAATCAGCACGAAAAAATATCAAATTATCTCATTAACACGTGGGCAAAGGACATGAATAGTCATTTCTCAAAATAAGATATGCAAATGGCCAAGAAACATGAAAAAATGCTCGTTGTCACTTATCATAAGGGAAATGCACATTAAAACCACATGAGATACCACCTTACCCCTGCCAGAATGGCCATTATGAAATTCAAAAAACAATAGATATTGGCAAGGATGTCATTAAAAGGAACACATATACTTCTAGTGAGAATGTAAATTATTACCCTCTCTATGGAAAACATTATGGAAATTTCTTAAAGAACTAAAACTACATCTACCATTTGATTCAGCAATCCCACTACTGGGTATCTACCCAAAGGTGGGGGAAAAGTCACTATATCAAAAGGACACCTGCATGCATATGTTTATCACAGCACAATTCACAATTGGAAAGATAGGGAATCAACCTAAGTGCCCATCAACGAATGAATGGATAAAGAAAATGTGGTATAGCGAGTAATACTACTCAGCCATAAAAAGAACAAAATAATGTCTTTTGCAGCAACTTGGATGAAACTGGAGGTCATTATTCTAAGTGAAGTAACTCAAGAATTGAAAATCAAATACTACATGTTCTCACTTATAAGTGGGAACTAACCTATGGATATACAAGTTTATGCAAAGCAGGATAATGGACACTGGAGACTCGAAAGCAAGGAGGGTAAGAGAGAAAAAAGGGATGAAAAACTGCCTATTGGGTACAATGTACACTACTAGGGTGGCAGTTGCACTAAAATTTCAGACTTCACCACTATATAATTCATCCCTATAACCAAAAACCACTTGTACCTCTACAGCTATTGAAATAAAAATAATAAATAAAATAAGATAAAATAAATTAAAAATGGAGCCTGAAAGCAAAGTCCACTAACAAAAACAGGGGAGTCACATTGGTACCACCAAATCTAAAACTGCTAGTTTTAGACGTTTTACTCAATGAAAAGTTATCTAGAGAGCAAATCTTGAAACTATTGACCCACAAAAATAGTGGGGCTGATTTTCTGAAGGGGTTGAGTACAGTTGTCTACTTTATTTTTTTTTTAGCTCCTTTAAAATTAATTCTCTGTTGGTTAAATAGAAAGGACATTTTTAGGACATTAAATGAAATTCTTTAAAACTTTGTGTTTTCCAATATTATTTCATATTGCCTCTATTTCCAAAACTTGCACATCTATTTTGTTTATTTTTACATTACAAATTATGATATTAATATTTGGTATCATATCTTGTGATTACTGCAAGCTCATTCTTATTGCTTTCAAGAACACAGGATTTATATAAAAATAATAATGAAATAATAATGCCATTTTAGGTAGTATCATAGCGTAATTAAAAAGTAAACAATTTGGCGTCTAGAGTGTCTACTACATATTGCGAAGTTAAATGCTTAAGGCTTGGAATTTTCTTAAACAGAAAAAGAGGTTTTAAACTCAAAATGGAAGCTCTTTTCAAATTCTTCTCCTGTATGGTGTAACATATTGCCAAGAGGTGAAATATTTGCTAATCAGAAAGGTGAGTCAGGTGAGGTATTTCAAGTATAATTATCTAAGGCATGTTATGGCTAACCATCAGCATCAACAAAAGAGTTAAGTAAATTCAGATTTTATGTAATTGTGTGTTGCAGATTTGCTCTCACTTTCAGCCATTTCCACCTTCCCTTAAACTCTGGTTCAGCTCCTTCTCACCTCACAGCAATAAAGTAAAAGAGACAATGCAATCAGGGAATTTTCTGTATAACAACGGGCCGCTTAAAAAATACCCATAGAGATGTTCAGGATAGGATGAAAAGCTATTGTACTTGGCGCTTTATTTCTTTCAAATCCTGAAACTCTTTGTGTGTTTGGGCGGAGAAAGTGTAATGCAAGTGAACAGTGGAGAGTGAGACAGGATGGAATAAGACCTGGACATGATACAAGGATAATGATAATACTTTGCTGCTGGTTTTGTAAACATATTTTCGTAGTAAAATATGCCCTCTCAGGAAGCATTGACAGATGGAGTAAAGTAAAACAATCCACTATACCTGAAAACCCTGCATAGTGCCAGCTGGACCCATTTAGAAGCTGTGAAGAAATGTCAGTCATTATTAAGGGTAGTCCTTTGAGACCAGAAAGCAGGAGATTGGTTTGCAAGTGCCTCCCCTGCAGGGAGTCTGGTAATACACTCCAAACTGAACCTGTGACCATCACTCATTAACTCTGGTGCTAGTGGATCATTTTGTGTAACAACATTCCAACTAATACTGATCCATTGATTATATTTCATGAACTTACTCAATTCATTTGGAAATAAAAGGGATGGGTGTTTGCTTGAGGCATTATATAATACTTCTCTCCTGAGGATTAATGTGTTAGTATTTGTAATGCACACTGAAGATGAAAATTGCTATATAAATAATAGCTATTATCCTGTGGTACATATAGCAGCAGCTACTCCATTAGGAAATGGAGGGTGGGGAAAGACAGCAATATATGACCAGGATAAAAAGTCAGATCAGAGTGAGACACCAGCCATATACCCAACCCACCACCCACTGAGGTGAGGGGTTGACTTAAAATGTGACAAATTTCAGTAAACCATATCCAAAGAGAAGGAAGACTTCATGGTTAGCAAAAGGCAAGATGTCTCTGCAGCCCCACTATGCTTGCAAGGTTGCAAGTAGTTCAATGTTTCAATCTGAGCCTGGCCCCCAGTCGGAAGATTAGCATAGGTATGCTTTGCTCAGTTCCTGCTGCTAACACTATGCTGTGGGTGTGGGAAAGGCCCTGGCCATGGTCACTCCCTTCCCCGTGTCTCTGGAATAACCTCTGCTGCCACTGAGTGAAGTTACAAATGATAAAACTAAATTCAAATTAAAGTGGCAGTTCAATTGTAATTAAAGTGCAAATTGAATTGGAAGCTTAGATGGAAATCCAGTGTGTCATCCAAAAAGGCACACTGACTTGCCTCTCATTTCATGAGTGAACCACCAGAAGGCTCACAGAGCAGCTTTGAGTTTAAAAAGCTTCTTAATGTGAAGTAGCACTTAAGGCCTGAAGCCCAAAATCTCAGGGAAGCTATAGACAGGGATACATTTCTAAAGCAGTTATACCCAGAGTTTTTGATTTCACACAATCTTAGAATGTTAGTTTATATTCATCATCTATCATTACAATCACTTCAAAACTTAAAACACATTTAAAAATCTAAGAAGTAGGGAAAACTTAGACACAATAAATGAACTGTTACAAGAAAGGACATGTAGCAAACTTACAGACACAGGTATACATTTTATGTATATTTGGCAAGTTATCTAACTTAATCTCTTCAGGTTTATCTCTATAAGGAGAAAAGAGACAGTGCCATGTGTTATGAGGAGTAAATAAATTAATATATAAAGTTCTTAGAACAGAACCTGGCACCCTATGCTCAAAACATAAGAGTTGACTATCTTTCTCTCTCTCTGTATAAGTTCCTTATTAACTTTTTAAAGTTATAACCATAGACTGGTGATAATCTTACTTTGAACCAGCACTAATTCACACACCTGTATTGGAAACACTGTCCTAGAACAAAACCCACAGTGGCCTATTATACGACAGTTCTATTAGGAAACTGAACTAGTTTGTAATAATTAAAAACCCTCAAAGAAGAAGAAAATGCTTCATCCTAATGGGTCTTGATTAAAATGTTTATCAACATATGTAAAAGTCTTCAGCATCATATCCCAAATATTTCTATCTATTATTTAAATAAAGATATGCAGGCATATCTTGAAAATATTGCAGATTCAGTTCTAGACCACCACAATTAAGTGAATATTTCAAGAAAGTAAATCAGACACATTTTTCCCAGTGTATATAAAAGTTATATACACTACTATACTGTAGTCCACTAAATGTATAATAGCATTATGTTTAAAACTGCATACCTTAATTTAAAAATAACTTTATTTACTTTATTGCTAAAAATTGCTAATAATTATCTGAGCTTTCAATGAGTCCTAATCTTTTTGCTGGTGAAAGTTTTTGCCTTCATGTTAATGGCTGCTGACTGATCAGTGTGGTGGTTGCTGAAGGTTGAGGAGGCTGTGGCAATTTGTAAAAATAAGGCAATGCCTCCACCACTATGGTGTGGGCCCACAAGGTGGCAGGAACCCCAGCACCTGCTGGCACTCTGCCACAGCTGCTACACCTTGGTGCCCACAGTGTAGTGGATTCTAAACCTTGAGGAGCCAGAGAAAAATGTTGGAGCCCAATACAAGTCCCCAAGAGTTAGCGAACGTGGTCCAGGAGTTGGGAGCTGAGTGTTGGCGTGCTAAAATCTCCCAAAAACAAAGCCAGTCAGCTGAATCGACCTTAGACCACAATCACATCTGCAAGGTCATCAAATAGGATAAAACAAAACCAGAAAACCCATCCAAAGGTCAGGAGCCTCAAAGATTGTAGGTAGATAAACCCACAAGCATGAGAAATTAACAGTGCAAGAATGCTGAAAACTCAAAAAGTGAGAGTGCCTTCCTTCCTCCAAATGACAGTATCATCTTTCCAGCAAGGGCTCTAAACTGGGATGAGATGCTGAAATGACAGAAACAGAATTCAGACTATGGATAGAAATGAAGATAATGAGCTATGGGAGTATGCTGAAACCCAAGGCAAGGAAGCTAAAAATCATGATGACACAATGAAGGAGATGATAGACAAAATAGAGAGTACAGGAAAGAACATAATTGACCCACTACACCAATTTTATAATGCAATCACAAATATTAATAGCAGAATAGACCAAGCAGGAGAAAGAATCTCAGAGCTCAAAGACTGGCTTTGTGAAATAAGACAGAGAGAAAATAAGAGAAAAACAAAGAATAAAAAGGGATGAACAAAATCTCCAAGAAATATGGGATTATGTAAAGAGAGACTGAATCTAAAACTCATTATTGTCCCTGAAACAGATGAGGAGAATAGAATAAACTTTGAAAACATATTTCTGGATATCATTCATGAGAACTTCCCCAACCTAGCTAGAGAGGCTAACATTCAAATTCAAGAAATGAAGAGAACCCAAGTAAGATACTTCACAGAAAGATCATCCCAAAGTCATATAATCATCAGATTCTTCAAGGTAGAAATGAAAGAAAAAATGATAAAGGTAGCTAGAGAGAAAGGTCAAGTCATCTACAAAGAGAAGCTCATCAGACTGATAGTGGACCTATCAGCTGAGACCATACAAACCAGAAGAGAGTGGGAACCAATATCTAACATTCTTAAAATAAAAAAGAAATTCTGACCCAAAAGTTTATATTCAGCCAAAATAAACTTCATAAGTGAAGGAGGAATAAGATCCTTTTCAGACAAGCAAATGCTGAAGGAAACTGTTACCACCAGACCTGCCTCCCAAGAGCTCCTGAAAGAAGCACTAAATATGGGGGGAAAAAGACCATTACCAGCAACTACTATAAAGACACACTGAAGTACACAGACCAGTGACACTTTAACGCAACCACATAAATAGTTCTGCAAAATAACCAGTGTATTAGTTCCTTTCCACACTGCTGACAAACACAGACCCAAGACTGGGAAGAAAAAGAGGTTTAATTGGACTTACATTTCTACAAGGCTGGGGAGGCTTCAGAATCAAGGCAGGAGGCAGAAGGCACTTCTTACGTGGCAGCAGCCAGAGAAAATTAGGAAGAAGCAAAAGCAGAAACCCCTGATAAACCCATTAGACCTCTTGAGACTTATTCACTATCAGGAGAAAAATCCCACAGTCCAAAGTCTCATCTGACACAAGACAAGTCTCACATCCTGAATTGAGGTTTGGGAACCTTCACCTAGATTTTAGAAGATGTACGGAAACCCCTGGATGCCCAGGTAAAAGTTTGCTGCAGGGGTAGGGCCCTCACGGAGAACCTCTGCTAAGGCAGTGCAAAAGGGAAATGTGGGGTTGGAGCCCCCACACAGAGTCCCTACTGAGGCACTGCCTAGTGGAGCTGTGAGAAGAGCGCCACCATCCTCCAGACCCCAGAATGGTAGATCCACCAGGAATAGACTGATGCACAGCTGAATTCTACCAGGTGTATGAAGAAGACCTGGTACCCTTCCTACAGAAACTATTTCAAAAAATTAAAGTGGAGGGAGTCCTCCCTAACTCATTCTATGAGGCCACCATCATCCTGATACCAAAACCTGGCAAAGATAAAACAAAAAAGAAAACTTCAGACCAATATCTTTAATGAATACTGATGCAAAAATTGTCAGCAAAATACTGGTAAACCAGATTGAGCAACATATCAAAAAGACTACATACCATAATCGTATAGGCTTTATTCCTGGAATATGAGGTTGGTTCAACATATGCAAATCAGTAAGTGTGATTCATCACATAGAACTAAAGACAAAACCACATATTATCTCAGTGATGCAGAAAAGGCTATCAATAGAATTTGACACACATTGACGTTGAAAACTATCAATAAACTAGATATTGAAGAAACATACCTCAAAATAAGAACCATCTATGACAAACCCATAGCCAATATAATACTGAATAGACAAAAGCTGGAGGCATTTCCCTTGAAAGCTGGGAAAAGACAAGGATCCCCACTCTCACCAATCGTATTAAACATAGTGTTGCAAGTTCTGGCCAGTGCAATTATGCAAGAGAAAGAAATAAAGGCATCCAAATAAAGAGGAAGGCAAGCTATCCCTGTTTGCAGATGACATAATCCTGTATCTAGAAAACCTCATCGTCTCAGCTCAAAAGATTCTTAAGCCTATAAAAAGCCTCAGCAAAGTCTCAGGATACAAAATCAATGTGCAAAAATCACTAGCATTCCTATACATCAAAAACAGTCAAGCCACAAGCCAAATCATGTACAAACTCCCATTCACAGTTGCCACAAAAAGAATAAAGTACCTAGGAATTCAGCTAATTGAGGTGAAAAGTATCTACAAGGAGAACAAAAAGAATGCTAAAAAAAATCAGAGCCGACACAAATGGAAAAACATTTCGTTTTCATGGATAGGAAGAATCAATATTGTAAAAATGACCATACTGTACAAAGCAATTGATAGATTCAATGCTATTTCTATTACACTACCATTGAGATGCTTCACAGAATTAGAACAAACTATTTTAAAATTAAATGAAACCAAAAAGAGCCCAAATAGGCAAGGCTATCTTAAGCTAAAAGAACAAACCTGGAGGCATCATGCTACTCAACTTCAAATTGTACTACACGGCTACAGTAATCAAAACAGCATGCTACTGGTACAAAGACACATAAATCAATGGAACAGAATAGAGAACCCAGAAATAATGCTGCACACCTACATCCCTCAGATCTTCAACAAAGTTGACAAAAACTAGCAATGGGGAAAGGATTCTGTATTCAATAGATGGTGCTGGGATTACCAGTTTGCCGTATGCAGAAGATTGAAATGAGAACCCCTTCCTTACACCATATACAAAAATTAACTCAAGATAGATTAAAGACTTAAGTGTAAAACTCACAAATATAAAACCCTGGAAGATAACCTAGGCAATATCATTCCAGATATAGGAACAAAGATTTCATGACAAAGATGCCAAAAGTAATTGCAACAAAAGCAAAAATTGACAAATGGAATCTAATTAAACTAAAGAGCTCTACACAGCAAAGGAAACTATCAACAGAGTAAACAGAAAACCTACAGAATAGGAGAAAAATTTTGCATACTATGTATCCAGCAAAGGTTTAATACCCAGCATCTATAAGGAACTTAACAAAATTTACAAGAAAAAAAAAAGCCCATAAAAAAGTAGGCAAAGGACACAAACAGACACTTTTCAAAAGAAAACATATGTTCGGCCAACAAATCGTATGAAAAAACGCTTAACATCACAGATCATTAGAGAAATGCAAATCAAAGCCACAATGAGATACCATCTCACATCAGTCAGAATGGCTATTATTAAAAAGTCAAAAAAATTACAGATGCTGGCAAAGTTTCAGAGAAAAAGGAACACTTATACCCTGTTAGTGGGGGTATAAATTAGTTCAACCATTGTGGAAGACAGTGTGGCGATTCCTTGAAGACCTAAAAACAGAAATACCATTCAACCCAGCAAATATAATTACTGAGTATATACCAAAAGGAATATAAATCAATCTATTATAAAGACACATGTACATGTATGTTCACTGCAACACTGTTCGCCATAGCAAAGACATGGAATCCACCAAAAAGCCCATCAATGACAGACTGAATAAAGAAAATGGGGTTTATATACACTATGAAATACTATGTAGCCATCAAAATAAATGAGACTATGTCCTTTGCAGGGACACAGATGGAGCTGAAGGCCATTATCCTTAGCAAACTAACATATGCACAGAGAAGCAAATACTGCATGTTCTCACTTATATGTGGAAGCTAAATGATGAGAACACATGCCTATCGAAGTATGGAGGATGGCAGAAGAGAGAGCAGGAAGAATAACTAATAACTAGGCTTAATACCTGGGTGATGAAATAATCTGTACAACAAACCCCCACGACACAAGTTTACCTATATAACAAACCTGCACATGCATCACTGGACTTAAATTAAATATTAAAAAAGTAAGGCAACAATGACATTATCCACATCAACTGACTGTTTCTTTTATGAAAGATTTCTCTGTAGCATGTGATACTGTTTGATAACATTATATTCACAGCAGAATTTCTTTCAAAATTGGAATCAGTCCTCTCAAACTATGCCACTGCCGTATCAACTAAGGTCATATTCTAAATCCTTTGTTATTGTTTCAACAAACTTCACCAGTAGAATATTCCATCTCAAAAAAGAACTTTGTTTATCCATAAGAAGGAACTTCTCATTCATTCAAGTTGCATCATGAGATTGCAGCATTTCAGTCACATATTCAGATTCCTCTCAAAGTCATCCATAAGGATTGGAACAAACTTTTTTCCAAACTTTTATTAATGTTGATATTTTGACATCCTCCCCTGAATCATGAGTGTTCTTAATGGCATCTAGAATGGTGAATCCTTTCTGGAAGGTTTTCAATGTACTTTGCCCAGATCCAGCAGAAGCAGCACTATCTATGGCAGCTATAGCCTTATGAAATGTATTTCTTAAATAATAAGCCATGAAAGTCAATATTATTTCTTGATCCTAGGGCTGTAGAATGGAAGTTGTGTTAGTAAGCATGAAAACAATATTAATCTCCTTGTACCTCTCCATCACGGGTCTTGGGCAACCAGGTGCATTGTCAATGAGCAGTAATATTTTGGAAGGAATCTTTTTTTCTTAGCAGTAAGTTTCAACAGTGGGCTTAAAATATTCATCAAACCATGCTGTAAACACATATAGTATCATCCAGGCTTCATTATCCCATTTATTGAGCACAGGCAGAGTAGATTTAATATAATTCTTAATAACCTTAGGATTTACAGAACGGTAAATGAGCATTGGCTTCAATTTAAAGCTACCAGCTGCATTAGTCTCTAACAAGATACCCTGTCCTTTGAAGTCAGGCATTGACTTCTTTCTAGATGGAATCTTCTTCCAATAGAGGCTGTTTTGTCTACATTAAAAATCAGTCATTTAATGTAGCCACCTTCATCAGTTATCTTGGCTAGATCTTCTAAATAACTTGTAGCTTCTACCTCAGTCCTTGCTGCTTTACCTCATGCTTTTATGTTACCAAGATGGCTTCTTTTCTGAAACCTCATGAACCACCTCTGCTAGCTTCAAACTTTTCTTCTGAAGCTTATTCACCTCTCTCTGTCTTCACAGAATTGAAGAGCATTAGAGTCTTTCAAAGCATTAGGCTTTGGCTTAAGGTAATATTGTGGCTGGTTTGATCTTCTATCCAGACCAGTTAAACTTCCTTTATATCAGCAGTAAGGCTGTATTGCTTTCATGTCATTTGTGTGTTCACTGGAGTAGCACTCTTAATTTCCTCTACAAACTTTTCCCTTGAATTGATAACTTGGCTTGCTGTTTGGCACAAGAAGCCTAGATTTGTCCTATCTCAGCTTTTGACCTGCCTTCCACACTAAGCCAAATCATTTGCAGATTTTGATTTAAAGTGACAGATGTGTGACTTTTCCTTCACTTGAACACTTAGAGGGCATTGTAGGGTTATTGACTGGCCCCATTTCAGTGTTGTTGTGCCTAAGGGAATAGGGAGGTCCAAGGAAAAAGAGGTGGGGAAATGCCTGGTTGGTGGAGCAAATATAACACAACATTTATCTATTAAGTTGGCCATATTATATGGGCATACTTCATGCCACTCCAAAACAATGACAATAATGACATCAAAGATCACTGATCACAAATCACCATAACAAACACAGTAATAACAAGAACTTTAAAAGATTGTGAGAATTACCAAAATATGACAGAAATATGAAGTGAGAATGTGCTGTTTAAAAAAAGTGACACTATTAGACTTACTCAACACAGGATTGCCACAAACCTTTAATTTGTAAAAAAAAAAAATGCTCTTGAGTTTAATTAGATCCCATTTGTCAATTTTGGCTTTTGTTGCCATTGCTTTTGGTGTTTTAGACATGAAGTCCTTGCCCATGCCTATGTCCTGAATGGTAATGCCTAGGTTTTCTTCTAGGGTTTTTATGGTTTTAGGTCTAACATTTAAGTCTTTAATCCATCTTGAATTGATTTTTGTATAAGGTGTAAGGAAGGGATCCAGTTTCAGCTTTCTACATATGGCTAGCCAGTTTTCCCAGCACCATTTATTAAATAGGGAATCCTTTCCCCATTTCTTGTTTTTGTCAGGTTTGTCAAAGATCAGATACTAAACTCAAGAGCTTCTGCACAGCAAAAGAAACTACCATCAGAGTGAACAGGCAACCTACAAAATGGGAGAAAATTTTCGCAACCTACTCATCTGACAAAGGGCTAATATCCAGAATCTACAATGAACTCCAACAAATTTACAAGAAAAAAACAAACAACCCCATCAAAAAGTGGGCGAAGGACATGAACAGACACTTCTCAAAAGAAGACATTTATGCAGCCAAAAAACACATGAAAAAATGCTCACCATCACTGGCCATCAGAGAAATGCAAATCAAAACCACAATGAGATACCATCTCACACCAGTTAGAATGGCAATCATTAAAAAGTCAGGAAACAACAGGTGCTGGAGAGGATGTGGAGAAACAGGAACACTTTTACACTGTTGGTGGGACTGTAAACTAGTTCAGCCCTTGTGGAAGTCAGTGTGGCGATTCCTCAGGGATCTAGAACTAGAAATTCCATTCGACCCAGCCATCCCATTACTGGGTATATACCCAAAGGACTATAAATCATGCTGCTATAAAGACACATGCACACGTATGTTTATTGCGGCATTATTCACAATAGCAAAGACTTGGAACCAACCCAAATGTCCAACAATGATAGACTGGATTAAGAAAATGTGGCACATATACACCATGGAATACTATGCAGCCATAAAAAATGATGAGTTCATGTCCTTTGTAGGGACATGGATGAAATTGGAAATCATCATTCTCAGTAAACTATCGCAAGAACAAAAAACCAAACACCGCATATTCTCACTCATAGGTGGGAATTGAACAATGAGAACACATGGACACAGGAAGGGGAACATCACACTCTGGGGACTGTTGTGGGGTGGGGGGAGGGGGGAGGGATAGCATTGGAAGATATACCTAATGCTAGATGACGAGTTGGTGGGTGCAGCGCACCAGCATGGCACATGTATACATATGTAACTTACCTGCACATTGCGCACATGTACCATAAAACCTAAAGTAGAATAATAATAAAAAAAAAAAAAAAAAAAATGCAATGTCTTTGAAGCACAATAAAGCAAAATAAAACAAGGTATGTCTGCAGATAATAATACTATCTAACACTTATTAAAGACAAAGTAGTCATCCTTGTTTCCTCTCTTTTCTTCCTCTCTCACATTCAATCTATTAGCAAATTCTGTCAAATATCATTCCAAAACTTAATTCTGATTCTACCTATTTTCTCAATTTACACTGCTACCACCCTAGTTCAAGTCACTGTCTGTTGAACTTTCATCCTAACTGGTCTTGGGGATTCCACTCTTGCTATCTATGATCTATTTTCCACACAGCAATCAGAGTGATCTTTAACAGTAACGTAAACCTTCCAGTAGCTTCCCATTGTGTTTGTAACACAATTCATAATCTTACCACACAATAAAAGGCTCTGAACGATCTAGCCCTTGCTTATCTCTCTGACATCTTGTACTGCTCCTTTCCGTGTTTATAATATTTCAACAACACTGGTCTTCATTATGTCCCTTGACTGCTGCAATCCTGTTCCTCTCTCAGAGACTTTAATTTGCTGCTCTCTCTGCCTCGATCACTATTCTTTCATTTGTTGACATAGGTGGTTCCATCCTCTCATGCATATTTTAGCATAAATAATGCCTCTTTAAATATGTTCCTCATCTTGATCCTCCTTTATCCCTTTTATCTATTTTTTATAGAATTTGCCACTTTCTGAAATTATTTCATTTGCTCATTTGCTTATATCTTTTTATTTTTATTTTTTATTTTTTTGAGATAGAGTCTCACTCTGTCATCCAGACTGGAGTGCAGTGGCACAATCTCGGCTCACTGCAACCACTGCCTCCCAGATTCAAGCAATTCTCCTTCCTCAGCCTCCCAAGTTGCTGGGATGCACCTGTACAGACCAGGTTTCACCATGTTGGCCAGGCTGGTCTCGAACTCCTGACCTCAGGTGATCCACCCACCTTGGACCCACCAAGGGCTGGGATTACAGGCATGAGCCACCATGCCCGGCCTGCTTATATCTTTATTCTTGCTCTTCTACCTCAGAATTTAAGTTCTGAAACGGTCTTTGTCTGCCTTATTCAATAATATATACTTACTATCTCTTATATTGAGAACAGTGACTAAAAAATACCAGTCATTCAATAAATGTTTGTCGAAAACAATGAATAAATGACTTTTCTGCTTGTCATGTTAAATTCTTTAAAAAATTTTGTTTATTTAATAACATGTATGTAATTCACATAGTAACACTGTGAAACAAGTATGTTACTGTCCTCAGTTTACAGATAAAGAAGCCGAACTTAGACATTTAAGTAATCCTCAAAGGCAATGGAAATAATAAGTATCTATACTGGGACCCAGATGCTGGATTTAACTAGATCTAACTCTAGAGGCCACTTTCTTAATCTCATGCTATACATCTCCTTATGTAACTTAGTAAGAAAATCCTTATCAAGTTTTCAGATTTAAAAAATCTTTTAACAAACAAATACATCAAAGGACTGAATTACGATCCCAAAAGTTCACTACCACAGATTGAAATGATGACCCAAAACCAATAAAATTGAACATAATAGGAATACATTTGAAGTTCTGTTCTTAATGTTTACTTAATCAGCTGAGAAAGAATAGATGAGCAAGAGCTTTGGCTTGTAAACAGTATTTGTGAAAAAAGACTTGGAGGTTTTATTTGACTTTAGGTTCCATGTGAGCCAACAGGATGCTGTGACTGCCATAAAACAAAACAAAACAAAAGCAAGCTGCTACAAACAGGCTTCATTAATAAAAGTCTAGACTCTATGTACAACCACACAAGAGTCTTCATTTGGCAGAGTCTCACAATTAATTATGGAGATCAAATTTGAACGGGGATATACGCAAACTAGACCTTAAACTATGGAAAATGACCAAGAATATGAAGAGTTTGAAATGAATACAAAACAAGTAACAGTTGGAGGGGGTAAATGTGTACAGCTTTGTTTAGAAAAGGAACAGGTTATAAGTGTTATATATCGCTGTTTAGGGACTGATTATTCATTGTTTTTTCATAATGAAAAATCACGGCAAGTGAATAGAAGCTAGATTACAGGTCAATATATGGAGCAATTTTCTAATACAGCACTTTGTGTTAATAACGGACCCAGTTGATTTACAAAGGGTGAGATTCTGTTACTAGAAATCTTCAAACAGAGGTGAAAAAGCACTTGACAGAAATAGATACATTTCTGCATAGGGACTGGAGTTGGACTAGACTGGCAATTCCCAAACCTTAGTCCAATAACTGGTGCTATGTTGTAAAAACATACAGATGCCTGGGTAACATCTAATAGATCTGTCAAGGGGACACAGTGATATGTATTTTCTAAAAATATCCACAGTATCCCGTGGAACCCTGCAAAGATTCTAAGACAAACAGTTCCCAAGTCCTCAGCATCCTTACCTGTTTGACTGCTAAAATCTCACTCACTCAAACCGCTGGACTGTGATCTGCTTTATAATAAGGAATACATCATTGCTTCTTCTCCAATGTCTAACACATAGTAGCTGCTCAATAAAAGTGTTTTAAATATATTACATATTTGTGAATAGATGAATAAAAATTCTTAGGTACATTTGTCTAAAGCAGAGAAGCCTTCCAAATGTCCTTAACAGGAAGCAAATGGAATATCTGCAAAAGCTCAGGCTTGAAAAATACAAATAGTGCTGAAAAGTTTGTCATCTTTCTACTATTTAAATGTAGCTTTCTCCAAATAGAAGGCAATGTTAGTTACTTTTTGGAACAGTAGGAAATGAAGTCATGGGAGGTCTATTAGTTTCTGGAGGTGCCGCAATGACAACAATAACAAACCCAGAAATTTAGTCTCATATTTCTGGAAACCACAAGTCAGAAATTAGGGTGTCAGTAGGGGTGCACTCCCTCTAAAGAATCTAGGGGACAAAAATTCCTTAACAATTTTGGCTTCTGCTAGTTCCTGGAATTGCTTGGTTTGCAGTAGCAAACCTCTAGTTTCCTCCTTTTTCATGTGGCTGTCTTCCCTGTGTCTTTGATTAACAAACTTTTCTCTCATTTCTCTTATAAGGACATCAGTCATTGGATTTAGGGCCTACCCTCAATCTAGGATTCTCACCTTGAGATTCTTAAATGCATCCGCAGACACCCTGTTTCCAAATAGGGTCACATTAGCAGCTACAGGGAAGTGGTTGATTAGAACTTGGACATATATCTTTGGGGGACACAGTTCAACCCATTATAAAAGGAAACATTTATACAATCTCTAACAATAATGACAGCTAACATTTGGTGAGTGCATACTATGGGTAAGGCACTTTGTGAAGTACTTTGAATGTATCATCCAATTTAATGATCATAAGGACTTGAGTTGGAAACTGTAGCAGCCGGAGATATTTTACTTTTCCAGGGTCACGTGGCATTAATTGGTGGAGCTACGATTCAAAATCTTTCTGGCTTCAGATCTCATGCACTTAACTGCTTTGCTATACTGCTTCTTAATTATTGTTAATACTGTAATACTAGAATAGTAATAATAGTTATTGACAGACATGTACCAGGCTTAGCACATTACATGGATTACTTCACCTAACTTTAATGACAACCTTATAAGGCAATTACTTTTATGATTTCCATTTATTTTGTAGTCAAGAAAACTGAAGCTCAGAGAGTTTAAATTGCCAAGATTATACATCTAAGTAGTGAATTCAAAACTAGGTGACCTGACTCTAGAGTTGGTGTGCTTAATGACTATGTGATATTCACTAGATCTAAGATTGAAACTCATTTATTCATCATTCATCAATCTATTCCATAGTATCTAATGTCTATCATGTGCTCAGTGAAACATAATGAATGAATGAACTACATTAGTAATGTTGTAATTGTTACATTTTTTCTGGAGCCTCAGTCTGTTTCTCTGTTCTAACTTCTCAGTGTGTTGATTTCTGTCTGACACTATCTCCTCCTTCATGCCTATATGTCAGTATTGACAAGTATGCCATTCCTCAAGCACTTCTGTAACGCAACCAGATGGATCTGTGGAAGGGTTTTTTTTTTTTTTTTAAAGAGATTTGTCTACAGGGAGACATGCTTTAAACAACCATTGTCTCCAAACCTATCCAATTCAAATCATAGATTAATCAAACTATTTCTGCAAACAAACTGGAAGCCACGCCAAATATACTGAGAATATTCTACCAAGATAGTCCATATGCCAAATAAACTGGATGTCAGCATCTTCACTACTAGGCTCATGTTTCAACAGCCAACTCAATAATTTAAAAAAAATCCTACAATTGATGCCTAAGGAAGGAATTAAAGTAACATGCTGTCTAACCAGCCTTGCTTCACCTTATCTCTTTGAAACTAATAATGTAAAGGTCTTACTCTAAATACAGATATCATTCTTAAATATATTAATAAGAAATTAGAGGTCAAATTTAAATTTGCAACAATATCTTCGGTCCCAAATGTAGACTGTAAATATCAGCAGCAGTGCCAGGCCTATTGCACAACTCCAGGGGGTCAATATTTACATTACAGTCTGTGTGAATGGCATCTCCTGGAGTTGTAAAGTGCATAACCTGCTGGACAGTATTTGGAGATTCTGGTCAGCAGAACTGATTTAGAGTAACAAAGAACCAATGCAAAAAATTGGTTGATTACAAAGAGTGCTGATCCACATCAGTGATATTTCAAGTTTTAGCAAAGTCAAAGAGCCTGCTACACTTGCAGCTTGTAAAACTCGAGTATTAGTCTGATCTGGCTTTGATGAGCTGAGGGAATTCTAGTGAAGGGCAAAGCTAAAAAAAATGGAGTTTTATCTGAACCTTTTCTCAACTTTTCAAACCTTCAGGTGCTAGATACCTCATGAAAACTAGCTTTCTTATGAGATTTTGTTGTAATTTCCATTAAAGATTGTTAAGAAGGGGAAAATATATCTTAAGAGATTAACTGAAAGCACTCCAGTACTTCTAGTAAGAGCAAGAAACCTAGCCATGCATAAAGACCCAGGAGATAAAAGGCAGCTCTACAAACAAGGAAATGCCCATGCTGGCCATGGACTTATAGTGACCGGGCACTTATAACCTCTCTCTTTGTTGCCACTTGGGGACAACTGCTGGATAATGTCACCTGATCTGAGTTATTTCACTCTTCTCCCTCCTTTTCCAATTTTCTGTTATATTTGACTATTGTTTCTGTGTGGGAACTCTCTTCCAATGGCTGACTAACATTAAGTTTGTATCTGAGAATACCTTTGGCTTGGTTTTGGTTTGAATATGTAGTCTGCCATAAATGGTAAAAGTGAAAAACAGATTTTTTTTTAAATGCTACAATTTATGCAATGCTTACTGTGTGCCAGAATGGTTAATCATTGTCTCAGCACTGGAAATCAACTCCAGTACTGCTTGACACAAGAGCCCACAAAATTACTACACTACATCTTTTTTTTTTTTTTTTTTTTTTGGTGATGGAGTCTCTTTTTGTCACCCAGGCTGGAGTTCAGTGGCGCAATCTCGGCTCACTGCAAGCTCCGCCACCTGGGTTCACGCCATTCTCCTGCCTCAGCCTCCCCTGTAGCTAGGACTACAGGCGCCTGCCACCACACCCAGCTAAATTTTTGTATTTTTAGTAGAGACGGCATTTCACCTTGTTAGCCGGGATGGACTACATCTTTTTATAAATACACTTAAACATTTTTAGGCCCATTAACATACCCTTGTTTACAATGGATATGTCCTATTAAAATATATATCACAATTTCCTCCCCTTTCCCATCTTCCTCAATTTATTTCACTTTTGTAATTAAAGAGGATACAGAACCATGACAAAACGCTCATGAGTTTTTAGATATACATTCCCATGAAATAACAAAATAGAAAGGAGAAATCAGAGGTGTCAAATTGCTCTTAAGTCTTTCACAATGTTTTTATTAATTCCTACTTCCAAAACCATAATTTCTGTATACATATTTATGGTGTGAAAAAACTGAGAGGTTTATTTTCATGAGTTTAATATCAGCTTTAATCCTCATTGCAAAAATAAAATTTACTAAAGTTTTTGTAATGAAGTAAGAGCCAGAGAGTCATTCTTATTTTCATTTTACAGAATGGGAAACAAAGATCCAGCAAGGCAAAATTCTCTCATCCTTAAGAGTAATCACGAAATCAAAGAGCCATTTGGGCTGAAAGTGACTTTTAAAAGATTTACGCCTCCTGAATAGACTTTTAAACTTTCCATAGATTTTCGGCATCCAACTTTATTCTAAGATTTTCATAACATGGGCTATGGAAACTACAGAAAACATCACAGTTGCATATGATTCTAAATTGTAAATAACAGGCAGCTTCAGCCCCCCTAAATCTCAGCATTACCAACGTTTGATTAAAATTACATTAAGATATTCGGAATAGATGAGACATTGTGTTTCCCTAGTTTTCTGGAGGCTTGAGAGTTGTGTGCAAGAGATTACATCTTTCCTAACCTATTTCCTCCTAGCTGTGTACCACCCATTCCTTTCCAAATTCCTATGTTTCCTGATATTAACAATGTGACAGAGATCCAGGAGTACTATTTCTTGGTTGGAAATAGATGAGCTCTTGGAAATTCCTGACTTATAGCCAGAGAGTAGGCACATTAATATTTTATGCCTTTCTCAGGTAGAAACTTGTGGACAATAATAACAGATATAATTTGATTGATTCATGTCAGCTATATATCAATCTTTTTATAACTATGCCTATTCCTTACAACAATCCTATAAACCAGGTAGTAAGAGCTCCATTTAGCAGAAGAGAAAACTGTCTAGGAGACACTGTAAGAGTTATAAATTGAATTAAGGTCCCATTGATTTGGATTAAGGTCCAGATGTTATGATCTTCAAATGTCTAAATTAAATTTGATCTACTACTTTTTAGATCTACTCCTTTTTGTCCTGTCCTCAGAGGGCAGAGAATGCAAGGTTTCTGATTGTCGAGCTAATTTTTTGTCTTTTAATCTATATTATTTTTTTCTTAACTAAAACAATACCAACAAAAAAGAAATACAAACAGAGCTTTTCTGTATCAAAGAAATTCCCAAGTGTTGTTTTCTGGGTTGAATTCAATATTGTGGCAAAGGTGCAAGTGAGTTCATTCCAGCCACTTTAAAATGATCTTCCATTTCCCTCTTGTTATATGCATTTTGATCTCCTTTTTCCTTTAGAGAAGAAATGTAAATAGAGAAGGCTTATGTAGCATCACAGAAAAGACTCGAAAATCTAATATTTTTCTCTCCATTCTCTTCTTGTCATGAATAATCAAAAAAGCAAAATAGTTTATGGGCATCCTGCTCTCCAATTCTCCATACTTAGATCAGATGAAAATACTTTTCCTCATTAAGAAGGAGTTGCCAAATATATTCCTTTCTTCTGCTAGAAGTATAACTAAACACACTAAAGTTATTTGGTGGTCAGATTTTCCCTACATACTGCTAAGTTGCCCTATCCTGAAGCTCAGCTATTTCAAATGTTCCCGTAATTTCTTTGTGGAAAGATCTACCCGGCCCTTCATTGCCTCTCCTCCCTTCCCTCTCCTCTCCTCCTCCCTTGTTCTTGCTTCCCTTCCCCACTTACTCTTCCTTTCCTCCCTCTCCCCTACCCTCTCTTCTCCTCCTCTCTCCTCTCCTCCCTGCTCCCCTTTCTAGTCTCAGGTGGAAACCTGTGGAAATTTCTCTCTCATCCTATCTTTCTCTGTGATATGGTTCAGCTGTGTCCCCACCCATATCTCATCTTGGATTGTAATCCCCATAATCCCCACATGTCAAGGGTGGGACCTGGTGGGAGGTGATTGATTCAAGCATGGGGGTGGTTTCCCCCATGCTGTTCTTGTGAAAGAGAGTGAGGTCTCAGGATATCCAATGGTTTTATAAGGGGCTCTTCCCCCTTCGCTCATTCACTCTTTCTCTTGCCTGCTGCCATGTAAGACGTGCCATTGCTTTTCTCTCACCTTCTGCCATGATTGTACATTTCCTGAGGCCTCCGCAGCCATGGGGAACTGTGAGTCAATTAAACCTCTTTTATTTAAAAATTACCCAGTCTTGGGTATGTCTTTATACTAGTGTGAAAATAGATTAATACACTCTCCTATCTCTCTCATTCCATCAATTCAGTTGCAAAGGCCTTTAATCGAAGTGTGCATGGAAGGCAAGGAGATTCTGATGCTTTATAGCATCTAACCTTCGACTGGAATTTTTTCTTGGAATTCTATATCACTGGGCCCTGTTGACATTCACCCTTGCTTTGCCCTTAGGATATATGACATACATTCATGAATTTTAAGGAGAATTTTCTCTCTTGATCCCTCAACCAGGAAAACATCTTGCTATATGAAACTGTAACCATTTCTTTGCCTGGAAATATTATATTGTCAAAGACCTACTGTATGTCCTGCAAAATATGAGTAACTGGCAATACCATTAGTCTCACAGAAGGAATAATAATTTAAAAAGTTATTTATTCTAATACTGGCAGAAATCTTGGAGGAAATGATTTACTGTTCCAGTTATTTCATTTATTTATTTTTAATAACACAATTCTATGAATGTCTTATGTTTTAATTTTTTAAGTTTTCCCTAGTATTATATTCTAAAAAATTCCATGTGTCCTTATACCTGGAGACAGGTTGATAACTTGAAAATTTTGCTTCATACTCTCCCTTTGGGGGCACAACTGGATTTTTGAAGAAGTTGGCTTCCCTTTTCAACACAATTTGGCTGCTCATTAATAAATGTATTATGCTACTCCCCAGAGGCTTCCCTCTGATGATAACAAGAAAGGCATTACCTGACAGGCACATGAGGAACAAGATGTACTCCTCATTTCTCAGAAACACCCATGGCAAAAATGTGAGAATGGGAACTGCAGGGAAGAGATGCATATGTGAAAAATAATGATAGAGGCTTAAGGACTGATAGCAAGGTGAAAGAGATTCCTGTAAACATGCAAATCCCTAGAAGAGTAAGGACTGAGCTCCACATACAAGATTGTAGCAAGAATTCATGAAATTACTTCTAAGCCTCCATTTTGCATTTCTCATAGTATCACAGGTTTCATTTTTATTTTTGGCATTTCTGATAAAGCTAACTAAGTGGCAAATTCATGAAGTTGATTAAATAATATGATAGAGAGAGAGATAGTAAAATCAGACAGAAAAGATTCAAGCATTGGGAGTTTCTTCCTGGGTTGCTCCAGAGTCATGTTTTTTTTTTGTTTGTTTTTTGTTTTTTGTTTTTTGTTTTGAGATGAGGCTAGCAGCTCTAATGTTACACTGCATGGTTCATAGTTGCAAACTTGAAAGCCAGGATACAAGTAGCAGCTGCATTCTTGGTACAATTCTAAACCCAGAGTGGTCACTCATTAACTGCAGAAGGAGAGTCTGTCCATTTCCAATATTCCACTGCAGTGCCAGAAGCAATAGCAGTAGATTGAGCAGCTTTCCCCCATGCAATGCCAGACTTAAAAGCTTTACAAGAATGTTGGGGCCTTTCTGTTTATGCAGTGATATTGAATGAAGATGGGACCAGCTCAAGTTTGAGGTTGCTGCTCAGAAGGGACTCATTGAAAGATCAGAAAGCCATTCTGTTTTGAGTTCTCAAGATCCGTTAATTTATGAAAAAGTTATGAATTGGCAAAGCTGTGTAGAATGCAGTTGTCTAATCAGTAAAACGTACACCACAAAACAAAATGTAGCACAAAGCGGGAGGATTTCAAAAATAGGCCCATTGGTTGCAAAATATACTAGCTCTCCTGACTTTACCTGGAACAAAACTCTGTCATCTATCCAAACATTAGTTGTTCCTGGGAAGCACTTTTGGACACTTTACTAAAATAAACACATTTTCTTATTGTCTACATTTATTCAAGCCAGATCTCTGAATGAAGGGCCTATAATTAACTTAACTCTTTAGGTGCTGTGGCAAATACAAACAAAATAGAAGTATAATAAAACTATTAGCTTGCTTCTTGATTGATAGACATTGTGATAACAGCATTGTCTATAAATTCTCATCTAAGCCTCACAGTGATCTTATAAGGGGAGTCCTATTACATAAATACCAGGTTTGCCACAAAACCCTTGCTATGTTAATTGCTCTCAAGATCCTTGAAGACCAAGACTCCCTCAGTTCTTATCTGCTGTCTGAAAAGAGATTACACAGAAAATAGAGTGAATGAGAAGACATATATTGCCATGTTCAGTTTTAAATTTGCTTCTAGCACACATTTTCAACTTTGTCCTTAGACATATTCCTCAAAGAGAACAAGAACATCTGCAATCTACAGTGGGAAGGGATGTCCTAAGATTCAGGTACATTTAGGAACATTTAAGTGTTAGTTGTAATCCTGTTGTGTGAAAAAGGACCAATCTACATTTCCAAGCGTGAGAATATAGAGTGTATACATTGTCAAAGTTTTGGAGTTTCTGAATTTTGATGATCAATCAGTTCTTGCTAAAGAGACCTAAAGCAGTATTTCAATATAATGTCTCTGTCCAGAAATGCAAGCAGTTTGCACATTCTTACATTTTCTAAATTAAAAAAAAAAATAGTTTTGTCATTTTGTACTTTTTTTTTTTGGCTAGATCTACATTTAGCAAAAGATGCTATATTAGACACAGGGATGCTTATTTTAAGGGGTGACTCTCAAGGAGATATAAAGAGTTAATAATATATTTATAAGCCTCCTAAAGATGGTATACAGAAACATACAACTACCTTACAAATAATTTACAACATATTTACAGAAAATAAGTTAAAACGCAGCAATGGCTCTTGCAAATTCATTTCTTACAATTTTGGATTCATATATTTTATTCAATACTACTTAAATATGTTCCAGTGCACTATATATAATGAAATGGAGGTTCCAGGAATAGCAATCAATGTGTAGCAATTGTTGACCAGACAGAGCTAATGTAAATTACTTAAGGTCAAGTTTTTGTTCATGAATATATACAAATCAAACTGCATTTAATAAGTCCTTTAAAATCCCTTAAAGGGAAAATTCAATAGTTTGAAAGAAAGGGAATTTATACCATGATGGAGCAACGTAAATATAAGAGAAAGCTCACAAATATTTCTCCTATTGACTACTGAAAGCGTTTGCCATGAGCTTACCTAACCCTTCTTCAAAACGTATTTTCCTTCCTTAGATGTAAAACTAAACAAAGACTTGCCTACAAAGCTGAGTGGATCTCAAAGATATTTTCTACAAGACTATATGTTCTAGTTTTATCTCCTTTTGCTTTCCTCAGCAGACATGTCCAGGCCCCAAATTCTGCCATTGCCTTTGAGAAGTTTTAAATTCTCAATACTTTGCTGCATCTTGGAAGTGATTTGATAGTGTTTAGGATGTTCATATTTTTGTACAATGAGGATCTAGAGAAGACAAGGACATATACAGTTTACTACTCTTCCATATATAAATTGACAAGATCAAGGTACAGCTTCCATATCAGCCTCAAACTTGTTCCAGGATATTTATTATGTAGTCCACATCAGCCTCTTCTTGACTAATGCTTTATCTCTGAGCATTTTCTATTGGAGTTTATGAGCCTTAAAGATATTTTCCTAGTAAAAATTATCCAAGCATATTTTTATTTTCTGTCCATTTTGATTTGAGGAATTCTGAAGGCCAAGCCTAAGTCTCTTTCATTTCTTCTAACTGTCCTAGTACATATCACAGTATTGTGACTACCGAAGGTACTTAATAATGATAAATGTTTGAAGAAACCATACACAGTTCCTTCCACAGCCCCCACAGCCTGAACTGCATACTATTATTCAAGAGGTTGGATGAAAGCATCTGTATGAAGTGTAGAAAGCAGTGGATTGACCTCATTAATTTATATACATGCTTATGGAGCTGACCTAAATTTGGTCACTTGATGCAAAGGAGGCTGCTATTTTCTCTGTTACAGGGTAGCAACTAAACTAAGATGGAACAGCTGGCACCAAAGGCTATACCAGAAATTGAGGCGAAGTAAAAAGGAAGCATCATTCACAACTTGCATAGTACTCACAAAATCCATGGAAAGTTCTTATCTCAGATCTTTGAAACAAAACAACAAATGCAAAATTGATTCTCTTCTCTTCTCAGCCAGGATTGACAAGAGCTTTGACGTTTGTGCGTATTATAACCTACACAATGTTGGAAAAAGAAAGATAAAATAAGGCTTTGCTGTTAATGATTATCTGTTCCTGAATGGCAAGCTTTACATGCTTGTATCTCCCACAAGGTTCATTTCTTGAAACAGACAAAAAGCTCCACTGGTTCTCTGTGATTTGTCTGAACTGTTTTGAGTGTCTCTGACTCTTCCTTTGCAAAGCTGGCTGACAACATGAGGTCTTGTTTTCTGACTCAAAATATTCAAACTAAGGGTGTTGAATTGCAGATTTAAGATACAATTGGAAAGTTTAAATGAATTTTAAACTTTCCCACCTGAATTAACATATAAGTCAGATTTGTTAGGCTTATTAGCACAAATGATGGGGAATAAAGAGAAAAGAGTAAAATTAAAAATTAGTAAATTCAATTTAGGGGAGGATTTCAAGAATTTGGGGTTGACCTGTACATGGATTCTGGAACTTCCCCAAGTATGTAAATTATCCCCAATGTTTCAACTATCTCATCTTTTGAAAAACTAGTGAATTCCAGCTAGATGCTGGCAGAGCTGCAGCTGTTAGAGCATCCTAGCCAACCTAGCAGAGAAGCCAGGAGAGCACAAAACGAGAAATCTGCATGCTCTCTTTCCTCCAGCCTGACCATCTGTGTATGGACATAGAGCACCAAAGTTGTGCAGCTGTACTCATAATGCTCTATTATGGAAAGAGATAATTTATCTTCAGATGTAATTCATTTCTCTGTTGTCAATGGCTATCAGACAATGCTGAGGCAGAGGTAGGGGTTTCGGGGTGGGGACAAAATGTGGAGGATATGCATCATGTGTTTTTACATGAATACTATAAACTCATGATATAACAATGATTATTTGGTCTTGGATATAGTCTCTTCTAAAATCCACATGCGTTCATTCAATTATCAGTTTGCAGGTGGTGAGCACATGCTCTATTGTGAACACTTTGTATCTGCAATGTGAAGCAACATTTTACAAATGTCATGAGAGCACAGCAATGATAACCTGTCTGGTTTTCTGTAAACAATTTTGTTCAAAGGAACAGCATCCAATTTGGTTCAAATAATTTACAGAAAACAGAATCTCCATGCCCAACCTATATATATCCTAAATAAGCAGAAGTACAGAAATTTTTAAAACTAAACTAAAAAACATTTATAAGTTCTGAGCTACAGGCAGACATTTCACTAAAAGTGGCATCCACTGTGATGTGACTGCAAGCAATTTTCCAACCAAGTCTCATGTAGTTTAAACCATTAATAAAGACTGGAGATGTATCTTCCCATTTCCTGCAGGAGAATGTTTCATAGAAAAATCATGTCATCCATTTTTGAAACTTTTAGGAAAGCTTTAAGAGACACGGTTTTTGTTTGTTTGTTTGTTGTTTTTTCTAAACCCTTGGGCAGGAAGATTAAAAACTGTTCCAGGGCTAAGTCATGATTCAGTCAGGAAAATATTTTATTTTAAAAATTAAGGACATAAGCATGTAGGACTTCATGAATCTCCTTATTCCCAACCATTATCCCATTAGAACTGTATTAAAAAAAAAAAGTCAAAGAGAACATATTTTCAAAAAACCTCAAACCTAAAGGAAAGGAAAAGAGAAACGGCAATGGTCATGCAATGGGAGGAAATCTTTTAAAATAATACACTGAATTAGAACTGCCTCTTACAAAATATATGAGGAGATTTCATTTACTAGTCTACTCCCCAGGTCTATATTTTTATGCTACATATCTGTACCCACTATTATATGCATAATGGAGATATGGTGATATGGTACATTAGATTCTACAGAGCAAGAAGAAGGCTTGGGGCAACTTAATCAGACCCCTATGCAGGAAAATGATACATATCATAAATAGCTACTTTTTGCTAGGATATAGTTAATAAGTAATATCATATTACCACTGGTGTCTATCCCCTATAGTTCAACAAAGCAGAGTGTACCCATTCCTTGTCCTGTCTAGTGCATGTTTCTTTTTGCGGTAGTATTGCCAATGTGAAAAATTAGGTTTGATGATTTCAATCTGTCAAGCTTCCTAAAAGCTTGTGCTCCATATATTTTGAACAGTTAATAGAAGAGTTGCCAATAAAAAAAAAAACTATTTTAATTTCTTCCCAAGCTTGAGGTTTGTCTGATGGTGCTCATCCGCAATGTGTTTTGAAATCTAAAAGTTAACACAGAAAGTCAAAACAAACAGAAAAGGGCAAAAACATGAACATATTTTATTGTGGTTTTAAAAAGCACATAATGTGAGAGCTACACTCAACAAATTTTTACTGTTAACTATAAGCACAATGTTATACAGTACACTGTTAACTATAAGCACAATGTTATACAGTAGATCTGTCTCTAGAACTTTCTCATCTTGAATGATTGAGAACTCCAAACCCACTGAACAGGAACACCCCATTTTCTACTACTCCCCGAGACCTTGGCAATCACCATATTACTCTCTGTTTCTGAATATGATTATTTAATACACCTCATATAAGCAGAATCATGCAGTATTTTTCCTTCCATTACTGGCTTATATCACTTAGAATAATGTCCTCAAGGTTCATCCATGTTCTATCACAATACAGGATTCAGTTCTTTTTTAAGAGAGTAAGGATCTACTGTATGTATATACTACATTTCATTCATCTGGTGATAGATATTGGGGTTATTTCCATATCTTAGCTATTGTGAATAGTGCTGCAATGAACATGGGAGTGCAAATATCTCTCTGAGATCCTGATTTCACTTCTGTCAGAAAATACCCAGAAATGAGCTTGCTAGATCATATGGCAGTTCTATTTTTCATTTTTTGAACAAACTCCATACTGTTCTCCATAGTGCCTGCACCATTTTACATTCCCACCAACAGTGCACAAGATTTGCAATTTCTCCACAACCTCACAAAGACATGTATTTCTTTTCTGATTTTGTTTGATTGTTTATACTTTACAAAGACCATCCTAATAGGTGCGAGATGTTTCATTGTGATTTTAGTTTGCATATCCCTGATGATTAGTTATGTTGAGTATGTTTTTATATACCTGCTGGTCACTTGTATGTCTTCTTTGAAGCAATGTCTAATCAAGTCCTTTGCCCATTTTTCAACTGGGTTATTCGTTTTACTGCTATTGAATTGTAAATGTTATTTCTATATTTCGGATATGAAACCCTTTTCAAATGTGTGGTTTGCAAATATTTTCTCCTACTATATAAGTTTCCTTTCACTCTGTTGATTGTTCCTTTCACCGCAAATAATGTTTTTTAGCTTGATGTAGTCCAACTTGTTTATTTTTGGTTTTGTTGTCTGTGCTTTTTGTCATACCCAATAAATTTTTGCCTAGACCAATGTCATGAGGTTTTTCCCCTATGTTTCCTGCTAGAGTTTTATAGTTTTGGGTCTTAAGTTTAAGTTTTAAACCATTTTGAGTTGATCTTTATTTATGGTGTAAGATGAGAATCCAATTTCATTATTTTGCATATGGTTATCCAGTTTTCCTGATACCATTTGTTGAAGAGAATATCCTTTCCCTATTGTGTAGTCTTTGCACCCTGGTTGAAGATCATACGACAGTATATGGGTGGGCTTATTTCTGGGCATTCTATTCTATTCCATTGGTCTATATGTTTACTTTTATGCCAGTATCATACTGTTTTATTATTTTAGCACTATAATATGTTTTAGACTCCAGAAGTGTGACTTCTCCACTTGACTCTTTTTTCTCAGGATTATTTTGGTTATCCTGAAATAATTGCGATTCCATATACATTTTAGGATTAGTTTTCTATTTTTGCTAAAAATGCCATTGAGATTTTGATAGAGAATGCATAGTATCTATAGATTGTTTTGGGTAGCATGGACATTTTAATGATATCAAGTCTTCCAATCCATGAACTTGAGCTGTCTTTCCATTTATTTGTGTCTTCTTTAATTTGGCAATGTTTTGTAGTTGTCAGTGTTCAATTTTTTTGCCTCCTTGGTTGTTTATTTTTATTTTTTGATACTATTGTAAATACGAGTGCTTTCTTAATTTCCCTTTTGCATTGTTTACTATGAATGTATAAACTGCAACTGATTTTTTTTGTTTCCTTTCTTTTCTTTTTTTTTAAGACATAGAATCTCATTCATTCACCCAGGCTGAAGTGCAGTGGCATGAACATATCTTGCTGCAGCCACAAACTCTTGGACTCAAAGGATCATCCAGCCTCAACATCTCAAATCACTGGGATTACAGGCACATACCAACAAGCCTTGCTAATTATTTTATTTTATATTTGTAAAGATGGGGTCTGGCTATGTTGTGCACTCTGGTCTTGAACATCTGGCCTCAAGCGTTCCTGTCTTGACCTCCTGAAATTCTAGGATTACAGATGTGAGCCACCATGCCTGGCCTGAAACTAATTTTTGTATGATGGCTGTGTAACCTGCAAATTTGCTGAAGTTGTTTATTACTTATAACATTTTTGTGTGTTACATCTTTGAAGATTCCTATATACAAGATCATGTCTTCTCTGAACATAGATAATTTTAGTTCCACCTTTCTGATTTGGATGCCTCTTATTTATTTTTCTTCCCTAATTGTCCTTTCTAGGACTTTCAGTAATATGCTAAATATTGTTCCTTATCTTAGAAGAAAAGCTTTCAGTTTTAGACATTCAGTATGATGTTATATAGGGGCTTTTTGCTTTTTATATATGGCCTTCATTATGTTGAGGTAATGCCCTTCTATTCCTTATTTGTTAAAAGCTTTTATCATAAAAGAGTGTTGAATTTTGTAAAATGCTTTTTTTTGTATTTATTAACATGTAATGTGATTTTTATCCTGTGTTCTCCTTATGTGGCATATCATATGATTGTTTTTTGTATTTTGAATCATTCTTGCATCTCAGGGATAAATCTCACTTGTTCATGGTATATGATCCTTTAATATGTTGTTGAATTTAGTTTGCTAGCATTTTGTTGGAATTTTTGGCATGTATGTTCACCAGGTATATAGAACTGTAATTTTCTCTTCTTATAGTGTATTTTTCTTGTTTTGGTATCAGAGTGTGCTGGCCTCATGAAATGAATTTGGAAGTATTTATTGCCTTTAATCATTGGAAAGTGAGTAAAAACAGTTTTCTTTAAATGTTTGATAGAATTCTCCAATGAAGCCATGTGATCCTGAGCTTTTATTTGTTGGCAGGTTTTTAATTGCTAATTTAACCACTTTATTGATTATAGTCTGTTCAGATTTTCTATGTATTCATGAATCAGTCTTAGTAGACTGAATGTAGAAATTTTTCCATTTCTTCTAGGTTATCCGATTTATTGGAATATGATTATTCATAGTATTCTCATATGAACCTTTTTATTTCTCTGGCATTAGTTGTAATGTCTCCTTCTGCTTTTAGTTACTTGAATCTTTCTTTTCCTATAGTCTAGCTAAATGTTTGTCAATTTTGACCATCCTTTCAAACACTTTTAGTTTTCTTGATTTGTCATTATTTTCTGTTCTCTATTTCATTTATTTCTGCTTTAATCTTAATAATTTAATTCCTTCTGCCAACATTAGGCTCAGCTTGTTCTTTTTCTAGTTCCTTGAGGTTTAATGTTATGTTGTTTATTTGGAATCTTTCTTAATATTAAAGTAGGTATTTATTGCTATAAATTTCCTGCTTAAACTCCTTTTGCTGAATCCCATAAGTGTTGGTATATTTCGTTTCCATTTTCATTTGCCTCCTACATTTTCCTTTTAATTTTTTTTTTTTTTTTGCCTTGTTTGTTTGGGAGCATGTTGCTTAACTTCTGCATATTTGGAAATTCTCTGAAAATTCCTCCTGCTATTGATTTCTAGTTTCACACCATGGTGGTTAGAAAATATATCTCATATGATTTTAATCTTTTAAAATTTGTTTAGACTTATTATGTGACCTAACATAGATCTATCATGGAGAATGTTTTGTATGTGCTTGAGAAGAATGCATATTCTGCTGCTGTTGGATGGAAGAATGCATATTCTGTATATGTCTGTTAGGTTCATTTGATCTAAAGTATAGTTTCCGCCCAATGGTCCTTTATTGATTTCATATCTGGATAATTTGTTCATTGTTAAGAGTGGTGTATTGAAGTCCCCTACGTTATCAAATTTCAATTTACCACTCTCTTTTTATCTATTAATATTTGCTTTATGTGTTTAGGTGCTTCAATGTGGAATCCATTCATCTATGTTTACAATTGCTGTAGTTTCCTGATGAATTGACCTCTTTATCAATAAATAAAGTTTTTACTTGTCCCTTTTTCCAATTTTTTACTTAAAGTATATTTTTCTAATTTAAATATAGCTACCTCTGTTCTCTTTGGTTTCTCTTTGCATAAAATATCTTCTTCCATCTTTTTACTATCTAGCAATATCATATAGTTGAATCTTTTTAAAAATCTATTCAACCACTTTATGATTTTTAACTGAAGGATTTAATCCATTTACATTAAAGTTAATTATTAATTTGTAAGAATTTAACACTTCCATTTTAAAAATTGTTTTATGATTGATTTGTAGAGCCTTTATCCTGTTCTTTCTTGCTGTCTTCATGATTAGATACTTTTTTCTAGAGACATGCTGTGATTTCTTACTTTTTATCATTTGTATATCCACTATAGATTTCTACTTTGTGACTGCCACGAGGCTTGCATAAAATATTATATAGTTAAAATAGGCTGTTTTAGGCTGATAACAACTTAAATTTGATTGCATAAAAGGACTCTAGACTTTCACTTGACCTCCCATATCATTTTATTTTTTATTTTTTATTTTTTTTTTCAGACAGAATCTTGCTCTTGTCGCCTAGGCTGGAGTGCAATGGCATAATCTCGGCTCACTGCAACCTCTGCCTCCCAGGTTCAAATGATTCTCCTGCCTCAGCCTCCTGAGTAGCTGGGATTACAGGCACCTGCCACCATACCCAGCTAATTTTTGTATTATTAGTAGAGACAGGGTTTTGCTATGTTGGCCAGGCTGGTCTCCAACTCCTGACCTCATGATCCGCCCACCTCGGCCTCCCAAAGTGCTGGGATTACAGGCGTGAGCCACCGCACCTGGCCTATTTTGTGTTTTTGAGGTCACAATTTACACAATTTATATTGTGCATCCACTAACAAATTATTGTTACTATTATAATATTATTTTCTTTTCATTTTCATAATAACAATATAACTGACTTATACACCATCATTAGAGTATTAGAGTATTCTGAAATTGACTGTCTACTTACTTAGAAAAGTAAGTTTTCTTTCTAGGTTTCCATGTTACTATTAGGTTGGTGCAAAAGCAATTGCAGTTTTTGCCATTACAATCAATGACAAAAACCACAATTACTTTTGCAGCAACCTAATAATTAGTCCCTTTTTCTTTCAGCTTAAAACAGTCTCTTTAGCATTTCTTGTAAGAGTGATCTGGTGATGATGAACTCCCTCAGCTTTTGTTAGTCTTGGAAAGTATTTATCATTCATCGCTTTTTTTTGTATTTTTGTGGGTACATAGTAGGTGTATATATTTATGGGGTAAATGCTATATTTTTCCAGAAGTATACAATGTGAAATAATCACATCAGGGTAAATGGGGTATCCATCACTTCAAGCATTTATCCTTTTCTTGTGTTACAATGTAATTATACTTTTTAAGTTATTTTTAAATGTACGATAAATTGTTTACTGTAGTTACCCGGCTGCGCTATCCAATACTAGCTCTTATTCATGCTATCAAAATATAATTTTGTGCCCATTAACCATTTCCACTTCCCTTACCATGCTACCTTTCCCACCCTGCAGTAAGCAACATTCTACTCTTTCTTGCCCCATGAGTTCAATTGTCTTAAATTTTAGCTCCCACATATAAGTGAGAACATGAGATGTTCGTCTTTCTGTGCCTGGCTTATTTGACTTAACATAATGACCTCCAGTTCCATCCATGTTGTTGCAAGTGACAGAATCTCATTCTTTTTTGGGGTGAATAGTACTTCATTGTATATAATATGGTTTGGTTCTGTGTCCCCACCCAAATCTCATCTTGAATTATACTCCAATAATTCCCATGTGCTGTGGGAGGGACCTGGTGGGAGATAATTGAATCATGGGTGGTTTTCTTATATGGTTCTCATGGTAGTGAATAAATCTTATGAGGTCTGATGGTTTTATAAGGGGAAACCCCTCTGACTTAGCTTTCATTCTCTCATTTGCCACTGCCGTGTAAGAATTGCCTTTTGCCTTCCACCATAATTGTGAGGCTTTCCTAGCCACGTGGAACTGTAAGTCCATTAAACTTCTTTCTTTTGTAAATTGCCCAGTCTCAAGTATGTCTTCATCAGCAGTGTGAAAACAGACTAATACAGTAAATGGGTACCATTAGAGTGGGGCACTGCTGTAAAGATACCCGAAAATGTGGAAGCGACTTTGGAACAGGGTAACAGGCAGAGGTTGGAACAGTTTGGAGGGCTCAGAAGAAGACAGGAAAATGTGGGAAAGTTTGGAACTTCATAGAGACTTGTTGAATGGCTTTGCCCAAAATTCTGATAGTGATATGGACAATAATGTCCAGGCTGAGGTGTTCTCAGATAGAAATGAGAAACTTGTTGGGAAATGGAGCAAGGGTGACCCTTGTTATGTTTTAGCAAAGAGACTGGTGGCATTTTGCTCCTGCCCTACAGATTTGTGGAACTTTGAACTTGAGAGGGGTGATTTAGGGTATCGGGTGGAAGAAATTTCTAAGCAGCAAAGCATTCAAAAGGCGACTTGGCTGCTGTTAAAGGCATTCAGTTTTATAATTGAAGGAGAGCATAAAAGTTCAGAAAATTTGCAGCCTGACAATGTGATAGAAAAGAAAATCCCATTTTCTGAGGAGTGGTTCAAGCCAGCTGCAGAAATTTGCGTGAGTAATGAGGAACTGAATGTTATTACCCAAAACAATGGGGAAAATGTGTCTAGGGCATGTCAGAGGTCTTCACAGCAGCCCCTCCCATCACAGTCCTGGAGGCCAAGGAGGAAAAGGTGGTTTCCTGGGCTGGGCCCAGGGTCCCTGTGCTGTGTGCAGCCTAGGGACTTGGTGCACTGTGATCCAGCCACTCCAGCTGTGGCTGAATGGGGCCAACATAAAGCATGGGCTGTGGCTTCAGAGGGTGGAAGGCCCAAGCCTTGGCAGCTTCCATCTGGTGTTGAGCCTGTGAGTGCAAAGAAGTCAAGAATTGGGGTTTGGGAACCTCTGCCTAGATTTTAGAGAATACCTGGATGCACAGGCAGAAGTTTGCTGCAGGGGCAGGGCATTCAGGAGAACCTCTCCTAGGGCAGTGTGGAAAGGAAATGTGGGGTAAGAGCCTCCACAGAGTCCCTACTGGGGCACTGCCTAGTGCAGATGTGAGAAGAGGGCCACTGTCCTCCACACCCCAGAATGGTACATCCACAGATAGCTTGCACCATTCACCTGGAAAAGCTGAACACACTCAATGCCAGCCCATGAAAGCAGCCAGGAGCAAGGCTGTACCCTGCAAAGCCACAGGGGCAGAGCTGCCCAAGACCATGGGAACCTACCTCTTGCATCAGTGTTACCTGGATGTGAGACATGGAGTCAAAGGAGATCATTTTGAAGCTTTAAGATTTGGCTGCCCTGCTGGATTTCAGACTTGCATGGGGCCTGTGGCCCCTTTGTTTTGGCCAATTTCTCCCATTTGGGACAGTGTATTTACCCAACGCCTATACCCCCATCATATCTAGGAAGTAACTAACTTTGCTTTTGATTTTACAGGCTTATAGGAAGAAGGGACTTGCTTTGTCTCAGATGAGACGTTGGACTGCGGACTTTTGTCTTAATGCTGAAATGAGTTAAGACTTTGGGGGACTGCTGGGAAGGCATGATTGGTTTTATAATATGAAGACATGAGATTTGGGAGGGGCCAGGGTTGGAATGATATGGTTTGGCTCTATGTCCCCAGCCAAATCTCATCTTGAATTGTACTCCCATAATTCCCATGTGTTGTGAGAAGGACCTGGTGGGAGATAATTGAATCATGGAGGTGGTTTCTCTCATATTGTTCTCGTGGTAGTGAATAAGTCTCACAAGATCTGATGGTTTTATAAGGGGAAGCCCGTTTTGCTTGGCTTTCAATCTCACTCTTGCTGCTGCCATGTAAGAAGTGCCTTTGACCTTCCACCATGATTTTGAGGCCTCCCTAGCCAGGTAGAACTGTAAGTCCATTAAACTTATTTATTTTGTAAATTGCCCGGTCTCAGGTATGTCTTCATCAGCAGCGTGAAAACAGACTAATACAGTACATATGTACCACATTTTCATTAGCCATTCTTTTGCTGATGGACACTTACCTTGCTTCCAAACTTTCACTATTGTGAATACTGCTTCAATGAACATGGAACTGCAGATATCTCTTTGATATACTAATCAGCTTTCTATTGAGTATGTACCTAGCAGTGGGATTATTGAATCATACAGTAGTTTTATTTTTAGATTTTGAGCAATCTCCAAACTGATCTTCATAGTGATTGATCTAATTTACATTTCCACTAACAGTGTAGGAGTGTTCCTTACTCTCCACAACCCCAGCAGCATGATTGTCTGTCTTTTGGATAAAAGCCATTTAAACTGGGGTAAGATGATACCTCATTGTAGTTTTGTCTTGCATTCCGCTGATGATCAGTGATATTAAGCACCTTTTCACATATCTGTTTGCCATTTGTATGTCTTTTGAGAAATGTCTATTCAGAATTATTGCTGACTTTTATATTGGATTATATTTTCTTATTGAGTTGTTTGAGTTCCTTATATATTCTGATTATTAATCTCTTGTGAGACGGATAGCTTGCAAACACTTTCTTCTATGCTGTGGGTTGTCTCTTCACTTTATTGATTATATCTTTTGCTGTGCAGAAGCTTTTTAACTTGATGTGATCCCATTTGTCCATTTTTGCTTTGGTTTCCTGTACATGTAGGATATTGTTCAAGATACATACGCCCAGACCAATGTCCTGGAGACTTTCCCTAAGGTTTTCTTGTAGTAGTTTCATAGTTTGAGGTCTTAGATGTAAATCATTAATCTATTTTGATTTGATATTTGTATATGGTGAGAGACAGGGGTCTGGCTTCATTCTTTTGCATATGGATATTCAGTTTTCCCAGCATCATTTATTGAAGAGACTGTCTTTGTGTCTCTAAGTGTGTGGATTTGTTTCTAAGTTCTCTATTTTGTTTCATTGGTCTATGTGTCTGTTTTTATGCCAGTACCATGCTGTTTTTGTTACTATAGCTCCAATGTATAATTTGAAATACAGTCTCCTCCAGTTTTGTTCTTTTTGCTTAAAATAACTTTGGCTATTCTGAGTCTTTTTTGATTCTAAATAAATTTTAGAATTTTGTTTTCTATTTCTATGAAGAATGTTGTTGATATTTTGATAGGAATTGCATCAAATCTGTAGACTGCTTTGGGTAGTAAGGACATTTTAACAATATTGATTCTTCCAATTCATGAGCATGGAATACTTTTTTAAAAAATTTTGAGGTGTTTGCTTCACTTTCTTTCATCACTGTTTTATAGTTTTTATTATAGAAATCTTTCACTTCTTTGTTTAAGTTAATTCCTAGGTATCTAATTTTCTGTCTGGCTATTGTAAACGGGATTACATTTTTATATTTGTTGTTCACATTGTTCACTGTTGGCACATAGTAATGCTAATAATTTTTGTATGCTGATTCTGTATCCTCTAAATTTTCTGAATTTATCAGTTCAAATAGCTTTTTTGTGGAGTCTTTAGATTTTTTCCAAATATGAAAACTTATCGTCTGCAAACATGGAGAATTTGACATATTTCTTTTCACCTTGTATGTACTTTATATCCTTCTCTTGTCTGATTCCTCTGGCTATGATTTCCAGTACTATGTGGCATAACAGTAGTGACAATGGGCATCCTTGCTGTGTTCCAGAGTTTAGATGAAAGGCTGACAGTTTTTCACCATGCAGTATGGTACTGGCTTTGTGTCTGTCATATACGGCTTGTATTGTATTGAGATATGTTCCATCCATGTGTCGTTTTTTAAGTTTTTATTGTGAAGGGATATTAAATTGTATTAAATGCTTTTTTGGCATCAATTGAAATGATCATATGGTTTTTATCCTTCATCTGTTAATATGATGCATCAGATTGATTGATTTGTGTATGTTGAATCATCTTTGCATCCTTCAGATAAATTTCACCTGGCCATAATAAATATTTTTAAAGGTATGTTGTTGAATTTGTTTTGCTGGTATTTTGTTGAGGCTTTTTACATCAATGTTCATCAGGGTTATTGGCCTGTAGGTTTCTTTTTTTGATGTGTCTTTGCCTAGTTTTGGTATCAAGGTAATACTGGCCTCATATAATGAGTTTGGAAGTATTCTCTCCTCCACTATTTTTCAGAATAATTTGAATAGGGATTGTATTAATTCTTCTTTAAATGTTTGGTAAAATTCAGCAGTAAAGCCATTGGATCCTGTGTTTTTTTTGCTGGGAAAGTTTTTATTATTGTTTAGATCTCTTTATTAGTTATTGGTCAGTACATGTTATGGATTTCTTCATGGTTGAATCCTAGAAGGTTGTATGTGTGTATAAATTTACCCATTTTTTTCTAGGTCTTCCAATTTATTGACATTTGGTTGCTCGTAATAGCCACTAATAATCCTTTAAATTTCTGTGATATCATTTGTAATGTCTCCTTTTTCAACTGTAATTTTACTTATTTGGTCTTTTCTCTTTTTTCCTAGTTAGTCTGGCAAAAAGTCTGTCTGTCAATTTGTTTATCTTTTCAAAAACCCAATTTCTTTTGTTGGTCTTTTTGTTTGTTTGTTTGTTTGAACTTCATTTATTTTTACTCTGATCTTCATTATTTTTTTTCATCTACTAATTTTTGGTTTGGTTTGCTCTTGCTTTTCTAGTTATTTAATATGCATTATTAGATTGCTTATTTAAGTTTTTCTACTTTTTTTAATGTGGATGCCTATTGCTTTAAACTTTTCTCTTAGTTCTGCTTTCCCTGTTTCCCATAGAGGTTTTGGTATGTTATGTTTCCATTATTATTTATTTCAAGAAACTTTTCAATTTCCTTCTTAAATTTTTTATTGACCCATTGGCTATTCAGGAGCATATTGTTTAATTTCCATGTGTTTGTATAGTTTCCAAAATTCCTCTTGTTTTTGATTTTTAGTTTTATTCCATTGTGGTCAGGGAAGACACTTGAGATGGTTTACATTATTTTTTTTGAAATTTTTAAGACTTGTTTTGTGGTCTAAAATACAATCTATCCTTGATAATGATCCATGTGCTAAGGAGAAAAATGTGCATTCCACATCTGTTGGATAAAATCTTCTGTAAATATACATTAGGTCCATTTGGCATATAGTGTAGATTACCTCCAATATTTCTTTGTTGATTTTCTGTCAGGGAGATTTGTCCAATACTGAAAATAGGATGTTGAAGTCTCCAGCTATTATTGTATTGGGATCTATTTCTCTCTTTAGCTCTAATTATAATTGCTTTATACATCTGGGTGCTAAAGTGTTGGGCGCATATACATTTTCAATTGTTATATACTCTTGCTCAATTAACTATTATTATATAACGACTTATTTTTCCCTCTACATAGTTTTTCCCTTGAAATCTATTTTGTCTGAAATAAGTACAGCTACTTCTGCTGTTTTTTGGCTTCCGTTTGTATGAATTATCTTTTTCCAGCATTTTATTTTCATTCTATGTGTGTCTTTATAGGTTAAGTGCTTTTCTTGCATGTAACACATCACTGGGTCTTTTTTTTTTTTTTTTAATACATTCAACCAGTCTATGTCTTTTCATTGGAGACTTATTCCATTTAAATTCAGTATTATCATTGATAAGTAAGGACATATTCCTGCCATTTTGTTATTTGTTTTCTCATTGTTTTGTGGTCTCCTCTACCTTCTTTAATTCCTTCCTGTCTTCCTTTTAGTGATGTTGATTTTCCCTTGTTGTATGCTTTAATTTCTTGCTTTTTATTTTTTGTGTATGTGTTGCATGGATTTTGGTTTGAAGTTATCATGAGGCTTGAATATAATATCTTATATTTCGTAATTTTAAACAAATTACAAGTTAACACTGGTTACATAAACAAACTAACAAATGAGCAGAGAAAAACTAATAATAACTCTGTACTTTAACTCTCTCCAGTCACTTTTTAACTTTTTGTTATTTCTTTTTATATCTTATTGTATTATCTATGTCTTGAAAAATTGTCATAGTTATTTCTGATAAGTTCTTCTTTTAGTCTTTCTACTCAAGACATGAGAAGTTTGTACATCATAATTACAGTGTTATAATATCTTGTGATTTTTTTGTGTAGTTATTATTACCAGTGAGTTTTTTACCTTCAGATGATTTCTTGTTGCTCTTTAACAATCTTTTATTTCATATTGAAGAACTCTTTTTAGCATTTCTTGTAGGACAGGTCTGGTGTTGGTGAAGCCCCCCAAGCTTTTGTTTTTCTAGGAAAGTCTTAATTTCTCCTTTGTATTTCAAGAATACTTCTGCTGGATATACTATTTTAGGATAAAAGTATTTTTTCTTCAACATTTAAGCATGTCATACCAGTCTTTGATGGCCTGTAAAGTTTTCACTGAGAAGTCTGTTGCCAGATATATTGGCACTCTTGTGTATGTTATTTGTTTCTTTTTTCTTGCTGTTTTTAGAATCCTTTCTTTATCCTTGACCTTTTGGAGTCTGATTATTAAATGCCTTTAGGTAGCCTTATTTGGGTTAAATCTGCTTGGTGTTCTATAACCTTCTTGTCCTTGGATATTGATATCTTCATCTAGGTTTGGGAAGTTCTCTTTCATTATCTCTTTGAATAAATTGTCTACACTGATCCCTCTCTCTACCTCCTCTTCAAGACCATTAACTCTAACATTTGCACTTTTGAGGCTATTTTCTAGATCTTGTAGGTGAGTTTCATGCTTTTTTATTCCTTTTTCTTTTGTCTGCTTTATCTAATAGTATCCTGACTTCCTTCCCAGAGCTATCTTGAAATTCACTGAGCTTCCTCAAAACAGCTATTTTGAATTCTCTTTCTGAAAATTTACATATCTCTTTCTCTCTGGGATTAGTGAATAGTGCCTTATTTAGTTGATTTAGTAAGGTTATGCTTTCGTGGATGGTTTGATGCTTACATATGTTCATTGTTGTCTAGGCATTGAAGAATTAAATATCTATTGTCATCTTCACAGTCTGGGTTTGTTTGAAGCCATCCTTCTTGGGAAGACTTTGGAAGAACTTGAGTGTTGTGATCCAAGTCTTTTCGCCACTGTTGCCGTATCTGCATTAGGGGCACCTCAAACCCAGTAATGTTTTGGCTCTTGCAGACTCGTGGAGGTACTACCTTGGTGGTTTTGTATGAGATCTGGGAGAATTCCCTGGATTACCAGGCAGGGATTCTTCTCTTACTTTCCCCAAACAAATGAAGTTTATTTCTGTTTCTCTCTCTGAGTCTCTCTCTCTCTCTCTCCGTGCTGAGCTTCCTGGAGTTGGAAGAGGGGTGACTCAAGCACCCTTGTGGCCACAACCATGGGGACTATGCTGGGTCAGACCCAAAACCAGCACAGCACTGCAGTGACCACTGCCTGGCTGCCATCTATGTCCACTCAAGGCCTAAGGGCTATACAGTCAGCATGTGGTGAATCCAGTCAGGTGTGTTTCCTTCCCTCTGGGGTGGTGAGCTCCCCCTAGCCTTGGGAGTGTCCAGAGATGCCTTCCAGGAGCCATTACCTAGAATTGGGAACCTTAGGAATCTATTTCATGCTCTATTTTACTGCAGCTGATCTGGTACCCAATCCATTAGTCAAAGTCCTTCCCACTCTTTCCTTCCCTTTCCTTGAGCAGAGGAGCCTTTTCCTGTCACTCCCACTGCCCCGGCCTGTGGCAATTACTGCCTGGCTGCCACCGATGTTCACTCAAGGCCTACGAGCTCTTCAGTCAGATTGTGATGAATGATGCCAGGCTTGGGTCTCTCCTTTCAGGGAAGTGGGCTCCCATCTGGCCCAGAGCAGATCCAGAAATATTGTCCAGCAACAAAGGACTGAAACCAGGGACCCCAGGAGCCTGCTTGGTGCTCTACCCTACTACTGACAAGCTTTATTCTTCCCTTTCCTTTTCTGAAGCAAAAGGTGTCCCTCTCTGCAGCCATCACAACTAAGAATGTGCTGGGTCACACCTAAAGACAACATGGCTGTGAGTCTCACCAAAGGACTATGGTGAGTACTGCTTGGTTACCATTGCTGATTATTCAGGGTCCAAGTGCTCTTTAGTCAGCAGGTGATAAATCCTGCCAGAAATGGGTCCTTTCCTTCAAGGCAGCTGGTTCCCTTCTTGCCCAGAGTGTGTTCAGAAATATCATCTGGTAGCTAGGTCCTGGAATGTGAGCTTCAGGACTCTGCCTGGTGCCCTATTCTACTGCACTTAAGCTGATATCCAAGTTGCAAGACAAAGTCTCTCCTGTCTTCTCTCTTCAAGTGGAAAGGATTCTCCCCAAGAGGTATAAGCTGTACTGCCTGGGGTTTGGGGACTGGTGACACAAGCATTCCCTTGGCATTCTGGCTAATGTCACACTAGGTCACATGCACCCCATGTCCACTGGCTCTAAGCCCAGCACAGCACCAAGAATTACCTAGGAATTGAAGTTTTGTGGCTTAGAGTGCCTTTTAAGTTCATTTAGAACCCCAGAGCACTTTAATTCATGGTAGCACAGTTTGCCAGAACTCAGGTTCCCACCACTAGGATGGGTGACTTGCCTCTGGCTAGATCTGGTCTAAATGCTTCCTCTGTGGACACCAGCTGAGTTCTGCCTTAAATTGCTTTCCACTGTGACAGGGCAGCACTGAGTTACTGAGTTCCAATGCAAAGTTCCACAATTGCTGTACTCTCCCTCCCCCAAACACAGAAGTTCTCTCCACACCACACAGCCACTGTTGGGGGATGGAGGAGGGGTGGAATAGGCAATTCAAGACTGTCTTTCCTACCCTATTAAGCACCTCTTTACTTAATGTTAAAACAAGGTACTGTGATTGCTCACCTGATTTTTGGTTCCTATGAAGGTTCTTTTTTGTGCACAATTTTGTGTTCTTGCATGGGAGAAAACCACTGGAAGCTTCAACTCAGCCATCTTTCTCTGCCACTCTTTGTTCATTTCTGAAGGACAGATTTCCCAGATAATGCATTCTTGATTGATTGGCAATGCCCCCCACCTCAGCACTTTCAATCTTTTCCCAATCTCTCCTGGATTGTCAATTTTCTGCTGAGAAGTTTGCTCCAAACCTTATTGAAATTCCTTCTATGTGCGATATACTTCTTTTCACTTGAGGTTTTCTGAATCCTTTCTTCATCTTTAATTTTTGACCATTTAATTATAAGACTTGGTTTAGTCTTGTTAGGATTAAATCTAACTGCAGACATTTGACTTTTCTGTACCTGGATATTTATATGTTTTCTCAGATTTATAAAGATTTCAGCTGTTATTTTTTCCCTTTGTTAATCTCTTCTCCTTCTTAACCCATATAATTTGAATATTTGTTCTCTTGATGCCGCCCCATAAATTCTGTAAGCATTCTTTATTCGTTTCCAGTGTTTTTTCTTCTGTGTACATTTTGAATAAATTGCACTGATACTCAGAATGCAGCATCCCTACTGTTACCATAATAGTAACAGATGCAAGGTGTGGATACTTATGAAGTAGCCAGAAAGCTGAGAATGTGAGCCCAAATGTGCACAGATTTACAGTGGTTTCAGGGTCAAGGCGTGATCTAGTGCTTTATGGAATATGATCTGGTTCCTGGAGCACAGGTACACTCAAAGAGATGCTGGCTCTGTGGCCAAAGTGTGAACAATTTTCTATGGCAATGGCTCTGGTGTCTGAGACATTGGCAGGCACAGTGCAGCCACAGAGCTGGGGTCCATAGTGTGAGCAATAACAAAGCAGCTGCAGCTTAAGGGTTAGATCTCACATGGGATCAAGGGTTAGATCTCACATGGGAACGGGACAAATGGCAGCTCTGGTCCTGAAGCAGAACAATTTTGGCTGCTTCTTGAAGGGAGTTAGAGGTATAGCTGCATCTCACACTCTGGTGTTCCTCAGAGAAAATGATTGTTCATTATCTCAGTGACCTAAGATGCTGGCATCTTCTGCAGAGCAGGTCACTGAGGACCATGGTGGTTCCTGCTGTTAATGCCAATAATCATCAACTTCTTTTTTTGTCCCTAGCCATCTCCTGGCATCTCAGGTATGCTGATCTCACTAGTGATCCTTTTTATGTGGATAATCTGTTTCATTTGCTTCATTGTGTTGCCACAGATTTTTAAATAGGCTCTTGAGCTCTCCCAGGGCAAATTTGCTTGTGGATGTCTATCTATCTATCTCTCTATCTCTCTCTGTCTATCTCTCTCTCTCTCTATCTGTCTATCATCTTTTCTTATGGGGCAATAAAGGGTGATATCTCCCACTCCATTACTTTGGTGGTTTCTGAGGAATGCATTATATTCTTCACCTTCTTCGGCATTTTTATAACCATTATTTTGACTCTTTGTCTTTAATTAATGCATCTCCATTTGCTTTATGGTCCCTTACTTTAGATTTACTTTGTTCAATTGTTTGGGCTATGTTTCCTTGTTTCTTCTTGTGTCTCATATATCTTTTTAGAATCCATAGATTTGAAAAAAAAAATAAAAATAAGTTTTTTAGAATCCATTTGGAAAAAAAAAAGACTGTCTCTCCTAGTCTTTATAAACTGACTTTGTACAGGGACAGATTCTCACCAGTCAGCCTGTGTAGACATTCTTGTTGCCTCCAAAACTTTTGCGGGGTGCTATTGTAATTTCTTTGAGATTGTGTATGCAGTTTCTCAATTATTGAGGCTTTCTGTTTTCTTTTTCAGGAGCTCATACAATTTTGTTTCCTCTTCTGGCTATATGCAGTACTGTTGTTCTTACTCTCCCCTCGTTTTCCTCATGTAGATGTATCAAAATTTAAGGTTAAATCAATACTCAAAATATTCTTCTAATAGTGACTACGTGAATACTTTTACACTGAGCCAAATAGTATCCAATGATTACATTTCCTTTCTTATAAAATATCCCTTCCATATTCTCATTCTCAGTTAAAAATTAACTTTTTCTGTTTAGTTTTCTATGTAGTCATATCTAAATTTCTAAAGAACATTAACAATGGAAAACTCTTATTTATATAAAATTATTTTTCAGTGTAAAAGGAGAATGGGCTCCTGAAACCCATGCGGATACCAAAATCTATAGATGTTCAAGTCCCTTATATTGAATGCCATAGCATTAACAAATAACCTACATAAACCCTCTCGTATACTTTAAATTTTCTCTAGATTACTTATAATACCTAATATAATATAAATGATAGGTAAATAGTTGTTACATTTTTATTTGTATTATTTTTTATTGCTATATTGCTATTTTCATTATTTGTTTCAACTATTTTGACCCATCATTGATTGAATGTGGATGTAAAACCCAGGGATATGGAAGGCTGACTGTCTCACCAAATTCTAGTTTAAGTGTGTTAGTTTTATTAATTATGTCCTCTCAATAGCCTTTCAAGACAAACACACAGACACACAATATGTGTTATATAATAAACATTTATTATTATTTTTTATTTTTATTTTATTTTATTTTATTTTATTTTATTTTATTTTATTTTTCAGACGGAGTCTCGCTCTGTCGCCCAGGCTGGAGTGCAGTGGTGCAATCTTGGCTCACTGCAAGCTCCATCTCCTGGTTCATGCCATTCTCCTGCCTCAGCCTCCTGAGTAGCTGGGACTACAGGCGCCCGCCACCATGTCTGGCTAATTTTTTTTATTTTTTAGTAGAGACGGTGTTTCACTGTGTTAGCCAGGATGGTCTCAATCTCCTGACCTCATGATCCGCTGGCTTCGGCCTCCCAAAGTGCTGGGATTACAGGCGTGACCCACCACGCCTGGCCTATTGTTTTTAACTTTAAAAAGTAATATGATGTTTTTATGTAATCTTTTTAAGCTTACTTGTGTTTTTGATATTATACTGCCAAGATTTATCCACATTGATGCATGCAGCTCTAGTTCTCTCTTTGACTAATGTCTAATATTCCATTGTTTCAACAAACCACTGCACCCCTCTTCATTGGCATTTATATTATTTCAGGAGTTATACAATTATAAATAATCTTATGTTATGAATAGTATTGTACATATCCTCTGGTGAACATATGTAAGTGTTTCCCTTCAGTCTAAAACAAGGAGTGAAAATACTCATATGGTATATGAGTATTCAATTTATAAGATAATAGCAAACATTTTTCCAAAGTGACCAAACTATTTAACAATCCTACCAGCAATATGTGTGACATACTTGATCCACATCTTCGGCAACGTTGATTATTAAGAGATATTCTTTTAGGTATATGTAAATATTATAGTCTTTTAATTTTTTATTATTTTTATATCTTGATGGCTTTTATAATGTCTTCTCTTAGTTCTAGAAAGTTATAGTTTTTTGGGCATTTTTGTAGTGTGAGATTACTGACTTTTCTCTTTCTCCAATTTTCCTCTTTTCTTTTTTGGGTCTTAATATTCCATAATAAAACCTTTCTTCAAATATTTTATGAAACTTGGGTATTCATTTATAGTTAAGAGTGATGCACTAAAACCCAATCAAAAGCTTCATGTGCTTGGTCAAGATCTGTGTGTTTTGACAGGCTCCACCACAACACAATTGAGTACAAACCTGGCCATTTCACCAGAGACTTCCAATCATCAGTCTTTTCGGGGGTCCAGTTTCTTCAGATGGAATCTATATTTGCTTACCTGTTAAACTGTAAACCTGGTTTTCAGTGTTCTGGAAGCCAAAGAGGAAAAAGAGGACTTGGCATTTCACTAATCAGTACATTGGCTTTCATTAAATTGCCCTGTTTCAGAATAGCACCTCTAACCTCTCTTTAATGTGTCTAGTCTGATGTTCCTGACTTCAGAGGCTCTGTGATTCTATTGCTGCAAATGCGGGGAGGAACCCTGAAAAGTAAATTGCTCAATAGGTTACTTTTCAGCCACTCCTGTTTGACCTTCTGTTTCATCCCTGGCTTCTGAAGTAACTAATACCTCCAGTTTTTTATGTTTTCTGGCATTCTGTGTCCCAAATTAACTGTTTGTTTGGTATTTTCCTCTGCAAGCCTTTAGACCCCAGATTTCTCCAGTCTCCTAAGTCATTACCATTCATCTGTCAACTGTATATCTTCTTCAATTATGCAGACACCTGTTACTGTAATATATTTGTATTACTTTTGTGGTTATATATGTATCCTCTTAAAAATTGGTATTTTTACCATTTTATTGGAGATTCTGGAGGCAGCAAATAATGAAGACCATCTTCAATGTTTAATCAGAAGATCCAGCTCGGTTAGTTCTTCAATTTATACTATATAAATCTTATTTTAGACCATGACCAACACAGAATTCTGCATGTGATTCCTTGGTATCTGCTGCCAAGTGCACAGTAGGTCAGATTATGAAGTAATTGATATGGTTAATTATGATGATAATCTAAATAAATGGTTTCACCTTGACATAATATGTTTATCTCAAGATATCTGTATAAAAGCATCATTTTTTAGTACTATCCACAACTATTTTTACTACAGATACTCAAATCATTCCTTGTTGATTGAGCCTTCCTATATAGACAGGATTTTACTTTTATTTTTAGGTCAGATTTGACCAAAAAATAACTTTAAGGATGACTGTTAAGCATGCAATCAGATTCTAATATTACCAAATAAAGTACATTGCAATCCTTTTTCAAGGCAATGTAACGAAAGCAACAATTATAGGTAATTTTGGATATCTGACTCTCCAAACCTCATGTTATTGAAGGAGGGGGCTTAATGAGAGGTGTTTAGATCATGGGGGTGGTTCCCTCATGAATGTCTTGGTGCTGTTTTCATGGTGATGAGTTTCTCTATTAGTGCTTGCAAATGTTCTCTCAAGAGCTGGTTGTCAAAATAAGCCTAGCACCTTTCTTTTTTCTCTTGCCTTCTCCCTTTCCATGTGATCTCTGCACATGCCAGCTCCACTTCGCCTTCTCTCATGAACAGAAGTAGCTGCAGGCCCTCACCAGAAACCAAGCAGATGCTGGAACTATGCTTCTTGTACATCCTTCAGAAATGTGAGCCAAATAAACTTTTATTTATATATAAATTATCTGACCTCAGTTATTCCTTTATAGTAACACTAAAAAAACTAAGACAATGGGCAATCAATATGTGTTTATTGACATTATAAAAATATATTGTACTTTTATTACAAGAATAATACACGCTTACTCTAATAAATAAAAAAAGAGGTGTATAACTAAAATATTTTTCCTATCTCATCTCTTTTCAGATAAGCAATGTGAATAGTTCCTCAGCATTTTTTTGTGCTCACATAAAGATCTAGTTTTGTGCACATGTAATATTTTTATGTTTGTTTTTACAAAAATGAGATCATATTATATGCATTATTTTACATAACCATGTGATATTGACATCTATGTCAATACATGTACAGCTTTATTTCTAATAACTGAAATATATGGATGCATTATATTATATCTAACCACACAATCTATATTTCTTCATTGCTCGTGTTTTGCCCTTAAAGCATAGAAACAGTGGCTTCTACAAAGAGTCCTGTGCTTTAGAGGGCCTCACTTTAGCACTACTTCAGTTGCTTCACTCCCACAGAGTGAAGAATTGTAGGACCAAGGGGAGGTTCCCACTAAAATCCTGCAACTTCCTTTGAGATGACACTTTGTTCTTCAGGATCCCAGAATTTCCTTGACAACTTTCCTAAGCTCTCTTCCAGGCCTTTCCAAATCTCTACCCCAAGATCTGTTTTCCCATCACATACACCACTATACCAAAGGATATTCAAGGGGCATCTGCTTGCAAAGGTTGTGATTGGACTGTAAGTGAACACATGTAATTTTCTACATGTGCGCACCAGGATTCTTTTGAGTGGAACAAAGTCGTATGTGGGAAGAAAATGGGAGTGTACCACAGGTCAGGGCACTGGACAATAGTACTGCCTGCATTTCCATGTTCTGGTGTAGAATTCTGAGAAGTCAAAAATTTTAAATTTGTACCTCATGTTTCAGGTCATTTTAAACGTATCCTTTTTAATGAAAGTTAATAAAGCATTTATTTAAATTTTTGTTAGTCATTTAAATAATACATGTGTTATTTAGGTATCCATTTTGTACTGTCTTGAGCTCTACAAATATTGGAGATATGCCTGCAAAATAAAGATATAGACTTGTGTTTTTCATATAACACTACTGTATTTTACACTATTTGTGGGAAAGGGATTTGTTTTGTACCACTTTTTATCTATTATGGAGGCTACCGTAAAATCTTGAACATAGTTGATACTTAATACATGTCAGCTGAATGAATTTATGAAGGAATTATCTTCTTTAGCACTTATTAGTTCGAACTTGTGGACATTCGGTATATGTTGTTGAGTTTATAAATGAGTCTGTTTTTTACTATGGGAGGTTCTTTTTTTTGCTTAAGTGTGTATACCTTAAGCAAAAAATAATATACCCAACTTCTCATTTGGATAATCAGGAAAACTAATTTTTAATTATGGGATACATTCCTTTCTTATAATTCATTTTAAAATTATATTTAATTGTAAATGCTAAATTAATCTTTTGCAAGAAGTGCCTACACCTAAGGATGTACTTCCCTTGAGGTCATGCTTTCAAACTTGACTAAGAGCAATACATCAAAGTATCTTCACAGATATAGAGTGCGTTTCCATTCTATTGGATCAACTTGCCATCTCTAGCTTGTGATTTTACTAAAAATCGCCTATTTTTACAACCTTGACAGTTATAGACATGAATAAAAATACCACACTGCCCATTCTAGGCTATTTTGCATAACCCAACTGATTGGCAATGAAATAAAGAAAACCCAACAAATAATTTAAAATATGATTGGATCTTTGTTTTTATATTTATTTAAGTGTAAACTAAACTTTAAAAAAGTTTAAAATAATTTATTTTTAAATACTTCATTTTAATTTTCATGAGAATATTGACCCTAGCAATGGAAAAAGTATATATCAAGTTGCCATATTTAAAATTGTGTTTTTAACTAATGCCTGTGACAGCATCCATTGGTTTTTCAGTCCACCTCTTCTAATAGAATCAAAAAAGTAAACAAGAGTCAAAGCCGCATAAAAGAAAACAAGCATAAATACAAGAAATTTTTCTATTACATGATAAAAGAAAGGTTCAGGTAGTATCTGTCGCCTCTTGCTATTTATCACCTCCCTCTATAAGTCCTGTTCACCTCTTATCATGTTTTCTCTCCTATGCAATTTCTTTCCAAGAGAAGAGAAAGCTACTCCTTAAGAGCTTGGAAGTGTTTATTGCTGTTATTGTGAGAGTAAGAAAGTGATTAAGCCCCCACTACTTGTATACAAAGGTTGTGCTACATCTCATAGACCATTATGTCAAAAATTTCAAGAAGACCCCTATTGACTTCTTCACTACCTTTTACGTCTAACTTACCGTACTCATTGTCATTTGGCAAAATATCCCATATGGAAATGTAAACAGTAGATTAATTTGATATTGGAATTATCTGACAAATTTTTCAAGCAGCCATCATATAAATACTTAAACAAACAATTAAAAACCCATAGGAAAAAATAGAAAATACTAGCACAGAAATAAAATTTGTAAGACAGAACAAAAGGAAAATTATACAACTTGAAATATAATAACCAAACCAAAACAAAACAGAAACCTCGAAGTATGGTCACAATGGTAGAGCGGAGGTAGTAGAAGATAGAACTGATGAGCTTGAATAGAGATTAATTGAATTTATCCAATTTGAACAATAGAAAGAAAATAAACTGAAGAAATGATTAACAGAGTCTTCAGGATCTGTAGGTCAATAACAAAAAGAGCTAATATTCTTAGCATTGAAGTACCTAAAGCAAAGAGAAAACATATCTAAAAAAATATTTGAAGGAATAACAACAGAAAAGGTCCTAAATTTGGCAAAATATATAAATCTACAGGTTCAAGAAGCTACGTGAACCTAAATAGGATAAAGTTAAAGAAATTTATGAGAAGATACATCATATTTGAACTTCCAAAATCTAAAGACAAAGAACAAAATTAAAAGTAACCACAGAGAAATAACACATCACTTACAGGGAAACACTAATTCAAATGGCAATGTATTTTTCATTAGAAACCATGAAGACACGAAGGAAGTGGCACACTGGTTTACAAGAACTGAAAGAAAAGAACTGTCAACTATAAACTCTATATCAAGCAAAAATTATCCTTAAGGAAAAAAGAGTTTGAAATAAAGACATTCTCATATAAAGAAAAACTAAGAGAATTTGTTGCCGGCAAACCTATCCTTAAAGAATGATAAAAGAAAGTATCTAAACTGAAAAGGTATGATAACAGGAAAAGGCCAGGAATTTCAGAAACAAAAAGAATATTGGACTAGGTGAAAATATGAGTAAATATAGTAAATATAATAAACTACTCTCCACACAATTTTTAAAAATCATAGTTAATAATTAAAGCAGAAATTATAATGCCTTCTGATATGGTACTGAATCTAATTAGAGAAAATATTGAAGACAATTTAATTTTTAGAATGTGTAGGGCCAAGGTTACATTTTAAAATGTGTAGGGCCAAGGTATGTGCATTTTTTGTTAAGTTATTAAAATGTTAGTACTGGTGTGTATAAACTAAAGCACTATAAATAAATCAAAGTGAAATCAGAAGAACATGTTTATACAATCCCCAAGAAGGCAAGAAAACAAAAGCAGAGGGAAAAAAATAAGAGAAACACAAAAATCAAACTATAAAATGGCAGTTTTGAGCCCTAATATATCAATAATAACATTATGTGTAAATGGTTTAAATGCACCAGTTAAGAGAAAGAAATTAGTGGAGTGGAAAAATAAAAACAATTCTTCATAAGAAATTCACTTTAAACACTATGATATAAATAAGGTTAAAGTAAATTGATTAAGAAATATATATCATGATGCAAACATTAATTTAAAATGGTAGTGGGTATATGTATTCGTTTTTGCTGCTACAACAGAATACCTGACTTGAGCAATTTATAAGAAATAGAAATTTGTTGGTTCACAATTCTAAAGTCTGGGAAGCTCAATATTAAGGTGCTGGCATATAGTGAGGGTCTTCTTTCTTAATGCATCATTACATGACAGAAGAACAGGACAAAGAGAGGGTGAGAGAGCAAGAGGGGGCTGAATTCAGTCTTTTGTAATAGCATTACTCCTAACAATGATGGAAGACCCTCATGGCCTACTCACCTCTTAGAGGTCTCACCTCTTAATACTTTCACAATGGCAATCAAATTTTACCATGAGTTTTGGAGATGACATACAATCAAACCTTAGCATTTTAACCCTGTCTCCACAATACTCATGTAATTCTCACATACAAAATGCATTTACTCCATCTCAATATCCCTGAAAATCTTAACTCATTCCAGCATCAGCTCAAAAGTCCAGAGTACATAGTCTCATCTAAATCACATGTGCGTGAAACTCAAGACACAGTTCATCCTGAGGGAAATTCCCCTCACCTTTAGCTGTGAGCCTGTGAAATCAAAATAAGTTACATGCTTCCAAAATACAATGGTGGGTCAGGCATATAGGATAGGCACTCCCATTATTAAAGGAAGCAACAGGAAAAAAGAAAGGGAAAACAAGTCCCAAGTAAGTTAAAAAAAAAAAAAAACAAAATAAAACAGGGTTAGTTACATTGTCTTAAGGCTCCAGAATTATCTCATTTGACTCCATGTCCCTCCTTTGTGCACACTGGTGCATAGGTACAGCATACAAGGCCTCAGGCAGTCCTGCCCCTTGGCTTTGCTAGGCTCAGCATACACAGCAGGTCTCACATATTAGTCTCTTGCCTACAGCTTTCCAAGCTTGGCATTGTATGCTGGTGGCTCTACAGTTCTGAGTCCTGGGGGCCCTTCTTTCACAGCTCCATTAGGCATTGCCCTACTGGGAACTCTGTGGTAGCACTACCTCAGGGAGAAGACTGGTTGAACCCCAGGCTGTTCACAACATTGTTTGAAGTTTAGATGGAGGAAGCCATGCCTCCACAGCTCTTGCACTCTGCACACCAACAGAATGAGTACCATAAGGACATCACCAAAGCTCATGACTTGCACCCTCCAGCTCTCTGAGTCAAGTCACACCTGGACTCACTTGAGCCATGGCTAGGGTGGCTGAGGAGCTCTTTGCAGAATGTAGGGGGAGGAGACCCTGGGTATCCTAGGCAGTGGGCCCTGATGTCCCATAGGCATTGCAAACCCATCAACTAAAACCATTTTGCTTTAGCATATCAGACTTGTGAAGGGAGGAACAGCCTCAAAGATGTCTGAAATACTTTTGGGATCATTCTCCTACTGTCTTGATAAATAGCACCTGGCTTCTTTTAATCTATACTAATCTCCTTATCAAATAGCTGCTTGGTCATATCCTTGGATTTCTCTCTCATTTTTAAAATTTTTTAAATAGCCAGGCTGAGTGTTTTGCAAATCTTTACAATCCACCTCCCTCTTAATTACAAATTTTGCCTTTAAATAACTTATCTCCTCTTGCATTTTACTATAATCAGCTAAGAAAGCCATGCAGTAGTTTGAATGCTTTTTTGTTTATAGGTTTCTTCTGCCTAATATTCTAGTTTATTACTCTTAAGTCCTGCCTCCCACAAAATCCTGGATACATAACAAAATTCAGCCAAGCTCTTTGCCACTTTATAACATGGGTATACCTTTCTCCAGTTTTCAATACCTTATTTCTCATATTTGCCTGAGACCTCAGCAGAATGGCCTTCATTGTCCATATTCCTACCAGCATTCTTTTCCCAATCACTTAAGTAATCTCTAAGATTCAGACTTTTCCTATAGCTATTCTCTTTTTCTGAGACTTCACCACAAATACCTTTAATACCTAGTTCATGTGAATATAGGCTACTAACAAAATCATTTACTTCAAAATGTTACAGGTAGCTAGACAGGCATGAGCGGGGCAGGAAAGGGTTCCCCCCACAACCCCCAGGAATGTCAGGTGATGGGGTGATGGTTCAACAATTATCACGCTGCCTCTGTAAAATGATAATTTAGCAGCTGGCACCAGGGAGAGACAACCTCCTAATGTTCCACGGCTGCCACAGTAAAGCGTTAATTTAATGTAGGCAGCAGGGAGAAGCAACATCCTGGCATGGGCATTAAGAGACAAAATGGTAGTGTATGACCTTCTTGGGGCACTCCACCAGAAAAGGAAAGAAACAAACAAATTAGAAAAATAATAATAATAATAATCCTATCAAAAAGCGGGCAAATGATATGAATAGACAATTCTCCAAAGAAAATATACAAAGTCAACAAACATATGAAAAATGTTCAACATCACTAATTATCAAGGAAATATGAATAAAAACCATAATGAGATACCACCTTACTCCTACAAGAATGGCCATAATTAAAAAATCAAAAAATAACAGATGTTGGCGTGGATGTGGTGAAGAGAAAGGAACACTTTCACATCGCTGATGGGAATGTAAACTAGTACAACCACTATGGAAAATGGTATAGAGATTCCTTAAAGAACTAAAAGTAAAACTACTGTTTGATCCAGCAATCCCACTACTGGGTGTCTACCCAGAGAAAATGAAGCCATTATATGAAAAAGACACGTGTGCGTGCATGTTCACAGCAGCACAATTTGCAATTCCAAAAATTTGAAACCAGCCTAAATGCCCACCAACCAATGAGTGGATAAAGAAAACGTATATATATATACGCACACACACACATACATATATATATATACAGACACACACACACACACACACACACACCATGGATACTACTCAGCCATAAAAAGGAATGAAATAATGGCATTTGCGGCAACCTGGATGGAGTTGGAGGCCGTTATTCTAAGAGAAGTAACTCGGGAATGGAAAACCAAACATCCTATGTTCTCACTTATAAGCAGAAGCTAAGCTGTGAGCATGCAAAGGGATAATAATGATATAATAGACTTTGGGGACTTGGGGAAAAGGGTGGGAGGAGGGTGAGGGACAAAACACTACACATTGGCTACAGCATACACTGCTCAGATGATGAGTGCATCAAAATCTCAGACATCACCACTGAAGAACTTTTCCATGCAACCAAATACCACCTGTTCTTTCAAAACAATTGAAATAAAAATAAATAAATAAACAATAAAAAGAAAACGGCCTTGGAATATACAGATATCAACCGTTTAGAGAAAAAAGGCAGGCTTGTTCACCATCCAGTAGCGTATAGGTAATATCTCCCTTCCCGACAAAATTCAAGACGGCCATAAAATATTCTGGTTCGGTTGGGCGTGATGGCTCCCGTCTGTAATCCCAGCACTTTGGGAGGCCAAGGCGGGTGGATCACGAGGTCAGGAGATTGAGACTATCCTGGCCAACATGGTGAAACCCTGTCTCTACTAAAATACAAAAATTTGCTGGGCGTGGTGGCACGTGCCTGTGATCCCAGCGACTCGGGAGGCTGAGGCAGGAGAATCTCTGGAACACGGGAGGCGGAGGTTGCAGTGAGCCAAGATCGCGCCGCTGCACTCAAGCCTGGCAACAGAGCAAGACTCTGTCTCAAAAATATAAAAAGTAAATATATATATATGTATATATATATATACTGGTTCTTTAAACTCCATGTTTCTCAGCTGTGATACAAGCTTACAATGTGTGCAGCATCCAAGTAGGCATCTCTGCATCACCTCCATGGCTGAGGGAAACCTATCTGAATATGAAGTTTATAATATTTGCTATGCCATAAATAATAATTTTTTTCTCTCTGACCCAGGAGTCTCATGTCTTCTGCCAGCATCCATGAAACTGTGAAAGGCTAGCTCATTAACTTTAGAGTAAAATTTCAGACTCTTGACAGTTCATGACAGTAGTTTTATCTCATTCTTTTTAATGGCTGCATACTTTTACATATACAAGTTATTTAATCAACCTCTTGTTCTTAGAAAATTAGGATGTTTAAAATATTTTGCTACTGCAAAAATTCTGCAATAAGTATCCATATCCATATATCTTTGTGCATATATGAGAGTGTTTTTGTAGGACAGAGTTTTTTTGTAATAGAAATGCTTCTTATTAGATACACTCATTTATGTGCCAAAAGAGGTGTAATCATTTACACATCTGTCAATATGTTATGAGAATAACCCTTTGCCTATAGTTGAAAAATATTATCTTGTTTTAATAATAATCTCTAGATTACTGGTGACACTGATTACCTTGTCGTACTTATTGACTGTATTTCTTGTGCAAATGTTTTTTTTTTCTTGTATATGATACATTTTCTTTCAGGTAATTTATTTTTATTGAATTATAACAACTATATATATATGAACTCTCTCTATATATGAGCTATATATATTATATATATATATATGAACTCTGTTTCCCTTTGTTGTATATTATGAAAATATAGTTGCCAGTTATATCACTTGCCATTGCGGTATGCTAATAGTGTTTAAGTCAGATAGAAATTTAAAAATTTTATAGTCAAATTAGTCAACCTTTTTTATAGCTTATAGATTTTCTGTCTTACTTATGAATGACTTTGATATTCTAAGATTATTCTCCTGTATGCCATTCAAATTTATTCTATTAAGGCTAAATTTTTGTTTGTTTGTTTTATGAAACCCATCATTTATTGCAGCAACACACAACCACATATCATCTGTAGAATCATCATTCTCAGTAAACTATTGCAAGGACAAAAAACCAAACACCGCATGTTCTCACTCATAGATGGGAATTGAACAATGAGAACACATGGACACAGGAAGGGGAACATCACACTCTGGGGACTGTTGTGGGGTCGGGGGAGGGGGGAGGGATAGCATTAGGAGATATACCTAATGCTAAATGACGAGTTAATGGGTGCAGCACACCAGCATGGCACATGTATACATATGTAACAAACCTGCACATTGTGCACATGTACCCTAAAAAAGTATAATAATAATTAAAAAAAATAAAGAAACAGGAAAAAAAAGAAAGTAGTATACCAAAAGTAAGAGCTTTAATAAAAGTTCAATATTACTAAAAATAGTTTTTGCACATGTAGTGCTATAATCAAAATAATATACTGTTTCAGGAGCAGACATATCAGGAAACAACTAGTAAATAGTTGTATCACCATACAATTTTTCTGCCAAATTATATTTGTTTGTAGAAGTTATTGACAAAGGAACTACACTTCAAATAGAGCAATAAAGAATAACTTTCTACTAAAAAAAAAAAAGAAAACTTCCATGTGAGGATTTAATTTTGTTTAATTTTGTGATTATTATACATCAAAATTATATCATTTCTTTTTTCAACTTTTTTTTTAAGTTCAGGGGTACAAGTGCAGGTTTGTTATGTAGGTAAACTTGTGTCATGGGAGTTTGTTGTACAGATTATTTTATCACCTAGCCTCCTGCCCATTAGTTATTTTTTTTATCCTCTATCTCCTTCCATTCTCCATCCACCAATAGGCCCCAATGTGTGCTGTTAAGGCAGTTCTGAGAGGGAAACTCAGCTCTAAATTCTCACATTAGAAAATAGGAAAAGTTCCCAATGAATAATCAAAGTTTCTACATCAAGAAACAAGAAAAAGCAGAGTAAAATAAATTCAAAGCAAGAAAAAGAACAAAATAATAAAGATAAGAGAAGTAACCAGTAAAATTAATATAGAAAAATAATTTTTACAATCAAGAACATAAGTAACTGGTTCTTCAAAAATGTAATAAATTTGATAAACATCTAACAAGACTGACAAAGACAAAAAAGGCACAAATTATCAATATCAATAATGCAGTTATGCAAGATAAATAAGTCTAGAGAGCTAATGTAAAGCATGAAAACCATAGTTAATAATACTGTATACTTAAAATTTGCTAAAAGAACACATTTTCAGAGTTCTTATCACATATCCACACAAAGGTAACTATGTGAGTTGATAGATATGTTAATTTAACTGACAGTTGTAATCACTGCATTGCTTATATGTACATCAAAACATTATGTTTCGGATGCAGCTGAAAACCATTATCCTGAGTGAATTAATGCAGAAAAAGAAAACCAAATACTACATGTCTTCACTTATAAGTGGGGGCTAAACATTGGGTACACATGATCATAAAAATGGAAGTAATTGACACAGGGGGATGCAAGAATGGGAGGGAGGAAGGCAATGAGGACTGAAAAATACTACCTATTGGGTATTATGCTCACTATCAAGCTTACAGATTTATTTGTACTTCAAACTTCAGCATCATAAAATATACTCTGTCTCTCAAAAAGTATATACACATACCTATGTAATAAACCTGCACATGTACCCTCTGATTCTAAAATAAAAGTTGAAAAAAAAGCTCATTATAGGAAAGAAAAATTATCTTGTAAAGCACAGATATAATAACAAAAAATTAGATAGAGAATATCATTAAAATCTTGTGTCATTAAGATAAAAATAAAGGGATACTTAGACGTATTCATAATCTTAAACACATAATGTAACAATTTAGAAAGAACCAATTGCTTAAAACCCACAAAGTACCAAATATCAAGCAAAAAAGAAAAATAGACAATCTGAATAGCTCTATAACCATTATAAAAATTAGATTCATAATTTATAACCACCCCTAAAGAAAGTCCTTGAACACAGATGATTTCAGTGAAAACTTCTACAAAAATTTAGAAAAAAATTAACATCAACTTTATATAATTAATTCAAGAAAATAAAAGAGGAAATAGCACTCCCTAATACATTTAATGAGACCATGATTAGATTGTTACTAAAACTAGACAAAGAGAGTAACTAAAAAGATAATCTACAGGCCAACTTTTCTGCTGAACACAAATGAAAAAGTCCTTAACACAATATTTGGAAATTTAATCCACCAATGTACAAAAAGAATCATGCAGCCTCATCAAGTCGGATTTATTACAGGTATGCAAGTCTGGTTTGATATTCAAAATTCAATCAATCCTTTATATCAAAAAGTTAAAGAAGAAAGACTATATATTCTGTCAATTAAGGTATATGTTTCCCCAAAAAGGAAATGCAGATGGCAAATAAGCACACGCAAAAATGTATTTGGCAAACGTAACACCTACTTCTGATGGTATCTCAGCAAACAGTTAGTGGAGTGGAGCTCCCTCAATTTGCTAAAGATTATCTATAAAAGAAAAACACCCTACATCTAAAATTAATAGTAAAAAACAGGAATTTTTTCTTAAGGTTAGGAACAATGTGAGGATGTCTTTCTTACCATTCTTATTTGGTAGAATAGTGGAAGTTTACCCACTGCAATATGATATGAAAAAAAGTAAACATACACATTGAAAAGGATCAAACAAAACTATCCTGTTTGGAGATAACATAATTTTCTACATAAAAAAACAATGAACACACAAAACCCTCCTATAATTAATAAGTGAATATAGCAAGATTACAGGATATGTGATCAACATGCACATTTTTATTATTTATTTTAATTTGAAAAAACTAATGTTTAAGCTTTTATTTTACATTCAGGGGTACATGTACAGGTTTGTTATATAGGTAAATTGTGTGTCATGGGGGTTTGATGTACAGATTATTCCATCACCCAGGTAAAACACATAGTACCTGATAGGTAGTTTTTCAGTCTTCACCCTCCTCTCTCCCTCCACCCTCAAGGAGGCCCAGTGTCTGTTGTTTTCTTACTTGTGACTATATGTACTCAATGTTTAGCTCCCACTTGTAAGTGAGAATATATGGTATTTGGTTTCCTGTTTCTGTATTGGTTCCCTTAGGATAATGACCTCTAACTCCATTCATGTTGCTGCAAAGGACATGATCTCATTCTTTTTTATCGCTGTGTAGTATTCCATGGTGTGTATGTATCACATTTTCTTTAACCAGTCTACTGTTGATGTGCATTTATGTTGATTCTGATAGGGACAAGAGGCAGAGAAATTCCTGGCAGAAGAGGGCAGGTCCCCAGTGAAAGCCCTGCTCTCAAACCAAAAAGTCTGGAACCATGGCCCAAAGTGAGAACTGACATCCCTGTTTTCCCACTCAAATGTTGCCTTTTCCAAAACCACCAATAGCCTGCCCTGCCCCCTGTCCTGTGTCCATAAAAAATCCAGGTTCAGCCGACAGAGAGGAGAAGCAGCTGGATATCAGAGACTATGGTCAGAGAGAAGCCACTTGACTTCAGAGGAACAGCTTGATGGCATAGCTTCAGGGAGGTGTCCGGCCAGGGACAGCCAGACTCTGGGAAAATATTACCTTCACACTCCATCCCCTTTTCAGCTCCCCTTCCTGCTGAAAGCCACTTTCATCAGTAATAAAATCCTCCGCATTCACCACCCTTCAATTCATTTGTGTGACATGATTTTTCCTGGATGCCAAACAAGAGCTCGGGTACCATGGGTGTGGATGCAAGAGGCTGTCATACTGACCCTCTGCCCTCACTGGCAGAAAGCAGCTGCCTCATGTAAAAAGGCAGAAGCCCAACAAGCTGTTAACACTTAAGCCGTCTGTGGACAGTAGAGCTAAAAGAGCCCTGAGCCCTGTAACACACGCCCTCTGGGAATTCAGGGGTTGTGGGCACTCCCTGAGATGCTGCTGCGGGGCTGGTATGGAGTTCATTCCTGCTGGCACCCAAAAGCGCTAGCCCCAGGTCCTGCACCCATTCACATGCATGCTCCCTCCCGCTACAGATTGAGAACAGAGGGTTTAAGTAAGTGGAGTTTGCCCTTGCTGGTGCCAAAGTGGCTGGGTAGCTCCAGTGCCCACACTCAAGTTCCCGCCTGCACAGGAGTCAGGGTAAATTTCCTGCTTCAATTCCATTTGTCTTTGCTATTGAACATACACATTTTTAAAAAGTAACTTGCATTTCTATATATCAATGAAATTGTGGAAACTAAAATTTTAAAATGCAATACCATTTATAATCACTACAAACAAAGAAAATTGTTAGGTATAAAACTAGCAAAACCTGTATAGGATCTGTATGCTGAAAATTATAAAATGATAATGAAGAAAATCAAAAAAAGGTTAAGTAAATGAAGACATTCTATTTTTGTATATAGAATGATTAACCATAGTAAAGATCCCTATTGTCCACAAATTGATCTATAGATTTAAGGTAAGTTCTTTCAAAATTCCAGCAAGTTTTTTTGTACCTAGCAACAAGCTTATTTACAATTTATAAGGAAAACACAGGATGTGGAATTACTAAAAAAGCACATATTAAAATTTACTATATAGATAGTGTAATCAAGACAGTATGATATTTGTGTAGAGTTAGAGACATAGATCAAAAGAACAATATTGGGAACATAGAAATTGACCTACATAAATAAAGTCAATGAATTTTTTACAAAAGAGCAAAAGTAATTTAATGAAGGAAAGATAGCCTTTTGAATGAAAAGTGCTGAAGCAATTGGAAATCGATAGGCAAAAAATAAACTTTAACCTAAATCTCAGATCTAATATAAACATTTACTTAAGTGAATAATAGACAAATGTAAAATAGAAGACTATAAAACTTTCAGAAACAAGACATTGTAAGCGTTCTTTGGAACTAGAGCTATGAGAAAAGTTCTTAGATTTGACACCAAAAGCGTGATCCATAGGAGGAAAAAATGGTAAATTCAAGCTAATCGAAATGAAAAACTTTTGCTCTGTAAAGAACTTGTGAGGAGTTTCAAAATATAAACTAGAAACTGGGAGAAAATATTTGCACACTACATAGCGAACCGATGAGTAGTATATAGAATATATAAAAGACTCTCCAAACTCAACAATAAGAAAAAAATCCAGTTATAAAGTGGGCATAAGACACAATTTCACTAAAGAGGATATACAGACGTCAAATAAGCACATAGGAAGATGTTCAACGCTGTTACCTGTATTATTAATGGTTAGGGTTCTTTAGAGAAACAGGGCAAATTAGGGGTGTGTGTGTGTGTGTGTGTGTGTAGAGAGAGAGAGAGAGAGAGGGACACAGAGAGAGAGAAAAGGGAGAAGAAGGGACAAGGAAGTGAGAGAGAGGGAGTTTAAGCCTCATGATTATGGAGTTTGGCAAGTCCAAAGTCCAAAATTGGCAGAGTGGGCACTCAGGCTGGAAACCCAGGGAAAAGACAATGCTGCAGTTTTATTTTAAAAGCCATCTGCTGGAATAATTCCTTCTTGTTTGGGGGAGGTCAGTCTTTGTTCTATTAAGGCTTTCAACTGATTGGATGAGACCTTCCCACATTATGGAAGTAAATCTGTACTATTAAAAGTCCACTGATTTAAATGTTACTTTTATTGAAAAGAAAAAAATAAAACAGTCTCACAGAAACATCCAGAATAATGTTTGACTATATATCTTGGAACAGTGGCCCAGTCATTATGACGCACAGAATTAACCATGACATTGAAATGTAAATTAATACTACAATGCCATATCAGTGCATACATATCAGAATGGCTTAAAAAAAAAACCACAAAATGTTGGCCAGGATTTACAGAAATTAGATCACTTTTACATTGCTGATGGCAAGATAAAATGTTACTGCTACCCTAGAACACAATTCAGCATTTCCTAATAATATTAAATATATAGTTACCAAATTACCCAGCAATTGCACTCCTGGGTATTAATCCCAGGTAAATGAAAACTTTGTTCACACAAAAATTTGTACTCAAATGTCAGAGCAATTTCATCCATAATAAACCAAAAAAATGGAAACAACCAGATATCCTTCAACAAGTGAGTTATTAAACAAATTTAAGTGTATACATACCATGGAGTATTATTCAGCAACAACAAAAAAATGAACTATTGATGAATGCATAAGCTTTGGTGAATATCCCAGAATTATTCTGAGTGAAAAAATGCCAAATCCAAAAACATTGTATAGTCTATCATTTCAGTTGTATAACATTTTTGAAAAGACAATGTTTTAGAAATGGGAAACAGATTAGTGGTTTCCAGGGATTAGAAATGAGAGTGGGCTGATGCAGGAAGGAGGTACATGTGGTTATAGATGGGTAGTATGAGAAACCCCTATGGTGATGGAACTCTCCGGAACTTGACTGTGGTGGCAAACCAGTTTACCCATGTAATAAAATTTATATTGAACTAAACACCTTCCTCTCTCCCACATGAGTACACACACAAATAAAAATGAAACTAAGAAAATCTGTATAATATTGGTAGATTGTATAAATGTCAATATCCTGGATATGCCATAATTTTTAAGACTTTACTATTGAGTGAAATGGTAAAAAGCACATAGAATCCCTCTGTGTTAATTCTTATCACATGTGAATATATGATAACTTTAAAATAAAAATTTTAATCAAAAATAAGCAAGGTCTTAGAAATACCATACACAGCCAGGTGTATTGCATGGCATTTGGATTAAATCCCAATAAAGCTGTTCTTTAAAGCATAGATATCTAGAAAAAATAAAGCACTCAAAAATCTATTTCAACTATCCAATATACAAATGAAAAAGCTAAAGAAAGGGGAAATTATGTTAGTGAGCATTGAATCCTACCAAAACACAATTGTGTCTTAGATCATATTAAGTTATGACAAGACAAATCAAATGCCAAAAAATAGTTCTGATTTTAAACAGAAAGAATATAGACTTCAGAAAGAGTGACTATAGTCAATAATATTTAATTGTACATTTTAAAATAACTAGAAGAGTATTATTGGATTATGTGTAACACAAAGGATTAAATACTTGAGGAGATGAATATCCCATTTTACATGATGTGATTATAATGCATTGCATGCTTGTATCAAAACACCTCATGTATCCCATAAATATATATACCTACTAATGTATCCACAAAAATTAAAATAAAAAATTTTAAAAGAATATGAAGAATAATTTAATGCAAATATTATTATACAAATTTCTAGTGATACCAATGAGGAAACAAAGAAATTGTAAGAGACCAAGTGAACAAAATGGTTCCATGCTAATGTCTCGTTTTCATATACATAAGTTAAACAGCCTGTAATTCCAGATAACTAGAAAGTATGTGTTGATATTTCAAGTAAAAGGATGTGTATTGCCCAAATCACAAATAAGACATGTAAAAGTAATAAAGAAACTACTGTTCTTATATCAAAAAATAGAAAACAGAGGTAAAAATAAAAATGTGTAAAACAAAATTACACAACTAAAGCTCTCCAGCATAGAAATTGTAAAAATAAATGCAAGTGTGTCGAACTGGCCTACTGGAAGACAGACTCTCAAATTTAATAAAACACAATATTCAATTATAGATCTTTATAAGATATGCAGCTACAAAAATATGCCTTAGGAAACAAAAATGTATATGGCCCAAGTTGTATTAGGAAAATGCAAATAAAATAACCAACAGGTCATAATACTTTTTAAACATAATAGTATTTAAGCCAAAATACAATAAACAGTTGAAAGAAGCACATGTAATCATAACGAACAATGGTCTTGAAATTTCACGCACCAATGTGCAACTTGGCATTGACATATATAATCTTACGGAATACAAACAAACACAAAGGCTGAAAACACTTCCATTGATTATAAACGGGAGAAAATTTTAAAGGACATACCATGTAACCATAATGTAAAAAATTAAGAAATTAGCATCAATCACAAGTAAATAACCAAACATTTCCAAACACTTTCCAAGATAGCTTGAGCTGTGTATGGAGGTCTGTGTGTGTATGTGTGTGCAAAGAATGTATAAACCCTAAGCTTTTACTATAGAATATATATAAGGATGGGCTTACACAAAGTTTCAGTTTTCTTCCTCATGAATCCGAAATGTAAAATTTTAATATCAGCTTGTATTAACTTTATTTTTGTTAATTTTTGCATTATTAATTCATCCTATTTTTAATATTATAGCCTCTTGAGTTACAGATGTCATTTTTTAGTGTATTATATTTTAATTTTTTTAATTAGTTTTTTTGATAGGGATAGCACATAATATAACGTATTGCTATGGTCTGCATGTTTATGTCTTCCTCAAAATTATGGGTTAAATTTTCACCCACAAGGTGATGGTATTAAGAGGATCATCTGGAGGTGATCAGATCATGGTGGCAGAACCTTCATGATAGGAAATAGTGTCTTTCTAAAAGTGGCCCGAGAAAAACCTCTCCTGCTTTCTACCATGTGAAGTTAGATTAAGAAGAAGGCTGTTTATGAGGAAGCAGGCCCTTACTAGTCACTGATTCTGCTAACACCTTGAACTTCTCAGCTTACAGAACTGTAAGAAATATATTTCTGTTATTTATAAGCCACCCAGTATATGGTATTTTATTATAGCAGCTCAAACAGACTAAGATACATGCCAAGCAATTCAGAGTTGTAAGAAAAATGTAGTAATTCACTCCTATTCTCCCATAATAATAATAATCTGGTCCTACGTTTTCAAGGCAACCTACGTAAACATTTGACAGCTATTCTTGTATATTTTCTGTATGATCATTTAATTATATATGAAAATTTATAGGCTTATATAGTTTTTAATAATAAAAGAGAATCATATGCATTATACGCATAGTTCTGCAATTAAGTTTTCTTACTCCATATACAATAGACATATTTCCATGTAAACAAATATTATCCTAGTTATTTTAATACTAACAAACTCCATAAAGGACATGATTTATGACATTTATTTTCAGGTTTTTCCAATACAATAAGTATAATTGAACATATTCCCATGGTACAGGTACTTTTATTTTTATTATAAAATATATTTATTAGATTTTGACTACTGCATAACAAATTACCACAAACTTAGAAGCTTAAAACAACATTTGTTTATTAATTCACAACTCTACAAGTAAGAAGTCCAGCATGCTGTTGCTTGGTTATCTGCACAAGACCCTTCAAAACTAAAGTCAATGTTGGGTTCTTTTCTGGAGGCTAGAATATGGAAGTATCCACTTCAATATTAGTTTATATTGTTTGGAGAATCCAGTTTCTTGCAGTTTTAAAACTGAGATTCCTATTTTCTTACTGGAGAAGAGGGCATCCCTTTTCTCCTAGAGGTCATTCATATTCCTCATCATGTGGCTCCCACTATCTTCAAATTGAGAATCTCGATTCCGTATTATGCTTTAAAACGCTGAGTTCCTCTGTCTCTGCCGAGATTTAAAAGGCTCATTCTATTTGGGCTGGTCTGCCCAGAATACTTCCCTTCTGATTGACTAAAAGTCATTTCAATGGTAATTTTAATCACATTTGGAAAATGCCTCTTGCCATATGTGTAACACAATCTTGAAAGTGATATCTCATCATATCCATAGGTTCTAGAAACAAACAATAGGAGGAGACTATACAGAGTAAAAAGCTCATGGGTGACAAGTTTAGAATTCTATCTACTACATAAAGATTCCCAAACATGCAATTGCTGAGTCTGTTTTAAACATTTATCATTTGGGCTCTATTTTCAATACTTTCTCATTTTCTCAGAATCAGAATATATTGGAGATGAGATGTGGAGTACTTTTTTTTTTTTTTACTAAATTCTATGCCGCTTTTGTGGAATGATAATTTACAGCAAGAAAATTCCAAGTGATGCCTGTATTTCCATTATAAATGTTTAAAGAACATCAAAGACTCAGATATGAGTACATTCAAATCTAAGCTCCACCAATACTAGCTTTGAGATCATAGTAGAAATGTTATTAAATCTCTCCAACAAAATAAATTGTCATAATGTTGTTTAAAGATGAAATGTGATGATGTGTTAAAGACTTTAAAACAGTTCATGGTATTTAGTAACTGCTCAATATATGTGAGTTCTTTCATTCTTCCTCTCATTGTCCTTGTACAGTCAAGGGAAGGAAATTAATTTCAGCAAATGGTACTCACACTTCAGGAACCATGAGTCCTTAGCAATTGATACAAGCACAGAAGAAATTGTTGCATTTAAAAAATATTCTCAGCAGTGGTCCCCTGATCTGTCACTACTTTAGGCTGTGTTAAGTTTACTGCTTATCAGTAATGTAGGAACTATATTGTTTCCTATTTTCAAACCTAGTTTGAAAGTCTTTCCATATTTTCTGTGTATTCCCAATACTTTTTCAATAAATTCTCATCTTTTAAAATTAGGCAAGTTTTGCGTGGCTTGCAATGCTTTGTATGTATATTTTAAAATTTGATAATTAACAATGTCTCTATGACATTGAGTTCTCTTACTCCTGAATATCGTACCTATTACATACTGAAAGAATTATGGTTGCCAAGTAGAAAGTATACTTCATAAATTAAAGCTAATATAACAAAAAACAGGAGATGGGGAAGAAATGTGAAGCATGCTACTTATCTTACTTTTATCACATGACTTTACAAAATAGACTCAGCAATTCATAAACACCAGTAATGCATGAAACTTCTTATTTTTCTCAATGCTCCTCAGCATCAGGTATTGCAATTTTTAAACTTAAATTAACCAAACACAACTTGTTCCCCAGAAACCTACTGAAATAAAAAACAAACAAATATATTTTAACCATCTAAATAAAAATAACACCGTATAATTCATAATTAGAATTTCCCCTACAACCAGAGTCATTGATAATTTTTCACATGGATTGTATGCATTTTCCCATTTTCTTTCCATTTTTCTATTGTTTTCATCATCTTTCTCTCACCAGCCTGTAGGATTTCTTTAAAAATATCACCACTCTTTCAGTCATACATATTGCTAATACTTTTCTTTAACCCATTTTTTTTTAACATTTTTTGTGGTGCCATATGTGACATCATTTTTATTGACAATAAACATTACAAAAAATTCAAAGAATACCAAGTAATTTGACAAATATATAAACAAGTTACCATATATACCATCATCCAGAAACAATAGTAATATGTGGTGAATATTATTCAATACTTACATCTCTCCACACAAATTCAGAATGGCAAAAAGATAGATACATGTATAGAGTTTAATGAAAATGAGCTTCTATCATACCTGATGTTTTTGAACAAAAACATTAAGATACATTCACTTGATTAAAAATAGAAACAATAAATAAAATGAAAACAATTGTTAAAATACAACTGTTTCTGCAGTGCATAAATTATTAATTATTAAAATATAAAAGTTTAAAGAAACTGTTAAGATAGGGATGCCATTTAAAGACTTATACTATAATTTTACCAATGGATTACTTTCTAATATGAAAAATAAGATAATTAGGATGTTTCACATTCCTTTCAAATCTAATAATTTTTGTTATATTAGCTTTAATTTATGAAATATATTTTCTATTTTGTAACCAGAATTATTCCAGTACATAATAGGTACTATTTTCAGGAGTAAGAAAACTCAATGTCATAAGGAAATTATTTCTCCCAAATTAATACATGATTCAAATGTAATTTCAGTCAAAATTCTAATGAGATTGATTTTTTATCTTGACAAACTGTAAAAGCTATGTGGTAGCTTAATATGGAAAAAAGTAAGGTGTGATTTCCTACTAGACATCAAGTTATAATAATTAAAGACAGTATAGCAAAGAAGTATCAATTAAACACAGTAAAGAACTCAAGCAGGATTTGTATTACAATTGATATATAAAACAGGTATAAACCACACTGGAAAATAAAGAGCTGTTGTATAAATGAGACTGGGGAAATTAACTTTTCATATAGAAAAAATATAATTTAGATGATTTTCCCACACCATGCATCCCAACAAGTGCCAATAAATAAAAGACATAAGTCAAAGGTAGACTTTTTTGGAGACAAGGAGTTAAAAGTATTAGAAAATATATAAATGAGTACTCTTTGTTTTGAGATGTAATTCTCCTCAGTTACATACTGTAAAAGTCACCCTTTCAAAGTGTACCATTCAGTTTTTTAGTGTATTTACAGAGTCGTGCAACCATCATTCCTACCTAATTACACATTTTCATCACTGCAAAAAGAAACCCAGTGAACAGGAACAGCTCCAGTCTACAGCTCCCAGTGTGAGTGACGCAGAAGATGGGTGATTTCTGCAATTCCAACTGAGGTGCCAGGTTCATCTCACTGGGGAGTGCCGGACAGTGGGTGCAGCACACCGTTCGAAAGCCAAAGCAGGGCGAGGCATCGCCTCACCCAGGAAGTGCAAGGGGGCAGGGAATTCCCTTTCCTAGTCAAAGAAAGAGGTGACAGACGGCACCTGGAATATTGGGTCACTCCCACTCTAATACTGAGCTTTTCCAATGGGCTTAACAAATGGCACACCAGGAGATTCTATCCTGCACTTGGCTCGGAGGGTCCTATGCCCACGGAGCCTCGCTCATTGCTAGCACAGCAGTCTGAGATTAAACTGCAAGGTAGCAGCAAGGCTGGGGGAGGAGCGCCCACCATTGCTGAGGCTTCAGCAGGTAAACAAAGCAGCCGGGAAGCTCAAACTGGCTGGAGCCCACCACAGCTCAAGAAGACCTGCCTGCCTCTGTAGGCTCCACCTCTGGGGGCAGGGCACAGACAAACAAAAGGCAGCAATATCCTCTGCAGACTTAAATGTCCCTGTCTGACAGCTTTGAAGAGAGTAGCGTTTCTCCCAGCACACAGCCTGAGATCTGAGAATGGGCAAACTGCCTCCTCAAGTGGATCCCTGGCCCCCGAGTAGCTTAACTGGGAGGCACCCCCAGTAGGGGTGTACTGACACCTCACACGGCCGGGTACTCCTCTGAGACAAAACTTCCAGAGGAACAATCAGGCAGCAGCATTTGCGGTTCACCAATATCCACTGTTCTGCAGCCATTGCTGCTGATACCCAGACAAACAGGGCCTGGAGTGGACCATCAGCAAACTCCAACAGACCTGCAGCTGAGGGTCCTGACTGTTAGAAGGAAAACTAACAAACAGAAAGGACATCCACACCAAAAACCCATCTGTACGTCACCATCATCAAAGACAAAAGGTAGATAAAACCACAAAGATGGGGGAAAAACAGAGCAGAAAAACCGGAAACTCTAAAAATCAGAGCGCCTCTCCTCCTCCAAAGGAACACAGCTCCTCACTAGCAACGGAACAAAGCTGGACGGAGAATGACTTTGATGAGTTGAGAGAAGAAGGCTTCAGAAGATCAAACTATTCCAGGATAAAGGAGGAAGTTCGAACCAACGGCAAAGAAGTTAAAAACCTTGAAAAAAAATTAGACGAATGGATAACTAGAATAATCAATGCAGAGAAGTCCTTAAAGGACCTGATGGAGCTGAAAACCACAGCACAAGAACTATGTGACGAATGCACAAGCCTCAGGAGCCAATGCGATCAACTGGAAGAAATGGTATCAGCGATGCCAGATGAAATGAATGAAATGAAGCGAGAAGATAAGTTTAGAGAAAAAAGAATAAAAAGAAATGAACAAAGCCTCCAAGAAATATGGCACTATGTGAAAAGACCAAATCTATGTCTGATTGGTGTACCTGAAAGTGACAGGGAGAATGGAATCAAGTTGGAAAACACTCTGCAGGATATTATCCAGGAGAACTTCCCCAATCTAGCAAGGCAGGCCAACATTCACATTCAGGAAATACAGGGAATGCCACAAAGATACTCCTCAAGAAGAGCAACTCCAAGACACATAATTGTCAGATTCACCAAAGTTGAAATGAAGGAAAAAATGTTAAGGGCAGCCAGAGAGAAAGGTCAGGTTACCCACAAAGAAACGCCCATCAGACTAACAGCTGATCTCTCGGCAGAAACCCTACAAGCCAGAAGAGAGTGGGGGCCAAGATTCAACATTCTTAAAGAAAAGAATTTTCAACGCACAATTTCATATCCAGCCAAACTAAGCTTCATAAGTGAAGGAGAAATAAAATCCTTTACAGACAAGCAAATGCTGAGAGATTTTATTACCATCAGGCCTGCCCTAAAAGAGCTCCTGAAGGAAGCACTAAACATGGAAAGGCACAACCAGTACCAGCCACTGCAAAAACATGCCAAAGTAAAGGCCATCAAGGCTAGGAAGAAACTGCATCAACTAACGAACAAAATAACCAGCTAACATCATAATGACAGGATCAAATTCACACATAACAATATTAACCTTAAATGTAAATGGGCTAAATGCTCCAATTAAAAGATGAAGACTGGCAAATTGGATAAAGAGTCAAGACCCATCAGTGTGCTGTATTCAGGAAACCCATCTCACGTGCAGAGACACACATAGGCTCAAAATAAAGGGATGGAGGAAGATCTAGCAAGCAAATGGAAAACAAAAAAAGGCAGAGGTTGCAATCCTATTCTCCGATAAAACAGACTTTAAACCAACAAAGATCAAAAGAGACAAAGAAGGCCATTACATAATGGTAAAGGGATCAATTCAACAAGAAGAACTGACTATCCTAAATATATATGCACCCAATACAGAAGCACCCAGGTTCATAAAGCAAGTCCTGAGTGACCTACAAAGAGACTTACACTCCCACACAATAATAATGGGAGACCTTAACACCCCACTGTCAACATTAGACAGATCAACGAGACAGAAAGTTAACAAGGATATCCAGGAATTGAACTCAGCTCTGCACCAAGCAGACCTAATAGACATCTACAGAACTCTCCACCCCAAATCAACAGAATATACATTCTTTTCAGCACCACACCTATTCCAAAATTGACCACATAGTTGGAAGTAAAGCACTCCTCAGCAAATGTAAAAGAACAGAAATTATAACAAACTGTCTTTCAGACCACAGTGCAATCAAACTAGAAATCAGGATTAAGAATCTCACTCAAAACCGCTCAACAACATGGAAACTGAACAACCTGCTCCTGAATGACTACTGGGTAAATAATGAAATGAAGGCAGAAATAAAGATGTTCTTTGAAACCAATGAGAACAAAGACACAACATACCAGAATCTCTGGGACACATTCAAAGCAGTGTGTAGAGGGAAATTTATAGCACTAAATGACCACAAGAGAAAGCAGGAAAGATCTCAAATTGACACCCTAACATCACAATTAAAAGAACTAGAGAAGCAAGAGCAAACACATTCAAAAGCTAGCAGAAGGGCAAGAAATAACTAAGATCAGAGCAGAACTGAAGGAAATAGAGACACAACAAACCCTTCAAAAAATCAATGAATCCAGGAGCTGGTTTTTTGAAAGGATCAACAAAATTGATAGACCACTAGCAAGACTAATAAAGAAGAAAAGAGAGAAGAATCAAATAGACACAATAAAAAATGACAAAGGGGATATCACCACTGATCCCACAGAAATATAAACTACTATCAGAGAATACTATAAACACCTCTATGCAAATAAACTAGAAAATCTAGAAGAAATGGATAAATTCCTCAACACATACACCCTCCCAAGACTAAACCAGGAAGAAGTTGAATCTCTGAATAGACCAATAATAGGCTCTGAAATTGAGGCAATAATTAATAGCTTACCAACTAAAAAAAGTCCAGGACCAGAGGGATTTACAGCTGAATTCTACCAGAGATACAAGGAGGAGCTGGTACCATTCCTTCTGAAACTATTCCAATCAATAGAAAAAGAGGGAATCCTCCCTAACTCATTTTATGAGGCCAGCATCATCCTGATACCAAAGCCTGGCAGAGACACAACAAAAAAAGAGAATTTTAGGCCAATATCCTTGATTAATATTGATGCAAAAATCCTCAATAAAATACTGGCAAACTGAATCCAGCAGCACATCAAAAAGCTTATCCACCATGATCAAGTGGGCTTCATCCCTGGGATGCAAGGCTGGTTCAACATATTAAAATCAATAAATGTAATCCAGCATACAAACAGAACCAAAGACAAAAACCACATGATTATCTCAATAGATGCAGAAAAGGCCTTTGACAAAATTCAACAACGCTTCATGCTAAAAACTATCAATAAATTAGGTATTGATGGGTCGTATCTCAAAATAATAAGAGCTATCTATGAAACCCACACCCAATATCATACTGAATGGACAAAAACTGGAAGTATACCCTTTGAAAACTGGCACAAGACAGGGATGCCCTCTCTCACCACTCCTATTCAACATAGTGTTGGAAGTTCTGGCCAGGGCAATCAGATAGGAGAAGGAAATGAAGGGCATTCTATCAGGAAAAAAGGAAGTCAAATTGTCCCTGTTTGCAGATGACGTGATTGTATATCTAGAAAACCCCATTGTCTCAGCCCAAAATTTCCTTAAGCTGATAAGCAACTTCAGCAAAGTCTCAGGATACAAAATCAATGTACAAAAATCACAAGCATTCTTATACACCAATAACAGACAAACAGAGCCAAATCATGAGTGAACTCCCATTCACAATTGCTTCAAAGAGAATAAAATACCTAGGAATCTAACTTATGAGGGATGTGAAGGACCTCTTCAAGGAGAACTGCAAACCACTGCTCAATGAAATAAAAGAGGATGCAAACAAATGGAAGAACATTCCATGCTCATGGGTAGGAAGAATCAATATCATGAAAATGGCCATACTACCCAAGGTAATTTATAGATTCAATGCCATCCCCATCAAGCTACCAATGACTTTCTTCACAGAATTGGAAAAAACTACTTTAAAGTTCATATGGAACCAACAAAGAGCCCATATTGCCAAGTCAATCCCAAGCCAAAAGAACAAAGCTGGAGGCATCATGCTACCTGACTTCAAACTATACTACAAGGCTACGGTAACCAAAACAGCATGGTACTGGTACCAAAACAGCATGGTACTGGTACCAAAACAGAGATATAGACCAATGGAACAGAACAGAGGTCTCAGAAATAATGCCGCATATCTACAAGTATCTGATCTTCGACAAACCTGACAAAAACAAGCAACGGGGAAAGGATTCCCTGTTTAATAAATGGTGCTGGGAAAACTGGCTAGCCATATGTAGAAAGCTGAAACTGGATCCCTTCCTTACACCTTACACAAAAATTAATTCAAGATGGATTAAAGACTTAAACATTAGACCTAAAACCATCAAAACCCTAGAAGAAAACCTAGGCAATACCGTTCACGACATAGGCATGGGCAAGGACTTCATGTCTAAAACACCAAAAGCAATGGCAACAAAAGCCAAAACTGACAAATGGGATCTAATTAAACTAAAGAGCTTCTGCACAGTGAAAGAAACTACCATGAGAGTGAACAGGCGACATACAGAATGGGAGAAAATTTTTGCAACCTACTCATCTGACAAAGGGCTAATATCCAGAATCTACAATGAACTCAAACAAATTTACAAGAAAAAAAACAACCCCATCAAAAAGTGGGTGAAGGATATGAACAGACACTTCTCAAAAGAAGATATTTATGCAGCCAAAAAGCACGTGAAAAAATAAATGCTCATCATCACTGGCCATCAGAGAAATGCAAATCAAAAACACAATGAGATACCATCTCACACCAGTTAGAATGGCGATCATTAAAAAGTCAGGAAACGACAGGTGCTGGAGAGGATATGGAGAAATAGGAACACTATTACACTGTTGATGGGACTGTAAACTAGTTCAACCATTGTGGAAGTCAGTGTGGCCATTCCTCAGTGATCTAAAACTAGAAATACCATTTGACCCAGCCATCCCATTACTGGGTATATACCCAAAGGATTATAAATCATGCTGCTATAAAGACACATGCACACGTATGTTTATTGCAGCACTATTCACAATAGCAAAGACTTGGAACCAACCCAAATGTCCAACAATGATAGACTGGATTAAGAAAATGTGGCACATATACACCATGGAATACTGTGCAGCCATAAAAAATGATGAGTTCATGTCCTTTGTAGGGACATGGATGAAGCTGGAAACCATCATTCTGAGCAAACTATCCCAAGGACAAAAAACCAAACACTGCATGTTCTCACTCGTAGGTGGGAATTGAACAATGAGAACACATGGACACAGGAAGGGGAACATCACACACAGGGGACTGTTTTGGGGTGGGGGGAGGGGGGAGGGATAGCATTAGGAGATATACCTAATGCTAAATGACGAGTTAATGGGTGCAGCACACCAACATGGCACATGTATACATATGTAACAAACCTGCATGTTGTGTACATGTACCCTAAAACTTAGAGGATAATAATAATAAAATAAAATAAACCCAACATCCATTAGCACTTAATCTTATTTCATTCTCTCTCTGAGCGTTGGTAACAATTCATCAACTTTTTGTCTGTGGATGTGCCTATGTTTGACATTTCATAAAATTGAATCATTCATATGTAGCCTTTTTTTGGGGTCTGATTTCTTTCCCTTACCATAATGTTTCCGAGATTCTTCCAAATTGTAGCATGTATCAATACTTCATTTTTTATGGCTGAATAATATTTCATTGTATGAATATAGCACATTTTATTTATCCATTCATCAGTTGATGGCCATTTGACTGTTATAATTAATGCTGCTATGAACATTTGTATATAAGTGTTTTTGTGAACATACATTTTCAACTCTCCTGGTTATATGCTAAGGAGTGGAATTCCTAGGTCATTTGGTAAATCTATATTTAACTTTTTGAAGAACTGCCAGACTATTTTCCGAAGTGGCTGAGCCATTTGACATTACTCCTAACAACGTAGTGTTCCAGTTTCTCCACATTCTCACCAAGACTTGTTCTTGTCAGTTATATAATTTGCAAGTATTTTTCTCCCATTCTGTACATTGTATTTTCACTTTATTCATGATGTTTTTTGAAGCACAAATGTTTTAAATTTTGATAGATTTCCATTTATCTATTTTTCTTTTGTTTCTTCATCTTTAAACATCACGTCTAAAACATAATTGCCACATTCACAGTAACAATGACTTTTGCCTGTGTTTTCTTCTAAGAATGTTATAACTTTAGCTCTTACATTTGGGCATTTGATCCATTTTTTTTTTTTTTTTTTTTTTTGCTAATTTTTGTATAGGGTGTGAGGCAAGGGTCCAATAGTTACTTCATTATTTATTGAAAAGACTGTACTTTCCCCAAAGTGTTATCTTGGCATCCTAGTAAAAATAATTAACCATAGTTTCTTTCTGGACTCTCAGTTTAACACCATTGATGTATGTGCCTAAGGATATTTTGATGATTTGATAAATGAAGTAGTTTCTTAATTTTATTTTCAGATTGTTGCTTATAGAGTTATCTTAAGATCCCACAAATTAAATACATATACATTTGATTAAACAATATATGTAGTCTTTGCATTCAAAATTGTATTAAGTGCTAATATATTGAATATACACAGTCAAGATGGGGCAGTGAGACTATCAAGTCTGGAGATGAGAGGCAAGTGAATTTCACTTCCACTGGCCAAAGCTGTTGCACTGGAACTGCCCCCTCTCCCTATGCTGAGAATTCAGCAGAGCAGCATTCATCCTCAGTCTGGTATTTTGCCACAAGCCTGAAGACAATCTTGACACCCCCATCAAGGTAGATGCCTGCATCTGCCATTGGGCGGCATGAGTGCAGGTTTCCAAGGTCCAGCTCTACCCGGCTTAGTCAACCCTCTCTGAGACAGAGGATGCCACCCAGGCCCCTGAGCATTCCTTGGTCTGACTCACCACCTGGGACACCAGAGCACTTCTCCTGCTTAAGAAAGATCAAGCATAAAACCTATTGTGACCACCACAGCTGGTTTTTACCTACAAGCACCATCTACTGGTCTGGAGGTTGGCCTATACAGCCCATTACAATGACTGATGACACAAGATTACAGTGCTGTAGAAGGAGACAAGTTACTTGCAACCACTGGTACCCCAGCTGCTCAGGAGGTCATGAATCTGCTCACCCACCCTGTACACTGCTACTGTAATCAGCATTTGAAAAAGCCACCATATGAAGGTTAATTATAGCCAAAAAAATTATAGAGCCTTTGCCACTGCACACACATGGAAGTGAAGACAAAGAGCCCTACTCAACATACATTACAGATACATCCTCAAGAAAAATAAGACCTGCCATAATGAAAGTAAGTTAAAAAAATAGCAAGAAGTAATTGTTACTCAACGTGTGTAGAAATCAGTGTAATAATACAGGAAGTGTGAAAAAGTCAGGTATTATGACACTGCCAAATGAACACTATAACTCTCTAGCAATGGAGCCTAATCAAAAACAAAATCCTCAAAATGCTAAATAAAAAAATACAAAATATTGATTTTTTTTATTTTAATAGCTTTTGGGGCACAAGTGGTTTTTGGTTACAGGGATGAATGGTGTAGTGGTGAACTCTAGGATTTCAGTGTACCCATCATCCAAGTAGTATACATTGTACTGAATATGTAGTTTTTTATCTCTTACCCTCCCTCCCAATCTCCCCCTTCTGAGTTTCTAAAGTCCATTATAGCATTAACTATGCCTTTGCATACCCATAGCTTCAGCTCCAACCTATAAGTGAGAACATATGGTATTTGATTTTCCATCCTAAGTTACTTCAGTTAGAATAATGACACCCAGCTCCATCTGAGTAGGTGTGAAAAACATTATTTCATTCTTTTTTTGTGGCTGTAGCTGAGTAGTATTCCATGGTGTATATATAGCACATTCTCTTTATCCATTAATTCATCAGTGGACACTTAGGTTGGTTCCATATCTTCACAATTGTTAATTGTACTGTGATTAACAAACTAGTGCAGCTGTATTTTTGATATAATGACTTATTTTTCTTTTGGTAGATATGCAGCAGTGTGATTGCTGGATCACATAGTAGATCTACTTTAGTCTTTTAATAACTCTCCTCTACTATTTTTCATAGAGGATGCACTGCTTTTCACCACATCCATGCCAACATCTATTGATTTTTAATTTTTTAATAATGGCAATTCTCGCAGGGGTAAGGTACTATCTCCTTGTGGTTTTAATTTGCATTTCCCTGAAAATTAGTGATGTTGAGCATTTTTTCATGTATTTATTGGCCGTTTGTACATCTTCTTTTGAGAATTGTCTCTTCATGTCCTTTGCCCATTTTTTGAAGGGATTCTTTGTTTTTTTCTTGCTGATTTGTTTGAGTTCCCTGTAGATTCTGGATATTAGTCCTTTGTCAGATGTATAGTTTGTGAATATTTTCTCTCACTCTGTGGGTTGTCTGTTTAGTCTGCTGATTATTTCTTTTGCTATGTAGAAGCTTCTTAGTTTAATTAGGTCCCATTTATTCATTTTTGGTTTTGTTGCATTTGCTTTTTGGATCTTAGTCATAAATTCCTTGCCTAGGCAAATGTCCAGGAGAGTTTTTCCTAGTTTATGTCTCAGAATTTTTATGGTTTCAGATCTTAGATATAGGTCTTTGAACCATTTTGAGTTGATATTTGTATAAGGTGAAAGATAGGGATCCAGTTTCATTCTTCTGGATATAACTATCCAGTTTTCCCAGCACCATTTATTAAATAGGTTAACCTTTACCCAATTCATGTTTGTGTATGGTTTCTCAAAGATCAGTTGGTTTTAATTATTTGGCTTTAATTCAGGGTTCTCTATTCTGTTCCCTTGGTCTGTCTATGTGCATACTTTTATACCAGTACCATGTCATTTTGGCAACTATAGCCTTGTATTATAATTTGAAGTCAGGTAACGTGATGCTTCCAAATTTGTTCTTTTTGTTTAGGATTGCTTTGGCTATTGGGGTTCTCTTTTGGTTCCATATGAATTTTAGGATTATTTTATCCAATCCTGTGAAAAATTATGTTGGTATTTTTATAGGAATTGCATTGAATCCATAGGTTGCTTTGTGCAGTATGGTCATTTTCATATTGATTCTTCCAATCCATGAGCACGAGATGTGTTTCCATTTGTTTGTGTTATCTATGATTTCTATCAGGAGTGTTTTGTAATTATCCTTTTAGAATTTTTTTAATGTCCTTGATTAAGTATATTTCAAGGCATTTTTTTGCAGCAATTGTAAAAGGAATCCAGTTCTTCATTTGATTCTCAGCTTGGCCATTGTTGGTGTACAGCAGTGCTACTTATTTGTGTACATTGACTTTGTAAACTGAGACTTTAGTTAATTCATTTTTTCAAATCTAGGAGGCTTTTGGAGGAGTGTTTAGGTTTTTTCTAGGTATATTATCATACAATAAGCAAACAACAATAGTTTGACTATCTCTTTTCCAATTTGAATGCCCTTTATTTCTTTATCTTGGATGACTGCTCTGGCTAGGACTTCCACTACTATGCTGAATAAAAATGGTTAAAGTAGGCATCTTTGTCTTAATCTGGTTCTCAGGGAGAATGCTTTCAATTTTTCCCCATTCTGTATGATGTTGGCTGTAGGTTTTCCTATATGGCTTTTATTATTTTAAAGTACATCCCTTCTATACCTAGTTTGTTTAAGGTTTCTTATCATAAAGGGGTACTGGATTTTATTTTGTGTTTTTTCTGCACCTATTGAGATGATTACATGGTTTTTGTTTCTAATTCCATTTATGTAGTATATCACATTTATTGGCTTGCATATGCTAAACCATCCTGGCATCCCTGGGATAAAACCCACTTGATCATGGTGTATTATCTTTCTGATGTGTTGTTGGGTTCGGTTAGCTAATACAAAATATTGACTTTAAAGTGGTTCAATGATACAAGAGAAATCTGAAAGCCAATATAGAGAAATCATAAAATCAACTTGGGATACGAATAAGAAATTTACCAAACAGATAGATTCCAAACAAAAAACAAAAGCAAAAACAAAAACAAAAAGCAAAAAAAATCTGAAAAATAATAATTATGAAAGAAATTACAAAATACACTTGAAAGCTTGGACAACAGACTAGACAAAGCAAAAGACAGAATCTGAGTATTTGAAAACAGGCTTTTTGAATTAATTCAGTCAGACAAAAATGAAGTAAAAAGAATATAAAATAATAAACAGGGGGTTAGAGACATATGAGACTACATCAAGTAAATTTAAGAATTATTGGTGTTCCCAAGGAGGAAGAAAATTTTTAAGTTTACAAAATCTATTTAAAGTAATAATTGATGAAAACTTCCCAAGTCTGACATGAGATATACACATTCAGATACACGAGGCCCAGTGATCCTCAGACACATAAATGAGAAAATAGACTTCACCATGCCATATAGACATTATACTGTCTAAAATCCACATGATGGAAAAATTCTAAAATCACCAAAAGAAAAGTATCTAGTCACCTTTAGTGGAAATCCATCAGACAAACAGAGATCTTCTCAACAGAAACCTTACTAGCCAGAAGAAAACAGCTTGATATTTTCAAAGTGCTGAAAGAACAAAAATCAGCCAATAATTTTATATCCAGCTAGAATAAACTTCATAAATGAAGGCAAAATAACGTCTTTACCAGACAAGCAAACACTGAGTGAATTTGTCACCATTGGAACCATCCAAGAAGAAATACTCAAAGGACTCCTAAACAAAAAAAACAGAAGGTTGTTATTTGCCATCAGAAAAACACATGAAAGTACAAAGCTCATAGGTCTTATGAAACAATCACACAAAGAGGAAGATAAATAATTCAATTGGCAAATTGACTGAATTCCACCTAAACACAAAGACAGACAGAGATATATAAAGGAACAAATAATCCATGTAACAACTGGATAACAATTAACTTTATGAAAGAAATAAAACTTCACATATCAATATTAATTTTGAATATAAATAGATTAAATGCTCAGTCAAAACATATAGTTTGGCTTAATGATTAAAAAAAAATGATCTAACTATACACTGCTTATAAGAAATTCACCTTGTCAGGACAGGCACAGGGAGACTGAAAGTAAAGGGGTTACAAAAATACTCCATGCAAACGGAAAACAAAAGTGAGCAGGAGTAGCTACAGTTACATCAGATAACAAACATTAAACCAAGAACAGGAAAAAAAGACAAAGAAGGTCATTATATAATGATAAAGAAATCATTTAGCAGGAGGATCCAACAACCCTAAAGTATATGCATCTAACACAAAAATACCCAGGTCCATAAGACAGACATTACTAGACCTAAAGAAAGAAATTGACAGCAGTACAATAATACTGGGGGACTTCGACACTCCATTCACTGTATTAGACAGATCATCAAGACAGAAAATCAACAAGGAAATATTGGATTTAAATTACACTTTAGACCACATGGGTCTAACACATTTACAGAACATTCTTCCCAACAACTACAGAATATACATTCTTCTCATGAGCACAGAAAATATTCTCAAAGATAGATATGTGAGGCTGCAAAACAAGTCTCAATAAATTTTAAAGAATCAAAATTATATCAAGTATCATCTTAGACCACAGAGCAATAAAAGTAAAAATAAATACTGAGAGGAACTTTGGAAAGTATACAAACAAATGGAAATAAAGTAACATGCTCCTGAATAATCTGGACCAAAGGCAAAATTAAAAGGAAAATTTTAAAAATTTTCAAAATGAATGAAAATGGAAATAAAATATACCAAAACCTTTGGGATTCAGGAAAAGCAGTGTTAAGAGAAAAGTTTATAGCATTATATGTCTACGTTAAAAAAGTAAGGCTGGGTGTGGTGTTCATGCCTGTAATCCCAGCACTTTGGGAGGCTGAAGTGGGTGGATCACTTGAGTCCAGGTGTTTGAGACCGACCTGGGCAACATGATGAAACCCTGTCTCTACAAAAAAAAGAAAAAAAAATAGCAGGGCATGGTGGCACGCACCTGTGGTTCCAGATACTCAGGAGACTGAGGTGAGGAAGGATCACTTGAGCCTGGAGCCAGAGGTTTCAGTGAGTCGAGATCATGCCAATACATTCCAGCCTGGGAAAAGAGTGAGATCCCGTCTCAAAATAAAACAATATAAAAATATATAAAAATAATAAAGAAAGAAAAGAAAGGGACAAAATACAGTAAAAAACAATAAAAATTAAGAAGTAGAAAAATTACAAATTAGCAACTTAATATCACAACTCAAGCAACTAGAAAAAACAATTACAAAACAATTTCAAAGTTAGCAGAAGACAAGAAATATGAAAGATCAGAGCAGAACTAAATAAAATAAAGACCAAAAAACAACACAAAGAATCAATGAAATGAAAACTTGGTTTGTTTTAAAGATAAACAAATGTGATAAGCTGCTAGCTAGACTAACCAAGAATAGAAGAGAGGATCCAAATAAACAACATTAGAAATGAACAATAAAGCATTACAACTGATACCAAAAAATGCAAAAGATCATCAGAGACTTTCATGAACAAGTCTATGCTCATAAACTAGAAAACCTAGAGGAAATGAAGAAATTTTTAGAAACATACAAGATCCCAAGATAAACTAGGAAGAGACAGAAATCCTGGGCATATCAATAATGAGTAGTGAGACTGAATCAGTAATAAAGAAATTTCCTAAGGAAGAAAGCTCAAGACAAGACAGATTCACAGCTGAATTTTACCAAACATACAGGAAGAACTAATACCAATTCTCTTGTAACTATTCCAAAAACATTGAGGTTATTATTACCGTAATTCCAAACCCAAAGACATAACAGAAAAAGAAAACTAAAGATCAATATCCCTGATTAATATAGATGCAAAAATCCTCAACAAAATGCTAACAAACCAAATCCAACAACACATCAAAAAGGCAAAACACCATTATCAAATAGGTTTTGTACTAAGGATGCAAGGACGGTTCTACATACAAAATCAATAAATGTGATATGTCACATCAGTAAAATTAAGGACAAAATCCAAATGATCATCCCAATTGATGCAGAAAAACTTTTAGATAAAATCCAACATTCCTTCATGATAAAAATTCTCAACAAACTAGGCATAGCAGGAACATACCTCAAAATAATAAAGACCATATACTACAACTACCCAGCCAACATCATACTGAACTGGGACAAGTTGAAAGCATTCCTTCTAAGAATTAGAACAAGAGAAGGATTCCAACTTTTACACTACTGCTATTCAACATAGCACTGGAAGTCCTAGTCAGAGCAATTAGGCAAGAGAAACAAAAAAAAAAGGCATCCAAATTTAAAAAAAAGAATGTCAAATTATTTCTGTTCACTGATAATATAATCTTACATTTAGAACACCCTATAGATTCCACAATTAACTCTTAGATTTCATAAATGAATTCAGTAAAGCTTCAGGGTACAGCATCAATGTACAAATATCCACAGTGTTTCCATACACCAATGAAAATCTACTGGAGAAATAAATCAAGAAGGCAATCCATTTTGCAATAGCTACCAAAAACCCTAGGAATTTATTTAACCAAGGAGAGGAAAGATTTCTACAAGGAAAACTACAAAGCACTGATGAAAGAAAATGTAGATGACACAAACAAATGGAAAACATCCCATGTTCATGAATCAGAGAATATCGTTAACATTACCATGCTGTCAAAGCAACCTACAGATTCAGTGTAATCTCTATCAAAATTCCCATGTAATTTTTCACAGAAATAGGAAAAACAATCCTAAAATTCATATGGAACCAAAAAAGAGCCAGAATAAACAACACAATCCTAAGGAAAAAGAAAAAAGCTGGAGGCATCTCATTACCTGAATTCAAATTATACTACAATGCTTTAGTAACCAAAACAACATGTTACTGGTACAAAAATAGACACACAGACCAATAGAACAGGACAAAGAACCCAGATATAAAACCATGTATCCACAGCCAACTGATTGTTTACAAAGTCAACAAAAATATACACTGGGATAAAGTCACTCTTTTAAAATATAGTGCTGGGAAAGTTAGACGCCATGTGCAGAAGAATGTAACTAGACCCATATCTCTCACCAAATACAAAAATCAATTAAAGCTGGATTAAAGACTTAAATGTAAGAACTGAAGCTATAAAAATACCGAACAAAACCTAGGGAAAATCCTTGTGGACATTGGGGTAGGCAAATAATTTATGACTATGACCCCAAAAGCCTAAGAAATGAAAATAAAAATAGGCAAATAAGACTTAAACATACTAAAAAGCTTTTGAACACCAAAAGAAATAATCAACAGAATGAACAGACAACCTGAGAATGAGAGAAAATACTTGTAAGCTATGCATCCAACAGGAAACTGATATTCAGAATATGCAAAGAACTAAAAAACTCAACAACTCCCATTAAAAAATGGAAAAGACATGAATAAACATTTTTCTAAAGAAGACATACTAGCATTGCTAATCATCAGAGAAATGCAAATTAAAACCACAATGAGATACCATCTTATCCCAGTCAGAATTGTTATTATTAAAAAGACAAAAATAACATAGGTTGGTGAGGATGTAGAGAAAAGGGAACACTTATACACTGTTGGTGGAAATGTAAATTAGTACAACTTCTAGGGAAAACACTATGGAGATTTCTAAAAAATAACTAAAAAGAGAACTGCCATCTGATCCAGGAATCCCATTACTGGGTATCTAACCAAAGGAATAAAAATCATTTTCATAAAAAGATATCTGTGCTCATATGTATACTGCACCATTATTCACAATAGCAAAGATATAGAATCAACCTAAGTGTCCACCAATGAATAATTGGGTAAAGAAAATATGGTATATATACACAATGGAATACTTCAGTCATAAAAAGCATGAAATCAGGTACTTTGCAGGAACATGGATAGAATTAAAGAACAATATCTTAAGTGATACAACTTAGAAACACAAAGTCAAATGCCACATATTTGTACTTATAAGTTGTAACTAAACAATGTGTACATATGAACATAGAGTATGTAATGATAGACATTGGAGAATCAGAAGAGTGAGAGAGGTTCGAGGGGAGTGAATGATGAAAAATTACGTAATGGGTACAATGTACATTTTTCCAAGGATAAACACACTAAAAGCCCAGATTTCACCACTATGCAATAAATATATCCATGTGACAATTTGCACTTGTACCCCTTAAATATATACAAATAAAAATACATAAATAATAAAATAGCTAATTATATGTCTTTTCTAGAAAGTATAAAGTTTGAGTTTCTTCAGTGTCAGTTTTCCTTGACAGAGTTTATCCCTGTATATGGACTATACAATACCATTTATTTGTATATCTCATAATATTTGAAGAAAGTTTAACAATTTTAATAATATAATGTGGCAACCCTGGGAATCTCTTTCCCCTTTTCAGCTCCAGGTTATTTTGTTATTGCTTTTTGTTGTTATTGTTCTCGTTGATTGTTTATTGACTTTTCTGAGCTATTTTGTAACATCTGTATGTTTATGATATGTGAACACTTAAGTGTCTATTTGGTTAGCTTAGTGGTCTAGTAATATTTTACAGGGATTTCTGTAAACATCTTGGCCTGTATGTCTCCCAGATTTTGTAGAGGAGCTTTGTGTGTGTATGTGTCGTGGTATGCCTTCAATGCTCAGGCAGGCACTTTACATCCTGTCTAGCCTTCACTTCCTACTTGTGCAGAGATGCAAGATAAGCCAGAGTTGAGAGTTTAGGGATTTCTCAGGATTTATATGCACAGTGTTGGGCATGCACACAGCCCTGCATATGTGCCTTTCTACCTAGATTTCCAGGAATCTGTCAGAAATTTTTAACGCTCCCTATTGACATCTCATTCTCTGTTTCCCTTTTAAGGCTTTTTTTTGGTCAGCTTCTTGTTTTCCCCAGCTCGTATAGTCACCTAAGCTCCCTGCAATGTTGTAGATAGTTGCTCATTGTTTTAAACAAATTCCCCCAAAGCAAAAGTTGTTTGTGCTGAATCAGCTCTGAGTCAGATTAGGTGAAGACAAGCCCTGTGAGTGAGGGTCGATAAGGAGATGCCAGTTAGTTCAAATAATGATAATTCTTTCAGAATGAGGTTTTTGGGGGAGATCCAAGCCCATTTTGCTTTGTTCAGTACTGCTAAACATCTGATTTTTGCCATGAGACTGTTGGTTTTCAAGGAGCTAATCAGAGGGGGATGCAAACAGGACAATTTAAATCACAACTAAGCTTACCATTCTTATAAAGATTCAACAGTTTATCTTGAATAAGTGCTCTTTAGATTGTTGTAAGCCTTTTATTAACTTTCAGAGATTTAAAATTGTTGATTTTGCCTTTTTTTTTTTTTTTTGCTGGTATTTTCAGCTTTTATGGAAAAACGGATTCTCGGCTGTACTTACTTTGCCATTTCTGATGATGTCAATCCTAGAAGAATATCTTTTATTAATTAGGTTAAAATAATTTCTCCAAAAGTTATAAAACATAAAAAGCATATATCAAAAAGGTAGTAATCGGAAAAAATTACATTAAAATTTTAGAAAGAATGACATGTGCCAAGTGACTTTTAACAAACTTAAGAGACAACACACAGACTAGAAGAAGGTAATTTCAGCACACAGGATATACAATGGGTTAATATCAAAAATATATATAAATTACTCAAAAAAATTTAAGAAAAAAGACAATTCAAAAGGAAAAAGGAATGAGCAAAATACATGAATAGGCAATTCACAAAAGTAGAAACTGATATATTCAGTCTACATGTAATTATGACCTCCTCCTGACTATTGTACTGACTGGAGTCTATTATTTTAAGCAACAGATTAAAAATTCTAGTGACTATAAGCACAAACAAATAGTTGGATGTACAGCTCATAGAATCAATCCCTGGAAGACTGAGGATTAGAAAATAATCAGAAACAAAGGGAGCATACCCTCTGCCAAGACCCCACCATAGGAAAGTCTTAATAAGGCCCTGCTAATGAAAGAAACACATGTTTTTATCACTGCTAGCATCACTGTTATGCACTCTTAAATTTAATGTAGCAGCTGTGGAAAGATATGAGAACATCCAACTGTTGGGCTTAAATAAAATTATTATTCCTTAGATGCCAGAGAACTGAGAAAAGAAACATCTGTTTCTGCTTTCCACCCTCAAATTTTGTAGTAGGAGGGAGATCCTGTCTTTAACCTATCTTGGTTTCCTCAAAATTTGAAATGGGTTTAGATACTAAAAATTCTCATTCCCCAAAATGAAAAATATCTGTTTCATGGATAATCATGGAAGTTGATGTTAAAACAACAATTAGATCTCATCTACTGTAGTAGCAAAAATTAAAAGTCTTACAACACCAGGAGCTAGTTGAAATGCAGAGAAATAAGGACTCTAATACATCTTTTGGTGAGAATGCAAATTTTTTACTGAATTTTTTATTTTTAATTTTTGTGGGTACATAGTAGGTGTACATATTTGCAGGCTACCCAAGATGTTTTGATATAGGCATGCAACATGAAATAATCACATCATGGAGAATGGAATATCAATTCCCACAATCATTTATCTTTTGTGTTATGCACCTCCAATAACACACTTTTAGTTATTTTTAAATGTACAATTAAGTTATTATTGAATATAGTCACCCTGCTGTGCAATCAAATAACAGGTCTTATTCATTCTTTCTACACTAACCATCCTCATTTTCACCCCCTCCTGCAACCTACTACCCTTCCAAGCTTCTGATAACCATCCTTCTACTCTCTATGTTTATGAGATCAATTGTTCTGACTTACAGATTCCACAGATAAGTGAGAACATGTGATATTTGTCTTTCTGTGCCTGGCTTCTTTCTTTCTTTTTTTTTTTTTTGAGATAAAATCTTGCTCTGTCACCCAGGCTAGAGTGCAGTGGCATAATCTCCACTCCCTGCAACCTCCGCCTCCCAGGTTGAAGCAATTCTCCTGCCTCAAGCTCCCAAGTAGCTGGGACTACAGGGGCGTGACACCATGCCCAGCTATTTTTTTTTCTTTTTTTTTTGTCTGTGTGTGTGTGTGTGTGTGTGTATGTGTGTGTATTTTTAGTAGAGATGAGGTTTCACCATGTTGGCCAGGATGGTCTCCAACTCCTGACCTCAAATGATCTGCCTGCCTCAGCCTCCCAAAGTGCTGGGATTACAGGTGTCAGCCACCATGCCCAGCCAGCTTATTTTATTTAACACAATGATCTCCAGTTCCATGCATACTGCTGCAAATGACTGGATCTCATTCTTTTTTATGCCTGAATAGTATTCCATTGTGTATATGTATCACATTTTCTTTATCCATTAATCTGTTGATGAATGCTTAGGTTGTTTCCAAATCTTAGCTATTGTAAACAGTGCTGCAGCAAACATAGAAATGCAAACATTTCTTTGATATACTGAATCTGTAGATTGCCTTAGGCTGTATGGACATTTTAACAATATTGATTCTTCCAATGAGTGAGCATGGAATATTTTTCCATTTTCAGTGTCTTCTTCAATTTCTTTCAACAGTGTTTTGTAGTTTTCATTACAGAGAACTTTCACTTCCTTAGTTAAGCTAATTCCTAGGTATTTAATTTTATTTGTGGCTATTGCAAATGGATTTACTTTCTTGATTTCTTTTTCAGATTGCTCACTGTTGGTGCATTAGTCTGTTCTCACATTGCTATAAAGAACTACCTGAGCCTGGGTAACTTATAAAGAAATGAGATTTAATTGGCTCAGTGCCACAGGCTGTATGGTAAGCATGGCTGGTGACATATCAGAAAACTTAGAATCATGGCAGAAGCTAAAAGGGAAGCAGGCAGGTCCTACATGGCTGGAACAGAGGAAAAGAGCAAAGGGGGATGTGATACACAGTTTTAAACAACCAGATCTTGTGAGAACTCTATCACATAACAACAGTAGGGGGATGATGTTAAACCATTAGAAACCACCCCCAGGATCCAATCACTTCCCACCAGATACCACCTCCAACACTGGGGATTACAGTTCAGCATGAGATTTGAGTGGGGACAGGGAGCTAGACCATATCATTCCACCCCTGGCTCTGATATCCTTCTCATATTTTAAAATACAGTCATGCCTTCCCAACAGTCTCCCAAAGTCTTAACTTATTCCAGCATTAACTAAAAAATCCAAGTCTAAAGTCTCTTCTGAGATAAGGTAAATTCCTTCCACCTATATGAGCCTGTAAAATTAAAAACAAGTCAGTTACTTTCCAGATAAAATGAGGTACAGGCATTGGATAAATGCTTCTGTTCCAAAAGGGAGAAACTGGCCAAAACAAATGGGGCTACAGGCCATATGCAAGTCCAAAATCCAGCAGGGCAGTTACTAAATCTAAAAGATTTAAAACAAGCTCCTTTGACTTCATATCTCACATCCAGGCCACAATGATGCAAAAGGTGGGCTTCGAAGGTCTTGGACAACTTCCCCTCTGTGGCTCTGCAGGATACAGACCCATTGGCTAGTTTCACAGACTGGTATTGGGTGCCTGCAACTTTTCGAGGTGCATGGTGCAAGCTTTCTGTGGTTCTACCATTCTGGGGTCTGGAGGACAGAGGCCCTCTTCTCACAGATCCATTAGGCAGTACCCCAGTGGGGACACAATGTGGGGGCTCCAACCCCACATTTTCCCTCTGCAGTGCCCTAGTAGAGGTTCTGCATGAGGGTTCTGCCCCTGAAGCAGACTTCTTCCTGGACACCCAGGCATCTCTATACATTCTCTGATATCTAGGTGGGAGCAACCAAACCTCAACTCTTACCCTATGCACACCCACAGGCTTAACACCATGTGAAAGCCACCAAAGACTGTGGCTTACACCCTCTGTAGCAGTGGACTGAGACGTATCTGGGGCCCTTTCAGCCAAGGCTGAAGCTAGAATGGCTAGGATGCAGGGAGTAGTGAGTGTCCCAAGGTTATGCAGGTCAGCAGGGCCCTGGGCCTGAGGCCTGGCCATAAACCCATTCTTCCTTCCTAGGTATCTATGCCTGTGATTGGAGGGGCTTCTGCAAAGGTCTCTGAAATGTCTTTCAGGCATTTCTCCTATTGCCTTGGCTGTTAACACTCCACTCCTATTTGCTTATGCAAATTTCTGCAGCCAGATTGAATTTCTTCCAAGAAAATGGGCTTTTCTTTTTTACAACATGGCCAGGCTTTAAATTTTTTAATCTTTCACACTCTGCTTACCTTTTCAATATAAGTTCCAGTTTCAGATCATCTCTTTGCTCACACATATAAGAATATGCTGTTAGAAGCAGCTAGTCCACCTCTTGAATGCTTTGCTGCTTAAAAATTTCTTTCTCCATATACCCTAAATCATCAACTTCAAGTTCAAAGTTCCACAGATCTCTAGGACAGGGGCACAATGCCTCCAACCTCTTTACTAACACATAAAAAAGTAACATTTGCCCCAGTTCCTAATAATTTTCTCATCTCCATATGAGGCCACCTCAACCTGGACTTCATTGTCCAAATCACTATCAGCATTTTGTCACAATTTATCAAGTGTCTAAGAAGTTCCAAACTTTCCCTCATCTTTCTGTCTTCTGAGCCTTCCAAGCCTTACAAACTGTGTTCCAATCTCTGTCCATTAACCACTTCCAAAGCTGCTTCCACATTTCCAGATATCATTATAGCAATGCCCCAGTTTCAGGTCCTAATTTTCTGTATTATGCTATTCTCACATTGCTATAAAGAACTACCCAAGCCTGAGTGATTTATAAAGAAAAGAGGTTTAATTGGTTCATGGTTCCACAGGCTGTACAGGAAGCATGGCTGAGGCCTCCAGAAACTTACAATTATGGTGGAAGGTGGATGAGGAACAGGCACTTCCTACATTGACTGGAACAGGAGGAAGAGAGTGAAGGAGTAGGTGCTACACAATTTTAAACAACCAGATCTCCCGAGAACTCTCTCATGAGACAGAAGTAGGGGGATGGGACTAAACCATTAGAAACCACCTGCATGATCTAATCACCTCCTACCAGGCCCCATCTCCAACACTTGAATTACAATTCAACATGAAATTGGGGTGGGGACACAGAGCCAAATCAGATCAGTTGGCATACAGAAATGCTACTGATTTTTTTGTTGATTTTGTATCCTGCAACTTTACTGAATTTGTTTATCAGTTCTAATAGTTTCTTGGTGGAGTCTTTAGGTTTTTCCCAATATAAGATCATATTATTTGCAAACAAGGACAATTTGACTTCTTCATTCTAATTTGGATGATCTTTATTTTATTCTCTTGTGTGATTTCTCTAGCTGAGACTTCCAATACTATGTGGAATAACGATGGTGAAAGTGGGCATCTTTGTCATGTTCAGATATTAAGGGAAAGGCTTTCAGTTTTTTCATGTTAAGTATGAAACTAGCTGTGGTTCTGTCATATATGGCTTTTATTATAATGAGATATGTTTCTTCTATGCCAAGTTTTTTAGGGTTTTTATCATGAGGGAATATTGAATTTTATCAAATGCTTTTTCAGCATCAATTGAAATGATTATATGGTTTTTATCCTTCACTCTATTGACATGAGATATCACATTGATTAATTTAAATATGTTGAACCATCCTTGCATCCCAGGGATTAATCCTACCTGGTTATAATGAACAATCATTTTAATGTATTATTGTATTCAGTTTTCTAGGATTTTGTTCAGGTTTTTCTTGCATAAATGTTCATCAGAGATACTTGCTTGTGGTTCCCTTTGTTTGACGTGTCTTTTTCTGATTTTTGTATCAGGGTAATCCTGGCTTGCAAGAATGAGTTTGGAAGTATTCCCTCCTCTTCTATCTTTCAGAATAGTTTGTGTAGAATTGATATTAAGTATTTATTAAATGTTTGTTAGAATTCAGCAGTAAATCCATTGGGTCTTGGGCTTTCCTATAATGGGACACATTTTATTATGTATTCAATTCTGTTACTTGTTATTGGTCTGTTCAGATTATGGGCTTCTTTCTAGTTCAATCTTGGTAGTTTGTATGTGTCTAGGAATTTCTCCATTACTTCTAGATTTTTCTAATTTATTTGCATATAGTTGCTCATAGCCACTAATGATCATTTGACTTTCTACAGTATCATTTGCAATGTCTACTTTTTTCTTTCTGATTTTACATATTCAGATCTTCTCTCTTTTTTTATTTCAATAGGTTTTTGGGGAACAGGTGGTGTTTGGGTATATTAAGTTATTTAGTGGTGATTTATGAGATTTTGGTGTACCTATCACCCAAACAGTGAACACTGACCCAATGTGCAGTCTTTTATCCCTCATACCCCACCACTATTTCCCCCAAGTCCCTAAAATCTATCATATCATTGTTATGCCTTTGCATTCTCATAACTTAGCTCCATCTCATGAGTGAGAACATACAATGTTTGGTTTTCCACTCCTGAGTTACATCACTTAGAATAATGGTCTCCAGTTTCATCCAGGTTGCTGTGAATGCCATGATTTCATTTCTTTTTATGGCTGAGTAGGATTCCATTGTATATACATATGACGTTTTCTTTATCCACTCATTGATTGATGGACATTTGGGCTGGTTCCATATTTTTGCAATTGCAAATTGTGCTGCTATAAACATGTATGTGCAACTATCTTTTTTAATATAATGACTTCTTTTTCTCTGAGTAGATACCCAGTAGTGGGATTGTTTGATCAAATGGTAGATCTATGTGTAGTTCTTTAAGGAATCTCCACACTGTTTTCCATAGTGGTTGTACTAGTTTTCATTCCCAGCAACAGTGTAAAAGTGTTCTTTTTTTACCACATTCATGTGAACATATATTATTTTTTGGTTTTTTGATTATGGCCATTCTTGTAGGAGTAAGGTGGTATCACATTGTGGTTTTGATTGACATTTGCCTGATAATTAGTTATGTTGAGCATTTTTCATATGTCTGTTAGCCATTTGTATATCTTCTTTTGAGAATTGTCAATTCATGTCCTTAGCCCACTTTTTGATAGGATTGTTTGTTTTTCTCTTGCTTATTCATTTGAGTTCCCTGTAGATTCTGGATATTAGTCCTTTGTCAGATGTATAGATTGCAAATATTTTCTCCCATTCTGCGGTCTGTCTGTTTACTCTGTTGATTATTTATTCTGCTATGCAGAAGCTTTTTTAGTTTAATTAGGTCCCACCTATTTATCTTTGTTTTTGTTGCATTTGCTTTGAGGTTCTTGGTCATGAAGTCTTCAAATACACCAATGTCTAGAAGAGTTTGTCTAATGTTATTTTCTAGAATTTTATGGTTTTAGTTTTAGATATTAATTTTTGATCCAACTTGAGTCAATTTTTATATAAATCAAGAGATAAGGATCCAGTTCCACTCTTCTACATGTGGCTTGCCAGTTATTTCTGCACCATTTGTTGAATAGGGTATCCTTTCCCCATGTTTTGTTTTTGTTTACTTTCTAAAAGATCAGTTGACTGTAAGTACCTGGCTTTATTTCTTGGTTCTGCATTCTGTTCCATTGGTCTATATGCCTATTTTTATAACAGTACCATGCCATTTTGGTGACTATGGCCTTGTAGTGTAGTTTGAAGTTGAGTAATGCCATGCCTCCAGATTTGTTCTTTTTTCTTACTCTTGTTTTGTCTATGTGGGCTCCTTATTTTATCTAGTTCTGTGAAGAATGATGGTGGTATTTTGATGGAAATTAAATTTGTAGGTTGCTTTTGGCAGTATGGTCATTTTCACAATGTTGATTCTACTCATCCATGAGCATGGGGTGTGTTTCCATTGGTTTGTGTCATCTATGATTTCTTTTAGCAGTGTTTTGTAGTTTTCCTTGTATAAGTCTTTCACCTTTTTGCATAAACATATTCCTAAGTATTTTAATTTCTTTGCAGTTGTTGTAAAAGGGGTTGAGTTCTTGATTTGATTCTCAGCTTGGTCACTGTTGGTGTATAGCGGAGCTACTGATTTGTGTACATAAATTTTGTATCCTGAAACTTTGCTGAATTCATTTACCAGTTCTAGGAGCTTTTTGGATGAGTATTTAGGGTTTTCCAGGTATACAATCAAATCATCACCAAACAGAGACAGTTTGACTTCCTCTTCACCAATTTGGATGCCTTTGGTTACTTCTCTTTTCTGATTGCTCTGGCTAGGAGTTCCAGTACTATGTTGAATAGAAGTGGTGAAAGTGGGCATCCTTATCTTGTTCCAGTTCTCAGAGGGAATGCTTTCAACATTTCCCAATTCAGTATAATGTTGGCTCTGGGTTTGTCATAGATGGCTTTTATTATCTTGAGGCATGTCCCTTCTATTCTGATTTTGCTGGGGGTTTTAATCACAAAGGGCTGCTCAATTTTGCCAATGCTTTATCTGCATCTATTCAGATGATCATATGGTTATTGTTTTTAATTCTATTTATGTGGTGTATCACATTTATTGACCTGAATATGTTAAACTATCACTGCATTCCTGGTATGAAACCCACTTGATCATGGCATATAATCTTTTTAATATGCTGTTGGATTCAGTTAGCTAGTATTTTGTAGACGATATTTGCATCTATGTTCATCAGGGATATTGGTCTGTAGTCTACTGTTTTTGTTATGTCCTTTACTCGTTTTGGTATTTGAGTGATACTGTCTTCACTGAATTCTGTATTATCATTTGTAATATCCCCTGCTTTATTTCTAATTGAGCTTATTTGGATCTTCTTTCTTCTTTTCTTGGTTGATCTTGCTAATTATCTATCAATTTTATATACCATTGCAAACAACCAGCTTGTAGTTACATTTATATTTTCTATTTTTTTTTGTTTAGATTTCATGTAGTTCTGTTCTGATCTTGGTTATTTCTTTTCTTCTGCTGTGTTTGGGTTTGTTTCATTCTTTTTTCTCTAGTTCCTTGAAGTGTGACATTAAATTGTCTATTTATGCCCTTTCAGACTTTCTTATGTAGGCACTTAATGCTGTGAACTTTCCTCTTAGCACCACTTTTACTGTATCTCAGAGGTATTGATAGGTTGTGTTACTATTATTCAGTTTAAATAATTTTTTTAATTTTTATCTTGATTTCATTGTTGATCCAATGATCATTCAGAACCAGGTTATTTAATGTCCATGTATTTTTATGGTATTGAGAGTTCCTTTTGGAGTTGATTAACAAATTTATTTTACTGTGGTCTGAGAGAGTACTTGCTATAATTTCAATTATCTTAAATTTGGTGAGACTTGTTTTGTGGCCTATCATATGGTCTATCTTGGAGAATGTTCCATCTGCTGATGAGTAGAATGTATATTTTGCAGTTGTTGGGTAGAATGTTCTGTAAATATCTGTTAAGTCCATTTGTTCTAGGGTATAGTTTAAGTCCATTGTTTCTTTGTTGACTTTTTTTCTTGATGACCTGTCTAGTGCTGTCAGTGAAGTATTGAAACCTCCCACTTTTATTATATTGTTATCTATTTTATTTTTTAGTTCTAGTACTAATTGTTTTATAAATTTGGGAGTTCCAGTGTTAGGTGCATATATGTTTAGCATTGTGATATTTTCTTGTTGGACTAGTCATTTTATCATTATATAATGACCCTTTTTGTCATTTTTAATTGCTGTTACTTTAAACAATTTTTTTAATGATATAAAAATAGCTACTCTTGTTTGCTTTTGGTGTCCATTTGCATGGAATATCTTTTCCCACACCTTTACCTTAAGTTTGTGTGAGTCTTAATGTGAAAGGAGTCTCTTGAAGGCAGCAGATACTTGGTTGGTGATTTCTTATCCATTCTGCCATTCTGTATCTTTTAAGTGGAGCGTTTAGGCCATTTACATTTGTGGTTAGCATTGAGATGTCAGGTATTATTCTATTCATTATGCTATTTGTTTCCTGAATGCCTTTTTTTTTTCATTTTGTAATTGTTTTATAGGTCCTCTGAGATTTTATCTTTAAGGAGGTTCTATATTGGTGTGTTTCCAAAATTTGTTTCAAGATTTAGAGCTACTTGTATCAGTTATCATGGTGCTGGCTTGGTAGTGGCAAATTCTCTCACCATTTGTCTGTCTGAAAAAGACTATATTTTTCCTTCATTTATGAAGCTTAGTTTTGCTGGATATAAAATTCTTGGCTGATAATTGTTTTATTTACGGAGTCTAAAGATAAGATCCCAACCCCTTCTAGGTGGCAGGATTTCTGCTGAAAATCTGCTGTTAATCTGACAGGTTATTTTGTATAGGTTACTTAATTATTTTACCTCATAGTTCTTAATATTCTTTCCTTCATCTTGACTTTATATAACCATGATGACTATGTGCCTAGGCAATGATCTTTTTGCAATAAATTTCCCAGGTGTTCTTTGAGTTTCTTGTATTTGGATACCTAGCTCTCTAGCAAAGCTGGGGAAGTTTTCCTCAATTATTCCCTTGAATATGTTTTCCTTACTTGTAGATTTTTCTTCTTTCTCAGGAACACCAATTATTCTAATGTTTGATAATTTAACATTATCCCAAGCCTCTTGGAGGCTTTGGTCATTTATTAAATTCTTTTTCTTTGTCTTTGTCTGATTGCATTAATTCAAAAGGCTTGTCTTTGAGCTCTGAAGTTCTTTCTTCTACTTGTTTGATTCTATTGCTGAGACTTTTCAGTGCATTTTGCAATTCATTTCCAGAAGCTGTGACTGTTTCTTATTTATTCTATCTTTTTCTCTGGAGATATTTCCATTTATAGCCTGTATCCATTTTTTCATTTTTTTAAGTTGGACTTCACCTTTCTCTGGTGCTTCCTTGATTGGCTTAATAGTTGACCTTCTGAATTATTTTTCTTGCAATTCAGAGATTTGGTCTTGGTTTGGATCCATTGCTGGTAAGCCAGTGTGATCTTTTGGGGGTGTTAACAAACCTTGTTATGTCATATTACCGAAGATTTTTTTTTGGTTTCTTTTCATTTGGGTAGACTATGTCAGAGGGAAGATCTTGTACTCAAGGGGTGCTGTTCATATTCTTTTGTTCCATGGGGAGTTCTCTTAATGTGATTCTCTCCCCTTTCCGTTAGGGATAGAGCTTCCTGAGAGTGAAACTTCAGTGATGGTTACTTCTCTTCTGATTCCAACCACCCAGTGAAGCTATTGGGCTCTAGGCTGATACTGGGGAATGTCTACAGAGTCTTTTGATGTGATCAGTTTTCAGGTCTCCCAGCCATGGATACCAGCACCTGCTCTGGTGGAGGTAGCAGGGAATTGAAGTGGACTCTGTGAGGGTCTTTTGTTGTATTTTTGTTAAATGCACTGGTTTTGTGTTTGTTGGCCTAAAGCCAGCAGGTGGTGCTTTCAAGAGTGAATCAGTTGTGGTAGTATAGGGACGATCAGGCAGTGGGCAGAACTATAGGGCTCCCAAGAGATTATGTTATTTGTCTTCAGAGTTCCTTGGCTGTCCCACAGAGTCTGCAGTGGCAGTCCACTTCCTTCAAAGGCTCTGTGTATTCTCTAGGCTTTCTTGGTATGTTCCTGTGGTAGTTCTTGGAGCAAAAGTTCATAATGTGGGTCTCTGAATGCTGCTCTGTCCATCCAAGTGGGAGTTGCAAGCTAGTCTTGCCTCCTATCAACCATTTTCCCAGAAGTGAATCTTCTTTTTTTTTCTTAGTCTAGCTAAAGGTTTGTCAATTTTCTTTAACTTTTCAAAAAAAATCAACTTTCTATTTTATTGATCTTTTATAATGTTTTCTTCATTTTGAATTTATTTATGCTCTGATCTTTATTTTTTTTTCTTTTACTAGTTTTGGGTTTGGTTTGATTTTTGCATTTCTAGTTCTTTAAGATGCATTGTTAGATTGTTTGAAGTTTTTCCTCTTTTGTGATGTAGGCACTCATAGTTATAAACTTCACTTTTAGTATTGGTTTTTCTGTATCCCATAGGTTTTGGTATGTTATGTTTCCATTATCATTTGTTTCAACAAATTTGTCAATTTTCTTCTTAATTTCTTCTTTGATCCACTGACCATTCAGAGGCATATTGTTTAATTTCCATGTATTTCTATAGTTTCCAAAATCCCTCCTTTCATTAATTTCTAGTTTTATTCCATTGTGTTCAGAGAAGATGCTTGAGAGTATTTCATTTTTTTGTGAATGTTTAAGACTTGTTTCATCACCTTACATATGGTCTATCCTTGAGAAGGATTCATGTGCAGAGGAAAAGAATGTGCATTCTACAGCTTTTGGATGAAATGTTCTGTAAACATCTGTTAGATCCATGTGGCCTATAGTGCAAATTAGGTCTGATGTTTCTTTTTTTGATTTTCTTTCTAGAAGATCTGTTCAATACTGAAAGCAGGAGGGAGTGCAACTTGATGCAATCACTTTGATTAGTAATTTGATATTATCAAATTAATTTGAAAATATGTGTAGCCTACAAACCAGATATTTTGGTTATTGATATATGTCCTTGATTAACTTTTTGTACGTGTGTACCTGGAGATCTATCCAAGGACACAAATTGTAAAAGTGGAAAATTGGAGAACAAATAAATTATGGTTTACTTAATTGATGAACTACCTGACTCACTTATAATGAATGAACTTAATCTAAACATATCAATAAAGGCAGTAATCAAAACATAATTTTGAGTAAAAACCAAGTTGCAAAAACAAATATAGACTGTGAAAACATGTGTATAGTTCTTAAAAATATATATAGCAGGTCAAGTGTGTTGGCTCATGCATGTAATCCCAGCATGTTTGGAGGCTGTAGTGGGAGGAGATTGCTTAAGGTCAGTAATTTGTGTTCAGCTTTGGGAACATAGCGAGACATGAGCTGTTAAAAAAACTGAAATAAATAAATAAATAAATAAATAAATAAACAGCCATACATTGTTGTGCATGACTTTAGTCCTAGCTAATCAGAAGGCTGAGACAAGAAGATTGTTTGAACCCAGGAGCTCTCCTGGGTCTCAAGCTTTTCAACTTACCCTACAGGTCTTGGGATTTGTCAACCTTTTTAATGGCATGAGCAATTTCTTAAAAAATTAAGATTTCACTGTTTCTCTCCCTCCCTCTCCCTCTCTCTCAGAATTTACAATGATATCTGAGAGACAGTATGTGTAAAATCAGGGAGAAAGTAAAAGCTATAAATAGATACAGGTAGCTATCTATATTTAATCTCTCTCTCTCTCTCTCTCTCTCTCTCTCTCTCTCTCTCTATGTATGTATTAGTCAGGGTTCTCCAGGGGGACTGAATGAATTTTATATATATATATATATGTGTGTGTATATATATGTGTATATATATATGGGAGATACATATGGGAGATAACACACACAAACACACACACACACACACACATATATATATGGGAGTTTATTAAGTATTAACTTACATAATCACAAGGTCCCACAATAGGCTGTCTGCAAGCTGAGGAGCAAGGAGAGCCAGTCTGAGCCCCAAAACTGAAGAACTTGAAGTCCTATGTTCAAGAGCAGGAAGCATCCACATGGGAGAAAGTTATAGCCTGGGAGACTAGGCCAGTCTAGTCTTCAATTTTTTCTGCCTGCTTCATATTCTAGCTATGCTGGCAGCTAATTAGATGGTGCTCACCCAGATTAAGGGTGGGTTTGCCTTTTCCAACCCACTGACTCAAATGTTAATCTCCTTTGGCAACACCTTCACAGACACACCTAGGATCAATACTTTGCATCCTTCATTCCAATCAAGTTGACACTCAGTATTAATCATCACACTCTCTCTCTCTCTATATATATATATATATATATAAAGAGAGAGAGAGAAATAGATAGGTATAATCTCTCCTATTGGTTTTGTTTCTCTAGAGAATCCTGACTAATACAGTAGGATATATGACATGATCATGAGAGAAGATGATTCAGGGGAATTAGGGAGGGAGGATTATGACATTGGTTAGGAGAACAGCAAAACTCCAACTTTACTTTTATGATATTTGTTTCCAAATAAAAAATTGAAACAAAAATAAAAAAAGTTAACTTCTTTATTATGCAAGAATATTTTATATTACTCTCTGTGTATTTCTGGATTTTAAAGATTTTCTTAAAAATGATTCTCCACATAGTGTTTTTATTGATAGCAAATTATAAATATTCTGTAATTTTTATTGTAATTTTTTATTTAACCTGTAAGTTACTTAGCAGTGCATTTTGGGATTTTAAAAATTCTTAAATATTCATTTACATCATGTTTAGTAACTTTGATGTGCATGTTACCTATTCTTAGAATTTTGTTAAGGTATTCTGGTATATACTCAGATTTGTAAATCTTCCTTGTGTAACTGAAAAGAGTTTATGTTCTCTGTTGAGCATTTGATAAAGCTTATTATATTTGCATTTCTAATATTTTATTTATTTACTAATTTTTGTTTATCTGAGCCATCAGTTTCTAATGAAACTGTGATAACATTACCTACTATTTGTGTGTGTGTGTGTGTGTGTGTGTGTGTGTGTGTCTATGTGTCAGGTTATCCATGGATCAATAATTATTTTATCCTGTTTTTCTGTGAGCAGTAGGATATTTCCCACATGCATGGTCCAAGCTCATCATTTTGACAATATTGCAAGTAGTAGAATAAAGGAAAGGAGAAAGACATGGGGTGTTTACTAACTTTAAGGATACATCTCAGAAATTTCACACCTTACTTCTTCTCATGTCTTTAGCCCAAACTTTGTTACATGGCCACACACAGATGTAAATGAGACTGAGAAAGTTAGACTTCATTCTTGATAAGCATGTGTGGAGCTCACATTAGTGGTAGTAACACTAAGAGAGATGAGAATCTAGAATTTAAGTAGCAACTAGCAGTCTCTGTTGCAGTCATTTTGGTCAGGAGTTAACTGCTGTGATGAATGAATGCCAACTGTTTTTACTACTTTTGTCTTTTAGGTCAAGTAGAATTCCAGAGAGGGAGCATCTAATTGCACAGTATGTACTCATTCTTTTGCTAGGGGTGTGGGTGTAGGTGGATGCTGATTTATTTCCCACCAGATTGCATCTAGTTGGAAGAGGAAATTGATCAAAATGAAATTGGAGGGCTCTTAGAAATAATAAATGAATACTAAACAATGAATACCAGGATACATCTAATATAAGAACAGATAAAGATCATTTCACCATAAAAAATTTGCATATTATATTTCCTGATTATTAAGAGTTTTGAAAAGAAAATAAGTTAGTAAGATTTGGTTGTCCAGCCTGCAGCTTTTCCACTTGGTGCTCTCTCTCTCTCTCTCTCTCTCTGCATGTGCGTGTGTGTGTGTGTGTGTGTGTGTGTGTGTGTAGACACAGAGAGAAAGAGAACGTTTACAAGCATCAATCTGGCATAACCTTCTTTAATTTTTAAAATACATACATTTTTACCTAGTTTTTGGAATAACTCTTTTTTTTCCTAAACCCAAACAAGGATATGTAAGGGAAAATTATTTCAATTGGAACATAATTGGGACAGATGTTACAAAATATCTAAATTTTATTAGTGCTTGCTGAATAGTTTGTGTGCTTCCAAGAATTACCAAGAAAATAATTATTTATGCTTAGACTAAAATGAATAAAGGGGTATTGGCTTACTGACTAAATAATCACAGTGAACAACCTACCCTGTTTGAGTAAACCATGGTCTGTGTCAGCAAATATGGCTAAGATTACAACTTAGATACTTGTGTGTTCACTGACTCCCTCACCAATTCATTAACTCACATACAGAGGGTGTGACTGGGAGAATAATGAAACCACAATATCTGATCTTTTTTTTAAATTTCCATAGTTATTGAGGAACAGGTGGTGCTTGATTACATGAGTAAGCTCTTTAGTGGTGATTTGTGTAATTTTGGTGCACCCAGCACCCGGGCAGTATACACTGCACACTATTGGTAGTCTTTTATCCTTCACCCCCTTTCCACCCTTTCTTCCTGAGTCCCCAGAGTCCATTGTGTCATTCTTATCCCTTTGCATGCTCATAGCTTAGCTTCTATTTATGAGTGAGAGCATATGATATTTGGTTTTCCACTTCTGAGTTACATCACTTAGAATAACAGTCTCCAATCTCATTCAGGTCACTGTGAATGCCATTAATTCATTCCTTTTTATAGCTGTGTAGTATTTCATTGTATATATATATATATATATATACCACAGTTTCTTTATCCATTCATTGATTGATGGGCATTTAGGTTGGTTCTATGCTTTTGCAATTGCAAATTGTGCTGCTGTAAACATGTGTGCAAGTATCTTTTTCTTTTTTTTTTTCTTTTATTATTATTATTATTACTATTATTATTATTATACTTTAGGTTTTATGGTACATGTGCGCAATGTGCAGGTAAGTTACATATGTATACATGTGCCATGCTGGTGTGCTGCACCCACCAACTCGTCATCTAGCATTAGGTATATCTCCCAATGCTATCCCTCCCCCCTCCCCCCACCCCACAACAGTCCCCAGAGTGTGATGTTCCCCTTCCTGTGTCCATGTGTTCTCATTGTTCAATTCCCACCTATGAGTGAGAATATGCAGTGTTTGGTTTTTTGTTCTTGCAATAGTTTACTGAGAATGATGATTTCCAATTTCATCCATGTCCCTACAAAGGACGTGAACTCATCATTTTTTATGGCTGCATAGTATTCCATGGTGTATATGTGCCACATTTTCTTAATCCAGTCTATCATTGTTGGACATTTGGGTTGGTTGCAAGTCTTTGCTATTGTGAATAATGCCGCAATAAACATACGTGTGCATGTGTCTTTATAGCAGCATGATTTATAGTCCTTTGGGTATATACCCAGTAATGGGATGGCTGGGTCGAATGGAATTTCTAGTTCTAGATCCCTGAGGAATCGCCACACTGACTTCCACAAGAGTTGAACTAGTTTACAGTCCCATCAACAGTGTAAAAGTGTTCCTATTTCTCCACATCCTCTCCAGCACCTGTTGTTTCCTGACTTTTGAATGATTGCCATTCTAACTGGTGTGAGATGGTATCTCATTGTGGTTTTGATTTGCATTTCTCTGATGGCCAGTGATGGTGAGCATTTTTTCATGTGTTTTTTGGCTGCATAAATGTCTTCTTTTGAGAAGTGTCTGTTCATGTCCTTCGCCCACTTTTTGATGGGGTCGTTTGTTTTTTTCTTGTAAATTTGTTGGAGTTCATTGTAGATTCTGGATATTAGCCCTTTGTCAGATGAGTAGGTTGCGAAAATTTTCTCCCATTTTGTAGGTTGCCTGTTCACTCTGATGGTAGTTTCCTTTGCTGTGCAGAAGCTCTTTAGTTTAATTAGATCCCACTTGTCAATTTTGGCTTTTGTTGCCATTGCTTTTGGTGTTTTAGACATGAAGTCCTTGCCCATGCCTATGTCCTGAATGGTAATGCCTAGGTTTTCTTCTAGGGTTTTTATGGTTTTAGGTCTAACATTTAAGTCTTTAATCCATCTTGAATTGATTTTTGTATAAGGTGTAAGGAAGGGATCCAGTTTCAGCTTTCTACATATGGCTAGCCAGTTTTCCCAGCACCATTTATTAAATAGGGAATCCTTTCCCCATTTCTTGTTTTTCTCAGGTTTGTCAAAGATCAGATCCTTGTAGATATGTGGCATTATTTCTGATGGCTCTGTTCTGTTCCATTGATCTATATCTCTGTTTTGGTACCAGTACCATGCTGTTTTGGTTACTGTAGCCTTGTAGTATAGTTTGAAGTCAGGTAGTGTGATGCCTCCAGCTTTGTTCTTTTGGCTTAGGATTGACTTGGCGATGCGGGCTCTTTTTTGGTTCCATATGAACTTTAAAGTAGTTTTTTCCAGTTCTGTGAAGAAAGTCATTGGTAGCTTGATGGGGATGGCATTGAATCTGTAAATTACCTTGGGAAGGATGGCCATTTTCATGATATTGATTCTTCCTACCCATGAGCATGGAATGTTCTTCCATTTGTTTGTATCCTCTTTTATTTCCTTGAGCAGTGGTTTGTAGTTCTCCTTGAAGAGGTCTTTCACATCACTTGTAAGTTGGATTCCTAGGTATTTTATTCTCTTTGAAGCAATTGTGAATGGGAGTTCACTCATGATTTGGCTCTCTGTTTGTCTGTTATTGATGTATAAGAATGCTTGTGATTTTTGCACATTGATTTTGTATCCTGAGACTTTGCTGAAGTTGCTTATCAGCTTAAGGAGATTTTGGGCTGAGACAATGGGGTTTTCTAGATATACTATCATGTCATCTGCAAACAGGGACAATTTGACTTCCTCTTTTCCTCATTGAATACCCTTGATTTCCTTCTCCTGCCTAATTGCCCTGGCCAGAACTTCCAACACTATGTTGAATAGAAGTGGTGAGAGAGGGCATCCCTGTCTTGTGCCAGTTTTCAAAGGGAATGCTTCCAGTTTTTGCCCATTCAGTATGATATTGGCTGTGGGTTTGTCATAGATAGCTCTTATTATTTTGAGATACGTCCCATCAATTCCTAATTTATTGAGAGTTTTTAGCATGAAGCGTTGTTGAATTTTGTCAAAGGCCTTTTCTGCATCTATTGAGATAATCATGTGGTTTTTGTCTTTCATTCTGTTTATATGCTGGATTACATTTATTGATTTGCATATATTGAACCAGCCTTGCATCCCAGGGATGAAGCCCACTTGATCATGGTGGATAAGCTTTTTGATGTGCTGCTGGATTCTGTTTGCCAGTATTTTATTGAGGATTTTTGCATCAATGTTCATCAAGGATATTGGTCTAAAATTCTCTTTTTTTGTTGTGTCTCTGCCAGGCTTTGTTATCAGGATGATGCTGGCCTCATAAAATGAGTTAGGGAGGATTCCCTCTTTTTCTATTGATTGGAATAGTTTCAGAAGGAATGGTACCAGCTCCTCCTTGTACCTCTGGTAGAATTCGGCTGTGAATCCATCTGGATCTGGACTTTTTTTGGTTGGTAAGCTATTGATTATTGCCACAATTTCAGCTCCTGTTATTGGTCTATTCAGAGATTCAACTTCTTCCTGGTTTAATCTTGGGAGGGTGTATGTGTTGAGGAATTTATCCATTTCTTCTAGATTTTCTAGTTTATTTGCATAGAGGTGTTTGTAATATTCTCTGATGGTAGTTTGTATTTCTGTGGGATCGGTGGTGATATCCCCTTTATCATTTTTTATTGCATCTATTTGATTCTTCTCTCTTTTTTTCTTTATTAATCTTGCTAGCGGTCTATCAATTTTGTTGATCCTTTCAAAAAACCAGCTCCTGGATTCATTTATTTTTTGAAGGGTTTTTTGTGTCTCTATTTCCTTCAGTTCTGCTCTGATTTTAGTTATTTCTTGCCTTCTGCTAGCTTTTGAATGTGTTTGCTCTTGCTTTTCTAGTTCTTTTAATTGTGATGTTAGGGTGTGAATTTTGGATCTTTCCTGCTTTCTCTTGTGGGCATTTAGTGCTATAAATTTCCCTCTACACACTGCTTTGAATGCATCCCAGAGATTCTGGTATGTTGTGTCTTGGTTCTCGTTGGTTTCAAAGAACATCTTTATTTCTGCCTTCATTTCGTTATGTACCCAGTAGTCATTCAGGAGCAGGTTGTTCAGTTTCCACGTAGTTGAGCGGTTTTGAGTGAGATTCTTAATCCTGAGTTCTAGCTTGATTGCACTGTGATCTGAGAGACAGTTTGTTACAATTTCTGTTCTTTTACATTTATTGAGGAGAGCTTTACTTCCAGGTATATGGTCAATTTTGGAATAGGTGTGGTGTGGTGCTGAAAAAATTGGGAGACTTTAACACCCCACTATCAACATTAGACAGATCAACGAGACAGAAAGTCAACAAGGATACCCAGGAATTGAACTCAGCTCTGCACCAAGCGGACCTAATAGACATCTACAGAACTCTCCACCCCAAAGCAAGTATCTTTTTCATATAATGACTTCCTTTCCTCTGGGTAGATACACAGTAGTAAGATTGCTGGGTCAAATCGTATTTCCACTTTTAGTTCTTTAAAGAATCTCCACACTGTTTTCCATAGTGGTTGTACTAGATTACATTCCCGCCAGGAGTGTAGAAGTGTTTCCTGTTCACCACAGCTACATCAATACCTACTATTTTTTTTTTTACGGCCATCTTGCAGGAGTAAGGTGGTATCACATTGTGGTTTTGATTTCCATTTCCCTGATTATTAGTGATGTTAAGCATTTTTTCATGTGTCTGTTGGCCATTTGTATATCTTCTTTTGAGAATTGTCTGTTCATGCCCTTAGCCCACTTTTTGATGGAATTGTTTTTTTTCTTGTTGATTTGTTTGTGTTCATTGTAGATTCTGGATATTAGTACTTTGTCAGATGTATAGATTGCAAATATTTTCTCCCATTCTGTGGGTTGTCTGTTTACACTGCTGACTGTTCCTTTTGCTGTGCAAAAGTTTTTTGGTTTAATTAATTACCATCAATTTACCATTGTTTTTATTGCATTTGCTTTTGGGCTCCTGGTTATGAAATTATTGCCTAAGCCAATGTCTAGACGGGTTTTTCCAATGTTATTTTCTAGAATGTTTACAATTTCAGGTCTCAGATTTAAGTCCTTAATCAATCTTGTGTTGATTTTTGTATAAGGTGAGAGATGAGGATCCATGTTTCACGCTCCTACATGTGGCTAGTGAATCATCCCAGCACCATTTGCTGAATAGGGTGTCCTTTCCCTACTTTATGTTTTTGTTTCCTTTGTTGAGGATCAGTTGACTGTAAGTATTTTGGTTTATTTCTGGATTCTCTATTCTGTTTCATTGGTCTATGTGCTTATTTTTATACCTGTACCATGCTGTTTTGGTGACTATGGCCTTATAGTATAGTTTGAAATCAAGTAATGTGATGCCTCCAGAATTTGTTCTTTTTGCTTAGTCTTGTTTTGGCTACGCAGGCTCCTTTTTGGTTCCATATGAAGTTGAGAATTGTTTTTTCTATTTCTGTGAAGAATGATGGTGGTATTTTGATGGTAATTGCAATAAGTTTGTTGATCACTTTTGGCAGAATGATCATTTTCACAATATTAATTCTACCCATCCATGAGCTTGGGATGTGTTCCCATTTGTTTGTGTCATTTATGATTTCTTTCAGCAGTATTTTGTAGTTTTCCTTGTAGAGGTCTTTCATCTCCTTGAGTAGGTATATTCCTAAGTATTTTAATTTTTTCCAGCTATTTTAAAAGGGGCTCAGTTCTTGATTTGGACTCTCAACTTGATTGCTGTTGGTGTATACAAGAGCTACTGATTTGTGTACATTAATTTTGTATCCAGAAACTTTGCTGAATTCATTTATCAGTCCTAGGAGCTTTCTGGTGGAGTCTTTAGGATTTTCAAAGTAATCGATCATATTGTCAGCAAACAGTGACAGTTTGACTTCCTCTTTACTGATTTGGATGCCCTTTATTTCTTACTCTTGTCTTATTGCTCTGGCTAGGCCTTCCAGTACTATGTTGAAGAAGAGTGGTGAGAGTGGATATTATTGTCTTGTTCCAGTTCTTAGAGGAAATGCTTTCAACATTTCCCCATTCAGTATAATGTTTGCTGTGGGTTTGCCATAGATGGCTTTTATTATATTGAGGTATGTTCATTGTATGCCAATTTTGCTGAGAATTTTAATCATAAAGGGATGCTGGATTTTGTTGGATGCTTTTTCTGCACCTATTGAGATGATCGTGTGATTTTTGTTTTTAATTCTGTTTATGTGATTTATTGCATTTATTGACTTGCATATGTTAAATCATCCCTGCATCACCACTTGATCATGGTGGATTCTTCTTGATATGTTGTTGAATTTGGTTAGCTAGTATTTTGTTAAGGATTTTAGAATCTATGTTCATCAGGGATATTGGTCTGTAGTTTTCTTTTTTGGTTATGTCCTTTCCTGGTTTTGGAATTAGGGTGAAACTGGCTTCATAGCATGATTTAGGGAGGGTTCCTTACTTCTCTATCTTGTGGAATAATGTCAACAGGATTGGTACCAATTACTCTTTGAATATCTGGTAGACTTCTGCTGTGAATTTGTCCTGGACTTTTTTGCTGGTAATTTTTAAATTACCATTTCAACCTCACTGCTTGTTATTGACCTGTTCAGGGTATCTAATTCTTCCTGATTTAAGGTAGGAAGGTTGTATGTTTTCAGGAATTTATCCATCTCTTCAAGGTTTTCTAGTTTATGTGCATAAAGGTGTTCATAGTAGCCTTGAATAATCTTTTGTATTTATGTGGTGTCAGTTGTAATATCTCCCGTTTTGTTTCATATTGAGCTTATTTGGATTTTCTCTCTTCTTTTTGGTTAATCTTGATAATGGCCTATCAAATTTATTTATCTTTTCAAATAATCAGGTTTTGTTTTATTTATCTTTTGTATTTTTTTGTCTGTTTGTTTGTTTCCATTTTATTCAGTTCTGCTCTGATCTTGGTTATTTCCTTTCTTCTGCTTGGTTTCGGTTTGGTTTGTTCTTATTTCTCTAGTTCCTTGAGGTTTCTCTAAACAATCTAGACCTTAGATTGTCTGTGCTCTTTCTGACTTTTTGATGTAGGTGTTTAGGGCTATGGACTTTCCTCTTAGCACCACCTTTGCTCTGTCCCAGATGTTTTGATAGGTCATGTCACTATTGTCATTTAGTTTGAAAGATTTTTTAATTTCCATCTTGAGTGTATTTTTGACCCAATGATCATTCAAAAGCTGGTTATTTAATTTCCATGTATTGGCATGGTTTTGAAGGTTCCTTTTGGAGCTGATTTCCAGTTTTATTTCACTGTGGTCAGAGAGAGTGCTTGATAAAATTTCAATTTTCTTCAATTTATTGAGACCAGTTTTGTGACCTATCATATGGTTTATCTTGAAGAAAGTTCCATGCACTGTTGAATAGAGTGTATATTCTGCAGTTCTTGGATGTGATGTTCTGTATATATTTTTAAGTCCATTTGTTCCAGGGTATAGTTTAAATCCATTGGTTCTTTGTCGACTTTCTGTATTGATAACCTGTCTAGTTCTATCAGTGGAGTATTGAAGTCCCCTACTATTATTGTGTTGCTATGTATCTCATTTCTTAGGTCTATTAGTAATAGTTTTATAAATTTTAGAGCTCCAGTGTTAGGTATATATATGTTTAGGATTGTGATATTTTCATGTTGGACAAGGCCTTTTACCATTATATAATGTCCCTCTTTGTCTCTCTTAACTGCTGTTGCTTTAAAGTTTGTCTTGCCTGATATAAGAATAGCTACTCCTGCTTGCTTTTGGTGTTCATTTGTGTGAAATGCCTTTTTCTACCCCTTTACTTTAAGTTTGTGTGAGTCCTTTTCTGTTAGCTGGATCTCTTGAAGGAAGCAGACAGTGGTTGGTGAATTCTTATCCATTCTGCAATTCTGTCTTTTAAGTGAAGCATTTAGGCCATTTACATTCAATGTTAGTGTTGAGATGTGAGGTACCATTCCATTTATCTTACTATTTGTTGCCTGCATACATTTTTTGGTTGTTTTTTAAATTGTATTTTATGTTTTATAGGTCCTGTGAGATTTATGCTTTAAAGAGTTTCTGTTTTGATGTGTTTCCAGAATTTGTTTCAAGATTTAGATCTCCTTTTAGCAGTTGTTTTAGTGGTTGCTTGGTAGTGGTGAATTCTCTCAGAATTTGTTTGTCTGAAAAAGACTGTATTTTTCCTTCATATGTGAAGCTTAGTTTTGCTGGATACAAAATTCTTGGTTGATAATCGTTTTGTTTGGGGAGGCTTAAGATAGGGACCCAATTCCTTTTAGCTTGTAGGTTTTCTGCTAAGAAATCTGCTATTAATCTGATAGGTTTTCTTTTATAGGTTTCCTGGTACTTTTGTCTCACAGCTCTTAAGATTCTTTCCTTTGTCTTAACTTTAGATAATGTGAAAATAGTGAGAGCTAGCACCTGGAATAGGTGCCTCTAGGTGACGATCTTTTGGGGATGAGTTTCCCAGGTGTTCTTTGTGCTTCTTGTATTTGGATGTCTAGGTCTCTAGTGAGGCCAGGGAAGTTTTCCTCTATTATTCCCTCAAATATGTTTTCTACGCTTTTAGATGTTTTGTCTTTCTCAGGAACACGGATTATTCTTAGGTTTGGTTATTTAACATAATCCCAGACTTCTCAGAGGCTGTGTTCATATTTTCTTATTCTTATTTCTTTGTTTTTGTTGAATTGGGTTAATTCAAATACATTGTCTTTGACCTCTGAATTTTTTCTTCTACTTGTTCAATTCTATTGCTGCGACTTTCCAGAACATATTTCCATTTCCATAAGCATGTCCATTGTTTCCTGAAATTTTTATTGTTTTTTATTTATACTATATATTTTCTTGAATATTTCTCCCTTCACTTCTTATATCATTTTTTGGATTTTCTTACATTGAGCTTTACCTTTCTCTGGTGCCTCCCTGTTTAGCTTAATAACTAACCTCCTGAATTCTTTTTCAGATAAATCCGGGATTTCTTCTTGGTGTGGGTCCATTGCTGGTGAGCTAGTGTGATTTTCTGGAGGTGTTGAAGAACCTTGTTTTGTCCTATTACCAGTTTTGGTTTTCTGGTTTATTCTCATTTGGATAGGCTCTGTCAGAGGGAAGGTCTAGGGCTGAAGGCTGTTGTTCAGATTCTTTTGTCCCACAGGGTGTTCCCTTGATGCAGTACTCTCCCCCTTTTCCTATAGATGTGGCTTCTTGAGAGCCAAGCTGCAGTGATTGTTATCTCCATTCTAAATCTAGCCACCTAGCAAGTCTAGTAGGCTCCAGGCTGGTACTGGGGGTTGTCTGCACAGAGTCCTGTGATATGAACCACCTGTGGTTCTCTCTGCTGTGGATACCAGCACCTGTTCCAGTGGAGGTGGCAAGGGGCTAAAATGGACTTAATTAGTGTTCTTAGCTTTGTTGGTTTAAGGCACTATTTTTGTGCTGGTTGGCCTCCTGCCAGGAGGTGGCACTTTCCAGAAAGTATCAGCTATGGTTGTATAGGGAGGAACAGGTGGTGGGCAGGACCCTAGAACGCCCAAGAATGTATGCCCTTTGTCTTTAGTTACGGGGTGGGTTGGGAAGGACCATTATGGGGGGCAGAGCTAGACGTGTCTGAGCTCAGACTCTCCTTTGGTGGGTCTTGCTGCAGCTGAGTATTTGGGGTGTCTCCCGGGTCCTGCAGGACCAATCTGCTTCCTTCAGTGGATCTGTGGGTTCTCTCAGGTTTCCTGATTTATTCCTGCAGTCATTCTGGAGCAAATATTTATAATGCAAGACTCCACATGCTGCTCTGTCCATCTGAGTCAGAGCCGCTATCTAGTCCTGCCTGCCATCTGCCATAATCAAAACAGCTCGTCAATCCCTGACTTTTGATAACTGTATGAACCAGTAATTAATACATCCTTCTATTGAATGTATTGAAATGAGCTGACCACAATTACTCTTTAGCTCCCCATAAAACCCTTCATAAGAATTTGGTGCCAACTAAAACAAATAGATATTATAATTAAGAAGATTTTCTAAATATCTGAGTAGCCAGAAGGTAGACTACAGTGATAGGTTTCATCATTTGAAATGAGTATGGTAATGAGGCCTATTTCCTATTGGTAGACTTTTGGCAAATATATACAGAAAAGAAGTGATAAGATAAAATGAGTATAGGGAGAAATGTGACCATTTTAATTTATAATAACATAAATATAAAATATTAGTATATATAATAGTTTATTTATAGTAATATAAATATAAAATTACCAAATTTATAATTTTATTCTGCCCTAAGTATAGTATATCTATATCAATACTTTTTAACCTGTACCTAGACTCTATTGCCTTTGAGAATTATAATTTTTCTTTGATAAGTATGCTTGTGAGTGTGTGTGCACCTGTGTGTGAGACAGAGAAGAGATAACAGTTAAACCTTTGATGAATATGAGAAATTAGATTAGAGAAAACTATATGTTTACTTCAAGTAAATGGAGCTTGGTGAGAGGAAGCCCATCTTTGACTTTTTTGCTAGAGATTTTATGCTCCTCACCCAAACATTTTTTCTACTTTATCCATGGCTGTAAGTTTTTATTCATAACTCATATTGTTGGGAAATATACGTTTTCATGATATTGTGTCCTTTGAATTACACTTGGCAGTAGTGGTCGGGGTAATGGATCCTGGAGAGAAAGCCCAATTCTTAGCTAGACTGGGGTTTCCCAATAGTTGAAAACTGGTACTGTGTACTCTTTAAAAAGAGAATTCTCTTAAAAGAAAGTAGAAAGACTAAACCTTGAAGCACAATAATAAGGCTAGGAACTATTGGAGCCCATGAAAAATAAACACATAGAGGGAAGGGGGAGCAAGATGGCTGAATAGAAGCTTCTACCTAGCATCACCACTGTGGGAACACCAAATTATAACAGCAAACTACACACACAACAAGCACTGCCATAAGAACTGAAAATCAGATGAGCAATCATAGTACCTGGTTCTAACTTCGTATCACTGAAAGAAGCACTGAAGAGGGTAGAAAAGACAGTCTGGAATCACCAACAACACTCATCCCCTAGCTGTGGCCACATGGCATAGAGAGAAAAACTGTGCACTTAGGAGAGGGAGAATACAGCAACTGGAGGGCTTGACATTGAGCTCAGTGCTGACCTGTCACAGCAGACAGCAAAGCAGTGCCAGGCTCAGTTGGCATCCAACAAGGAAGGGAAGATTTGCAGCATCCTGAGCCAGAGGGGAATTGCCCATCTCAGTGGTCAGAACTTAAGTTTCAGCAAGACTCACTACCACAGGCTAAAGCACTCTGGGGTCCTAGATAAACTTGCATGGAAGTCTGTAATTCCCTAGGAATTACAATTTTAATTACAGTTGTAATTCCTAGGGAATTCCTAGTCCTGGGATGTGTTTAGAGCCAGAGAACTAGGACAGCACATGACCACCCCTCCCTTGACCCCAGGCAGTACAGCTTGCAGCAATGAAAGTGAGTCTTTCATTCCGCTTGAGGAAAGGAGAGTAAAGAGGAATTTTGCCTTGTATCTTGGAAACCAGCTCAGCCTTAATAGGATAGGGCAATGAGCAGAGTCATGAGACACCAGGGGCTAGCTCTCAAATAACGTTTCTAGACACACTCTGGGCCACAAGGGAACTGAGTGCCTTGATAGAAGGACCCAGTCCTGGCAAGATTTGTCATCTTTTGACTAAAGAGCCCCCAGATCCTGAGTAACCAACAGCAATATACAGGTAGTATGCCATGAAACTTGTGTGAGACTCTTAAATGTGCTGGCTTAAAGATGACACAAAGCACATTCTCAGCTTTGGTGGCTACAGTGAGAGACTCCTGCTTGAGAAGAGTGGAGAGAAAAGTAAAATGGACTTTGTCTTGCACCTTAGGTATTAGCTAAGCCACAGTGAGGGGCTAAGCCAAGCAGGCTTCTGGGGTCTGCAAATACAGCTATGCTCTTGGACAGGATTCCTGGACCTGACCTGGGCCAGAGGGAAGCCCACTTACCTAAAGAGTGAGTACCAGACCTGGCAGCATGCACCACAAGCTGACTCAAGAGCCACTGGGCTTTAAGTGAATATTGATGGTGACCTAGAAGAAACCCCCATAAATTGGTGGTGGTGGTGGCCAATGGGAAAGGTTCTTATTCCCATAGAAAGGAGAGAGAAGAGTGGGATGGGGTTTGTCTTAATGGTCTGAGAGCCAGTTTAGGTGCAGTAGAATAGAATATTTTGTAGATATCTAAGGTTCTTGACACAAATCGCTGGCTCTAAGAAGGATCTCTACACCTACCCAGGGCTAGGGTAACCTTGCCACCATGAAGTGAAAGACCTGGCTGGCTTTCCTGCCTGCTTACTGTTGAACCCTAGAGCCTTGAGTGATCATAGGCTGTAGCCAGATAGTGATTGCAGTAGGCCTTGGGTGAGACCCATTGCCATTCTGGCTTCAGGTCTGACTCAGAATAGTCCCAGTAGTGGTGGCCACAGGGGTGCTTGCATCACCCCAACTTCAGCTCCATGTGACTCAACACAGAGAGAGAAACTCCATTATTTTGGGAGAAAGTAAGGGAAGAGAATAAGAGTCTCTGCTTGTTAATACAGATAATTATTCTGGATCTTACCCAAGACTACCAAGGCAGTGTTTCTAAGAGTCTATCAGAACCACAGCATCTTTCAGCTTGGGGCCCAAGTCTCTTTGAATACCTACAAAGTCTTCCCAAGAAACAGGGGCACAAACAAGCCCAGACTGTGACCACTGAAATAATACCTAACTCTTTAATGCTCAGAAACCAACAAACATCGCAAGCATGAATATCATCAAGCAACACATGACTTCATCAAACTAACTAAATCAGGCACCAGGGACAAATCCTGGAGAAAAAGTGATATATAGCATTTCAGACAGACAGTTCAAAATAGCTGCTTCAAGGAAACTCAGAGAAATTCAAGATCATGCAGAGAAGGAATTCAGAATTCTATCAGATAAATTAAACAAAGAGATTTAAATACTTAATAAGAATCAAGCAGAAATTCTAGAGTTGAAAAGTGCAATTGACATAGTGAGAAATGAATTCATCTCTTAATAGAAAAATTGATCAAGGAGAAGAAAGCATTAGTGAGCTTGACCACAGACTACTTGAAAACACAGTCAGTAGAGACAAAAGAATAAAAAACAATGAAGCACCCCTAAAAGATTGAAACGATATCTTCAAAATGGCAAATCTAAGAGTTATTGGCCTTAAGGAGGCAGAGAAAGAGATGGGGTAGAAAGTTTATTTAATAGGATAATATCAGAGAATTTACCAAACGTAAAGTAAGGCACCAAAATTCAAGTACAGAAAGTTTATAGAACACCAAGCAGATTGAACCCAAAGATGACTACCTCAATACATTTAATAATCAAACTCACAAAGGTCAAGGATAAAGAAAGGATCTTAAAAGCAGCAGAAAAAAACCAAACAAATAACATACAAGGTAGCTTCAACACATCTAGCAGCAGATTTTTTGGTGGAAACATTACAGGCCAGGGGACAGTAGTATGATATATTTAATGTGTTGAAGAAAAATCTATAACCCTAAAATAGTATAGCTGGTGAAAATATCCTTCAAGTATGAAGGAGAATAAAAGTCATTTCCAGAAAAACAAAAGCTGAAGCATTTCATTAACACCAGCTATGTTCTACAAGAAAGGCCAAAGGAAGCTCTCCAATCTGAAAGAAATGGACATTAATGAGAAATAAGAAATCATCTAAAGGTATAAAACCCACTGGTAATAGTAAGCACACACACACAAAAACACAAAAGAATATTACACTGTAATTGTAGTGTGTAAATTACTCTTAAGTAGAAAAACTAAAAAAAAGAACCCATCAAAAATTATAGTTACTGCAACTTTACAAGACATAGACAGTACAGTAAGTTATAAATAGAAACAACAAAAAGTTAAAATGCAGGGGAATGAAGTTAAAAATAGAATTTTTACTAGTTTTCTTTTGACTTGTTTATTTGTTTGTTGTTTGTGCAATCACTGTTAAGTTGTCATTAGTTTAAAATAATGGGTTATAAGATAGTATTTACAAGCCTCATGGTAATCTTAAATTGAAAAACCTACAAGGATAAAAATCAAAAAGCATTAAATTAAATTATACCAGTAGGGGAAATCATCTTCACTAAAAGGAAGATAGGAAGGAAGGAAAGAAGGAAGAGAAGATCACAAAGCAGCCAGAAAACACATATCAAAATGTCAGAAGTAAGTCCTTATTTATCAATAATAACATTGATTGTAAATGAACTAAACCCTCCCATCAAAAGCCATAGAGTGGCTGAATGAATAAAAAAACAAGACCCATTGATCTGTTGCCTACAGAAAACACACTTTACTTATGAAGACACACACTGACTGAAAATTAAGAGATGGAAAAAGCTGTTCCACATCAACAGAAAGCAAAAAAGAGCAGAAGTAACATATGTATTTCAGAGAAATTACATTTTAAGACAAGAACTATGAAAAGTGACAAGGTCATTATATAATGATAAAAGGAGTCAATTCAGCAAAAGAGCATAACAGTTGAACATATATATGCAGCCAAACTGGAGCACTCAAATATATATATTAAATATTATTAGAGATAGAGAGATAGACTATGATACAATAATATCTGGAGACTTCAAGACCTTACTGTCAGCATTGGGCAGGTCTTCCAGACGTAAAATCAACAAAGAAACATTGGACATAGTCTGCATGAGAACAAATATAACTAATAATATTTACAGAACATTTCATCCAATGGCTGAATCATTCACATTTTTCTCCTCAGCACATGAATCATTCTCAAAGATAGGCCATATGTAGGTCACAAAACAAGTCTTAAAATATTCAAAAATAAAAATAATGTCAAGCATCTTCTCTAACCACAATGAAATAAAACTACATATCAACAACAAGAGGAATTTTAGAAAATATACAAATACATGGAGATTAAACAATCTGCTCGTGAATAACCAATGGATCAATGAAAAAATTAAGAATGAAATTTAAAAAATTTTTGAAACAATGATAATGGAAACACAACATACCAAAACCTGTAAAATTCAGTGAAAACTGTAGTAAGTAAGAATTTGATAGCTGTAAGTGCCTACATCAAAAAATTTGAAAAACTTCAAATGAATAACCTAACAATACATCTTAAAGCACAAGAGGAGTAAGAGCAAACCAAACCCAAAATTAGTAGAAGAAAGAAAATAATAAACATCAGAGCAGAAATACATGACATTGAAACAAAGAAAACAATACGAAAGCTCAATGGAGTAAAAAATTGGTTCTTGAACAGATAAATAAAATTGGCAAACCCTATCCAGACTAAGAAAAAAAGAGGGACAATCTAAATAAATATAATCAGAGTTGAAAAAGGAGACATTTCAACTGAGGCCTCAGAAATTTAAAGGATCATTAGCAGCTACTATGAGCAACTATATGCCAATAAATTGGAAAATCTGGAGGAAATGGATAAATTCCTAGACATATACAACCTATCAAAATTGAAAAAATAGTCCAAAACCTGAACAGACAAATAACAAGTAATGAGATCAAAGTTGTAATAAAAAGTCTCCCAGCAAAGGAATGTGCAGGACCCAGTGGCTTCACTGCTGAATTCTACCAAACCATTAGAGCGAGTACCAGTCCTATTCAAACTATTCCAAAAAAATATTGGAGGGAATACTTCCAAACTTATTCTATGAGGCCTATATTACCCTGATTCCACAACCAGAAAAAGATACATCAAAGAAAACCACAAGCAAGTATCTCTGATGAATATTGATATATCATATATACAATAACACATTAAAAAGATTATTCATCATGACCACATGTGATTTATTCCAGAGAGGCAATAATGGTTCAACATATGTGAACTGACTAATGTAATACATCATATCAACAGAATTAAGAACCAAATCCACATGATCATTTCAATTGATTCTGAAAAAAATTTGATAAAATTCAACATCCCGTCATGATAAAAATCCTCAATATCCTGGGTATAGGAGAAAAATACCTCAACAGAATAACAATCATATATGACAGATCCACAGCTAATTTCATACTAAATGGGAAAAAACTGAAAGTCTTTCCTCTAAGATCTGGATCATGACAGGTATGCCCACTTTCATCACTGTTATTAAACACAGTACTGGAAATCTTAGCTAGAGCAATCAGACAAGAAAAAGAAATAAAGGTCATCCAAATTGGAAAGGAAGAAGTCAAATTATCTTTTTTTACAGAAGATATGATCTTATATTTGAAAAAAAAAACACACTGACTTCCACAAGGGTTGAACTAGTTTACAGTCCCACCAACAGTGTAAAAGTGTTCCTATTTCTCCACATCCTCTCCAGCACCTGTTGTTTCCTGACTTTTTAATGATTGCCATTCTAACTGGTGTGAGATGGTATCTCATTGTGGTTTTGATTTGCATTTCTCTGATGGCCAGTGATGGTGAGCATTTTTTCATGTGTTTTTTGGCTGCATAAATGTCTTCTTTTGAGAAGTGTCTCTTCATGTCCTTCGCCCACTTTTTGATGGGGTCGTTTGTTTTTTTCTTGTAAATTTGTTGGAGTTCATTGTAGATTCTGGATATTAGCTCTTTGTCAGATGAGTACGTTGCGAAAATGTTCTCCCATTTTGTAGGTTGCCTGTTCACTCTGATGGTAGTTTCCTTTGCTGTGCAGAAGCTCTTTAGTTTAATTAGATCCCATTTGTCAATTTTGGCTTTTGTTGCCATTGCTTTTGGTGTTTTAGACATGAAGTCCTTGCCCATGCCTATGTCCTGAATGGTAATGCCTAGGTTTTCTTCTAGGGTTTTTATGGTTTTAGGTCTAACATTTAAGTCTTTAATCCATCTTGAATTGATTTTTGTATAAGGTGTAAGGAAGGGATCCAGTTTCAGCTTTCTACATATGGCTAGCCAGTTTTCCCAGCACCATTTATTAAATAGGGAATCCTTTCCCCATTTCTTGTTTTTCTCAGGTTTTTCAAAGATCAGATACTTGTAGATATGTGGCATTATTTCTGACGGCTCTGTTCTGTTCCATTGATCTATATCTCTGTTTTGGTACCAGTACCATGCTGTTTTGGTTACTGTAGCCTTGTAGTATAGTTTGAAGTCAGGTAGTGTGATGCCTCCAGCTTTGTTCTTTTGGCTTAGGATTGACTTGGCAATGCGGGCTCTTTTTTGCATCCATATGAACTTTAAAGTAGTTTTTTCCAATTCTGTGAAGAAAGTCATTGGTAGCTTGATGGGGATGGCATTGAATCTGTAAATTATTCGACCCAGCCATCCCATTACTGGGTATATACCCAAAGGACTATAAATCATGCTGCTATAAAGACACATGCACACGTATGTTTATTGCCGCATTATTAACAATAGCAAAGACTTGGAACCAACCCAAATGTCCAACAATGATAGACTGGATTAAGAAAATGTGGCACATATACACCATGGAATACTATGCAGCCATAAAAAAGGATGAGTTCACGTCCTTTGTAGGGACATGGATGAAACTGGAAATCATCATTCTCAGTAAACTATCGCAAGAACAAAAAACCAAACACCGCATATTCTCACTCATAGGTGGGAATTGAACAATGAGAACACATGGACACAGGAAGGGGAACATCACACTTCGGGGACTGTTGTGGGGTGGGGGGAGGGGGGAGGGATAGCATTGGGAGATATACCTAATGCTAGATGACAAGTTGGTGGGTGCAGCGCACCAGCATGGCACATGTATACATATGTAACTTACCTGCACATTGTGCACATGTACCATAAAACCTAAAGTATAATAATGATAATAATAATAATAATAATAAAAGAAAAAAAAAAAGAAAAAAAAAAAAAAAGAATAAAATGGAGCATTAGGACAATGAAAAAAAAAAAAAAATCACCTCAATTAGACAACTCATGCACTTTGTGGAAACATTACAATGTTATTACTGACATCATCTGTGCTGGCTTGTGCCCCCTCGCTTAATTCCACCTAGGACTAGCCAAGCTGGCATCACTCATTCCAACAGGGCCACTCCCCTTCATTTACTAGTATGTTTACCAATAGTCACTTGGGGAACTGTTTCTCCTTCAATCCCTCCAGGGTTCAGCATTAAAGTTATGAAGACAGAAGCAGCTAGTTCAGCTGAGTCATTATAAAAGTCCAGGAGAAGCAAGATGAAAAGAAAGAAAATTAAATGACAAAACAAAGGAGGGAAACCTCCCAGCAGAGAAATGCTGGTGAAAAGCAGTTTGCAACAATGGTCAATGATATAGCTTGGGGAAAATTTTGCCACGGGTATTTGCTAACTACTGAATTTAATTAAAGTAGCCTTGTTGACCAAAACCACAAAAAAAAAAAAAAAGAAAAAAAAAACAAGTCCAGCAAAAAGCTGCTAAAACTGATCACCAAATTTAGTTGCAGGATAAAAAATCGTTATTCAAATAGCAGCATTTCTATATGCCAACAGTGAGCAATTTGAAAAAATAAAATAAAAGAAGTAATTCCATTTACCATAGCCATGAATAAAATTAAATAAATAGGAACTAGCATATCCAAAGAAGTGAAAGATCTCTACAATGAAAATAAATTTTTAAAAACTGATGAATGAAATTGAAGAAGACACATGGAATAGAAAAATATTCCATGTTAACAAATTGGAAGAAACAATATTGTTAAAATGTTCATACTACTCAAAGCAATCTACATATTCAGTACAATCTCTATCAAAATACCAATGACAATCTTCACAGAAATAGAGAAAACAATCTTAAAATTTTTATGGAACCACAAAAGACCCAGAATAGCCAAAGCTAATTTGGGCAAAAAGAAGAAAACTAGATGAATTACATTACCTGATACCAAATAATGCTGCAGAGGGATAGCAAAACAAACATATAAATGAACAGAACAGGATAGAGAACCCAGAAACAAATCCATACACCTACAGTGAATGCATTTTTGACAAAGTTTCCAAAAACATACATTGGTTGCTGGGGAAACTGGATATCCATATACAGCAGAATGAAACTAAACACCTATCTGTTGCTATATACAAAAATCAAATAAAAATTGATTAAAGACTTAAATCTAATACCCCAAACTATAAAACTACTTTGTGAAAACATTGGGGAAAGTCTCCAGGACATTAGCCTGGGCAAAACATTTTGAGCAATACCCCACAAGCACAGGCAACCAAAGCAAAAATACACAAATGGGATCACATCAAGTTAAAAAGCTTCTGCACAGCAAAGGAAACAATCAACAAGGCAAAGAGACAACCCACAGAATGGGAGAAAATGTATGCCAACCACCCATCTTACAAGGGATTAATAACCAGAATATACAAGAAGCTCAAGCAACTAACTCTTTAGGAAAAGATCTAATAACCTGATTAAAAAATGAGCAAAAGATTTGAATAGACATGTTTCAGAAGAAGACATTCAAATAGCAAACTGGCATATAAAATGGTGCTCAACATCATTGATTGTCAGAGAAATGCAAATCACAACTGAAATGAGATATCATCTCACCCCAGTTAAAGTGGCTTATATCCAAAAGACACATAATAAAATATGCTGGCAAAGATGTGGGAAAAAAAGAGAATGCTTGTACACTGCTGATGGGAATGTAAATTAGTACAATTACTATGGAGAAGAGTTTGGGGGTTCCTCAAAAAAACAAAAACCAAGAGCTATAATCTTATGAGCATATGATCCAGCAATACCACTGTTAATTATACACCCAAAATAAAGGAAATCAGTATATCAAAGGGATATTTGCACTTCCATGGTTGTCGCAGCACTGTTGACAATAGCCAAGATTTGGAAGCAACCTAAGTGTCATCAATAGAAGAATGGATAAAGAAAACATGATACATATACACAATGGAGTACTATTCAGTCATAAAAAAGAATGAGATTCCGTCATTTTCAACAGCATGGATGGAACTGGAGATGATTATGTTTAGTGAAATAAGCCAGGCAAAAAGAGACAAATTTCACCTGTTTTCACTTATTTATAGGCGCTAAAACTTAAAACAATTGAACTCATGGAGGTAGAGAGTAGAAGGATGGTTACCAGAGGCTGGGGAAAGTAGTTGAGGGGGGAGGTGGGATGGCCAATGGATACCAAAAGTGATTAGAAAGAATGAATAAGACTACGTACTTGATAGTACAAGTGGGGTGAATGTAGTCAATAATAATTTTATTATACATTTAAAAATAACTACAAGAGTTAATTGTATTTTTTGTAATACAAAAGAGAAACACTTGAGGGCATGGATAACCATTTATCATGATATGATTATTGTGTGTTGTATGACTGTATAAGAGTATCTCATGTGCCCCCTAAGTATATACATCTATTATGTACCCCCAAAATTAAAAATTAAAATAAGTAAATAAATAAATAACACACAAAGGGCTTAAGATACTTTTCATTTGAACTATTTGTATATGGTCATACTTAGCATACACTTTTACATTTTTCTTTCATATATTGTAATTTCCTTTTATTACCTGCAATTTTTATTAAAGTCTACTAATGTATGTTTTAAATACTTAGAACTACTTTATTGTGTAGATGTAATAAAGATTAAGTAAATGTTTCTACATCATCTCCTCCACATAAGCAAAAGTATTGGTAGCAGGGTGACATCAAGGAGTAAATAGTCCCAAATTTCCAGGCAGCACTATGCACCAAAACAAACAATGGTTATTCAGTGAAGGTAAGAGCAACACGGAAGAATATATCAGATTGAGAAGCAGCTATTAAGTGGATAATTAAGGAAAGAGTAGAGGCAGAATTTTTTTTTCCAGTTATACTAGATGAAGGTGATCCTTGGTTGGGCTTGGGGAAGAGTTGATTTTGGATTACCAAATCTAATCCTCCATATTCAGTAACTTCCTCAAATAAACTTAATTTAACAAAGACAGTGACATTCACAGTGATGCACCTTTTTTGTGCTTTTTGAATCTTCCCACAGTCAAGAATAAAATACTCTGTCTTATGAGTCAGTGAAACTGGCCCCAGGACTATCACCCCTATAATGGCAACTTTGTGTCATGAAAAGAGCTGGGGACCAATGTATAAGGCAGGGTCCAAGGCTGCCTACTTTGTTCAGAACTGCGTTTTTGTCTTAATTCCTAGTTATGAGCTCAAAGAATTGTAGACTTTGGTGATATTAGCTGTGAACATGTACTAAATGATATTCAGGTGGCTAGGTGTGAATTCCTTTTTCTTTATGTACAAATCCCCTCCCTTGTTATGAACTTTGACACAAAACAGGACCCACTCATTCTTTTCAGTAGCCTTTGACCATTATTAATATATTCTGTATTGCCATTTGGGGTAAAACCAGGACTAATAAGAACCTAAATAATTAGTGCCTGAATTTAATTCAGTTCTTATTCTATGATCTATGTTTGTGAGAAAGAAACAAACCACAGGAAAATAAGTCAACATCGGGGTTTTATAAGTTTTATTTGTTTCTTCTATAGCCTTCTTGCTTTGGAGAGCTCTGATTCAAAACTTGGCACTATTTGTACTTAAAAACTCTTTGAGCAAAATGTTTAATTTCCCACATAATATAACCACCTACCAATCGTTCACCTTTACATTTCATCTTTTTATTCCCTTCTCTTTCCCCCTCATAAAACACCAATAACACCGAGAGGATATGTGCCTTAAACTGGTTATTTTCTAACATCCCAATTATGAGGTATCTACTGAGTTAACATCCAGGTTAGGACAGAAGCTGGTTAGAAAATAGGCAGCTGGGTAGGGATGGGAGCACGCCAAAAAGAAGATGCCAGTGGGGATCATGGGTATAGGAAAATAGCCAATGAGAAACTTGGTTTTCTTCATAGTTTTGTTGGCATCCAGGCCCTGTTTATATCAGCAAGAGCTAGTATAAGCAATGTTGAGTCTTCTGGGCATGTTGGCATATATCTATAATGTCAGCACTTTGAGAGGCCATGGTGGGTGGATCATTTGAGCCCAGGAGTTTGTTTGAGACCAGTCTGGGCAACATGGCGAAACTCCATCTCTACAAATAATATTTTAAAAAACTAGCCAGGTGTAGTGGTACCCATCTGTAGTCACAGCTACTCAGAAGGCTGAAGTGGGGGGATCACTTCAGCCTGGGAGGTTGAGGCTGCAGAGTTGTAATCATTCCACTGCATTCCAGCCTGGGGGGCAGAGTGAGACACTGCCTCAAAAACAAACAATAATAATAATAAAAAGGATGATCCTAAGGTGACTGATCAATTCCAATCCATTAATTTAAAAATTCAGTTTTGTTGGCTAGATAGTATTTATTAAGGTAAAAAGATGGATACATTACTTTCAGAACATGATTCTCAGCCAGGCGCGGTGCTCACGCCTATAATCCTAGCACTTTGGGAGACTGAGACGGGCGGATCACAAGGTCAGGAGTTCGAGACCAGCCTGGCCAACATGGTGAAACCCCGTCTCTACTAAAAATACAAAAATTAGGCGGGTGTGGTGGCGCACCTGTAGTCCCAGCTAGTAGGGAGCCTGAGGCAGGAGAATTGCTCAAACCTGGGAGGCAGAGGTTGCAGTGAGCCAAGATCATGCCATTGCACTCCAGCCTGGGTGACAGAGCAAGACCCTGTCTCAAAAAAAAAAAATAAAATAAAATAATTCTCAAGCCAATCCAAAAGGGACAATATAATTTGAAATGAATCTATATTAATATTGCTATTGCATTGGGGGACGGGTATATGATCTCTAAAATTTTTTCTTCCCTTCTGCCACCACATAATGCATAAAATGTGTTTTAATATTAATTGCTCGATATGTTTCTGCAGAAAATAGTTTAACAAATCCTACTCAACACCAAGTTACCATGTTCACTTTGAAATTCCATCATAAATAAGCCCTTGACAAAACATCATACAAAAAAATTATCTATCACTGTATAGTTTACACCATTTTTCCCATTCAGTATTTTATTTGAAATAGAACAAATATGTCAACATCTTCCACTTTTCAAATGATGATACTGCAACACAGAGAGTCTTAGTAACTCATTCAAGTTTACTTGGCTGGTAATTAATAGAACCAGAGTTCAAACTTCAAATCTTTGACTCCAAATTTATCCTCTTTTCACCACACATTGCATTTTCTGTTAATGGTAAAAGATGATCAGAAGAAGAAACTTCAGGATTTTTTCTTTTTGATCAATATCATTTTTTCTAGGTTGGACCAGAGAGACAATGCCATTTTCAAAGTGAAACGACATTCTATAAAACCTACATGCAGGGCCTTCATTAACTAACTCGAACATACTCTGTTTTGAAAAAGAAAAGGCTAAGCAATGAACTTTGGAACTAAAGAACAAATGAGGAATATTGTCAGAAAGCAGCATCTACATTAATTAGTGCCCCATCCTTAACTTTATCACAAAGGTTAAGTTTAACTAGGACCCTGTCCTTGATTTTTATTATCATCTTGTGAAAACATCGCCTGCTGTATAAGCCTCTTAAATTTACACTTGATTATGAAAGTCAAGCACACTTTCATTTACTGACAGTTACTGATGCTTCTAATGAAGTCAGGTGACTTTAGTTCAAATAAACAAATGATTATGGTTGACAGCAAGAGTGTAAACAAGTTCTAATTAAATTAATATGCTCGCTGTTGTGGTTGTCTCATAGGATGTAAAAACTTGTATTTGCTTATCAAGATTTCCACACAATGGGAAAAAAATGAATTTCCATGGTCAGAAAGTCAGTGCCCATAGGCCGGTGAGTAGGTAAAGGAGTAGAAATCACTGGCATTTCACCAGTTTATAGACTCATTCTACAGGTAGATGGATAGTTATAGTCTCTTGATCTTTTGAGCAAACTGCTCAAAACAGTGAGGACTAAAGTCAGGCTTGCATTATATTCACCCTTTGATGTTGGGAAAAGAGCACATTACACAGCCCTGGTCATATATTCAAGTAAAATTATTGGGCTTTAAGCAAAAAAGAAGAATAAATAAATAAAAGTCTTCTGGGCATATAGATTTTAAAAAGAACATGTAACTTATAATGAAATGAAAATTATATTATCATTAGATACTTTTACAATGCTTTATGGCCATAAGTAAATGGGATGACATATTTAAGGTGCTCACAAAAAGGAAATGTGGGCAAAGATTTTGCCTCCAGAAGAACTGACTTAAAGAGTAAAAAGCAAAAAATGTCATCAACATGTAAGAACTTGAAGAATATCTTTTTCAGATCACTTTCTGAGAAATCTAAAGAATAAGTTTCAAACAACAAAAATTACTAGGAGAGAGAGTAACATATTTACCAGTGGTAATCATTTAATACATAAGGACCTGTGAAAGTGTGAATAAATGAAAAAAAGTATGTATATAGATGGTTATATATTATATCAATGTAGATATAACACAATTACAAAATAAAATGAAGAGGATATGGGGAGATGACATATACAAAAATTTAAACATTTTCAATCACTGTATTGAAATGATAGTTTTAGTCTTGTTATTCTGAGACTGTTTTTATGTTATTGGATCAAGCAAATGAGCAATTGTGTGATAGTTCAATTCTTTTTTTCTTTTTATTATTATTATTATTATTATTATTATTATACTTTAGGCTCTATGGTACATGTGCGCAACGTGCAGGTAAGTTACATATGTATACATGTGTCATGCTGGTGTGCTGCACCCACCAACTCATCATCTAGCATTAGGTATATCTCCCAGTGCTATCCCTCCCCCCTCCCCCCACCCCACAACAGTCCCCAAAGTGTGATGTTCCCCTTCCTGTGTCCATGTGTTCTCATTGTTCAATTCCCACCTATGAGTGAGAATATGCGGTGTTTGGTTTTTTGTTCTTGCGATAGTTTACTGAGAATGATGATTTCCAATTTCATCCATGTCCCTACAAAGGACGTGAACTCATCATTTTTTATGGCTGCATAGTATTCCATGGTGTATATGTGCCACATTTTCTTAATCCAGTCTATCATTGTTGGACATTTGGGTTGGTTCCAAGTCTTTGCTATTGTTAATAATGCTGCAATAAACATACGTGTGCATGTGTCTTTATAGCAGCATGATTTATAGTCCTTTGGGTATATACCCAGTAACGGGATGGCTGGGTCAAATGGAATTTCTAGTTCTAGATCCCTGAGGAATTGCCACACTGACTTCCACAAGGGTTGAACTAGTTTACAGTCCCACCAACAGTGTAAAAGTGTTCCTATTTCTCCACATCCTCTCCAGCACCTGTTGTTTCCTGACTTTTGAATGATTGCCATTCTAACTGGTGTGAGATGGTATCTCATTGTGGTTTTGATTTGCATTTCTCTGATGGCCAGTGATGGTGAGCATTTTTTCATGTGTTTTTTGGCTGCATAAATGTCTTCTTTTGAGAAGTGTCTGTTCATGTCCTTCGCCCACTTTTTGATGGGGTCGTTTGTTTTTTTCTTGTAAATTTGTTGGAGTTCATTGTAGATTCTGGATATTAGCCCTTTGTCAGATGAGTAGGTTGCGAAAATTTTCTCCCATTTTGTAGGTTGCCTGTTCACTCTGATGGTAGTTTCCTTTGCTGTGCAGAAGCTCTTTAGTTTAATTAGATCCCACTTGTCAATTTTGGCTTTTGTTGCCATTGCTTTTGGTGTTTTAGACATGAAGTCCTTGCTCATGCCTGTGTCCTGAATGGTAATGCCTAGGTTTTCTTCTAGGGTTTTTATGGTTTTAGGTCTAACATTTAAGTCTTTAATCCATCTTGAATTGATTTTTGTATAAGGTGTAAGGAAGGGATCCAGTTTCAGCTTTCTACATATGGCTAGCCAGTTTTCCCAGCACCATTTATTAAATAGGGAATCCTTTCCCCATTTCTTGTTTTTCTCAGGTTTTTCAAAGATCAGATACTTGTAGATATGTGGCATTATTTCTGACGGCTCTGTTCTGTTCCATTGATCTATATCTCTGTTTTGGTACCAGTACCATGCTGTTTTGGTTACTGTAGCCTTGTAGTATAGTTTGAAGTCAGGTAGTGTGATGCCTCCAGCTTTGTTCTTTTGGCTTAGGATTGACTTGGCGATGCGGGCTCTTTTTTGGTTCCATATGAACTTTAAAGTAGTTTTTTCCAATTCTGTGAAGAAAGTCATTGGTAACTTGATGGGGATGGCATCGAATCTGTAAATTACCTTGGGAAGGATGGCCATTTTCATGATGTTGATTCTTCCTACCCATGAGCATGGAATGTTCTTCCATTTGTTTGTATCCTCTTTTATTTCCTTGAGCAGTGGTTTGTAGTTCTCCTTGAAGAGGTCCTTCACATCCCTTGTAAGTTGGATTCCTAGGTATTTTATTCTCTTTGAAGCAATTGTGAATGGGAGTTCGCTCATGATTTGGCTCTCTGTTTGTCTGTTATTGATGTATAAGAATGCTTGTGATTTTTGTACATTGATTTTGTATCCTGAGACTTTGCTGAAGTTGCTTATCAGCTTAAGGAGATTTTGGGCTGAGACAATGGGGTTTTCTAGATATACTATCATGTCATCTGCAAACAGGGACAATTTGACTTCCTCTTTTCCTAATTGAATACCCTTGATTTCCTTCTCTTGCCTAATTGCCCTGGCCAGAACTTCCGACACTATGTTGAATAGAAGTGGTGAGAGAGGGCATCCCTGTCTTGTGCCAGTTTTCAAAGGGAATGCTTCCAGTTTTTGCCCATTCAGTATGATATTGGCTGTGGGTTTGTCATAGATAGCTCTTATTATTTTGAGATACGTCCCATCAATACCTAATTTATTGAGAGTTTTTAGCATGAAGCGTTGTTGAATTTTGTCAAAGGCCTTTTCTGCATCTATTGAGATAATCGTGGTTTTTGTCTTTGGTTCTGTTTATATGCTGGATTACATTTATTGATTTGTGTATATTGAACCAGCCTTGCATCCCAGGGATGAAGCCCACTTGATCATGGTGGATAAGTTTTTGATGTGCTGCTGGATTCTGTTTGCCAGTATTTTATTGAGGATTTTTGCATCAATGTTCATCAAGGATATTGGTCTAAAATTCTCTTTTTTTGTTGTGTCTCTGCCAGGCTTTGGTATCAGGATGATGCTGGCCTCATAAAATGAGTTAGGGAGGATTCCCTCTTTTTCTATTGATTGGAATAGTTTCAGAGGGAATGGTACCAGTTCCTCCTTATACCTCTGGTAGAATTTGGCTGTGAACCCATCTGGTCCTGGACTTTTTTGGTTGGTAAGCTATTGATTATTGCCACAATTTCAGCTCCTGTTATTGGTCTATTCAGAGATTCAACTTCTTCCTGGTTTAGTCTTGGGAGGGTGTATGTGTTGAGGAATTTATCCATTTCTTCTAGATTTTCTAGTTTATTTGCGTAGAGGTGTTTGTAATATTCTCTGATGGTAGTTTGTATTTCTGTGGGATCGGTGGTGATATCCCCTTTATCATTTTTTATTGCATCTATTTGATTCTTCTCTCTTTTTTTCTTTATTAATCTTGCTAGCGGTCTATCAATTTTGTTGATCCTTTCAAAAAACCAGCTCCTGAATTCATTTATTTTTTGAAGGGTTTCTTTTGTCTCTATTTCCTTCAGTTCTGCTCTGATTTTAGTTATTTCTTGCCTTCTGCTAGCTTTTGAATGTGTTTGCTCTTGCTTTTCTAGTTATTTTAATTGTGATGTTAGGGTGTCAATTTTGGATCTTTCCTGCTTTCTCTTGCGGGCATTTAGTGCTATAAATTTCCCCCTACACACTGCTTTGAATGCATCCCAGAAATTCTGGTATGTTGTGTCTTGGTTCTCGTTGGTTTCAAAGAACATCTTTATTTCTGCCTTCATTTTGTTATGTACCCAGTAGTCATTCAGGAGCAGGTTGTTCAGTTTCCACGTATTTGAGCGGTTTTGAGTGAGATTCTTAATCCTGAGTTCTAGCTTGATTGCACTGTGATCTGAGAGATAGTTTGTTATAATTTCTGTTCTTTTACATTTATTGAGGAGAGCTTTACTTCCAAGTATATGGTCAATTTTGGAATAGGTGTGGTGTGGTGCTGAAAAAAATGTATATTCTGTTGATTTGGGGTGGAGAGTTCTGTAGATGTCTATTAGGTCCGCTTGGTGCAGAGCTGAGTTCAATTCCTGGGTATCCTTGTTGACTTTCTGTTTCGTTGATCTGTCTAATGTTGACTGTGTGGTGTTAAAGTCTCCCATTATTAATGTGTGGGAGTCTAAGTCTCTTTGTAGGTCACTCAGGACTTGCTTTATGAATCTGGGTGCTCCTGTATTGGGTGCATATATATTTAGGATAGTTAGCTCTTCTTGTTGAATTAATCCCTTTACCATTATGTAATGGCCTTCTTTGTCTCTTTTGATCTTTGTTGGTTTAAAGTCTGTTTTATCAGAGACTAGGATTGCAACCCCTGCCTTTTTTTGTTTTCCATTTGCTTGGTAGATCTTCCTCCATCCTTTTATTTTGAGCCTATGTGTGTCTCTGCACGTGAGATGGGTTTCCTGAATACAGCACACTGATGGGTCTTGAGTCTTTATCCAATTTGCCAGTCTGTGTCTTTTAATTGGAGCATTTAGTCCATTTACATTTAAAGTTAATATTGTTATGTGTGAATCTGATCCTGTCATTATGATGTTAGCTGGTTATTTTGCTCGTTAGTTGATGCAGTCTCTTCCTAGTCTCGATGGTCTTTACATTTCGGTATGATTTTGCAGTGGCTGGTACTGGTTGTGCCTTTCCATGTTTAGCGCTTCCTTCAGGAGCTCTTTTAGGGCAGGCCTGGTGGTGACAAAATCTCTCAGCATTTGCTTGTCTGTAAAGTATTTTATTTCTCCTTCACTTATGAAGCTTAGTTTGGCAGGATATGAAATTCTGGGTTGAAAATTCTTTTCTTTAAGAATGTTGAATATTGGCCCCCACTCTCTTCTGGCTTGTAGGGTTTCTGCCGAGAGATCAGCTGTTAGTCTGATGGGCTTCCCTTTGATGGTAACCCGACCTTTCTCTCTGGCTGCCCTTAACATTTTTTCCTTCATTTCAACTTTGGTGAATCTGACAATTATGTGTCTTGGAGTTGCTCTTCTCGAGGAGTATCTTTGTGGCGTTCTCTGTATTTCCTGAATCTGAATGTTGGCCTGCCTTGCTAGATTGGGGAAGTTCTCCTGGATAATATCCTGCAGAGTGTTTTCCAACTTGTTTCCATTCTCCCTGTCACTTTCAGGTACACCAATCAGATGTAGATTTGGTCTTTTCACATAGTCCCACATTTCTTGGAGGCTTTGCTCGTTTCTTTTTATTCTTTTTTCTCTAATCTTCCCTTCTCGCTTCATTTCATTCATTTCATCTTCCAGGGCTGATACCCTTTCTTCCATTTGATTGCATCGGCTCCTGAGGCTTCTGCATTCTTCATGTAGTTCTCGAGCCTTGGTTTTCAGCTCCATCAGCTCCTTTAAGCACCTCTCTGTATTGGTTATTCTAGTTATACATTCTTCTAAACTTTTTTCAAAGTTTTCAACTTCTTTGCCTTTGGTTTGAATATCCTCCCGTAGCTCGGAGTAATTTGATCGTCTGAAGCCTTCTCCTCTCAGCTCGTCAAAGTCATTCTCCGTCCAGCTTTGTTCCGTTGCTGGTGAGGAACTGCGCTCCTTTGGAGGAGGAGAGGTACTCTGCTTTTTAGAGTTTCCAGTTTTTCTGCTCTGTTTTTTCCCCATCTTTGTGGTTTTATCTACGTTTGGTCTTTGATGATGGTGATGTATAGATGGGTTTTTGGTGTGGATGTCCTTTCTGTTAGTTTTCCTTCTAACAGACAGGACCCTCAGCTGCAGGTCTGTTGGAGTACCTGGCCGGCCGTGTGAGGTGTCAGTCTGCCCCTGCTGGGGGGTGCCTCCCAGTTAGGCTGCTCGGGGGTCAGGGGGCAGGGACCCACTTGAGGAGGCAGTCAGCCCGTTCTCAGATCTCCAGTTGCGTGCTGGGAGAACCACTGCTCTCCTCAAAGCTGTCAGACAGGGACATTTAAGTCTTCAGAGGTTACTGCTGTCTTTTTGTTTGTCTGTGCCCTGCCCCCAGAGGTGGAGCCTACAGAGGCAGGCAGGCCTCCTTGAGCTGTGGTGGGCTCCACCCAGTTCAAGCTTCCAGGCTGCTTTGTTTACCTAAGTGAGCCTGGGCAATGGCAGGCGCCCCTCCCCCAGCCTCGCTGCCGACTTGCTGTTTGATCTCAGACTGCTGTGCTAGCAATCAGCGAGACTCCGTGGGTGTAGGACCCTCTGAGCCAGGTGCGGGCTATACTCTCCTGGGGCACCGTTTCCTAAGCCCTGCGGAAAAGCACGGTATTCGGGTGGGAGTGGCCCGATTTTCCAGGTGCCGTCTGTCACCCCTGGAAAGGGAACTCCCTGACCCCTTGCGCTTCCCGAGTGAGGCAATGCCTCGCCCCTGCTTCCGCTGGCGCACGGTGCACTCACCCACTGACCTGCGCCCACTGTCTGGCACTCCCTAGTGAGATGAACACGGTACCTCAGATGGAAATGCAGAAATCACCCGTCTTCTGCATCACTCGCGCCGGGAGCTGTAGACCGGAGCTGTTCCTATTCGGCCATCTTGGTTCCTCCCGTGATAGTTCAATTCTATCATCTGCTGTGGTTTTGAGAAGCAGGGCTTTTCATGTAGAAATAAGGAGATATAAAATAGCAAATAATAAATAGAAGCCTCATATTACTGCATTAGAATTGGAAGTACTAAAATGAAGTCACAAATAATTATGTACAGAGATGGAAAATTATATGTACAAGTCATATGTAACATTCTGATACATGCATATTTCACATATTGTGAATATGTAATTTATATATGGTACATTTTCTATATAAATATTTATAATAGGTAATTATACTCATATATAACTTACATATGTTGATCCATATAACATATAAACTATATGTAATAGTATAATTATATATTATAAATATATAATTATATATATATATGCACATATACTATTTCCTATCTCTATCCATAGAAAAGGTCTAGAAACAATGGTCAACACTGTAGTGATGATCTTTAATACAATTTTCCACTAAAATAAAACAGGGCTTTTTGGAGAAATAGGTGATTCCATTTCTCTACACATAAAAGGTCTTGGATAGGAAGGGTACATGATAAACTTGTAATATGTAATTATATCAGATAGCAAGAACACTATAGGAATCTACTTTTGTTCTGTCAAATTGAACTCAGGAGCAAAATTAAAGAGGCTCATACTGGGCAGAGATGGGACAATTTGAGCTTTAATAGAACTAGTAATTAAAATGGTATGAAACCCATCAAATATATTTACATTCATAATTTCATAATGATATTAATATATAACAATTAGTAACCTAAATAACAAACAACTCATTTTCTGGTGAATAAAGGAAAAGATACAAGGATTTATCTTTCTTTTTCTATAAAAATTTTACCACTGGGTAACCAATCAGTATATTTGGAGCAGTGTCTTGTTATAAAAACATTGTAACTAATTTAAAAAGAAATGATAGAGTTAGAATATCACCGTATTGCAAAGGCAATGAATTAACAAGCATAGATATTGGGCATTAAGAGTGCCTAACAACAAAAAGAGAGATAGTAAGACCTTTTTTGTCTCCTGAGGAAAAACTACAATATGACTGGATTTTGCCAAAGAAATAAAATTTGAGTCTTATCATGCGTTTGGATCCAGTTGACAATTTTCAATAAATACTAAAGAGAAAGGAATATATTAAACAGCACCATGAGAATGCATTGAACAAAATCTGGACTGTGGTAAACTACATGTCAAATTACCCAAGTTGTGCAACAGATAAATTTTAAAGGACTTTTTTTTTAAATGAAGGAGAAACTTGTAGAATAAAATAGGCTTAAAGGACATATCAAGTATAAAAAATGGTAATGACTGAACAATGACGTCTAGAGATGCACCTTTGGATGATAAAAATAGAAAGAAATGTGAGTAATTGTTTTACTTTTGTGGTTACTTTGGGGAGAAGGGGACAATGTGGTTAGGATAAGGAACATGAAGGGGCTACTGAGTTGATGTCAAAATTTTAGTTTTTGATTTGAGTGGTGGTTTATAAGGGTGTTTGCTTTATAATATTTTATTAAGGTACATTTGCTTGTGTGTAAATTTGTTTTCTATCTCTGTTTTATTTTACATTGAAAAGATTACTTAAAAAATGATGGCATTCTATGTGAATGCAAGTCCAAAATATTATCAGATTGAGATCTTTAGAAATTAATTTCACATAGCAACAAATCTCAAACTAAAAGTTAAGTAGCAACCTCTAGCGCCAAAAGAAGAGATTTTGATGGAACAGGACACATGATTGGGTTCCCTAAAAGAAGACTCTGAGATAGAGACTGCAGGAGGTTTATTGGAGAGTGCTCTTTGGGTCTCCACCTGACAAAAGGAAAGAAAGAAAGCAAAACTGCGAAGAATAAGTTGGGCTGTAATGTAGTATCAGGGAAGTCCTCAGGTGTCTTCATGGGAATTTTAGAATTTGCGGTAGCCATTCAATGTTATACCACAGTAGACAAAGGGATCAGGCTTTTGTGTTTCTCCTTAATGGAGGACAAGCTGCTTTAGGGAGGACTGCATAGATTGGACACAGCCAAAACAATCCTGAAGTGGGCTGAAAGACAAGAGATGTCTGCTCACAACAGTCACAGAAGCTGAGGCATCTGAGTGGTAGAGCACTGCATCAACTACGGTGATTATTTCCTGCCTCTATCAGTATTTTTTTTCTAGCTTCTATGTTTATCTCTCTCTAAACTATGCTATTAATTTTGCAAATACAAGGTTGTAAATCTTAGCATCCTTGCGATTTGGTGAAATCTTGTTTCCATTTTACAGATAAGAAAAAAAAAACTCAGAAAGGTGAATAGTTATAGTAACACTGCATTGTAGTTTAACTTTGGGCCAGGCATACTACCTGCATTATTTCATTTCATTATCTCAATAGACTTATGAGTTAAGCACAGTTGGTGCCTTCATTTTACAGGTGAGGTAAATGAAGGCCATAGACGTTAAAAGATTATCCTGGTCAGTGGTGGAACCAGGATTCTAATGAAGTCTGTATGAACCCAACATTGTATCTCAACCAATATGTTATACACCTCTGCAGAAATAGTCTCGACTCACAGAAGAAATAAAAGGCCAATCCAGGAATTTAACTCTGATTTCCTATCTCCAGATTTTCAGTCCCTCTCCTATAACTTGTCCAGTGTCCCATACCTTGAGAGAGGGCTTTATTTTAGAAGTTAATTAATGGTTGATGGTGATTTAACATATTACCACTCTTAACTAGCAAATAGGGATCTTTGATAAGTTAAATAACTTCACTTAAAGAAATCACAAAGATAAACATTGTTTTCCAACTGATGGGCTACTAGAGAAAAATGTTTTGGGAGTATGGAGGCCTTTTGAATTCCTGAGATGCCACCAAGCATTCTGTACCAATTCTTCTTATGCAGAGCTCAACTTTACAGGCCATAGAATAATTAAGGGAATAGAGGGCATAATCAATAAGAAAAACTAAAAAAAAAAGATCAAAAGTCTTCAGTCTGGATGAAATGAAGATCAAAAGTGAATTATTCTAAAGTAAATAAGAAGCAAGATTGTGTGGGAAAATGAAAGCAGACGTATCCCTTATGTCTCAGGGCATAAGAAGTAAAGGGGAAATTTTTTAAGATTCAAGAGGTTAATTGGGGCAAATAGAATGAAAGCATTACTCTAAACTCTAAGTAGCTAACCACCAAAATTTATTACATCTAAAAAAGCAGTATAGGCTGTCATAAATTGATTCAAGGTAATTTAAATAAATTTTTGGGTAAGAAATTTAGAATATGAGAATTGAGAGATAAGGCCTGAGTGTGAACTTGTGGACAATAACCGTATCCTTCCTTATGCTGTCCATTGGTATATCTGTCTCAGATACAGTTCTGGACTATGTGGACCATGGTCATGATTCTTGCTATACATGGACTTCCTTTATCTTCCCTCAAAATACCAAACTTCTTGTGCTTAGGGCAGTTACCTCTGCTTGGCATGCCCTTTTCTTCACTTTTGTGTAGCTGGCTCCTTCTCATTCTTCACATCTCAGTGTATTAACAACCTCTTGCTCCCACCCAAGCCCTATCACTATTTAACTACTTGCCTTCTTTTGTTCTCTTCAGAGCACAGTCTTTGATTATCTTGTATCCTTTTTACTTGTTTGTGATCTGTTTCCTCAAGTAAAATGTAAGTTTTATGAGGACAGGGCACTTAGGAGTTATGTTCACAATCATAGTCTGTCATCTAATCTAGTGATTAACATAGACATATATTTATTGAGCATATGAATGAGTGAATAAATAAATAGATGCTTCAAGAATCTCATTTTGAGTAAAGCAAAAATACTTCTTCCTAAAATAAAGGCAATCATTCAGAATTTAGTTCTTATTTTTGTGTTTGTTATATTCTTGAGACTCATGCTTTTTTGTACTTTTTGCGATAACTAAGAAATCATTTCATATATTAGTGCACATGCACACACAAATAAAATGACAGAAGTCGTACTTTTGGTTTAGATGAAAAGTATTGGTGAGGTTAAGCAAATATGCATGCATTAGTTATGCATATTTGGCCCTAAGTGCTTTATGCAACAGTTTTTCTAGAACACTTATTTAAATCAACCACAAATTGACAACATCCAAGGCTCATCTGGCTGCTCAAGAACCTATACAGCTAGTGTATTACTGCAGAACATGTTGTAGTTCTTGGCAGTCTCTTCAAAGTACAATACCTGGAAGGCCTAGGAAATCTGCTTCCCATAAGAATTCTTCCTGAATTGGAATAGACACCCAATTACTGTGGTTGCCAAAATGCATGCATCATCTGGTGGCAAAAGAGAGCGTTGTCAAGAGATAGTCCTTCAGTTTACAGCAAGTAACTAACTAAAAAACTAAGTAAAAAAGTAAACTAGATAGAGTGAAATAAAAATGTTTCGACTTCTTTGCTGCCCCTTTCAGAGAATCACTTGAAGCTTTCATAAAAAGGCAGAAGGAAAGCAAGGTCTTGGGAGAGTGATAATATAAACCCAGTAAGCATCAGTATTTCAGTAAGTGTCCATAGTTAAAGATTTTTTTAATTACATGCCAGTTCATTCCTCTTTCAATCAAAATGTAAGGGTAGGCAAATACTTAAATTACTTTGTTCCTCAAATATGTTATATTCTATAGAGCATGAAGGAAAAAGTAATCAAGATGATATGTAGTAAATACATGTACAGAGATCTAAGTATATGTGACCTGTGGATTCAAGAGATTTCAATTGTTCAAAGTGAATTCTTATTTGCTCTTCTCCCTAAGATGGAGCAGCTGTGATTATTTATAAAGAGCAACATTGCAGTTTCTCCAGGTTGCTGCTCACGATAGACAACTCAAAGAGCTTTTCAACTCACCAGCAGTCATGTCAGGGCTGGTGTTGATGTGGACATGAATACTGAGAAAGAAATAGGCTTCAGAGAGATCTGCCTTCATAATTTTTTCAGTAACAAGCAGCTATACATGCTCCTGTGGGTTCCTTTGTTCTGTAGACTCTGCAGTTCCACGATGCAATTGGAGGGACCCTTAGCTCTTTAATGAAGTACACCCAATGTGCAGTAGTGAGCACAGGGCCAGTCAGGATATTTTAGGCCCTGATGTCTGGGTGTTAGCAACTAATTATGTGAAAATGGATCATTAAGAGTTAGCTGGAAAAAAATGAAAATCATTAGCAAGCTCCTTTGGTAAAGAAATGGTAGTACCCATTTGCTGAAGTTCAACCACTTAAGGAAGACATTAGACAAAGTCTGATGGTAGGAATGGGACACAGGAATGGCAGGGAAATAGGATATAGAAAAGAGGTTTTACTTTTGTAAAACTTATGTTTTATTTCTGCTTGTGCATTTTGCATCACTCACGGGGTTAAGGGGTTAAGTAATTCTCTTTTTCTTTTTTTTTTTTGAGATGGAGTTTCACTCTTGTTGCCCAGGCTGGAGTGCAATGGCACAATCTTGGCTCACTGCAACCTCTGCCTCGCAGGTTCAAGCGATTCTCCTGCCTCAGCCTCCCGAGTAGCTGGGACTACAGGCACCCGCCACAACGCCCGGCTAATTTTTTGTATTTTTAGTAGAGACGGGGTTTCACCATGTTGGCCGGGCTGGTCTCAAACTCCTGACCTCAGTTGATCCACCCGCCTCAGTCTCCCAAAGTGCTGGGATTACAGGCTTGAGCCACCACGCCCAGCCAGTTAAGTAATTTTTATTTCAAATATTTTATGTATTTGGAACCAAATGCTAAAGTTCATAAAAAACTAGGATAAAATTATTTATAAATTTAAGAGACAATACATTGTTAACAGATCATCTTTTAGTCAAAGCGATGAAAAATGCAGGCAACTATACTCTAAATTTAAAAGTTACAAGACACTTGCCAACATTGGACAAAATACATGAGAGTAAGTGATGAATTTCTGCCCTGTTGTTACTCAATTTTGCTGCCCCTTTCAGAGAATCACTTGAAGCTTTCATAAAAAGGCAGAAGGAAAGCAAGGTCTTGGGAGAGTGATAATATAAACCCAGTAAGCATCAGTATTTCAGTAAGTGTCCATAGTTAAAGATGTTTTTTAATTACATACCAGTCCATTCCTCTTTCAATCAAAATGTAAGAGTGGGCAAATACTTTAATTACTTCGTTCCTCAAATATGTTATATTCTATAGAGCATGAAGGAAAAAGTAATCAAGATGATATGTAGTATATACATGTGCCACCGATAAGACTGGTTGGAATGTTTTGTTCTGTCTAGTGAGAACTCTAAACCTAAGGACTTTGCTCTGGTGTGATGCAGAGCTTGAGTCTGAGCTTATTTCAGAATGTTACCAAGATGTCAAATGCTACTAGATGCAGCACTCTGACACTGGAGACATAACTTTTAAAAATCACTCTCAAATGACTCCTTGGTGCATGTAAATCCAATGATACAACAAAAAGGGAACAGTATCAACTGCCTCAGTCCCCTAGGAGCATCAACCTCAATCCTTTTGAAAAAGTTTTATGCATCAAATACAAAACTAAATTTACGAAGTTGGTGAAATAATTTTGTAGCTATCCCTATGTTGGACAAAACTCTAGGCCAAAAGACAGGTTTTGCCTCTGAATATTCATAGATTTTTTCACTCAATGTGGAATCAGTCTGGGGTGAGAATAAAGAGCTCATTACATGTGAAGTGATATATATTACGCCAGTATAACAAATATGTGATAAACAGTCTTGTCCACTCATCTACATGTTATCTTCAGCAGCCGTGTCTGTACTGCCATCACTGGTGTTTCAATGATAAACTTAATTTTCCTCTTTTCCTTTGTTCTTTTCTCTATATTCCCAACACATACATGCACATGTGCATACACACACACACACACAAGAGCGAATATGTTTTTCCTAAGGATCAAGGCAGCTTTACTAACTTTCCCCTATTTTTTCTTAGCTGTCGTAGGACAATTATTCTTTCCAAAAAACCTATCCTCAGCTAACGGTTTAGACTTTATCTCTCTGCTGTGCAGAACATAAATTAAAAGAATGAGAGTTGGTGCTAGGAGAGTTGCTGCACCTTCCAGAGGAGAAGGCCTACTAAGTGATCATCAAGAGGCAGATGCTTTTTTTGTTTTATTACCATATAGAAGGAGCTGAATTTTCCACTTTGGTCCACAAATGCACAACCTATTATCTAGACCATAAGGAGGAGAATTGGAGATTCTGCCTTATGGTAATGATGAGGAGCTTGAAGTTGGTGGTAATAATGTTGATGATGAGATTATTATCTTGATGACAATGAAGACATCAAAGACAAAAAGTGTCCAAGCCACTAAATGTTCAGTATTCTTATTAAACCACAGAGGCTGTTGGCAAAAGTGCAATTGGTCTAATTAATGACCGAATCGCTTCCTCTGCCTCTTATACAGATCTGCTTCTATTGTTTTTTTAAATTGGTTTCATCCTTGGACTTCAGATTTAAGATCATGGCTCTTACTTTCCCTTTCCTGAATCTCTGCTACCTGTCCCAGATACTGCCTCTGGTAGTGTGCCCTAAATTCACACCCATCGCATGACCTGGGATGCTACTAGATTCTTCCTCTATCCATTTGTGCTCATCAGACTGAGAATGCTAATACTGCTTGTATTAATGTCAGTATCTGCTTGGGAAAGTGTTTTCAAGATCCAGTAATGTCAACCTCATGCATATGGTCAAAGGTTCGCCTTGTATAATGTTGTTGATAAAGAACAACATTGCTTTTTCCTCCTGTAGTTGCATGCATGCCATTTCAGTGGCATTTCAGTTCACAGGACAGTTTCCTGGGAATTGTTATGTCTACATCTTTGGAGCCCAGAGCTCTACAATCAATCGCCATTGTGGAAAGATATATTGTAACAGTCGGAGCCAGTCTGCTAACTGTGTTGTGACTTTTCTGTTACCCCATCTATAAAGCATGGGGTTTATACATGTCACCTCAGAAAGGTATTATGAGAGTTAATGAACCAGAAGTTGTAAGGGGGATTTAGCCTGCTGGATAAAAGTTGTTGCTTAAGTATACAGCATTCCCGTTTTATGTGACCTGATTCTTCAGGGCCAAAGCAACATATCAGGAAGTCACGGTGCTGCTATTAAAGGGCAGAGGGCACTATCAGTACATTCTCAATGTAAGGTGTAAACTCAGTCTCCAAAAGGAGCAGTTTGGGATTTTATAACTTACTGTTCAGTAGTGGCTCCTTTGCTGCAGCTGCCGCATCACCTACATGATAAAATTAGTCTCATTTTGCCCGTTTTGTCCTTGGTTCCCTTGACACAACATGTATTCCCTCAAAATCCTCTCTGGATGAAATGACTATGGTACAGAAATATAAGACGTACAAATACATCAGCTAAAATGGATGATAAGAGAACACACCTGCAGGGCAAGTAGTGCCTCTGGCAGGTTTTTGCTGTTCCTTTTGAGATACAAAAGCAAGAAGACATCTGCAGCTAAGATGCATTAAAGGGTTTCTGTCATCACAACAGTGAGAGAAGGTACAGCAAGCCAAATGGGGCAAATGTGATATGCCACCTCCAAGTAGCACTGTGAGGTTTGTAGCACAGAAGAGACAAACACTCAGAATATGAGACCTTCCTAAAGACCTCACTTGGCTTACACTATTTAACTCTGTGACAGTTCTGCAGGGCCTATTCTATTTGACTTGGGGTTCGCTATCTGCTTAGTTGATCCCCTTATTGACCACATTACCTCTCATCTGCTCTGAGTTCAACCTTTTCTGTCCTCTACTGGCCACTATCAATAATGCCTCTCATTACAAGGGATGTGAAAGACCTCTTCAAGGAGAACTACAAACCACTGCTCAAGGAAATAAAAGAGGATACAAACAAATGGAAGAACATTCCATGCTCATGGGTAGGAAGAATCAATATCATGAAAATGGCCATCCTTCCCAAGGTAATTTACAGATTCAATGCCATCCCCATCAAGCTACCAATGACTTTCTTCACAGAATTGGAAAAAACTACTTTAAAGTTCATATGGAACCAAAAAAGAGCCCGCATCGCCAAGTCAATCCTAAGCCAAAAGAACAAAGCTGGAGGCATCACGCTACCTGACTTCAAACTATACTACAAGGCTACAGTAACCAAAACAGCATGGTACTGGTACCAAAACAGAGATATAGATCAATGGAACAGAACAGAGCTGTCAGAAATAATGCCACATATCTACAAGTATCTGATCTTTGACAAACCTGACAAAAACAAGAAATGGGGAAAGGATTCCCTATTTAATAAATGGTGCTGGGAAAACTGGCTAGCCATATGTAGAAAGCTGAAACTGGATCCCTTCCTTACACCTTATACAAAAATCAATTCAAGATGGATTAAAGACTTAAATGTTAGACCTAAAACCATAAAAACCCTAGAAGAAAACCTAGGCATTACCATTCAGGACATAGGCATGGGCAAGGACTTCATGTCTAAAACACCAAAAGCAATGGCAACAAAAGCCAAAATCGACAAATGGGATCTAATTAAACTAAAGAGCTTCTGCACAGCAAAGGAAACTACCATCAGAGTGAACAGGCAACCTACAAAATGGGAGAAAATTTTCGCAACCTACTCATCTGACAAAGGGCTAATATCCAGAATCCACAATGAACTCCAACAAATTTACAAGAAAAACACAAACAACCCCATCAAAAAGTGGGCGAAGGACATGAACAGACACTTCTCCAAAGAAGACATTTATGCAGCCAAAAAACACATGAAAAAATGCTCACCATCACTGGCCATCAGAGAAATGCAAATCAAAACCACAATGAGATACCATCTCACACCAGTTAGAATGGCAATCATTCAAAAGTCAGGAAACAACAGGTGCTGGAGAGGATGTGGAGAAATAGGAACACTTTTACACTGTTGGTGGGACTGTAAACTAGTTCAACCATTGTGGAAGTCAGTGTGGCGATTCCTCAGGGATCTAGAACTAGAAATTCCATTCGACCCAGCCATCCCATTACTGGGTATATACCCAAAGGACTATAAATCATGCTGCTATAAAGACACATGCACACGTATGTTTATTGCCGCATTATTCACAATAGCAAAGACTTGGAACCAACCCAAATGTCCAACAATGATAGACTGGATTAAGAAAATGTGGCACATATACACCATGGAATACTATGCAGCCATAAAAAATGATGAGTTCATGTCCTTTGTAGGGACATGGATGAAATTGGAAATCATCATTCTGAGTAAACTATTGCAAGAACAAAAAACCAAACACCGCATATTCTCACTCATAGGTGGGAATTGAACAATGAGAACACATGGACACAGGAAGGGGAACATCACACTTCGGGGACTGTTGTGGGGTGGGGGGAGGGGGGAGGGATAGCATTGGGAGATATACCTAATGCTAGATGATGAGTTGGTGGGTGCAGCGCACCAGCATGGCACATGTATACATATGTAACTTACCTGCACATTGGGCACATGTACCACAAAACCTAAAGTATAATAATAATAATAATAATAATAATAAAAGAAAAAGAAAAAAAAAAGGCTCCTGTTGAGGCACGTAGAGCTTCACTGATGGGACATTTATTTATTAACATATCAAAATATTATATTTTCAATATATTCTTGCTCACCACCATTAAAGAAAAGTGTGCATTCATAATGGTATTAGCTGTGAGGGGCTTAGAATGCACTTAGTTTTGTTTGCAATTTCTACAGACACTTCTCACTTCCATAATAAAGCCTGTTTTGCTAACCAGGGGAAAAGACCATAAATATTCACAAATTTGGAAAAAAATATATTTTTTTCTGAATAATGAAAGAAAAACCAGAATTAAGAAAATAAGGAAGTCACAGAACTGTGATTCATGTTTGTTTGTTTTTTCCCCTCTGTGCAGGGTTCTTGCATTCTTTCCTTTACTTAGTCCTACCATCCTTGTAAGAGTAAGTAAAGCAGAAATAAAAGACTCCTTCTTGGTTTTCCCCCACTCTGAGATACCTTAAGGCTTACAGGATGATACTTTCTCCATTATAGCCAGTCACTGTAAATCAGCTGTGTGAATAAGAACACCTGACTCCTTCTAGGACTGCATGTTTACTAAGTTTTACAAGCTGAAAAGCATGGGCTCTTGGGGTATTAGGGAGTGTTTTAACATTAAAACAGTTCTGCCGATGCTGTGAATACAGCTACAAAAACACAAAAATCAGTTTTCTCCTTCCTTTGCCATGGAGCTGCAATTTTCCCCAGGAGCCTTTGACACTTTCTACTTTATGCACCACTTCCTCTGATAGTGTATAATCTCTTACATATTCTTTTTTGAAATGTTTCTAATGTTCAACATTCATTTACGTTTTAATGGGAAGACAACATAGTTATGCATGTTTTTCGGGATTAAGAGTATTTTACTCTCAATGATACATAGTTAAAACACTTTTATTATTGCCTACATTCTGTCTCTGCTGCAGAGGCTGGGGAGATATCCATAGTGTTACCTCTCAATGCTTTAGGTTTCTGTCCTGCTTTGAGGACAGATTTCAGTCAGCTGTGATGTATATGGAATAGCAGAGTGGAACTTGTCTCTTTTTCAGAGCATGGGGCTTAGGGAACCTGATAAATGACTGAATTTTCAATGAGTCAAATATCAGGAAAGAAGATGTTTCTTTCATTTTCCTTTGCACTAGTTAATTTGCAAAGGTGCTGATTTTTCTCTTCAGATTTATAAAGCCGAGGGACATATTTATGAAAAGGCACAAAAGAATCAGAAGACAGAAAACTAGCTAACTAAAAAGGAAGAGATGCATATATATCCTAACAGGTAAATTCTAGAGGGTGTTTAGGTTTGGTTTTGTTTTACTTCTGTGGCTATTAAAGTTTGGATCTATAAAGGTACCCTGTGCTTTTAACATGCAGATCAAAGTCTTGATGGAGTTGTACCTTTGCTGCTTGGTGCTGTACATAAAACATCAGCAAAGCACTGTTATATTGTGCATATAATTTCTTTGCTGCATTTAACTCAATTTGAGCATCATGCCATTGGCTTGTATGTTTTTTATTTAAAATTTAAACAGAAAGAAGTGATCTTCCTGGAAAGTAATGTACATGAAAGAAACGAGAGGTTACATACCATGTGTCTGAATACTACTCAAGCATCCACTGTAGTTCATAAAATGAAATCAGGGACCAATTTTCACCAGGAACTCTTGTCATTGAACAAACAGAAAAAGAAGCTCTGGGTTGATTCATATTTTGGAATGTAAAGCTCTACAAGGATCTCAGATAGAGCTGTAAAATGTCCTTCTTAATCTGGAAGGAAGCATCTGTTGAAAAAGTAGTCATGGTACAGTACAAGAGGTTTTATTTTTTCTTTTCTTAATGTTTGGAAGCACAAATAAGAACTATTCATTATTTTTTAAACGAATTTGTTTATATGACATTACCGTGAATTTATGGACATGTTCTAGTGCCCACTGTGTCCAAGAAAGAAGATACAAAAGCAAACCCTTAACTCCATAACAACAGTGGTCAAATTTGGGACCTGCAGGGTGTGTTTCTTATTCAGTCTACATTCAGCTTTGCTTTCTCCCCTCTCTCCTGTGTTCCCCTATACCCTCTCTCACTTTCTTCTTTCTTTCCCTTTCTTACTGTTGCATGTACATACCTATTCAACTCACTATCTTCTCAACGACCTTGAAACTAGTTCATTAACTGGAGTTCACAGATACAGGTAAGCAAAACAACATTAAGGGAATGAACAGAATACACACAATAGATTGCTCATAGTCATTGTTCTAACAAAATTTTCAATTTTTTTCTGTTTCCTATTCATATTACCAAGTCTCTGTCATTATAACTCCTGAGGTACACCAACTAGATGTCTGTTTGTGAGGGTGGATGATGAGAACAGATTTAGGGGACAAAGCCTATTATAAGTCTATCGGCATTCAGTTAAATGTTGCCAATAAGATAATTCATGGAAATCTGTTAGCACAGTTCCTAGCACATGATAAGCATGCAATAAATGGTAGTAGTTGTTTTTGTTACTGCTGCTGTTTTTTAGGTTTTCATTTTATTCTCCAAAATATATCATTTTTATTAGAGGTTCTTGGAGAAAAAAAGTAAAGGCTATTTATAGACTTACTAGTCTGTTATGTAAAGTTGCTCTCCTCATCCATTGGACATGCCCCTTTACAGTTCTTCATTAGTGAAATTACTGAAGACTTGTATGCACAGCCTGCTTTTCTCTTCCCCATTCACACATTTGCTGTATTGCCATTCTATTTTCTCATCATAGGCTTCATCGTGTCAGAGGTGAGATGGCAAGTCTAGACAATATACAAGGAAATTTTCTTAAGTCCTCAGATTTAAAACATTGCTTTATTTCTTATCAAACTCTCATTTAAATAAGTGGAAACCTTTCCCAAACTTCTTGATGTTTACTTTATTTTAAATTAAATATTAAATTTAACAATTAGTAATCTTGATGCTAAAAAACATTAAACACTGGTAGGTTTTTGTTTGTTTCGTTTTTTCATGAAAAATCTTCTTAGTAACTAGAACACCCAGGAAAATACGATCCACAGGGTTCATTCAACTGAACCAGAAAGTTAGGATCTCTCTAAGAAAATTAAGGTTACTCTGAGGTTCAAATAAACTCACACTAAGAAGTCCATATATCATTTTATGCTGCTCTGTTTCAAATTACTTTTGAAAATGTGGTAGAAATCCATAAGGGCTTCTATAAAATAATATCCTGTGCATGTGTATCCAGTATTTTTTGGCTGAAAGCTAACCTTGCATTTAGCTCAAGTATTTCTGCAATAAAGAAAAGGTCTTAAGATTATAAAAATTTTATACTTATGCTAACTAATGAGAGGAGACTTCAAGAGGAACATTTTGGCTACATTTCCACTGGTGACTAACTATGAGTATTGGTGTTCTTTCCCTGAGTACTTATCTCAGAAAACATACACTTAATTTTTTGCAATATTGATTTTTGTGTTGGGGTTTGTTTTACACACCATGAAAAGGAAAGCACTGGGCAAAATATTAAAAATAATCAGTGGGTTTGATTTGTCTTAAGTAGAAGGCTTTACAGTATTTATCCCTGTACTCAACAAATCTGCTTATTAAATATGGTCTGTTATAAATTAACTTCTACAAAACTCAAGGCTTTCTAGCTTTTCACTAGCCCTTTGTCCCTTTGAGAATAAAACGGGGCAACAGAACAAGAAAGTGTGGCTTCTAATGGATGGAACAAAGGCATTTTTTAAGTAGAATTTAACTGGGATCAGCATTCTCTTGACTCTTGCTATTGAATTTCTTTGAATTGCCTTCTTCTTTCTTTTCTCTTATGAGGAGCTGATGTAAGATGAGCCTATGAGAGAAAATGTCTTCTTAACTTCCCGCCCCAGCGTTAGAGTAGACTAAGCAAGAGCCAAGGAAGGCCCAAGGAAAAAGTAGAGTAGGAGGCTACTGTCTTTTTTTTTTCCATTGGTTTCAACCAATATTTATTGCGTACCAACTATGTGACGAAAACTTATCTAGGCACTGAGATACAGCAGTGAACAAGATCACCAGGGCCTTTGCTTTTCTGAAGCTTAAAGAATACTTACGAAGATGGGCAAGCCAAATGCTTCTACTCTAGTCCTGAAGCTAGAGAGGGAAAAAAAAAAAAAAAAGGATGTCAATGCTCACATTTAGTCTTAAGCTAGTTGTAGTTCAAAAATTTTTCAACTGGTATTAAGTATTTATTTGCCTATATTTATTTCTTAGTACTTTATTGTTGTAAGGGAAAAACTAGCTATCTCCTGTAACTCTAGGACAGTGGTAAAAATTTGGGCAGTTTGGATCTTGGCTCCTTTTCTGAAGAATATTGTGACTATGAGTGATGGCTCTGCATCTGCTGAGATTAGAAAGAGTAAATGGGCACCTCCTTTCCTTGTCATGAGGATGTACAGAAGAGCAGTGGTTGAACAGAGGCATCTTATTTTTATGCTTCTGGGGGCTTCTGCTTGTCCTACCTCTGGCCCACATGGTGCTCCCAATCAAGGTAATATGAATAACAAATGTTTAAAAAATTGTTTAACACTTTAGGACAACTTTTTTTTTATTACGAGAGAATAGGATTTTATAGACCTATTTTGCTTAGTTTCATTCTTTCTGTTGCTTCTTTTAATTTTTTCTATAAAAAGCATATTTTAGGAACTAAACAAGGGTCAGATGTATCTTTAATTTTTTTAGAGCATCATTCTCATGTTCTATTGCCCTCTTTTTCATTTCTTTAAATTCTATCTTCTTGTTTGTATTGTTTTGTTATTTTATGTTTCTTTGCACTTAGATATCAGAGGCACCTAAGTAAAGATTGTTTTTTCTAGAACTTGTTCATATGAAATAGTTGTAATATTAGTACAGGCCCTTTATTCTTTTTGGTCACAAATATGAGGACTTCAAAGATACTCTCCTTACTCCTGCATCAACTATTTTTATATTTTAAGCAAGAAATCTTAGTTTTCAAAACACATAACTTTCATTCCTTTAAGTTTCCTAATTTTGAACATATTACTTTTCTCATCAGGCTAAAAATGTGAAACTGTTTTATGGGGAATTAAAAATTTCTATAAAAATGTCATTATTTTCTGTGGCTCAATCATTAGATAATTTACTGCGTGACTTAATTTGGCTCTTTTTCCTATTTGGCTTGCTTTGAAAAACAGTAAGAATATGGTCCTTTTTCAATTGCTAATATAAATAGGGCAATTTTGATTTAAATTTCATAAGGCCCACTTGTGTGTTCACAGTTGCAGCAAACAAATAAAATAAACAGCCAGGAAGACGAGATAGTCTTCTACATATTCAAGTTTGAGACATGTTACTAGGTGCCCACAACCAGTAGTATCTCCACAAGTGCCTGAAATTTCCACTACATTTCATTCTTTCAGTCAATGATATTTTTATTAAATTTGGCACTTACTCTGTGCCTTTAGTGATTATAAATTTTGGAGAAAATACAAAGAAAGCTCAGAGTCTATCTAGTAAGGCAGAGAGAGAGGTAAACAAGTAATAATGATTCAACAGTGTAATTACTATGCTATAGGAATAAGGAAGGGTTTTTCAGGTCATGGATGGGTGGTGGAAAAAAGAAGGTTGTGGGTTTTTCACGGGAAAATATTTGGATAACTTTATTCATATACTTTGCTGACTTAAGTGACATACCTATAGTTTCTCACTCAACCTTACCCTGACCTCATTTAATTAGTGCTAAATATATTAAAAACTATTACCCAAATTTTTTCTTCATATTAAAAGTTCTAAGTTACCTTTTACCTAGAGAAACATGCAGTTATGATTACCCCAAAGATGGAAATCAACAATCTTACATTTAAAGAAGTCTTTAGAGTTTAAATATATCAATGGAGTACAGTGCTATTAAAGACTTCAGTTTCATGGCTTCCTCAAATCATGACCCCATTAATGTTCTACTCTCTCCTATTGTGAAGCTTGTGTTAAGATCTGGCAGGGTTATGTGATGGAGGGTGGGTGTGAGACGATATTTGCTTTTGAAACTCAATAGCCTTACTCATCTAAAGAATGCAGTTTTCATTTAATACCAGTAAAAGATACTTTGTGCTGTTTTTTCAGTTGTACATATCACATTTGAGATAAAATTGAGCTCTGTACAGACAGAGACCATGTATTATACAGTACTTATTTTTACCCTTCACAGATTGTGTCACAGTCACTTATACATAGTAGACTTGCAAAAATACCTGTTGTTTTTGGATAGCAACCCAAGAAGTATGATATAGAAATAGATTGACTTAAAGATGTGGTCTAAGAGCACAATGAAAAAAAATAGCTGCCAAGTTTGTCCTTTGAAAATATGGAGGCAACATTTTGAATATTCCAAGATTCATATTTAGGTTCGTCACATACTAACAAGAAATCTTTACGCTTCATCCACTAGAGGGCAATCAATACATTAGGCACTGACACTTACCCCCACCCTGACCTGGAACTTAGTAACTTTAAGAGGATTAGGTAGACACAAAGAAGAGGGAAATATGCATGGAACTCTTCTCATCAAAAATAGCACTGTAGTCTCTTTTGGACTCCCTTCATTGATAGTGGGCCTGGAAAAAGAAACTAGACTCTTCCTTTTGGTGTTAAAACTAAGTTTCTTCCAGACACTTAAGAAAACTCACAAGTAAATAAGCCTACCACCTGAGAGAAACGAGATTTCCCTCTAAAGCAGCATTTGAGTTTGTCATACAGTTCATGTGTCAGCTGCTTCTGAGAGAAGGCAATGGTAATACATATACAGAAAAAATGCTGGGCAACCTATCTTGGCGATTAGACGTTTTCTCTTCGGATGACTTTTTCTATGATAACATCTCACTAGCTTTTGCTGAGATTGACATCATGAATGCAAAAATAGTTTAGAGACATTAATTTTAATGCTTTCATGATTGATAAAATACTGAAAGAACTAGTAATCAGGAAAGTACATATGACCTTGTTGTTATTACAGGCAGTAATCACATCAAACATGGTTGACCCTGTGGACAGTTTTTCTGGAGACTTCAGTAAATTTGTGACTCTTCTACTGATTCATTGTAGGGGTAAAGTTCCAAATCGGTTGTGGGTCACTAATTCCTCTTCTGTAAATGGATACAATAATATTTTTCCATCTCACTTATAGGCTTTATGAAATTCACAAAAGTCACAAAATATTTTGAGGTTTGTAGGAATGCCAAGGAAATATCTTTCTTCAGTGTTGGCTATGAAATCATATGTGCACATAAGACTTTTTTTTAATCATTGACTTATTATGAAATAGTAGACGTGTTCTTCCACAAATACTATGCACCACGATATAGCAAATATTCCTTAGGAATTTAGCAAACCTTTTAAATGTGTGGGTTTAAAGTATATTAAATATACTTAAAAATAAAAAGTAATCATAATTCTCAAAATATTTTGTAAGATTATGGTGGTAGAATCTATGGAAATTGCTTTGTGAGACTAGTTCTTTATGATTTTTTGACTTAGTGACAGTGTTCCTTCGTCCTGAGCCTGTTTACACTTTCCTAGGTATCTTAGGACTCCTTTCTTGGGGAATGGCTTCTAGATTTAATGCAGAAACCTAGTTTCCTAGTTTCCACAGGTGCAATATGAATCTCTAAGCTCCAGCTTTTCTCTGGACTTAGCTTATCTAATATTTAGAATTATAGGTGTGTGCTAAAACATCTGCTATGCACCCATTTCCCATTTACTCAATGTTTCTAATTTTAAATCTAAGGTAAGCCTTCTAATTTTATTTCTAAGGTAAATGAATATATTATTTTTTGACACTTCCACTATTGCTTCTACACAGTGACTGCTTTCTAAATAGATTTAAGCTCCCAGCTTAACATAAAGTTTACAAACAGGGAGGAATAGGTGTTTGTGTAATACCAAAATAATCACTGGCTTTACGATCAGATCCATGAATTTACTCAGCACTACGCTTTACTAACTGAGTGACCTTGGGAAAGTGCCTAGCCTTTCTGAGCATCTTGTCCCTCATTTTAAAATGAGGATTATAACACCATTGCATATATATGTATGTTTGGTATTTCACAGGGTTTAAAAACATACAACAGATAATAAATGGTGAATTCTTTCCCTTTGCTAAACCCACATGTGCAACTATCTCAACAAAGGTTTTGTTTGCCTGTCAGTCCTTTTCTATCCCCAGATTCACTGTCCCATAAAACCTTAGACAAAATTTAAAATTGCCTCATATCTTTTTTTTTCTTCTTCAAAACAAACAAACAAACAAACAACAAAAACATGTTATTGGCTGTCAACAAAAAATAAATGACTGCAAGATAGAAAATCCACTCCTCTTCATTTTTTGTACTTATTTTGCTTAATTGTACAGACTTTATTAAACATCTATAATGTACAAAAAAAACCACCATGCCAGGCTCAGGACAAAAAGAAATATTTTCCCCTGCCATTGCGGGAGGTCTTGATCTACTAAGGAAAGTTGACATCTGCATTGTGACTGGTTCAAGGTATACTGGAGTTAAGCATTGTCATATGAGTGCAAATAAAGTGTTTTAAGAGTATGTATCTTCATCCATTTTTAATTTTCAGTGGTGTAAATCTGTGGAGAGCCAAAAGTCAGGCTTTCTTTTCAATTAGAGACACAGAAATTACTATTAGGAGTTAGACAAACATAAGGTTGCTTCAGCACCTTTCTATAATTAGTGCTTTACATTTTAGTAAAATTACCTATAAAGCATAATATTCTTGTAGTGTGATACACTGTTCCATTGATTTTAAGACAATGTAGTCTCTCGACCATATTCCCCTGAGTGTCTGAAAACACACTGCCTTCTTCTCAGCAGATGCCTCTGTTGCAGTGAGTTGGCAATGTAGCATATTCCTATCTGTTCCCACAGTCACCATTAGCTGAAAGGAACAATTCTTAATGTGTAAAGCTAGTGATAGCCTTAGGGATGAGGGAGACAGTAATCAAATCTGAGCAGTAATCCAGGGAACAGCAGTAGGTGGCATTGAGGGTGTTTAGGCTGTCAGCTACTTATACTGCACTGGCAGCTTCCAGAACTGGCCTGGATTTTAAGAGTTCCAGAGAGTGCAGCTTCTTTTTAGCATTCACAAATTTTTTTATGCTACACTGAAAAAAACATAGCTAAATTTAGGTGCTTTTAGTATTTTCTCATACCTTTATGTATTACTAGTTCACTGCTTTGAGTTTAAACAGAAGGGAGAGTGCTTAGAAATTTTGTTTTATTTTGGTTTGGATTTCTGCCTGCCCTCACCAGGAATTTACTTTTATAATAAAAATGTTTTGCATGTAACACTTCACATAAATTTAACGCTGTTGGACCATTACACAAGGAACTTAAACATTATGTTTTTTTAAACTTAAGAAATTGCTGAGAAAAACATGTATCTAAATAATATGCATAGATCTTCATCTATAAGTATGTATGCATTTCTACATGTATTTGAAAAAAAGTATTTTCAGGCCAAAGAGATTTCTCTTCCAATACTTGATGGTATGTTGATAGTATTTACAAGTCTTGGAGGAGGTCATATGGATTCTTACCAAACTTTTCCTGATGACTGGCTATGTGGGCCTTAGTTTCCTATCTGATCATAGTAATTTTTGGCTTAGCTACTTCATTGGGTTGTTGTGAAGATCAACCAAGAAATGTTTGTAAAAATGTTTGGAAAATGTATGTCTCTGAATAAAATGGTCAGACAGAAAAGGAACATCTACCTCGTGCCAGGCAATTATATTTTGCCGCCCTGTATAACAATCCTCTAAAGTAAGTGTTGTTATCTTCATTCACAGTGAGGAATTCATAGTGTAACTCGTGTTAGTTTATACAACTAGTAGATGAATGAGGTAGGTTTTGACCCAGATAGAGCTGATTCTAAAGATAGCTAATACTCCCATCTGGCAACCAAAAAAATAATAATAATAATAACTGTTTTTGAAGAGAAAAATAAAAGCTACTTTCTTACTGACCATTACTAAACTTTGATCTCTCTTGTTTTTGGTGGCAGTATAGCAGGGAGTAGGTGATATTTGGTTTGGCTGTTATTCAAATGGGAGTTTAGCTTCAGAGGGTATTATGGTTATGTAATGCATACAAAATTAAGATCAAAATGTGCAGATTAAGATATGATAGAGATGTAACAATGGCACAATGCCTAGCATGCCTTCATTTATAGAGGGATGGTGAAGTAGAACTTCTCAGCATATCAACTTATCCACCACAAAAGCATTTTTCTCTTTAAAAACCATGCTTACACACACACACATGCATATACATGCAGACACACATGGATTTCAGATGTGTGCATATGATTGCCCTGAAAAAAGTGACCAATGCAATAAAGAATAAAAATAGGCTTTTTAATGTAGCTCATCATTTTTTACATTAAGTGCAGTAATTATAAACAAGGCTTTTTTGAACAAATACTGTGTCACATCTACAGTATCATAGCGATACTAAAACACAGTGGCTGTGTGTTCTCAACATTAGGAAGCTACATTCAAAAATACCTTCTAAATATATGCATGTTGCCAATGAGTGGGATAGCAAGAAAGCTGAAGACGAAGAGTTTTAAAAAGCAAAAGAAAAACTATCCTCAAACATTTATCATTTCTTTGTGCTAATTACTCTGATTTAATCATTGTACATTTTATACATGTGTAGAAATATCACATTGTACCCCATAAATATCTATCATTATTATATGTCAATTAAAAATAATAGTAAAAGCCAAACAAATCCTGTCCTTATTATCCTGAGATCCAAAAGCAAGGAGAAACCTGAAATTTTCATTTCATGTATAGCGACTCAGTATATGAAGCTAAGAGTATTAATTTGCAGAGGGTCTCTAGATTCTTGTCAGAGATTTTGCCTCTTTGGGCTGATTTTTTTGTTTTCTTAAGTGGGGAATAAGCACGTACAAAGAACATCATTCTTAAGCATTTCACTTCATCAGAATTCATTAGAGCAGATCTGAAGATTTCATTATTCTTTAAGAGTACATTAATAAAACCACCACATACTTATTTTTAATACTATGTATATAAATTGTTCTGACAGTCAGTTGCAAAGCCAACATTTCAATCCTGAAATTAAAAATATACTAGGACAAATTATTATGTTCCAGCCACCACAGGCCAAGCTGAACAATATACTCTCTGCTTGGAACTCAGGACAGAACTATCCCACAGATCAAAAATAATAGTGGCCACTAAAGTGGCAAGAAGCTAGAACCTAATTGGCATCTGAATAAAAATTATGCATTTCTACATATCAAATGTTGTTTCTTTCTAGCCCTGTGGTTTACTGTTCCTTTCACAAGTACCCTCCCAAAAGCAAACTTTCAGCTATGTAACTTGCTTTAGGAGTGTCCATTTGTGAAAATCCTGACACAGTGCTTACAGCTTAGACAATGCAGAATTGTCAATGGCAATCTTTTTGCCTTTTGTTTCCCTCTGTGTGTGTGTGACAAACCAGATTAAAAATATTTAGGATCAAAGACTGTTGCTAACTTCTTGCTCCATGAAGTAACATTCCACACTAGGTTGCATCAGTTCTCAAGGCCTAATCTAGCTTTCCCCAGTGGCTCCTGGTGCCTCAGGGAGAGACACTGTATCTGTTCCATTTATGAGTAGAAAGATAAATGGTTTTGCCCTTAATAAATGTAGAGGACTAGATGAAGAGCTCAGGACAACCTGCTTTTTACTCCCTTAAGCAGCAAGACCTTTTTAATTCTCCTCATTCCTCCACTAATTTCGCACGAACTGTGCTGTTAGCCACATAAGATGATGAATGTTTAAAATAGTCTAGGAAGGCTGAGCTAATGAGAGGGTTGTCATTAAAACTGTGCACTACAGCTAAGAGGCAGTATCCAAACTTCTGAGGACACTTACATATTATAGTTTTTTTCCCCACGCTATTGATACGGCATTACATATTTAGTCCTTTTAAGTGCTGGGGCTTACTTAGTCAACGGAGAAACAATTTCTCACCCAGTATTAATATGGTTTTGACTGTACTAGCTAGAGTTTTACCTGCATTCACTGTACTATAGGGCTCTGAGTGTCCCTGTATAGCAGCTGTGTGTCAAGCCTGTCTCTACAGTGTCACACTATGAACTGTGACTGTTAACAAAATATCTACTTTGTCTCCTTTTGAAAGTTGTTACACTTTATGAGGTAGAAAGTACTAGATGGAGGGGTCAGGGATGAGGCTAAAATGCTTTATAATTGTTGGGGAAAATCATGTGACTGTCAGGGAGGCAGTTTCTAATCCTCTGCTTTAATCAGCTAGGACAGAAGAAAACATAATATTAATAGATTAAAATGAGTTGATCAGCAGTAATTATAATCATCAATTATGTTGGTTTATATATATATATATATTTTCGAATTTATAAAGGTACCCATCATTTCACACCCTTTGGGCACAATTAAAGAAGTTAATTAAAGTGTTGTGTTGTAGAAGAGTTTTTTTTCTCTACTTCAATAAATCCTTTCTGTTTCAAGTCATACTAGTACCATAGCTCAACATTAAGTCTAAATGTTTACTGTTATGGTTTCTGTCTTCTTTTTAAAGTAGTTACCTAGTGAGAAAATAAATGTAGATCTGAAAACTTGTTTACTCTCTTTTCTGTTTAATCCAGTTACCTCCCACAAAGCTATTAGAGTATCATAGAAACAAAGAATGGAAGCCAATATTTAAAATTATTCTGATTTTATACATTATGCCACATCAGCATTAAGATGATCCATGGGCAACTATATATAGTCATATAGTGGAAAAAATTCAGAGCCATCTCAAATAGCCAACCAATCACACTGCTTATTTTGTGGTCTGAATTGGTGAGAGGAAAAGGAGAGAGAGAAAGGGAGAGAGGGAGGAAGAAGTGAAAACCAAAAGTTTTTTCATCATATAGAACTAATTTGAGAAGACTTTCAGATTATCATATTAAAGCTAATTGATGTACTTAGATTAATAATTCTAAGATTGTTATATAAGTCCTTTGATGCCTTAAGTCCTTAAATTTATGCATTTCCAAACTTTTCTTCTTCTTTCTTCCTCTTCCTCTCTCTCTCCCACTCCCTTTCTCTTTTAGGAACCACTATAAGGTTTCTCTAGATCAAACACAGGTTTTGTTTTTGTTTTCCAAGAAGGATACATGCAGTAAGAGAGGAAGAAGCAAAATATGACCTGTTCGGTCATACTAGTGAATTATTATTTTAATTAATCATGCAGCAATCTATATCATTCCTGTGATGAGCTATTGCAGCTGATAAAACTGCTAAAATAATTATATCAATCTGCTATTTGCAATTGTGTTCAACTATGGATATGTTGATATTTAGGCAATAAAGATGCAGCCTGAGTCAACAAAAACAAGAAATGAAATGAATAGTTAAATATCAGTCATTCAAGAAAGGCAAGCAAGTTAATTTGGGCTTGCGACCAAGGGCCTTCTTTATGTACCTTACATAGATATTGATCAAATCAATAATATTCATACAATAACACTACATTTTTTCCCACGACCCAGTCTCAGTGAAGATCCAATTTTCGTATCCTACTTCTCTGATTTTCTGTTTAGACTGACCATTCATTTCAATGGTCAAATTAGCTGGATCCATTAAAAACAAAAACATATTTTGCCCTACTAGCCGTAGTCTCAGTGGAGATCAAATTATCTTTGTCCAGCTCTCTGTCTTTTCATTTTGCAAGTTTCTTTCAAGTCATGAGTAGCTGGATATGTGGTAAATTGTGTTGTGAGTATCTAATACTGTTGTTAGCAACATATGTAGTTTTTTTGTTTTTGTTTTTGTTTTTTTTTTTTGAGACATAGTCTTGCTCTGTTTCCCAGGCTGGAGTACAGTGGCGCGATCTCAGCTCACTGCAAGCTCCAGCTCCCAGGTTCACGCCATTCTCCTGCCTCAGCCTCTCGAGTAGCTGGGACTACAGGTGCCCGCCACCATGCCTGGCTAATTTTGTGTGTGTGTGTGTGTGTGTGTGTGTGTGTGTGTGTGTTTAGTAGAGATGGGGTTTCACCGTGTTAGCCAGGATGGTCTCGATCTCCCGACCTCGTGATCCACCCGCCTCGGCCTCCCAAAGTGTAGATATTTTTGATAATAGTCAATCAAACCATCAGAAGAATCAAAGGGGACATTGCCTCAGCTTTATATGAGACACCAGATGACATCAGTTTAGACATTAAAAGTTTTGTAAATGATAATTTCTCACAAATATTCCACTGTCAGTATTCCTATGAAGATCTTTTTAATTTTTTTAAAAAATCTATTCAGTTTCTAAAAAGGAATATGGGTAATTCAATGTAGTCACATCTTTATTGTCTTCATGACAAAGCAAGATTATCAACAAAATGAAAACAATACAATCTTTTATTTTAAAACTGTACAGCCATTCTGGGATCTGCTTATGTCACCTGGCTGATGCCAATCTGATATCAAACTAATATATCAGTTCTTTCAATACCACTCATCTCAGAGGAATAATGTTTTGTATTAGTTGATAGACTGAATTGACTATTTCCTGTCAATATTTAATCAATTTAGTAGCACCATTTCTACACATATAGAAATATATTCTAAACGTTATTCTTAAGCTATGGCCATGTACTAGTCAGGGTTCTCTAGAGGGACAGAACTAATAGGATAGATATACATATAAAGGGGAGTTTATTAAGGAGTATTGACACACACAATCACAAGGTGAAGTCCCACAATAGGCCGTCTGCAAGCTGAGGAGCGAGGAAGCCAGTATGAGTCCCAAAACCTCAAAAGTAGAGGAGCTGACAGTGCAGTCTTCAGTCTGTGCTTGAAGGTCCAAGAGTCCAAAAGCTGAAGAACTTGAAGTTATGTTTGACAGCAGGAAGCACTCAGCATGGGAGAAAGATGTAGGCTAGAAGACTAAGCCAGTCTAATCCTTCCACATTCCTCTGCCTGCTTTTATCCTAGCAGCGCTGGCAGCTGATTAGATAGTGCCCACCCAGATTGAGGGTTGGTGTGCCTCTCCCAATCCACTGACTGAAATGTGTCTCCTTTGGCAACACCCTCACAGACACAACCAGGCACAATATTTTGCATCCTTTAATCCAATCAAGTTGACACTTAATATTAACCATCACAGGCTATAAGGAAAGAAATGAAACAAAATTAATCTTTTTAGTAGTATTGGCCACTGTAGCATTAAATAAGATGAGATCCAGACTCATGAATATGATTGGATTGTTGTTTAACCAGAAAATGGCCATATCGTTAAAGATGAGGCTTAATAGTATGCTAGCGTAAGAAAATAATAAACACAAAGAAATGAAAACTTATATAGAGGAAGATAATGGCCAACTTTCTAAATTATAACATATATCACATATATGCTGATATACGATTTTTATTATGCTCAATTTAGTGCTTTCTTATAAAATTCCACAAATTAATATTCAAGGTATAAAAAATGTTAATCTAAAGGATACTACTGTGTGTGACTTCAAGGCTTTGTATTTCTTTAAAAAGAAAAACATCTAACATTGATTTGTATCATCTTCTTGGAGAACAATGAAATAATCACATAACTTTAGAACATGAGCTTATTGTATAATGGCATTATAAGCCAGGTCCAAAATGGAGGTCACAGCTTAGAGAGTAAGCTATTGTGTAAAGATCACGGTAACAGTGACTCAAGTACAGTTATATATTTCCCCAACAGCCCCATTCCGTGTGTTCTGAGGTGACTGTTTTACTGGACCAAGTTACTGTGAAGGCCTGTATGTTTTATATCTCTAATGTACATTTAAAAATAGCCAGGGATCCTGCTGCTGCTGATATTGATAATAATGATGATGATGGTGTTGGTGCTGGTGATGTCAGTAAATGTTCAATTCAAAGTCAAATAAACAGAAATGTGTTTTTTAAATCAATTTTACTGTGTTTGATGAGATATGTACCAGAAGTTAATGTATTTTGAATTAAGTAAAACTAGATATCAGACAGCAGTATAGATTGATTTTCTTTTCGCAGTAAACAGAAACTGTTACCCACAAGCACGTAGACAGCAAAGCCTATACCCCAATATCTAAACCAAGTTGCTTCCACTGTGTGTTCTGATTCATTCTCAGAATTGATTTATTGTACCTAAAAATGATATAACTAACGAGATAAAGGAAACTTATTCTAGAGCCAATCATTTTCTAAAATATTCCTCCTGTTCTTGATCTTTGAGTCTGTTTTCATTGATGGCTAGCACATAACCAAGGACAGCAAGATATAACCCTATTAGTGCCTACTTAGAAACTCAAATATATAGCATTTCCAGTGGTAATTTTTTAAGCCTGAGCTATCGCCTCATATTTTTTCCAGATAATTCTCCCCACTCACTCACCCACTAACATCTGTAGTCATGTGCACATAAAAATAAAAATTTAGAGCAAATACAAGTGTATTAATAAGTGATTCTTTTTAGCTTTTAATTGTTAGTGAGTTTTCAAGTGGATATGACATGTTACCTTTTACTTATATAGCCATGATAATTAAATATTATTTACTTAAACCATAACAAAATTAAAGGGAATTGCTTGAAAAAATCTTAGCTTTATATACTAATACTTATTTTGGCTTTCTTCCCATTCTCTGGCAAATTAAAATTCTTATTTGCAGAGTTATTATTCAGACAATCTCAACTAACTTTTTCCAACTGCCAATTCATTAAGATAAAATGCAGGTAAAAAATGTTCTAATGTTCTTTTTAAATGGATAAGTGAATCCTAGTGAGCCTGATTTTTCTAAGGTATCCCTGGGAAAGAGAAGGCTAAGGCCACAGGTAGAAAAGATATAAATCTAGCCAGAGGGGAGAGTTTGAGAGTGAACATAAACTGGAAGGCACTTACATCCTTTAAGTTTACTTCCAATTTCTTTGGACCTAATCAAGAAAACCAGGCATATTCAATCCTTACAGTTTTGACTTCATGCTTCTGTCTGCAGACTCAGAAATTAATGCCATTACATATCTGTTGCAACATTCCATATTTGTCTCTACTGTCAAAATTACTAAGGGCCTTCCCCAACGAAACAATATTTTATTGTTTACCAGAAAAACGTTTTTATGATGGCATGACTTGACTGCTAAAAATGTCATGTGACTTATAATTGCGGACCACTTAGACAAAAAAGTACCAGATGTACCTCTCTACCTGAAATAATCAAAATAACTGGATGACAAAAATAAAGCAATGATTTTCAAGATACTGAAAATCAGGTAACAAAGGACAGTAATTCCTAATGTACAGAAAATACAGAAGGTCTGCTCTATGATTTCCCTTGATGAATTTCCAGGCTGCAGTGCAGGAAAGACTGCAGTGCTAGATGGAGCCCTATGGACCCCTGAATTGAGAAGACAGAGCTAAGAGTCCATAAAAGTCAAAGTAGATAGAGGTCACAGGACAGAGTATGAGAGAGGAGTGAGCTGCACAAGGAACTTCTAAAATTTGTGGAGGGCCTCCCTCAAGTATTCAGCAGAGCACTGTCCAGTGCTTGTAGAGTGAAGAAACTCCAAATCCTCTCAAAAGGATAAGAAGGTAATGGTGCCTATACACACTCAAGGCCAGAAATAGGGTCTATTCCCACCGACCAGACAGGAAAACCTCATGATTCACAAGGAATTAGGTAGAGTAAATAGTAGAATCTTGCTTCAATAGTGAAAAATAGTTAAGTAGACTGAGAACTGCTCTAGTCCACGTAAGAAATCTTAAAAGTCAAACCAGATAGGATCAGATTGTTTCTAAGTAATTTTAACTGATCTCAGAACAAAACTCAAGACTATTTTTGGAATACTAAAATATATAATACCCAAACTTAGCTATATAATTTACAGAATTCAGCAGAAAACAAAAAGTGAAGCCCCTAGTTAAAAGGAAGGGGAACATCACACATCAGGGCCTGTTGTGGGGTGAGGAGATGGGGGAGGGATAGCATTAGGAGATATACCTAATGTTAAATGACTAGTTGATGGGTGCAGCACATCAACATGGCACATGTATACATATGTAACTAACATGCACATTGTGCACATGTACCCTAAAACTTAAAGTATAATAAAAAAAAAAGAGAAGGAAAAAGTGTCATTAATGGCAATAAAGTATAAAGCTTGTTTTTTCCTTCTTTCAATCTTCTATTATGTTGTGGTTTGTTTGCCATTTAATGTCTTTCTAAGGAAAGAAAAAATATAACTTTAAATTAGTAGCTGAGATTTTATCATTCATATTTATACTGTGCAATGACGGTTTTAAATATAAATATAAGAACATTTGACTCATAGGCAGAATCATCAAAGTTACCCAATTCTTCCTCAAGCCAGTCAAAGCAGACAAATGCAAGCCAAATTCAGAAACATTGGGAAAAAAGAGGATCCTACCAGGAATGGAGTCAGCCCAAGGGAACTCTTCCTTAGGCACAATACACCCTTGGGCACAGGAATTTTCCTTTAGGCACAGAATACACACCCTAACAGAATTTGGTGACCTTGTTCCCTGATTTGTGGCGTGCATACTCACTCAGGCCTGATAACTGCTGTGTCTCCCCTTTCATCAGCTGCCAAACTTAGGTACTACATTAGGCTCTGGGGAAAGCCTGACAGGCATCTCCACTTCTTACAGGTCACCATTACAATCCACAATGAATGGGTGACTTTCAAGAGTTTTGAAATTTGCTGTGCTGGGAGGTACTGGGTACCTGAATTGGGGATGAGTGAGAGATTCACCCCTCCTAAGCATAGCTTCTTCTACCAACACAGGGCAGGGATGGCTGCTGCCTTTCCCAGCTTAGAGACACCCCAGGGTGCACATGGCTGACCTCTCCCTAAGCTTATGCTCAGAGCCTCAGTATTGTGAATTTTAAAAGAAATCAAATATCTAAAATTGATTAATGTGAAGATTCACATTAATGATTTTGTCAAAATGGGAGGTAGACATTTTATGCCCTGAAATTTCTCTGAAGAAACCTCAAAGATCCTTAGAAAAGTTTTAAAAACATTGCTCTGACCAATGGCAAAGAATCGGAATTCCTAAAAAGATGCTTTGTACATTGCATTATGTCTAAGATTTCCAAGGCAATAGACTCTTCCTCTGTTCTGCATTAGAGGGTAACGTCTTTGCGTTTTGGTACACTTTCCCACACCTTTCATGTGCTTAATTGTTGCACACACTCTATAGCTGTGCACTAGATATTTTCACCATTAATAGAAGCTGGTTGGACCAAGTGTGGATTAGGCTCTGGGGTTGCAAAGGTAGCATCAAAAGGATTATAAAGTGATCATGAAAGAGAACCTCTGCCTGACTAAGGATGAACTGAGCCAATCTGACTCTCATTTTCAAGAGTGAGAACTGAGAACTAATTAAGGAAGCAAGCATAAACTCAAGGTGAAAGAAAGCATACAAAGAGAACACGAGGTTAGGTAAGGGCCATGAGGAGTTATTACTGAAGAAAGATATGAAATTGAAACTATAAACAACAACTATACATTGGTGAAAAAAACTATGTAGAGAGTCAGCAGAATCAATCTGGTCAAGGGAAAAGTAAGAATATCTATGTTTCCCACAACCAGAAGAGTCAAACAAATCAGATGTCTTTCAGAATGATCAGTGATGACTTCTAGCCATGAAGTACTGATAGATTTCTACCTAGGGAAGATTGAGGTAGAACGTGTACATGACCTGTTGACTCCAAGTCATTAAAGGATCTCCTGTGGGTTCAAATGCAATCCTGGCTCTCAGAATATTGGGGAGGCAGTAAGGGTGAGTACATGAAAAATATTTTTTTTCTTAATTCTCTGCTTAGAGAAATTATGTTCTCTAGCTTATGATGAAGAACCAGACTCTTTATGTTCTCTTACAGAGGACATCAATATTCTCTATCGAGCTAGTTTATCCAGAAGCTTATTATTTAAAATTATTATTTAAAATCTCTGTCATCTCTCATTTGAGCACCAGGCTGTCCAGCCCTAGGCATTATCTTTTCACACTTTGAATCCAACTATTTGATTTGTAGATCAGGCATGGTACTTATGCAAACCTCCACAGTAGGTCTCCGCATAGACCACATGGTGGTCAAAAGTGGGAAGAGGAGTTAGAGATTGGTGTTAGGCATCTAAGAAGTGGAAAAGAAGATAAGAAGTTGGCAGAACTGCTGATCTATCCAAGTTGATGCTGCCCACTTAATATTTCCCAGGGCCATCTCAGACTACTTTTTTCCTTGTTTCCTATATTCTAGTCACATTGGCCTTTTTCCATCTTTTTATTTTTCTGGAATATGCCATGTTCCCTCCTGCCTTAAAGACTTGAAGTAGTCTTGATCCTGCCCTGGACGTGATTCTCCTCTTTCAACCAGTGAACTGCTACTCATTCTTCAAATCATAGCACAAGAAAGTATTCCCTCAAATTAGAACTTCTGTTACAGCCACCACCACCCTCTTCTAGGTCAGAAACCTTGTTTCATTCTCCCAAAACATTTATCTCCATTTGTAAATGTACATTAATTAGTGTGACTTTAAAAATGTTAATATTTCTCAGTAGATTCTAAGCTAAATGACAAGAGAGATGTTGTCTATGTGTTTGTTCACCATTGCATTCCTAGGACTCAAAATATATTTGTTGAAAGAAGAAAGGAAGGAAAAAAGGAGGTGCAAGAAAGCTAAGAGAGGAACAGACAGCAGACAGATACATTATAGAATATATCAACTACAACTAAGTCATTACAGAGAAAGGATTGGGAGCCAACGAGGGAAAAGATGCTCCTCTTACTCATTTACTCGGGTTATTGTAGCATAGTCTGTGGCACCAGAAGGCAATAATTAAGGAGCATCTTGCTTCTGCCATAGCACTTTCAGACAACTAAAATGCTCATTTACTCAAACTTTATCACTTAATTCACAAACTTTGATACTGTTTTTGTGGAAATCACCATTTAATAATCATTACATTATATTTAGGTGCATTGATAGCAATGAATCTCGTCATGACAACTGAGCCATTGATATGTGAAGCTGTTACACATTTAGACTGCATTCTCCTTAGTCTCATATTATTTACTATTTGTACACAACATTTGGTGAAGCACTAGTTTTGGAAAAACACAATATGTTTTTATTAGAGCCATCTTTTTTCTTTCAATACAAACCCATTTAGGGACATTTTATAAAACAATATTTTTCACAAAAGAGACTCTAATGACTTGTTTAGAGTCATCACAAGCCTTCAAGTCTAATGTTTCCTACATAATAAAGCAACTTCGTTTTCAATTACTTGATCTCCTACTGCCCCATGCTATATAAGGTGACTTCAGAGCAATGAAGTTTTTTTTTCTGTATTGTTGTACTAACACAAATTACAGAGTGATATTTTCAGTGTGAAAAGACTAACAACACTTTTAATTCTAGTCACCCACAGTGACAATAAAGATAGTAGTGGCTGTATGGATGTTCTAGAGACTAGGTTGTCTAGGCCAAAATCTTGGCTCTATCATTTATTAGTATAATAATCTTGGGAAAGTTGCTTAACCACTCTGTAATTTGTTCATCTATAAGATAAGTATAGTAATAGCATTAATCTCCAAGGTTGATTTAGTAAATGATATAATTTGGCTGTGTCCCCACCCAAATCTCACCTTCAATTGCAGCTCCCATAATCCCCACATGTTGTGGGAGGGATCTGGTGGAAGGTGATTGAATCATGGGGGTGGGTTTTTCCTGTGCTATTATCGTGATAGTGAATAAGTCTCAGGAGATGTGATGGTTTAATAAAGGGCAGTTCTCCTGCACATGCTCTCTTGCCTGCCACCATGTAAGACGTGCCTTTGCTCCTCATTTACCTTCTTCCATGATTTTGAAGCCTCCCAGTCATGTGGAACTGTGAGTCTACTAAACTACTTTTTCTTTATAAATTATCCAGTCTTGGGTATTTCTTCATAGAAGTATGAAAATTGATTAATACAGTAAATTGGTACTGGGAGTAGGGCATTGCTATTAAGATACCTGAAAATGTGGAAGTGACTTTGGAACTGGGTAACAGGCAGAGGTTGAAACAGTTTGGAGGGATCAAAAGAAGACAGGGAGATGTGGGAAAGTTTGGAACTGCAGAAATTTGCATAAGTAATGAGGAGCCAAATGTTAATTGCCAAGACAATGGAGAATATGTCTCCAGGCCATGTCAGAAGTCTTCATAGCAGTTCCTTCTATCACAAACCAGGAGGCCTAGGAGGAAAAATGGTTTAGTGGGCTGGGCCCAGGGCCTTACAGCTTCATGCAGTCTTGGGACATGGGGTTCTGCATCCCAGCCATGGCTAAAAGGGGCCAATGTACAGCTCAGGCTGTTGTTTCAAAGGTTGCAAGTCCCAAGCCTTGGTGGCTTACATGTGGTGTTGGGCCTGTGGTTTCAAAGAAGTCAAAAATTAAGGTTTGGGAACCTCCATCTGGATTTCAGAGGATGAAAGGAAATGACTGGATGTCCAGGCAAACATGTGCTGCAGGAGCAGAGCCATCATGGAGAACCTTAGCAAGGGCAGTATGGAGGGGAAATGTGGGGTTGGAGCCCACACACAATGTCCCTACTGGGTCACTGCCTAGTGGAGCTGTGAGAAGAGGACCACCATCTTCCAGACCCCAGAATGATAAATTCACTGACAGCTTGCCCTGTGAGCCTGGAAAATCCACAGACACTCAATGTCATCCCATGAAAAAAGCCAGGAGGGGGTTGTGCCCTGCAAAGCCACAGGGGCAGAGCTGACCTAGACCATGGGAACCCATATCTTGCATAAGTATGCCCTGGAAGTGAGATATGGAGTCACAGGAGATCATTTTGGATCTTCAAGATTTTATTGCCCTGCTCAATTTCAGACCTGCATGGGTCCTATAACCTCGTCATTTTGGCCAATTTCTTCCATTTTGAATGGGTGTATTTACCCAATGCCTGTACCCCCACTGTATCTAGAGAGTAACTAACTTGCTTTTGATTTTACAGGCTCATAGGCAGAAGGGACTTGCCTTGTGTCAGATGAGACTTTGGACTGCAGACTTTTGAATTAATGCTGAAATGAGTTAAGACTTTTGGGGACAATTAGGAAGGCATGATTGGTTTCAAAATGTGAGGACATGAGATTTGGGAGGGGCCAGGGACACAATAATATAGTTTGGCTGTGTCCCTACCCAAATCTTATCTTGAATTGTAGCTCCCATAATCCCCACGTGTCATGGGATAGACTTGATGGGAGGTAATTGAATTATAGTGGAGGGTTTTACCCATGCTGTTCTCAAGGTAGTGAATAAGTCTCATGAGATCTGATGGTTTTATAAAGGGCAGTTCCCTGCATAAGCTCTTTTGCCTGCCACCATGTAAGATGTGCCTTTGCTCCTCCTGCACCTTCCACCATGATTGTGAGGCCTCCAAATCTATGTGGAACTCTGAATCTATTAAATCTCTTTTTCTTTATAAACTACTCAGTCTTAGATATTTCTTCATCATAGTGTGAAAATGGACTAATACAGTAAATATTCAATAAGTTAATAAATTTGTAAAACTTAGGACAGTGACACAAAGCAAGGGACTCAGTAAATATTAGTTATCTTCATCACTATTAATGGTACATAAAGTGGTACCTGGACATAAGACAAATTTTCATATATAAACTAAAATTATGTTGGATGGATAGAACTTGAAATTTGATGACATATTTGAGGAATTTTCTTACTATCTTTTGCCAAGTGCAAGAGTATTGAACTTAGATTCAGGAGAACACAGTGGTTGAATGATAACTAATTTGTTGGAATTTATATAACCATTGAGTTTTAGTTTTTTCTTTCTCAAATGAATGTAATTTATCCTATCTGTCATAAAGACTTGGGAGAACCAAGTAAAAGAATATCTATGTAAACACTCTGTGTACTGTAAAGCTCTATACAAATTATAGGTGTTATCAAAATGAACTTAAATTCAATTACTCAAAGAAACATTGAGCCATTCAATGAAGTACAACATGTGCATTCCTGTGATTGCACCTTCAGTTTGGAATGACTTTATCCTCCCTCGTGGGGTAAAAAAAATCACCAAAGTGACAGTTGATCAAGATTTTCTTTCTTGTACTGCCACGAATTAATTGTGTGACTTGGGAAAAGTCATGTACCTTCTCTATGCCTCAGTTTCCTCATGCAAAATGAATACTTGGAGTTAGTTAATTTCTAAGGTACTCTCCAGTTCTGACATTCTAGAATATTAATTAATCCCTGTGATAGCCTCTGATATATTTTCAAATAATAGAGAGGGGTTAGTATCACCTGGGGTGTTTCTAAAGCCAGCAGTAAAAGTAAATTTTTACTTGAGTTCTTGAGTTCCATCAATTTTGGTAGTCAAAAGGGTACACACAAAAGTATTCAGGAAACCTCTTTTGGCAGCCATTTCAGGCTCTGATTACGCTCCAAGATTTGACCAGTGCCTAGGTAACAGAGCTAGTTTAATAAGTCTCCAACAAGTTTCACATATTGGAGGAGACTAATAAAGCCATTCTTATATTTTATTCGTGGATTGCTAAAGATGTGTAGTCCCCTTGATGCTTCCCTCATGGAATTAAAGCCAGGTCTTATTTAGTGCTACTGAAGCTATATTCATGGGAGCTCATTATGTGCTAATCCCCCCAGAACAGTATTTCTGTCTGAGCCTTCAGGTGGTAGGCAACTTGAATGAGGAAGTTAAATATTGCTGGCTTCCCTGCTGAAGCTTGGCTGGGTCTTCCACAGTGTATGGGGTAAGTCATTTGGGGACTTGAGGGTCTCGGTTGTCCTCTTAGAATAGTTGGAGCAATTACTTTAGCAGCAAATATGTACTAATCATTTTGAAATTCCAGTTTAAGTCCACAGCCTTTTTGAGTTACACAAGCACTAAAATGACCACAAGAGATTCATGTCTCAGGGCCTGGTGACAGCCTACAGCCCAGCACTGCTGGCAAATCTTTCAGTGCCACAAATGTGTAAAAGTGCTTTTCTTTGCTTCCCCACTCTAAAAGCATATTGCTAGCACTCCAAGTAGCTTCAATGGTGGAGACTATACAAAAAGAGTAACTCTAAAGTCAAAAGGAATATCTTCAATTCTGAATAGTTTTTAATAGAAAAGAGACATCCAGACATATTATTTAGCTCTGATAAGATTCATCACTCATTACTCTGAACTTACTAGATATATCATTTGATTTATAAACTCATTAGTGAGTCCTACATTTAGAAGAATAACTTCACTACCCACTGTTACAGTACACAATATTGAACAGGGATGTTAAAGTTAATTACAAGCACTTCAATAATGGAGCCCTCCTCTAACTTAGAAAATGTCATGGTAGTCTCATTCTCATGAGGGAAGCGTCTGGTTATAAACATGAAAGGAATTTAAGTGTACATTTCTGTTGTTTTTCTGGAAGGGAGTAATTCTTGTTTTAGGCACCAGAATGGGAACTGGGAAGTAGCCCTAAAGTGGCAGAAATGGCTATTTCAAGGTTTGGCTGGCCCAGTGAAAAACAGTGTGGGGCTTTCAGATGGGGGCTGCTAAAAATTCATTTTACACCTTTAGAGCATTTCTTCCACAAACCCTCCCCTGACAACTCAAGTACCCATAAAAATATACTTTGTCTAACTCTAATTAAGTCTCAGCTTTATGACCCAAGGGTTACTTTACTACTTTTTTTTGTTCCTTAATTATTTCATGAACTGTTTTTATTTTTTCTCTAGAGCATGAGCAGCTTTTGAGAGGGAACATTTTGTGCTTCCTGTGTATCCTTGTTGCAGTGGTGCTGAGCACATTCTTTGACACACGGTAGTGTGAAGGAAAAATATCTTGGGCCCCCAAAGTCACTAAGCTAAAAAGAAAATTCAAGCTGGTAACTGCTTAGGGAAAACCTGCCTCACATTCTATTCAAAGTCACCCCTGTGTTCACTGAGACAAATGCATATATGATTGCCTCCTTTGGAAAGGCTAATCAGAAGCTTAAAAAAATGCAACCATTTATCTCTCACCTATGTGTGACCTGGAAGCGCTTCCCCGCTTCAAGTTGTCCCACTTTTGCTTTGAGCTTTCCCGCCTTTCTGGACTGAACCAATGTTCATTTTACACATGTGGATTGATGTCTCATGTCTCCCTAAAATGTATAAAATAAAGCTGTACTCTGACCACCTTGGGCACATGTCATCAGGACCTCCAGAGTCTGTTTCACAGGTGTGCATCCTCAACATTGGCAAAACAAACCTTCTAAATTAATTGAGAACTATCTCAAATTTTGGGGGTTGACATTTGGTAACCACAGAGGGATTCAGAGTGGAGATGCCCCTGACCTTTGGCAAATCTCCATTGGTGCTTGGTACCAACATTAACTAACTTTATAGCTCAAAACAATAGGACAATTTGCTGAGGTCTGAGAGCATCCCCTCCAGAGAATCCTTTATCTCCTAAAATTTGGTCAAGATCTAAAGTTTATTTTGCTGTACAACTCCTCTTTTTTTTAAGTTTTAATTTCTTCCAACAAGGAAGGCAAGATTTTCTATTTCAATGATGATGGAAGGCAGGCAACTCCTTTATGGAGTTTGTGCTCACTTCTAACAGATAAGATGAGTTTTTTTTTTGTTGTTGTTCTGCTTCTAGGATGTTAGAGAGCAGCCTACAGTCTGAGACACATCCCCAGGTAAGTAACTGAATTGGGGTTTGTCTTGGCTAAAGTTAAGTTTAAACAGAGATAGCTGGTCTCTGTTTGCAGATGACATGATACTATATTTAGAAAACCCCATTGTCTTAGCCCCAAAACTCCTTAAGCTGAGAAGCAACTTCAGCAAAGTCTTAGGATACAAAATCAATGTGCAAAAATCACAAGTATTCCTATACACCAAAAATAGACAAGCAGAGAGCCAAATCATGAGTGAACTCCCATTCACAATTGCTCCAAATAGAATAAAATACCCAGGAATACAACTTACAGGGACAGGAAGAACGTCTTCAAGGAGATCTACAAACCACTGCTCAAGGAAATAAGAGAAGACACAAACAAATGGAAAAAAAATCCATGCTCATGGGTAGGAAGAATCAATACCGTGAAAATGGCCATATTGCCCAAAGTAATTTATAGATTCAATGCTATCCCCATGAAGCTACCATTGACTTTCTTCACAGAATTAGAAAAAACTACTTTAAATTTCATATGGAACCAAAAAAGAGCCCATATAGCCAAGACAATCCTAAGCAAAAAGCTGGAGGCATCATGCTACCTGACTTCAAACTATACTACAAGGCTACAGTAACCAAAACAGCATGGTATTGGTACCAAAACAGATATATAAACCAATGGAACAGAATAGAGACCTCAGAAATAACACCACACATTTACAACCATCTGATCTTTGAAAAACCTAACAAAAACAAGCAATGGGGAAAAGATTCCTTATTTAATAAATGGTGCTGCAAAAACTGGCTAGCCATATGCTGAAAACATAAACTGGATCCTTTCCTTACACTTTATACAAAAATTAACTGAAGATGGATTGGAGACTTAAATGTAAAACCTAAAACCATAAAAAACCCTAGAAGAAAACCTAGGCAATACCACCCATGACATAGGCATGGGCATAGGTTTCATGACTAAAAGACCAAAAGCAAGTGCAACAAAAGCCAAAATTGACAAATGGTATCTAATTAAGCTAAAGAGCTTCTGCGCGGCAAAAGAAACTATCATCATAGTAAACTGGCAACCTACAGAATGGGAGAAAATTTTTGCAATCTATTCATCTGACAGAGGCCTAGTATCCAGAATCTACAAGGAACTTAAACAAATTTACAAGAAAAAAAAAACATCAAAAAGTGGGCAAATGATATGAACAGACACTTCCCAAAAAAAGATATTTATGCGACCAACAAACATATGAAAAAAGCTCATCATCACTTGTCATTACAGAAATGCAAATCAAAACTACAATGAGATACCGTCTCATGCCAGTTAGAATGGCGATCATTAAAAAGTCAGAAAACAACAGATGCTGATGAGACTGTGGAGAAATAGGAATGTTTTTACACTGTTGGGAGTGTAAATTAGTTCAACCATTGTGGAAGACAGTGTGGCGATTCCTCAAGGATGTAGAACCAGAAATACCATTTGACCCAGCAATCCCATTACTGGGTATATACCCAAAAGATTATAAATGTTTCCACTATAAAGACACATGCACGCATATGTTTATTGCAGCACTATTTACAATAGCAAAGACTTGGAACCAACCCAAATGCCCAACAGTGATAGACTGGATAAAGAAAATGTGGCACATATACACCATGGAATACTATGCAGCCACACAAAAATTGAGTTCATGTCCTTTGCAGGGACATGGATGAAGCTGGAAGCCATCATTCTCAGCAAACTAACAAAGGAACAGGAAACCAAACCCTGCTTATTCTCACTCATAAATGGGAGTTGAACAATGAGAACACATGGACCCAGGGAGGGGAACATCACACACCAAGCCTGTTGGGGGATGAGGGACAAGGGGAGCCAGAGCATTAAGACAAATACTTAATGCATGTGGGTCTTAAAACCTAGATGATGGATTGATAGGGGCAGCAACCACCATGGCACATGTATACTTATGTAACAAACCTGCACATTCTGCACATGTATCCCAGAACTTAAAGTGAAAAAAAAAAAAAAACCCAGCTGGTCTTAATTTCTACTTACCATTAGAGCACTCAGTAATCATATAAGTTGTGCAATAATTTATTTTGCTTAACTTTTTTTGTTGTTTGTTTGTTCTTGTTTTGTTGTTTTGTTCTTTCTCCAATGGGGTTTGACCAACTCTATCTGAATTTATCAAACCCAAAGGAAAGCTCCAAATTATGGGGAATAAGGCCTCTAAAGTGGTTAAATTCCCACAAAAATTGTGGTGTGATAGGGGGAGGAAAGCAGCCATCAAAAGAAAAAAAACAACGTTTGATATTAACTACTTAACGGGCTTTATTTACATTACAAGGCCACGTTTTTGCTAGCCAAGCCAAACTGAAAGACCAATTGATGTCACCCCACATTGCAGTCTGATAGCTAAGGTTCTTCTTTTTTTTTTTTTTTCACCATGACAGCCTGGTTCCTAAATCAAGCCCTTTCTGTTTTGATACTTAGTACTTCTGAAATAGCAGCAATTTGTCCTAGCTAAATTATGTAATGATTTAAAAGGATTTTTTTAAAAGGAGCTCAACAGTTAAATGTCAGCTTAATTAAAAAGCTAACATTCAAGAAGTGTATGTGTATTTGTGCATGTGTGCATGTTTGTATTTAAAAGGCCTTCATATTTTTTGTTTTTTGTTCATTTGTCTCTCCTAGGGTCTCGTCTTTTTTTGAGCAAATTTGTTTTTTTTCTTCTCAGTCAGCTGAATTGTGTTTTCACCTGATTTTTTGACTAAAATAATTACTATAACAGAGGCTACTCTTGAGTTTTTAAGGAAGAGTGTAGTTTAGACACTTAGAAATGTCTTTGTTTAAAAAAACTTCTAAGTGCACAGTAAAAGCATCACATGGTCTAGTCTCATAATAATTCTCCCTTTTGGGGGCCCAGGATTCAGTGTGGGCTCTGCCCAGAGCTTACAGTTCCAGTTAAAAAAATAGTTAATCCCTATCTAAATAAAATTGGTCTCCTTATACAATCCCACGGTACATTTCTATAATTTGTGTTTGATTTGGTGTCCATCTTTAATCTCCCTCTAGCACCATCAGACTTTTTCTCTCTGTATCTTAACATGTAAATTTTGCTATTTAACTTTCACCTGAGTTGTTTCCTTTGCCATGCAAATTTAAGGCTATTTAGCTAACAACTACCTAGGTTTGTGAAACAGGTTATCAATAATCTGAAAGTCTAAGACAGGAAGAAAAATTTTTTATGAATCTATACGATATAGTTCTATTGGCATGCCTAATACATCTATGTATTTATGTGTTGTATATACAATGTTTTACTACTGAAAATATATGAAATAACTCTAATTAATTGGCCCAAAGAAAAATAAAAGCACTTAAATCAAATACTTTATCAGGAAAAAAAGAAAAGACTGGTTGAATGCTTTTTCAAGTTACATAACTTAAATAGAATCTTTAATAAATAATCTAGCTTTAAAATTATTGGTAAAGTAATATTAGAAATGTCTTAAGAATTGCCAGCATACATTTTTGTTTGCATTTATTAATCAAGCAATTTTATATTTATCCCTGCCAAATATCGTAAGGTGTCAAAATTTGGCATAAAGTTTATAAAACTATAAACTCACCCCAAAACAGAATGATTTTTGCTTGTGTAATTTTTAATAAATAAGACATTGATGTTGGTTTAATGAAAATAGCTACATCTTGAATTAGTAAGATTACCGTAACTTCTAATCCTGTGGCTTTGGGCAGTCTATTACACAGACAGTAGGGAGATTTGTTTTGTGAAAGGACTGTTATTGTCTTTGTTTCAAACCTAAAATATGAACTAATTTCCTCCCAAAGTTAGTTTGGCCTATGCCCAAGAATGAACAAGGACAACTTGGAAGTGAAAAGCAAGATGGAGTCAGTTAGGTCAAATATGTTTCAGTATCTCAGTTATAATTTTCCAATGGTGGTTTTATAACTTTAAATCATGACTATCACGGTTTTCATAAATGATCTAAGTAAACAATTAAAATAAAATAATTAGGTAAATGTGATGGGATACTACTTGCAGACAAACTAGTTATAATACAGCATATAAAGTTATATTAAATCAAATAACAAATATTTCATTATTTGGGTATCTTGCAATAAAAATATATTGTAGGAAAACTTTCTAAACAAATGTGTCCTTTGTTTAAAAGGGTGAACAATTTTTGTTTAATTCAAAGCTTATTTAAAGGTTATATATAAAACAAAGTAAAACCAGGAAATAAGAGAGATGTAAAGAAAGTTATAGAAATAAAGAGGTATTTTTTCTTGTAGAAAGCTTAAAGATAAATAATTTTATATGAGAAAGAACCTTTTATGGTAAATTTAGAGCTAGAATGAAATGACTGGTTGTTTAAGAAAGAGAGACGTTTAGGACAAACCAGAAAGTCCAAACATGTCATGAATGATCTGTGTAAGTCACACTAAAAGGACTTATAAAAAAACAAAAACTTTTATATGATCAAGTTGTCTATAATTAAAGGGAAATTATAATGGTCTTTCCAAAGTTTAAGTTTGATGTTAAAAAAACACTGAATAATTAGTTAGAACAATAATATTTTATTAAGGGATTGATTATTCTTAATAAATCATAAAATATTTTAATTTTTCAACCCAAACTTCAGCTTTTATTGCATCTCTCCATTTTCAGTTTTCTCTCCCCTTTTAAAGAGAGTAAAATAGTAATGCTCTCCTTTGACACATTTTCAGCTTATACAAATATATTTTTCCTGGAGATCTGTTGCAGTGGCCTGATGCTAACAATGTTTTCTTAAAGGTTTAAAGGAAATGTTTTCTCCAATATAACATTCTTTGCAGTGCAGAACGTCTTTTGCCTTTTGGTAACTGGCCTAACAGGTTTACCTTTTATCAAAACAATTATTATGCCATTATTACTAAGTATTTTCTTTTTGCTTATGACAAAAACAGATTAAACTTTTTAAAATTAAGGTTATTACATCCGTGTATCTCTCTGTATGTGTTTTTAAAGTACTTGGGACATTGAGTTACCGAGCTTTGACTCCGGGTCTAAAAAGGACACCAAGTCCTGCTAAATTTTAAATGCTGACAGGAATTAAAGCCCCATCTTCATGCCCCGTAGAAAATGCCCATCAAAATAAACTGTATTCCTGAGACACAGGGCCAGAAATTAAAGCTATTTCAACTCAAGGCCCAGGTACTGTTGTGGAAGAGGTGGGAGTGTGAGATTGTATGAGCATATTTTGAAAGATAAAATAAATTCAGTTTCTCTATAAATTAATCATTAATATTAAAGGCACACTGATGCAAGACCAGCATATTGGCCCCTGCATCAAATTAACAAGATTTTCTTGAAGCATTGATCAATTCTTTAATAAAGGTTATAAAGGTTGTAAAAGGCTTATGGAAGTTATATCTTATGGTCAAGATTAAAATTTTATAGATTGTATATAAAATTTTGAAAAACAAATCTAATTGGCTTCCTGTTGTTTCTATTAGGGTTTATTGTTTGGAATATTAAGCCTTCTCTCTCATAGAATGAAGGTTTATGCCATTATTTGAAATCCTTGAATTATCACTTTGCTTAAATGAATGACTTATTTTACAGTGGCCTGTGATCCCATTTTGTGATATCAAGTGTTTCAAACCTTTGATATTTGACAAACTTTCCAAAACCAAATTACACATTATGCCTTTTTCTGACCTAATGAATCCTTTAAGATATTAGGTTCCCTGAAGTCCAAAAATGACATAATCAGGCTTATTTAGTGTAAAAATTATACAGGAAGCATTGTCAAATGTGAAATGATGTTTGGTTTTCTTTAGGCTATATTTGTTTAAATATGTTGTTAGTATGTGTCCCAAAATTATGGGAAACTCCTATAATTCTGATATAATTTAGTGTACATTATCAGTAAAAATTATAATTGTTATGGTAAATTATTGTGTGCCACAGAGGTAACAAATTACCTTTTCAATTGTTTCTTTGACTACAGCTCCCCTAAAACTTTTGTCATCCATAGAAAATTGTCTTGCTTTGGTCCTTCTCTAGAAGGTGGTTTTACAATCAGCTATAAAACTCTAACAGGTGCTCTTGAATGCAGGTTTCTGATAACTTTGGAGATTGTGACATCAGAGTAGAGAAAAAACTTCCAGGACTCATTTCGAGCTAAAATGTTCATGAATATCAAGCAGAACAGGAATTAACTGCATGGAGTAAACTAATATTTTTCTACTTTTTGCTTGAAATATTGCTGATCCTTTGTTTTGTTTTTCAGAGTCTTGGAACTTTTGAGCTATTGACAGCTTTTAACAATTTAGTATGCTCCTATGAATAAAATTTGGAGCATATTTGTTTCTCTCAGCCTGATTTCTCCAGAATTTGGTGACTATTTGTGAGCGTTTTTAACTTATGGCAATACCGTTATTTGCATAAGTGCAATAAGAATCTGTTTTCATTTGTAACAGGGCACAATTGGAGAAACTGGTTGTTTTACTATGGCTTTGACTGGAATCGTGTGCTTTTCTCTAAGAAATCAAACTTGACATATGGAGCCAAGAAAAGCCACTGGGAAAACTGAACATATTTCATGTACACAGTCCCTGTACATGAACGTATTTCATGTACACAGTCCCTGTACATGAATGTATTTCATGTACACAGTCCCTGTAGAGGGTTTCTGACCTATGGTAAGTAAAGAATGTTACTTTCTGACAGGCCCAGGAGCCCCAGGTTTATACTGAAATCTCAAGAGGAGAGGATCACCCAACCTCATAGGTATTTGATGGCACAAAAACATGGCTGGACTGGGCTTTAAAAAAGTCTTATCTGAGGTCCCTTCTATGGAACAAACTTCCAGCAAAGCTTGTTTAAAAGCCTATGTAAAAAGTATTCTTGCTGCACTGTATACAAATAATTAGGCCAAGTATAATTAAACAAACCAGTCCTACCATGATTTATCTTTAGCAAAAATGGGAAACTGGAGAGAGAGAAGTTATGTTTCAAAAATTATAGTACCCTTGTTGTTAGATTCTAGTCTTGTCCAATGTTTTTCACATTTTATTATTTTCTACAGTTTAGACAGAATTCTAATTTTTCTTGGCTATGAGTCTTTGAAATAATGTTTTCATTTTTTTTTGCTTTTTTCCCATTTTTTTCTAATTTGGAGTCACTGAAAACTAAGCTGTGTTTTTGTAAAGCCCTGTGAATTGAAGCTAGACAACTTAAACTTCAGAAGAAAATAACAGCAACCTATTTACATATATAAGCCACTTTCATAACTGCCTACTGATGTATAGACTTCAGAGTAAAGTGGCCTATATAAATTTTCCAGGATTGTCCTTTGGATTGTTGTTGTTCTTCTCCCTCTCTCCCCCTATTTTCTCTTCATAGGACACTGTAAGGTATTCTGTTACTGGCTGGATCTCAGTGCCTGAGAGTAAATGGCAAGCTGAATGTCATCCAGTTCACAAGATTCTAATCATGACCGGCTGGCATTTATAGGTCTTATGCCAATAAAGGAGTTCAAAAATGACAAGTGTAACTGGATCAGAGAGCATCTGTCTCCCATCCCTACTATCAATTAGAAACAAAATTATAGATTCTGAATTTTTTTCTAAATTGTTATGTATTTCAAATTTCTATACCCACCAAAACAATCTCTGTAATGCAATTAGAAGAGGTATTTGAAAACTCATTCAGGATGAGGAGAGAAGGCAACTTTATTTTCTCTATATATGCATTTCTAGATGGTTTTTGCAGTCTTTCTTTCCAAAGCTTAATATTTTCCTCTTAATAAAGACAGACTTGAGTGAAGAAGAGGAAACAAATTTTTAACTTGGCTTCCAAAGACACAATACAGCATGAAGAAAAATGGGTGAAGGATTTGAGCTCTTTGTGAACAATTATGACAGAGCTAAATCTTGTGGAATGTTTCAATTCCTTTCTTTTGAATTGTTACTGACAAAGCCTGTCCCCCAAAATACAGAATCTTTCCCTGTTTGGTGTTGCAAAGTCAATAAATAAAACTGAAAGTGAGTGCCAAGAAATACAGGGTTTATTTAATGGCCATGGAATTGAGAAGTGAGAATATGGTTCACAAATCAACTTCTCCACTAGTGAGGGGTGAGGGAGTTAAAATATAGGACTTCTCTAATGAAGGGGTTGGACATTAAAAGCAAGTGGGGAATATTTATGTCTTTTCTAGAAATGGACGGTGAACTTCCCAGAACCTGTGTTACCTTCCTTTTTGTCTTTTCATAACTTTTTCTGGTCACTGGCATGGCAACAGGCAATTGTCATGGCACTTAGCATGCAAGTGACATTTAGCATGCAAATTAGATTATAATGAAGCCTGAGGTCTTTTTGTAGTCATTTGGTTTGCTATCTTAGTTCTAACCCATCTCAGCTGGTCTGGTTGCCATGAAGACTTTTTATCGCAGGTGTCATGTTTCTTAAAAATAAGCAGAGTTAGGGCAAGGTAGAAATTTAGCTATGTCATATAGGCATTACACTGGGTAACAATATCAATGACTGGTTAAAATTTAGTGATGTATTTTAACTGTTAATAAACATAGTCCTATGTGTTATGAAGGCACACCTAAACAATGTAAAAATTAGTTTCTGTCCCTGCAGAAGAAAATAATGAGATTTGAGAGAGAAAGAGGAACATTTAAAGATAAGCTAATCAATAAGTGCAGATTCATATTTGGCACTGGGAAATGAATGTAAATGGAGTTCTTAGTGAACAGAAGGGGGATCAATCATGGAAGGCTTTTGAAATATCTGTTGAATTTCTTACCTTCTATCCAAACCTACCACCAGGACACTAGTCCAGTTGGCCATTGTTTCACATAGGCTACTGAAAGAGATGCCTAACTTGTTTTAATTTCTCTTGTTCTGCATCCCTATTGATTCCCCACATGGTAGTCAAACTAGATTTTTTACAATATAAATTTTATACACTTGTCACTCCCTTTCTTAAACCCTTATAGAGCTTCTCATTTCTTCCAGGATAAAATTCCAGCTCCTTATCATCTGCCTCCCACGGAACCTCAAAAAAATTCTTTTATGGTATGATCATAAAAAGCCTACTTATTCTTCCTTATGTCTTATTTTTCCCATTTTTTATATTTACTTAACAAATATTTATTTAACACCTACTATGTGTCTGTTTTACATGCTGTTTACAAAGCACTGTTTTACACGCTGAAGATACAACAGATATAAAAACATTTAAAAAATATTCTATACTTACTAACATTACATGCAAGTAAACAGTGGGAGAACATAAACAAAAATAAGTACCTAAAGCATTTAAGTTCCCAGATGGTGACAAATTCTGTGTAGAAAAAGCATGGAAGAGGCATTGAAAGCATCAATATAAAAGTGTTACAATTAAAAGTAAAGCATGACTAAAGAGGTGACATTTAACAAAAGACTTAAAAGAAGTACAGCTATGTAGATGAAGTGCATTCCAGGAACAGGAAACTGCAAGTTCAAAACCTCTTGGGCAAAATATTTTTTGATATATGTAAGAAAGAGCAAGGGGTCAGTGTGGTTGGAGAAGCATGAGTGAGGGTGACAGTAATAGATGAGATGGTCAGAGAGGGGGCAGTTTGTATAGGACCCTGTGGGCCATTATGATAACTTGGCTTTTCTTCCTAGTGAACTGGCTAGCCATCACACATTTTGAGAAAAAAAAAATGATATGATCTGACTTGCTTTTTAAATCTTGTTTCAGGATGTTGGAGCAAGGTGGTGGAATAGAAAGCTCCACTGATCATCCTCCCCAGAAAGACATCAATGTAACAACTATCTACACAGATAAAACACTTTCATAAGAACCAAAAATCAAATGAGTACTTATAGCACCTGGTCTTAGCCTCATATTGCTGAAAGAGGCACTGAAGAGATAAAGAAAACAGTCCTGAATTGCTGATGCTACCCTTCCCCCATGCCCTGCAGTGGTGTTGTGGTGCCTAGAGCATCTTTGGGCACTGAGGGAGGGAGAACACAGAAATTGTAAGGCACTGAATGCAGTGCTATCCTGTTAGAGCAGTAAGGAAAGTCAGACCAAACTCAGCTGATGCCTGCCTAAAGGATAATTTAAACCAGCCCTAGCGAGAGGGGAATTGCCTATCTTCATGGCCCATAGTGGAGGGCTAAAGTGCTCTGTGTCTCCACGTTTACTTGAAAGGCAGTCTGGGCCATAAGGACTGCAAATCTTAGATGAGTCTTACAGCTGAATTAGGCCCAGAGACAGTGAACTGGACGGAGGGCGGGTTGTGGCAGGGTGTGGAATGCAACATACTGAGACACCAGCCAGGGAAGCCAAGGAAATACTGGCATCACCCCTCCCCTAACCCCAGGCAACACAGATCATAGCTCCAAAAAAGACTCCATCCTTCTGCTTCAGGAGAGGAGAGGGAAAAGTAGGGAGAACTTTGTAATACTTCTAAGATACTAGCTCAGCCATAGCGGGATAGGGCACTGGTCAGAATTGTGAAGACCCCACTCCATGCCGTATCTCCCAGATGACATTTCTAGACACACTCTGGGCCAAAGAGAAAGCTGCTGCCTTGAAGAAAAGGACCCAGTCCTGGCAGGATTCAGAGCCCTTGGTCTCTGAACAACTAGGAGTGAAACACAGTTATTACATTGAGGGTCTTGAGTGAGGCTCTGAGACTTACTGACTTCAGATGAGACTTACTGACTTCAGATGAGACTCAGTACATTACTAGTTGTGGTGGCTATGAGGCAGAACTTCTGCTGAGAAAAGCAGAAGAAAAGCAGAGGGGACATTGTCTTGCACCTTAGATAGCAGCTCAGCCACAGTGGGGTAGAGCAACAAGCAGGGTCTTGATGTCCCCAGTTTCAGAACTTGACTCTTGGATGACATTTCTGGACCCGCCCTGGAACAGACAGGAGCCCACTGCCCCGAATGTAAGTCCCAGGCCAGGCAGAATTTACGACAAGCTGATTTTAGAGCCCTCGGGTTTTAAGGGAACAGCAGCAGTAGTCTGTCTGTACTCTTCTTAACCTACGGCTATGGGGTGAGACTCCTTTGTCTTTGGGAAGGGGAGGGAAGAATGGGAAGGACTTCATCTTCTGATTTCAGTTTGAGTTCAGCCACAATACAGTAAAACATTAGGTAGATTTCTAAGGTTTTTGACTCTAGTCCCTGACTCCCAGAGGGCACTTCTGCAACCTCCCAGGGCATTGGAGAGATCATCATCCTGAAGAGACAGAAATGGGCCTGTCTGGCTTTGCCACCTGCTGATTGTAGAGCCCCAAGGCCTTGAGAGTGCATAGGCAGTATCCAGAGAATGGTTACAGCAGGCCTTGGGCAAGACCCAGTGCTATGCTGGCTTCAGACCTGACTCAGCACAGTCATAGTTATGGTGGCCCCAGGGGTGCTTGAGTCACTCCAACCCCAGCTTTAGATGGTTTAAAACAGAGAGAGAAAGAGAGAGACTCTGTATGTTTGGAAAAAAGGAAGGAAAGAGAATAAGAGTCTCTACTGGGTAATCCAGAGAATGCTCCCAGATCTTGTCCAAGATCATCAGGTCTTCAAGAACCACAGCATTACTGGGCTTGCTGAGCCCCCTAAAGAAAATATAGCTTAGATCACAACACCCAAATCCTTTCAAATATCTAGAAAGCCTTTCCAAGAAGAATGACTACAAATAAGCTCAAATAGTGAAGACTACAATAAATGTCCAGACACTGAAGAATATCTACCAGCATCAACACCATCCAGGAAGATGTCTTCACCAAATGAACAAAATAATGCACCAGGGGCCAAGCCTGGATAAACAGATATGTGACCTTTCAGACAGAGAATTCAAAAGTGCTGTGCTGAGGAAACTCAAAGAAATTCAAGATAACACAGATAAATAATTTAGAATTCTTTTGGATAAGTTTAACAAAAATATTGAAATAATTAAAAGGAATCCAACAAAAATTCTGGAGCTGAGAAAATGAAATTGGCATACTGAAAAATTCATCATGGTCTTTTAATAGCAGAAGTGATCAAGCAGAAAAAAGAATTAGTGAGCTTGAAGACAGGTTATTTGAAAATATACAGTAAGAGGAGATAAAAATTAATAAAAACAAGAAAGCATACCTGTGAGATCTATAAAATAGCCTCAAAACAGTAAATCTAAGAATTGTTGAACTTAAATAACTGGCCTTTATTGAACTTAAATAACTTGACCTCAAAAAAGAAGTAGAGAAAGAGATAGGGGTAGAAAGTTTATAAAAAGAGATAATAACAGAGAACTCCTTAAACCTATTGAAAGATACTAATATTGAAGTAAAAGAAGGTTATAGAACACCAGATTTAATTCAATAGAGACTACCTTAAGGAATTTACTAATCAAACTCCCAAAGACTAAGGAAAAAGAAAGGGTCTTAAAAACAGCAAGAGAAAATAAACAATTAACACAAATGGATCACAAGAGAAAATAAACAATTAACACAAATGTATTGGCAGCAGACTTTTCAGTGGATACCTTACAGGTCAGGAGAAAGGGACTTGATATATTTAAAGTGCTGAAGGAAAAAAAAAAACTTTGACCCTAGGATAGAATATCCAGCAATAATGTTCTTTAAACATGAAGGAGATGTAAAGATATTCCAAGGCAAACAAAAGCCGAAGGATTTTATCAATGACATACCTGTCCTATAAGAAATAGTAAAGGGAGAACTTCAATCAGAAAGAAAAGGACATTAGTGAGCAATAAATGATCACCTGAACATACAAAACTCACTGGTAATAGTAAGTACACAGAAAAACACAAAATACTATAACGCTGTAACTGTGGTGTGTAAAACATGCTTATCCAACACAGAAAGACTAAACAGTGAATCAATCAAAAATTATAACTACAACTTTTCAAGACATAGCCAATACAATAAGATATAAATAGAAAAAAAAGTTAAAAAGCAGGGAGGGAGAGTTAAGTCATAGAGTTTTTATCAATTTTCTTTTAGACTGTTTGTTTTGTATGCAAATTGCGTTAAGTTGTTATCAGGTTAAAATAATGGGTTATAAGATAGTATTTGCAAGCATCATGGTAACCTGAAACCAAAAAACTTTCAATGGATACATTTAAAAAAAAAAGCAATAAACTAAATCATGTCACCAGAAAAAATCACCATCACTAGAGAAAGAAAGGAAGGAAAGAAATAAGGAAGAGAAGACCACAAAACAACCAGAAAACTAGTAACAAAATGGCAGGAATAAGTTCTTAGTTATCAATAATAACATTGACTGTAAATTGATTAAGTTATCCCAATGATATAGACTGGCTGAATGGATGAAAAATAGACCCATTGACCTGTTTCCTATATGAAACACAATTCGCCTGTAAAGACACACAAAGACTGAAGGTAAAGGGATGGAAAAAGGTAATCCTGCCAATGGAAACCAAAAAAAGAGCAGAAGTTGCTACACATATATCAGGCAGAATAGATTTCAAGATAAAAACTATAAGAAGAGACAAAAAAGTCACTATACAATGATAAAGGGGTAAATTCAGCAAGAGGACATACCAATTCTAAATATATGTTTATCCAACACTAAAGCACTCAGATATATAAAAAATATTATTGACGCTAAAGAGAGAGAGAGGCCCCAGTGCATTAGTAGCTGGAGACTCCAGTACAACACTTTTATCATTAAACACATCTTCCAGACAGAAAACCAACAAAGAAACATCAGACTTCATCTACACTATAGACCAAATGGATCTAATAGATATTTACAGAAAATTTAATAAATACAATAATAAATATTTAATATGTATGCAGTGGTATCTCTTTGTGGATTTATTTTGCTGTTTTCTAATGAATGTCAGCATCTTTTCATATATTTTGAAATCTGCATGCCTTTTTTGGTGAAGTTTCCATTCAAATCTTCAGACCACTTTGTTTTATTATTTTCTTAGTAATGCATTTTGAGATTTTAAAATATATTCTAGGTACAAGTCCTTTCTCAGATATGAGTTTTACAGCATTTTCTCCCATTCTGCAGTTTGCCTTTTTATTTCTTAACATTATATTTTTATTTAACAACTTATTGATGCATAATCTACAGGAAATAAATTGAATGTATTTAAAGTATACAACTTCATAAGTTTGGACAAATGTATACATATGTGAAACAAAACCATTACCACATTTGATATGGTGAACAGATCCATCACTCCAAAAGTTTCCACGCAGCCCTTTGTTACACATTCCTTCCACCCACCACTGTTCCCTATTCCCAGGCGACCACTGATTTGTTTTCTGTCACTGTTGATTACTCTGTGAGTTTCAGAATGTTATGAAGTGGAATGATACAATATTTACTTTATAATTTTCTGGCTACTTTAACTCAAATTATTATTTTGTTGTTCATTCATGTTGTTTTGAATATCACTAGTTCATTCTTTTCTATTAGTTTTATTTATTCAGTCATCTGTTGATGAAAATTTGGATTGCTAAGAGTATCTTAAAAAGCACGAATTTTACCTTATGGAAATTCAATTTATTATTTATTTAATGTTAGGGATTTTACATTTTGTTTACTCTCTAAGGAATTGTTGCCTAATCCAGGATAGTAAGCACATTCTCTTACATGTTATTTTTGAAATTTAATAATTTTTGATTTTACATCTAGTTCTAAAATTCATTTTCAGCTAATTTTTATGTGTAGCACAAGGTATAAATTAAAGTTTTATTTTTTTTGCATATAAATTTTTATTTATTCCAGTACAATTTTTTGAAAAGAGTATTCTTTCCCTATTTTATTGCCTTTGCATATTTTTTGAAAACTCATTGAGCAATACAACACTATCTTAGATATAGAGTCCTACAATGTTATTTTCCTCTTTCAAAATTATTTTGAAAATTTTAGATCTATTGTTTTTCCATATAAATTTAATAATCATGTTGTTTATTTCTATAAATTGTGTTGAATGTATAGATCAGGTTGGGGAGAAATAACAATATTGAGCTTTCCAAACTATGATTACAGTATATCTCTCCATATATTTAGGTCTCTATTGACTTTTTCCTCAGAGCTTTGTTTTTTACAGCATACAGATCTTGCACACATTTAAAACATTTATAAATTTTTAATTTAAGGGTTTTGGTGGTATTGTGAATGGTGCTGTATTTTAAATTTTAATTTCCAATTGGTCATTGCTAGTATTTAGGAATACAATATATTCTTACATATTAGCTGTGCATCCTGAAATTTTGCTAAACTAAATTATCAGTTCTAGTTGCTTTTTTATGTACTCTAGGATTTTCTGCTTAGATAATTATGTCATATGTAAACAGAGACAGTATTATTTCTTTTTATCTAATTTGAATTTTTTTAATTCATTTTTATTTGTCAGGATCTTCATTAAAATGTCGAACAGGAGTAGTGAGATTCAGCATCCTTGCCTTGTTTGTGATCTTAGGGAGAAGGATTCAGTCTTTTACCATTAGGTATGATGCTAGATATAGGTTTTTTGTATGTATCTATTATTAGGTTGAAAAAGCTCCCTTTTATTTCTTTTTTATTGAGATTTTTCTGATGAACAAATGTTGAATTTCAATATATGTTTCTTCTGCATCCATTAAAATGATGATATAGCTTTCCTTCTTTGGTTTCTTAATATGGTGAATCATATTGATTTTTGAATATTGAACACTATTGCACTTCTGAAATAAACTTCTCTTACTTATGCTATATAATCCCAGATATATTTCTGAATTTAATGTGCTAACATCGTTTGAAAATTTTATGAGTCTATATTCATGAGGGATATTTTTCTCTGGTTATCTATTTTGTAATGCTTTTGCCTGGTTCAAGTATCAGGATAAGATTGATCTGAAAAATATGTTTACTCTAATTTTCTGAATATTCATCCAAATCATTGCATGTATTAGTAGTTCATTCTTTTGGTTCCTGAGTAGTAGTCTATGTTAGAGATGTACAACTGTTCTTTTGACCATTCACCCCTTGAGTGCCATTTGGGTTGTTTCCAAGTCTTGGCTATGAAGAATAAAGCTACTATAACAAACAAATGAAAAGAAAGTGTTTACTCAAACTCTATTTTCTGGAAATTGTAAATTTGGGATTATTTCTAAAATGGTTGGTCGAATTGCCTGTGAAAGAATATAGACCCAGAATTTTTTATTTAGTTGGAGATTTTTGTGTAAAATTTTTAAAATGGATATAAAACTATTCAGGGTATCTATTTCTTTCTGGAGTAAGTTTTGGTAGGTTGTTTCTTTGAGTAAATTAGTCTATTTGTTCTGAAATGTAAAATTAATGGGCATAAAGTTGTTCTTAATATTCTACTTTTATTCCTTAAATATCTGTAGGCTCTATTGTAATGTTCTGCCTTCTGTTTCTCATATAGTTGATTTATATATTTTTTCTTTTTTAATCGTGATAGAAATGTATGAATTTACTAATCTTTTCAAAAAGTCATTGAATTACTTTATTGATTTTCTGCTTTCATTTTCATTGATTGATGATATTATCTATATTGTTTCATTCTGTCTGATTGCTTTGGATTTATTTTGCTCTTTTTTTCTAATTTTTTAATGTGGAACTTTAGGTCATCGATTTGAGGCATTTATTTATTTTTTTAACATGAGCATTTAATACTATAAATTGATCTTAAAGCACTGCCTTACTTTGCATTCCAGATATTTTGAATTGTGTTTTAATTTACATTGAACTGTTAATATTTTTAAACTTTCCTTGGGACTCTGCTTTGACCCATGAGTTACTTTTTCCCTGGATAAGATAGATATTTAATGAATTTATATTGAGAATAAAAAAAAAAGTTGAGCTAGTGGATTTTTAAAAATTATTATACATTCAGGAGGTGCAGGTTTGTTACATGGATATATTGAGTAATGCTGAAGTTTGGGCTTCTAGTAAACCCATCCCCCAAATAGTGAAAGTGATACCCAACAGGTATGTTTTCAACTCTTGCTTTTCTCCCACCTTCCCCACTTTTGAAGTTCCGAATGTCTATTTTTTTTGGAGACAGTCTCACTCTGTCGCCCAGGCTGGAGTGCAGTGGTGCGATCTCGGCTCACTGCAAGCTCCGCCTCCCGGGTTCATGCCATTCTCCTGCCTCAGCCTCCCGAGTAGCTGGGACTGCAGGCACCCGCCACCATGCCCAGCTAATTTTTTTTTTTTTGTATTTTTAGTAGAGACGGGGTTTCACCATGTTAGCCAGGATGGTCTTGATCTCCTGACCTCGTGATCCACCCACCTCGGCCTCCCAAAGTGCTGGGATTACAGGCGTGAGCCACCGTGCCTGGCTCCGAGTGTCTATTATTTTTAATTTAATGACCACATGTACCTATTGTGAAGCTCTCACTTATAAGTGAAAACATGCAGTACTTGATTTTCAACTTCTGAGTTATTTCACTTAGGATAATGACCTCCAGCTCCATATATGTTGTTGCAAAGAACATTATTTCATTATTTTTTATAGCTGAATAGTACTCATTGGTGTATATGAACCACATTTTCTTTATCCAATCTGCCATTGTTGTATATTTAGGTTGATTTCACGTCATTGCTTTTGAGAATAGTGCTTTGATGAACATTTGAGTGCATGTGGCTTTTTGATCAAATGACTTTTTTTCCCTTTTGGATAGATACCTAGTAATGAGATTCCTGGGTCAAATGGTAGTTCTATTTTTAATTATTTGAGAACTCTTTATATTGTTTTGAATAGAGGTTGATCTAATTTACATTCCTATCAACGTGTATAAATGTTACCTTTTCAATACATCCTTGCCAATTTTTTTGACTTTTTATATATTTTCGTTTTGTTATTTATTAAAAGTTGTTATGATAATAAGATTATCAACCAAGCATATGGAAAATTTTCCTTTTACCTTTTTCTCCCCCTTTTTCAGCAGCTGATTCAGCTATAGTTTAAGGAAGGGAATTAGCAGACTCCAGTATGTTATTTTGCAGTCATCATGCGCTAGATTCCCTCTCTTTATGCAGGCATCATGCAGAATCATACTGTCATTAAGAAGGACTAAGTGGATCTATGGGTTATGTCAACTTTTGTTCCCAACACATATCACTTTAATCCTCAGTCTTCGTTACTCATCCGAGCTGCTGTATTTGTATGTCACACTTTCTGTAGGAGAAAGTTCTATATTTGAAGGTAATCTTGGTGACAGTAGTAAAGCTTCCTTTTCAACAGGTGTGGTAGTTGTTTCACACCCCCTCCTGAGTGCTACACTAATTAATCAACTTGCTGTCTCCTTCTTAATACAATGGAATAACCCTGTTGAGTTCACCATGCCAATGGTGACAGCATCCTCTGCATGTTGATCACCTCAAACAAATGGGAAGTGGTTTCTAAAATCCTGTCATCATTTTACCCATTTGAAAATTTTAGAAATGTAGTTTTATATGTCATTGAACAGGATGGCATGTTAGTGTGGTGTAATACAATCCTGATGATCTTGCAGGATTAAAAAAAATCTTCTATTTTAGGTTTATGGGCATATGTGCAGGTTTGTTATATAGGTAAGCTCATGTCACAGGGGTTTGTTGTACAGATTATTTCATCATTCGGGTACTAAGTTTAGTAGCTAATAGTTCTTTTTTCTGATCTTCTGTCTCCTCCCACTCTCTACCCTCAATTAGGCCACAGTGTCTGTTGTGTCCATGTGCTCTTACCATTTAGCTCCCACTTATAAGTGAGAACATGCAGTATTTGGTTTTCTGTTCTTGCTTCAGTTAGCTAAGAATAATGGCTTCCAACTCCATTGATGTCCCTGCAAAGGACATGATCTTGTTCTTTTTCATGGCTGCAAAGTATTCCATGGTGTATATGTCCCATATTTTCTTTATCCAGTCTACCATTGATGAGCATTTAGGTTGATTCCATGTCTTTGCTATTGTGAATAGTGCTGCAATTAATGTATGCATATGTGTGTCTTTATGACAGAACAATTTATATTCCTCTGGGTATATACCAAGTAATGGGATTGCTGCGTCAAATGGTAGTTCTGTTTATAGCTCTTTGAGAAACTGCAACACTGATTTCTAGAATGATTGAACTAATTTACACTCCCACCAACTGTATAAGAGTTCCTTTTACTCCACAACCTCGCCAGCATCTGTTATTTTTAAATATTTTTGTAATAGCCATTCTGACTGGTGTTACATGTTGTCTCCTTGTGGATTTGATTTGCATTTCTCTAATGATCTGTGATATTAAGCTTCTTTTCATACACATGCTGGCCACGGGTAAGTCTTCTTTTGAAAAATGTTTGTTCATGTTCTTTGTCTACATTTTAATGGTTTTTAAAAATCTGTTTAAGTTCCATATAGATGCTGGATGTTAGACCCTTGTCAGATGCATATTGTGCAAATATTTTCTCCCAGTCTGTGGTTTGTCTGTTTACTCTGTTGATAGTTTCTTTTGCTGTGCAGAAACTCTGAAGTTTAATCAGTTCCCATTGTTAGTGTTTATTTTTGTTGCAATTACTTTTAAGGATTTAACCATAAATTCTGTGCCAAAGCCTATGTTGAGAAGGGTATCTGCTAGGTTTTTCTCTAGGATTTTTATAGTTTGGGATCTTACATTTAAGTATTTAATAAATCTTGAGTTGATTTTCATATATGATGAGAGACAGGGTGTCCAGTTTCATTCTTCTGCATATGATTTGCCAGTTATTGAATAAAGAGTCCTTTCCCTATTGCTTTTTTTGTTGATTCTGTTGAAGATCAGATGGTTGTAGCATGCCATTTTAATTCTGGGTTCTCTAATCTATTCCACTGGTCTGTGCATTTATTATTATACCAGTACCATGCTATTTTGATTACCGTAGCCCTACAGTATTGTTTGAAGTCAGACAATGTGATGCTTCTGGATTTGTTCTGTTTGCTTAGGATTCTTTTGGCTATTTGAGTTCTTTTGTGGTTCCAAATGAATTTAATAATCGTTTTTCCTATGTCTATGAAAAATGATGTTGGTATTTTGATAGGATTAGCTTTCAATACGTAACTTGCTTTGGACAGTATGGCCATTATAATTATAGTGATTCTACCAATCAACACACATGAAATATTTCTCTATTTATTTGTTTCATTTCAGATTTCTTTCAGCAGTGTTTTGTAATTCTCCTTGTAGACAACTTTGATCTCGCTGGTATGATAAATTCCTAGGTATTTCGCTTTCTTTGTAACTATTGTAAATAGGATTGTGCTCTTAATTTGGTTCTCAGTTAGAAAGTCTTTGGTGTATAATAAAACTACTAATTTTAGTACATTGATTTTGTATCACGAAACTTTCCTGGATTCATTTATCAGTATCAGGAGACTGTTCTCAGAATCTTTAGGGTTTTATATGTATAAAATCGTGTCATCAGCAGAGAGAGATAGCTAGTCTTCTTTTTCTATTTGGATGCCTTTTATTTATTTCTCTTGCCTGATTGCTCTTGCGAGGACTTCCAGTACTATAATATATAGGAATGGTGATAATGGGCATCCTTGTCTTGATCCAGTTTTCAAGGGAAATGGTTCCAGCTTTTTCCCATTCAATATGATGATGGCTGCAGGTTTTTCATAGATGGCTGTTGTTATTTTGTGGAATGTTCCTTCAATGCCTAATCTTTCGAGGCTTTCTGTCATGAAGGGATGTTGGATTTTATTGAATGTGTTTTTTCTGTGTCTATTGAAATAATCATATGTTTTTTATTGTTGATTCTCTTTATACAGTGAATTACCCTTATTGGTTCACATATATTGAACCAATCTTGCATCTCAGACATAAACCTACTTGATCATGGTGAATTAACTTTTTGATGTTCTGCTGTAAATGGTTTGCTAGTATTTTGTTGAGGATCTTTGCATTTATGCTTATCAGGGATATTGGCCTGAAGTTTTGTTTTTTCATTGTGTCTCTTTCTGATTTTGGTATGAAGATGATGCTGGCTTTATAGAATGAGTTAGGGAGAAGCCCCTCCTCTTTAATCTTTGGAAAAATGTCAGTATAATTGGTGTAAGTTCTTCCTCATATGTTAAGTAGAGTTCAGCTGTGAATCCATCAGGCCCATGGCTCTTTTTGGTTGGTAGGATTTTTTATTACTGATTCAATTTCTGAACTCGTTACTGGCTGTTCATGTTTGCACATTCTTCCTGATTCATTCTTGGGAGGTTGTGTGTTTCCAGAAATTCATCCATTTTCTCTAGATTTTATAATTTGTTTGTGTAGAGATGTTCCAATAGCCTCTGAATATCTTTTCTATTTATTTTTTCTCTTTGCCAATCTAGCTATTGGTATATCAATACAGTTTATTTTTTTGAAAAATCAAACTTTTGGTTTCGCTCACCTTTTGTATGGACTTGTGGGTATTAATTACATTCGGCTATTCCCAAATTTTAGTTACTTATTTTCTCCTACTAGTTCTGGGATTAAATTGTTCTTTATCTTCTAGTTCTCTATTTGTGACATTAGGTCATTAATTTGATTTTTTTTTCATTGTTTATGTTTAAGTTTTGTGGATACATAGTAGGTGTATGAATCTGTGGGATACATAAGATGTTTTGCTACAGCCAAGCAAAGTGAAATAATCACAGCATGGAGAATGGGGTATCCATCCCCACAAGCATTTATTTTTTGAGTTATAAACAATCCAGTTACACTTTTTAAGCTGAATTCTATCAGACTTTTAAAGAAGAATTGATAAAAATTCTACTAAAATTATTCCAAAAGATAGAGGATGAGGAAGTCTTCCCGAAATCATTATATGAAGCCAGTATTACCCTAATACGAAAACCAGGGAAGGACATATCAACAACAACAACCACAAATACAGATCAATATCCCTGATGAACATAGATGCAAAAATCCCTCAAAAAACATAGATGCAAAAATCCACAAAAAACATAGATACAAAAATAAAAAGAAAACAAACATTGTATGTTCTCACTTCTAAGTGGGAGCTAAGCTATGAGGATGCAAAGGCATAAAAATGATACAATGGACTCTGAATACTTGGGAGGAAGGGTGGGAGTGGAGTTGAGGGATAAAAGACTACACATTGGGTACAGTGTACACTGCTCCGCTGATGTATGCACGAAAATCTCAGAAATCACCACTAAAGAACTTATGCATGTAAACAAACACCACCTGTTCCCCCACAACTATTGAAATAATAAAAAAATTAATCAGAATTGTCAGAAAACGATTTTATTGTTAACTGAATACTGGAGAATGTTGTATATTCTATTGCCAATAATGTATATTTTTAATACGTCCCAGATTATTCTGAAAGGCAGTCTTATTTGCGAATAACCACTGTATGTCATATGCTAATGGATACTAAATTTTTGAAGAAAAAAATGAAATATATATCACTGAGAAACAGATATTTTAAATATACAATTAACTTATTATTGACCATAGTCACCCTGTTGTGCTATCAAACAGTAGATCTTATTTATTTTTTCTAATTATTTTATTTGTATCCATTAACCATCCCTACCTCCCCAACATACTTCCACTACCCATCCCATCCTTCTACGCTCTAAGTCCATGAGTACAATTGTTTTGATTTTTAGATTCCACAAATAAGTAAGAACATGTGAAGTTTACGTTTTTGTACCTGGCTTATTTCACTTAATATAATGATATCTGGGTTCATCCATGTTGTTGCAAATTATTGGAACTCATTCTTTTTAAGGCTGAAGAGTACTCCATTGTGTCTATATACTACATTTTCTTTATCCATTCGCCTTTTGATGGACACTTAGGTTGCTTCCAAATCTTTGCTATTGTAAAAGGTGCTGCAACAAACATAGGAGTGCATATATCTCTTCACTATCTTGATTTCCTTTATTTTGGATGTAGACCCAGCAGTGGCATTGCTGGGTGATATGGTAGCTCTATTTTTAGTTGTTTGATAAACCTCCAAACTGCTCACCATAGTGATTGTACTAATTTACATTCCCAAAACAGTATACAAGAGTTCCCTTTTCATCCACATCCTTGCCGGCATTTTTTATTGCGTGTCTTTTGGATATAAGCTACTTTAAATGGAGTGAGATGATATCTCTTTGTATTTTTAAAATATTTTTACTTTTAATTTTTGTGGGTACGTGATAGGTGTGTATTTATGTATTACATGAGATGTTTTGATAGAGGCATGCAATGTGAAATAAGCACATCATAAAGAATGGGGTATCATCCCCTCAAGCATTTATCCATTGAGTTACAATTTGGCTATACTCTTTAAGTTATTTTAAAATGTACAGTTTTTACTATAATCACCCTGTTGTGCAATCAAATAGTAGGTCTTACTATTCTAAGTATTCATTCTAACTATTTTTGTACACATTAAGCATCCCCACCTCCCCTCCAGCCACCCTCTTCCCCTCCGAGCCTCTGGTAACCATCCTTCTACTCTTTATATTCATGTGCTTAATTGTTTTGAATTTTAGATCAGACAAAAAAGTGAGAACATGTGATGTTTGTCTTTCTCTGCCTGGCTTATTTAACTTAACAGGATGATTTTCATTTCCATTCATGTTGTTGCAAATGACTGGATCTCATTATTTTTATGGCTGAGTAGTACTCCATTGTGTATATGTACCACATTTTCTTTATCCATTCATATGTTGATGGACACTTGGATTGCTTCCAAATCTTGGCTATTGTGAATAGTGCTGCATTACATACGGGAGTGCAGATATCTCTTCAATATACTGATTTCCTTTCTTTTGGGTATAGACCAAGCAGTGGAATTCCTGGATTATATGATAGCTCTATTTTTAGTTTTTTGAGGAACTTCCAAAATATTCTCCACACTGGTTGCACTAATTTACATTCCCACCAACAGTGTATGAGGCTTCCTTTTTCCCCATATCCTTGCCAGCATATTTTATTAACTGTCAGGGATATAATCCACTTTAACTGGGGTGAGAAGATATTTCATTGTCATTTTGATTTGCATTTCTCTGATGATCAATGATGTTGAGCACCTTTAAATATGCCTATTTCCCATTAGTGTGTCTTTTGAGAAGTGTCTAATTCAAATATTTCGTCCATTTTTAATAGATTAATTTCTGTTAGGCTTGTTTGAACTCCTTACATGTTCTCGTTATTAATCCCGTGTCGAAAGGGGAGTTTGCAAATATTTTCTTCCAATCTTTAGGTTGTCTCTTCACTAAGTTGATTGAATCCTTTGCTGTGCAGAAGTTCCTAACTTGATGTGATCCCATTTGTACATTTTTGCTTTGCTTGCCTGTGCTTATGGGATATTGCTCAAAAAATTTTTGCCCAGGCCAATGTTCTGGAGAGTTTCCCCAATATTTTTTGTAGTAGTTTCATAGTTTGAGTTCTTAGATTTAAGTCTTTTATCCATTTTGAGTAGATTCTTGTACGTGTTGCAAGATAAGGGTCTGGTTTTATTTTTTTGCATACAGATACCCACTTTTCACAGTATCATTTATTGAAGAGATTGACTTCCCCAGTGTATCTTCTTGGCAAGTTTTTTAAAAATGAGTTCGCTCTAGATATGTGGGTTGTCTTCTGGGCTCTCTATTCTGTTTCACTGGTCTATGTGTCTGTTTTTATGCAAGTACCATGCTGTTTTGTTTACTACAGCTGTTAGTATAATATGAAGTCAGGTAATGTGATTCCTCTAGTTTTGTTCTTTTTGCTCAGGATAGCTTTGGTTATTCTGGGTCTTTTATGGTTTCATACAAAATGTAGGATTGTTTTTTCTATTTCTGTGAAGAATGTCATTAGTATTTTCATAGGGATTGCATTGAATCTGTAGATTGTTTTGGGTAGTATCAACATTTTACGATATTGATGTTTTCAGTTCATGAATCTGGAATAGTTTTCCATTCTTTGGTGTCGTCCTCAGTTTTTTTTTATCAGTGTTTCATAATTTTCATTATAGTGATATTTCACGTTTCTTTTTCAGATTGCTCACTGTTGGTGTATAGAAATGCAACTGATTTTTGTATATTGATTTTGTATCCTGCAACTTTACTGAATTTGTTTATCAGTTCTAATTGTTTTCTGGTGGAGTCTTTAGTCTTTCCAAATATAAGATCACATCATCTGAAAACAATGATAATTTGACATTTTTCTTTCCAACTTGGATTGCGTTTATATTTTCCTCTTGTCTAATTGCTCTATATAAGATTTCCAGTACTGTGTTGGTGGCAACAGTGCGCATCTTTGTCATGTTCCAGATCTTAGAGGAATGTCTTTCATTTTTTTCCCATTCAGTATGATGCTAGCTGTGGATCTGTCATATATTGCATTTATTATGTTGAGATATGTTCTTTCTATTCCCAGTTTCTTAAAGGTTTTTATCCTGAAGAGATGTTGAATTTTATCAAATGCTTATGCAGCATCAATTGAAATGATCACATGATTTTGTCCTTCATTCTGTTAATATGATGAATCACATTGATTGATTTCCATATGTTGAAACACTCTTGGTTTGCAGGAATAAATCTCACTTTGTCGTAACGAATGACCTTTTGAATATATTGTCATATTCAGTTTGTTAGTATTGTGTTGAGGATTACTGCATCAATATTCATCAGAAATATTGGCCTGTAGTATTCTTTTATTTATGTGTCTTTCGTTCTGGTATCAGGGTAATACTGGAATTGTTGAATGTGTTTAGAAGTATTTCCTCCTCCTATGTATTAGAATAGTTTTAGTAGGATCTTCTTTAAATGTTTGGTAGAATTTAGCAGTGATGCCATCAGGTCTCGGGCTATTCGTTACTGGGAGACATTTTATATGGGTTTTGATTTTGCCACTTGTTATTGGTCTGTTCGTGTTTCGGATTTCTTCCTGATTTGATCTTGGGAGGTTGTTTATATCTAGATTTTTTTTCATTTTTTCTAGAATATCCAATTTATTGGCACATAGTTGCTCATAGTAGCCACCGATTATTTTTTGAATTTCTGCAGTATCAGTTGTAATGTCTCTTTCCTTTTCATTTCTGATTTTATTTATTTGGATCTTCTCTCTTTTTTTCTCAGTCTGGCTAAAAGTTTGTCAATTTTGTTTAACTTTTCTAAAAGCCAACTTTGTGTTTCATGATAATTTGTATTTTTAATTTTAATTTTATTTATTTCTGCTCTGATGATCTGCATTATTCCATTTCTTTACTAATTTTGGTTTTGATTTGCTCTTTATTTTCTGTTTTTTTTAAAGATGCATTATTAAATTGTTTCAGTTCTTCTATTTTAATGTAGGCACTTATAGATGTAAACTTCTTTCTTAGTACGGCTTGTGCTGTATCTCATATATTTTGGTATATTGTGTTTCTATTATTATTTGGTTCAAGAAGTTTTTAATTCCCTTTTTTATTTTCTTCATTGACCCAGTAGTCAAGCAGGCATATATTCTTTAGTTTTTCTATATTTGTATAGTTTCCAGTAAGCCTCTTATAGTTTTTGTTATTGATTACTAGTTTTATTTCATTGTGGTCAAACAGGGAAGATGCATGACATCCTTCCAATTTTTTTCAATGTCTTAAGATTTATTTTATGATTTAACATGTGGTCTATCTGTGAGAATAATCAATGTGCTGAGGAAAAGCATATGTATTCTGAAGCTCTTGGATAAAATGTTCTGTAAATACCTATTAGATCCATTTGGTCTAGAGATCAGATGAAGTCGGATGTTTCTTTGGTGATTTTCTGTCTGGAAGAGCTCTCCAATGCTGCAAGTGTGGTTTTGAAGTCTCTAGCTATTATTGTTTGGGGCCCTATATTTCTCTTCACCTATAATATCATTTTCTTTATATATCTGGATGCTCCAGTGTTGTGTGAATACATATTTAAAATTGTTATATCCTCTTGCTGTATTGACACCTTTATCATAATATAGTGGCCTTCTCTGTTTCTTCTGATAGTTTTTGTTTTGAAATCTATTTTGTCTGATATAAGTATTGCTACTCCAGCTCTTTTCTTTCCATTCCACAGAATGTCTTTTTTCATCCCCTTACTTTCAATCTATTTGTGACTTGAAGAAACACACTCTTCAAGCATGTTCACTGTAGGCAACAGATCAATAGGTCTTTTCATACATTCAGTCAGTCTATCTGTTGATTGAAATTTTTTATGGGTTACATTCAATGTTATTATTGATAAATGTGGACTTACTCCTGCCATTCTATTGTTTTTTACTTGTTTTGTTGTCTTCTCTTCTTTTTTTATTTTAGTACTGTCTTTTTCTAGTGAAGGTGATTTTCTCTGGTGATACGATTTAGTTTATTTCTTTGCACTTTTTTGTGTGTCTATGTTTTTTGGTTGGAGTTTACTGTGAAGCTTATGAAGTCATTGAGACTTTTCCTCTTGATGAAGGTGTTTCGTACTATAACTTTTTCTCTTAACACTCCTTTTGCTGTAGTCCAAAGGTTTTGGTGAGTTGTATCTCTATATTTGTTAATTTCCAAGCTTTTTTAAAATTTCTGTCTTAATTTTATTTTAAATCCAAGAGTTATTCAGAAGCAGGTTATTTAATTTTCAGGTTTTTATGTGTTTTTGTGAGATATTATTGATATTGATTTATATTTTTATTTCACTGTTGTCCAAGTGTGTGTGTGGTAAGATTTGGATTATTTTAAATTTATTGAGACTTGCTATATAGCCAAGCATGTGGTTCATCTTAGAATATTTTCTGTGTGTGGATGAGGAGAATGTATATCCTGTGGTTGTTGGGTGGAATACTCTGTAGATGTCTATACGTCTAATTAGTGAACTGTTGAGTTTAAGTCCAGAATTTCTTTGTTTTCTCTATCAATAATCTGTCTCTTCTGTGGAGTATTGAGGTCTCCCACTATCATTGTGTATCTGTCTAAATCATTTTTAGGTCAAGGACTTGTTTTATTAATCTGGGTACTTCTATGTGGGGTGTATATATATTTAGCATAGTTAAGTCTTCTTGTTGAATTGAACACTTTATCATTATGTAATGCTCTTTGCTTTTCCTGATTATTGTTGTTTGAAAATGTGTGACATCTGATATAAGAATAGCAACTTTTGCACTGTTTTGTTTACCATTTTCTTGGTAGATCTTTTTCTATCCCTTTACTTTAAGTCTGTGGGTGTCAGTATATGTCAGATGCATCTCTTAAATACAGCAGACAGTTGAGTCATCTTTTTATTCAACTTGCCACTCATTGTCTTTTAAATGAAGAGTTTAGACCATTTACATTTAGTGTTGGTGTCCGTATATGAGGTTTTGATCCTGTCATTATGTTATTGGCTGTTTGTTGTGTAGACTTGTTTATGTAATTACTCTATATTATCTGTGGACTATGTGCTTGAGTGTATTTTTGAGGCAGCACGTTTCTATTTTTTGTTTCCATATTTAGCACTCTCTCAAAGACTTCTGGCAGTCTGGAGGGTAATGAGTTTCCATAGTACGTGCTTGTCTGAGAAAGATTTTCTTTCTCCTTCACTTCTGAAGCTGAGTTTGGTGGGATATGTAATTCTTGGGTGGCATTTCTTTTAAGAATGCTGAAAATAGGCCTCCAATCTCTTTTGGCTTGTAAGTTTTCTGCTGAGAGGTTTGCTGCCAACCTGATGGGGCTCCCTCTCTAGGTTACCTGACATTTTTATTTAGCTTCCTTTTTTTTTTCTTTATTATACTTTAAGTTCTAGGGTACATGTGCACAACGTGCAGGTTTGTTACATATGTATACATGTGCCATGTTGGTGTGCTGCACCCATTAACTTGTCATTTACATTAGGTATATCTCCTAATGCTTTCCCTCCTCCTTTCCCCCCACCCCACAACAGGCCCCGGTGTGTGATGTTCCCCTTCCTGTGTCCAAGTGTTCTCATTGTTCAATTCCCACCTATGAGTGCGTTGTTGGTGGGACTGTAAACTAGTTCAACCATTGTGGAAGACAGTGTGGCGATTCCTCAAGGATCTAGAACTAGAAATACCATTTGACCCAGCCATCCCATTACTGGGTATATACCCAAAGGATTATAAATCATGCTGCTATAAAGGTACATGCACACGTATGTTTATTGTGGCACAATTCACAATAGCAAAGACTTGGAACCAACCCAAATGTCCATCCATGATAGACTGGATTAAGAAAATGTGGCACATATACACCATAGAATACTACACAGCCACAACAAAGGATGAGTTCATGTCCTTTGTAGGGACATGGATGAAGCTGGAAACCATCATTCTCAGCAAACTATCGCAAGAACAAAAAACCAAACACTGCATGTTCTCTTTAGCTTCCTTTAAGATTTATTTCTTGTGCTTTGTTCTTGGTGAATCAGATGGCTACATGCCTTGGGGTTGGTTGTCTTATGTAATGTCTTGCAGAGGTTCTCTTTATTTTTTAAATTTGTTTGTCCTCATCTCTAGCAAAATTGGGGAAATTTTCATGGACTATTTCCTCAAATATGTTTTCCAAGATTCTTATTCTTTTTTCTTCTCTTTCAAGAATGCCAACAAGTTGTAGATTTGGTCTCTTTTCATACTCCCATATTTCTTGAATTTTTTTTTATTTTTTAAAATTATTTTTCCTTTCTTTTTGTCTGAGTTTATTCAAAGAATTGGTCTTCAAGCTCTGAGATTTTTCTTCTGCTTGACCTAGTCTGATATGGATGCTTGCAATTGTATTGTGAAATTCTTAAAAAGAATTTTTTAGTTCCAGAATTTCAATTTTATGTTTTCTTAAAATAACTATTTTAACTCGTGGATTGTTTTACTAGGCTTTTTTTTTCTTGGGTTCCATCTTTTTCCTGGCTCTTGATGATCTTCATTGCCATCCAGATTCAGAATCCTATGTCCATCATATCAGTCATCTCAATCTTGCTAAGAACCATTTCTGGGGGAATTTGTGTGTTTGTTTGGAGGTAAGAGGACACACAGGCTTTTTGAGTTGCCAAAAATTGTGTTAATTCTTTCTCATACATGAGGGCTTTTATTCCTTTAACTGTGGTGTAATTTGAGTATGATCAGTTGATTTCATTTTTGGGTGTTTTCAGAGGTCAGGATACTACAGAATCTTTGTTTCAGGCCGGATCTTTGCCTTAGTTTTTACAGACGCTGTATGCTGGTAAAATATTTTGGTGTTGTATTTTGGGCTGCAATACAGTAGGTGAAGGTTAAGAGTCTTGACCAGGAGATAAACTCTTACTCAGATACAGGACTCTTTTGTATTTTGGCACAGTTGGCAGTAGTGCTGCCTGGTGGTGGGGTGGGAGAGATGACTGCCTCATCAGGTTCACTTCTGAGACTTGGAGGAGTCCTCTTCAATCACTGGCTACATGCCTGTGTTTCTTTGTTAGATGTTCTTGTCCACTGGGCATGATCCCTCAGGCAGGAGTCATGATTGTCAGGCGGGACATATCCTTCTTGGACTGGCCTTGCAGAGGGAGGCACACCCCACTTCTCTGCCTGCCCAAGAACCTGGGTGTCTCACCCTTCTCAGTGTTCCAAGTGAGGGCTCCCGCTTGCTTAGGTGCTGCCCAAGGCAGCAAGTCCCACTCAACTGAAAGCAGCAGGGGTAGGTGGAGTCACACATACTGCCATCTGAGTGCTTCCCAGGGGAAGACAGAGCTGCACCTACGTGCAGTGCTCAGGCAAATGTGGGTCTGATGTGTTGGAATGTCTGCATCAAATGTCTGCATCCATAGCAGAATAGATCAAGCAGAAGAAAAATCTCAGAGCTTGAAGACTAGTCCAACTGGCATGTCTTGCCCAGCTAGGAGGAGCAGGAGCAGTTGGATCACCCAATTCACTGTCTGGGTGCTTCTCAGGAGAACACAGGGTTGCGCTCACCCACAGAATTCAGGCAGAAGCAGGTTCACTATGCTTGGAGACCCAGCCAGTATGGTCCGCTCAGCTACAAGTGGTGGGGGTTGCTGGAGTCACCAGCTCCACATTCTGGGTTCTTCCTGGGGTGTGCCCACTTACAAAGTTCAGGCAGAATTGGGTCTGCCATGCCAAAAGACCCAGCAGGCATCACCTGTCTGGGTATAAGTGGCAGGGGTGGGTGGAGTCACCTACCATGCCATCTAGATGTTTGGCAAAGTGGGGTGTAGCAATAGTAATCTTACTGCTCCCCAGCACCACAGCTGTGTCCTCTACTGGGTCTGTGGTACTGGCACCAGTCTCTTCTGGGATTCAAGGCTTGTAGAGGTCCCTGTGGACTTGAGTGTTGCCTCCACAAAAGCTCTGGGCAGCTATCTGTGTCATTTTAGAGGCCTTGGGGTATCCAGGGGATTCTCCTATTCCCAGGCTTGCACAAGTAGCTCTGGGAAGTGGAATCCCCTAGGAGCTCTCACTCACTCACACTTTCCCCATGTTGGGGAACTTTTGGCTCCATGCAGATTTCAGTTGTGCTGCTGCCCAGCTTTACTCCTCTCTGCTCTCTGTATCTCCTCGCTGCCTGGATGGATTCTGACATGGTTTCTTAGATGATTGACTTGCAGGGTCAGTGTTCACTAGCTACTTTGTTTCCTCTTCATGAGAGTGGACCACATGAGCTGCTTATAGTCCACTATCTTGGCCCTCCTGACTCTTTAATAAAATAGCCATTTTGACTGGTTTAAGGTCATACTTTATTGTAGTCTTAATTTGTATTGCTATGACTCGTGATGTTGAGTATTATTTTATGATTGTTGGATGCTGATATGTCTTCTTTTGAGAAGTGCTTGTTCATGTTCTTTGCCCTTCTTTTAACAGGGTTATTTACTTTTGTCTTGTCAAGTTGTTTAAGTTCTTTATAGAACCTGAATATTAGTCCTTTTCTGGATGTATGATTTGCAAATATTTTCTCCCATACTGTAGGTTGCCTTCTTACTTGTGATTGTCTATTTTGCTGTGCAGATGGTTTTTAGTTTAAGTCCTATTTGTCTATTTTTGTTTCTGTTACATTTGTTTTTTGGGTCTTAGTCATAAATTATTTAATAGGAAGACAGATAATATGATACCTTTAGCTTTATTATTTTGCTTAGAATTGTTTTGGCTATCCAGGCTCTTTATTGGTACCATATAAACTTTAGAATTAATTTTTCCTGATTCTGTGAAAAATTATGTTGGTAATTTAATAGGAATTGTGTTGAATTTGCAGATTGCTTTGAGAAGTGTAGTTATTTTAATGATATTGGTTCTTTTTATCAAAGAACATGAGATTTTTTTTCACTTGTTTGTTCCATCTACATTTTTTTTGATCAGTGTTTTGTAATTCTCCTTGTAGAGCTCTTTCATCTCCTCGGTAAAATCTATTAGTAGGTAGTTTTCGTGTGGCTATTGTTAATGAGTTGGAGCTCCTGAGTTGTTTCTCAAATTGAGCATTGTTGGTGTGTAGAAATGCAACGGATTTTTGTGTGTTAGTTTTGTAACCTAAAACCTTACTGAAGTAGTTTATCAGGTCTACTAGTCTTTTGGAGGAATGTTTAGAATTTTCTAGGTATAGGATTGTCATCAACGAACAGAGATAATTCGACTTTCTCTTTTCCAATTTGGATGTCTTTTATTTCTTTCTCTTGCCTGATTGCTCTGGCTAGTACTTTCAGTATTGTGTTGAACAGGAGTGATGAGAGTGGGGCATCCATGTCTTGTTCCATTTTTTAGGGAAAATGTTTTTGACTTTTCCCCATTCAGTATGATGTTGGTTGTGGGTTTGTTATACATGATTCTTATTATTCTGAGGTATCTTTTTGGATGCCCCATTTGTTGAGGGTTTTTATCATGAAAAGATATTGGATTTTATTGAATGATTTTCCTGCATCTATTGAGATAAACATGAGGTTTTTGTTTTTATTCTCTTATGTAGTGTATTAGTCCGTTCTCACATTGCTGTAAAGAACTACCCGAGACTGGGTAATTTATAAAGAAAAGAAGTTTATTTGGCTCACAATTCCACAGGCTATGTAAGAAGCATGGCTGGGGAGGCCTCGGGAAACATACAATTATGGCAGAAGGTGAAGAGGAAGGAGGTATGTCTTCTATGGCAGGAGCAGGAGGAAGAGAGAGCAGTGGAATGTGCTACACACTTTTAAACAGCAGATTTTGTGGTAACTCACTCACTGTCATGAGAACAGCAAGGGGAAAATCTGCCTCCATGACCCAATCACCTTCTACTAGGCCCTTCTTCCAGTATCGGAGATCACAATTCGACATTAGATTTGGGTGGGGACACAAATCCAAACCATATAATGTAGTGAATCACATTTATTGATTAGTGTATGCTGAATCATTCTTGAATATCAGGAATAAAATCCACTAGATTATGATGAATTAACTTTTTGACACACTGCTGGATTAATTAGCTAGTATATTGTTGATAACTTTTGCATCTGTGTTCATCAGGAATGTTAGACTCTTGTTTTCTTTTTTTGTTCTTGTTGTGTCCTTGCCAGATTTTCATATCAGAATGATACATGTTTTGTAGAATTAGTGAGGGAGAAATCCATCCTCTTCAACTTTTTGGAATAGTTTTAGGAATACTAGTATCAGCTCTTTGCATGTCTGGTAGGGTTTGGCTGTGAATCCATCTGGTTTTTTTTTCTTTTTTTAGTTGGTAGATTTTTGTATTAATTTTATTTCATCACTAGTTATTTTTCTGTTCAGGATTTAATTTTTTTCTTCTTCAAACTTGGGAGGTTGTATTTCTACAAATTTATTCATTTATTATAGGTTTTATAGTTTGTACTCATATAGATGCTCATAGAGTCGAGGAAATTTTGTATTTTTGAGGTAAGAGTTGTAATGACTTTATCATTTCTGATTGTGCTTATTTGAATCTTCTCTTTTTTTCTTGGTTAATCCAGCTAGTTGTCTACCAATTTTATTTATCCTTTCAAAGAATAAACTTTTCATTTTATTAATCCTTTATATGACTTTTGGTCCCAATTTTATTTAGTTCTGCTCTGATCACATTACAGCTTTTCTCTGCTAGCTTTGAGTTTGGTTTGATCTTGTTTTCTAGTTTTTTAGGTATGACATTTTGTCGTTAATTTGAGATCTTTCTCTTTTTAATGGAACATTAGTTCTGTAAACTTTCCCTTAACACCTTTTTTGCTCTATCCCAGAGGTTTTCATTTGTAGTGCTTCTATTTAATTTGTTTAAAAATGTTTTGACTCCTACCTTAATTTTTATGAGTTTATTATAGTTAAATTCATTGAATTGAGCCCTTTACCATCATACAATGCTGTCTGTCATTGTTTACTGTTTTTTGATTTAAGGTCTGTTTTATATGATATAAGAATATCAACCATTGCTTTTTTTGGTTTCTCATTTACATGATAGATCTTTCTCTACCTCTCTGCTTAGAGGCTGTGGGTGACATTACCTGTAAGATGGTCTCTTGAAGGCAATAGATTGTTGGGTGTTTTTTTTAATTACAATTTGCCAATCTATGTCTTTTAAGTGGCATATTTAGGGCTGTTTACATTCAAGGTTAATATTATTATGTGAGGGTTTATTTCTGCCACAGTTTTGTTAGCTTGTTGCTGTGTAGTCTCAATTGTGTAATTGCTACACAAGATCTGTGAACTTGTATTACTTGTGCTTTTATGGTAGCAAATGTTGTCTTTTTTTCATGTTTAAAACTTCTTTGAGCATTTCTTGTAAGACTGGTAAGGTGGGAATGAATTCCCTTAGCTTTGCTTGTCTGGGAAAGACTTTATTTCACCATATGTTATGAAGCTTAGTTTGGAAGTCTATAAAATTATTGCTTGGTATTTTTTCTTTAAAAAGGCTGAAAATAGGCCCCAATCTCTTCTGGATTGTTCAATTTCTGCTAATAATTCCATTTTTATTTTGATGGAATTTTTGTTTTAGTTTATTTAACCCTTTTTTTCTAGCTCTTTTGATCATTTTTCTTTCACATTGACCTTGGATAGTCTGAGGACTGTATGCCTTGGTGATGGTCATCTTGTATAGTATCATGCAGGTGTTCTCTGAATTTCTTGTATCTGGATGTTGACCTCTCTAATAAGATTAGAGTAAATTTCCTGGATTATTCCCTTTAATATGTTTTCCAGCTTGCTTATATTTTTTCTCTCTCAGAAATGCTAGTAATTCATAGGTTTGGTCCCTTTACATAATCATATTTTTCATGCTTTTTGGGGGTCTGGCTCCATTTATTCAAAAGACTTGTCTTTGAACTCTGAAATTATTTCTTCTGTTTTGTTTAGTCTATTATCAGGGCTTCCAGTTGTATTTTGAGATTCTTTTAGTGAATTTTTTAATTGTAGAAATTTTTTTATTATAACTATTTCATCATTCATATCCTAAATTGCTTTTCTATTTTTTTTATTTTAATTTTCAACTTTCTCTTGGATCTCATTGACTTTCCTTGCAATCTCTATTTTGAATTATTTACCTACCATTTCGGATTTTTTATTTTGGTTAGAATCCATAGCCAGAGCACTAATATGATCTTCTGGGTGTGTCCAGACACTCAGTCGTTTTGTTCTGGCAGAGTTCTTGCGCTGATTTCTTCTCATCTGAGAAGGATGTTACTTCTTTTGATTTTGCTATTGATTGGATTTGATGTTTTAATTTTTTATTCTTTTTTCTCTAGAGGGTGTGACTGTGATGTATGTTGTGTTTGATCATTCAGCCTTGTTTCTGGGTGCTTTCTGGGAACCATGGCTCTGTATGAATTCATTTGTTGTGGACAGCTGCTGTGCAGTGGCTTTCTCAGAGGTTGCTTGTTGTAGTAATATATTGGACATATGAGCCAATACACTATATTTTGTGAGGCAGAGACTGCAGAGTTCTCAGAAAGCTTATCTCTTGCACTAGCACTATGTCCTTGTGGCAGCAGGATTTTGGTTTGGTGGTTCAGTTCAGACATCAGTCCATTAGCTGACACTTATGAGTAGAGCCAGCTCACCCCCAGGCAGGTTGATTATGAATGGAAGCACCCATCCTGCAAGGGGGCAGATTGGTAGGTGAAGATCATGTTGAGGTTCACTGAAATCTCTGGGGAAGCAGCAGGTGTGTGTACCAAGTCTGTCCTCAGCAGTTAGGAATGTCATCTACTTCTCTATTGCAACCCTATCACAGAGGTCACAACCTCCAGTTGGAATAGACTTTGTCCTTTGGCTCCAAGCCACAATGTGGCTGCAAACCACAATAAGTAGTTCTGGTGGCTAACGCACAAATGGATTTAGAGCAGAGCCTCTTCGCCCTGTCCAGATTTGACAGTTCTGTTGTTTGTCTGCCTTCTATTGACAAGATACTGGAATTCTGTGTAGAGAGGGAGAGTTGGGCCCTGCCCTTTATGCAAGCCCAGTAGGCACAGACACACTTTCAAGGTGGATGGATGGATCCTTCACACACATACACACACACACACACACAGACACACACGAAAAGTGTTTTCTGCAAGTGCATAAGCAGTGCCCCCCAGAGGGGTACCTCTGTTGCAATCACAACAGTAGACAGGGGAGCAGGATGACCCCTTTCCATGTCTATTACTGGCCACCAGTGCCATCCCCTTCAGCATTTGGTGCCATGCCCATGTTTTCTTTGTCCCCAAGGGGGCTTTGGCAGGTTGTGTTCTCCCTCCCGTAGGGAAAGTTCACACTAAGAGTTAGATGTCTATGGGTCTTGCAGCTCCCTAAGGACCCACTAGTATCTTGTACTTATCTTGTACTTACCAAAGACAGAACGGGTGGTGGGGTATGTTTGCAGGGGATCTGGTAATGCAGTTTATGAGGGACGGAGAGTCCCTAGGTTGGGCAGTGGCCCACCCCAGGTACACAACCAGTATGGTGCCTACCATCTCACTTTAGGTGTGAGGGGAGTGTGGGCCTACCTGCGTGAGCTGGCCACCCAGTTCCCTGTCCCTCAGAAGTTTCCAAATTGCCACTGACAGTACTGCCCTAGATCTTGAGGGCAGGCAAGCTCCCCAATAGTTTGACGATCAGCAGACTCTTGCAGGGGTGATAAGATCAGAAAAGCACCCCCATCTACCTTTGCTGCAGGGCTCTGAGTTCCTCGGATGACCCATGAAAGTTTTAGAAGTATTTTTTAATCTTAAAAATATTTGAGTATTTTCCAGATTTTTGCTTAAATTCATTTCTAGTTTAAATCTCTTCTGGTCAAATAACATGCTATGAATGATTTTAGTTATTTTCCATTTACTAAGGTTTATTTTATGACCCAGAATATGGTATACCATCATTATGTTTTATGACCACATATAAAGAACGTGGAATCTATTTTGGGGTGAAGTGTTCTATAAATGTCAATTCAGTCAAATTGGTTTAAAGTGCTGCTTATCAAACAAACCCAGAAGCTGGCAGAAGACAAAAAATAATCAATATCAGAATGGAGCTGAAGGAGACAGAGGCACAAAAATCCCTTCAAAAAATCAACAAATCAAGGAGCTATTTTTTTAAATTAATAAAATCAATAGATTGCTAGCTAGACTAATAAAGATGAAAAGAGAGAAGAATCAAATAGACACAATAAAAAATGATAAAGGAGAAATTACCACTGACTCCACAGAAATACAAACAGCCATCAGAGAATACTATAAATACTTCTATGCTCCACAGGGGGGAATGTTATAGGAGTCATTAAGAAATTATTTTAGGCAGATAGAGAGGAAAAGGGGTCCTTGGGAACTTTTTGTTTATTTTAAAGCAGCTCCAGAAATGTTTTTTGTCTAGCAGGAAAGCCCCAACTCTTAGAGCCAGACCACCAAGCTTTGATATGCAAATGCTGGCCATTAGAAACTGGGTCCACACAAACATGGCGATTCCCACCATCTTCTTCTTGCCCTTGCCCCCACATGTGCTTGGCAACATGGCTGCCCACACATATCCCCATGTGTATCAAACACCATGGTGCCCTGTATTTGCATATCGAAAGGCTAGGGTGGGAGGGCCAGTTTTTTCACAGGCTACATAAATCACGTGCCTGGTCAAACCAATCCTCTGACCCTTATGCAAATCAGACACTACCTCCTCCAGCCTCCTCATATAAGCAGCCACTTTTCCACTGCACACGAGGTTTCCTCACTTGGCTTGGAGCCCTCCTCCGTTTGTCTCTGTACAGGGGAGCTTCTTCCTTCTTTCTTGCCTATTAAACTCTCCGCTCCTTAAAACAACAACAACAAAATAAAAACAATCTAGAAAATCTAGAAGAAATGGAAAAATTCCTGTACACATACACCCTCCTAAGACTGAACCAGAAAGAAGTTGAATCCTTGAATACACCAATAACAAATTCCAAAATTGAGGCAGCAATAAATAGCCTACCAACCAAGAAAAGACCAGGACAAGATGGATTTACAGCTAAATTCTACTACAGGTACAAAGAGGAGCTGGTACCATTTTTTTCTGAAACTATTCCAAACAATTGAAAAGGAAGGACTCCTCCCTAACTCATTCTATGAGGCCAGCATCATCCTGATACCAAAACCTGGCAGAGACACAACAACAACAAAAAATAAAACTTCAGGCCAATATCCTTGACTCACATCAATGCAAAAATCCTCAATAAAATACTGGCAAACTGAATCCAGCAGCACATCAAAAAGCTTATTCACCATGATCAAGTGGGTTTCATCATCAGGATACAAGGCTGGTTAAACATATGCAAATCAATAAATGTAATTCATCACATAAACAGAACTAAATACAAAAGCCGCATTATTACCTCAATAGACATAGAAAAATCCTCCAATAAAATTCAACATTCCTTCATATTAAAAACTCCCAGTAAACTAGGTATTGATGGAACATACCTTAAAATAATAAGAGCCTTTTATGATAAACCCACAGCCAATATCATACTTACTGGGAAAAAGCTGGAAGCATTTCCCTTGAAAACCAGCACAAGACAAGGATGCTCTCTCTTACCACGCCTATCAACATAGCATTGGTCATTCTGGCCAGGGCAAACAGGCAAGATAAAGAAATAAAGTGTATTCTAATAGGAAGAGAGAAAGTCAAACTGTCTCTTTTTGTATATAACATGAGCTTATATCTAGAAATCCCATCATCTCAGCCCAAAAGTTTCTTCAGCTGATAAGCAACTTCAGCAAAGTCTCAGAATACAATATCAATGTGCAAAAATCGCAGCGTTCCTATAAGATACTTACAAATACAGCTAACAAGGGAAGTAAAGGACCACTTCAAGGAGAACTACAAACCACTGCTCAAGGAAATAAGAGGGGACACAAACAAATTGAAAAACATTCCATGCTCATGTATAGGAAGAATCAATATCAAGAAAATGGCCATACTGCCCAAAATAATTTATAGATTAAATGCCACTGCCATTAATTTACCATTGACATTCCTCAGAGAATTATAAAAAATCTACTTTAAAAGTCATATGGAACCCAAAAAGGGCTTGTATAGAAAAGAAAATCCTAAGCAAAAAGAACAAAGCTGGAGGCATTGTGTTACCCAACTTCAGACTATACTACAAGGCTACAGTAACCCAAACATGTTACTGGCACAAAAACAGACACATAGACCAATGGAACAGAATACAGAACTCAGAAACAAGACTGCACATCTACATCCATCTGATCTTCGACAAATCAAAACAAGCAATGGGGAAGGGATTTTCTATTTAATAAATGGTGTTGGGGGAACTGGCTAGCCATATGCAGAAAATTGAAACTGGACCCCTTCCTTACACCTTATACAAAAATTAACTCAAGATGGACTAAAGACTTAAATGTAAAACTCAAAATAAAACCCCTAATAGAAAATCTAAGCAATACCATTCAGGATATAGGCACAGGCGAGGATTTTATGACAGAAATGTCAAAAGCAATTGCAAAAAAAGCAAAACTTGAAAAATGGGACCTAGTTAAGCTAAAGAGCTTCTGCACAGCAAAAGTAACTATCATCAGAGTGAACAGACAACCTAGAGAATGGGGGAAAATTTTTACAATTTATCCATATGACAAAGGTCCAATATCCAGAATCTACAAAGAACTTTAACAAATTTACATTTAAAAAACCCCATTAAAAAGTGGGCAGAGGACATGAATAGACTCTTCTCAAAGAAGACATTAATGTGGCCAACAAACATATGAGAAAAAGCTCAACTGCACTGTTAGAGAAATGCAAATCAAAACCACAATGAGATACCATCTCACACCAGTCAGAATGGTGATTATTAAAAAATCAAGAAACAACAGGTTCTGGTGAGGTTATGCAGAATGTAAATTCCCACCTTTTATACTGTTGGTGGGAATGTAAATTAGTTCAACCATTGTGGAAGACAGTGTGGTGATTCCTCAAAGCTCTAGAACCAGAAATACCATTTGACCCAGCAATCTTATTACTGGGTATATGTCCAAAGGAATAAATCATTCTGTTTTAAAGATACATGCATGCATATGTCCATTTCAGCACTATTCACAATAGCAAAATCATGAAATCAACCCAAATGCTCATCAATCATAGATTGGATAAAGAAAATGTGGTACATATACACTATGGAATACTACATGGCCATAAAAAGGAATGAGATCATATCCTTTGCAAGGACATGGATGGAGCTGATAGCCATTATTCTCAGCGAACTAACACAGGAATAGAAAACCAAACACCAAATATTCTCACTTATAAGTGGGAGATGAACAACGAGAACACGTGGACACAGGGAGGGGAACAACGTGCACTAGGGACTGTTGGTTGGAGATGGGGGGAGGAAGACCATCAGGATAAATAGCTAATGCATGCTGGCCTTAATACCTAGGTGATGGGTTGATAGGTGCAACAAACTACCATGACACACATTTACTTATGTAACAAACCTGCACATTCTGCACATGTATCCCAGAACTTAAAATAAAATAATATAAAATAGAAAGTGTTTCTCATGTTTTATATATCTTTCTTGATTTTCTGTCTACTTGTTTTTTTAATTACTGAAAGTTTTGATGTTCCCATTCCATATGTTTTGATATTTTTATCTTTTCATTCAACATTTTCTTTTGCTTCGTGTACTTTTAAACTCTGTTTTTTTATGTGTATCGATAATTCATATTTTTTGCATCTTCTTGATAAACTGAACGACTTTATCATTGTGTAACGTCCTTTTTTTATTCCTGATAATATATCTTCTGAAACCTATGTTTTTCGATATCAATAAATTCAATTGAATTTTCTTTGGATTAGAGTTTGTACGCCAAAATATTTCATCCTTTTACTTTTATCCTAATTATGCTTTTGTTTTAAAGTCAATTTGCTGTAAACAGCATATTGTTGACTCTTGTCTGTTCAGTCTGGCAATCTCTGTATTTACCTAGTATACATAGGCCATTAATATTTAAGATAACTGTAGAAATGATTGGTTTAAAATTTGTCATTTTTCTAGTCATTTTTTATTCTTTTTTCTTACTTTTTATATTGTCACTATTATAATTCAATTTTATCTCATTATATTCAATTTTATATCTTAAATGTTATTTATATCTTAAATGATATAAATTTTGTATCTTAAATGTTGTTTAAGTTTAAAAATCTTTAAATTATTATTGGTTACTCTAAAGTTCCTGACATACATCTTTATTTAATCACAATCTACCTTCAAATAATGTACTGCTTTATATACAGTATCTGAAATTTGCAACAATACGTGTAGTCCCTCTTTCTCCTTTCTATGTTTTGTGATTTTTTCTCATTTATTTTAATTTTACATTTTGTATAAACACACATTATATTGTCACTATTTTTGCTCTTGGTAATCAATTATCTTTAGAGTGATTAAAAACAACTTAAAATTAATTTTATATTGACCTTAATATTTACCATTTCCAGCAGTCTTCATTTCTTTCTAAGGATCCAAGTGTCTTTCTGGTATTATATCTCCTTCGAATAACTTTATTTAACATCTTTTAAAGTGCAATTCTGTCTACAATTAGTGATTTTGGCTTTAGATTCTTTGAAAATGTCTATTTCTGCATTTTTGAAACATTTTTATTGAATACAGACTTGTTGGTTATTTTTCTCTTTGAGTATTGTAATTATACCACTCTTTTGACTGTTTTTTGTAGTTTATGACAAGAAAGAAACTTGATGTTATTCTTATATTTGTTCTTCTGTAGTGATGTGATCTCTCACCTTCTGATATCTCAAAAGCTTTTTTTTTATTTTCAGCAGTTTAAATATTATGTGTATCTGTGTATTTTTGCATGTGAGTATGCATGTGTGTATGAGAAAGAGAGACAGACAGGGTTTGTGTGGTTGGGGCATTTATTATGCTTGCTGTTATCTGACATTCTTGGAGTGGTATGTTTTTCATTACTTTTGGAAAGTTTTCAGTTGTATTATTCTCAAATATTTCTTCTACTTAATTCTCTCTTTTTTCTTGGAATCCAATTACATATAACTTAATTGATATTGTCCTAACGTTTGATATCCTGGACCTCTTATTCCCTTTGGTGTGTTTTGGTATGGATAATTTCTATTGACCTGTCTTAAAGTTTGGTGTTTCTTCTGCTTTATCAAGTTTATTGATAAGCCCATCAAAAACATGCTTTATCTTTAATATTATGTTTCTGTTTTAAGCATTTCCATTTGATTCCTTTTTCATATTTTACATCTCTTTGCTGAAATTGCCCATCTGTTTATGCATGCTGTAATTAATTTTCCGTATATAGCCTTCAACTTGTTAATCAGTTATTTTAAAAGTCTTCTCTTCTAATACCACCGTTTGAGCCAAATAAGAGTCTTATCTTACTGATAATTTTGTTTCTCATAATGTTTTTTCCTTATCATGTGACTCATTTTTTTATTAATGATGGACATTATGTATACAACAGTGAATTCAGAGGTAAATATTTCTTGTTCTCTGAAATTTGGACATTTCTTTTGCTTCTGTTGTCGCTAAGTCTTTATGTGATTCGATCAATCTAGTCAGAAGTTGAACTGCATTTCTGTTTTATTGTTTACCTGTGGTGCACTAAACTCTTTAAATGCCTCTAGTTTTACATTGCGCTTAGGATAAAAAAATTGGTTACTTAAAATTTTTTCTCACTTTTCCATTTCCATCAACAGTTTTAGTCTTTACCTGTGAGCCAGAGCCTCAGAGAGCAGCAATCTCTCTGCACTCTTGCTTAATCCCCCAGAGGTAGTGTGTTACTGCATGTTATGCAGTGTTTGCTGGTGTATTGGGCAGAAGTTGTTGGAGGTTTCCCTGTTATCCTGGTTCATTGTCAGACCTACGCGGGCCTCTGTCCCTGATTTTTGGGAGTGGTATTTTCTCAATGATACTTTGTTATCTACAACAGTGAAACTCTGCCTTGTGTCTTTAACGGAGTTCTGTTTTTGTCTTTCCTTTAGTAAAAGTGGATTTGTAACGGTCTAAGCTCAGGATGATTTCCTGCACCTCTTTGCAGGGATAGAGAATTTTTATGTCTATTTTGTTTTCTTTTTTCCTTTATCCAGTAATAGAACTTCAAATGTGTCCTAGGGGAGACAGATTTTACTATCCTTTCTCCAGTGACTTGAGACTTATATTCTGTAGAAACATAGTGGATAAAGATCTAAGCAGGGTGTCTTGACTTTCTTCAACTGACAGTGATTTTTTCCACCAGGCTTGTAGCAATAAGAGTAGTTCTGTCTATTATCCCACTCTAGGCCCCATACTTTTCATGACAGCACTGTAAGTTTCATGAATAAGAGACAGGAAGTGGGTGCAAACTGCCCTACATCTCCAGCTTCCAGAATTTCTATACTGTAATACTAACCTACACTAAGCCTTTAGAAATTAGTGTAAAAGTATATTTTAAATATTCTCCCCTATTTCTATAGCAGTGCTATCTTTCTTCCATGCTCTGCTGCTGGTAAACAAATATGTGATTTTAGTATTTCCTGAAAGATACCTTTCTTTCCCTTAGGCTTACTTCAGTTTTTTGATGAGCTCAAGAAATGTTATTATTTTTTAGATTTTCTGTTTAATTTTGTGTTCTTTACTTTGGGAATGATTCTCCTTCCAACTTTCTATAAACAGGCAAAGCCAGAAATCCTAACTTCCATTTGTAAAGGATCACTGTGGCTTCTGTGTTAAGAACAGACCAAAGGGCAGCAAGTTTGGAAGCAGATTGTGTAGTTTAAAATTTATTGTAGAAATATAGGTAATAAATTATGGTTATTTGACCAAAAATTTTAGTAATATAAGTAATAAAAATTCAACAAATTCTGAATGTATTTTAAAGACAGAGTCAAAATAATTTTCTCACTGATTAGATGAGAGGTATGAGAGAAAGGGTAGTCAGGGATTCCTCTAAGAATTCCTTTTGAGCAAGTGGGAAAATAGGATTGGCATTTTTTAAAATAGGTAAGTATATGAAAATAGTAGGTTTGAGGGAAACACTAGAAGCATTTTTTGGGGGGAGGAAACATGCTATGTTTAAGGTATCTATCAGGTATTCATGTATGATATATGAGTCTAAAGATATAAGAATTTTATCTTCAAATAATTATCGATTGGATTTATACATTTGATGATTATCAAAGTATGGAAAATATTTAAATCACTGAGACTGGATGAGATCCCCAAGGCAGTGTGTGGGTTTTAAGAAAATAAAATATTCAAGGAGTGATACCAGGGTATTTTAACATGATGTTGGCAAGGAGAAGGGAAATCAGTAAAGGAAACTGAGCTAAAGATGACAGAAACGTAGAAAGAAAACCATAGTAAGAGTGAGGTTTTATGAATTACAAAAATGTTTCTGGAGAAGGGATGAATCAACTTTATCACACGCTACTTTTAGATTAAGATGAGGACTGAGGACTGACCAATGTCCCTGATTAGGCAGTAGAGGATAAGATCTTATTCATAAGTTGAATATTTTACTTTTTATAAAAGTAGAGACATTTTATACATTGTGAAAGGTGGAAATGCAGCAGATATAGTACAGTCATTTGGAGTAAATGAATAGTGGCAGTAGAACTGTGTGTGTGTGTGTGTGTGTGTGTGTGTGTGTGTGTGTTTACGTGTGTGGATTACGAAACAAGTTCACCAGCAGGTGATAAATACTGGAAATGAAGATATGAAAATTTGTGGGGAGAGAAGAAAGTGTGAAACAGTCATCCAGGTGAGTGGAGGAGTGAACAAATTAGGGAACTGAAGTCAGATTGCCAAGCAGCACCAAGAGGTTTCATGAGGCTATTTTTTTAAGTCGGTTGACTGTCCTTGAGAAAACTGAAAAATTCAAACACAAGTTTATGAATACATAGTTTTTCCTTTCTCAATGAAATAGCTCACAAATAGCAAATATTTTTAGCTATTCCTATAAGTAGTGGAGTCTATTTTCTACCCTTTGGATCTGTGCTGCCCTTGTGACTCACTTTCACCAATTGAATGAGAAAAAGATGAGATTATGCAAGGTCTCAAGAAGCTTGCAGTTTTTACTTTCACTCTGTTGGAACACTGTTGCCATGTGAAAATCATGGTAAGCCTCTTTTAGGATGAGTGACCATGTGAAGAGAGAGGCACACTTTTCCAACAATATCAGTTATACCAGACTTTGCAGCCTCCCAGATAAGGTATCAGTCCTATGTGTAAGACCAGTGGAGACCATATGGGGCAGATATAAGCTGATTTAGCTGAATACAGCTCAAATTGTCAACTTACAGAATTATGAGTAAATAAATTTTTGTTATTTTAAACTATAGTTTGTTTTTATTTATGCACCAGAAATGAAAAGAAATATCCCCACCCAAACTATCCTTAGACACAGTAATTTAAGTGACTTCCTCTGAGTCAGTCCTGCATGATTGGGCAATCTATCATACTTGATACCAAGTGGTGATTAGCTTAGATATTATCTACTCAGGAGGCTTCTAATGACCTCACCATGCTGATTTAGGTGGCTATGTTACGTGATCTTACAGGAATCTGTTCTCCCACATTCACATGACTTAGTTGTAATGACCGTTTACCTCTTTCTTTTGCAATTGACTGGAAACTCAATGACAGAAAGCATGAGTCTGTCTTGCTCATTACTATATCTGTCTCACAAACAGTGTATAGTATTTGTTGTAACAACGAAAGCTCATAGACATTTTCTGATAAAGTAGAATAGAGCACTCTGTATAAAAGAAAGGGGAGATGGCGCAAGATGACAGAATAGAATGCTGCACCAATCATCATCCCTGCAATGACATCAATTTAACAACTGTCTATACAGAAAAAGCACCATCATAGGAACCAAAAATCAGGTGAGCCCTCGTAGTACCTGGTTTTAACTATGTATTCCTGAAAGAGGCACTGAAAACAGAAAAAAAACAGTCTTGAATTACTTATATCATCACCCCCTCCCCGCCCACACACACATACACACACACACAGTGGCATGCTGGTGCAGAGAGCCTCTCTGGGTGTGGGAGGAGGAAGAACACAGAAATTGTGAGACATTGAACTCAATGCTGTCATATCAGAACAGAAAGGAAAATTGGACCAAATGCAGCTGATGCCTGATCACAGAGGGAGCATTTAAAGCAGCCCTAGCCAGAGGGGAATCACCAATCACAGTGGACTGAACTCGAGTGCCTGCAAACCTCACCACAGAGGGCTACAGCACTCTGCGTCTCCAAGTAAACTTGAAAGGCAATCTGGGCCATAAAGTCTGCAAATCTTAGATAAGTCTTAGTGCGGAATTTGGCCCAGAGACGGTGGTGTGGGTGGGGGTGCATATGACATACTGAGAAACCAGCTGGAGCAGCCAAGGGAGTGCTGTCATCACCACTCCACTAACCCCAGAATTCAGAAGTCACAGCTCCAAAAGAGACCCCTTTTTTATGCATAAAGGAGACGGAAGCGTGGAGAGAACTTTTTCTTACATCCAAGATACCAGCTCAGCCACAGCAGAATAGGGGGCTGTTCAGTTGTGAGGCCCCTGTTCCAGGCCCTAGCTCCCACACAAGATTTTTAGACACATTCTGGGCAGGAAGGGAACGCTATGCCTTGAAGGGAATAACCTAGCATTTATCACCTGCTAACTCAGGAGTTCTTGGGTCCTGAACAATCAGCAGCGATGTCCAGGTACTACATCATGGGCCTTCAGTGAGTCTCAGACTTGCTGGATTAATGTGAGATTCAGAACATTGCCAGCTGTGGTGGCTACAGAGCAAAATTGTACCTGCTTGAGAAAAGCAGAGAGAAAAGCAAAGGGTACTTTGCCTTGCAACTCTGGTACCAGTATGGCCAGAGGAGGGTAGAGCAACAAGTAGGCTTTCAGGGTCCCTGATTTCAGGACTTTACTCTTGGATGGCATTACTCGATCTGCCTTGGGCCAGAGGGGAGCTCACATCCCTGAATGGCAAGCCCCAGGCCAGGCAGCGTTTACCACAAGCTGACTTTAGAGCCCTTGGACCTTAGGAGAATATGGGCAGTAGTCTGGCAGAACTCCCCATGGCCTATGGTGGCGGTAGCTATGGGATAAGTCTTCTCAGACTTTGAAAAGGGGAAGGAAGAGTTGGAAGGATTGCATCATGTAGTTCAGTGCCAACTCAGCCACAGAACAGTAAAACACCAGGTAGACTTCTAAGGTTTTTGACTCTAGTTTCTGAACCCAGGTGGCACCTCTGAACCCAACTGTAACCTAGGAACTCTCACTGCCCTGAAGAGAAGAACACAGGCCTGCCTGGCTTTGCCACCTGCTGATTGTAGAGCTGCAGGGCTTGAGCTAACACAGGCAGTAGCCAGGGAGTGGTTACAGCAGGCAATGGGCTAGACTAAATGCTGTGCTGGCTTCAGGTCTGGCTCAGTGCAGTCATAGTAGTGGTGGCCAGAGGAGGAGTGTTTGTGTCACTTAATCCTTAGTTTTAGGTGGCTCAGAACAGAAAGTGAGATACTTTAATTATTTTAAAGAAAGTAACGGGAAAAAAACAAGAGTCTCTGATCAGTATTCCAGAGAATTCTCCTGGATATTGTCCAAGATTGTCAAGGTGGTACCTCTATGAATCTGAAAGAATCACAGCATTACTTGGCTTGGGGTGCCCCCTAAAGCAGATACACCTTAGATCACCACACCTAAGTTCTTTCAAATATCTGGAAAGCCTTCCAGAAGGATGGGTACAAACAAGCCGACAGTGAAGATTACAATAAATAATTAACTCTTCAATGCCCAAACACATTATCCTGGATGGTGTTGCTGACGTCAACACCATCCAGGATAATGTGACTTCATCAAGTGAACTAAGCAAAGCACCAGGGACCAATCCTGGAGAAACAGAGATATATGACCTTTCAGATGGAGAATTCAAAATGTCTGAATTGAGGAAGTTCAAAGAAATTCAAGATGACACAGAGAAGGAATTCAGCATTCTATCAGATAAATTTAATAAAAGATTGAAATAATTAAAAAGAATCAAGCAGAATTTCTGGAGCTGGAATATTTAACTGGCATAGTGAAGAATAGACTAGAGTCCTTCAGTAGAAGAACTGATTAAGCAGAAGAAAGAATTATTGAGTTGAGAGACAGGCTATTTCAAAATACAAATTCAGAGGAGACACAACAAAAAATAATAAACAAACAATGAAGCATGCATATAGCATCTAGAAAACAGCTTCAAAAGGGCTAATCTAAGAGTTATTGGCCTTAAAGAGGAAGTGGAGAAAGAAACAGCGGTAGAGGGTTTATTCAGAGGTAATAACAGAGAACTTCCTAAACCTAGAGAAAGATATCCATATCTGAATTCAAGAAAGGTATAGAACACCAAGCATATTTAACACAAAAAAGACTACCACAAGGCATTTAATAATTGAACTAAATGCCCACAAGAGAGAAAGCAGGAAACATCTAAAATCAACACCATAACACCAAATTTAAAGAACTAGAGAAGCAAGAGCGAACAAATTCAAAAGCTAACAGAAGACACGAAATAACTAAGATCAGAGCAGAACTGAAGGAGATAGAGACATGGAAAACCCTTCAAAAAATCAATGAATCCAGGAGCTGGTGTTTTGAAAAGATCAACAAAATAGATAGACCGCTAGCCAGACTAATAAAGAAGAAAAGAGAGAAGAATCAAATAGATGCAATAAAAAATGATAAATGAGATATCACCACCGATCCCACAGAAATACAAACTACAATCAGAGAATACTATAAATATCTCTACACAAATAAACTATAAAATATAGAAGAAATTGATAAATTCTTAGACACATACACCCTTCCAAGTCTAAACCAGGAAGAAGTTGAATCCCTGAATAGATCAATAACAAGTTCTGAAATTGAGGCAGTAATTAATAGCCTCTAGTATTTTTCTAAGGTATGTTCAGTGCAAACTATTTCAAAATAAAGCAATTTATTAAAAAATTACCTACTATGAGAACTTAGTTAAATAAATTATGGTACATCTAAAGACTGAATATTTAGGAATTAGGGATAATGTGGTCAAAATTATATGAATCTATGGAAATGCTAAGGTTCTCAATGAAAAAACATCATAATAATAAACACTATTTCTAAACTGTATCGCCTTTAGGAAAATGCTGAATCCTGTTTACTGGAGGACCTTTGCTTTGCTGAGCACCTTGATGAAAATGATCATGAAAACTGTGGTAGTAGGTAGCAGGTAAGACATAATTTAATTATTCTGCAAAGCACATGGTACAGCAGGTGAAATTATGTTGGAAAAATCCTGGAGGGGTAGAAATGAGCTACTAAGGAAGTATAGGAAGAAAAATCATATATACCTGTTCTGAGCTTGACCAAGAAGAAACTTTAAAAAACAAAAACATATGAAACAAATTTTATATTGTTTTCTCTATGTAAGTGATCATTGGGTGTAGTAGTCAGGGACACAGGGGAATTTAGGGATGTGATATAAATTCTCTCTCCTAGCTCCTCTACAAAATTTTTAATAAAGTTCACACTTCTTAACAAGGCTTTTATGCAAGTAAAGTCACTTGGTGAAAACTGAGACTGTACATAGGATGAATAATTAAAGAAGAGTTGCCTATTGGGAATAAGAAATTATTTTTTTAAATATAATCCTCATATTTAAAAAATGATATGTGAGAATTTTATATGTATATTCATGTGGGTTATGTGTGTGTGTGTGTGTGTGTGTGTGTGTGTGTGGAGATAGATGGGTGAGAGAGATTGAGACTGAGATTGAGATTGGAAGTACATGCACAAAACATATTAAGAGTGATTACCTTTAAGGGGTAGGTTTATGTAATATTAATTTTTCCTTAGTTAATCTGCATATTCTACTGTTTGTGCCATGAAATATTTTTCTTTTAAATCAGAAAAAAATATCCACAAATTGGCTAGAGGCATTATATTAATGTTAACATAAAAATGGCTTTCTTGTCTTTCTTCTGTATAAATACCTTCGGCATGCATATTAAAAACATTTAAAGAGCCATGGAACTAAGAGTGCATTAACTTCATCATGACATATTTTGAGCATTCTTATTCTTTTTCAGATATGGCAGTGTTTAAATCATCCATACTAAAATAATGTATTTTTCTTTAAATAGTAATTGACAAGAAATTTCTCTTAATTTTCCTAGCATAATTATGGTTAGATTGCAAAAAGATAAGACAGATATTTGCTTTTGCTATGGTTTGAAGGTGTTTTCTCCAAAATTCATGTTGAAATTTAATCCTCATTGTGGTAGTATTAAGAGGTGGTGTCTTTTTGAAAATGTTAACCATGAGGACTCTGCCATCATGAATGGATCAGTGCTTCATAAAAGGGCTGGTGGAAACTAGCTTAGTCGCTTTTTGTCCTTCCATTTCTTCTGCCATATGAGGACAGAGTGTTTGTCCCCTCTGGAGGCTGCAGCAACAAGGCAACATCTTGAAAGCAGAGAACTTTCTTCATCAGACACCAAACCTGCTGGCACATTGATCTCGGACTTCCTGGCCTCCAGAACTGTTAGAAACTAAATTTCTTTTCTTTATAAATTACCTAGTCTCAAGCATTTTGTTATAGGCATCATAAATGGACTAAGACAGCCTTTATCTGGGGCAAATAAAGAACCATTTGAATTCTCTCAAGTTTGGCATAGTAGAAATAAATACCACATAAGTAGAACCTCTAAAGGAGTGCTTCTCAATTATCTGCAATGAAAAAACAGGGTGTTTTTGTTGGCAACCTGTTGTGTAAAAGTGCATTTGTAAAATGTAATAAAATGAATTATTGAAAAAATATTGACTTCTAGATCCTTTTGACATAACCCTAGAAAAAAAAAGAGCGAAAAGTTGCAAAAACATTCCAAATATAAACCCAAATATCTTAATAGACCGACCAGGTATAACATAATTTTGTCAAATGGTTATAATTTCTGAATACTCACTCTCAACTTCTGTACTCATCTCTTTGTAAACTAGCAATGATTTGTGAATCAACATGTGGTATAAATCACACTTTGAATAGTTCTGAAGCAGGTAGTAGAAAAAGTAGGTAAAGATAGGTGGGAAATTTCTTGTCCTGTTGTATTCATATTAGCTGGACTATAAGCATACACAGTTGTAATATCTGTATTTGAAAATTGATGTGGAAGAATCTGGGAATTGTAAGAAGACCAAGAAAATATAATGAATGGGAAAAGAGCTTTCATAAATATATGTTACAACAATTAGGATTGTTAAACAGAAAAGAAAAAGAGAATTCTCCAAAAATATAAGTGTTTTTTTGCTTTACTTTTTTTGTAAAAATAAAATATAGATGCAGAATACTATATGAAACTAATTTATAGCTTACCTTATCATGAGGCAAACACCATTGTAAGCACTAGCCAGGTCAAAAAATAGAACCTTTGTCAGCCACTCAAGAAGCCCCTTCAGCTATCTTATCCATATTATAACCCTCTCCTTTCTTCCCTCCAAAAAGTAATCATTACCTTGATTTTTAGAAAAACATATTGCTTTCATTTTCTCACACTTACATCACTCAAGTTCTCCATGTATCTCTTTCTTTTCCTCATAATTTATCTGCTGAAAGACTTAGACCATTTAACCTGGATTTTGCTTAATTCAAAATTGTGAAACACTTCAAAAGTTTCCTCTAATCTTTGTGTTTTCTACAAATTGGCAGCTGGATTCACAGGCTTCATCACATTCAGATATTATCCCTTTGGCAAGGCCATAAATGGTCATATAATATTCTTAACTAAGAAGCATAGAATGTTCAGTTTCATTATTTTATTCATTGATGGGTATAAAATGTTGATAATCTATGTTTTTAATTTATTAACTGGAATCATTTCACACAGAGACATTTCCACTCATGTAATATTTGTTTTGACACAGATAATATATAAATGGAAAAAAAGTAATTATTGTTAAAAAATTGATTTAACAAGTTTTCAAGATAATGAATTAGTTCCCTGTCTTCCTCAGCTAACATTTTTTTTCTTGAATTCATAATCCATAATTTGAAGTTCTCCATCTAAATTTAAATTGAGGACTATGATTCTTAAACTCATTTTTTCTGCATTAAACCTCTAACTCCTTTCTTTCATATCAAGAATTCTGGGTCTTCAAGACACAATGGATACTATAAATATAATAACCTATTTTTGCTCATTTGCTTTATCCCACACTACACATTAAGCTGTCTCATAATAACAATACTATTGCTACTACTATTACTTATGATTACTGAAAAATAAGAGATAAAAACCCATAAATGCAATCTGTAACATTCTTCTATTAAAGTTGTACTATAGCTATATTGTCAGAGCACATAGCGATATTGTACTACAATTGCTTCCTTTTAACTCTCATTTTGTCTTAATTTTTCATATGGGTATATATTTAGTTCTCACTACCAATCTTTATGTTTCTATCTGTCTGGTTATTTTGATTGCCTGATACTTGTTCTCTTGTAAATTATTTAGGAAGAAGCTCTGGGAACAATATTTCCTAAGTTCTCTCTTACTGATAATTTGGAAGTTTACCTATGGGATTCAGGAAGATCCAAAAACTATGCTACCACCAGCACCACTATTTTCCCAGAATCTGATGCTTTGGTTTTTTTCTAAGGGGTGTTGAACACTTTTTATTCTCCACAAAGGGCTAATTGCAAATTAAATTAAGGATGAAGGAATTTCTGGATGACTTTCTTGAAAACTTTGAAGAGATAATAGAATAAATATTCTTCTGCCTGGTATAGTTAGCAGATTATCTGTATGAAAGCTATGGAAATGAACTAGCTAATCTCTTCAGATTTTAACTCTGGAATTCCAAGAAATAGAATTAAGGCCCCCATAAAAGAATAGTTCTAATTTACAACTGGGTGTCTCTAAAGTTGTTTGACATTGAGATATATATATGTATATACTTTGAATGTATGTCTCCTCCAAATCTAATGTTGAAATGTGATCCCCAGTGATGGTGGTGGGGACTAGTGGGAGATGTTTGGGTTATGGGAGCAGATCTTTCATAAATGGCTTGATGTTGTCCTCATGGTAATGAGTGAGTTCTCATCATGTGAGTTGACAAGTGATCTGGTTGTTTAAAAGAGCTTGGCACTTCCTCCCTCTCACTCTTTTGGTCTCTCTCTTGCCGTGTAACACTGACTCCCCTTCACCTTCCACCAGTATTATAAGCTTCTTGAAGACTCACCTCAGGAAGCAGATTCCTGTGCTGTGCTTCATGTACAGCCTATAGAACCATGAGCCAAATAAACTTTATTAATTACACAATCTTAGGTATTCCTTTATAGCAATGCAAACATACTAACACAGGTATGTTGGTTAGAATAGTGCCAGTGTGTCTGGAATTGGTGGGTTCTCAGTCTCACTGACTTCAACAATGAAGCCGTGGACCCTCGCGGTGAGTGTTACAGTTCTTAAAGGTGGCACGTCCGGAGTTTTTTCCTACTGACCTTTGGATGTGTTCAGAGTTTCTTCCTTCTGGTGGGTTTGTGGTCTTGCTGGATCAGGAGTGAAGCTGCAGACCTTCGTGGTGAGTGTTACAGCTCTTAAGGCGGCACATCTGGAGTTGTTCGTTCCTCCCGGTGGGTTCGTGGTCTCACTGGCTTCAGGAATGAAGCTGCATACCTTCGCGGTGACTGTTACAGCTCATAAAGGCAGTGTGGACCCAAAGAGTGAGCAGCAGCAAGATTTATTGCAAAAAAACAAAGCTTCCACACTGTGGAAGGCGACCAGAGGGGGTGCCACTGCTGGTTCAGGTAGCCTGCTTTTATTCTCTTATCTGGCCCCACCCACATCCTGCTGATTGGTCCATTTTACAGAGAGCCGATTGGTCTGTTTTCACAGGGTGCTGATTGGTGCATTTACAATCCCTGAGCTAGACACAAAAATTCTCCAAGTCCCCACTAGATTAGCTAGATACAGAGTGTCCACTGGTGTATTTACAAACCCTGAGCTAGACACAGAGTGCTGATTGGTGCATTTACAAACCTTGAGCTAGATACAGAGTGCCGATTGGTGCATTCACAATCCCTTAGCTAGACATAAAGATTCTCCAAGTCCCAACTAGACTCAGGAGCCCAGCTGGCTTCACTCAGTGGATCTCGCACCGGACCGCAGGTGGAGCTGCCTGCCAGTCCCGCGCCGTGCCCCTGCACTCCTCAGCCCTTGGGCTGGGATGGGACCTGGCGCAGTGGAGCAGGGGGCGGCGCTCATCGCGGAGGCTCAGGCTGCGCAGGCGCCCACCGCGGGGAGGCGGGGCGGGGAGACTGAGGCATGGCGGGACGACTGAGGCATGGCGGGACGCAGGTCCCAAGCCCTTCCCCGCGGGGAGGCAGCTAAGGCCCTGCGAGAAATCGAGCACAGCAGCTGCTGGCGCAGGTGCTAAGCCCCTCACTGCCCGGGGCTTGCGGGCCGGCCAGCTGCTCCGAGTGCTGGGCCAGCCGAGCCCACGCCCACCCGGAACTGGCGCTGGCCCGCAAGCGCCGCGCGCAGCCCCAGTTTCCGCAGGTGCCTCTCCCTCCACACCTCCTCGCAAGCTGAGGGAGCCGGCTCCGGTCTTGGCCAACCCAGAAAGGGGCTCCCACAGTGCAGCGGTGGGCTGAAGGGCTTCTCAAGCGCGGCCAGAGTGGGCGCCAAGGCCGAGGAGGCGCCGAGAACGAGTGGGGGCTGCTAGGGCTGCCAGCACGGTGTCACCTCTCACCAGTAGTTGTGATTTTTGCTGTTACCCCCATGGATTATGAATTCACTTTGGGTAACAGTGGAAACCCTCGGAAGTTGTTTCCACTGTTTCATCTAAAACAAGTCGCCAAAACGAAGTTTTCTCAGTGCCATAGCATGGACTCAGGTGAGTTGTGAGAAGATGGAAATTAAGTATGTTAAGAAGCTCTAGCGCTATATGCAACATTTCAGTCAGAAAGGTGAGAAAGTGAAAATAAATTTGGTTTTGCAGAAAGAAAATAGATTTACCTTTGCATTTTGTACCAAGGAAAACCAATTTAATACTGATACAATAGAAATATAAGTTTGGAAGTAATACCCCTGCAAGAATTCAGCTTTTTGTTTTATAAAAAGAAATTTCCCTAGTTGCAATTATTTATTTATATGCCACCAATAGATTTGTTCTTATTATAATGTAGTCTGAAAATTAAGGGGTTATTTTTAAGACACTTCAAGGCTTAATGTTGCTATATTTTACACTTTGACATATTCTGCACAAGTAAGACCAAGTCTAAAAAATTGTGCTTTATCGGGGCTGCCACTGTTTAAAAAGTTTATTAACAAACTGACACATTTCCAAAGAAAGAAAAGTGAAATGTCTAAGGGTCTGATAGTTTACATAAAGATAGTTGATATGGGGATTTTTAGCCTGAAGAAAAGTCTTAAAGAGATAATATTTTAAGTTACTAAAAAATATTTGAGGGATAAGATACAGGATTACTTACTCTGACTCCAGAAGGGAAAACTAGATCCAAAAGTGGAAGTATTATTGAAACAGATTTTTAGATCAATACATGGACAAACAGTACGAAAAAATTACAAAAATTGGCTTTCTCAAAAAGTAGTGAGTTTCTTGATACTGAAAGTAATGTATCAGAGGATGGCTGAGTATGTTTGCATGTGTGAAAGATTTTATGGAACACTTGGAAAGGGAGGAAAGACGGTTATATCCCTGCTTTGAAAAGGAGACAAGAGTATGGTGTACATGGTTTCAGACATACATTCTGAATCTAAAACGAAACACATTAAACTAGACCACAAATAACTTTTTATAGTGAATTCCTGTTTGGCTTTGACTTTTCCCTGTCATTTGAGAATAATCAAGGTATGATAATATTTGCAACCCATCATTTCATTTCAAAACTTTGATTCATGGCGTAAGTGAGGCCTAATCTCAATGCAGTATCATCTTACTAAACCTTAGGACACTTATGTTGTTACATACAACCTAGAATTTTTTTTAATTTTAAGACATTAAGAAAAGTCTTTCATTAACTAATTTATTCTAAAATAATATATAAAATAGCAATGGAATAAATTCAACAAATGGAAGTTATTAATAGAGTACCTATAAGTAGTCCGCCATCAGTGAGATTTTTATGGAAATGAAATTGTCTGTATCTTGATTGCAGTTGTGGCTACAGAAATTTATTCATGCCTATTTCCTGGTTTCATAAGATGTTAACTATTGACATAAACTGGGTAAAGGGTACATGACACTTATCCGTACTTTCTTTGCAAATTCCATGAGTCTATAAGTATTTCCAAATGTAAAGTAAAGATGTTAACTATTGACGTAAACTGGGTAAAGGGTACATGACACTTATCCGTACTTTCTTTGCAAATTCCATGAGTCTATAAGTATTTCCAAATATAAAGTAGAGATGTTAACTATTGACGTAAACTGGGTAAAGGGTACATGACGCTTATCTGTACTTTCTTTGCAAATTCCCGTGAGTCTATAAGTATTTCCAAATATAAAGTTTGAAAATAAATAGTAATAAAATACGTTCCCAGGTACTCACCATCTCGGTGTATTTCTCTCTACATACTGCTTAATTCAGTGATTCTCAAGGATCCATTTAAACTCATAAAATTATTGAAGACCTCAAAGAGCTTTTGTTTCTCTCAGTTATGTCTGTTGTTCTTTATCATACTGGAACTTAAACCTGAGGAAATTCTAAAATGTTTGCCTTTTTATATTTAAGAGGTATGTAATAGTGGTAATTTCAGAAAATCTAAATATTTCAGTAAGTCTGGGAGAAGGCAGAGTTGGAAATAATAAGATTTGGGGCTTATGATCTTCTCCTTGTTTATATTTCAAGCCATTTTTGCAACAAATATTATTCTCTGTGGTAATACATTTTTCACCTTAGTCTTCACCCTGGCCTTAAGATATGATAAATCTCTCCCATTCTTACCCTCAAAACAAGCTGCTTATGGGGCAGTAAATCAAGAGAGGCTTTTTGAATTGTTTTGTTAAATAATAAGTATGACTGGGGCATGATAATAAGCTTTGAGAATAAAAACAAAGATTCAATTGTTCAAGATGAACATGTTCTGGAGTTCTGCTGTGTAACATGTTGCCTATAGTTAACAATACTTTATTGTGGACTTAAGAGGGTAGGTCTCATGGTGTGTTCTTACCGCAATAAAAAAGAAAGAGGGATAAATTGTAGGTGTAAATGACAGGGATACTTGATAGAGTGAGGCAAGAATAGTCAGGGAATGCTGGGGAAGATATTAACGTGTAACTTTGTGTGTAGTTAGGAACATATGAGCGAGTAGGAGATAGAAGTGTGGAAGAGAGGTAGATAGATACTTTGGGGAGGACAGGATGAAGCATTAATAAGTTATTATTTGTTATTTCTTATCATTAGTAACAACTCAAAAACACTATGTTTGCATAATCCAACTGACTGTTATTAAAAGGTAACAAGTAATAAGTTCTTTATGTTTTTTTTTTTTTTTTTCTTTTATTATTATTATTATTATTATTATACTTTAGGTTTTATGGTACATGTGCACAATGTGCAGGTAAGTTACATATGTATACATGTGCCATGCTGGTGCGCTGCACGTTTTATCATGTTCATGTTTGAGTATAATAACAAACCCATTATAGTTTAACTGAGATAATATTTTATAACTTTAGAAAATAAAAATGTAATGAATAATGTAGAATGCCTGGCTTACTGAAGACAGGTGGATTCTAAGATCTGATTCTACATTCAATTCACTGCATTGTGTTATGGTGGTTGAAGGATGTGAAGAAAATCTGCTTACATAGATATGTAGCTAGAAAAGAGAATCTTCATAGATTATCAGACTATGGGTATCATTCTACAATACTAGACTGAAAGGCCACATGAGGAAGTTTTCTAAAGGCTAGTTACAATATGGAATTAAAAAAAACATATCAATAGACTTCTCATACTCTGCTTTATTCAAATCTAGTCATCAATTTCATAGTTAATGGATCTTTTATCCATATATGTATTTGTAACACCATGCATAGATAATGTGTACAATAACTTCTATTTAAAAATCATGTTCCTTGTAACTTTATTTGTGCTCAATAATTAAAGCCTTTACCTATAGTACCTTCCTTTGGAGAAAGCATTTTTTTGTTTTATCACTTGAAAATTAAAATTTCAATTTTTAAATTTTTTATGGTAAAGGGGCATGTTTGGTATTAAAAATTTTAGTTCCAAGTCTGCCTGATTGGAGCAGATTGATGTATGAGTTCCCTAGGGCTGCCCTAACAATGCATTTCTGATGTTTTAAGCCACCCATGACCACAAGCTGGGTTGCTTAAAACACCAGAAATGTATTGTCTCATATTTCTAGAGGCTAGAAGTCTAAAATCAAGGCATTGACAGGTTCCTGCTCTCTCTGAAACTCCTAGGAAAAGATCTTTCCTTGGTTCTTTTTAGCTTCTGGTGCAACAATCCTTTGGTGTTCCTTGGCCGGTGGATGCATCATTCTCATCCCTGCCTTCATTTATGCATGGTGTTATCCCTTTCTGTCACTTCTACTTTCCTTATAAGGGCACCAATCATATTAAATTAAAAGATCACATTACTCCGTACTATCACATCTTAACTAATTACATCTGCAATGACCATATTTCCAAATAAGATTACATTCTGACTTTCTAGAAAGGACATGATTTTCAGGGACTAACCAGACTCCGTACAGTCTTACCTTTGGACTCCCCTAAATTCAGTCTGTCCCATGTGCAAAATGCATTCATTTCATCCCAACATCCCCAAAAGTCTTAACCCATTTCACATTAACTCTAAGCCCACAATCTCATCTAAATGTCATCCAAATTAAGTATAGATATGTCTCTGGGTGTGGTCCGTCTATGGAAAAATGTATCTGTGTTCACAAATGTTATCTGCTTCTAAAATATAATGATGGGATAGGGAATAGACATTTCCAATCTGAAAGAGACAAAATTGGCGGAATAGTTTACTAGTCTGAAGTAGTTTGCACCACAGACTGAAAAATTCCATTAGTTTTTAAGACCTGAGAACAATTATCTGTGGATCAATGCTCTGCCTGCTTCAGTCCATAATGGGAATGTTTCTGCCAAGATATTTGATTGGATCCGTAAGTCAGTTGCCTAATCTTTTTATCAAAAGCTTGTTCAGCCTCACTCTTGGCCCTGTTTCCAGAGCATAGTATCTACATAGGCTGAGAATTTCCCAAATTATTCAAGTGTAGAATCCTTTATGCTTAGCATTTTATTCCTCAATTTATCTCTTTCTGCTGGCATTTTACTATAAGCAGCTGGGAGAAACCATGCTGTACCTTTCTTGCTGTGCCTGGAAATGTACTCAGCCAAATACACAAGTTCATTGCTTATAATTTCTAATTTCCACAGAACGATAGACTAATTCAGCCATGTTTTCTGCCACTTTCATAACAATGATTACTTTTTTTCTCTGCTGTTTTCCATTTCTGCCTGAGGCCTTATCAGAAGTGTGTTAATGTTCATATATCTAGCAAGATTCTGTTCATGACAAGGTATGTATTTTCTAAGATGACCATAGCTTTCTTTACAGCTCACCTCACTTCTTTCCAGCCCTCCACAGAATCACCTTTCGCTTTCATGTTTTAACCAAAAGTCTCCACAAGGCAATATAGGCTTTCTCTATCAAAACCCACAAACTTCTAGTCTCTATCCATTATCCAATTTCAAAGTAACATCCACATTTTTGGCATTTCTTATAGCAGCATCATACTACCCAGTACCAAAAGCTGTTAGTAGCTTGTGCTCTTTGATTGCTAAGTAACATTCCCTTGTATAATTTTACCACATTTTATCTATTTACCAATTGATAAACATTTGAATTGTTTCCATTTTGTGACTGTTATGAATAAAGTTCCTAAAAACATTTGGATGTACATCTTAATGATATGCTTTCGCTGGTCTTGGTAAACATCTACGAGTGGAATTGCCAGATTATATAGTGTGATGGTTAATTTTATGTGACAACTTGACTGGGCTAAGAGATATCCAGAAAGATGGTAAAACATGATTTTTTAGTGTGTCTGTTAGGTTGTTTCCAGGATAAATTAGCGTCTGAGTCAGTAAACTGAGTAAAGAAGATTGTCCTCACCAATATGGGCGGATATCATCAAGTCAATTGAGGGCTCGAATAAAACAAAAAGACGAAGAACAAACTCTCTCTCTCTCTCTATCTCTCTCTATCTCTCTGTCTATCTCTCTCTCTATCTCACTGAGATAGAGCTGGGGCATCTATTTTCTCTTACCTTCAGACATCAGAGTTCTGGTTTTCCAGCCTTCAAACTCCTGGACTTACATCAGTGTGTCCTCCATGGTTCTTAGGACTTCAGACTCAGATTCGGAATACATCATCAGCTCCCCTGGTTCGCAGGTGTTTTGACTCAGACTGAATTACACTACCGGGTTTCCTGGTTCTCCAGTTCGCAGAGAGAAGAGAGTGGGACTTCTTAGCCTTTGTAATTACATAAACCTATTTCCATAATAAGTCTATATCTACTTATAGATAGATATATCCATTTGGTTTTATTTATCTGGAGAACACTAATACATATGGTAAGTGTATGGTTAATTTTTAATTATAATTTTAAATAACATTTTTAGATTCACAGTAAAATTGAGTGAAAGGTACACAGATTTCCCAAATACTCTTGGCTCCGAAACATGCATATCCTCCCCATATCTACATCCCCCACCAAAGTGGTACATTTGTTAACAATTGTTGAACCTGCATTGACACATCATTATCATTCAGATTGTATAATTTACATTAGGGTTCACTTTTGGTGTAGTACATTCTATGGGTTTGGAAAAATGTATAATGACATGTATCCACAATTATGGTATTGTACAGAGTAGTTTGACTGCCTTAAAAATCTTTCTTCTGCCTACCTCTCCCTTCCTCTTCCCTATCCCCTGGTAACTACTGATCTTTTTACTGCCACCATAGTTTTGCCTTTTCTATAATATCATATTGTTGGAATCATACAGTATGTAGTCTTTTCAGATTGGCTTCTTTTATTTAGTAACATGCATAAATTTTCTCCATGTCTTTTCATGGCTTCATATCCTATTCATTTTTTGCACTGAATAATATTCAGTTGCTGCATGTACCACAGTTTATGTAATCATTTATCTATTGAAGGGCATATGAGTTGCTTTCAGCTTTAAACAATTATAAATAGTTTCTATAAACATCTGTGTGCAGGTTTTTGTGTGGATATAAACTTTCAAATCCTTTGAGCAAATGCCAAGAAGTGTAGTTTATGGATTATGTGGTAAGAGGATGTTTAGGTGGAGAATATGTCAAACTGTCTCCCAAAGTGGCTGTACCATTTGCCATTCCAATCAGCAATGAATGAGAGTTTCTGTTGTTTTACAACCTCTCCAGTATTTGATGTCAGCGTTCAGGAATTTGGGTATTCTAATAAGTGTGTAGTGGTATCTCGTTGTTTTAGTTTATATTTCCCTGATTACATATGATATGGAGCATCGTTTGATATGCTTATCTTTGATCTGTATATCTTCTTTTTTGAGGTGTCTGTTCAGAACTTTGATCCATTTTACATTAGGGTTGTTTGTTTTCTTATACTTGAGTTTTAAGTGGTCTTTGTCTATTTTAGGTAATAGTCTTTTATTAGATACATGTCTTGAAAATTATTTTTCTAAGTCTGTGGCTTTTCTTTTAATCCCTTTGACAGATAATTTTGTGAAGCAGAAGTTTTTAATTTTAATGAAGTCCAGTTTATCAATTTTTAATGAATCACGCCTTTGGTGTAATAGCTAAAAAGTCATTGCTAAATCCAAGGTCATCTACATTTTTTCTATGTTATCTTCCAGGAGTTTTATAGTTTTGTGTTTTACATCTAGTTCTGTGATTCATTCTGAGTTATTTTCTTGTGAAAGTTATAAAGTCTTTGTCTATATTTATCTTTTACATGTCGATGTCCAGTTGCTTCAACACCATTTGCTGAAAATATTACCTTTCCTTCATTGTATTGTCTTTGCTTCTTTTTCAAAGATCAGTTTACTGTAGTAGAATTTTTGAATTTACAACACAATATCATTTACATTAGCATTTCCCCCAAAGGAAATATTTATGAATAAATCTATCTATCTATCTAGACTTGGATATATATATAACATATATATAACATATATATATAACATATATATAACACATATATATAACATATATATAACACATATGTAACATATATAAAACATATATATATAACATATATATACACACGTGTGTGTACATGTGTCTGTGTGTGTGTGTGTTTGGAAAACTACAAAACTCTGATGAAAGAAATAAAAAACTAAATAAAAAATATTCCAGGTCCATAGATAGGAATACTCAGTATTGTTAAGATGTCATTTCTTCCCAATTTCATTTATATATTCAGTAAAATCACAATAAAAATTTCAAATTGTTTTGTAGCTGTCAACAAACTGATTCAAAAGTTTATGTAGAAAGGCAAAAGACCCACAACAGCCAACACAATATTGGAGGAGAACAAAGTTGGAAGACTGACACTACCTGAGTTAAAGACTTACTACAAAGCTACAGTAATCAAGATAGTGTGGTATTGCTGAAAGAACAGACAAATAGATCTATGATTTCATCTACTTGGAACAGAGTAGAGAAATATGCCTACATAAATAAAGTTAGTGGATGCATGGTTAACTATTTAAAAAATTGTAAAACTGTTCTAAATTAGCTTGAACATTTTTCTTTCCCTCCAGAAATATGTTAGAGATACAGTAGGTCCACATCCTTGGTATTGTTAATATTTTAAAATTTAGGTATTCTAGTGCTTTTAGTTTAATTTTTTTTAGTTTAATGTACTGTTATGCCCCACAGTACATTGGCATTTATGTTTCTAGGCTTTTGTTAAGTCTATTACCTGAAGATAAGGGAGGCAAAGGAAGACCTTTGATAGGTCATACAGCATTCTTATGTGTTTATAATTTTGCTATTTTTGTAGAGGAAAATATCTTAAAAACCTACGACAATCTACATGGATATTACTCTGACAACTCATATTAGTTATGTATGACTTTACTATTAAGGGCACCATTCAGTAAATTCTCAATTAAATCTCAGATTTAAAAATGCTCGACATTTAGGATTATTTTCTCTTATTGGATTCAGATAACAGTTGTATTGGACGTTTCATATCATATCCCTCTTGACATGAAAAAAAGTGACAGGAGCATAAAACTATCTAAAATATTTGCTAAGGAAACATCTTTGTATACATCAGGCTTTACTGCAAATTGCATTACAAGTAGTGATTTGTGGCTATTGGCATTCTTTAAAGCACCCATATTTAAACTTCCCTTGTTGAGAAATGTAAGAAACCTTTATATTAGAGTTGCTTTAATGAGTTATGTTAAATGTATATTATACCTATCTGTCCATCTAGATATAGATTGAAGGGTTTCCAAAATTTTCATTGCTCTGACAAGAACCAAAAAAGAAAAGCGGTGTATCCAATCTTCCAGAATGTGAGTTCTTAAAAGAAAAAGGAATTCTGTTTACATGGAGCATAAACCAGACTTAGACTGCTGAACCTCAGAGATACCAGGATACCAAACTGCAGTTCCTTTCACCAGTTTGCAACTTAAAAGGATTCCAATACTAAATGGTCTGAAGGCGCCAAGTAAGACACACACCTGTTTGTGTTTAACACTCGATTTCCAGATAACAACTAAATGCATGATTTTACTCAATTAAAAGGAATACAGTATACTTTGTAGTGGCAAATTCTTTCCTCAAGTGCCATTTGTGATTATTGAAGCACTAATTTTGACTCATTTTCTTCAAATGACAATATTTAAATTAATTTTTGTGCCAGAGGTGACCATCGTAAACAATAAAAAGGTACAATATAAAGTTATATTAATTCAATTTCTTTTAGCTTTGCAGAATGAAATTATGTATTCCAAGAGACATGGAAGAAAGAATCCACACTATTAAAATACATTCTAGCTCTTCAGGCCTTAATTTTAGATGTAAAACAGAGACGTAAATAGAGAGTCATTGCCACTATGTCATCACTCATTTCCAATGCTAATCTGAATATTTACCATATAAGCAGTTGGAGGCCTGTCATATCACCACTGAAAAGGTTGAAAAAATGTGTATGGATCTCAATATCCCTGTGATTAGTAGAATTCCATTATTTTAATATATCCCTGCATAAACCCAAGAAGAACTTACCTCAAGTTTGTGTTGGTCCAAAACTTAGAATCAGTAATGCTGAATGCAAATCATTTACTAATTATGTACCACAAAATTTAAGACAGAATTAGCTAGATAAGAAAGCTACTTCAAGGGCACTCATGGGACACTAGGGGAGCATTTAGAACAGTGTAGAATCAAGCAAATAAAAAGTTGATTTGTGAAAACATATGTAGATGGCTAACATCTGGCTCCCAAACTTGTTTATCCTCCTCACATATTTCTATGGAAATGAGTAGAAAGAGGTGTTTTCCTAGTTTGTGAGTTAAATGTGGATATACAGAGACAACAGAAGATTTTCTCCTTATGACTTAGTGATAAATGTAGAGGTAAAATTTATGTTATTTATTTCTCAACTTGAGCCTCCACAACTAGGCTGAGTAGCTTTGATGTAATTAAGGACTCTGAAAACACCTGGTTTATTTGAATGATAGTATTTACATTAAAAGCATTTTGGATTCAATTTATAGTCTCTATATGTGCATCAGTAAATTAAAAAAAGTATAAGGGGTGAATAGGAACATAACCTGAATCCTGTTAATCACAGTGACACTGGCTTACATTAATTTTTTTTAAGCTCTGGTGTGCATACCTGGGTGAGCTCCTAGAAGATCTCCAGCTAGTCTACAATAGAGCAGCCAATATGAAGAGCAATATGAGCCTTAGGAATCAAAGTACACCTGTACTCCATTTGCTCCATTGAATTTAATACAATTCATAGACTATGAAGAACTTTCTATGTTTACAGCAGAGTGCTGGATTTGGAGATGTATACAATGATCACTGAAACATAATGCTTGCTTCTACAGGAATATTGACTTTTGACTATGTTCAAGGTTTGAGACCTCCTTAAAATGACATTCTTCTAAGTTTTATTCCATTCTGGATCTTGTTTTCAAGCAGAAATATTCACTAAATGATTTCATTCATTCATTCATTCACTCTAAGTCACTTCTGTGGCACTCATCATGTTCCAGCATCCAGGCAATACGGTGGAGATAAAGAGATTAATAAGTCACAAACTGTGTCCTAAACAGGTTCAGAGTCTATTAGAGGAAGATAGATAATATAAAAATTAACCTTAATACAATGCATTAAATTTTAGAACACAAATTAAACATATATGTAAATATTTGCATCCATGTTTGACTAGAGGACATTTTACCCATGACATCCTGATGATATAATAAGTAAACTAACTAGATTATTCAAAATGAATGTTATTTGCTTCTTATAAAATTGAATTCTGGAGTAAAAAGACTTAATACAACGTAATTTGAAAAATAGTCTGATATTTATTTAAAATAAATCCAGATAAAATTTGCAGCACTATTCTTAATTGCAAAGACATGGAATTGCAAAGACAAAGACAAGCCAGGCAGAGTGGTGAGGAGTGTGTGGGTGAGTGAGCACGGGATTCTGTGACTGCACACAGCCAGACACCCCTGCTGCTGTGGCAGGGTGGGCAGCTCCAGGCGCTTGCACAGGTGCTGACTCCCTGCAAGCCTGTGGCTAGACCAGAAGTACTACACGTGGCTTATGCTGTGGGCACCCATATCTAGACAAGGATAACACAATGGTGCCCAGAAGCTTGAAGATGCCCTAAATGTCTATCAATGGTAGACTGGGTAAAGAAAATGTGGTACATATACACCATGAAATATTATGCAGCCATAAAAAAGAAAAAGATCATGTCCTTTTCAGGAACATGGAGGCCATAATCCTTAGCAAACTGAAAAGGGAACAGAAAACCAAATACCACATGTTCTCACTTATAAGTGGGAGCTAAATGATGAGAATATATGGACATATAGAGGGGAAAAACACATACTGGGGCCTTTTGGAGGGTGGAGGATGGGAGGTGGGAGAGGATCAGGAACAATAACTAATGAGTGTCATGGGATCCTTGGGGTGTTGCTTTGTTAGTCAGAAACTTCTGGCCAGTGGTGCCTTTGGCCTGAGTACTATTCACGTCCACTGAGCTTGATCCGCTCACTTGGCCCCACAGGCTGTGCTTGACTCATGCTACCAGCTTAACTTCCACCCTTGCCAAGGGCAAGCCAGGCACAGAGTGGTGAGGGGTGTGTGGGTGAGCAAGCATGGGATTTCATGACTGCATACAGCCAGGCACTCTGGCTGCTGTGGCAGGGCAGGCGGCTCCAGGCACTTACACAGGTGCTGGCTCTGTGCAAGGCTGTGGCTAGACTAGAAGTACCACACATGGCTTCTGCTGTGGGCACCCACATCTGGGCAAGGATAATACGATGGTGCCCAAAAGCTTGAAGATGCAAGGAACCACAGAGCCCCAAAGAGGGTGTCACAGCCCTGGCTCAGGAACCCTCTAGGTCTGGGATCACCAAAGGGCTGCAGCTCTTCTCTCCATGTTACCCACAACATGGCAAGCAGGATGTGTGGCAGGGGGATGGGCATGCTTTAGCTCTGTTTGTGTTACAGCTCTTTTAGTCCCACCATTTGGTGGGTCCCGAATTCTTGTCCCATGTCCAGGAAGAATGAGGTATGTGGCCAACTGAAGAGTGAGCAAGGCCGAGAGGAGTTTCATTGAGCAACAGAGTGGCTCTCAGGAGACCCAAAGTGGGTAGCTCCTTTCTGCAGGCAGGTTGTCTCGGTGAGTGTCCAGTTTTCATTGGAGAGGAGACCTGCAGTGGGTAGCTCCTTTCCACAGCTCCTTTCTTTTGAATGTCTGTTCCATTATGGCTGAGTCCAGAGTTTTTGTGGGCTCAGAACGGTGGAAGTGCATGCTGATTGATCCATAATGTGCGGGCTCAGAAAAAGCACCGTAAGTTCTCACTCCAGGCAGTGGACTCCACTTGGAACTGGCAGCCGAACCCCCAGGCTTCAAGCCAACCTTAGCTTGAAGTGGGGTTTTACCAGAGACCTGCCCATTTCAGCCCAGGTACCTGTCTGCCTCCTGCCATCAACATTCCATTCATGTCGCCCAGGCCATTTGTGCTTAGTGGTGCCTGCAGGTTCAGGTTGAGCTGCTCTCAGCCCCACCAACCTCCCTCTGTGCCAATGCGGTGGTGGGCGGGTCTGTTGTGTCAGCACACCCCTAAGTGTGCACGCACCTGGCCAGGTTGCTCTAGCACCCAGGCTCAGCTTCAACTTTTCTGCCAAATTGGAGTGGGCCCCACCAGCGGGAGCAGGCACTTCTGAACCTGTGGGAGCAGGGGGTACTTCCCAGACCCCCAAGAGCATAGGGATGCCTGGGACTGGAGCCACAGCTGGGCAGCTGCAGCAGTGCCTCGGAGCACAGGGCTCCTGCCCCTTTAAATCTGTAGAGAGTGGGGCTCCCACCAGTTATCAGCCCCCACTGGCTCCACAGAGCATGCGGCTCGAGCCATGCCTCCCCCACTGCAGCTGACATCCCCACAGCAGCTGCTACAGATGGGCAGCCACTGCCATCATGAGTACTAGGCTTAATACCTAGGTGATGAAATACTCTGTACAACAACCCCCCTGACACAAGTTTACCTATGTAACAAACCTACACATGTACCCTTGAACTTAAAAGTTAAAAAAAGTTACTAGAACAAATATAAAAACAATATTTATCATAACCATAGAAAAGCCAGAACTTTGCCATAGATATTTCCCAAACAAATAAATTGGAAAAGAAGCAAACAGACTTAGTACATTATAGTCTTCTTTAAAAATGATTTATACTTTTAAAATCTTTCAAACAAAGTAGCATGGAATATTTTATGGAATAAAATTAAGTAAGTAGAATAAAATCATCAAAGCATTTTTGGGGGTTTTAGTATATATTTCTCTCCTTCAGGCTAATTCAATAAGGTTTTTATTCTTAGACAGTTTCTACAGATTATCCCATAGTTTATCTGCTAAACTTCAGATTTTAACAAAGTCTTATTCATATATATTAAGAAGTCCAATCTAATCTGAATAAAAAACCTAAGTCTCACATTTAAACTGTATTTATACACAGAGAGATCTTGTCCTAAATCAGCAACTTAATGTGAAAAGAAGGAATGACCTGTGTCTAATCTTCCTGCTTTATTACTTCAACTACTTGATCTATTACTTCTGATTCCTTTAGATTTGGGTGGAAAAGAAGGAGAGGTGGAATTGATAAAAATTATATTCTGAGTTAAGGTAATCTATATATTCTTTTTATAATAAAAGAAAAAAATGTTGTGAACTGATGTTGGTACCCTCTGTGGGATGGAAGCCCAAACTGGCTTTTTGTTCATGTAGCAATTTGGTGGATTCATTGGAGAAAGCCTGTAGGGACTTCCCACTTCCCTAAGTCTTTGAAACCGGAATGCATTCTCAGTTTACTGCTTCTCGGTCCCCCTTAGATCCTGTTTCTAACAATAACTCTGCACAGATATATCTGTTGGGTTTATCATATTGTGACAAGTAGACTCCTTGGGGTTGAATGCTGATTAAGATGGTACATTTCTAAGTACATATTTAGTAAACATTCTGGACCATGGGGAGGATGGGCCACTCCCTATTCAGTCCTTCCCCCAGCCCCTGAAAACCAATAATTTACTATCTGTCTCTGTGGATTTGCTTTTCCTGGATATTTCATATAAATGGAATCATATGTGGTCTTTTGTTTTTGGCTTCTTTCATTGAGTATGTTTACAGGGTTCATCCACATTGTAGCATGTATCAGAATTCCATTCTTTTATATTGCCAAACAGTATTCCATGTATAAACAATACATTTTTTATATCCATTCATCAGTCTGTAAACATGTGAATTGCTCCTGCTTCTTGGCTATTATGAATAATGCTGTTAAAAATATTATCATACAAGTTTTTATGTGGAAACATGGTTTCAAAACTTTTGGAGAGAGAGAGATATATATGTGTATACATATATGAAACATATATATACACATGTATATATATGTATATATATGAAACATGGTTTCAAAACTTTTGGATTTTATATATATATATATATACACACATGCATATATACAGGTATGATTAGAATAAGAATTAGTATTCTTGGGTCATTTGGTAAATCTATGTTTAACTTTTTGAGGAACTATCAAACTCTCTCCTACGAGGGCTATATACCATTTTATATTCCCACCAGCAGTGTATGAATGTTCCAATTTCTCCATAATTTCCAAGTACTTGTTATTGTCTGTTTTTTTTTCTGTTTTTTTTTTTTTTTTTTGTGTGTGTGTGTGTGTCTGTGTGTGTGATTTTAGCCATACTTGTTTGTTTATAGGATTTGTCCGTTTCATCTAGGTTATCTAATATATTGATGCACAATTACTCATAGAATTCCCTTATGATCATTTTCTTTCCCTGTAAGGTAAGTTGTAATGTTCCTTGTTCATTCTTGATTGCAATAATTTGAGTTCTGTCTCTCTCTCTCTCTCTCTCTCCCTCCTCAGTTTACTTAGCGTTTTGTCAATTTCATGGGCTTGGAAATGATTCTTTTGACGTGATTTTGTTTTATAGTCTTTCTTAATTTTACCTATTCTTTCTAAATTTAATTTTTTATGTAATCTTTATTATTTTCTTTCATCTATTTGATTTCTGTTAATTTGCTCTTCTTTATCTAGTTTCATTAGGTGAAAGATTGTTATTAATTTGAGATGACTGTTTTTTAATATACCTGTTTACAACTAAAAATTTCTCAGCTGGGCACGGTGGCTCATGCCTGTAATCCCAATACTTTGGGAGGCCAAGGCAGGCGAATCACTAGGTCAACAAATTGACACCATCTTGGCCAACATAGTGAAACTCCGTCTCTACTAAAAATACAAAAATATTAGCTGGGCATGGTGGCACGCACCTGTAGTGCCAGCTACTTGGGAGGCTGAGGCAGGAAAATCACTTGAACCTGAGAGGTGGAGGTTGCAGTGAGCCGAGATCACGCCACTGCACTCCAGCCTGACAACAGAGTGAGACTCCGTCTCAAAAAAAAATATGTATTTTGACTATATATATATATATATATATATATATATATGAGCACCATCTTTGCTGCATCTTGTACATCTCATATATGGTATTTGTACTTCCTTTTTCTGAAAGTATTCCATAATTTCTTTTGTGATTTCTTTTTTGACACACTAGGTGTGTAATAGTGCATTCTATAATTTACACCCTCTTGAACGTTTCCAAAATGTCTTTTTCTTATTGGTATCTGAATTGATTCCATTGTTCTGGAGATCATACTTTGTATTTTTTTAATTCTTTGAAGTGTATTTAGATGTTTTATAATCTAACATTTAGTCGATCTGGGAGAATGTTCTATGTGCATGTGAGGATAAGTGTTTTCTGCTGTTGTTGGGTAGGGTGTTTTGTAGATGTTTACAAGGTCTAGTTGATTACAGGGTTGTTCAAATATTTCATTTCTTTGTTGATCTTCGCCTAATTGTTCTATCCATTATTGAAAATGGGATAATAAAATGTCCAAATACTGTTTTTTTAATTTTTAATGTTTGTGGATGCATAGCAGGTGTATATATTTATGAGTTACATGAGATACTTTGATACAGACATCCAATATGTAATAATCATATCAGGATAAATGGAATATCCATCATATCAGGCATTTATCCCTTGTATTACAATCTAAGTATACTTTTAGTTATTTTAAAATGCACAATTAAATTATTCTTGACTATAGTCATCCTGTTGTGCCATCAAATACCCAGCCTTATTCTTTCTAACTAATTTTGTACCCATTAACCATCCCCACTTTCCTCCCAGTCCCCCACTATACTTCCCAGCCTCGGAAACCATACTTCAACTCTCCATGTCCATGAATTCAATTGTTTTAGTTTTTAGCTCCTGCAAATAAGTAAGAACATGCAACATTAATCTTTCTGTGCCTGCCCTATTTAACTTAACGTGATAACCTCAAATTCCATCCATGTTGTTGGAAATGACAGGATCTCTTTCTTTTTAATGGCTGAATAGTACTCCATTCTGTATATGTACTGCATTTTCTTTATCTGTTCATCTGTTGATGGACATTTAGGTTGTTTCCAAATCTTGGCTATTGTGAATAGTGCTGCGTTAAACATGAGAGTGCCGATCTCTTCAATATACTGATTTCCATTCTTTGAAATATATATCTAGGAGTGGGATTGCTGGATTGTATGGTACCTCTATTTTTAGTTTTCTGAGGAAGCTCTAAACTATTCTCCATGGTGGTTGTACTAATTTATATTCCCAACAACAGTGTTCAAGGTTTCCCCTTTATCCACATCCTCACCAGCATTTGTTATTGTGTGACTTTTAGATAAAAGCATTTTAACTGCGGTAAGATGATATCTCATTGTAATTTTGATTTGCATTTGTCTTATAATTAAACATGTTGAGCACCATTTCATATACCTGTTTGCCATTTGTGTGTTCTTTTGAGACATGTCTATTCAGATGTTGTGTTCATTTTTCAAGTCAGATTGTTAATTTTTTTTCCTAAAAAGTTGTTTGAGCTCCTAATATATTCTGCCTCCTAATCTCTTTCAGGTGGGTGGTTTGCCAATTTCTTATTTTGTGGTTTGTCTCTTCACTTTGTTGATTGTTTCATTTGCTTTGCAGAAGCTTTCTGACTTGATGTAATTTCATTTGTCCATTTTTATTTGATTACCTGTGCTTGTGGAATACTGCTCAAGAAATCTTTGCCCAGACCAATGTCCTGGTGAGTTACCTCAATGTTTTCTTTTAGAAGTTTCATAGTTTGAAGTTTCAGATTTAAGTTTTGAATCCATTTGGAATTGATTTTTGAATATGGTGAGAGATAGGGGTCTATTTTTCTTTTTCTGCATATGGATATCCGCTTATCCCAGCACCATTTATTGAAGAGACTGTTCTTTTCCCAGTGTATGTTCATGTCAACTTTGTCAAAAATGAATTCACTGTGGAGGTATGGATTGATCTCTTGGTTCTCTAACATGTTTCACCGATGTATGTGTCTGTTTTTATGCCAATACCATGCTGTTTTGGTTACTATAGCTTTGTGGTATAACTTCAAGTAATGTTCTTCTTCGAGTTTTGTTCTTTTCGCTCAGGATAGCTTTGGCTATTCTGGTTCTTTTGCGGTTCCATAATAATGTTAGGATTTTTTATTCTGTTTATGTGAAGAATGTCATTGGCATTTTATAGGTATTGCATTGAATCTCTAGATTGCCTTGGGTAGTATGGACATTTTAATAATATTGATTCTTCTAATCCATGAATATGGCATATTTTTCTTTCAATTTTTTGTATCCTCTTCAGTTTCTTGCATGAATATTTTATGGTTCTCATTGTAGAGAACTTTCTCTTGTTTGGTTAATTCCTAGGTATTTTATTTTATTTGTAGCTATTATAAATGAGATTAACTTCTTAATTTATGTTTCAGAATGTTTGTTGTTGGTGCATAAAAATGCTACTTTTTTTTTACGTTGATCTTGTATCCTCTGACTTTATTGAATTTGCTTATCAATTATCATAGTTTTTTCGGTAGAGTAAGTTTTTCCAAATATAAGACCATATCATCTGCAAACAAGGATAATTTAACTTTTTCCTTTTCAATTTGAATGTCTTTTATTTCCTTCTCTTGTCAATTACTCTGGCTAGGACATCCAGTATTATGTTGAAAAATGGTGGTAAAAATGGGCATTCTTCTCAGGTTTCTCATCTTAGAGGACAGGCTTTCAAATTTTTCCTATTCTGTATGATACTGGCTACGGATCTGTCATATGAGGCTTTTATTTTGCTGAAGTATGTTCTTTCTATACCCAATTTTTTGAGTTTCTTTTAATCTTGAAGGGATGTTAAATATTATCAAATGATTTTTCAGTAGGAATTAAAATTATCATATTGCTTTTTTGTTCATTCTGCTGATATGATGTGTCACATTAATTGATGTGCATATGTTGAAACATCCTTGCTTCCCAGTGATAATTCCCTCTTGGTAATGATAAGTTATCTTTTTAATATGTTTTTCAATGCAGTTTGCTGGTATTTTGTGGAGGATTTTTGCATCAATAGTCATCAGTTATATTGGTCTGTATTTTTCTTTTTTTTGATGTGTATTTATCTGGATTTGGTAGCAGCATAATATTGGCCTCATAAAATAAGTTTGGATGTATTTCATCCTCCTCTATTTTTTTTTAATTGGAAAATAATATTTATTATTATTATTTAGGTTTTATGGTACATGTGCACAATGTGCAGGTAAGTTACATATGTATACATGTGCCATGCTGGTGCGCTGCACCCACTAACTCGTCATCTAGCATTAGGTATATCTCCCAATGCTATCCCTCCCCCCTCCCCCCACCCCACAACAGTCCCCGAAGTGTGATGTTCCCCTTCCTGTGTCCATGTGTTCTCATTGTTCAGTTCCCACCTATGAGTGAGACTATGCGGTGTGTGGTTTTTTGTTCTTGCGATAGTTTACTGAGAATGATGATTTCCAATTTCATCCATGTCCCTACAAAGGACATGAACTCATCATTTTTTATGGCTGCATAGTATTCCATGGTGTATATGTGCCACATTTTCTTAATCCAGTCTATCATTGTTGGACATTTGGGTTGGTTCCAAGTCTTTGCTATTGTGAATAATGCGGCAATAAACATACGTGTGCATGTGTCTTTATAGCAGCATGATTTATAGTCCTTTCGGTATATACCCAGTAACGGGATGGCTGGGTCGAGTGGAATTTCTAGTTCTAGATCCCTGAGGAATCGCCACACTGACTTCCACAATGGTTGAACTAGTTTACAGTCCCACCAACAGTGTAAAAGTGTTCCTATTTCTCCACATCCTCTCCAGCACCTGTTGTTTCCTGACTTTTGAATGATTGCCATTCTAACTGGTGTGAGATGGTATCTCATTGTGGTTTTGATTTGCATTTCTCTGATGGCCAGTGATGGTGAGCATTTTTTCATGTGTTTTTTGGCTGCATAAATGTCTTCTTTGGAGAAGTGTCTGTTCATGTCCTTCGCCCACTTTTTGATGGGGTTGTTTGTTTTTTTCTTGTAAATTTGTTTGAGTTCATTGTAGATTCTGGATATTAGCCCTTTGTCAGATGAGTAGGTTGCGAAAATTTTCTCCCATTTTGTAGGTTGCCTGTTCACTCTGATGGTAGTTTCCTTTGCTGTGCAGAAGCTCTTTAGTTTAATTAGATCCCATTTGTCGATTTTGGCTTTCGTTGCCATTGCTTTTGGTGTTTTAGACATGAAGTCCTTGCCCATGCCTATGTCCTGAATGGTAATGCCTAGGTTTTCTTCTAGGGTTTTTATGGTTTTAGGTCTAACATTTAAGTCTTTAATCCATCTTGAATTGATTTTTGTATAAGGTGTAAGGAAGGGATCCAGTTTCAGCTTTCTCCATATGGCTAGCCAGTTTTCCCAGCACCATTTATTAAATAGGGAATCATTTCCCCATTTCTTGTTTTTCTCAGGTTTGTCAAAGATCAGATAGTTGTAGATATGTGGCATTATTTCTGACGGCCCTGTTCTGTTCCATTGATCTATATCTCTGTTTTGGTACCAGTACCATGCTGTTTTGGTTACTGTAGCCTTGTAGTATAGTTTGAAGTCAGGTAGTGTGATGCCTCCAGCTTTGTTCTTTTGGCTTAGGATTAACTTGGCGATGCGGGCTCTGGCAGAGACACAACAAAAAAAGAGAATTTTAGACCAATATCCTTGATGAACATTGATGCAAAAATCCTCAATAAAATACTGGCAAACTGAATCCAGCAGCACATCAAAAAGCTTATCCACCATGATCAAGTGGGCTTCATCCCTGGGATGCAAGGCTGGTTCAATATATGCAAATCAATAAATGTAATCCAGCATATAAACAGAACCAAAGACAAAAACCACATGATTATCTCAATAGATGCAGAAAAGACCTTTGACAAAATTCAACAACCCTTCATGCTAAAAACTCTCAATAAATTAGGTATTGATGGGACGTATCTCAAAATAATAAGAGCTACCTATGACAAACCCACAGCCAATATCATACTGAATGGCCAAAAACTGGAAGCATTCCCTTTGAAAACTGGCACAAGACAGGGATGCCCTCTCTCACCACTTCTATTCAACATAGTGTTGGAAGTTCTGGCCAGGGCAATTAGGCAGGAGAAGGAAATCAAGGGTATTCAATTAGGAAAAGAGGAAGTCAAATTGTCCCTGTTTGCAGATGACATGATTGTATATCTAGAAAACCCCATTGTCTCAGCCCAAAATCTCCTTAAGCTGATAAGCAACTTCAGCAAAGTCTCAGGATACAAAATCAATGTACAAAAATCACAAGCATTCTTATACATCAATAACAGACAAACAGAGAGCCAAATCATGAGTGAACTCCCATTCACAATTGCTTCAAAGAGAATAAAATACCTAGGAATCCAACGTAGAAGGGATGTGAAGGACCTCTTCAAGGAGAACTACAAACCACTGCTCAAGGAAATAAAAGAGGATACAAACAAATGGAAGAACATTCCATGCTCATGGGTAGGAAGAATCAATATCATGAAAATGGCCATCCTTCCCAAGGTAATTTACAGATTCAATGCCATCCCCATCAAGCTACCAATGACTTTCTTCACAGAATTGGAAAAAACTACTTTAAAGTTCATATGGAACCTCCTCTATTTTTTATAGTCGTTTGAGTAAGATTGCTATTAGCTATTCTTTAAATTCTTAATAGAATTCAGCAATAAAGCCATTGGGTCATGAGCCGGTTTTTTTTTTTTTAATTGGCAAACATTTTTATTATGGCTTTGATCGCATTACTTGTTATTACTCTGTTCACGTTTTAGATTTCCTCATGGTTCAATCTTGGTAGGTTGTATATGGCTAGAAATCTCTTCATATCTTCTAGATTTTCCAATTTATTCACATATATATGTTCATAGTAGCCACTAATGATCCTTTCAAATTTTACGGTATAAGTTAGAATGTATTCTTTTTCAACACTGATTTTATTTGTCTGGTTCTTCTCTAGTTTTTTGTTGGTCTGGCTTAAGACTTGTTCATTTTGTTCATGTTTTCAAAAAAACAACTTTTTGTTTCCTTGAGCTTTTGTATTTTCTTTATTTCAAATTCATTTATTTCTCCTCTGATATTTATTTGTTCTACTAATTTGGTGCTTGGTTTGCTCTTGATTTTCTAATTATTTCAGATGCATCATTAGCTTATTTATTTGAAATATTTTTTCTGTTTTAATATAGGTACTTATAGTTAGAAACATTCCTCTCAGTGCTTCCTTTTCTGTATTTTTAGGTTTTAGTTTGTTGTGTTTTCATCATTATTTCTTTCAAAATATTTTTTCAGTTTTCTTCCTTATTTCTTCATTGACCCACTGGTTATTCAGGAGCATATTATTTAATTTTCGTGTATCTGTATAGTTTCCAAAATTCCCCATTATTTTTTGTTTTATTCCATTGTAGTCACAGAAGATGATTGATATTAGTTCAAAAATTTCTGAATGTTTTAAGACTTGTTTTGTGGCCTTTGTATGGTCTATCTTTGAGAATGATCAATATACTGAAGAGAAGAATGTGTATTGTGCGTCTGTTGGATAAAATGTTCTCTAAATATATGCTACGTCCATTTGTTCTACAGTGCAGATTAAGTCTGATGATTTTTGTTGATTTTCTGTCTGGGAGATCTGCTTGATGCTGAGACTAGGGTGTCAAAGTCTCCAGCTCTTGTTTTGGGATCTATCTCTGTCTTTAGATCTAGTAATACTTGCTTTATATATCTGGGTGCTCCAGCGATGAGTGCATATATACTTAAAATTGTTATATCCTCCTGCTGAATTGAACCTTTCATCATTTTCTAATGACTTTTTTGTGAATTTTCATATTTTGTCTTGAAATCTATTTTGTCTGATATAAGTATAGCTACTCCATCTCTTTGTGGGATTTTATTGCCATGGAATATGTTTTTCTTTTATTTTCCACCTATGTGTATTTTTACAGGTGAAGTGTGCTTCTTGTAGGCAACAGATCATGCCGTCTTGTTTTTTCATCCATTCAGCCACTCTATGTCCTTTGATTGGAGAGTTTAGTCCGTTTATATTCAATGTTATTTTTGATGAGTAGGGACTTACTTCTGCCATTTTGTTTGTTTTCTAGTTGTTTTGCTGTCTTCTATTCCTTCTTTCTTTCCTTCCTATCTTCCTTTTAGTGATCTTGATTTTCTCTTGTATGCTTTAGTTTCTTGCTTTTTATTTTCTATGTGTTTGTTGTATGCTTTTTTGATTTGAGGTTACCATGAGGCTTGGAAATACTACCTGATAGCCCATTGTATAAACTGATGACAACATAATACTGATTGCATAAACAGACAAACATGTAAAAAAAAAATACAAACTACACTTTACCTTCATACCCTACTTTTTTATTTTAGTTGTTTCTCTTTATGTCTTATTGTATTTTCTATGCCTTGAAAAGATGTTTTAGGTACTATTTTTGCTTGGTTCAATATTCAGTCTTTCTAATTGAGACAAGAGTAGTTTACGTACCATAATTAGAGTGTTATATTATTCTGTGGTTTCTATATGCTTACTATTACCAGTAAATTTTGTACCTTTAAGTGATTTCTTCTTGCTCATAAGCATCCTTTTCTTTCATATTGAATAACTTCCTTTAGCACTTCTTATAGGACTGGTGTAATGTTGATGTAATCCCTCAGCTTTTATTGTCTGAAAAGATCTTTATTTTTCCTTTATGCTTGGAGGATATTTTCATGAGATATACTATTCTAGGGTAACAGATTTTTCATTAAGCACTTTAAATATGTCATGACCCTCTCCCCTGGCCTATAAGGATTCCTCTGAGAAGTCTGCTACTAGATGTATTGGAGCTCCACTTTATGCTATTTTTTGCTCTTGGTGCTTTTAGAGTCCTGTCTTTATCTTCATTTTTTGGGGATTTTGATTATTGAATGCTTTGAGGTAGTCGTTTTTGGGTTAAATCTGCTTGGTGTTCTGTAACCTTGTATACTTGAATGTTGATATCTTTCTCTAGGTTTGGGAACTTCTAAAATTATTCCTTTTAACAAATAAACTTTCTTTCCCTATCTCCTTCTCTCCTTCCTCTTCAAGGCCAATAACTCTTAGAGATGGCCTTTTGAGGCTATTTTTTTAGATCTTGTGGGCATGCATCATTGCTTTTTATTCATTTTTCTTTTGTCTCCTCTATGTGTTTTCAAATAGCCTGTCATCAAGCTCACTAATTCTTTCTTCTGATTAATCAATTTTGCTATTAAGAAAATACATTGTAGTCTTTAGCATGTCAAATGCATTTTTCAATTTTATAATTTTAGTTTGATTCTTTTGAATTATTTCATTAAGTATATATGATAGAATTCTGAATTTCTTCTCTGTTTAATTTTGGATTTCTTAGCATTTCCTCAATACAGCTATTCTGAATTCTCTGTCTGAAAGGCCATACATCAGTTTTTTTCCAGGATTAGTCCCTGGTGCCTTATTTAGTTCATATAGTTAGGTCATGTTTTCTCATATTACGTTGATGCTTATAGATGTGCGTTGGTGTCTAGGCATTGAAGAGTTAGGTATTTATTGTATTCTTCACAATCTGGGCTTGTTTTTACCTGTCTTCTTTGGGAAGGGTATTCAGGTATTTGAAGGGACTTGGGCCCCAAGGCCAGTATTGCTGTGCTTTTTGCAGACTCGTAGAGGTATCATCTTGATGGTCTTGTATAAGATCTCGAAGAATTCTCTGGATTACCAGGCAGAGGTTCTTTTTTTATTTCCCCCTTACTTTCTCCCAAACAAACCAAGTCTCTCTGTGTTGGGTCACCTGAAACAGGGGCTTTGATGATGCAAGCCCCTCTGTGGCCACCACCACTGGGACTGTGCTGGGACAGAGAGGACCTTGGGCTTTGCCTGAGGTGCTTCCCTTCTGGAAAGCAAGTTCACCCAGGCCCCAGGCATTTCTAGAGATGCTGTCTGGGGCCAGAATTTAGAGTAAAATCCTTAGAAATTTACCTGATATTCTACTCTATTGCATCTAATCTGGCACTCAAACTAAAATATTGAGTCATTCCTGCTCTTCCCTTCCCTTCCACAAGCATAATAGCCTTTGCCTGTGGCCACTACCAACACCAGTTCACGGGGGGTTCTGCCAGGGAACCACCGATGTTCACCAAAAGCCTATGTGCTTTTTCATCAGCTTGTGATGAATGCTGCCTAACCTAGGACTCCCCCTTCAGGACAGTGGGCATCTCTCTGTCCCAGGGAAGGTCCAGAAATTCTGTCCAAGAGCCTAGGCATGGACTTGAGGCCCGCTAGAGCCTCCTTGTTGCTCTATCACACTGTGGCTGGGCTGGTACCTAAGGTGCAAGACAAAGTTCCTTTTACTTTTCTCTCTGCTTTTCTCAAATAGAAGTCTTTCATGATAGACACCACAGCTGGGAATGTGCTGGTTAACCCCTGAAGCCAGCATGTCTCAGACCTGAAGGCCCATGCTGTACTCCCTAGATATTGCTGCTGGTCATTCAAGGCATTTACTTCTATCAATTTCCCTCTTACTACTGCTTTCACTGAATCTCATAGATTTTGGTATGTTGCGTTTTCATTATCAATTGTTTTGATAAATTCTTAAATTTCATTCTTAATTTCTTCATTGACCCACTGGTCATTCAGGAGCATATTGTTTAATTTTCATGACTTTATATATTTTCTAAAATTCCTCTTGTTGTTGATTTGTAGTTTTATTTTATTGTGGTCAGAGATGATGCTTGATAGTATTTTAATTTTTTAAATCTTTTAAGACTTGTTTTGTGACCTAATGTATGGACGGTCCTTGAAAATCATCCTTGTACTGAGAAGAAAAAATGTGAGTTCTTCAGCTATTGGATGTAATGTTCTGTAAGTATCTGTTAAATCTATTTGTTCTAGTACAGATTATGTCCAATGTTTCTTTGTTGATTTTCTGTCTGGAAGATCTGTCCAATGCTGACAGTAGAGTCTTGAAGTCTCCAGGTATTATGGTATTGAGGTCCATCTCTCTATCTATATTAATATTGGATATATATATTTGGGAGCTCCAGTGTTGGCTGCATATATATTTTCAACTGTTATACCCTCTTGGTGAATTGACCCCTTTATCATTATATAGTGACCTTCTTTGTGTGTTCTTACAGGTTTTGTCTTGAAATCTATTTTATCTGACATAAGTATAGCTACTCCTGCTTTTATTTTGTTTCCATTTTCATGATATATCTTTTTCCAGCCATTTATTTTCAGTCTGTGTGTATCGTTATAGGTAAATTGTGCTTCTTGTAGGCAACAGGTTATTGGCTTTTGTTTTTTTTCATTCATTCAGCCAGTCTATGTCTTCTGATTGAAGACTTCAGTTCATTTACATTCAATGTTATTATTGATAAGTAAGGACTTAACTCCTGCCATTTTGTTATTTGTTTTCTGGTTGTTTTGTAATTTTTATCTTCCTTCTTTACTTTTTTCCTATCTTTTAGTGAAGGTAATTTTATCTATTCGTATAATTTAATTTCATGCTTTTTAACTTTTTGTGTATTCATTGTACCTTTTTATTTGAGGTTACCATGAGGCTTGCAAATACTCTTATAACCCATTATTTTAAACTAATGACAACTTAACAGTGATTACACAATGAAAAAACTAATAAGTCAAATGAAAACTCTATTCTTTAACTTCATTCCCCTGCACAACTGTTTGTTTCCATTTATAACTTACTGTGCTATCTATATCTTGTAAAGTTGTTGTAGTTATAACTTTTGATTGGTTCCTTTTTTAGTCTTTCTACGTGAGTAGTTTCCACAATATAATTATGGTGTTCTACTATTGTGTGTTTTTCTGTGTGCTTACTATCACCAGTGAGTTTTTTACCTTCAAATGATTTCTTTTAATTAATGTCTATTCCTTTCAGATTGGATAACTTTCTTTAGCATTTCTTGTGGAACATATATGTTGTTGATGAAATTCCTCCACTTTTGTTTTTCTGGAGAAGTATTTCCCCTTCATGCTTAAATGATATTTTCCCCAGAGATACTACTCTAGGGTAATAGTTTTCTTCTTCAGCACTTTAAATATGTCATACCACTCTCTCCTGGCCTGTAAAATTTCCACCAAAAAATATATTGCCAGATGTATTGAAGCTCCCTTTTATGCTATTCGTTTGTTTTCTCTTGCTGCTTTTAAGAGTCTTTCACCATCCTTGACCTTTGCAAATTTGATTATTAAATGCCTTGAGTCAGTCATCGTTGAGTTAAATCTGCTTGGTGTGCTATAAACATTTTGTGCTTGAATTTTGATGCCTTTCTTTAGGTAAGTTCTCTGATTTTATCCTTTTGAATAAACTTTCTACTGCTATCTCTTTTTCTACCTCCTTTATAAGACCAATAATTCTTAGATTTGCCGTTTCAGACTATTTTCTCAGTCTTGAATGAATACTTCATTGTTTTTTATTCTTTTGTCTCTTCTGTCTGTGTTTTCAAATAGCCTGTAATCAAGCTCACTGATTATTTCTTCTCCTTGATCAATTTTGCTGTTAAGACACTCTGATGCATTCTTATGTCAATTGCATTTTCCATCTCTAGAATTTCTCCTTGATTATTTTTTAATTATTTCAATCTCTTTGTTAAATTTATCAGATGGAATTCTAAATTCCTTCTCTGTGTGATCTTGAATTTCTTTGAGTTTCCACAAAGCAGGCATTTTGAATTGTCTTTCTCAAATGTGGTCTCAAATCTATCTCAATCTCCAGGATGGGTCCCTGATGCCCAATCTAGTTAGTTTGATGAAGTCATGTGTTGCTGTATGGTCTTCATATTTGTGATGTTTGTTAGTTCTAGACATTGAAGAGCTGTTCCAGTCTTCATAGTCTGCGCTTGTTTGTGCCCATCTCTTTTGGGAAGTCTTTCCAGGTATTCACAGAGACTTGGGCCTCAAACTGAATGATGCTGTGGTTCTGACATACTCTTAGAGGCACTACCTTAGTGGTCTTGGGTAAGATCCAGAAAAATTATCTATATTAATAAGCAGAGACTCTTGTTCTCTTCCCTTACTTTCTCCAAACTAATGGAGTCTCATTCTGTGTGCTGAGCCACATGGAGCTTGGGTTCGGGTGGTGAAAGCACCCCTGTGGCCACCACTACTGGGACTGTTCTGGGTCAGACCTGAAGCCAGCATGGCACTGATTCTTACTTAAGGCCTACTATAACCACTCCCTGGCTACTGCCTATGCTTACTCAAGGCTCTAGGGCTCGACAGTGAGAAGGTGAGGAAGCCAGTCAGGTTTATGTCCTTCACTTAATGGTGGCAAGTTTTCCCTAGCCTTGGGTGGGTCCAGAGATGCTTCTTAGAGCCAGAGATTTGTGTTAAGAACCTTAGAAATCTAAGTATTCTATTCTATTGCACCTAAGCTGGCCCCTCAAACCACAAGACAAAGTTCATCCTACACCTCTCTCTCCTTTCTATGGGAAGAAGAACCTCTCCCATTGGCCACCACTACCACAAGCCCATGGGGAGTTCTGCCAGGCCACTGCTGATGCTCACTTAAAACCAATGGCTCTGCAGTCAGCTTGTGGTGAATCCTGCCAGACCTGGTACTCACCCTATCGGGCAGTGGGCTCCCCTCTAGCCCAGGTCAGGTCCAGTAATTTTGTCCAAGAGCATAGGCCTATACTTGGGGACCCCAGGAACTTGCTTGGCTCAGCCCCCCTACTGTGGCTTAGCTGGTGCCTAAGGTGCAAGACAAAGTCCCCTTTACTTTTCACTCTGTTTTTCTCAAGCAGAAGGAGTCTCTCACTGTAGTCAACACAGCTCAGCATGTGCTCATTGACACTTTTAATCCAACATATCTTAGAGTCTCACCCAAGTCCCATGGCATACTACCTGCATATTGCTATTGCTTATTCAGGACCCAAGGGCTCTTTATTCAGAAGATGAAGAATCCTGCCAAAACTGTGTCCTTCCTTTCAAGGCACTGGGTTCCCTTTTGGCCCATGGTGTGTCTAGAAACATTATCTGGGAACTAGCAGCTGGAATGGGAACCTCATGACTCTGTCCAGTGCCCTGTCCAACTGTGGCTGAGCTGGTTTCTGAGATGCAAGAACAGTCCTCTTTTCTGTTTTCACTACTCTCCTTAAGAAGAAAAAAGGCATTACTTTTGTTGCTGTGAGCTGTGCTGTCTGGGGTTGGGGGAGGGGTGGTGCAAGAACTCCCTTTGCCCTGCTAGCTTATGTCTCCCTAGGTCACGTGCCATTCGAATCCACTGGCACTACACCCAGCCTAGCACTACGAGTTGCCTAGGAATTGCAGTCTTTGTGTCCTAGACTGCCTTTCAAGTTTACCTAGAAGCCCAGAGTGCTTCAGCCCAGGGGGGCAGGGCCTGCTGAGAAACTCTAGTTCTCAATACTGGCATGAGTGATTCCTCTCTTGTTAGGACTGGTCCAAATGTTTCCTCCATGCATGGGTGCTGGCTGAGCCCACCATGGCTTCATTCTCCACTGTGACAGGGCAGCACTGAGATCAATGTAAAGTCTCCCAGTCACTGTGTTCTCTCTTTTCAAATTGCACAGATTCTCTATTCCAGCTGCAGGACCTCTGCCGGACAATGGTAAGAGGTGGTGTTCGTGACTCAAGACTGTCTCTCTGACCTTCTTTAATGCCTCTTTTGTCAATATGAAATTAAACCCAGGTACTCTGGTTGCTCATCTGATTTTTCGTTCTTGTGATGGTACTTTTCTGTGTGCAGAGAGTTGTTAAAATTTGGTATTCCAGGAGCAGGTATGAATGTTGCAGACTTCTATTCCACTGACACCATAATGGAGTGCTCCATTACCACATGGCATTGTTCAAAGTTCCAGCTTATCATTAGTTCTCTGACGTCACTCTGGTGGAGGAAATGGTGGGGAAGTTGTCTCCTTACAGCAGGGCAAATGTTGAAGTCTAGGTTCTCCACTCTTTTTTTTTTTTATGAAGTAGGAGTGAAACTTACTTTTCTCTGTTGTTTGGCTACAGTAGATTGTTACTGTCTCAAAGTTGTCTCTTATTAAGCTTCTTTTTTCTGGTCCTTTAGCTAGTAAGAACAAGCATTTGTTGGGGTTTTTTTTTTTTTTTTTTTTTTTTGCCTGCACACACTGCTGTTCCTAAATTGTTGTATTCTTTAGAACCCAGTCTGGGATGTTTGGGGTAAAAAAAAAATGAGGTACATCACCGCAGTGTTGTCTTTTGGACTCCTTGTATGCTAGCTGCTTTACATTCCTCTCTTACCCTTTAAAAATTGTCTCATGTTGTTTTATAAATATATTAATATTATCCAGGTTTTAGTAACTGTACATATTATGAGGAATAAATATTGTTTCTGGTCCATCTTTTCCACAACCAGTGCTCTCAAAATCTCCATTTAAAAAAATGCAAGACTAAACTCAATTGCAACAAAGATTACTGTGTTTATTTAACATATTCTTCCTTTCATTTCCAAATATATGCACTAAAAAGTGTTGTATTCCTGAATAAACAAATTATCTCTGAGAAAAAGTTATCTTTAATCTACTATAGTAACACTTAGAAAATTGCTTGCCCAATTCATCAGATTGCTGCTGGAAAAACATTAATTTTCTTTTAAGCTTTCTAATTTACTCTTTAGAATTAACTTAGACTGTAAGACGCTCTGATTGAATAAAAATGAAAGTGATGTGGCTAAAGGTAAATTGTAAGTTTGCTCGCAGGCTAACTGTTCTGTGGCAATTTTTTTTTCTTGCTGTAGTTTATTTAAGAAGTGGGAAAAAGCTTAGGAAAAATTACTAAAATCAAGTTAAGTTCATACTGAAATATTTCAAAACAAGTCAGGAGATAGTGCTGGTTATTATTGTTGATATTAACTCCAAAATATTCAGCATGCAAAAAAAGTACAGTGCAATGGATTCTAGCGTTAATTCTGACACTCACAAGCCACGTGACTTTTATTTATGTGATTTTAAATTGGAGTAATGTGTGGCTGCTTCACAAAACTGTTGTGAAGAATGAGCAATATATATTTTAATCTCTCTGAATAGTAAAATTTAAACAGAAATGCAAATATGTATAAAATAAATATAACAATACTTTTTCAATCACAATTTCATCTTTGTTGTGTCCATCACACTTACAATTAATACAATGTAAAAGAAAAATGGACTCAATCATACTGCACACACCATTCTGCTATGTATTTTTTTAACTTACCAATGTGACCATATTTCCATTTCTTTCTTTCTCTCTCTCTCTCTCTATATATATATACACATACACACACACATACATATATACATACATACATACATGCACAGACACCATCACTGATAAATTATTACTGTTATTGAGTTAATACCATATTGGTGGACTTTTAGGTTGTTTCTGTATTGTAATATCATAAACTACTACTTAATATTATTAAAGCCATACTCAGTTCCCTGAACCTAATAGTGTATTTCCTAAAGACTAGCTGATGTTTAACTAGCTTATTCTTATTAACAAAAGTTTCTCTAACTTTTCATGGTTTCATTATCTACCAGAATTACTTATTTGTAAAAAATTATCTTTTATTCGCAATTGCCACATAGAAGAGCATCCACTTCAAAAAAGGCCTTGGATGTCTCTATTTCTTCCACCATTCCAACTGCTTTCTTTTATATCTTCTGTTTATATGTAAACCTAAGTTGACATTTTTGGTGGTTCAGGATGATCACTAATCAAATATTACATGATTCTAACATGTAGTAGGTGTTCAGTAAATTTTCACTGAACAAAACTTGGCTATTATTTGAATGCCTAATGTATTTATAATACTATCCAAGTGATCTCAGTAAATACAGAGATCTAAAATTTACTCCACTCTCTTATCCCCATAGTACTAACATATTAGTTGAAATAATAGCTAATAGCTAACATTGAAAATCCACTATGTTTCTGTCACTGTTTTAAGTATTTTATATACATTAACTATTTTAATATTCTCAACCATGCCATGGGGTAGAGTCTATTATTATTTTCATCTTATGAATGAAGACACCAAAGCACAGATAAATTAGGTGATATGACTGAGATCACACAGCTGGTGGATATCAGAGATAACATTTAGACACATAAAATTTGACTTTAGAGCTTGTGTTTCTGTCTTTATTGTTTTTTACTATGTTGCAAGTTATGTGCACATAGATTAATCATTTACTGCCTTGATTTTGCTGTAAGTGTATTCAGAAAAGCATTTAACAAGCTTGAAAATGATCAGACTGAAAATCATTGAGAAATATGCTTGGGATGACAGTACAAAAGTTTGTTTTCTTAATGGCTTTTCAACCAGACTTACACTATATTCATTAAGAAATTTCTGTCAACCAGAAGGTAAGTTTTTCAAGATCTCTTTTTGGCCCCATCCTTTTAAATGTTTTTAATCAATCATAAAAAGAAGACAATACATAGTTACCCAACCTGCTGATGGCACAAAACTGGAAGAAACAATAAACATACCAGTAATAAGTACCAAAATTCCAAATAATTGCAAACAGATTTATAATCTTAAAAAGTTATAATTTATATGGCTTAGAATTTTATTCTTCAATTTGAAATTTCTAACATATCATTAAATATTCAGATTTCGTCACTGAACATGCGTTTATTGTATGCATACATTAAAAAAAGTAAGAAGATGCGTGACATCATTATTTATTTATTGAACAACAAAAAATATCTCAGAAGTCGTATGTATTGGTGTATTATTACACTGCTATAAAGAACTGCCCAATACAGGGTAATTTATAAAGAAAAGAGGTTTAATTGACTTGCAGTTTGGCATGGCTGGGGAGGCCTCAGGAAACTTAAAATCATGGCAGAAGGTGAAGGGGAAGCAAGGCACCTTCTTCACAAGGTGGCAGGAAGGAGAAGTGCCAAAGATGCTCAATCTACAAATGTAGGTGTACTTGTGTGAAAGCAGATCTATGAACAAACTGTAGCCGTTCATTTAGGGACAATCCACTTAGAAATGAGAAGTGAAAATCCAATGCTTTCTACAGTGGTGAGTCTGCCATACTAAAATTTCAGTTTATGTTTGTTTCTGATTTTAGTTTCCCTTCTACCACAGGGTAAATTCTATATTACTTATTATTTCTGTTTGCCCATAGTATCTGTGATCTCATGAACTTTTTAAGTGGTTGGTAACAAGATATGGAACAAGAACCATGGATAAAATTTTCAGAAATGCTCACTTTAATATGGGAAGTACCTCTTGGGCTGTACAAAGATGAAATTGACTGTCTCACAATGTAAGTTCCTTATGACTGATAGGGTTCTAATGTAAATTGGATGACCAAATTTAAGAACATTTGTAGAAATTACATAATCACTAAATTGATTTTTTAAACTATATGACTATATGGCTTTTTAAAAATGTGTATAAATTTGGCCAGGCGCGGTGGCTCACGCCTGTAATCCCACCACTTTGGGAGGCCGAGGCGGGCGGATCATGAGATCAGGAGATCGAGACCATCCTTGCTAACATGGTGAAACCCCGTCTCTACTAAAAAATACAAAAAAAATTAGCCGGGCGTGGTGGTGGGCGCCTGTAGTCCCAGCTACTCGGGAGGCTGAGGCAGGAGAATGGCGTGAACCCGGGAGGCGGAGCTTGCAGTGAGCCAAGTTCACGCCACTGCACTCCAACCTGGGCGACAGAGCGAGACTCCGTCTCAAAAAAAAAAAAAAAAAAAAAAAAGTGTATAAATTTGAGGAATATAAGTGCAGTTTTGTTACATGGATATATTGCATAGTGGTGAAGTCTGAGATTTTAGTGTAACCATCACCTGAATAATATACATTATACCCAATAAGTAATTTCTCATCCCTAAATCCCCTTCCACCCTCTCAACCCTCCAAGTCTCCAATATCCATTGTTCCACATTCTGTGTCCATGTGTACACACTATTTAGCTCCCACTTATAAGTGAGAATGTGAAGTATTTGACTGTCTGTTTCTGAGTATTTTCGTTCAATATAATGGCCTCAAATTCCATCCATGTTGATGAAAAAGTCATAATTTCATTATTTTTATGGCTGAATAGTATTCTAATACTATATATGTGTAATGTAGAGTGTACAGATACTATAGTGTGTATATAGTATATACTGTATCTATATACCATACTATAATATATATACTATACTGTACATAGTATACATAGTGTGTATATATATACATATATACACACACACTATACTATAGTAAATATATATATATATATATATATATACTATTTGTAGTATATATGTGATATGGTTTGGCTGTGTCCCCATGCAAATCTCATATTAAATTGTAATTCCCACGGTCCCTACATGTCATGAGTGGGATCCTGTGGGAGGTAATTCAGTCATGGGGGGTGTTTCTCCCATGTTGTTCTCATGATAGTGAGTAAGAGCTCATGAGATATGATGGTTTTATAAGGGGCTTCCCCCTTTCTCAGCTCTTATTCTTCTCCTTTCTGCCACCATGTGAACAAGGGCATGTTTGCTTCCCCTCTGCCATTATTGTAAACTTCTTGAGGGCTCCCCAGTCATGCTGAACTGTGAGTAAATTAAACCTTTTTTCTTTATAATTGCCCAGTCTCAGGCAGTTCTTTGTAGTAGCATGAGAATTAACTAATACGGTAAATTAGTACAATACAGGGTGAGGTGCTGCTATAAGGATACTCGAACATGTGGAAGTAACTTTGGAACTGGGTAATGGGTAGAGGTTGGAACAGTTTGGAGGGCTCAGAAGAAGATGGGAAAATGTGGGAATGTTTGGAACATCCTAGAGATTTGCAGGGCTCAAAAGACAGAAAGATGTGGGAATTTTTTTTAACTTCCTAGAGACTTGTTGAATGGCTTTGACCAAAATGCTGACAGTGATATGGCCAATGAAGTCCAGCCTGGAGTGGTCTCAGATGAAGATCAGAAACTTTGTGGGAACTTGAGTAAAGGTCGCTCTTGCTATGCTTTAGCAAAGAGACTAGTGACTTTTTGCCCCTGCACTTGAGATCTGTGGAACTTTGAGAGATATAATTTAGGGTAGCTGGTGGAAGAAATTTCTTAAGCAGCAAAGCATTCAGGAGGTAATAGAGTGTAAAGGTTTAAAAAATTTGCAGCCCGATGGTGCAGTAGAAAAGAAAACCTATTTTCTGGGCAGAAATTGAAGCCTGTTGCAGAAAGTTGCATAAGTAATGAGGATCCAAATGCTGACTGACAAGACAGTGGGCACAATGCCTCCAGGGTGTGTCAGAGACCTTCATGGCAGCCCTTACCATCACAGGCCAGGAGGCCTAGGAGGGAAAAAATGGTTTCGTGGGCCAGGTACCCCTGCTCTATGCAGCCTCAGGACTTGGTGCCCTGCATCCCAGCTGCTACAGACCTGGCTAAAGGGGCCAATGTACAGCTCAGGCTGTTGCTTCAGAGGGTGCAAGCCCTAAGCCTTGGCAGCTTCCAAGTAGTGTTGAGCCTGTGTGTGCACAGAAGTCAAGAATTGAGGTTTGGGAGCCTCCACCTAGATTTTAGAGGAGATGGAAATGCCTGGATTTCCAGGCAAAGGTGTGCTGCAGGGGTGGAGCCCTCATGGAGAACATCTGCTAGGGCGATGCAGAAGGGAAATGTGGGAATGGAACTCCCACACTGAGTCCCCAATGGGCACTGCCTAGTGGAACTGTGAGAAGAGGGCCACTGTCTTCCAGACCCCAGAATGGTAGATTCACCGACAGCTTTCACCATGAGCCTGGAAAAGCTGCAGACACTCAATGCCAGCCTATGAAAAGAGCCAGAAGGTGGACTGTCCCCTACAAAGCCATAGGCAGGGAGCTGCCCAAAGTCATGGGAGCCCATTTCTTGCAGCAGTGTGACCTGGATGTGAGACATGGAGTCAAAGGAGATCATTTTGGAACTTTAAGGTTTAATGAGTGACCTGTTGGATTTCAGACTTGCATGAGGCCTGTAGCCCATTCATTTTGGCCAATTTCTTCTATTTGGAATGGCTGTGTTTACACAATGCATGTACCCCCACTGCATCTAGGAAGTAACTAACTTGCTTTTGATTTTACAGGCTCATAGGTGGAAGGGACTTGCCTTGTTTCAGATGAGACTTTGGACTTGGGCTTTTGAGTTAATGCTGGAATGAGTTAAGACTTTGCAGGACTGTTGGAAGGACATGATTGTGTTTTGAAATGTGAAGACATGAGATTTGGGAATGGCCACGGAGGAATTATATGGTTTGGCTGTGTCCCTACACAAATCTCATCTTGAATTGTAGTTCCCATAATCCCCACCTGTCATGGAATGAACCTGGTGAGAGGCAATTGAATCATGGGTGGGGTTTCCCCCATGCTATTTTCATGATAGTAAGTAAGTTCTCACGGGATCTGATGGTTTTATAAGGGATTTCCCCCTTCACTCAGCTCTCATTCTTCTCGTTGCCACCATGTGAAGAACATGTTTGCTTCCCCTTCTGCCATGATTGTGAGTTTCCCGAATCCTCCCCAGCCCTGCAGAACTGTGAGACAATTAAACCTCTTTTCTTTATAAATTACCAGTCTTGGACAGTTCTTCATAGAAGCATGAGAAGGGAATAATACAATATGTTTAATATTAGGTAGGTGCAAATTTATTGTGGTTTTTGCCATTAAAAGTAACATATATATAGTATACATATAATAGTATATATATATTATGTGTACTATATATAGCACATATAGTATATATATTGTATATACTATATTATAGTAAACAACAAGAAAAATAATTATTTGGAAAATCATAAATTTTGCTTACTTGGAAATTGGATCTTTATCACAATCTGTTCTTTTTTTCCCTAAGAGTTCATGATAAAAAGTAAATAATAAATGCTATGCTGAAAAAAATCTCCATGTATGTAATGTGAATGAATGGGGAAACATGTCATGAAAAATACTCTCATTGATACAACTTATAAAACTAAGAAATGTTGATATTACTATTTGGAAAATGTGTGATCATCGTAAATTATTAAAAATAAAATATTGTTACAAGAACATAAAATAGTTCGATTGTCACCCTCGATGATAGTGTTTTATCACCACCCTATCAATAATGCAATATGAGTCTACAATTTTAGAAATGGGTCTCATGGAAAGGACATGAAATGTACCTATTGCTTTTAGAGTCCTTCTGAAAGCCCACTTCAAACATTATCCAGTAGTCTTTAATAAACATTTTGAGATTCAAGATAATCTCCTCCCCCTCACCCCAGGGGAAAAAAGATTTTTCTTTTGGCTTCTTAATTCACCTTTGACAAAAATGTTTGAAAATTCCATCGACCCTACTGGGGACCTTAGCCTTTTAAATAAATCTCTAAGCTACCTTTTCCACCTAGCTCAAACTTTCATTTCAGAGCACATTTTTCTTGATGGCCCATGCATTGAGTTAAATTTACAAGAAATCAATTACAGAATCAAGGAAAGCTTCTTTCCATGCACTTATACAAAAGTTGACTAGAGTCACTCTGCTAGTAATCAAAGGACTATTGGTAGTGTACTTCATCCTTTAAGTACTTTCCAATATTCCTGATCCAGAAAAATGCATTCCTTCACCCCTGATTGCATTATTCTAGTGCTAGTCTCTTTTCTCTAAGTTTACAACTTTTTGTTGTTGTTATGTTTTTTCTAGATTTTCTTCTTCATGCACCAAATTCTTTTCTTAATCACATTTCTACCCACTATCATATTAAAATAAATCTATGTAACATTATCTGTTACAATTTTTTGTATAATTAAAATAGAGTTTTCATTCTTTTCAAATCTAAAAAAGCTCACTCTGTGTACACACATACACACACACACACACATATATAATGAGCATTGTATCACATTTAGAGTTTCTATATCATTTTAGATGAATTCATTCATAATTAATTTTATTTGGTTTACTTGTCAAATACTAAGTTTAAAAACTCCTCTGCATAGCATTTAACACTTATAAGACTTTGTAGTCAAGATGCTCACAACAAGAGAAACATAACCAAGTAAGTTCTAACAGCCCTAAAATACTGCTTTAGCAAGATTTATTTCTGTACTAGTAAACTTTGCCACTTTCAACTGTACCAAATAACTTTTGGAAGAAGTATATTTATCTGAAGCTATCTAATAAAAAAAGAATCAAATTGTCAAATAGAGTTTGAACAGCTAATCTTTTTAATTTGCTTAACTTTTGTCATTTATTTTATACATTGACTATAACCTCTACCCTCCAATATACAGTTGTCTTCTAAATATTGCCATTTGAAAGCGTCACAGCACTCTCAAACTTAAAATATGTAAAATTAAGCAACCCAAATGTCCAATGATGGAAATTGGATAAACAAAATATAGTATATCCATAGAATGGAGTATTACTTAGCCGTAAAAATGTAGAAAATCTTGTTACATCATGCTACAACATGGATGAAACTTGAAGACATTTATGCTAAGTAAAATAAGCTAGTCACAATAAGACAAATACTGTATGATTTCACTTACTTGAGGTATCTAAAAGAGTCAAATTCATAGAAACAGAAAGTGGAATAGTGATTACCAGGGGCTAAGGGAAGCAGAAAATGGGGAACTGTTGCTAAATGTGTATAGCGTTTCAGTTTTGCAAGACCAAAATTTCTGAGAACTTGGTTGCACAACAATATTAATATGCTTAACAGTGCTGCAGTGTACATTCAAAAGTGGTTAAAATTATAAATTTTATTACATTTTTAAACTAAAATTCTGACATATATGAGAAAAATTATATTAAAAATAATATATGGATATTAAAATAGAATTTATATTCTTCAGTCAAATCTTTTTTTCCCCAGTCTTCATCTAATGGGCATACCTGAGTTGAACAAGCTAGAATCATGAGTCACACTTGATAAATATCTCCCTTTCATTTCTCACCACCAATTTAGCACCAATTCCTGCCTAATTTTCCTTCAAAATATTTCTTGAACATGTTCATTTACTTTGAGTTATACTGCTCCAAACTTTATGCAAGCTATTATTATTATTCTGTGTGCAGTCTCCTAATCTGTCTTCTAACACTAGATTTTTCTCCGCTCCAAAACGTTATTCTCACAGCATTCAATATATTAAAAACAGTGATTAATTGGGATATGTCTTGTCATTGAATAAATTATCCTGTGGTTTCCCTTTGCTCATTTAAAGTCTTATGGTCTTCAGGTCTGTACACCAGACTAATCACATGTTATTCTCACCCTCACTCTTCGCATTTCTGCCAGACTGCTCTTTCACTTCTTCCAAGATGTCACATTTTCTCAATCTCAAGGATTTTATTCCTGCTGTTTCCTCTACACTAGACTACTCTGGAAAAAAATATATACTCATTTTTTCTGATCTCATCTTATGTAACTTCCTCAGATGCGTTTCATTTATCCACTAAAAATTGTAGCTCTTGTTTTAATGTAGCATACACAAATAAAAGTGCACAAAGTATAAGTGAAAAGCTCAACAAGTTTTTCAAATATGAAAACAACCATATTAACCACCAAGTCAAAAAACAGAAGGTCTCTTTTGTTTTCCTAGAAACAAACTCCTGCCTTAACAGTATAAATTAGTTTTGCCTGCATTTTAATTTTATGTAAATCAAGATTTCTATGTGTACCCTTGCACATAGATTGTACTTAATATTAAGTTTATGAGATGCATACATGTCGTTTTTCTGGTTGTTGTTTTTTTCATTGCTGTAAAGATTTTTAGCCTATGAACAAACCAAAATATGTTACTCCATTCTACTGTAGATAGACATGTACACTGTTTTCAGATATCCTTATCAAGTATAATACTGCTTCAAATATTTTTAACATTGTTATGTGGTTTTTTGTGCTCAACTGCAGAAATTTCTGTTGAATATTTGCGGAGGAGTAAAATTACTAGGCCACAGAATATGGTGGTGTTAATTTTTAGTAATACTGACAGTTTTCTTAAATGTTTTACCAATTTATACTCCCACAAGTATTATATAAGAGTTACAGTTGCTTCATATCCTCACAACACTTGATATTTATAGTGTTTTTCATTTTTGCAATTCTGTTGCATAAGTAGTTAAAATTTAAATTTTCCTAATAATTAGTAAAATTGAACACCTTTTCAGTGCATATTGATTATTAGGATGCACTTTTCCTGAAGGGCCTATTAAAGTCATTTGCCCATCTTTAAATTGGTGTTTTCTGTTTTTTTTTTTTTTTTTTTTTTCAATTTTTAAAATTTTTTTTATTTCAATAGTTTTATGGGGTACAGGTGGTTTTGGTTACATGGATAAGTCCTTCAATGGTGATTTCTGTGATTTTGATGCACCCATCACCATTACCCAAGCAGTATATACACTGTACCTAATATGTAGTCTTTTTTTTTTAATCTTTTTTTTCTTTTTATTATTATTATTATTATTATTATTATACTTTAGGCTCTATGGTACATGTGCACAACGTGCAGGTAAGTTACATATGTATACATGTGCCATGCTGGTGCGCTGCACCCACCAACTCGTCATCTAGCATTAGGTATATCTCCCAACGCTATCCCTCCCCCCTCCCCCCACCCCACAACAGTCCCCGAAGTGCGATGTTCCCCTTCCTGTGTCCATGTGTTCTCATTGTTCAATTCCCACCTATGAGTGAGAATATGCAGTGTTTGGTTTTTTGTTCTTGCGATAGTTTACTGAGAATGATGATTTCCAATTTCATCCATGTCCCTACAAAGGACGTGAACTCATCATTTTTTATAGCTGCATAGTATTCCATGGTGTATATGTGCCACATTTTCTTAATCCAGTCTATCATTGTTGGACATTTGGGTTGGTTCCAAGTCTTTGCTATTGTGAATAATGCCGCAATAAACATACGTGTGCATGTGTCTTTATAGCAGCATGATTTATAGTCCTTTGGGTATATACCCAGTAACGGGATGGCTGGGTCGAATGGAATTTCTAGTTCTAGATCCCTGAGGAATCGCCACACTGACTTCCACAAGGGTTGAACTAGTTTACAGTCCCACCAACAGTGTAAAAGTGTTCCTATTTCTCCACATCCTCTCCAGCACCTGTTGTTTCCTGACTTTTGAATGATTGCCATTCTAACTGGTGTGAGATGGTATCTCATTGTGGTTTTGATTTGCATTTCTCTGATGGCCAGTGATGGTGAGCATTTTTTCATGTGTTTTTTGGCTGCATAAATGTCTTCTTTGGAGAAGTGTCTGTTCATGTCCTTCGCCCACTTTTTGATGGGGTTGTTTGTTTTTTTCTTGTAAATTTGTTGGAGTTCATTGTAGATTCTGGATATTAGCCCTTTGTCAGATGAGTAGGTTGCAAAAATTTTCTCCCATTTTGTAGGTTGCCTGTTCACTCTGATGGTAGTTTCCTTTGCTGTGCAGAAGCTCTTTAGTTTAATTAGATCCCATTTGTCAATTTTGGCTTTTGTTGCCATTGCTTTTGGTGTTTTAGACATGAAGTCCTTGCCCATGCCTATGTCCTGAATGGTATTGCCTAGGTTTTCTTCTAGGGTTTTTATGGTTTTAGGTCTAACATTTAAGTCTTTAATCCATCTTGAATTGATTTTTGTATAAGGTGTAAGGAAGGGATCCAGTTTCAGCTTTCTACATATGGCTAGCCAGTTTTCCCAGCACCATTTATTAAATAGGGAATCCTTTCCCCATTGCTTGTTTTTCTCAGGTTTGTCAAAGATCAGATAGTTGTAGATATGTGGCATTATTTCTGACGGCTCTGTTCTGTTCCATTGATCTATATCTCTGTTTTGGTACCAGTACCATGCTGTTTTGGTTACTGTAGCCTTGTAGTATAGTTTGAAGTCAGGTAGTGTGATGCCTCCAGCTTTGTTCTTTTGGCTTAGGATTGACTTGGTGATGCGGGCTCTTTTTTGGTTCCATATGAACTTTAAAGTAGTTTTTTCCAATTCTGTGATGAAAGTCATTGGTAACTTGATGGGGATGGCATTGAATCTGTAAATTACCTTGGGAAGGATGGCCATTTTCATGATATTGATTCTTCCTACCCATGAGCATGGAATGTTCTTCCATTTGTTTGTATCCTCTTTTATTTCCTTGAGCAGTGGTTTGTAGTTCTCCTTGAAGAGGTCCTTCACATCCCTTGTAAGTTGGATTCCTAGGTATTTTATTCTCTTTGAAGCAATTGTGAATGGGAGTTCACTCATGATTTGGCTCTCTGTTTGTCTGTTATTGATGTATAAGAATGCTTGTGATTTTTGTACATTGATTTTGTATCCTGAGACTTTGCTGAAGTTGCTTATCAGCTTAAGGAGATTTTGGGCTGAGACAATGGGGTTTTCTAGATATACTATCATGTCATCTGCAAACAGGGACAATTTGACTTCCTCTTTTCCTAATTGAATACCCTTGATTTCCTTCTCTTGCCTAATTGCCCTGGCCAGAACTTCCAACACTATGTTGAATAGAAGTGGTGAGAGAGGGCATCCCTGTCTTGTGCCAGTTTTCAGAGGGAATGCTTCCAGTTTTTGCCCATTCAGTATGATATTGGCTGTGGGTTTGTCATAAATAGCTCTTATTATTTTGAAATACGACCCATCAATACCTAATTTATTGAGAGTTTTTAGCATGAAGGGTTGTTGAATTTTGTCAAAGGCCTTTTCTGCATCTATTGAGATAATCATGTGGTTTTTGACTTTGGTTCTGTTTATATGCTGGATTACATTTATTGATTTGCGTATATTGAACCAGCCTTGCATCCCAGGGATGAAGCCCACTTGATCATGGTGGATAAGCTTTTTGATGTGCTGCTGGATTCTCTTTGCCAGTATTTTATTGAGGATTTTTGCATCTATGTTCATCAAGGATATTGGTCTAAAATTCTCTTTTTTTGTTGTGTCCCTGCCAGGCTTTGGTATCAGGATGATGCTGGCCTCATAAAATGAGTTAGGGAGGATTCCCTCTTTTTCTATTGATTGGAATAGTTTCAGAAGGAATGGTACCAGTTCCTCCTTGTACCTCTGGTAGAATTCAGCTGTGAACCCATCTGGTCCTGGACTTTTTTTGGTTGGTAAGCTATTGATTATTGCCACAATTTCAGCTCCTGTTATTGGTCTATTCAGAGATTCAACTTTTTCCTGGTTTAGTCTTGGGAGGGTGTATGTGTTGAGGAATTTATCCATTTCCTCTAGATTTTCTAGTTTATTTGCGTAGAGGTGTTTGTAATATTCTCTGATGGTAGTTTGTATTTCTGTGGGATCAGTGGTGATATCCCCTTTATCATTTTTTATTGCATCTATTTGATTCTTCTCTCTTTTTTTCTTTATTAATCTTGCTAGCGGTCTATCAATTTTGTTGATCCTTTCAAAAAACCAGCTCCTGGATTCACTGATTTTTTGAAGGGTTTTTTGTGTCTCTATTCCCTTCAGTTCTGCTCTGATTTTAGTTATTTCTTGCCTTCTGCTAGCTTTTGAATGTGTTTGCTCTTGCTTTTCTAGTTCTTTTAATTGTGATGTTAGGGTGTCAGTTTTGGATCTTTCCTGCTTTCTCTTGTGGGCATTTAGTGCTATAAATTTCCCTCTACACACTGCTTTGAATGCATCCCAGAGATTCTGGTATGTTGTGTCTTGGTTCTCGTTGGTTTCAAAGAACATCTTTATTTCTGCCTTCATTTCGTTATGTACCCAGTAGTCATTCAGGAGCAGATTGTTCAGTTTCCACGTAGTTGAGCGGTTTTGAGTGAGATTCTTAATCCTGAGTTCTAGCTTGATTGCACTGTGATCTGAGAGATAGTTTGTTATAATTTCTGTTCTTTTACATTTATTGAGGAGAGCTTTACTTCCAAGTATATGGTCAATTTTGGAATAGGTGTGGTGTGGTGCTGAAAAAAATGTATATTCTGTTGATTTGGGGTGGAGAGTTCTGTAGATGTCTATTAGGTCTGTTTGGTGCAGAGCTGAGTTCAATTCCTGGGTATCCTTGTTGATTTTCTGTTTCGTTGATCTGTCTAATGTTGACAGTGGGGTGTTAAAGTCTCCCATTATTAATGTGTGGGAGTCTAAGTCTCTTTGTAGGTCACTCAGGACTTGCTTTAGGAATCTGGGTGCTCCTGTATTGGGTGCATATATATTTAGGATAGTTAGCTCTTCTTGTTGAATTAATCCCTTTACCATTATGTAATGGCCTTCTTTGTCTCTCTTGATCTTTGTTGGTTTAAAGTCTGTTTTATCAGAGACTAGAATTGCAACCCCTGCCTTTTTTTGTTTTCCATTTGCTTGGTAGATCTTCCTCCATCCTTTTATTTTGAGCCTATGTGTGTCTCTGCACGTGAGATGGGTTTCCTGAATACAGCACACTGATGGGTCTTGAGTCTTTATCCAATTTGCCAGTCTGTGTCTTTTAATTGGAGCATTTAGTCCATTTACATTTAAAGTTAATATTGTTATGTGTGAATCTGATCCTGTCATTATGATGTTAGCTGGTTATTTTGCTCGTTAGTTGATGCAGTCTCTTCCTAGTCTCAATGGTCTTTACATTTCAGTATGATTTTGCAGTGGCTGGTACCGGTTGTGCCTTTCCATGTTTAGTGCTTCCTTCAGGAGCTCTTTTAGGGCAGGCCTGGTGGTGACAAAATCTCTCAGCATTTGCTTGTCTGTAAAGTATTTTATTTCTCCTTCACTTATGAAGCTTAGTTTGGCAGGATATGAAATTCTGGGTTGAAAATTCTTTTCTTTAAGAATGTTGAATATTGGCCCCCACTCTCTTCTGGCTTGTAGGGTTTCAGCCGAGAGATCCGCTGTTAGTCTGATGGGCTTCCCTTTGATGGTAACCCGACCTTTCTCTCTGGCTGCCCTTAACATTTTTTCCTTCATTTCAACTTTGGTGAATCTGACAATTATGTGTCTTGGAGTTGCTCTTCTCGAGGAGTATCTTTGTGGCGTTCTCTGTATTTCCTGAATCTGAATGTTGGCCTGCCTTGCTAGATTTGGGAAGTTCTCCTGGATAATGTCCTGCAGAGTGTTTTCCAACTTGGTTCCATTCTCCCTGTCACTTTCAGGTACACCAATCAGACGTAGATTTGGTCTTTTCACATAGTCCCACATTTCTTGGAGGCTTTGCTCGTTTCTTTTTATTCTTTTTTCTCTAAACTTCCCTTCTCGCTTCATTTCATTCATTTCATCTTCCAGGGCTGATACCCTTTCTTCCATTTGATCGCATCGGCTCATGAGGCTTCTGCATTCACGTAGTTCTCGAGCCTTGGTTTTCAGCTCCATCAGCTCCTTTAAGCACTTCTCTGTATTGGTTATTCTAGTTATACATTCTTCTAAAGTTTTTTCAAAGTTTTCAACTTCTTTGCCTTTGGTTTGAATATCCTCCCGTAGCTCGGAGTAATTTGATCGTCTGAAGCCTTCTTCTCTCAGCTCGTCAAAGTCATTCTCCATCCAGCTTTGTTCCGTTGCTGGTGAGGAACTGCGTTCCTTTGGAGGAGGAGAGGTACTCTGCTTTTTAGAGTTTCCAGTTTTTCTGCTCTGTTTTTTCCCCATCTTTGTGGTTTTATCTACGTTTGGTCTTTGATGATGGTGATGTACAGATCGGTTTTTGGTGTGGATGTCCTTTCTGTTAGTTTTCCTTCTAACAGACAGGACCGTCAGCTGCAGGTCTGTTGGAGTACCTGGCCGGCCCTGTGAGGTGTCAGTCTGCCCCTGCTGGGGGGTGCCTCCCAGTTAGGCTGCTCGGGGGTGAGGGGTCAGGGACCCACTTGAGGAGGCAGTCAGCCCGTTCTCAGATCTCCAGTTGCGTGCTGGGAGAACCACTGCTCTCCTCAAAGCTGTCAGACAGGGACATTTAAGTCTGCAGAGGTTACTGCTGTCTTTTTGTTTGTCTGTGCCCTGCCCCCAGAGGTGGAGCCTACAGAGGCAGGCAGGCCTCCTTGAGCTGTGGTGGGCTCCACCCAGTTCAAGCTTCCTGGCTGCTTTGTTTACCTAAGCGAGCCTGGGCAATGGCTGGCGCCCCGCCCCCAGCCTCGCTGCAGACTTGCTGTTTGATCTCAGACTGCTGTGCTAGCAATCAGTGAGACTCCGTGGGCGTAGGACCCTCTGAGCCAGGTGCTGGCTATACTCTCCTGGGGCACCGTTTCCTAAGCCCGTCGGAAAAGCACAGTATTCTGGTGGGAGTGGCCCGATTTTCCAGGTGCCGTCTGTCACCCCTGGAAAGGGAACTCCCTGACCCCTTGCGCTTCCCGAGTGAGGCAATGCCTCGCCCCTGCTTCGGCTGGCGCACGGTGCACTCACCCACTGACCTGCGCCCACTGTCTGGCACTCCCTAGTGAGATGAACACGGTACCTCAGATGGAAATGCAGAAATCACCCGTCTTCTGCGTCGCTCACGCTGGGAGCTGTAGACCAGAGCTGTTCCTATTCTGCCATCTTGGCTCCTCCCCCCTTCTGTTTTTTTTCAAAGTTTCTTTTTCTTACTGATTTTGTGGAGTTGTTTATGTATTCTGCATATATTAATATGCTTAACACTACTGAAGTGCACATTCAAAAGTGGTTAAGATGGTAAATTTTTATTACATTTTTAAACTAAAATTCTAAAAATTACATATATTAAAAATAATATATAAATATTAAAATAAAATTTGTATTCTTCACTCAAATCCTTTTTTCCCAGTCTTTCTCATCCAATGCGTATAACTGAGGTGAACAAGCTAGAATCACATGAGTCACACTTGATAAATATCTTCCCTTCACTTCTCACAACCAATTTAGCACCGATTCCTGCCTAATTCTAGATATATGTGCTTTGTTGTGTGTATGTATAAAAAAAATCTTGTCAAACAATATGATTGGAATTTTTACAATCTGAATGATATCTTTTTTTTTTTGTTTTGAGACAGAGTCTCACTCTGTCACCCAGGCTGGAATGCAATTGCACTATCTTGGCTCACTGCAACCTCCCCCTCCCGGCTCCCGGGTTCAAGTGATTCTCCTGCCTCAGCCTCCCGAGTAGCTGGGATTGCAGGTGTCCACCACTATGCCCGGTTAATTTTTGTATTTTTAGTAGAGACAGGGTTTCACCATGTTGGCCAGGCTGGTCTCGAACTCTTGACCTCAGGTGATCCACTTGCCTCGGCCTCCCAAAGTGCTAGGATTACAGGCGTGAGCCACCACGCCTGGCCTCTGAGTGGTATCTTTTGATAAACAAAGATTTTTAATTTAAATATGGTCCAATTTATATTTTTCTCGCTGTGGTTAGCATATTTGGTGTCCTTTTTGACAATTTTTGCCTAACTCCAATGTGTGTGTATTCTATTTTGTAACAACCTAATTGTTTTAGGCTTACATTTAAATTTGCAATATATTTCATATTTGGTTTTGTACATGAGAATAAGTAGCCTCAAGATTATCTTTTTTAAAAAATGATATCCAATTTGATACAGCACAGTGTATTCAGAAAAGCATTTATTCTCTACACCAGAGCAGTGTTATTTTTGTCATGAATGGGTTGACTGATATAGGTGTAGGTGTATTCATGAATTCTGTATTCTGGCCCTTCAGTCTATTAGTATATCCCTGCACCAACAAACATACTTATCAATTGTATAATATTAAAAATAAATGATATGTAGAAGTTCATATTGTCCAACTTTGTTCTTCTTAACCAAGATTTCCTTGATAATTGTTGGGGCCATTTTTTGTTTATTTTAAAAAGCTCTAATTTTCTGCAATAAAACATATTACTACTTTTTAAACTTCTTTTAAAACTTCATTATTAAGTATGGTGTTTACTATTGGGTTATGTAGATAATCCTTATTGGATTAAAGAAGTTTCCATTTCTTCCTAAGTGTATTTTTTGTGTTGCTATGATTATGTATTATTTTTAGAAATTCTTTTTTTTTTTCTGTTGGGTTGGTGGCAATGTGCCCTTTGTCATTTCTGAATGTGTTTATTTGCATCTCCTTTTTTTAATTTATTAATCTAGCAAGTGGTCTATCAATCTCATTTATTCTTTTAAAAACACTGTTTAGTTTTGTTGATCTTTTCTATGGTTTTTCACACCTCAGTTTTATTCAGTTCAGCTCTAATTTTGGTTATTTTTTTCTTCTGCTAGCTTTGGTAGAGCATTTCTGCTTCCTCTAGGTGTAATGCTGGGTTGTTAATTTGAGATTTTTCTAACTTTTTGATGTGGTTATTTAGCACTATACATTTTTAACACTGCTTTAGCTGTGTCCCAGAGATTCTGGTATCTTTGTTTTCACTAGTTTCAAAGAATTTCTTGATTTCTGCCTTAATTTTATTGTTTACAAAAATCTTAGGAGCAGGTTGTTTAATTTTCATATAATTGTGTAGTTTGAGACATCTTCTTGGTATTGATTTCTATTTTTATTGCACTGTGGTCTAAAAATGTGGTTTGTATGATTTTAGTTTATATGAACTTATTGAGAATTGTTTCATGGCCAGGCGTGTGGTTGATTTTAAAGTATGTGCCACTTGCTGATGAGAAGAACGTATATTCTGTTGTTGTTGGGTGTAGCGTTCTGTGGTTGTCCGTTAGGTCCATTTGGTCAAGCGTTGAGTTTAGGTCCCGATATCTTTGTTAATTTTCTGCCTCAATAATCTAATACTGGTAGTGGGGTGTTGAAGTTTCCCACTATTATTGTGTGATTATCTAAGTCTCTTTGTAGGTCTCTAAGAACTTATTTTTTATAAATCTAGGTGCTCTAGTATTGAGTGTGTATATATTTAGGATAGATAAGGCTTCTTGTTGAGGAAGACTTTTTCTATTTAACCCTTTATCATTATGTAATGCCCTTCTTTGTCTTTTTTTCATCATTGTTGGTTCAAAGTCTGTTTTGTCTGAAATTAAAATAGCAACCTCTGCTTTTTTTATTTTCCATTTGCATTGTAAATTATACCCCATCCCTTTACTTTGAGCCTATGTGAGTCATCACACATGAGATGGGTCTCTTGAAGACCATTGTGTCTTGATTCTTTATGCAATTTGCCACGCCGTGCCTTTCAAGTGGGGTGTTTAGCATGTTTACATTTAAAGTTAATATTAATATGTTAAAATTTTATCCTGTCATCATGTTGTTAGCTGGTTGTTTTGCAGACTTGATTGGGTGGTTGTTTTATAGTGTCAAGGACTTATGTTCTCATGTGTGCTTTTGTGGTGTCCAGTAAGTCTTTCATTTCCATGTTTAGCACACTCTTAAGGACCTCTTGTAAATCAGATCTGGTGGTATTGAATTCCCTTAGCGTATGCTTTCCTGAAAAGCATTTTATTTCTCTTTCACATATGAAGCATAGTTTCGCTAGATACAAATTCTTGGTTGGAATTTCGTTCTTTTAAGGATGTTGAATATAGGCCCCCTATCTCTTCTGACTTTTAGGGTTTCTGCTGAAAGGTCCACCATAAGCCTAATGGGGTTCCCTTTGTAGCTGCCTGACCCTTTCTAGCTGCCTTTAATATTTTTTTCTTTCATGTTGACCTTGGAGAATCTGATGACAATTTGTCATGCAGAGGAATGTCTTGTATAGTATCTCATAGGGATTCTCTGAATTTCCTGAATTCAAATGTCATTCTCTTGAGTGAAGCAGGGGACATTTTCAAGGATAATATCTTCAATATGTTTTCCATGTTACTTGCTCTCTCTCCCTCTCTTTCAAGGACACCAATGAGTTGTAGGTTTGGTCTTGTTAAATAATCCTATATTTCTCAAGATTTTGTTTAGTTTTTATTTCTTTTTTTTTCTTTATTTTTGTCTGACTGAGTTGATTTAAAGAACCTTTCTTCGTGCTCTGAGATTTCTTTCCTCAACTTGGTCTATTCTGCTGTTAATACTTCTGATTGTATTATGAAATTCATCTAGTGATTTCTTTTCAGTTCTATCAGATCAGCTTTGGTTATTTCTTAAAATGACTATTTCATCCTCGAGCTCCTGTATCATTTTATTGGATTCCTTAGATTTCTTGTTTTCAGTTTTGACTTTCTCCTGAACCTTGAAAATCTTCCTTGCAGTCCAGATTCTAATTTCTATGTCTGTCATTTCAGCCATTTTAGCCTGGGTAAACACCATTGCTGGGGAGCTAGTACAGTCAATTTGGAGTTAAGAAGACACACTGGCTTTTTGAGAAACCAGAGTTCTTGCACTGGTTCTTTCTCATCTGTGTGGGCTATTGTTCCTTTAATCTTTGAAGTTGCTGTCCAGCATATGGGGCTTTTTTCTTTTATATCCTTTGATGCCCTTGGGAGTTTGATTGTGGTATCAGCTGGGCTCAGTTGACTGCCTTTGTTTCTCAGTGATTTCAGGGGGCCAACCCACAGCTCAGTACTCCTGGACTGTGTGCTCCAACATTTGGGGAGTGGTACTAGGCCTGGAGCTTTGTTTTCTGGTCCCTCGAAGTTAAGCACCTGCTGTGCTGAAGGGGCTGAGGTGTTCCCAGTTCCCTGACAACAACAGTACAAAGAGTGCCAGCAAAAACACTTCATTGAGGAGGTGGCAGAAGTGCCCATATCCATGTGTGCACCAGTAGCAGTGGTGTAGCAGGGTTAGCATGTGCCGGAGGGGGCGGGGCAATGGTGATAAGGTCTGCATGCATGTGTGCCAGTGGCAACAGAGTGGTGAAGTCCCTGTGTGCACATGTGCCAACATACTGGTGGAGTGAGGCTGTGGGTGAGTGTGCCCTCACAAAGCAGTGGGAGAGGCTGCAGTTGGATGCCCATTGGCAGGGTCTCATCTGCTGAAGATCTCTGATGGTTAGGTGGAGTCTTCTGGTGAAAAACTATGGTGGCAGCCACCATATAGTGCCCCAGTTAGGCATCTGAGGCTGTGCTACAAGAGGGCACAGCCAAGCAAGGAACATGGGAGAGGACAGCAGACCTGACGTCACTCAGATCAGACTGACCCTGCTGCTGGGCAGGACCACTCTGCTCTGTTCAGGTCCAACAGTCAACAAAGGCCAAAGCTACCTAGAGGAGCATGATGGGTCTTTGGAAATGGGCATCCCTGGCCATGCTTCACTTCAGCTGCAGCAGCAGCCTGCAGTCTTGTCTCTGCTATCTCTCCAAGCAACTTTCCCTGTAAACTCAAAAGTCTGTAGGGATTGAGGGGTCTACTGAAGTTAGCATTCTGGAAGTCTGTGGTGACAGTGGACCACTCCTCACTGATTTAACTCACCACTTCCCCGGGAGCAACTGGTGGCCAGGAATGAATACTGGTGCTCATCAGTCCCATGCAGGGTTCACAGCTTCCTCCTCCTTTATTCTGTAATCTGCATCTTTCCTCCATCCACTCTCAGTGCCTTCCTTCCAAAGGTCAGCTCAGTGTGTGCCAGTTTTCTTGATGGTCTCGTCTCTCAGTGGGAGATGCCCCTTGTGACTTCGTCTAGTCAGCCGTCAGAGACTTAAGAACCTCTCTATGTACACAAGCTAGAAAACCTAGAGGAAATGGATAAATTCCTGGAAACATAAAACCTCCTAAGATTGAACAAAGAAGAAATTGAAACCCAGAAAAGACCAATAACAAGTTCTGAAATTGAGTCAATAATAAAAAGCCTACCAACCAGAAAATCCTTGGACCAGACAGACTCACAGCCAAATTGTCTACCAGCTGTATAAAGAAGAGCTGGTACCAATCCTACTGAAGCTATTTAAAAAAAAATGTGAAGGAGAAATTCTTCTCTAATTCATCCTGTGTGGCTAGCATCTTTCTGATACCAAAACCTGGCAGAGACACAATGAAAAAAGAAAAATTTAAGCCAATACCCCTGATGAACATAGGGACAAAAATTTACAACAGAATACTAGCAAACCAAATCCAGCAGCACATCAAAAAGCTAATTTAGCACAATCAAGTAGACTTTATTCCTAGTATTCAAGGTTGATTAAACATACACAAATCAATAAATGTGATTTATCAAATAAACAGAACTAAAACCAAAAACCACATGTTAATATCAATAGATGCAGAAAAGGCTTTTGATAAAATTCAACATCCTTTATGTTAAAACCCATCAACAAACTAGACATTGAAAAAAACATCCCTCGAAAGAGGACAAACACACAGCCAACAAGCATATGAAAAAATGCTCAACATCATTAACCATTAGAGAAATGCAAATCAAAACCATTATGATACACTAACTCATACCAATTTGAATGGCTATAATTAAAAGTCAAAAAGTATCAGATAATTGCAAGGGTGTGGAGAAAAGGGAATGCTTATACACTACTGGTGGGAATGTAAATTATTTCAGTCACTGTGGAAAGCAGTTTAGAGCTTTCTCAGAGAACTTAAAACAGAGCAACCATTCAACCCAGCAGTCCAATCACTGAGTTAGTACCCAAAGGAATATAAATCGTTGCATCATAAAGACACATACACATGTATGTTCATTGCAGCACTATTCACAACAGCAAATACATGGCATCAGTCTAGCTGTCCATCAATAGTGTACCAAATAAAAATACATTGAACGTGTGCACCATGGAATACTACACAGCCATAAAAAGAAGGAAATTGTCTTCTTAGCAGAAAGATGAATGGAGCTAGAGTCCATTTTCCTAAGCGAATTAACACAGAAATGGAAAAGCAAATACCACATGTTCTTATTTATAAGTAGGAGCTAAACATTGAGCACTGATGGACACAAAGATAGGAACCATAGACAATGGGGATTACTTGAGGATGGAGGATGGGAGAAGGGTGAGGATCAAAAAGCTATCTATCAGGTACTCTGTTTATTACCTGGGTGATGAAATAATCTGTACTTCAAACCTCAGCATCGTGGAATATCCCCATGTAACAATCCTGCACATGGACCCCCTGAACCTAAAATAAAAGTTGGAAATAATTTTTTTTTGCTGTATCTATCAAAACAAATATGTGATTTTCTACTTTTAAAAATGTGATGAATTGTATTGGTTGATTTTAAATCGTTTTTGCATTATTTGGATAAACGCAGTTGCTCATGTTGTGTTATTTATGTATCACAGAATTTTTCAAAGGTTTACCATTCATATTTATTAGATATATATTTTCTAGAATTCCTATTTCTCAGGTTTTGAGATCAAGGTCATATTGCCCCATAAGTGAAATGAGAATTATTCAGTATTCTATATTTATCATGTTCTTTGGAAATTTTGTAAAACATTAGTATAATTTTTTGACTAGAAATTTTGCAAAAACTCATCGTTGAAACTACTTAAGACTGGAATTTTTTTTTCCAAAGGCTCTTAATGGTAGAGTTAATTCATTTAACAGACATGAAGTACTCACGTTTTCTATTTCTTATAGTTCAGTAAATTGTTTAGGTGCTTAGTCATCTAAATTATTAAAATTATTAGCATAAAATGTTCATATTGTCTTTTTTTGTATGTGTAGGGCAAATCCCGTTTTATTCCTGATATCCATAATTTTTATTTTCTCTCTTTCTTGATTTATCTGCCAGAGTTTTCTCAATTTTATAAATAATACAAGATGGCCATTGCTTTTCTCATTTTTTATATATATATATATAAAACTAACCTGCTAGGATACATATATATATATATATGTGTGTATCCTAGTAGGTTAGTTACCCTAACATATTTTTTCTCCTTCATGAATATGTTGGTTGGGCGTCCTTCTGTATTTCCATCCATTAGGCTTAGCCCAGTCTGCAAGTTAGCATTGGATTTTCTCCGGGTTTCTCTCATTTTCCTTCAACTAGCAAACATTCTGTGCATGTTCTACTTGTGTCAGATCGCAAAAGCGCAAGTGGGGAAGGAGAAAAGTCTAATGTTTTCTTAAGACTTTCTAATGTTTTTGGATAAAACACAAAATCATTTCAAACCACATTCTCTTGGCTAAAGCAAGTCATAAGGCCAAGCAAAAATTCATGTGGTGAGGAAGTAATCTTTGCCTGTGGTGGAAGACAGTGTAAAGTCACAAAGCAAGTGATAGGCATGTCCAATTCTATTAACTGAGAAAGAGAAGAGTTGGCAGCAACCATCCAATTCATTGCCTTATTCTTGTCAAAGAATTACATTTTGGCTTTAGTTATTTTCTTTATTGAACATTTGTATTTTATCTTATGTATTTTTGTTGTTATATTTATTTATACCTTCTATTTTTTATGGACTAGTTATTTGTAGTTTTTGTCTCAATTGTATTGCTGTAAGCTTAGATTATTTGATTTTTCCTGCTTTTGTATCAAATATGTGCACAAAGGAAATAAAATTCCCTCAAAATGATTAACTGTATCCTATAACTGTTAATATATTGTATTTTTATTCTTATTCAGTTAAAATTATTTTCTAATTTATCTTGAAGTTTTTAATTGGCCTATATTCAATCATTTGAGGGGGAATGTATAGCTCAAATTCAAAAAATAGGCAATTATACTGTCTTATGGGGATTCTGACAGTTACTAAATACCTATTTTAATTTTGCATTGTGTAACTGAGGAAATAACCACAGGATGTGTTTGAGTACCAACTGGACCCACTTTTCATGGATGTGAGATAAAATTCCATTGATCATCTGACCTCCATAAGCTCCTACTCTGACTGGTAGGCCATAATGATGTTTGGAGTCCCCAGGTATTATTTCAGGTCAGAGTTTAGTAGTCTCTACAAGGTATGATTATTTCCTCTTCTCCAATGCACAGTTACCTTGGTAAAAGGCCAAAAATCCCCTTGAGGAAGGCTGGAAGAAAGATTGGTAATATAAAGTTTTTGTAGTATATCAAGGTCTTTTTCAAGGAGACACAGCCTTCCCTTCATTCAAAGGGTCTGAGTCTATAAAGAGGCTCAAGTATGGGAATTGATCGAGGGGCCATTTCTCTTTGTTTTTATGTTTTAGGTTAAACTTTTATTCATTTCACCTATAACTTTTCTGCTTATCAAATAAGAATTTAATAGGCTTCCTATACAATTTACCTTTGGAAACACCAAGGTCAATTAGCCAATGCCATAGTTTTATAAGAGTCAGTTTTTTCTGATTGCTGCTTTGACTCTGCTATTCATTACAGTAAGCATGCCCACCTTGCCTTTGGTACTTAAGTGCTGACACTTGGCCCATGCCACTTGGGGTCCTTTCAGTCCCACTGCATATAGGTTTTCCAGTTCAGTGGAGGTAGTTCCCACTATAAGATCTTACCTACAGAGAACAATCATGGAGCTCTTCATGGATGCTGGCTCTCTCCTCACAATTTATTTCCTCAGTATTGGTGAAAGATATGCTTTCTTGACATAAATGCATACATAAATATCTTCATCAGTGGTATTCATTTTTTATGTGGATTTAAAATATCCTGGTGTAATTTGCTTTCAGCATTTTACTATTTCTTGTAATGTGAGCCTGCTTGCAACACATTTTCAGTTTTTGTTTATTTTGAAATATCTATTTCTCCTTCATTTTTGTATAAGAGTTTTGGTGGATATAAGATTCTTGGTTGACTGTTGTTTTTAATTTTGCCATCTTAAATATGTCATTTCACTGTCTTCTGAACTCCATTGTTTTTCATAGAACGTTAGCTAAGATTTTATTAGAGTTATCTTGTACTCGAGTTGTGTTTCTCCTACTGCTTTCAAAATGTTTTCTTTGTCTTTCAACATTTGACTATGCTGTGTTGTGTTATGGATCTCCTTGTGTTTATACTACTTGAGGCTTAGTTGGGCTTCTTGGACATAAGTATTAACGTTTTATATTAAATTTGGGAAATTTTTAGTCATTTGTTATTTAAATATACTTCCCAATTCTTTCTGTCTCTCCTTTCTTTCTGGTATTTTCATTATGTATACATTGGTTTATTTATCGCTCTTCCACATTTCTGAGGTGCTGTTTATGTTTCCTTATTTTTTTCTCTCTCCTTCAGACAGCATAATTTCTATTGATGTGTATTCAAGTTGGTTGATTCTTTTTTCTGCCAGCTCAAATCTATTGTGGAACTACTCTATTACATTTTCTATATTGATTGTTGTACTTTTTAACTCCAGCATTGTCATTTAATTCCTTTTTGTAATTTGTATGACTTTATTGATGTTCTCCACTTCATAAGAAATTGTCATCATACCTCCTTTTTAATTCTTTCAGCATGACTGTGTTGGGCTATTTCAGTGAAATCTATTTCTCTCACAGTATCAAGTCTCTGATGTTGCTCCTTACAGGCCACAGCCTTGTGCATTCATATAATCTCTGAAAATCACATATTACTGGTTTTAGATGGGCTCTTTTTAACTGCTATTTCCTTGACCATTTTAAGTTTTCAGCTATCCGCTCTATTAGAATCATATGTACCTGTTAGCGTTATCTTGTTGGTAAGTAAATTGCTCTATTGCTTTCAACCTTTGAATTTTTGCCCTTTGAAATAAATTGCTCCATAGTCCATTAAATTTTGGTCTTCTGACAGGGTCAGGCTGTTGTCAGTCTTTAAGGCTTGTCCTGACCCTACCCTGGACAAAAATTCTGAGCTATTTAGCTGGAGGCGGAGGAGGGAGAATGAGGAACTCAGTCTTCATGGCTGCCCCACTCAGATCCTACCTATGTAGCTGAATCTGTGTATGTGTATGTGCTTATGGGCAGTGAAAATTGGGCCAGCTGGTTGCTACCACTGCTTTTGTATAAAACTTCTGCAACCCCAAGCCAGGAATAATAAAAATCTTTCAATGTTGACCAGCTTCTAAGGATACCAGGGATAGATATTTCAATCAGTAAGCTGGGGATGTAGTAGTTGCCACTCAGCTGTTAAGCCCATTGGAGCAGCTTTCCCACAACGCAGAGCTATGCCATAAAGGAATATTGCAATTTTTATCATTTGCCCCATGTGGATTGCCATTACATAATGGGAATGGAAAACAGGTACCACCTGGCTCTTACTACTTGCTCAATATAAGCCATCCACAGCATAGTGCTGTGGAAAATGGGATCTGTTTATTTTAACTGGCTGACAAACCTCCCAGAATAACTCTTCCAACATAGTGAGCTGTGAAAGTTGGGAAACTATCTCTTAGCTGTAGCTGCTGATCTCACTAGAACAGTTTTTTTTTGTTTGTTTTTGTTTTTTTTTTTTTTTAACAAGACAGAGCTGTGAGGTAATGTGTGGAGTTCTTGGCTTGAATCCCATTGCTTCTAAATGTTTTTGTTTTCTATAGGTTTTGTTGAAGAAATGGTTCTCAATTTGTTTTAAGCCCTTTGATCAATGTCTAAAGATTTTGAACAATTACATTTAACAATTTTGATTAATTTAATAGAGTATATCTAGCAGAAAGTTTCTCTGAGTTACTTATACTGCCATTCTGGAAAATCCTCTCCTTTAAATATATTTTAAACTATATTATATTCAGTCAATATTAAGTACATACATTTACATAGTCATCATTCATATGTTTACCCTTTCCATTGCTCTTCATTTCTTACTTCAATGCCACAGTTGTCTCTTGGATCATTTTTGTTCTGAAAAATTGTATTTAGTGCAGTCTTGCTAATGAAAAATTACTTTATTTAGGGTTCATCTGAAAATAGCTATTTTCTTTCATTGTAAGATAATATTTTAGCTCAGTGTAGAATGCTAAATTATTGCCTTTCCGCATTTAAAGATGTTCATGTCATCTACCTTTTGTTTGTTAAAAATTCAGCTGTAAGTTTTCTCTGACTGCATATATGATTTTCTCTCACTTTTTAAAACAGTCTTGCCATAATATATCTTTGAGTATTTTTATTTGTATTATTTTTGCGGCTCAAAAATTTTATTAAGTCTATGGGATAATATCTCTCATCAATTTTGGAGAAAATCTTGGACATTTGTTCGTCAGATAATATTTCTGCATTACTGTCTGCCTGCTCTGTCTCTGTGATTCTACCTCCATAAAATACAGACCTTTAAATGAATCCCTTCTTTTTTTACATTCTTTTCTGTGCACAAAATAGTATTTTGCACTAATCTCTGTGTTTTATACAGAAAATACTAATTTCTACACAGAAAAGAGTGTAAAAATGGGATTCATTTAAAACACTTCCAATTAGTGTTTATCACAACCTTCTGCAGTATCCAATCAGTAGCTAACACATCTAACCAATTTATTTCAGGTATTGTACTTTTCAGTTTTGTAATTATTCCATTGACCATTTACTCTTATTTCATAGACTCCAGATTTCTCATGGAATCATGGAATTATTTATATTTAAATTATATTTTGTCCAACTTTTTCATTTATGCAACAGATTAGTAATAATTATTTAAAGTTCTTTATAAATAACTTTTACATCTGCATCACCTACAGGCCCATTTTATTATCAGTTTCCTATTAGTTTCTGGTCATGTGGTCCTGTGTTTGGGTGTACCTAGTAAATTTTGATTTAATGATAGAAAATATTATCTTCTGTTGAATGTTCAACTCTTTTTTTTTTTTTTTTTTTTTTTACAAGATAAATACAGTAGTGGCTAATCAACTTCATACTTCTTTAATTTGCTTATTTTAGGCTAGTTTGCAGCCTTGGCCAGACTTAGTCTAACTCTTGTTTATATCTGTTCCTCCAGGGTCTTCAGTTAAAATCCTGATGTATTTTTCCTTACTCATTTTTCTGAACTCTAATCTTTTTCTCACAAAACAGCAAGAAAACATAACTCTTTATGTCTGAATTTTTCCCCTTGGGTTTTTTAGCTTCCAAGCCCATGTAGAAACTTTATGGAGCAAATGTTCTGTGGCTAAAACTAGTTGTTAACCTTGAGGACACCCAGCTCTGCCGAAACTCCTGCCAAATTTGTTGTCACCTTGTAGTAGCACTCCATCAGACTCATTACTGAATTCATAGTCTTTGGCCTCCTTTCTGTGCCCAAATTCACTAAATACTGCTGAAAGTCTGATAACTTTTCTGAGATGATTCTCTCTTCGAAGTCTCAGCTGCTCTGGTTCTCCTTGTCTCAGCAGTTCAATGTTGCCTTCGATTAGATGATTTCTGTAATTTATTCACTGAAGGAACACTGATCTATCACCATATACTCCATGTTCCATGAACACCTAATTTAATTTAGGTCTGCCTTGTTACTCCTCTCATATTATTTAAACCTTTACAGCGTGTAGCACAGTACACAATTGTGTATTTATTTGTTGCCACTGATCTTGTGTCTGCTTTCCCCACTTGACTATAAGAGTTCCCTCCCTCCATTATATCTTTATCACCTATCACAGTCTCTGAAATACAGAAGGAGCCCAATACATAGTTATTAAATGTAATAATTAAACATTTCTTTATTTGATTTATATGAATCTATTTTTATAGACATTTTAACTCCTGGAAATATAAAATATTTTTATAATTATTTTATGCATAGAATTATTCTACTACCAGAGGTGTTGTTATTTTCCAGACCACAAAATCTAAACTTTACTTACGATGAAAGGACCACATTTAATTATTTGTCTTTCTTAATGCCACTACAAGCCAAAGACAGAGCATAATAGCCCCCTCTTTGAGAAATATACTGTGAGTGGCTTAAAAAGAGTTAGGCTTTGGTGGTTGTGCATACAATTTAAAAAGGAGGCACCATATTCCTGTAGCTACTGAATGACTAACCAACCTCTTTTTATGGTTTGTCCAACATGTTTTTACTGTAAGTGCTGGAGGTGTAGATAAGAGCTATGGCAACTGCTTCAACTGTAATGGGATAAACATGTACACATACACTTCCTCTAGTGCAAAATAATAGCACAAGGAATAATTTGAAAGAGTTTGCAGAAATGCACTATAATTTGTCTAAATGAGTGTGTGTGTGTATATTTTAAACTCTCCTAGTTAAAATGAGCGTTGAATATATCCATGCTTTTATTAATCATTGCTAGTCACAATTCTAATTACAATAAATAACTTAATGTTGACAATGTAGTTATAATTATTCTTAAAGAGTAAATGGTTCAACATGCATATGTGAAAGACATTATACTTTTCAGAACACCAGGGTAATTTGGTCAATAATGACCTCAGTGCACTCCATAATGCTTTAGAGGACTGAAAACAACAAATTGTGTCCCTAGTATACTTTCTGTATATTCACGGCATGATATGCCCACAGAAACCCCTGGACAGCACTCGAATAGGTATCTGAGAGACATGAACAATATTTTAAGTCTTGAGGAAATAAATTCTAATGAATTTGTCCTATTTAAACCAAAACTTAATCACTTCAACATCTACTTTATATATGAAATAACATGTGACTAGAATTGGTCTTACCATTGTGAATTATACATTTCTTATTAGAAATGCTGATAAACATTACTTTGTGTTAGAAAATAATGGTTTGTGTAGATTTAAGTCTTGCTCATTCTATCTTTAAAACATGTAATTGGGCCAGGCATGCTGGCTCACACTTATAATCCTAGAACTTTGGGAGGCCAAGGTAGAAGAATCATTTGAGCACAGGAATTCAAGACCAGCCTGGGAAACAGTGAGACCTCATCTCTACAAAAAATGAACAAAATTACCTGAGCATGGTGGCATACACCATGGGTGGGAGAATAGATTGGGACTGGGAGGTTGAGGCTGCAGTGAGCTGTGATTGAACCTCTGCACTCCAACCTGACTGACAGAGCAAGCAACTGTCTCAAAAATAAATAAAATAAAAATAAACAATAAAAATGTAATTGGACTAGAGGATTTTTAAATTTATAAGATTAAAACTCTGCTCCAATTTATATGTTTGTGAGGAATAGGCATAATCTCATAGAGAATATACATTTTCTTTCAATTGTCAGAGAAAAAAAGTTTTAATCTATTTACTGATGTAGCCGGAGATTCTCAAATTCAGAAAAGCATGGAACTTTTCACCAGTGAATGAAAAATTGCAAGGGAAGTTACATTTTATGACACCTGGGGAGAAAAGAGTTGTTTAACGTATAAATTGTTTCCACTCATCTCTGTTGCTATGCCACTGGTGTGTTAATATTCATTTGTTTCTCCAGGTTTATCATAAGAAAATAACAATTTTAGGGGAAAATGTAATAAGCTGGGACTAGAGGTTGTTCCTCAATTTAAGGTGCTAATAAAATTATGTATTAAGCAAATTAAATGGATATTATGCAGATTTTCAAGTAGTTAGTTTTAGATGTCAAATCATTTTTCATGTTATTTTTAAGTCAAAATTGCCCCCAACAAACCCTGTTCTGGTCAAAATAGAGTGGCCCATTCCTCTCAGGTACTCATTATTACAACAAAGAAACCTCAGTCATAATACAATAAATGAGCATTTAAAAAAATACTCTAACAGACATAAAAACTAAGTTGGGTTACCTAATGACCTCGTGACTTGAGCAACATGGCAATAATCTCCCAGGGTTTTCTTTTTTGCCTCCTGTATGTCCTGAACATAGTCCTGCAAAAGCTTCCAAGTCAGAACCATCAACAGGCATACACTAAAGAAGCTTCAAGAAAAGCCTGTTCTTGTCCCTAGCCTAGAGACTTGGAAAATAGTAGTTTAACTACAGAAAACGTTTTTGACAAACTTACTCTATTTCAATGAAACGCCAACAGAAACTTAGCCCCATTCCCACAGTTTTAATGGGGCTGATTGAGGAGCTAATCTGCCATTACACTCCATGGAAGGAAGTTTTGGATTCTCATTCTCCTGCATGTTAGTGTCAGTGGGGCAAACAAGAAACTCTGCTTTCCCCACTGGACTGTGTCAAGAGGGCTGAATTGGAAGCTAGTTTTTCACCCATTCCTCTGTGGAAGCAGAAAATCTGATTCCCTTGCTGGAGTAGAATCAGTGAAGCTGAATGGGAACTGATCCTTTGCTCACCCAAAGGAAGTAAGTGCTGCTTGATTTTTCTGACTGAATAGTGCCAGTGGAGTCCAGCATCAATCTCAGCCCTCATTCTCACTGATCAGTAAAGAGAGGTTAAGAAGGCAGGGTAAAGCAGGGCTTGTATTCAATCTACTTCATCCCCACCCTGGTGTCATTGGGTCTGGCTGAGGAGCTGTGCTTCCACCCCTGTGTGGTGTAAATGAGACTGAATAAGGTGATTGTGAATTGGAGGTAGTCAGCACTCTACCTTCTTCCTGGTGTCAGCAGGGCCCAGTGGAAGAACATCCACAACCATCTGGCAGCAGTAACGCTGAAAGAAGTGGTTTGATGCAGGACTTGTGCCAGTGGGGAACTGAACTTCCATAATCACTTAGTATCAGTGAGGCAGAATACGGTGATGCAAGGTCAGGATAGTCAGGACTCTGCTTCTCCACCTTCTCTCAGTTCATATAGTCAGGTAGGGACCTAACTTCTAAACCCATATGGCATCAGTGAGTTGGAATGTGGTTGTGAAAAGTAGGGCTACTTGGCATATATATATACACCTACGTATGTACATATATACACCTACATATGTACATATATATACATATATATACACCTACATGTGTACATATATATACACACACATATATATGTAAGCCTTCCATTTCTCTCTCAGGTCAACCATAGAGCTAATTGTACACCCATATCACTCAGAGGGAATGAGAAAATGTGAAGTGGTAGTCTTACTTTTACTGGGAGGGTTTCAGGGTGGTGAAGAAATGTGCTTAATTTCTACCACCACTCCATCAGTCTGCAGTGAGGCGGTGTGAACCAGCACTCTAGTTTTTCTGGGCTGTATCAGCAGAACCTAGATAAAAGTTGAACATGCATACACACACACACACACACATACATCTGTCCCTTGTACTACAGGTCAACAGAACAGCCTGCTAAAAAACTATTAAATATGACCACTGTCTTATAAGATATTATACAGAATTTCCAGGATATAAGCATAATCACTTATTTTACCAAAACCATGCAAATCACAATATGAGTGAGAAAAGACAATAGACAGATACCAATACAGAAGTTAATCAGACGTTGGCATTATCTGAGAAAGATTTTTAAATCAATCATCATAAAAACTCTTCAGTAAACACCTGTAAATCCTTTTGAAACAAATAAAATAAAAATAATGGAAAATATCAGCAAAAATTTATTAAAATGATCCATTTTATATTCCAGCACAAAATGAAGTGATCCAATTTATTCAATTCTGTCCTTACCACAACTAAATATGATGAAAATAATTTAACATACCATTATAAACTAACTATAAAAGATGAAAAAAGATGGACTGGCTAAAGAACTCAGGAGTTAAGTAACAACACTATGGTAAATTCTTGTGTTTTATCTACTTTTTATTTTCCGTAAGTGCTATACTGGGGACACAAAGACTCTTTTAACCAGTAAGCACAAGGCATAGATTTGAAAAAGCAGAAAAGAAGAAATGTTTTTCACATTTGATCTCATTGGGCATATTATCATGTAAGGGAAAGCCTAGAGAAGACAAGAAATACAAACCCAAACCCAATGGTATCAGTGACTTATCTGCACACAGCAATATCACTACCAAAATACATCAGAGTTATCCAATTTCCACCTCACAGTAGTCAACAGTAGTAGCACAATCTACCATAACAACATTATTAGCAGAGTCTGCCAGAGCAAAACCAATCTTTTCTTCACATTAATCACTTGTAATGGTTCTTATCTACGTATAAGAGCATCACTAAAACACCCTAGAGGATCGATCCCTCTCTGTCACCTGGAAGTGGTGAGCATGATCTGCATGCAGCAGTGGCAGTAATAGAATCAAACCAAACCAAACAAAACAAGTCATTCTCTGCCCTACACACAATGATAGCCACAGAAGTATTTGAAGAAATTATAGCTGAAATTTTCCTACATTTGCTGAAAGTCCCGGTCTGCTCATAGCATCATCACCAGCAGATCCCATCGTCCAACCCATTCTTCATCCCACAGACACTGACAGCAGGTATAATCTACTCACAGTGGCTAAGTCACTAGACCCCAAGATGGTTACCAGAACTATATGTACTAAACTTGGAAAGAGTGACTTATTGATACAACAAAAAGTTTAAATAGTAAGAAGTCTCCTAACATAATATTCAAAATGTCCCAGATACAATAAAAAAATCTATAGCGAAATAGTAGATTAGAAGATACCAACCCTTGCCTGCCAACAAAAATTTAGACAGCTATCCACAAATGAAAATATAATTGGCAGGGCTCAAGGGTCTAATTAAAAATCAAGCCAGTAGAGGAACAAATGGAAAATAACACACAGAAAGCATCACCGAGGAGATTGGCATACCTAGAATGTCTAAAAATATCTAGAAACAAAGAAGAGTGAGGAAAATCAGATTCAGCCACACAACAGATATCACTGTGGTTTCTAGTAGCATACTCTGACTCCAGCAGCTTTTGTTTTGGGGAACCTCAAGAGCCCCTGATGGCAGCCACAGACTGTCCACAGTTTTTGTGGTAGTGGTCCCCTTAGTTTTTGCCAGTGATGACCCTAGTGGCCTTCTCAGCAGAGAACTCTGGAAGATTGTACCACTGAGGTGACTAACAGTCATTGCCACTGTGGACCCTCTAGAGAGAAAGATGCTTCTGTGTTCCTCCAAGGAGTTCTATTGTGCCACCATAGAACTAGGGCCTCTGCCCCTTCAACCTCATGCATGATCTAAACCTCTGAGCTTCAGTCATTCTACATGTTCTCATGCTACAGATCCCAGCTCCAAGGGAACACGAAACATGCCCATGCTGCAGCCTCTGTCTGTACCACTGCTTTGTGAACACTCACACCTCAGAAATTGAAGCCACTGCCACAGCATGCTACCTGAGTCCCAGAACTAGATTTATAATCTCTGCATGTGCCCGTATTCCACATACTGCCTCTGTCACTACTCCACTAGTGCCTGCACATCGATATTGGAACAACCACCTCAGCAGAAGCACCTGTGCTGCAGAACAAATAATCACTGTAGCTTTGTTCATGGCCATACTCTGAACACCACCTCCATGGTTGCTTTGACTGTACCTTGCATACCATTATCAATGCTACAGTAGTGGTGCCTGTGCCACAGGCACTGCTGACACTGCCACCCCAGACCTCAGAGCTATGGCCTCACAATGCGTGCACATTCTCCAGACCCTGTCTCTATGGCCACTCCACAAGTACTATGCATCAGACATTGGTACTATCATCACCACAAACACACCTATGCGCCACACTTGGTACCAGGTGGGGTTCCCTTGGCCATGACTTACCTGTGAGAGAAAAAAAGATCAGGAGGACCTCATTAGCCTTTACTACTAAAGACTCACTACCACAGCAGACACCCACAGGTTTGGCTACTGAGAAGTTCTATCATCTTTGCTGAGGCTAACTTCAGCTGACAAAGCTCTATGGAGAATATATAGCTATACCTTCACCAGAGCCAGAACCACCACACTCCACCTGGCTGGCACCCTTGTGTCCGCCCATAGAAGATCTTTTCTTGCCAAAAACAGTCTGCAAAGTCTAAAAGAGGTAACTGCTCTTCATCAAATATGCAGTTATCAACATAAGTTAATAATACACACACATAAAATCAAGAAACATGACATTATCAAAGAAACACAGTAATTTTCCAGTAACTGACTCCAAAGAAACAGATCTGTGAATCACCTGACAATTAGTTCAAAATAATTGTTTTGAGGATGATCAATGAGTGATAAGAGAAAACAGACAACTCAAAGAAACTGTACAAAATAAAAAATGAGGTTTGATAATGAGATAAAAGTTATAGAAAAGAACCAAATAGAAATTTTCAAGCTGAAGAATATATATAAAATATAAAATGAAAAATGCAATAGAGAGCATCGACAGAACAGTTGATTGAGCAGAAGAAATAATCTGTGGACTTGAAGACAAGTTATTTGAAAATATCCAGACTGAGAAGAAAAAATAGAAAATTGATGGAGAGTCTATGGGTGATATGGTTTGGATCTGTGTACTCATCCAAATCTCATGTAGAACTGTTATCCACAATGCTGGAGGTGGGGCTTGGTGGGAGGTGATTAGATCATGGGGGTAATTTCTAATGGTTTAGCACCATCCCCCTAGCATTGCTCTTGTGATTGAGTTCTCATGAGATATTGTTGCTTAATAGTGTGCAGCATCTCCCCCATTTCTCTCTTCCCCTTGCACCAGTCATGTGAGATACCTGGTTTCCACTTTGCCTTCCACCATGATTGTAAGTTTCCTGAGGCCTCCACTGCCATGTTTCCTAAACAGCCTGTAGAACCGTGAGCCAATTAAACTTCTTTTCTTTATAAATGACTGAGTCTCAGGTAATTTTTTATAGCAGTGCAAGAACGGACTAATACAGAAAATTGGTACTGAGGCATAGGGCACTGATATAAAGATACCGGAAAATGTGGAAGTGCTTTGGAGCTGAGTAACGGGCAGAAGTTGCAAGATTGTGGAGGGCTCAGATGAAGACAGGAAAATGAGGGAAAATGTGGAACTTCCTAGAGATTTGTTAAATTGTTATGACCAATATGCTGGTAGTGATATGGACAGTGAAGGCCAGGCTGAAGAGGTCTCAGATGGAAATGAGGAACTTATTGGGAACTGAAGCAAAGGTCACTTTTGCTCCTGAGAAAAGCAATCGGCTGCATTGTGCCACTTCCCTAGGGATCTGTAGACCTTTAAACTTGAGAATGATAATTTAGAGTATCTGGTGGAAAAAATTTCTAAGTAACAAAGCATTTAAGAATTGGCTTGGCTGCCTCTAAAAACCTATGCTCATATGTGTGAGCAAAGAAATTACCTGAAACTGGAAATTATATTTTAAAGGAAAGCAGAGGGTAAAAGTTTGGAAAATTTGCAGCCTGGCCATGTGGTAGAGAAGAAAAGCCCATTTTCTGAAGAGAAATTCACAGAAGCTGCAGAAATTTGCCTAAGTTAAGAGGAACCACTTACCGATAGCGAAGACAATGGGAAAAAGGCCTTCAAGGCATTTCAGAGATATTCCGGGTAGCTCCTCCCATCACAGGCTCAGAGGCCTACGAGGTTTCATGGGCCGGACCCCACTGCAGTGAGCAGCCGAGGGAGACTGCTCCCTGCTTCCCAGTTATTCCAGCTACAGCCCAGGATAAAAGGGGCCCAGGTACAGCTCGGACTCCTGCTTCAGAGGGTGCAGGTTGTAAACCTTGGTGGCTTCCATGGGGTGTTAAGCTTGCAGGTGCACAGAAGGCAACACCTGAGGCTTGGGAGCCTCCACCTGCATTTCAGAGGATGTATGGAAAAGCTGGGATGTCTAGGTAGAAGGCTGCTGCAAGGGCATAACCCTCATAAAGAACCTCTACAAGTGCAGTATATAAGGAAAATGTGGAGTTGGAGACCCCAAAAAGATTCCTCACTGGGGCACTGCCTACTGTAGTTGTGAGAAGAGGGCCATTGTCCTCCAGACTCCAGAATGGTTGAATCAAGGTCAGCTTGCACCCTGCAACTAAAAAAGCGACAGGCACCCAACACCAGCCATCGAAGCAGCCATGGGGGCTGAGCCCTGCAGAGCCACAGGAGCAGAGCTGCCCAAGGATTTGGGAGACTACTTGTTACATCATTGTGCCCTGGATGTGAGACATGAAATCAAAGAAGATTATTTTAGAGCTTTATAATTTAATGACTGCCCTGCTGGGTTTTAGACTTGCATAGGGCTTACAGCCAATTTATTATGGCCAATTTCTCCTTTTTGGAATGGGAACATTTACTGAATGCCTGTATCCCCACTGTACCTTGAAAGTAAGAACTTTTTTTTTGTTATTTTACAGGCTCATAGGTGCAAGGGATTTGACCACTCTCAGATGAGACTTGGACTTTGGAGTTTTGAGTTAATGCTGGAATGAGTTAGGACTTTGAGAGACCATTGGGAAGACATGTTTATATTTTGAAATGTGAGAAGGACATGAGATTTGGGAGGCACCAGAGACAGAATGATATGCTTTGGATCTGTGTCCTCACCCAAATCTCATGTTGAAATGTAATCCCCAGCGCTGGAGGTGGGGCCTGGTGGGAGGTGATTGGATTATGAGAGCAGTTCCTAATGGTTTAACACCATCCACCTGATGCTGTCCTCAGACAAAGTTCTCATGAAATCTAGTTGTTTAAAAGTGCATAGCATATCCACCAACTTTTTTCCTCTATGTGAAGATGCCTGCTCCCACTTTGCCTTTCACCATGAGTAAAAGCTCCCTGAGGCCTCTGCAGCCATAATTCCTGTACAGCCTTTGGAACCATAAGCCAATTAAACCTCTTTTCATTACAACTAAGCCAGTCTCAGGTATTTATAGCAGTGCAAGAATGAACTAATACAATGGAATTTTGGGGACATGATCAAGAGAGCTAAGATTTGCATTATGAGTCTGGAAAGAAAAGTGAGAGAGAAAAAGACAGTGTATTAGTTTTCACAGTGCTATAAAGAACTACCTAAGACTGAGTAATTTATGGTGAAAAGACATTTAATTGGCTCACAGTTCTGCAGGCTTAACAAGAATCATAACTGGGAGGCCTCAGAAGACTTACAATCATGACAGAAGGTGAAGGGGAAGCAAGCACTTTCTTCTCATGGTGGCAGGAGAGACAGAACGAATGTGGGAGTGGAGGGAGTGCCACAGACTGAAACTATCAGACCTTGTGAGAACACACTCGCTATCACGAGAACAGCATGAGGAAAATCCACCTCCATGATCCAATAACCTCCCACCAGCTCTCTTCCTCAACATTGGGAATTACAATTCAACATGAGATTTGGATGGGGACATAGACCCAAACCATATCAGAGAGAAAGCTTATTAAAAATGGATGAAAAGATGAAAACACCTCAAATCTGGGGAAGGATCTGAACATTGAGTCACAGAAAGCTCAAAATTTTATAATCTTGTTCAACCCAAAGAAGGCTATACCATCAATAATCAATAATAAAGAGAAAATCTTTAAAGCAGCAGCCAAAAAAAATCACTACATACAAGGGAATCATCATAAAACTGAATATATTTCTCCACAGAAACTTTGCAAGTCAAGAGGCAGGGAGATGGTATATTCAAAGTGCTGAAAGAAAAGAACTTTTAAACAGAATGTTTTTTCCTGGAAAAGCTGTCATTCAGAAATTAAAGAGATATAAACAGTTTACTTTACCAGACAAACAAAATGTGAGAGAGATCATCACCACTGAATCTGCTTTACATGAAATGCTAAAGGGAGCTCTTCGAGGTGAAACCAGAGGATGCTAATTAGTAACATAAAAACATATGAAAGTATAAAACTTACTGGTAAAAGTAATTATATTAAAATTGAGAGTATGCTAATGCTTTAATGGTGGTTTCTAAATCACTTGTAAGTTTTGTATAGAGGTTAAAAGAGAAAAATTTTAAGAAAAACTATACCTACAATAATTTGGTAGTAAACACATTATGTAAAAAAGATGTAAATTTTACCTCAAAACATAGAGGGAAGGATGTAAAAGTGTAGAGTTTGTATATGATGGAGGTTATTAATATAAGAGGTTTTATGTAAGCCTTATGATAACCACAAAGCAAAAACCTACAGGAGATACACAAAAGACAAAGAGAAGGGAATCAAAGCATGCTACCACAGAAAATCATCAAGTCACATAGAAAGACAACAGGAGAGGAAGAAAGAAACAACAGGTGTACAAAATAGCCAGAATACAATTAACAAAATGGAAGTTCTTACCCAGTGATACCACCATAAATATAAATGAATTCAATTCTCCAATACAAAGACATATAGTGGCTGATTAAAAAAAGAAAAAGAAGAAAAGAAGACCTAACTCTGTGTTTCCTACAACAGCCAAAGAATGCAAAGTTGTGGGAACTGAAAACGAAACATTTTCTAATGTGTCACTAGGGGTAATAGTGAATGGTAACACTCTTATTTCCACCCCTTGATTCCTGGACCCGTAAGTACCAGCTATTGGTGAAATAGCATCGCATATTGGACACTGATTCAGAGGATATACAGCCTTCTGGAGAAGCTTGGCCCAGCTCTTCTAGATATTTCTGTCTAGCTGACCCCATAACTGAACCCCTAGGAGGCATTCCACCATTCTATCCAGCCACCTCCTTCAGAGTGGTGGGAATCATGGTGAGACAAGTGAATATCACGAGCATGGGACAACTCCAAACTTCTCTGGCTGTGAAGTGAGTTCCTTGATCAGAAGGATTGCTATGTGGAATATCATGATGTTGGATAAGGCATCCTGTAACTTCAAGGATGGTAATTTTGGCAGAAACATTGTGTATGAGGAAGGCAAATTTGTATCCAGAATAAGTGTCTATTCAAGTAAATACAAAATAATGCCCTTTCCATGATGGAAGTGATCTAATGAAATCATCCTGCCATCAGGTACCCCAGGAACTAGTGCCATATTGGGGGCAAATGGCCACTAAACAGTAGCCATAGCCAGTTTGGCCTTCATGAGTAGAAATCCATTTTCCTGAACCCATGCATAACCTACATCCCTATTACCATGAGCATATAGTTCATGAACTAATTGGGTGATGACCAGAGCGGCTGGAGTAAAACAGGTCATCCTATTTACTTGGTTATTAAAATCATAATGGCTGATGTTAGCCTTTGGTTAGCATTTGCATGAGACACAAATATATTTACCTTTTTTTCCCACCATTCAGAGAGATAGATCCACAAATTCGTTACCAATATTCCAATCATTTTCCTTCCAAGTCCCTGACTGTCCAGCTAAACCACTGGCTAGAACCCAATATATCTATCAATATATAATTACACATCTGATCATTTATCCTTCCAATAAAAGTGAAAAAACAGACGGACTGCTAGCTATTTTCCCACTGGAAGGATTTTCCTTCATCAGTATTTTTTGGGGATGTCCTATAGAGGGCTATAGTGTTGCAGATATCCACCTTTGTGTAAAAACCTACGTGTCATGCAAAACAATCTGGAAACCAGGCTGGGGTCTTCTTTTCCTTTGTCAACTGATTATAGGGAACTCCCCATGGGACCATAGATGCAGGATGAAAGAGAAAATGCAGTGTAACAGGAATGTGAACCATGGGACACTTCACAAAATTTACTTGTGCCTTCAAGGCATGTTCAGGCCTGATTATGTGTATACCACTTAACATTTGATGACAGTACTTTTCTGTACATTTCCAACTTTATAGCCTGGTAGGTCAGATAACACCCAGTTCATGATGAGGAGCTCAGGTCATATGCAACTTGATGTCCCATGGTTAAGTATTTAGTTTTTATTGAGGCCCAGTAGCAGAGCTGATTTTTTTTCTGTTCTTATAATTACTTTTATTTTGTATTGACTGGGTAAGTATGCAGGTATGTTACCTGGATACACTGCATGATGCTGAGGTTTGGGATATTACTGATCTCATAATCAAGGTACTGAGCATAGTACTCAATAGTCAGTTTTTCAAAGCTTGTCTCCCTCCTCCTTCCCCCATCTAGTACTCCCCAGTTTCTATTGTTGCCATCTTTATGTCCATGAGTACCCAATGTTTAGCTCCCACTTATAAGTGAGGACATGACGCACTTGGTTTTCTGTTCCTGCATTAGTTCACTTAGGATAATGGCCTCCAGCTGTATCCATATTGCCACAAAGAACATTCTTTTCTTATGGCTGTGTAGTATGCCATGGTGTATATACACCACATTTTCTTTACCCAATCCAACATTGATGGGTATTTATGATGAATCTATGTCTTTGCTATTGTGAATAGTCCCACATTGAACATACAAATGCATGTGTCTTTTGAGAAAAATGATTTATTTTTCTTTGGATATACAAATGCATGTGTCTTTTGAGAAAAATGATTTATTTTTCTTTGGATATACACCCACTAATGGGACTGCTGAATCAAATGGTAGTTCTAGTTTAAATTATTTGAGAAATGTTCAAAGTGCTTTCCACAGTGGCTGAACTAATTTTCATTCCTACCAACAGTGTATAAGCGTTGTTTTTTGCTCTGCAGCTTTGCGATAATCTAGTTTTTTTTTTTTTTTTTTTTTACTTTTTAATAATAGCTATTCTAACTGGTTGAGATAGTATCTCACTATGGTTTGATTTGCATTCCTCTAATTATTAGTGATGTGGAGCATTTTAATATGTTTATTGGCTGCTTGTATGTCTTCTTTTTAGTAGTTCATATTCATGTCTCCTGCCAAAAAGATTCTGGAACTGATAAATGACTTCAGCAAAGTTTCAGGATACAAAATTAATGTGCAAGAATCAATAGCCTTTCTGTACACAAATAATGTTCAAGCTGAGAGCCAAATCAAGAATGCAATCACATTTACAATAGCCACACAAAAATAAAACGCCTGAAAATATATCTAACCAAGGAGGTGAAAAACTATCAATATTGTTGAAATGGCCATAGTGCCAAAAAAGGTTTGATTCAAAGCTATTTCTATCAAACTACAAATGTCATTTTTCACAAAACTAAAAAAAAAACTATTCTAAAATTCATATGGAACAAAAAAAAAGCCTGAATAGCCAAAGCAATCTTAAGCAAAAACAAACAAACAAACCCAGAGACATCACATTATCTAACTTCAAACTATGCTATAAGGCCATAGTAAGTAAAACAGCAAAAGGTACTGGTACTAAAAGATACTGATAAAGAAACAGATGCATAGACCAGTGGAACAAGTTAGAGAACCGAGAAATAAAGCTGCACACCTACAGCCATCTGATCTTTAACAAAGTTGATAAAAATAAGAATGGAGGAAGGACTCCCTATTCAAAAAATGATGCTGAAATAGCTAACTAGTCATATGCAGAAGAGTAAAACTAGACCCCTACTTTTCACCACATGCAAAAATTGACTCAAGATGAATTAAAGATTTAAATGTAAGACCTCAAACTATAAGAATTTTAGAAGAAAACCTAGGAAACACCATTCTGGACATTGGCCTTGGGAAAGAATTTATAATTAAGTCCTCAACAGCAATTGCAACCAAAACAAAAATTGACAAGTGTGACGTAATTAAAGGGCTTCTACACAGCAAAATAAACTATCATGAGTACACAGACAACCTACAGAATGGGAGAAAATATTCCAAAACTATGTATATGACAACAGTCTCATATCCAGAATCTACAAGGGAATTAAACAATTGAACAAGTAAAATACAAAAAATTCAAATATAAAATAAGGCTGTTTTATTAAAAAGGAGAGTAAATATCTGAAGAGGATGCAGGACTTTGCTCCAAAATTTTAAAGGCCTGTGCAGTGACTGACCTATAAGGGCCTGCCAAAGGCTCCATAGCATCCTATCTGACACTGACATATGAAGCATCATTGCATCAGCTGGATTATATGACCCAAGTGGCAGAGCCTTGAATACAGCCTAGACCTATTGTAGAGCTTTCTCTTATTTTGGGCTCCTCTAAAAACTAGCAGGTTTGGGCATCACTCAGTGATGGGCCAGAGTAATAAACCCAAATGACAAATATGTTACCTCCCAAATACAAAGAATTGTGCATCTCTCTTCAACACCTTATTCTTCATCTTGGAATGGATATGTCAACATGCCCTGCATGACTGAATCCCTAGAAATTTCAGAGATAGAAGCTCTCTGAATTTTTGTTGGGTTTATTTTCTACCCTCTGATGTGCAAATGTCTTACCAATAAATCTCATGTAGTTACCACTTTTTGCTCACTAAGTCCAATCGGCATAATGTCATCAATATAATGGATCATTTTGATATTTTGTGAGAAAGAAATTTATCAAGATCACTACTAACTAAATTATGACATAAAGCTGGAGAGTTGGTATACTTCTGATGGAGGAGAGTAAACATGTATTTCTGCCCTTGCTGGCTGAAAGTAAACTGCTTCTGGTGGGCCTCATGGACAGTTATGGGGGGAAAAAAGGCATTTGGAGATCAATGGTTGCATATCAGATACCAGGAAATATGTTAATTTTCTCAAGCAATGAAACCACATCTGGTACAGCAACTGCAATTGGAGTCACCACTTGGTTAGCTTATTATAATCCATTGTCATTCTCCAAGATTTGTTTCTTTTTTGCACAGGTCAAATAGTAGAGTTGAATGGGAATGTAAAATAAATCACCAGGCTTTTATCTTTCAAGTGCTTGATGGTGGCATTAATTTCTACAATCTTTTCAGTGATGCATATTACTTTTGGTTTACTATTTTCCTAGGTCTAGGCAGTTATAATGCCTTGCAATTGTCTTTACCTATCATAATAGCCCTCACTCCAGTGGTCAGGAAACTGATGTGGGAATTCTGCCAGTTGCTAATATTTCTATTCCAAGTATGCATTCTAGAAATTAGGGAATAACCATGGGATGGGTTCAAGGACCCACTGGACCACCTGTGAGATGAACCTTAATTAAAACTCCATTGATTACCTGGCTTCCATTAGCCCCTATTGTGACTGGAGGGCCACAGTAATGTTTTGGGTTTTCCAGAATTAGTGTCAGTTCAGAGCAAGTGTCTAGTAATCCCTGTAAAATCTGACTATTTTATTTTTTCCAATGCATAATTATAACCTAGTAAAAGCCTATATATTCCCTTGGAAAAACTTAGGAGAAAATTTAATGGCAAAATACTGGAATTCCTCCTCAAGTGGACCCAGCCTCCCTTTCATTCAAGAGGTTGGGTTGTAAATTGGCCCAAGCCTGGGAATCATTTGAGGGGTCATTTCCCTCTGTTTTTATAATGCAGACTTTTGTTCTTTTGAGCTAGAATTTTTCTGTTTATACAGACCAAGTAAAAATTTAGCAGACTTTATTTGTTTTTCTTCTAGAAACACCATAATCAACTAACCAATGCCTTCTTTTTGTTCAAGTCAAACTACTCTGATTGCTGCTTTGACTTTGTTAACTATTATAGTAAGCATGCTTATCTTGCATTTGGCAGTTGAGAGCTGCTACTTGTCCTTTGCCATCTTGGGATCCAATTATTCCCATTTCATTTAGCTTTCCAAATTCAGTAATTGCACTTCTCAGTGCGAGTCCTGGCTTAACAGAGAACAGTGATCATAGAACTCTTCAAGGATTCTGCATCTCCTCTAATAAATTTATTTATCACAGTACTAGTGAAAGAAAGGCCTTCTAGATCTTCCCAGTATGAGTGAGAAGGTCTTACATGACAAACCCATTCTAACATTCAAACTTTCTAAACCTCAAAATTTCTTCCTCTCTATTAAACCAAGGCAAGTCAGGCATTTCCAATTTTCTTACTGTGAAAAATCTTTTAGTCCACGTTTCAGTCAACCAATCAAACTATTTTTTCTAATTTCCTGAACTGTAACATTAGATGCAGAATTTCTGCCTAGTGAGCCCATGTCAACAAATTTATTCTGATTCAACTTTATGTTTTCGTTATTATTCAAAATCCTTCATATCTATATCTACGAATGTTCCCTAGGTTTCTGTCTGTGTAAATTAGAACATGTAAGTAGTTCTTTTGATCTGTAATGCACTTCTTTAGAGTCACACATTATCTCACCTTTAGGAGACTATTTGGTCTTGAGTCTAGTTATCAGTCTAGAAACAAAGAAAGATAGAGGGGTGATTCCTGAGGAGAATCAGCACCGTCTTGCATTGCAACTGTCTCGTAAAAGGCCATTATATTTTTCTAAGACAATACAGAATTAATCTCCCCAGATGGAGGTAGACAGGCCAATTTCACTACGTGTGGGAATGCTACTGCCACAGGAGATGGAATGGCCACTTCCAAAGGGGTTGGGGAGTACACTTTTGGTGAGGGTGGGAAAGCCAATTGCTCTGATGTGGAAAAGCTGCTTCCACTAAGGGTGGCGGGTCTTCTTCCACTGGCAAGTACTCATGACAATTTAGGGGTTCCATGTCCCCAGCTTAGTCAGGGTCTTCCCAGACATCCCCATCCCAACTTTCAGCATAATTTTCCCCCAATAAATGTTCTTACTTTAACAGTAGACACCCTAGAATCTGAGAGTTCCACTAGTGTTGTAATTTAGCCTGTCACAGGATTTAATCTTGTGTTTGATTTTTAGTGATGTTATCCCTGTGACTACAGAAGATAAGAGTCTCCTTCAGTATACACATAGAAGTTCTTAGTCATTTGTGTGGTGCTTAAGCTGGGAATTCAAATTCCTAATCACATCCTTTTATTACCCCACTCTGTGCAGCAATGTTATGCTCAACCAGCCAACATCATTATATCGTTAGATTTCCAAAAAATTTTGAAAGTATTATTTACAGAGGCACCCAGCTTATTGCTTCTTATATGATGTTAATTGGGAGTGTCTAATGCAAATATTTTGTACATTTGTACTGCTGGATTGTGCCATGGACAATCATTGTTCTCTCTACTACTGGAAATAAACTCATTAGCATCTTTAAATCTAATCAGATAAGAGAGCCAATTCTAGAAACCCTGGAACTAATCAGAAAATTCATTCTTAGCATTGTTTCTCTAGAACCATTCTTGGTATAAAAGCCTGTATTAGTCAAAGTTCTCCAGATAAACAGAACCAACAGAAGAGATGGGGGAGAGAGAGAGAGAGAGCGCAAATATTGCTGTCAAGAACTGGCTCACAAAATCATGGAGTCTGATAAATACCATGATCTCTGTCTATTGGCTGGAGACTTAGGAAATCTATTGATGTAATTCAATCAAAATCTGAAGGCCTAAGAATCTGGCAAACCAATGGGATAAATCCCAGTCCAAGGGCATCAGAAGATGAAACCAGATATCCCAGCTAGTGTAGTGAGCTAGGAAAAAAAAAAGTGTGGTCGTATTCCTCCCTTTTCCCTTTGGTCTATTCAAACCATCAAGGTATTAGATGACAACAACTCACGCTAAGGAGGGCAATCTACTTTGCTTACTCAGTCTACTGATTCACATGCAAATCTCATGTGAGAACACTTTGAGAGACACACTCAGAAATAATGTTTAATTTGGGCATCCCCATGGCCTTGTCTAACTGACATAGAACATTAACCATCATAAATCTAATACAAATTACAGGATGGAAAAATTAAAATAAATTTTGAAAATTACTGGGAAGTTTCAGCAGTAGAATTGAAATGAGAGAAGATAGAATCAGTGAACTAGAGGACAGATAAATATAATTTCCTTATGAGAAACAACAAAGAGAAAATAGACTGAAAAATAAAAATTAAGAGCAACTCAGTAACCTTGTGGGATAGTAATCCAAGATCTAATAGTTATATCATTTGAGCTCCACAAGTAGAGGGAGAGAGATTGTGACACTCATATTTGAAGAAATAATCATTGATAACTTCCCAACTTTGATGAGAGGCACAAACCTATAATTTCAGAAAGCTGAGTGAACACCAAATAAAGTAAATCCAAATAAATTAATGCCAAAATTCATTTAATTAACATTCTGAAAACAAAACTACAAAGGAAATAATCTTAAAATCAATAAAAATGATACATTAACAATTGAAAGACATCAATTCAAATGATATTTTATTTCTCATCTGAAATTATGGAGGCCAGAGAGAAGTGACACAGTATTTTTTCAAATACTGAAATAAAAAGTGAATTGAGAATTCCATATCCAATAAAAGTCTCCTTCAAGAATGAAGGGAAGAAAAAAACATTCTCAATAAAAGAATACTAAGATCGTCTCACTCTAGCCAATCTACCTATATAGAAGGGTTAAAGAGATCTCCTCAAAGGAAATGATAAGATAAGGATTGGAACTTGAAGAAAGAAAAAACAACATAATAGGTAAAAGTAGAAGTAAATAGATTTTTCTTCTTCCCATGAATTTCTTATATAATATCTGATGATTGAAGCAAAAATTATAACATCTGTTGTAGTATCCAATGCATGTAGAACTAGATACCATTATATTTAATATTAGGGAAAGGTAAAGGAACTCAAGTGGAAGCAGTGTTTCAATACTTATTTTGAAGTAGTAAAACATTGATTGTCAGTAGGCTGTGAGAAGTTATATATCTATAATAAAATATCTAGAAAAACCACAAGAAAACATTACAAAGTAATATACTCAAACACAGTATAATTAAAACAAAATTAAATTCTTAAAAATTCAAGGAGTCTACAAGAAGCCAAGAAAAAGAGGATGAAGAAAGAGAAAAAACAAAGAGAAAACAGACTATAATATGGTAGACTTAATTACTAACAAATAATAATTAACAAAAATGAAAATGGTCAAAGTACACCAAGTAAAAGATAGAGATAGGCCAAGTTAATTTAAAAAAATGGTTCAACTCTATGCTGTGTTAAAAAAATAAAAATTTGCTGCAAACACAGAGACACACATAAATTAAAAGTGAAAAGATGGAATCCCAGCACTTTGGGAAGCCAAGGTGGGTGGATCATGAGGTCTGGAATTCAAGACCAGCCTGACCAACATGGTGAAACCCTGTCTCTACTAAAAACACAAAAATTAGCTGGGCATGGTGGCGTGTGCCTGTAATCCCAGCTACTCAGGAGGCTAAGTCAGAAGAATTGCTTGAACCTGGGAGGTGGAGGTTGCAGTGATCCAAGATTGTGCCACTGCACTGCAGCCTGGGCAACAGAGCAAGACTCCGTCTCAAATAGAAAAAAAGGGAAAAGATGGAAAACATCTATTAAGCTAACTTTACTAAAAACAACATATAGTGTTAATATAGAAGTGCCTTTATCAAGTTCAGATGAAGTAGACTTTATAACAAAGATTAGTAGTAACAAAGAGGTACATTACATAATTATGAAAGGGTAAATCCACCAAGAAGATGTAGGAATCTTTAATGTGTATGTACTACAAAACAGCTTCAAAATACATGAAACAAAAACTTAAAAAGCTGAAACAAGAAAAAGATAAATTTATAGTTCTAGACTTCAACTCTTCTTTATCAATAATTGATAGAACTACTGGACAAAAAATTAGTAAAGATACTGAACTCAACAACACATTAATTAATAGGATTTAATTAACATCTAAAGAACACTCCACTTAACCACAGAGTATGTATGTTTTTCCAGTGCTCATGAAATGTTCACTAGCCATAACATACCCTGGTTAATAAAACAAGCTTCAAAATTTTTAAAAATTTGAGATAATACAATATGTTCTCTGACTATAATAGATAGAAAAGTAGAAATATTAACAGAAAGAGAACAAGAACATTTTTAAATACAAGGATATTTTAAATACATATATTTAAACAATTTGTGTGTCAAAGAGGAAGTCTAGAAAAATTAAAAAATATATAGAACTAAATAAAAATGTAGCACTGTAAGTTTTTTTAGATGTAGCTAATACATGTTGCAAAGGAAACTTACAGTACAAAATGCTTACATTAGGAAAGAAGAAAGTTGTCAAGAAAGGGGGAAAAATAAACCCAAAGCAAGCAGATGGAAATAATAAGAGCAGAAATCAAATAAAGTTTAAAAAAATCAATAAAACCACTAATTATTCAAAAAATGCAATTAATAAATCTATAGCAAGACTGAAAAAGATAAAAAGAACAAGAACACTTATAACCAAAATCAGGAATAAAACAAAGCATATTGCTACAGATCCAGCAACAACTAAAAAGATAATAAGAAAATGGTATGAATGACTTTTCACCTTTAAATTGGACAGCATAAAAAAAATGGACCAAAGATGGGTGACTAGAGGCATTTCAAGCACACCTCATCCACCTAGAAGAACCAAAATAGTGTGCAGATGATCAAACTCTGAATACATTGCCCAAGTGAGACCATGGGAATTCAACAGAAAAGTGACAAGAAACACTATAATATAGAGAGGAGAAGAAAAATAGGCAGCCTACATGGTCTGAAAAAACCAAAAACTGGAATTGAATTCCCAATACAGTAGAGGGTTAGTGAATGCCTTCCTATGGTGGACGCTTCCACTAGAAAATCACACAGTCTAGGCCAAAGGGGAGTACACTGACCCTCCCAAGCCCTGCTTCTGACTTGGGAGCAGCTGAGAGACTGTGGGAAGGATCTGCTCTAGGAAGAGAACATACCTTGGGTCCCACATTTTTTCTGGGACCTGAGCAGCAGATCCAATAAGATAACACTCTTGATCCTGGCTTTTAACAGACCATACATGGTCCTGGGAACCAGAAGCACTAGTCCTGGGCATTAGGGAAACTTGGGCTGCTGCTTGTGAAGCCAGGGCATGAGAGAAAGGTGGTCTCCCACAAAATGGACTGAGGAGTGAGTGTAGTGTGGGCTCCATCTGCTGGTGTCATAAGTAGACAAATCCCCTGGGACCTGAGGAGGATGAGAGTTGCCCTGGAGTTTTGGACTTGAGCTGGGCAGGGGTCCCTATGGCTCAGGTCTGAGATTTTGGCTGGGCAAAATCTGCCGGCTCTGACTGAATAGCCAGGTGCTGCCATAGCTTGGATGGAGGAGGGAATTTTGCCAGGAATGGGGTATGAGAGGGATGCAAATTCCCCACCCACCTGCCAATGCTGTGGCCACTGGAGCCAGCCATGCCCTCCTTGTGGCCAGATGTCAGTGCAGTGGTGATCACCCTTCACCCAAGCATTTTACAAGAGGCCTGAGGATGTAGCAATCCCCCCATCATGGCTGGTGAATGCAGTTGCCATTGAGGGCCATGAAGGCAAGCTTGCCTGGTCCAGCTCCACCCAGCTTTGCTGTATCCTCTGAGACAGAGTGTGGGATCCAGGGTCCTGGGAGTTTTATAACCCAATACCCCACCTGGAACACCCAAGCACTTCTTCTGGACAACAGAGGTCAGGCACAAACACCCTACTGCTACCACCTGCAAGTCACGTGCTGGCCTGAATGCCAACATGTACAGCCCATTGCAACCACTGCCAGCACAAGTGCACAATATTTGGAAATTAAAAGAATACCCCACCACCACTACTACCACCATTGCCTATGTCACACCAGCTGTCCAGGAGCTCAAGAGCTTGCTGACCTACCCAGTACACTGCTAATATAAGTAGCATCTGAGAAAGGTACCCAGAAACCCAAGAAGTAGCCTGCCAGGAATGACCAACACAGGTGCCAGCATATGCTGACTGAGAGCACAGAGTTAGACATGCTTAGCCCACCGCTGCTGCTACTGAAAGCTGAAGATGGGTCCATGTGACATACCAGTCTCCAGCATACCTTCGCCATAGACTCCACCAATAACCACAACCTAACACACAGAGAAAACCACAGACACCACTAAGGCTATTTATAGCCAACAAAATTTTACAGAGTGTTCACTACTGCACGCAACCAAAAGCAAAACTAAAGCATCCTACCCAACAAGCGCCATCAAGAAAATCTTCTTCTACCACAGTGAAAGTAAATTCAAAAAAGTAGTGACTCTTACACCAGGTACACAGAAATCAATGTAAAGGCACAGGAAACATGAAAAAGCAAAATAATATGACAGCTTCAAAGGAACACAATAATTCTATGCAAGTAGATCTTAACCAAAAATAAATCCTCGACATCCCAGATTAAGATTTGAAAATATTGATTTTATAGAAGTTCAATGAGATGCAAGAGAAATCTGAAAACCAATACAAAGAACTCAGAATATCAACTCAGAATACGAATGAAAAATTTGTCAAGGAGCAAGATCTTTAAATTAAAAAAAAGAAATTCTGGAATTGAAAAATGTATTGACAGAAATACAAAATACATTTGAAAGATTCAACAATAAAATAGACCAAGCAATTGAAAGAATTTTAGACATGATGACAGGTCTTTTGAAATAATCTAGTCAGACAGAAATAGGGAAAATAAATAAAATAAAGTGAACATAGCCTTCAAGATTATTGGCACTACACAAAGCAACCAAACTTATGAATTATCAGTATTCCTGAGGGAGAATAGAGATAAAAAGACTTAGAAGACATATTTTAATAAAATAACAGATGGAAAATTCCCAAGTCTACCAAGAGATTTGGACATTCAGATATAATAGGCTCAATGATACCCAGGAAAATATAGTGCAAAGAGGATATCATCACAGCATATTATAATCAGACTGTTTAAAGTCAAAGTGAAAGAACAAATTCTAAAATCAGCAAGAGACTAATATCTAGTTACCAATAAGAGAAAGACATTCAGACTAACAGTGGAATTCTCATCAGAAACCTTATAGGTCAGAAAAGAATGGGATGACATATTCAAAGTGCAAAACAAAACAAAACAAAAAATGTCAGCCAAAAATTCTACATCCAGTAAGGTTAACCTTCAAGAAGGAAGGGTAAATAAAGTCTTTCCCAGACAAGCAACTGCTGAGGAAATTTGCCACCAGTGGCAGCACCTACAAGACATGCTCAAAGGATTTCTAAACATGGATATGAGTGGATGACATTGACTATCATTAAAAAAAACACAAAAGTATAAAACTTTATAATAAAGCAGTCTCCCAAAGGAGGAAGAGAAAGGAATCAAATGGAACCACTACAGAATTCCACCAAACCACAAAGACAAAAAGAAAATGACAAAAACAAAAAATGTACAAAACAATAATATGACAGAAACAATACCTTACAAGTTAATATCAACCTTGAATGTAAATAAAATAAATTATCCACTTAAGGCCGGGTGTGGTGGCTCACGCCTGTAATCCCAGCACTTTGGGAGTCCGAGGTGGGTGGATTATGAGGTCAGGAGATTGAGACCATCCTGCCTAATACAGTGAAACCCCGTCTTTCTTTACTAAAAATATTAAAAATTACCCAAGCGTGGTGGCAGGTACCTGTAATCCCAGCTGCTCGGGAGGCTGAGGCAGGAGAATGGCGTGAACCCAGGAGGTGGAGCTTGCAGTGAGCTGAGATCATGCCACTGCCCTCCAGCCTGGGTGACAGTGTGAGACTCCGTCAAAAAAAAAAAAAAAAAATTTATCCACTTAAAAGAAATTGAATGGCTGAATGAATAAAATATACGATCTGGCTAAATGCATTGGCTCATGCCGTTAATTGCAATATATTGAGAGGTCAAGGCAGGATCACTTGATGCCAAAAGTTTGAGACCGGCATGGGCAAAATAGTGAGAATCTATTTCTACAAAAAAAAAAAATTAGCCAGAGATAGTGGTATGCACCTGTACTCCTACATAATTGAGAGGTTGAGGCAGTAGGACCACTTGCATCCAGGAGTTCAATGCTGCAGTGAGGCACGATCACAACATTGCACTCCAGCCTTGGTGACAGAACAAGATTTTGTCTCTGAAACAAAAAATGTTATCATATTCTGCCAACAAACTCACATTGCCTGTAAGGACACATAGAGAGTGAAAACAAGTGGAAAAATATATTCCATGCAAACCAAAACCAGAAGTGAACAAGGGCAGGTATATTTATATGAGATAAAACAAACTTTAAGTCAAAATTATTTTTAAAAAGGCAATGAAGCTCATTATATAATGATAAGGGAAACAATTCAGCAAGAGGATATAACAATTTTAAATATATATGAACCCAACACTGAAGCACCCAGATTCATTAAAAAAAATTACTAGACTGACAAAAAGAGCTAAATGGCAATACAATAATATTAGGCATTCAGCTCACCTATGACAGCATTAGACAGATTACATAAACAGAAAATCGACAGAGACGTTGGAAGTAAATTGGACTTTAGACCAAATGGATCTAACATACATTACAGAGCATTATACCTAACAACTGCTGAATATACATTATTTTCATCAGCACATGCAGTGTTCTCCAAGATAAACCATATGTTAAGCTACAAAACAAGTCTTAACAAATTAAAAAAAATTAAAATCATACCAAGTATCTTCTCAGCCTACAGAAGAATAAAACAAGAAATCAACACCAACAGCAAATTCAGAAACTATACAAATACATGGAAATTAAAATACATGCTGCTATACGACTGTGGAGTAAATGAAACTAATAAGACAGAATTATTATTTGTTTAAAGAAATGAAAAAGAAAACACAACATACCAAAACCTGTGGGATACAGCAAAAGCGGTACTAAAGGGGAAGTTTATAACATTAAATGCCTGCATCAAAAAGGTAGAAAGATTAAAAACAGTCTAACAATGCACCTCAAGGAACTAGAAAAAACAAAAGCAAAGCAAACACAAAGCTAGCAGACAAAAACAACAAAGATGAGAGCAGAACTAAATGAAATTGAGATTAAAAAAATAAGTGTGATGAAAAATTGTTTTTTCAAATAGATTAACAAAATTGATAAACTGCTAGCTAATTCATCAAGAAAAGAGGAAAGAACCAAATAAACAAAATCAGAAATAAAAACAGATATTACAACTATACCACAGAAATGCAAAAGATCACTAGAGACTATTATAAGCTACTATATGCTCACGAACTAGAAAAACTAAAGTGGGCAAATTCCTGGAAACATACAGCCTGCCAAGATTGAACCAGGAAGAAATAGAAAACCTAGACCGACCTATAATTATTACTGAGATTAAAGTAGTAGCAAAAAATTTCCCAAAGCAGAAAAACCCAAGATCTGATGGATTCAAAAACAAATTCTAAACCAAAAATAAAAGGAAGTACTAATACCATTCCTCCTGAAATTGTTCCAAAGAATCTAGAAGGAGGGAATTCTTCCTAACTCTTTCTATGAGTACATTATTAAGGACACAACAACAATAAAAAAAAACCTGCAGATCAAATCCCTGATGAACATAGATGCAAAATTCCTCACCAAAATACTAACCAACTGAATCCAACAGCTCATCAAAATGATAATACACCATGATCAAGTGAGTTTTACTCCAGGGATGCAAGGATGGTTTAACATATGCAGATCTATAAATGTGATATATCACATAAACAGAATTAAGGACAAAAAAAGATGATTTTCTCAATAGATGCAGAAAAAGTACTTGATAAAATGCAGCATCCCTTTACGATAAAAAAAATTCTCAACAAACTAGGTATAGAAGGAACATACACCAAAATAATTAAGGCCATATATGACAACTGCACAGCCAACATCATACTGTTTATACTAAACTGAAATAGAAAAAGTGGGACTTGATTAAACTTAAAACCTTTTGTACATCAAAAGAAATAATCAACAGAATGAACAGTCAACCTGCAGGATGGGAGAAAATATTTGCAAATGATTCATTCAATGAGGGACTAATACCCAGAATTTACAAGGAACTCAACAATGACAACAAAAACAACAAACACAAATTTCCATTAAAAGTGAGCAAAAGACATAAATAGATATTTTTCAAAAATAGACACACAAATAGCCAACAGGCATATGAAAAAAGCTCAACATTATTTGCATTTCTCTGATGATACCACAATGAGGTATCTTTTACCCAGTCATAATGCCTGTTATTAAAAAGACAAAAGTTAAATGCTGGTGAGGATCTGGAGAAAAGGGAACCCTATACTCTGTTGGTGAGAATATACGTTAGTGCAACCTCTGTGGAAAAAAGTATAGAGATTTCTCAGAGAACTAAAAGTAGAACAACTGTCTGATCCAGGAATCCCAATATTGTGTATCTTCCCAAAGGGAAAAAAAAGCAATTTATCAAAAAGGTACTTGTACTCATATGTTTATTACAGCACTATTCACAATCACAAAAATATGCAACCAACCTAAGTATCCATCAATGGATGACTGAATAAAGAAAATGTGGTACATACACACAATGTAATACCATGCGTATTTAAGTGAGTAATTTAAGTAAGATAAATTACTCTACCTGATGCTAATTATTTTTATGTAGTTAGAGTAACCAACTCAGTGTGGTACTAGTGGATAGACAGGCACATAATTCAATAAGACAGAAAAGATAACCCAGAAATACAAAACCATCCTAATATGCCCAACTAAAGCCATAAAAAGAATGAAATTATGGGAGTATTTTTATAGCAACATGGATAGAACTGAAGGTCATTATCTTAAGTGAAAAAATACAGACACAGAAAGTTAAATATTATATATTTTCATTCATAAGTGGTTGCTAAAAAAAGTATATACATGGATGTGGACAGTGCAGACAGACAATGGAAACTCAGAAGGTTGAGGCAGTGGAAGGGAATGATGATGAGATTACTTAATGGGTACATTGTAGATTATTTGGGCGATGGATACCATAAAGCTCTGACTTGCCACTGCATAATCTATGCATGTTGAAAAATTGCACTTGGACCCCATAAATTTTTACAAAGAAAAGTAAAAGAAATAGACCAATTACTTAGAAATTACACAATACCAAAACTCAACCAAGATGAAATAGTGTGAATAGTCCCATAATCATTAAATAAATGGAATTTCTAATAAAGAAGCTTCCAAAAAGAAATCTCCAAGACTAGATGGTTTCCCCAAAGAACTCTACCAAACATTTAAGGAGTAATTAACACCAATAGTACACAATTGTTCTAATCAGCTCTTATCCACCCCACTGGTGAAAGATGCTTCTCCCCATACTCCAAAATAAAAAGAAAGCCGAATGCTTGACAATTTATGATGGACAGATGAAATTAGTAGCACTTTATTAGTGACATAAATTCAAATATTTGGAAAGGACACTGACCATGCATGGAAAGCCACAAAAGTGTTGTGCTCAGAAATAGAATGAATCAGCTAGGGATGTGGAAGTCAGGCTTTATAGTAAGAATATGGTGAGGTGATCCCTGTTTCTCTCAGTAGCATGTAATTTGGTTGTTTGAATAATTTCAAGAGTTGGCAGGAAGGTGAAACCGATAGGATTGAAGTCTAGGCAGTTAAGAGTTGATCTTACTGATAGAGGAACTAGCCAAGTGGGGAAATTTTCCCTCTGGGTGGAGGTCTATATGGCGAGAGAAGGGAAATTCATGGTTAGGCCATCAAGTCCTTATGAGGCTCTAAGTTGTAAATACAGCACTTGGAATTTTACAGTTTACAACATAACAGCCTCTTCCATAAAACAGGTGAGGTGGTAACACTATTTAACTCATTTTATCAAGATGGTATTATCCTGATACAAAAGCCAGACAAAGTCAATAACAAAAATAAAAGAAAACCAGAAACCAATGTCTTTCATGAACTCATACACAAAATGTAATTACAATATATAAGAAAACAAATTCAACAATGTATAATAAGAAATATGTAGTATGACTGAGTCGGATTTATTTCAAGTATGCGAAAGTGTTTCATCATCCAAAAATCAATCAATTTAAATAATCATGTCAGCAGATTGAAGGAGAAAGATCATATAATTTTATCAAGTGATGCAAAAATGGGATTGGACAAAATCTAGCACCTACTGATAAAATATAAAACCCTCTCAAAAATTGGAATAGAGGGGAACTTCCTGAACTTGATAAAGAACATCTTAAAACCCTTACAGTCAGCATCCTACTTAACAATGAAAAACTGAATGTGTTTCCCCTAGATCAGGAACAATGAAAAGCTGTTTGCTCTTACCACTTGTATTCAACATTTTACTGGAGGTCCTATCTAGGGCAGTTAGTCCAGAAAGCAAATAAATGGCAATCACATTTTGGAGGAAAAAATAAATATGTTCCTATTTGTATATACATGATTTTCTCTGAAGAAAATCCCCAAAAGTCAACAACGTCTAGAGCTAATGAATTTATCAAGATCACAGAATTTATTATCAACACACAAACCTCAATCTCATTTCTATATACTAATTAATTACCACATGGAAACTTAAATTTCAAAATCAAAACAATTTATAATTACTCCAAAAAAACTGAAGTACTTAAATATAAACTTAACTAAATAAGTACAGGATCTGTATGCTAATAATTACAAAATGCTGAATTTTAAAAATCAGCAAACACCTAAATGAGAAACATCCTCGTGAATTGAAAGACTCAACATGGTAAAAATGTGGAAGCCTCTCCAAATTAATCCATAGGTTTAATTATTAATAACTCCTATCAAAATACCAGAAAGGCTTTTTATGGCTTAGAAGGCTTATTTTAAAATGGCAAGACACAAGACCTAAAATAGCTTAAAAAACTTGAAAAAACAAAAATTAAGTGAGATAAATTACTCTACCTGATACTAATGATTTTTATGTAGTTCAGAGCAACCAAGTCAGTGTGGCACTAGTGGATAGATAGGCACATAATTCAATAAAACAGAAAAGGTAACCCAGAAATACAAAACCATCCTAATATGCCCAACCGAATTTTGAGAGGAGTGCTAAAGCAACTCAATAGTAGAAGGATATCCTTTTCAACAATTAGTACTAGAGCAACGAAGCACCTATGGGCAAACAACTACAACAACAACAAAAGCGATACCAAACCAACAAACAAAATACCCTTTTCCTAAACCTCACACCTCATACAAAAATTTACTTGAAATGGATCATGAACTTGACACCAAAAATATAGTCCACAGGAAAAAAAATAACAGAACTAGGTCTCATCAATTTTTTTTAATTTTCTACAAAAGACTTTGTTAAGAATATGGAAAGACAAGCTACAGAATGGAAGTAGAAACCACATATCCTACAATGGAATAATATCTTGAATACATGAAGAACTTTCAAAGCTAAACAGTAAAAAAACAACAAAACAAAACAAAATCCAATTATAAATGGACAAAAGACATGAACAGACATTTCACTGTCGAGTATATACAGATGAAAACTAAGCACATGGGAAGATAATCAACTTCATTAGCCATTAGGAAAATGAAAATTAAAATGATAATTAGTTATCACTGCAGACCTATGAGAATGGTTAAAATAAAAATAAAGTAACATCATCAAATTCTGGCAAGGGTGCAGTAAAATAGAATGTCTCACACATTGCTGGTGGGCATTTTAAATGATTAAGTCACTATGGAAAACAGTTTGGCAGTTTGTTGCAAAACAAAACATGCAACTACCACATGACCAAGCAATTTCAGCTTTGGAGAAATTGCCCAAGAAATGAAAATTTATGCAAAATGTGTGTATTCAATGTTTGTAGGAACTTTATTTATAATAACCAAAAACTGAGGATAACCCAAATGTCCTTCAATAAATGATTAAATAAACCAGTGTACCATAAACTCAACAAAAAAGGAATGAATTGTTGATACTTATGGTAACTTGGATGAATCTCCAAGGAATTATGCTGAGTGAAATAAGCCAATTACAAAAGGTTATCTATTGTAGAATTTCATGTATGTAACATTCTGGACATGATGAAATTATACAAATAGAGAAAAGATAAGTACTTTCCAGTGGGTCAGTGCCAATGGGTGGTAGTAATGGTAATACATGTGGCTAAAAAAGAGAAAGATATCATTTTGGTGTTGGAACTTTTCTGTATTAATGTCAATAACATGGTTCTGATATTGAGCTATAGATTTGCAAGATGCTACCATTGTGGAAACTTTTGGAAAGGGAATAACAGACCTTTGTGTTATTTCTTAAAACTGCATGCAAATTTTACGTTATCTCAAGATAAAATGTTTAATTTTTAAAAAGTGCTTCACTTACTATTAATATTACTATATTTTTTGAAAGTAAAAGAATGCATAGCTTTTATTCAATGAGTTATCTGCCTTTTGGTGTTCAAGTTTGGGCTGGAAGATTTTGCCCTTTGTGATAATGTTCACTTCTATATACTGATACGCTTAACTAGCGTGCAGCTAATTAAGTTTGCAAGCACAAATATATCTCAATTTCCCAAGCACTGCATAATACTCCCAGATACATGCTCAAAATTTTATGTTTTGTTAGGGTTATTCTTAATGCATGTATTCATCTGCAGTTGTTAGATGGTGCACTTTAAAGAAAGCTTATTAGCTCAAACCTTGTGCTTGGAAAATATCATTTTGAGTAACATGAACCATGATAAAGAAACCATCAGGAAATTGTGAGGTAGCAGTTATTTTGCATAAAAGAACAGGCCAGAACACTTATATCTGTTTTACGCTGCAACAAGCAAACCCAGTTTGTGCAACTTCCACCTGCTGCAACATTGTTATTCTATAGCTATACTGTTTCTCTGTTTTTTTAAATCTTTTTTGCATAATTATCACCAAGTATCCTGCATCCTATCTCTTTGCTCTTTCTTGCATGCAGAACATGTTTCCTGCAATCTGTTCTCTTTTCCCTGAATGTCGTCTTAAAGAAATCAGTTTACATTGACACTGAGTAGACAGTAGAAGAGTCCTGCTGGGTGCCCTCACCATAACCTGATTTCCTTCCTATTTGTTCCATGGGAAATGATTACCTGCAGTGTTTAAACACACTTTTAGACTGCTGATTCAGAACTAAGCAACTTAAAAAGCATATAGAAATGAGATTTGCAGGATCATTTGGAATGTTAGAGCTTTTGCTCAAAGCATTTTTGAACAGCAGTAGTAGTTATTTTTATGTAGTGACAGTAAAGTTTGGGATGCAGAAATTCAATTCTATTGTCCTACTCATGGTATGCCATTCATGACTCCTACATGTCATGTCCCATCATGATGACATGTGCAATTATTTTTAAATGTTCTTATTTGTATAATATGATTCTTATAGTTTCCAAAAAATACATTTTATTTCCAAAGGAATTTCTAACTAATTTTACAAATACTTCAGTAGGCTCTGAAGAGCTCTTGAAGTTGCTATTAAGCTTGGACTTATTTGGAGATGTGGTGTGATTCAAGCCTGTAGTTCTCATTGTCAGTTATCTCTTTGCAAAAATAAATACCAGAGCTTCAGTCATGCTCCCGAAGTTGAGGTAATCACTGAAAAAAAAAAAATTAAAAGAAGGTAATTGGTCCCTTCAGTGCAAAACTCAAGTGAAAATCCAAGAACAGAATTAATTATAAACACAATAAAATCCTGAAGTAAGAGAGCTGATATGGTTGTTTCCCATTCAAGATCTACTAGTCTGAAAGTAACGTAGATTCTTTTCCACGCAAGGTTGTCAGTGTAGCAATTCTAAGCACTACTAAGGTCATACATATTTTCAAAGTCTTTGAGATGTTAATACATTTTGAATAACAGTACTTTATCAGATATGTCTTTTGCAAATATTTTCTCCCAGTCTGTGGCCTGTCTTCTCTGATTCCCAACAAATCACTTCTGAGGCTCAACGATAAGAAAATTAACAACCTGATTTTTTTAATGGGCAAAAGACCTATACAGGCACCTCACCAAAGAAATACAGACAGCAAGTAAACTGTGTTATCCTGTTCCTATTACTATAACAAAAGGTACCTTAGACTGAGTAATTTATAAACAGAATTTTATTGCTCACAGTTTGAAGGCTGGGATGTCTAAGATCAAGGCACTGGCAGATTTAGTGTCTGCTAAGGGCTCATTCCTCATCACTTTCTGTGTGTTTTTACATAGCAAAAGGGATGAATGCTGTGCCCTCGTGTGGCAGCAGGGGCAAGCATGCTCCCTTCAACCTCTTTATAAGGTCACTAAACCCATTAATATAGATGGAGCCTTCATGACTTATTCACTTCCCAAAAGGCGTCACTTCTTTATACTATAACATTGAGGATTAAGATGTAACATATGAATGTTGGGGGAACATCACCATTCAGACCACAGAATAAGCATCTGAAAAGGTTCTCAGTTTAATATGTGATTAGGGAATTGCAAATTAATAAAACAGTTCAATACCACTAAACAGCTATTAGGATGGCAAAAATCCAAAATGCTGATAACACCAAATACTGGAAAGGATGTGGAACAATGGGACCTCTAATTCATTGTTGGTGGGAATGCAAAGTAGTAAAGCCATTTTGGAAGACAGCTTGTCAGTTTCTTATAAAACTAAACACACTTTTACTATATGATACAATAATTGTGCTTCTTGGACTTATTCTAATGAATTGAAAAATTATATTGATACAAAAACTTGCACATGGATGTTTATAGAAGCTTAAATTTATAACTGCCAAAACTTGGAAATAGTGAAGATGTTCTTCAATAGGGGAGTAGAGAAAATATTATTCAGCTCTAAAAATAAATTAATTATCAAGCTATCAGAGGAGTTTGAACAAGAATGACTCCATCTTGAATAGGGGCTGGGTAAAATAAGGCTGAGATCTACTGGGCTGCATTTTCAGGAGGTTAAGGCATTCTTAGCCACAAGATATACAGGTCACAAAGACCTTGCTGATAAAACAGCATGCAGTAAAGAAGCTGGCAAAATCCCACCAAAACCAAGGTGGCAATGAAAGTGACCTCTGGTCCCCCTCACTGATCATTATATGCTAATTATAATGCATTAGCATGCTAAAAGACACACCCACCAGCACCATGACAGTTTACAAATGCCATGGCAATGTTAGGAAGTTACCCTATATGTTCTAAAAAGGGTAGAAACCGTTAGTTCTGGGAATTTCTCACTCCTTTCCCAGAAAACTCATGAATAATCCACCCCTTATTTAGCATATAATCAAGAAATAACCGTAAAAATAGCTAACCAGCAGCCCTTGAGGCTGTTTGGCCTATGGAATAGTCTTCCTTTTATTCCTTTACTTTCTTAATAAACTGGTTTTCACTTTATGGATTCACCTCGAATTCTTTCTTGTGCAAGATCCAAGAACCCTCTCTTGGGGTCTGGATCAGGACCCTTATCCGGTAGCAAAGCCATGAAAAGACATAGAGGAAACAAATACATACTAATATGTGAAAGAAGGCCATTTTAAAAAGCTGCATACCATTAATATATGAATCCAACTGTATGGCATGCTGGAAAAAGCAAAACTATGAAGGCAGCAAAAAGACCAGTAGTTTCCAGGGGTTAAGAGGGAATAAGGGATAAATATATGGAGTACAGAGGACTTTTAGGGCACTGAAACTATTCTGTATGATACTACAATGGTGGATACATGTCATTATACATTTGTCACAACCCATAGAGTTTACAACAAGAGTGAATTATAATGTAAACTATGATCATTAAGTGATGACAACGTGTCAGTGTGGGTTCATCCATTGTAACATATATTACAGTGTGGTGCAAGATGTAGATAGTAGGGGAGGTTGTATGTGGGGAGACGGGATTTATGAAAACTCTCTGTACTTTCTGCTCAGTTTTGCTGTGAACCTAAAACTACTTTAGAAAATACATTTTATTAATTTAAAAATAATAATAAAAATACAAATAAAATGCCTTTGGGCAAAAAAAGTGATAGATTTCTAGGCCATATAGCCACACAAATAGCTTAGAGTTTCAGCTACTGAAAGATTAAATTTCCAGTTGATTGTATTTGATCTAGCAGTCTCACTACTGGGTATCTACCCAAAGGAAAAAATATCATTATACCAAAACAATACCGGCACTCATATGTTTATCACAGCACTATTCATGATGACAAGCATATGGAATCAACACGTGTCCATCAATAAATAACTGAATAAGGAAAGTATGGTGTATATGCAAAATGGAATACTACTGAGCCATAAAAAATAATGAAATCATGTTTTTGCAGCAGCATGGTTGGAATTGGAGGCCATTATTTTAAGTGAAACAACTCAGAAACAGAAATAAAAATAGTGCATCCTCTCATTTATAAGTGAGAGCCAAATAATTTACAACATGGACATAGAGTGTGGAATGATAAAGACAATGAAAATTTTGAAGGGGGGCTTCCAGGGGTGTGCATAATAAGAAATTACTTAATGGTCACAATATACATTATTCAGGTAATGAATAACTCTAAAAGCCTTGACTTCACTGCCATTCAATATATCTATATAACAAAGTTATCCTTGTATCCCATAAATTTATACAGAGGAGGAAAAGGAAATATTGTAGATGATTTTCTCAGACCATAAGCAGTAGTCATTTTTTTCTAGGATTATGATTATGGACTAAACATTTTTTCTTCTAGAAATTTAAGGATTTATTTTTTGAGACAGGGTCTTGCTATGTTGCCCTGTTTCATATTGAACACCTAGACTCAAGCAATCCTTCCTCCTTGGCTTTCTGAGTAGCTAGAATTACATGCACATGCCACCATTTCTGGCTTCAATCTAAGAAACTTTTATCACAAAGACTGATAGAAATAGAATGCCATTAGCCTATTTATTTTCCCTACATAACATAGTCTTAATTATTTTAGTTTTATAGTAAGTTTCAATTACTGGTAGGGCAAAACATGCATATTTTCTTTATAAGAATTTATAATTTTGGCTATTTGTATGACCATATACATTGGAATCATCTTGCCAGTTTTTAAAATCTGTATCTTTGGGAATTTATTCTAATAGTAATAAATCTGTAGACCGATTTGGGTAGAATTGATATCTTTAAAATATTAATTATTTCCATTAGCGAACAAGGTGTATATGTACAGTTATTCTAAACTTAGTCTTCTGTAGATAGCACCTACTTGAATCAGGTTTTTAAAATTTATTTCACCAATCTTTGCCTCTCATTTTGTGAGTTTAATTTTAAACTCACAAAAGTTTAAGTAATTTAAGTAATTACTGATTATGAAGAACTTACTTTTTAATTTGTTTTCCCTTGTATTTTTATTTTTCAATATTTCTTTTTCTGGCATTGCCTTCCGTTGTGTTTAGTGGATTTTTTGTTGTAACTTGTTTTGATTCCCTTCACATTTTTGTGTGTATATTGTATATACATTTTCTTAATGGTTATGATAGGGATTACATATAACAACCTAAAGTTATAAAAAATCTATTTTAAGTTGATATAAATTTAAACTCAATTGCATACTAAAACTCTATTTCTTTCCAGGTGTATTCTCACTTTATCTTATTGATGTCACCAACAACATTTGTATACATTGTGTCTCCATTAACATATATTTGTGATTATTTTATGAATTTATCTTTTAAATAGTATGGAAAAAGTCAAGTTGCAAAGCAAAATTACAAATAATACTGGGGTTTAAATTTGTTCATGTATTAACATTTACCAAAGATCTGTATATTTTCATATGGCTTTGAGTTGTCTAGTTTCTTTTTATTTCATCTTGATGGACTCCCTGTAATATTTCTTTAGGGTAGGTCTAGTGGTAATAAACTTCGTAAGCTTTTGTTTATCTATGAATGTCTTTGTACTTTCCTCATTTTTGAAAAACAGTTTTGTCAGATATAGAAATCTCTGACGATAGTTTTTTGTTTGTTTGTTTTTTAAACGCATCAATTGCCTTCTTGCCCCCATGGTTTCTTCTGGGAAAACCCACCATTAATCTTATTGAGGATCTCTCGTAAGTGCCAAGTTGTTTTTCTCTTGCTGTTTTCAAGATTCTTTCTTGTCTTTAGCTTTTGACAGTTTGATTATTATGTGTCTGAGTGTGCATCTTTTGGGGTTATCCTACTGGTAGTTTTTAGCTTCTTGTATTTGTATACTCATGTTTTTCATCAAATTTTGACGTTTTCAGCCTTTATTTTTAAAAATCAATTTCTGTGTCGCCTTTCTCTAATTTCTTCTTTCTCTGGATTTCCCATGATGCATATATTGATCATCTTGATGGCGTTTCAGTCCCTTAAGCTCTGATACGTTTTCTTTATTTTATTTTTTTTTGTTCCTTAGACTCAATAATTTCATTTGACCTGTCTTCAAGTTTGCTAATTCTTTCTTCTGCCCATTTGAATCTGTTGTTAAACACCTCTAATATTTTTAAAATTCTGTTATGCTATTTATTCAGCTCCAGAAGTTTCATCTAGTACCTTTTAATAAATAATTCCCATCTCTTGGTTTACATTATTATTTTGTTCATTTATCATTTTCTTTATTTCCTTTAACTTTTTGTCCATCTCCATGACTTTATCTAGTTCTTCGTGCATATTTTAGATGTGTTTTAAATTATCATAAGTTTGATACCTGTACTTTTTCAGATAATATGTCTGACAATTTATTTTCTTCCTTTGAATTGGACACTTTTTCCTATTTCTTTGTACACCCTTTAATTTTTTTTGTCATCGTTGCTGTTAACAATTGGACATTGAAAAAAAACAACTTCCTTTCTCAGTTTTTGAAGACTCGTTCTGTGCTTCACGAATTAACTGGGTGTAGTATGATCCTTGGCATCAGTCAGGTGTGAAAGCTTAAGTCTTCTCAGAACTTTCCTGAGCATGTATTTTGCCTAAGCCTGTGTATGTCTTTTTCTTTTTATTTCACCTGTAGATATGGTTGCTTTGTAATGTTTTAATTTCCCAGGGAGTCTAATTCTAGCTTTTTTGGATTCCTTAGGAGGTTTACTGTAGATCTCCACCTGCAATCCCTTGCCCCAGAAATTTGAAGGACTTATGCTCTATGCAGTTTTATGAGTATTGCTTGCTGCTTCTCTCTATCTGAGATCTGAGTTAGGCAGACCAGAAACTAGTCCATCAGACATCCCTCATAAATAAAGTCTGCTCTGCTCCCTCCTGCTTGATGGAGTTAATTTGGAACTGAGATTTAGCTTCCTATTGAACAAGACTGTTTCATGCTATGGAGGGTGTGGGGTATGGGTGAGTAAAAATGCCATAAATTTTTCTACCATTTTGAATGTAGCTTTTTCTTATTTGGGCATTTGCTGGTTTGCTGTAAATGTTTAACTTCCCAGAGGTTTAGCATAAGACTATTTTATCTAATCTGTCTCCCTTTTTAAACATGTTTGTGGAGGAAGAAGGGCCAGGAGCTTCCTAGTCCACCATTTTCTGATATCACTGTTGCCTCTCAGCTTTAATTTTGGCAGACCACAAATGTATAGTTAGATTCAATTATCAAACTCACATAAATGCTAGCTTGTGTTTGAGAACCCTCAGGAGATTTTGTTCGCTTTCCACAAAGAGCCAATTTTAAGATAAGCAGGTGGTTCAGACTATTTTCCTCAGTTGGAAATGTATTTTTTTCTTATTAAATCAAACTCTAAGTGTGTGGCCTTTTAGATACAACTGCTTCATGTGGAGCCCTCAATTCAACTTCCCACCCTACTTGGGCCCTGGGCTCTGTCTCTTCTCCTCTACTTCTAACCCATTAAAACCAGGGTTTGATACATGGTACCAAAACAACTCTGGATCTCAATGTACCTTTTGCATTTTATACTTTCTTGTTATTTTTTCCCCACTAATAATGCTCCTTATTTTCCTGATATTTCTATATTTAACTTTAAAAATATGTTTTATCAGTATTTTAGTTGATTGGTAAAAGGATGTATTTTGCAAAACATGTAGTATATCATATTGCCACATGTCTAATTCCTTCATAATTCACTTTCATCATTTGCTCTTTACAGGCTATTGACCACAGATATGTTGATCTTATCTTCTGTAGTTATTCTCTAGAAAACATATTAATTTACACAGTATCAAGTACTAGATCTTTGGTAATGAACTTCTCTACATTTTGGTACTCAAGATATAGGTTCTAAAATTTTTAATTTGTGAAAATGTTGAAATTATAGAGGTTTATAAAATGTTTAAAAATAAAATGTTTAATTTCTTGACTGTCAAACACCTTATTTTGGACTTTTAGCCACTGTTCAATTGGGCTTACCAAATTTCTTTTCCTTTGGTTATTTTATTTCTTGGGATATTAAGATAATTATGGAGCTATAGGGTTGGGTATGAATAAAGAAATATTTGATATAGAATTGCAAATAAAATGGAACAGAAAAGAACCTATAAGATAAGAGGCTAAATGCTGGGTAGATTACAGGACGTAAGTCCTAGAGATAAACATTAATTTATAAGTAAATAGGAGAAAGGAGATGAAAATGAGAGTACAAACAGAAAACTGCAGAAAATAGCACTAGATAGTGTTGATGAAGGGAGGGATAGATGTGAGTGTTGTAGAATAGGTCTGGGTCTTCTGGATACAAGTAAAAAAGCAGGTTTGTCTTAAATATCCTCTCTCTCGAATTCATCCTCTTTCTTGTGATAGCATCTTTCCAGAAAAGAAAATGAAAATGGTATTAGTCAGTTGTGGAACTTGTGAGGTTTCTTAAACTAATAATGAAAACTCAATGCACAAATTTCATAAACTTATACATATCAATTTCCTTATTCTTAGGTATGGGGTGAATACTATATTGTAAATATCACATCTATTACTTTTTGTCTCTGGCTTAACCTGAGCCATGAAATGCAAGAGAAGTAGAAAATGAAAATAAAACTATATTACCCATAAAGATATTGCCTTTGACACATTTTCACATTCCATTAACTATATATCACTTTTTATGTTAATTAGACTTTTATTAATCAGTATTATGACTTTTCATGGGTTTTCCATGTAGCACAATTTGGGACATTTTGAATTTGCTATATGTACCAGGTCTTTTCTTTCTCCAGTTACTAAAGCACTGACCATAGTTCAGTTTTATAAGAAGTTACAAATGGTTGAATACCTTTTAAAGGAAAGCACATTTATAGAATGAAACATAGCTTTTGAAAAACTCAGCTTTATTTTCAAAAGCTTTTTTAAAAATGAATGATTTTTTTGCCCAAAATGAAATCAATAGCTTCATGAAAGAGTGAGGTTTGAAAGATATCAAAGTACAAACTGATTCTGTGACACCACCTGTTCTAGATTTTGAGTTACAGGTAATAGTGTACATTTTTTAAAAACTCAGTAATCACCCTTTTATTGTTTCAACTTTGTCTCCTCTTGTCATTTTGTCTTTATTCATTTATCATGCTTCTGTTATAAAAAATTTTCTGACAGTTTACCACTTTCATCAAATATATGGTATGTGATATGAAAGTTCAAGTAAGGCACTTTGGTCATTTAAATTTTCTAGCTCTGAGTAATACTTGGAAAATAAATAATATTGACAAAATTTATTTCACTCTTAGGATACTAACTTTAAACTCATGAGGTATTTATAACTTGAAAATAGGTGAGTAAACCTCTTTTAACAGAGAGTATGAAGCATAGCTCCAAAGTGTATAATGCGAAAAAAGTTAAGGAAGACAATATTCTGTGACATCTTGTGATAACTGACAAAATCATATTGACCAAATGAAATCAAATGGTTGATCAGTTTTCTGTAGTGTAACAAAGAAAATTTTCTAGCTGTGTGACCATTAGGTGTTTGAAGACACATTTTTAAAATATTTCAGTTTAAAAGTATCTTATCTTATGCAATATCTAACTATTGTTTTTGCCCAACATCCTTCTTCCATTAAAACAAGCACCTAATATTTTCTTTGAGGAATATCCTCTTCTTCATACTTTCATGTGGTCTGTGTAGAACTGAGAATACCTAGAACCACTTGATTTAGATCCTGGTTAGCCTAAGCCATGTCTTTGTTCTTGGTGTTTGTTTTAAAAATGGGTATTTGACCTGCTGTAGCCAATAATATGAAATCAAATTTTTTGATGATATCTCTGGTACAGAGGCTGTTGTTCTTTTTTTTATTTATTTATTTATTTTTTTTTTTTGAGACAGAGTCTTGCTCTCTTACCCAGACTAGAGTGCAGTGGCACAGTCTCGGCTCACTGCAACCTCCAGCCCCTCCCAGGTTCAAGCAATTCTCATGCCTCAGACTCTCAAGCAGCTGGGATTACAGATTACAAGCGCCCACCACCACGTCCGGTTAATGTCTGTATTTTTAGTAGAGACACAGTTTCACCATGTTGCCCAGGTTGGTCTTGAACTCCTGGCCTCAAGTGATCCACCCGCCTTGGCCTCCCAAAGTGCTGGGATTACAGGCATGAACCACTGTGCCCAACTGAGGCTGTTATTCTTTTTGCCTGGACAGAAACTTGAGATAACATAGAGACAGTAGAGAGCTGCTACTACCTTCTGACTTCATACATCTTGAGTTTAAAGCCAATCCAACCAAAGAAGAGTCAATCACAAAGATTAACTGAGTCTTGATGACATCACTTAACCCCAAATACAGCTGTTCCTGAAGTCAGTTCTGCCCCCTAGACTTTTCAGTTGTCAAACAATCCACATATTTATTTTAATATTTTTTTCTTAATACACTATGTGTAGATTTTTTTGAATCTTAAAATTTTTCTAACAGAAAAACCTTACTGGCAGTTATTGAAGGGTTATATATAAATTAACATGTAAGATTCAATACACAAACTTCCCCAAAGTTGGAACACATTACCATATTTTCCAGGTCCTCTTAAAGTCTAGAGCTTTTCAGTATACTTGGCCTGTGTGGAGGAAAGTGTTAGCAATTCCTATAGGATATAAAATGATACTTGAATAAATGTCAGGACAAGAAATGTACAGCTAAAGACAGGTTTGTGAATAAATACATACATGTGATACAAATGTATCTAATTAGGATGTATCTCAATTGGTAACAAATCGTCTTGAATGGAATTGGCAAAGACTAATGATAGGACACTTATTTTTGGTCACATTCTTTGGTATTATTTAAATATTTAAAGAGCATGTACCTGTGTATAAAAGAGTAAAATCCTTAGAAAAGAATAAATGTAATTTATATTATATTTTTAAAAGTCTAGGGCTTTAATAAATGTTACTTTGGAGAAGAACTGAGCAGAAGCGTGGTTAATATATTTAAATTTTTAGTAAATATATTAACCATGTGGACTCTTTGAAAGTGGTATTTACTTGGTAATCTCTTTGCATCTCTACTGCGTAGTATAGCACAATAAGTATTTACTGCATTAAATTTCAATGACTTAAGATATAACTTTCATGACAGTGAATTCTAGATTTCATCCTCAATATTTGTTTGAATATGAACAATTAATAATAATAAAAGCTACTATGTATCAAGTGCTTGTTATGTGCCATGCAACCTGTTAAGTAGTAAACACAAAATTAAGTCATTTGAGACCACATAATTATAAAATGAATATTGTAATATCTGCTTTACAGATGTGCTAACTGGTGTTCAGTAATTTTAAATAATTTGTTTCAGATAACATAGCTGGTAAGTAGCAGACCAGGATTTATTTTTTTTTGTCTGACCCCATGCCAAAGCCTTTAACAACTATACCACCTGGCTCCAAAGTCTTAAGCAGTTGTCAAATTGTCTTTAAACCAAATGGCAAAAACAAAGCAAGCAAAACCAAAACACTTATGGACCCAAGAAGATAATTAGAAAGATAGATAATAAGGATGGACCAGAATATCCAGGGAAGATTGTAAAGGTGAAATATTTTTACTAAAGAAAAAATCATGAGTATACAATATGAGAAACCAAATATAACTCAAACCAGATTTGTTGTCTTGCCTTCTGGAATACAAAATATTACATAGACAATATCTTGGATTACATATAAGGACATAAAATACCTCAATTTCAGAATTAGATGTTAAAATAAAATTTAAAGTAAAATAGTCATGACTCTCATAAAACACAACAGATTTTACTCAAGAGTTACCTAGGGGTATAACACATTTTGGTGACATATGTTAGGCTGTGTACACTGAACCAACATTTACAATAAAATACAACTCTCTTAAAAATAGGCTATGCCAGATTCCCCCATGAGACTTCTAAAGATTCTGTTACTGAATTTGCATAATTGCTTGACAATATTTTTAAATTAAAAAAACAAGACTTTAAAAATGTGATTTTCAATTGGGTCATTGCAAATCTGCATGACAGCAAAGACCGGATTTATAGTCTCACTGATTTTTACAAACCGATTAAAGTCATAGTAATGTCAGATACTAGAACATGTTGACCTCAATAATTAATTTCTCCAATATGTTTTGCTTCTTGGAAATGAAGGTAGAATCATTTGGATGCAGTTAGTTTGCTGCTTCAAAATCTGGGTCTGTATCCTCTTGTGACAATTCTCCTCTTTGTTGAACCAATTCCTCTTAATGTAACTTCTCTGATCCTTCAAGGAGTGATCTACGTTTAAGAATATACTTTGGTGCACTGCACCCACCAACTCGTCATCTAGCATTAGGTATATCTCCCAATGTTATCCCTCCCCCCTCCCCCCAACCCACAACAGTCCCTGAAGTGTGATGTTCCCCTTCCTGTGTCCATGTGTTCTCAGCATGGCACATGTATACATATGTAACTTACTGCACATTGGGCACATGTACCATAAAACCTAAAGTATAATAATAATAATAATAATTACAATAAAAGAAAAAAATAAATAAATAAATAAATAAATAAATAAAAAAAAAACAAAAAAAAACAAAAAAAAAAAAAAAAAAAAAGAATATACTTTGGAAATAAAGTTGAAAATGATTGAGATCATATATCAGTATTCAATAGAGAAATGCTATATAAAAATATTTCCATCAGTAATTCAGATTTGACCATTGTCATATTATTTAGTGAACTGAGTTTGATTTATTGACCAAGAAGAAACAACCCATATCAGGATGAGCTGTGTGTACCTGAGGATACAGGAAGAGAATGTGGATCCAATTTGTTTTAAGTTTTACATGAAAATAAAGATCTACTAGACTATTAGACAATGGCCAATATCCTATGTGCTATGAAACCTGAGTTAGGAAATCATATCTGGCTTCTGGGATATATTCAACAATGTCAACTATAAGCCAATTCCAATTGCAAAACCAAGGTTCATTCAAATCAATACTACCATGATAATCATTCAGGGAAAGATTGAGATCTTTTTATAACCACAATGTAGAGAAAATAAAATGATTATCCATAAACAATACGATCATAATTATACATCAAAAAATGCTGGAATATAATTTGAAACGATGCAGCATTTTTTCTGGACGTCCTGAGGAGTTAAAACTTCTAAATGATACGGATAAGGATACACAGAGAAGCAAGCCAAATCTAGGTGAGTGTGGAGTCATGGAAGCCAAATGAAGAGAGTATTTCAAGAAGGTAAAGCAAGTTGAGGATTGATTATTTTTCCTTGGTTTTGAGACAATGGAGTTTGTCGATGTTTTAAGCAAGAGCAGATTCGTGAAGCAATGAGGGGATCTGAAAATCAGATTAGAATTCTTTTCCTCATGAGAGAGATAGGAAAATGGAGGCAAAGAGTGGTCAAATCCCTTGCTGAAGTATAAGTGGTAGATTCAAGAATTTTTTTTTTTTTTTTTTGAGACGGAGTCTTGCTCTGTCGCCCAGACTGGAGTGCAGTGGCGGGATCTCGGCTCACTGCAAGCTCCGCCTCCCGGGTTCACGCCATTCTTCTGCCTCAGCCTCCTGAGTAGCTGGGACTACAGGTGCCTGCCACCACGCCCGGCTAATTTATTTTTATTTATTTTTATTTTTAGTAGAGACGGGGTTTCACCAAGATTCAGATTTCAAAACCATTTCCTTTCTGTACTTTTTCATCATCTCTAATTCCTACTGGAAACATTAAAGAGCACACGTAGCACATTGATTTCACATGCTAATAAATTAAATTTGAGAATTAAGACACATACCGTTCACTCAACATGTGCCTTTTTTTATTTAACAAGTGTGATTTTCTTTTCTACAAGCTTTGCACTGTAAAGGGGGAAATAGCATGTATTCCTACCTTACCATCATCCAGTAAATCTAGTCACAAAGGAATTGTTAGAATACACATCAAATAACTTGATGAACTATTGGTACAGTGTCCATGAAAATTCCTGAATCTAAGGTTCTCAGATAGAAGAAGGTGGTGTTTTTTTTCTTTCCTGTTTTGTTATTGCAACAATATATTCTTAAAAAGATACTTAAATATCAGGATGAGACACTTGAGATCAACATGAGTTGCTGATGCAATCAATATGGCACAGTGAAAATAAATATTTTCTCTGAATTCAGAATTAATGAGGCGGCAGGCTTTTGGAAAAACTGTAATTTCTTATTTAAAACTGAGGAAAGCTGCCATATGAAATATTATTATAAGTCTGACCCAGAATATACTACAGGGTAAATCGGCATCTCAGAAGCAGTGAAACTTTAAACAGGTCTCAAGATGGGTCTGAAAACAGGTAATGTAAGGTGCATGATACAAAGGTGTTTTGACAACATGATAGATAAGGGCCCCAGAGGGGGAAAGAGGTATAGATAAAGTGAACCCCAAAGTTGCACATTTTAGATTACCGCAGACTTGAAATATCATCTAAATCAAGAGGTGATGATGGAGCCTGAGAACTGCTGCTAACACTTGCTGTGGATTAGGATCCCATTTGGCAGGGCCAGGACCAGGGTCAATCAGATACAGCTCTCAGCAAGCTGCTCCTGTGAAATAAGCGGGTGACGGTAACATCTGGACACAACTTGGAGAAAATCCGTTTGTTAGAAATAAAAGGTTATTTTTAGGTGTATTGCTTTTATTGGTTTATTTATTTGATGTGTTTCCCCTCAGATATACCAAGGTTCATGATAATAAATGATTATTTTATTTGGAAAACAAAACACAGGAAAGCAAGTAAAAAGTAAGCAAATGGCCAAATCAGTTGCATGTGTAACTGCTAAATTAAATTTTAAAAGTAGCCTTTAATGATGTTTCTGACCATAGAAAATATATAGTTTTTGGCACAGCATGGGAATGCTGCTGGCAGTGAAAAATTATAAAAGATTTGACTGACATCTTCAAAGTTCCAAAGGGTGGTAATAAAATATTGTCAGCCTTTCCTTTTAGTTCTGTGAAGTAAGTAACATGAAAAGCAAAGTGTCATTTGAAATTAATGGCTGACATATTTGGATATAATAAAAATATTACAGTTGCTATTGTCAATGTAAAGCAGGCTGTAGGACTGATGAAGGTCACAGAGGCCAATTCTGTAGCCAGTTCTGAAAAGGCCTCGTAATTTTATGACCACGAATAATGTTTGTGGATTTCATACAAGCTAAGCTAATGAAATGGGTAGTCAAAACCATGCTGCAATGTTCAGAATAGTCATCTCCCATATGTCAAAGAAATAATTTCATTTTCACCTTGTTCCATTAACTCAGACAAAAAGATTATTTTCTCCATATGGGAGATTCTAGCCTAAGCACTGTGTTGTGTAGTCATGATTTCATTAACAGCATTAATAAAGATACTTCACATTTATATATCAATTAACCCTTTTGAAAATAATTTCTATCAAAGTATTCACTTACTCCTCAAAATACCCCAAAGTAATAATCCCATGGCATATTATTTTTACTTTTTGTTTGTTCTTACCAAGAGTATAATCCAGGCTAGACATTTCCTACAACTCAGCTAAATTCTTTCACCATCGATGACAGGGTTAAGGAGGCCAATTAATTTTCTTGCTCTGGATCTCAGTTTTCACATCAATAAAATAGAGAAGACGATCCTTCAACTCTAATGTTACATAAAGCTATGAGTCTAGGTTACTATCAAGGCCAACCTCATTTTAATATTAAATGTCTGAAAGTTTTTTCCAGTCTGAAAGTTTAATAATCCTCTACTGTATGTGTAATGTTGAGCAAAACATACACAGACTAAGGAGTTGATGTGCTCACTTTCTCTCTAATGTGTTTTACTCACCAATCTCTCAGGCAACAGACTGCCAATATTGCAGGAATTTCAAATCCTTATCTGTTTTCTTTTATTTTCTTTTACTTAATGTTATTCTTTGAAAAAATAAAATCTTAAATAGAAAGCTGATATACTAATACCATGTTCACATTTCATGATACCATGAACTTAGGTGTATAAATATGCAATGTATTTTTTAGATAAAAATTAATTTCCATTGGAGCCTCTATTTTGTCTGAAGCAGAAAAAATAATCAAGTTACTTCCAGAAAAATTCAGTCTCTTTCATAATTTTTCTCAGATATTTTAATTGAAATGTGATCAAATTCATGATATTCCTCATTCCTGTCTCTTCTTCCTGTGATATATTTTAAGCTTACAAGAGTGCTTACACAAATGCCACATTGCCATCATTATTATGGGGCATCTCACTCTTGATCTTGATTTGTCTTGGTATTCAGAAATGCAAATAATTCTAATACTAGGCTACATTCCCTTGCTTGATGACATTATTTTGATATAATAGTATATAGTAATACCCTTATCTGACTCCCTGCTGGATTATTCACTCTTGAATTCTGCTGTAGCCTTCTCTCATACCATTCAAGAAAGCCCTGTTAGCAGGCTTTCTTGACTCTTTGGCTAATTTTCACACCAAATTTCTGTGGACCATGGGAAAATGTTTGTATTCTTTCTAGCCACTCCAGAGCTTTAGGAAATCTGAGAGTCTCTTTCTTGTACTCTAATTGTTAGACATCATACTATCAGTTCTTATAACGTGATGTGAAAGGATAATTTTCCATGAAGCTTGCAGGTTTCACCAGAGAAAGAGGTTCATTTTTTTTTTTCTCCTGGAGAAATATAAAGTTAAAGGAGGTTATTTTCCTTACTTTCTTAGAACTTAGACGGTTTTACATCATTTCTTTGTTATTCTCTCTCCAAGTTCTTATTGCTCTTTTTTAGTGCAAGGAATTCATATGTCCTCTTCCTGTGACAGGAAAAATTGCTAGCTAAGCATTTTTCCACATCTAAGGTTTATGCTGGGATCTGCGGCCTTGGACGCTCAACGTTAGTAATATGCATATTTTTTTTCACATTTCAGCTGTGGCCTCATTTTTTCAGGACAATGAAGGCCAAGTTGAGTTTCAGTGAGGATGAGAGTGAGGAAGAGGGCATCAAGAGAAGTAGGAAGGATGCCAAATCAAACAAGCAAGTAGGAAGAGTGACAACAGAAAAGAACCAACCACAGAGGCTGCTGATTTACATGTTATTGAAATACTTTGAAACACAATGATTTATTAAAATGTTTCTTCTGAACAAAGAGCTAAAGAACTCAACCAATGTCTTCACTCCATCTTCTAAAAAATAACCAGAAAAGAAAAAGGAAGTAATTAGACCATCCATGCCTACCTCATAGGCTAGTGAAAGAAGAACACAAGTAATAGATGTAAAGTACTACTATAATCAAGAGAAATATATATGTACATATAATAATATTTTATCACCACCCTTTGCAACTTTGAAGATGTCAATCAAATCTTTTATAATTTTTCATTATATATATTGCTCTCTCTCTATATATATATACATAATATAAATGTCTACCCTGGATTATACTTTTGATAAGAACAAACAAAAAGTAAAAATAATATGCCATGGGATTATTACTTTGGGGTATTTTGAAAAGTAAGTGAATACTTTGATATATATCTATCTATATATATATCTATATATCTCTATATATCTATATATATCTATATATATCTATATATCTATATATATCATATATATCATATATATTGTGTATGTATACACATATGTATATATACATATATATCGATATATACATATATACATATATACATGTATATATCGATATATATATATATCGATATATACGTATATATCGATATATATATATATCGATATATATATAGAGAGAGAGCGAGAGAGAGAGAGAGAATTTATCTTTTATTTATTTTTGTTCCTTTCACTCCACGTAAGTACTTTCATGGTCTGTGCACTTCAATAACAAATATTTTCCCCTGTAAAGTGCTACTTACAATGAAGTTGCTAAGTGCTTCTAGAATGCTCAGAACTGTCATTGTCACTACTTACTATGTATACCCTAATAATCATACTTCATATATACCACCTCAGTAAAGCCTCATGTCCCAAACTTTTTTCCCCTTTCTCCAGCAATTTGACCTCTGCTGCTCCATTTCTAATAACACCTGTTATCTTAACTATGATCATCTAGAGACAATGGTCCAACATAGTTTAGTAATTTTACTCCTTCAAATTTAACTCTAATTTTTGAAATTTAAATATTGTGGAAAGTATATGACAAAGTTAGTGGTGGAAGTAGGAGTAGGAGGAGCAGAGTAGATGTAGAGAGAAAAGACCTTTTATTATCTTAAAAATCACACCAAATTTTATTCAGTGGAGCTCAGCCTTTTAATACTGAATAATATTTTGAGCTAGAAAGCAGGTAATGTGAGCAATCTTGAATATTCATCAAAGTGTTAACAAGTGATTAATAAGCCTGTGTGTGTGTGTGTGTGTGTGTGTGTGTGTGTACATATTTTATACACATAATGGCAATTGGTGGAATACAAATATGAGTTCTTTTTTCCCCCAAAATTTGATCTTTCTCAATTCAGACAAAATTCTACCAACATTTAACAGAACACAGAAAACCAGCTACAAGACCTGCAAATAATGAATTAAAGGATAGTATTACTGAGCTATAAAGTACAAAGCATTTTGGAACAAGTCGGTGTTTTGTTATTGGAGTTATTTCTTGCCTCTGTTGTTGTTTCAAGCCCATACACAGATTAGCCTACAATTTCCTATTGCTTTATACTTTAGACGGACTGAAGAATTATTCAATGGAGACATAGGCCTTTGACCGCATTCTTGGCTGGCTCCATATTCAATCAGCTTTGCCATGCTTTTTCAAAAGCAGATTTAGAGTTGAGACAGATATAAAATACCTTTTGTGGTGGAGAGTTAAAAAATATGTAGTCAAAATCTTAGTCCTTCCTCCACACATAAACATAAAACCCTCATTCTCTATTTAGAAACCAGCATGTCAGGATCCAAGCAGAAAAATCAGTAAAAATTATCACAATTGAAAAAATGTCCTGATCTGCAACAGCAGCTGGGGGTGGGTATTAGAACTGTGTGTGATTCAGATACTGTATAGATGATGAATATGGATGAAGTTACACAACTTAATGGGGTGAAGAGATTGGTTGAGCTCTTTGTTCAGAGAAGCATTTCAATAAATTTCTGAATGTATTTCAAGGTTAGTCTCACCATTTTGTGTTTTCTAAATATGAATTATTTGGGGGTGGATGTCAGAAGTTATGGATACCAAACCAAGTCTTTTTCTGAAAAGACTTTAGTTGCCAGTAATGAAGACTGGAGTTCCTCTGCATGTTACTGGAATTCAAAACAAGGATCACATTCTCTGAAGTTGTAGCTATGGATACTTAAACCCACTGTTATGATTGATTTGATGAAGCAAAGATTTTTATAAAATTCTTGACTTTATCGTTAGAAACTGATAATGTCGTTATAAAAAAAAACCGAAGCACAAATAATTGTGACTCCTCCTTCCATAAGGATGCATATTACAGAAAAATGGAAAGAAAATGTTGCCTTTGTCTAACAAAACGGTCATATACTCAAAGTTTGGCATACTGCTGTCATATACGAAGGAATGATATGACTCAATTTACATAGAGTAATATGATTCAACATGATTTAATAAAATAAGGCAGAATTTCATTTCTGTATTATAAAGGGAAGTGACTACAGAATTAATATCTGATCCTTTATTTTGAAAATGTACAAAAACTACAGCCACATTCCTTCTGGGTTAACTGTGTGAAGAGATTCTCAGCATACTTGAATTAGGCATGATACAAGTCACTGAAAAAGCTGAGTAGGAATTAGTAAATGAAAATATGGTCTTTTGGTTTTTCAAGGTCACTAAATCAGATCTCAGCCAGGGAAGTAGAGGCTGTGGGTCATTACCATTCTGAGACTGCTAAGGAGCTAAGTGAATGAATCAGTGATCTGTCTTCTACTTCTAGTGAACTGTGTCAAATGTCCCCCAAAGCACCAACACAATTAACATTAATTAAAGAACTGACTCATAGTCTTAGAGAAATGGTCAATGCCATTGTTAACAGGGAGGCCAATCTAATAAAAGTCAAATTCTACTTCTTAACTACATAATTGATTCCTTTAGTACCAAGTTGTAACAGTTTTGCTCGAAAAAGGAAAAGTCATAGGATAGATATATTTTTAAGTTTATGAGGAACCTCCATACTGTTTTACATAATGGATGTACCAATTTACATTCCTGCCAACTGTGTACAAGGCTTCCATTTTCCCCACATCCTTGCCAACACTTGTTGTCTTCAATCTTTTTTATCCTAATCTGTGAGGTGATATATCATGTGTTTTTGATTTGCATTTTCCTAGTGATTATGAAGCTAAGAATTTTTTCATATATCTGTTAACCCTTTGTATGTATTCTCTGGAAAAATTATGTCTTTGAGACCTTTGTTCATGTTTGAATTGGGTCATTTTTATGTACTTATTTACTTATGTATATTTACTATTGAATTGTATGAGTTCCTTTTCAGATACATGGTTTACAAATATTTTCTCCCAATCAGTAGCTTGTCTTTTCATTTTGTCGATTGTTTCCTTTGCTGTGCATAGGTTACTAAGTTTGATGTAGTCCCACCTGTTTATTTTTGCTTTTACTGACTGTGTTTTAATTATCATATTCAAAAAAAACCATTCTAAAGAGCACTGTCAAGTAGCACTTTTCCTGAGCTTTAATCTAGCAGTTTAATGGTTTCTGAATTTATATTTAATTTTTAATCAATTTTAATTGATTTTTGCATATGATATAAGATAAGAGTCAAATTTTATTCTTTTTTATGTGGGTATTCAGTTTTTGAAACATCATTTATTGAAGAGACTCTTGTGTTTTCTTGGCACCCTTGTTGAAAATTAGTTGACAATATATGTATAGGTTTTTTTCTGGGCCCTTTATTCTATTCTATTAGTCTGTGTGTGTGTTTTTTATAACAGTACCATACTATTTTGATTACTATAGCTTTGTAGTATAAACTGAAATCAGGAAATGTGATGTTTCCAAATTTGTTCTTCTTTCTCCAGATTGTTTTGGCTATTCTGAATCTTCTAGGGCTGCACATGAATTTTTGATTGTTTTATTCTCTTACTGTGAAAAATTCCATTGGAATTTTGATAGAAATTTTATTGAATCTGTAAATCACTTCAAATACTATGGATATTTTAAAGATATTAATTCTTCCAATGTATGAACATGGGATAGCTTTCTATTTAATTGTTTTCTACAATTTCTTTTATCAATATTTTATAGTTTTCAGTGTGCAGATTTTTACTTCCTTGGTTATTTCTAATTATTCTATTCTTTTTGATGCTATTGTAAATGAGATTGTTTTCTTGATTTCCTTTTCAGATAGTTTAATATGATCCAGCAGTCCCTCATTATATATATGGGAAATAAAATAAGTATCTCAAAGAGACATATGAACTTTCATGTTTATTGCAACGTCATTGATAATATCCAAGTTATAAAAACAACCTAAGTATTAATCAACATATGAAATTATTAGATATTATTTAACCTTAAAATAGAAGACAATGCTGCCATTTTCAGCAACAGGGATGAATCTGAAGAGCATAATGCTAATTGAAATAAGCCAAATATGAAAAAAAAATCCTACATGGTCCACTTATACATGGAATCTAAAAAAGTTGAATTTATATAAGCAGAGAGTAGAATGGTGTTTACCAGGAATGGGACTGGGTGGGGAAAGTGGAGAGATGTTGATCAAAGGATACAAAGTTTCAATTATGTAGGATAAATACATTCTAGAAATATGATGTACAGCATGGTGAATATAGTTACTAATACCTGTCTAACAGTTAAGTTATGGGATACCATCCAATTTAGCAATTAACATTACATTAGTTTTGTAAGCCTTACATCTTAAGTTTTACTGCAATAGTAACATTGCAAACTCTCATGATTTAAATAAAATTGTAGAGTATTTGATTGCAACTTGGATATGTAAATTCTCTGAGGTAAATTCATAAAGAATTTTACAGGTGCTGTATTGCACCTAAGGAGCGAGTTGAAAAGTTTAAAAACTGGACTCAGGCAGTCAATTGTGTTTTGACTAAACAATCAAACAGCTGGTTTGATATTTTCATAAAATTTATGAATATCTTTATTTTGTCAGGGATTACAAACTGGCAAATTATTCTGCAGAAGTTGTGTGCATGTGAGACAGAGAGGGGAATGTGAGGAAGGAGGGAGAAAAGAGTCAGAGTTAGGCAACATGGTATTTCTGAAATAAACATTTTAATCTGGAAATTTTTACGTGCACAGTAATGTTGCAATTATATAACTGACACTTTCTGTACCTTCACCCAGTTTCCCATTTCTTAACATTTTACAAACCCATGATTTATCAAAACTAAGAAGTTAACATTGGTACATTACAATTATTCAAAGCGCATACTTTATTCAGTTTATTTTGTTTCTGCCTAATGCCTTTTTCTGTTCCAATATACCATCCAGTACACCACATTTTACTTGATCATCGTATCTTCTTAATTTTTGATCTTTGACAGTTTTCTTACACCTTTCCTTGGTTTTCATGTCCTTCATAGTTTTGAAGAACACTAATGTTTTGTTGAATCCTCCATGATTTAGGTTAGTTTTATGGGGTTATGGGTTTGGGGGAAGAATACCACAGAGGCAAAGCATCCTTCTCATCCTGTCTTATTTAGTGGTAGCCAGATATCGTAAATTTTCACTAGTGATATTAATTTTGAGCATTTGGTTAAGTCATATTTCTCCATGGGAAAGTTACTATTTTTGCATTTTCTGTAATCTATTCTTTGGAAGCAAGTCACTAATTTCTGTCCACTCTCTAGCAGGAATGGTAGTATGGGAGAGAGTTTAGGCTCTACCTTCTTAAGGAGGTATCTGCACACATTATTTGAAATTATTCTGTAAGAAAGATGACTCTTTTCTCGTGTTTTATTCATTAATTTATTTATATCAGTATGGAGCTCTGTATATTTATTTTGTGCTTTGGGCTATATTCCAATACTAATTTATTTTGTTGCTAAAATTATTCCAGATTTGACCATTGAGAACTCTTTCAGGTTGCTTCCTATGTCTCTTTGACATATCTCATAGTTTCAGTTTTTGAAGACTTTCCTGTTTTTGAATGGCATAAGATTCTCCAGGCT